>NC_056581.1:15243308-16473308 GCF_018340385.1 Cyprinus carpio | reverse complement strand
ATTCACAATTCAGTTCTGATTGATAGCTTAAAATTTTGAATTTACTGTCTTAGATCTACACACTTAAAAATAAAGGCATGCATTTATCAAATTTTGGTACAATTTTTTAAATATAAGTAATAGTAAATCTAAAACAACTTTTTCCTATTTGAATATATTTTAAAATATAATTTATTCCTTTGATGCAGTGCAAAATTTTCAGCAGATATGCTGATTTGATGGTCAAGGAACATTTCTTATTCAATGTTGAAAACAGTTGTGCTTATTGTCACCTTTGATCAATTTAATGCATCTTTGCTAAATAAAAGTATTAATTAAAAAAATAAATAAATAATTGAACCGTAGTGTATATACAAGATCTATAAAAAAACCCTAGAAACCAAATCGCTGACCTGAAGGACCTATAGTATAACATCAAGATCTTCAGCCAACTCAAGAACTCTATACAGCACAAAAAAAGGGAACCTTTTTTTCAGAGGTTTTGTCAGTAAAGTGCTTAGAAGAAAGGTTAAGTGTTCAGCCTGTTACCTTACGTGTTTTCTTTGCTTCTGAACAATGCTTTAGTGTTCAAGTGGACAGCAGCTCAGGGCACAGGATAAATGGCTGCCTGTCATCTATGTTTCCTCCCCCCCACCTGTCTCCACCCCCCCTTCAATGATCAGCATAGGGCCGGAAGCCGAGGCAAAGCTATTGTGGAGGGGAATCCATTGGACCCTTCCTGTTATGACAGGAAATGCACTCAAATGTGCTTCCTGACCCCCACTGCGATGGCATGATTAACCCCCTCTCAGCGCCCACCCTTTCCCGTGTTGTGGTGAAGTTCTCAGTGGATTTTCTGTGTGAGACGTCTTAACTCGCAGCAAATAAACTTACATGCTTCTTTACAGGGAAAGCACGGTCGAATAAAGTTAGCTGCAGCCTCAAAGTGCAGTTTAGCTTCAGAAAGCATGTAGGAAAATGTAAAAAAGTAGTCTTTGTGACTCAGACATCTAAGGTAAAGACAGGCTGAACATGGCACTGAATGCGTGCAGCTTGTGAAAGGCAAATTTTTTTTTTGCCCGTATGTGTGTGTGTGGGCGTCTCAGTGAGCATGTGTAAGACATCTGTCGCTCCCGGTGCATGTGCATGTATGTGTGAGTGTGAGCATAATCTAAATCATGTGGAGGTGAGAGCATCAGCGTGCTGAGCAGTAGGAGTGAGAAGATCACCCTGCTGGAGTTTTTTTGTGACAGAGAGCATGACGTCCGAACTCACGCACAGGGATCAGCAACACACAAATACCACCAACACCATGTGAATTAAAGCTTCACATGCATGTCTATTGTGCATTGACATGCATGCATGCTTGAAGTATACACTCTTTAAGGAAAGAAAAGTCTCTTAAATATGTCTTTTATTTTTCTTTGACAGAAATTAGATTAAATGGAGAACATTCTGCTTTTCAAAACTGTTAAAAAAGAACCCAGTAATCAAGAGTTTAACCAAATGAGCTGAGCTATGTGATAAATGTTAATTTTATACTGTATATCTATACTCTTGCATGCAAGTCTGTTTGGTATTTTTATTTCTCCTGAGGAATTTTAAGAGAAACATTTGAGAGAAATAGCTCCATCTCAAACAGTAAAGCAATGCCAAAGTCATGGGTTTGATTCCCAGGGAATGCATGAAATCATAAAATGTATACCTTGAATGCAAAGTCACTTTGGATGAAAGCGACTGCCAATTGAGTAAATGTATACTTAATGAAACATAAGTGAGAACTTGTTGAGTTATGAAAAATAAACCTCGGAGCTATGCATTTATGCTACATGTCAACATCCCATTTGTGTCTATTATATTTCTTTTATTGCATTTTAAGAGAAAAATTTGTGAAAATTGATGCTTCACTGACACATAATTGAAAAGTCTTGAGTTATGAAAGAGCAACCTCTGAGCAATGCACTATTACTGTATTTCAGGATTTGTCTCTTCAGTTGTTTCACAATCATTTTTCCTCTGGAGAAACATCTGCTGCTTTAATGAGACCTATCTGAGAAGTCTCCACATCTACAAGCCAACTCTTAGCAATAACATTTCCTTTCTATCTCATTTTGATGCCAGAATTTAATAATCCAGAGTTTGAATATTTCAGGCAGATGCCCAAGAGAGTTCTTTGGGTTTTGTGCGGCTGTTTCTCACTCAATTTCATTGCCATCTCATCACAGATGGAGAGTTTGTTCTGTGAGGGTTTAAATGGTGTCTTTGGGAAACTGTCCTTTCCAAATGGAACGTGCACAACGCTGCCGGCGTGCCTAGGTGATGCTGGGTCATCATTAGCCAAAGCAATCCTATGAACTCTGCCACCCAGGGGCTGTCAATTTGTGAAGCGTGCTGGGCAGAATTTCACCTTGAACTCCCCAGTCTAAATTTAGCATGGCATGCAGAGCTCTGATAGCTCTCTAACCAGAGTACCATGTCAAACAATTTGGTTTTGGATGGATGGGATCATGTACACTCTAGCAATCAATTTCATTTTGATGGGGCCTTTTACTCAAGTCATGCAATTGCCAATGAAAAGAATTGCAAATGCATTTGAAAAACATGGCAATAAAGTTAATATTTTATTGTATCAGTTCACAAGAAAATATTGCTCTGTTGGAGGAGTATGAGTAGAGTGTTTAAAAAGTTACAAGCATTGCTTGGACAGAAATGCTATTAGCAGTTAGCTTACTTGCCTGTTGAAAAAAAAAAAATTGCTGCCTGGTTAATCTGATGAGAACTCTTGTAGATAAGCAGAAGAGCATGGCGTTAGCAATGGCAAGGTCATGGGTTCAATTCCCAGAAAATGCATGAACTGATAAACTATATACCATGAACTGTGTACCAGTGTAAGTCGCTATGGATAAAAGCATCTACCATGCCTGTTGGTCTTTTCAACAAGGTTGACAACAAACCACCAACCTACGATGTAAACCCTTATGCTATCATTGCCCAACTAGTAATTTGTTTTGTCTATGACATTGAACAAGAGGTATCAAATCTATCCCAATTGAACCCTCTCCTTGTTCTTTTGTTTATCAGGTTACGTTTACAAAGAGGAAGTTTGGCCTAATGAAGAAGGCCTACGAGCTGAGCGTTCTGTGTGACTGTGAGATCGCCCTCATCATCTTCAACACCACTAATAAACTGTTCCAGTATGCCAGCACCGACATGGACAAAGTTCTGCTCAAATACACTGAGTACAATGAACCCCATGAGAGTCGGACTAATTCGGACATAGTGGAGGTGAGTCCCCCTTGACAATGAGCACAATTTAGAGATCCCAGTCAAAGTTTGTCCCATATAAATTCAGGGAATTTGAATCAGATGCCTCACCAAGAGATCAGGTAGGGTTCATTTTGGTAGAGTACGTAAGTTGTAGGATTTGACACCTGGCCCATGTCTGGTGCTGATTTGTTAAGGAACATGCTGTAATAGTCCTTGCAAAGGATGTTTGGCACGTGCCGTTGTGCTCTATAAGAACAGATCAGGCTAAAGGACAGGGACGAGGACTTTACTGTATCACGTCAGGACCATGTTACGCAAACGGTTTAAGAGGACATGGCATGTGCCACCTTTTGTGACATGTGAGCTCCTAAAAAGGTCACGAGATAAGGGATAAGGGTTTCCTTGTCCGGTAATCTAAGACTTTAGCGTCTTCTGCTGAAACTGCAACTGAAAGACCAAAGAGCAACTGCAAAACTGCTCTCAGCTCTTCCAAACCACCTGTCAAGCCTGACTTTGGGAAGAGAGAACTTGAAGGTTCCCACCCCACATGCTTGAAAGGCCGTGACGCTCCCATCGGGAGCAGTGGGAAAAATATTTTCCCTGGAAAAGTCCCTTTTCCAGTAAAAACACCCGAATGAATTGCATAGGGGCCTGGTGGTGCCACACAAACAAACTCTCTTCTCTTACTAACTAAGTAAGGGATGAAGAAAAATACACCATAAGGATGAGGAATAATAGTGTAGATGCTGAAAGGGGCGTTTTTAGAAGCTCAATTGTGGTGAGGGATCTCTTTATCTTTGTGCGTTCGAGCATGAGCCGATTATTGTTTTGCAACTCACTTCACTTGGACATAACAAGCTGCAAATTCAAACTCTATTATTATACTTTGACTGTTCAGTCTAGTGTAACATCATTCGACAGGCCATTTGCAACGTTGACACATGCATTACAAGCAAAGCCCTGGGGTCAGACTTAGCTGGGATTCTGCTGGGTTTTTTTATGAGGCTGAGAGGGAAAACAGCATGGCTTGCCTCATGAGAGGAGAAACATCAAGTCTCCACGAGGCAAATCTCTTGGACACCCTGCCAAGCCAGTAAGGAGCCGGGATAATCCCATTTCCTTGATTAGTGTAATCTGAAAATGCTCCTTTTAATCCTAAAAACGGACAGCATGCACTATAACCCTATGTCGTCACCCCGAAGGCACGCTTTCCAGACCCCACACCTTTAGATTTCCTCTCTACGGAGAATTGTCAACGAGACCGCTGGCACAAAGGAAGGAAAATGTTAATTATTTCCACAGGTCACGTTGTTAATGACTACATAGCCAGCTAATGAGATTGAGCAAAGCTCTGTGCGTATGGTAGTTGACCTCTTATGTTTGGTCTTGTGCTGGAAGGCATCGGAGGTGATAACCCTCCCCTACTCCAATTTCACCCACACAAACCTCTGAGAAAACATGCCTCCAGCGCTTGGCACATCGGTCTGATTTCAAATGTAATAAAGAAAACATCGTCAACCTACTTTTAGAAACTGGCCACATTTCAGGCACATTTGCCTCAAACGTTTTTCTACTCTCCTAATTTAGATAATTTGTCTTCATGTAGTTGCATGCCAATGCATTCTTAAGCACTTCATTTTTTTCCCCATTCCCAGTTCACTCTCAGTTCTCCATGTGAGAAGGTTTGCCTTAAAGTCATTGCTTCACATTCCATTGTGCAGTTTGTTAGTCCTTGTTTAAATTGATGTTTAGAGGTGTTTTGATGGGATTGTTTGCTGCGGCAACGGTTCCCTTGTGTATTCAAAGGTGTTGGTTGCATGCACGCATGATGGCTCTTGATCTTACATTGAACCTTGATGACGATTGACAGATTAAATCTGTGAATGAGATTTGCTGGGCTTATACTGCTCTGTGTTAACACTGTCACATTGCAGTCACAACATCAATAGGATGCCAGGAACTAGACCTTTATGCCATTACAGACAGTTTCTGATCTGACTGAATTAGATATGTATGTGTATATAAGTATTTAATATTATAAATAAACAAATTTTAGTATTTTTTTCCCAAAAGAAATCAGCGGCACACTCATCCCTTCAGGAATTTCACCAAAAGAGAGACGTCTTTGTTTTGCATTCCTTCACCCCTCCTTTTTCACAAACGGGTTAACATGAGTTTACTGCTTCACTTAGTAACAGGGTGTTGTATTTTGTGCTTTTGGCCAGAGACTCGTGGTTATTTTTAAGATGGAGGACTTTCACATTCTTTACCCCTCTGCCCCTTTTGCGTTCTCTGTCCTGGGCAGAGAGCAGCTGAACTTCTCATAGTGTTGGAAATAAGGAGCAGACGCCCAATTTGTGTGCCAGACCTCCTCCCCAATCCAACCCTTTGTGTTTTTATGTGGTCCTTCCCCATTAAATGCCTGAAAACCGGTAGTTTTCTAAAAATAGAAAGCAGCACAGCTAAAAATAGCTCCAGCCCAGCAGTCGTGCCAAGGAAAATGGAGAAGAATAGGCGTGAAGTGCTGGAGAGAGAGAGAGGGCAGCCACGCTTGTTTTTTTTCCCCACTCCATTTTCTCTCAGAGAAAAACTGACCACAGATGGCTGCGTACTTTAATAAAGCTTAAATCAAAAATGTTAGGGTGGCGTTTTCACACTTTTAAAAAAAGTGGAAAGAAGAGTTCTTTTGATTACATGATTTCTAAAGGCATGCTCCTCTGCACTTCGCAGACTGTTTCTGTCGGCTCATATCTACCATCTGTTCAGCTATGTAAACTTGAAAACACGGTGTGAAATTCGAGCGTGCATTGACCTCAGCCCACATTTGGGTCATTGTTCTGATCCACTCATGCTTAGAGTTTGAAACACGGTATTTACTGCCCTGTTTTCTTCATCCTCGATTGAACGACATCAGAGGGCGGTTTTACATTCCACGATTAATCTGAACCTTGTTGCGTGAGTCAGGTTTTCCAAGACCACGACTAGCCAGCGCAGCACAAAATGCTTCACTTTTACCAAGACTCTATTCTTCGTGAGAGTGCTAATTGTTAGCTGGTAAAAATAACATTTTTGAAGCCCATTTCCAGTTATGCTACCCTTGATGAATTCCAGAGACAAAAGCCGTTAATTGACGGCAAGGAAGGAATGCTTTATTTCTCACTGGTGTTGCAGCTGATCGTAGATGCCGTGGCAAGTAAGGTTGGCCATAATTGTGGCATGCAACATGTCAAGTACAGTTCAGTCTGGTGACTATGAATGATTGGGGCCCACATGAGCCCATTATTGGGCAACAGTGAGGGACTTTGTGTTTAGAAGGACTTGATCAGTGATAATTTAACATGAATAACTGTACTGTCCTCTATAGATGCTGCAATGGAAAAACAATGCAGCCTGCTTCTGAGCGGTCACATGACTACAAATGTAAAGAGATGACATGATTTTGTGTGATAATATGCAATTATTTACAGGAAGGGCCCAGAGGGAATTCATTCAAATTCATAAATGTGGGGCTGCTTCACCCCGGGAATGATCCTGGTGAGGAATTCTTGCCTCACGTCAGCTGCAAATAAATCGGCTGACAGTCAAGCCACCCAAGAACATCAGGGACCACAGGAAGTTCACTTTTTTCGAGCCCAACTCGGCTTTGGAATACTCTTCCGCTTCCTCGCGGTCAGATTGGATATCCACCGGGCCAGTTACTGTCGTAATTATGCTCTCAAGTGTGTTTAATACCAAACACGCGGCGCTCAACTCATGGCAGTAAAAGAGAGGGCCTTTGATTCGTTATTATAGAGTACTGAGAGCATCAAAGAAGGTAAATTACCCAGAGGTCCCCAGTGTGGCATTTTCCAAACGTTGCCCAGCTGCTGTGGTCGGAGCAGCTGGTGGAAAGAGCCCTGGAGGAAGGCCAGACAGTGCCACGCATTGGCCATGCGACCTGCCACAGGAACAGGGGCGTCCCCGCTGGCTCACCCGTATGACTCTAACAGGATTCCGCCTCTTTTACGGTCGGAACCAGTATGGCTTTCGTTTTTCCATCCAGATCCATCTGCTTTTGATAAACCGAGCTTGATATACCAGTGTTTAGGCAGCACAAATCAAGTCTTATTTGGACTTTTTCTGTGAACTGATAATTTGCAGTTTCCTTTCGCTTCTACATGCGTTTCTGTTATGATGCACTTGTCTGTGAATATGTTTTTGTGACTCACCGCTTAAATCAACAACTTTCCACATAGGCAAACATGACACATGCACATCTGAAGATGTGGAAGAAGTTCTTAGTCGAATATCCCTACTGACACGTGAGACAATAAGGCTACATCTCCTTGAATTGCGCTGCCTTTTTGTGGTCACATGCTCTCAGTTTGATTGCTTTTTTGGGTGTCTTGGGTGTGGTCTGTGCTGCTGTTGATGGGCAAAATGCAGTGGTACCTTGGAGGGTGTGCATGTTCCTTAAAGGAAAGACAAGTCACACATGAGATCTCTTTAATGTTTCGATTTTTAGACAGCAATGGAGCTAGAGATTTTTGCATGTTTCCTGCATCTCGTATTGTTCAGCTCTATATTCTTTCTGTATTTTAACAAATTGTATTTTTATGTTTCTCAAGAAAAACATTTTATTCTTAAATGAGACATGAGTGCTACGAAAGAACACCATTTGAGCAATACATTTTTACTGTATGTCAAGAATCGTCTCATTTGTTTCCAGTATTTCTGATTCTGATATGACTTTTATTTCTCTTAAGGCATTTAGGAGAAACATCTTATTCTTAAATGAGATATAAATGAGACTCTCAAGCAATGAAATAGCAACTTATGAGCCATATACTCTTGTCAGCAATTAAGAATTTATTTCTTTTTTTTTCAGAAGGCATTTGATAAGAGACATCTGAAACTTGGTGCTTAAAGGAAATATACTGTAATTGAGAACTCCATTAAGTCTCTTGAGCTATGAAAGAGCAACCTATGAGCAATATACTTTTACTGTAAAGACAATAATTCTCTTTTTAGTTTGTTTTTTGCTTTTTCTTTAGGCATTTTAAGAGAAACACCTGAGTGGAAGTCGATACTTAAAGGAGCAACCTCAGTATATTCTAAATATACGTCAGTTGTCTCATTTGATTTTATTTTTATATATATATGCTAAGGCATTTTACGAGAGTGTTGATTCTTAAATGAAACTTAAGAACTCCATTAAGTCTCTATTAAGCTATGAAATCAAAAAGCAATATAAAAATGCTGTACAGTATATTAACAGTTCTCTCATTTGTTTATAATTGTATTTTTTCTCAGGCATTTCAGGAGAAATATCAGGAAAAAAAAAGTTGACAAAGAAAACCTGATTGAGAACTCCATGAAGTCTCCTGAGTGATGATTGAGCAAACTATGAGTAATATAATTTTCCTCTGGGTTGGTGTGTGTGCCGTTCGACTGCAGTTTCTCAGACTTTGCCCTTGTTTAAAGTGTTTCCTGACACAGTGGACTGTAAATGGGCCTGCTTTGAGGTGAGGCGAGACCACCCATGTGGACCTCAGAGGAGGGTACAAGGTGACGTGACGCCGTCAGTCAGTCAGTCAGTCCAGCAGCTGCTGGCCAGCAAACGGCATCAGTCAGCTGTCTCCACACGTTACCACCTGCTACTTCACGCACAACATCATTTCTACACTGAAGGTTACCGGCTAGCACGCTATATAGGACGCCATGTCTACATGCGGACAGACTGGGGCTGTCTTTGTCATGTGGGAGAGTGATGCAGCGCTGGTTTAATTAGGAGCAAGTCTCCATAGAGTTGACAAGACTAAGAGCAGAAGGAGGCGCTGATAGCTGTGTCTCTCCGCTCCTTTCTTCTCCTCTCCTCTCTCCTCTAAAAAACATAATATATATAAATAATACTAAAATAGTGCTGTCCATACAGTAAAAGTCAATGGAGACCAATGTTTTTTGGTTCTTGAAAATATCTTCTTTTGTGACATGAAGATGATTTCAGAATTTGAATTTCTGAGTCATTTTTAATCAAAAGTCTCCACTTTTCAGTTCTCCACCTTTCAGTTCTGTTTCAGTTCAGTTTACTGTGACTGTCATCTAGGAGAAATAATTGAGATCTTAAAGTTGTGTCACGCCCTCGTCGTTGTCCTGTCTTTGGTGTGTGATGAACTGAACAGGAATGCTCGGCTGAGCACGACCCTCCCTCTGTTGGGCAGGAGCGGTCTGTATCGGTCTGAATGTTTAGTCTGCTGATGTCAGGCTTTGGGATCCAGCTGTGTTGCTAAAAGCACAGAGCCGGGTCGAACTGTGAGCTGGAGGTGTCAACGACCCACAGACGGCATGATGGGGGTGGGGGTGCGGGGGGTGTAGGGTTGCTGGGACGCTGCTGGGTGGCACTGGGGCAAAAAATAGCCTTCTACGGCCATCCCTGGGGTTTGAGGCCGTGATTGGCTGTGGCCCCGGCTCCTCCCCTTCCTCTTGAGCCGAGGAGATTTGTTGGACAGGTGCAAAGGCCTTGACAGGTGGAGATGTCTTGAATGAGTGGAATTGCTGTGGTCCAGTGATGTGGCTGCTTGCCGGTGAGCGAAATGCTGAGACCAAGCAGAAAGATAAGCCAAACTGCATCGCTGTATGTCACTTTAGGTCAGATTTTACCTTGAATATAACTCACAAAAACATGGACAATACACAAATAGGTGCATTATTCTGACATGGCCATTAAACACGTAAGATCAAACATTTAGCGTTTAGTGTGAGTGATAGTAATAGTGTTGTTTTGCCTAAGCAAACTAACAGCTCTGTTAATGACAGCAAAGTGATTAGTGTATGGTTTTATTCCATTTTAAGTCAGGGTTTGCTCAAGCTAGATTCTCAAAGGCTTCAGATGAAAGGATTAGGCTCTTGTGAGGAATCAAAGGCTCATGTTTCACAAGCAGGAAAAGCTTTATTTGTTTTCAAATATAGCCCTCTTGTGGTCAAACAGGAAATTTCTCCAGTCTTAAACGGATATTTGTGGTTGCATACAAGATCATTTAACAGCATCTGTGGCAGGTTGTCGATTACCATGGAAAATAATTTAGAAAAAAATACCACAGAAAATAATTTAGACTTCTCTATCAGATTGTAATATATGTAATATTAAGCAACAGATACTGTTGATAGAGCTATATATACATATATATATACAATCAATCATATATATATATATATATATATATGATTGATTGTATTTTTAATATTATTCTTGTAAAGGCCATAATGTTCAAACCATATTTGCTTATTTTATGTGTAGTAATAGTATATTTTTCTGTGTTTATTTTACAATTTTTGTTTTCAATGTAATGTTTCTGCACTATGTATTAACACATGGTTTTTCTACAGTGTGTTTTTGTTTGCTTCTGTTGTATCTTTTGGAAACCTGCATAAATCAGTTTGGATTAAGAAACAGGAAGATGAGTGTAGATACTTTACTGACAACGATTTTCTCCAAAGGATGGATTTTATAATTCTATTTCATTTATACCCAGAACATGCCTTTTCCTTTTTCATCTGTGTACATGTTTCTGTCTTGATGTGTAATCTTCAGAAGTATATATATTTTTAATCTCCAGATTTTTAAGTATTTTTACAGTGTAAAAATGTATGTATATTTGTTTCAGACTCTGAGGAAGAAGGGTCTAAATGGCTGTGACAGTCCTGATATTGATGCTGAAGATTCAGGCCACAGTCCAGAGTCTGAGGACAAATATCGTAAAATCAACGAAGACATTGACCTGATGATCAGCAGGCAGAGACTGTGTGTAAGTGCAGTCAACTTTTCAGATGTCAGAACTGGTGGTTGAACCAATTTGAAATCTCACAATAGCCAAATATTTAAATATCCACTCACATATGAATTTTTTTTTCCAGTAAATTCATTTGTTTTTCAGCATTGTATCAACAAGGTTGATTGATTTCCATGCATTTTGTTTTATAGGCCATCCCCCAGTCTAATTATGACATGCCCATCTCAATCCCTGTGAGCAACCCCAACAGCCTGATCTACAGCCACCCAGGAGCGTCCCTGGGCAACCCCAACATGCTGCCGCTGGCTCACCCCTCCCTCCAGAGGAACAGCATGTCCCCTGGAGTGACCCACCGGCCCCCGAGTGCAGGCAACACAGGTACTGACCCGCACCGGGCTCTCCACTTTGCCAGGGACTCCGGATCAGAGCATAGTTTCAAATAATGTTCATTTCCACGCTTTATTGACATCATTAGAGAGCAGCTCCACTGAGGACCACCAACAGCTCCACCGAGGCTATGAAAACACACCTCGCATGAATTCAAACACCGCATACAGATCATTACATACGCTCAAATATTTCTTTCAGCCATATTCAGCTGTGCCAGGCCGGGCCTTTAATATAAACACTGTGTACTCAGCAGAACTCCTGAGGCTGTCCCAGAGCCGAAAAAAGTGTCTGTCTCGATGGGAGTTTTGGCTGCTTGTAAAGGAACTCCCGGTTGTCAGCGGGCAAATAAAGATGACCATATTTTCCTTTTAACTCCCGTTCTGCGTTTGTGGTTTAGGCTTCATGGAGAGGAAGTTTGGTCAGCTTAGGATTTATCAAAACACATTATCCGTACTTTGAGCACATGTATATGGGTGTTTCTTCAACTGTCACAGGGATTGATTTTTACAGAAATATACAGATTTTAGCTTCTTTTTTAAAATTTATGTTATTTGAATGTTATGTCTTCATCTTTTACATTAAAGACAGTGTTTTGCCTTTACACCTTTTCTGTATAGATTTAATATTAACTTGTGGAAATCCATCCAAAAGATTATGTATTTAATTACTGAGTTAAAATCTAATTAAAAAAAGCTATTAAATTTGACAAGTATTTTTATATTTCTTTCTTTTTAAAACTTATTTATTTTTTGTATTTTTAATATAGCTTAAAAATATTGAATTTTTCAACTATAAACAAATATTAAACAATGAAAATTGTAATTTAAATGAAGTGTTATTTTATTAAAAAATGTATTTTATATTTTTAATGTAATTTTACATAATAAATTAATCACTAAATAATAATAATTAAATTGATTAAATTATTTTAGATTTATTACATTTAATTAACTACAATAATCTAAACAAAGAGTGAAAACATTTATTATGTGAAAAGTACTTGATTTTTAAACAAATCTTGTGTTATTTCAACCACAACCATTTTTCAATTAATAAAAGTTTATCAAATATTTGTGTACTTGTCTACTAAAAAATGAAAGAACTACCATAGAAACCGATGGACTTGTCTGTCAGTTTGTAAAAACAAGCAACAAAAAAGTGTTGAAAGTTACACACAAATTATGCAAACTTTATCCGAATTTTTTTTTTTATTTTTTTGATACAGATGAATATGTATATATGCATATAAAGTCACAATAAGTAGAAAGTTTAAATTAAATAAATGAAAAAAGGAGACCTTTTTTTTTTTTTTTTTTAAATGGTTTTGATTTTGAGCATTTGCTTCAGGGATGAAAAAACTACAGTATTCTCCTGTGATACACATATATGCACCTTTGGAAATTAGTAGACAAGTTTGACAACGTGAAAAGTCTTAAAAGGAGTTTCATTTCTAAAAGTCCACAGTGCCAAAAGAAACATCCAGATATGTGTGTTTAGAAGGTAAAGAGAAAGAGAAAGAGGAAGGAATGGGGGGAAAAAATTAACAAAATGGTAGAAAAAGACAGTCTGTGGTGACATACGTGTGGGAAGTTTAATCCTACTGTGGGCTTGTTATTATTGTCTGAAAGATCTATTTTGTGCTCTGGTCAGAGTCCTTCTGACCACAGCGTCTGTCCTGTCATTATCCCTGGCCCTCCTGGAACAATTTGCTTCGTATTACAGGAGCAAAGTTAAATATGAGTCTTGGCAGAGACCGCGACGTCTGAAACCGCGCAGACTTTTCAAAGGTTTTTCTTGGATGGTGGCATCTTCTCCATAGGGCCGAACAGGGGTTTGTGGGTTCGGATAGACTTACAGATGGGGTTTTTTCACACTGGCTCTCGTACATATATCTCGAGCGGCCCGTCTGGCCGCAGGAAGGAGGCGTCAGTCAGGCGTGGCGTACGTGTTTTGAGTGTCAGTCTTGTTTAATGTCTTTTCTGTCCTATCCTCAGGTGGCCTTATGGGTCCAGACCTCAGCAGCGGAGTGGGCAGCAGTGCTGGTGAGAGTCATGTATATTTACCATACGTGTATGTTTGCTGTCTCAATAGACAGACGGAGCCACTTGGTTTCGATTCAAAGCTTCCTTTTGCTTGGCTAGTTCCTCCCCGGATATTTATCCAGCACACCACTGTAGGATGTCGCGGTGAAGGGTCTTAAATAGTATATTTAAAGAACCGTTTCATAAAAAACATCCTATGGTGAATTCTAATATGATGAAGCCATCAACACCTTCATTAGGCGAGAGGAAACATAACACAACATATTCATGGAACGTCAAGATTTGAGGCTCTGATTCCACCAAAAAAAAAGGTCCAAAAAAAGTCTAAATAATGTACCGTTCGTTAGTGAACACAGTTCATTCATGAAATCGATTAAAAGCCACTTACATTTGAGCCAACGCATGCATGAAAGAGTTTTAGCAAAGCTCACAGAAAATGGACTTTGCACATTGTCACAGTTGTGGGATTGAACTCACTAGCTGTCAACACCAGCACTGGTTTGGTGCAGAAGACTCAAACAGACCATAATGAAATGCAAATCTTGAAAACTAGAAGTCTAAATTGTCTTAACTTTTTTCCCCCTATATGCAAGTCTCGGGAAACATCAAAACATCTAAAAGTGATTCTTTGCTAACTGTTGTAAACGTCTGAGAAAATGTTCAAGTAAAAGTACAATTGTACATTTGGCAACATAAGAGTTCTGTGGTGTTACTATGACAGATGGCAACAATTAACTGACAACGTCTTGAAAAAGACCACAGATCTAATATTGTGGCTGACTTCTTAGAAAGCATGTGGAAATATAAAATATGAAAAGATGAAATATTTTGAAAACAACCACAGATACAATAAAATGTGACATTATTATTATTTTTTTTTTTTACTTTTTAGACAGATTTATCAAAATCTGTGACAGCTGCCACATTCATCAAGTCATTTTAAGTTTCAAGGACTATTTTTTATGACCTCTTCAAACAGGAAGTAGTTCAAAAGCTCTTTCTGATTATTATTAAAGATGTTTTATAACACCACAGAAATGGAATCTTCAAAAGTTAAATTATGATAAAAAATATATAAACAAAAAATAAAATAACCTTTACAGTTATCATTTTTTAACTTTATTATTATTATTATTATACAGAAAAGTTTTTATTATTATTAATAATTTTATTTTAAATTTTCCAAAAAATGCAAATGTCTTTACAGTCGCTTCTTATTTATTTATTTATTTAGCACAAAATTAGTAAAGAATGGAAAAAGAGTTTATCTGTTATTTAGACCAAAACATTGTGTGAAGATTACATTTAAGTGCTTAAATGGTCAATTATGCAAATGTGGGGACATACAGTACAATCATGATTTGTTGACATCTAAAGCTTTATATGTTTTTTCTATTCTATAATTAATGAAACGGAACTTAAATATATTGCCATCAGTCTCCATTAGTGTTTTGATGATAGTTCTATATTGTATTTATGAAATGTCAAAATCGCTCTGACATGGTTTGCAGTGCTTACTGTAGAAAGGCCTTACTGTAGAATATAATATAGTAAATGTGTCCCGTATGGTCACTAGTGTTAGACTGACGCGTCCTCTCTGATTGTCCCTTAGGAAACGGGTATGGAAACCACCGCAACTCCCCTGGTCTGCTGGTCTCTCCGGGGAGCATGAGCAAGAACATGCAGGCCAAATCGCCTCCGCCCATGACCATGAGCATGAGCAACCGCAAGCCTGACCTGCGCGTCCTGATCCCTCCCGGCTCAAAGCACACCATGCCCTCCATCGTAAGTTTACACAACCACTACAACTCACCAAATACCATCACTAGATGTCAAGTTCAGCTGCAGTTAGGATGTGATTTGAAACTAGATGACCAGCATTGCCCATATAAAACCAATTCAGACCATCAGATACATGCCATAAAGTTTGATTTTATTAGAACTAATTAGCGTTGTATTCTTTTTAACTGCTCACCAGTCGGAGGATATTGACATGTTGCTGGTAAGTAGTATTAAAATTGCAGTGAAACACGATCATCAAACACTGTCGTTCAAAGTAATAAAAAGAAACAAGTTTTAATGTCAAATGCACACAAAACAGTCTCATTCCTCTGTTGCCAAGGGGACTGCTTTAAAGGTTTCCATAGCAACAGTGGAACTCCAGCAGTGGTGGCTGGATGTTAGATGATTGCGGGGTGGAGAGTAATTACTCATTATTGGTCACATGATCTATTAAGCAGTTAGATGGAGCAGATACAACACCACCTGCACATTTACTATTTGCCAAGATTGATTTAATTTTGCTGTTGCTGTTGTTTTAAATATATTTCTTTCCCACAGAACCAGAGAATAAACAACTCCCAGTCGGCCCAGTCTCTGAGCACACCGGTGGTGTCTGTAGCCACGCCCACTCTGCCAGGACAGGGAATGGGCGGCTACCCATCAGCCATCTCTACCTCATATGGTACAGGTGAGAGCTGAGGACAATTCAGAAAATAATATAATATAATGTAATATGGCAAAATTAACAACACGCCTTCCATTTAGTTGGAAAAAATGCTAACGCTCAGTAGTTTGGCTGCATTAATTTGATGAAAAATACTGTAAAAACAATAATATTGTGAAATTATTTTTACCATTTAACATAACTGTTTTCTATTGCAATATATTTTAAAATGTAATTTACTGCTGTGATGCGCAGCTGAATTTTCAGCATCATTACTCCAGTCTTAAGTGTCACATGATTCTTCAGAAATCATTCTAATATGCTGATTTGCTGCTTAAGAAACCTTTCTTATTAATAGAAATCTTTTGTAACATTATAAATGTCTTTACCGTCACTTTAAAATTTAATGCACTCTTACAGAATAAAATTAGTGTCTTCCTAAAACAAAACAAAAGAAAAACAGAAAGAAAAAATAAAAAATATTTACATTCATGCATTTATGCAAAAAAAGGGAAACGAAAAAAAAACAAAAACAAAATTGCACTACCCCCAAAGTTTTGAATTGTAGTATATATTTTTCTTTCATTTTATTAATTTTGATTTTATATAGTATCATGTATATTTTATTTACCTTTTTACTACTGTCATTTCTTTATAATACTGTATTATTTATGTAGGCACATATACATTTTTTTTTTTTTATTATTATGAGTATTATGAGTATTGTTTGTTGCACCAGGTGGTGTCATTGTTTAATTATTATTTTAGCATCTTGCTGTTGCAGTAACCCAGAAGATTCAAAGCAGTCTCTATGCTGTGAGTTTAAAAGAGATCTTTCTCTCCTCTTCTAGAATATTCTCTCAGCAGTGGAGACTTGTCCTCTCTGTCCGGTTTTAACAGCTCGGCTTCTTTTCATCTGGGTTCGATGACTGGCTGGCAGCAAAACATGCAGCATTCTGGTCTTGGACATCTAGGGTGAGCAGCATCACCCTCACCCGTTCATTTGAAAAGTGTGGAAGAATCATTAAAACACAGGCCTTAGAAAATAAATTGTTTGGGTTAATCTCTCAAAAACTGTGGGAAATTCATCATTTTTGTGTATGTGTTTTTTCCTCGGCCTCTAACTGTCTTTCCTCTCCGTCTGCAGGAACTGCACCAGCACACCGTTATGTCAGAGCTCCACCCTCTCACTGCCATCCAATCAGAGCCTGCACATCAAGTCCGAACCCGTCTCTCCTCCCCGAGACCGGGCCGGAGGCACCCCAGGCGGCTACGCTCAGCCTCCGCCCCCTCCTCTGCCTCAGCCGGGTCAGCTGCGGCAAGATGCGGGCCGCTCTCCGGTCGACAGCCTGAGCAGCTGCGGCAGCTCGTATGAGGGCAGTGACCGCGAGGAGCACCGCACCGACTTCCACTCGCCCATGGGACTGATGAGACCCTCTCAGGACGAGCGGCATAGCCCGTCCGTCAAGCGCATGCGTCTGTCCGAGGGCTGGGCCTCGTGATCGCGGACGGCTTTTCTATGCAAAGAT
Source organism: Cyprinus carpio (assembly GCF_018340385.1). Taxonomy (NCBI): domain Eukaryota; kingdom Metazoa; phylum Chordata; class Actinopteri; order Cypriniformes; family Cyprinidae; genus Cyprinus; species Cyprinus carpio. The sequence goes on along the minus strand of NC_056581.1, from coordinate 16,455,886 downwards.
TTCACTTTAGTATTATTATATTTGTTTCTGCAGAGTGTGAGTGCTACATCAAGTATTAAAATTGATATACATATATATATATATATATATATATATATATATATATATATATATATATATACATATACATATACATATACATATATATATGTATATATTATATATATATATATATATTGATATATATGACAAAAGGGGTGGGTGGGTGTGTTTGTGATTTGGGGTTGGGGGCATGGGACGTGCATTGCTTGTGCCACGTGTGGGAAAAACTACAAAAAAAAAATAAAAAAATACATGCAATTTATGCAGTGTATACAAGCATACAGGATTAAAAAGAGAAGTCTGGTACTCTTGTTTGGTAAAGCTACTTTTTAGTTTCAGTAATATATTATGCATAATTAAACTATTAATAGAGGCATTGACGTGTCTCAGGGCTCGTACAAGTAATATTCCCGTGCAGACCGGGGCCTTTATGCTCATCGTCAATGCTCACTTGCAAATGTATGTTATCACAGACGTTGTTGTGTTGCAGGTTCAACGTATTTATGTAAATAGAGAACAATTAGGCTTTTGGGTAGATGAGCCTGCCAGGATTTGCAGGCTTATTTACGATAAACGGAGTGAAAAAGAAAGCCATCACGCACCATTTTAAGACTAACACGGGCCCGGGGCTGAGGAATGTATGCCGTTTAGAGTTCTAAATGGAATCGGGAAGTGTTCTAAATACATAAATTCTCTTGTAAATGTTGTTGATATTTCAGAGCTGTGTTAACAACATTAAAGTTCTCCTGGCCATGTATTGCCTATCCCCGGTGGAAGAGATGTACAATACATTTTGCTTATATTTTCATAAAAATGCAGAGCATTTGTTGCTACCTGTTGACCACATGAGTCAGAATGTGATTTCAAGCTTTGCCGATGTTGAACAGAGAGGTAAAGCAGTGTGAGCTCCAAAAATAAAGCCATATATACAATTTCACTTCAAGCTTTCTACATTTTTTTTTTTTGATTGGCTGTTTCTTTAATTGATTCATCAGGTTATGAACATTGCATATGTCTCTTATTCTCACCAAGGAGGCAAAATTAGAGCAAAAATTTATTTGAGTAAAAATACAGTAATATTGTGAAATTATATTACAATTTAAAATGACTGTTTCTATTTGAATATATTTTAAAATGTAATTTATTCCTGTGATGCAAAGCTTAATTTTCAGCATCATCACTCCAGTCTTCAGTGTCACATGATCTTTTTTTTTTTAGAAATCATTCTGATATGCTGACTTGTGCTTAAGAACCAATTCTTATTATTATCACTGTTGAAAACAGTTGTGCTGCTTCTTATTTTTGTGTAAAGAAACAATTTATAAGGTTTCAGGATTCTTTGATGAATACAAAGTTTCAAAAGAAGCCTATAAACAGTTCAGGCTTTACAGAGGTTTTTTTTTTTGTTGTTTCTTTAGTTCATCAAGTTAATGACTTTGCAGATTGCTAGAATCTGATTAGTAGTAATAGCAGGTCATTTGCGTATTGTTTATTCACAGACATCTGTTTTAACATTATGTTGCGAAACAAAAACGTTTATTAAATGTTTGTTTTTTTGTATTTTTATTTTATATTTTTTCTTTCTTGGTTTAACAATGTTAAGGGAACAATTAGATTTTATAATTTTGCAAACATTATGGGAACGTTACATTTGAATGTTCCCTAAACGTTTTGAAACAATAACATTTAAAAACCGTAGAAGAGCAACCAAAGAAGAAACTCTTACCATGAATGATGTTCTGGGAGCATTATGAAAGAGATAACTTGGATCGAACGTTCTATTAATGTTACTTTGAGTGAGCATTTCCAGAACGTTGGCCAAAGTTCTGAGAACGTTCGCGGTTTACTGGGTTGGAGCAAAATGCCAACCTCAATTTGTAGTCTTTGTATCAAAATACGTTTGCAGCTTCAACGTCAAAAATAAGAGCATAAATCTGGATTTACACCATCGTGACATTCTCAAAGACCATGGTTCAGTTCTTCAATTTCATATTTAAAACTTAAGTCTACAGTAAACTGCTTATGAAATATTTACAGAAAAACATTTATGAAAATACAGGCTCATAGCTAAAATTGGTGGTAGGTTCTGGTAAAGCTGTGATTCTGTGTTTGCTTTGATGGAATAATTCCCACCTTTATACTTGCTAAATATGCAGTTACATAAACTGCTCTTTTTGCACGAAATTGAAATAATTTTGCAAGGACAAACACATTTTCGAAAACATTTATGGTTCTTTTACACATCTTTATTGTTGTAAGACTGAAAATGACTTTCAACACCTTTAATGAGTCGTGATGATCAGACAATTCATCATCATAGTACATGAGGACAGGAAATAATACATGTGTGTACATATATATATACGGCTCGAAATACAACCTGTTAAATGAAGAGAATAGCCCATGTTTGCATTTGCATCTGAAGTAGTAAAATATCGCGTTTGTTTAAATTAGAATAGGCTAGCTGTTGAATCATTTTTTTTTTTTAATAATATTACAAATATCATTCCGGATTGGAAAGATAACGACATCTCAATTCATAAGAGCACAATACACCCTTTAAAAATAGACGCAATTAATTATCACACATACTGTACGTGTGAGCTGAAATAAAGCAAGAAAAGATAGGCTCGAAAGCACGAGGAAATTAATTATTAATTAGGTCAATTCACCTTAATGCGGTTTAATATAGCTAATATAAATAATTGTTTATGCCATTAAAATTTCCACCAAAAACGACAAAACAAAAATCATTCCTTAAATACCGCGATAAAACATTTCTAATCATGCCCAGCAGCTGTAATCATCTTTATTTCGGGAATACTCAAATACATAGAAATAAATTAGCCTGCGAACACATCAATTAGGTTTTAAGCATTGTAGCCTATTTTTGAGATCTCTGATTAGATAGATAGATAGATAGATAGATAGATAGATAGATAGATAGATAGATAGATAGATAGATAGATAGATAGATAGATAGATAGATAGATAGATAGATAGATAGATAGATATAATCGCTTGTTTAGCTTATGGAATAAAAATAAAATGTATCTGTCTGAAAACTGTGATAAATGAAAGAGGTGGATTATAGCATATCAACGATCATATACATCGAATAAATCTTTCAAATTCCTGCCGCTTTTGGACTGACGCGGCCGCCAGGTGTCGCTGTAGTGTAATAACAGACTCAAGACGCCTCTCTCTCTCTCTCTCTCACACACACACACGCGCTTGGGTTCCTGATAGAATAGACAACTGTCGAAATATAAAAGCTCAAATCTGAGATAATGTATAGCCTGTTCTAAAATGCATGAACTAATAAGAAATATATTTTTAGATATAAAAAATAAATGATTAGGCTAAACACAGATTTCGCATCCAAAATTTGTTGCATTAAAACCACTGAGAGTATAATTTCTTCGAGTTTATCAATGACTACAAAGGTCTTTACCTTTGAAAATAGTGAATATCTAACAGTCTTAGTTTTAAAGAAGATATTTTCACCGTAATTTCTGACTTTAATCTGAGCAAAACCATCATGAATGTGTGTGTACGTGTGTGTTCTGCTATTTTTCATTCCCTTTTATTTTCATGAACGTAGGCTACTGATAATATAAATCAATAACAGAAAACACTCGATCTATTGTGGCATAACTGTTTTGTTATAGGCCTACAGATGTTTATATTTTAGATATTTTAAATGCACTCTTAAAAACATTGTTTGCTTTCAGACTCACATTTTTTATTTATTTGTTTAATTTTTTTTTTTTTTTTTTTTTTTTAATCAATGTGATCAATGCCATTTTACATTATGAGAAACATAAAAGATGTTTGCGATTTGCTCTTGTGTCCCAATAATGGACAGACTGAGACCAGCATCTGACGCCTGGAGCTGCTCACTCGAAACAATGGCTTTTAAAACGAAATGTAAATTTGGGATTATTGTTAGTTATTTTGAATACACCATATATTTAAATAGTAAGATTAAAACATTTTGTTTCCTTTAGTCTGAATTAGTTGCAAAACTGACGTTGCAGCATATAATATACAGAATTTGTTTTAATAAAACTCGATTGTTCTCCTTAAAATTAAACTGTTCAATTAAGACAACATTCCTTTATGATAATAATCCACAATGGAAAAACTGAATGTTTAATATTCTAACGAACAGCTGTAGACAAATCAAAATACTCACCTGCTGAAAAAGAAGAAGAAGAAAAAAGAAAAGAAAAACAAACTCTGGGGTGCTCTGAAATTCTGAAAGAATACAGATGAGCTCCTGAAGCAAATGAGCCCGCTGTTCTGCCTGGTGACAAACACAAAGACACATCAAGCAGCTGATTATTACAGGCGTTAATTTCTCACCTGCTCTGATTTCTTTCTTCCAATAACGACATCAACATCCAAAATATGTTTGCTTAAGAAATAAACTAGTAGACCAAAACCCTTCCTAGAAAATGACGGTTTTTTTACACGAGACATTGTTTCGTCTGAATGTTGCAGTCATTATGGCTTGATTTGCATATTGAGCATCACTAATTTCCTCGCTGTATCTAAATATGGCTGCACGTAACAAACAAGACGACGTCATTGAACGTGACCCCCTCCAGCCCTGCATCAATTGAGTCTCAAAATAATAGACATTATTAATAATAAAATAATTCAAATAATAATAAGACAACTATTAGAAGAAAAACGCCACTCTTAATGATTGGGAAATGAATAATATTAGCCAAACTGTTGAAAATGTCAGCAGATAGGCCTACGAATGAAAGACAACACATGGGCATGAAGACATGTTTGAAACACACAGTTTTTTAGCCATCAGGATTCAGGTGAGTCACACCTGATCACATCATTTTGTACCCTGAAGAGCTTCGTGCAACAGAAACACCTAATGCGAAAACTGAGCAAGTTTGGGCAGTTGAATAAAATATTAATTTCATCGCACGTATAATGCAGAGGTAGAAGGGGTGGATCCCTCCCCACCCTCTCAAACCCCCCCAACCCAAACTTGCAGGGCTCGCGCCGCACTTTCCATTCGCTCTCGAGCTCGGGCAACCATGTGAAGAAGTTCTGCTCTTCCCTCACACCTTCTCATCCTGTGGATGGAATAAGATGCTTTCAAACGACGATGCCTCGTGCCTCTTTAGCAAACTAGTCGTGGAAGGATTTCGTGGATGTGATTTCTAATCGAGGATGTTCGTTTATCCGTTTCACATCCAGATGACCGGTTTTCCGGAGAGTCCAAGGAGAATGTGAGTAACCTACTTCATGGTTCTAATTTTGCAAAAATAGGCCACGTGAAATCTGTAGCTTTAATCTCGTGTAGAATTATTGCATTCTCATAAAAGGAAAAATAATCCTTTTTAAAACCTTTGGCCTGTATTTTCTCGAGTGTCCTTTTGAGAAAAAAAATGTTACTAAATCAGCCAATTCGAAAATGTTTTATTATTTTCTAACATAATGTTTTGCTTATTAAATAATATGCTTATTTTATGTCATTTGTAAAAATATGACCAAAACAAACGCCTTTTTAAAACACGCATGACTAACTGAAAGACTTTATACTTCATTAACACATGCTTCACTGACCTTCAAGTCACTGGCTGTTTAGCAAACGATAACAGATCAATAAGTGTTAATTGCCCTCTGTGTGACGTCACGCCGAACACCGTAAGTGGTTAATTGCTTCAGGGTGGTTAAATTAAGAGCAGCTATAAAATATAACTGATCAAATGTTTTTTTGTTTTAAATTGTTGCTAAATATTTTATTTATTTTAAGAACGTGCTTTCATTCTGAAGCAAATACAGCTAAACCTTTGTTCTACTGTAATTTGCATCCTGGAGAGGAGAAGTGATGCTTAATTTACTTCATTCAGCTATTTTATTTTCTCTCTTTTAGTATTTAGGGAAATCTTTCATAGGGGCGTTTGTATAGTCATTTATATTTTCTAATGGAGTATGAAAAACATTTATATATGTCTGTGTCTGTATGTGTAGTCTAAAATTAACTGAATAAATATGTACAAAAAGAAAAATGTATTTAGAAATATTTACATACAGATATTGCTTTAATTAGTGGTGAAATAATGGTTAGGTAATTTTGTGCATCCTTCCAGCTGAAATATTTTATTTATCATTATTTTTATGCTTGTATTATTTACTATTTGAGGTTGACGAGTGAACTGGAATCAACTGCTGCTTTTAAAACGAATAATATTGAAATGTTTACAGGCCTGTTTACATTGCAATGGATCAGTGAATTGTTTTTGAAATTTAAGAGACATGTATTCTAGTCATAATGATTAATCATAATTCATAATTACAGTGCAGCCATAAAAGCATCCCAAGAATGCCGCACAAGCTCCTTCTGAAAACTTTGTTGAACAAACAAACTAGAAGTTTCACTCTTTTGTCTAAAACTAAACCATTGGAACGGAAAATATGAGGTCTGTAATAGTATCATAAATTAATGGGCAATATTTACCATCTGAGGGTGATTTTCAGGGGCATTTATTACTTTTATGCGTACAAATATTTCTCTACTACTAAAAGGAGTAGTTTAGAATATTATATAAAATATATAAATGGTAGAAAAGCAGAATAATTGACATTTAAATATGTGGGGTCACTTCATGTAGGCTACCTTTTTTTTCACCCCAAGCCCTGGTTAATTTCTAATCCTGGTCTATATTCATAATTGCACTGCAGAAAAGGGACAAGCCGGTGCGCGTCGCCGCGTGCGTCTCCAAATGGACATTTAAATTCGGCGCAACCTCGAGACCTCTGACCTCACGAGGTTTGTGCGCATTTTGGGCACTAGAGATGGAGCCCATTGAGTGCGTCAGTCCTGTCATCCGTGAGCACGTCATCCGTGTGCCATAAGGACGTCATGATGTTACCCCGAGCAAGAGGAGCGAAAATGCCTCCAGATCAATCCAGCGCGCATGTTACGCGAGTGATATTTGAAGCCAAAACCCAAGTACGCATGTGTTTACTCCCCAGCTCCGATGCTGTCTTTATGCCTTGCGTTTTTTGCTGCGTGCCCGTTTATTCTCTTGCCTGGATACGCAGGATTTCATGCGTACCGCACTGTAAATCCAGCCAAGCCGAGCTCCGACTGGAATGAAAGCATCCTTACTGCTATGGATGGATGTAGCAGGCTCGCGTCTTGTAGGTTTACCTAAATCGTTCGAGTCAAGAATTAAGAAGTTCAATACGCGCGGTAGCCAAGTTGGATGGGATCGACCTCATTTACAGGAACTTTCTGTGTAATTTTTTTTTTCTGCGTGCAACCAATTACTCGCATCTGCTGACTTGGAGTAATTGTGGCAAATGGGCTTTATGCACTTGTTGTGGTGTGACACATCACGTTTGGAGGCGTGTTGTTATCTTTGGTTATCTAGCTGTATGAGTGTGCTGGTCGTCATAAAGCTAGATAACCGAAAGTAAGAACCGCTTCTATCAGCATCTCAACGTGGAGCATTAAATGTATGAGTGAAATATAGCTATTAGATGCATTGATGTGCGTGCAAACGCTTCAGGATGGTTTGTTTGTTATATAGGAGTAAAATGAAAGCTTTTGGATGAAAGGCTGAATGCGAAGCGCATAGGAGACAAAGGCGTAAGTTTGTTGTAGTTGTCAGCTCATTGGAACCCACGTGCGTCCGAGTATCGTTGACTCTGGACTTATTCAAGCTCCTCAAATGAAATAATTGGGACATAATGGGTTGGAGGAAGGAACTGGCAAAGAAACTCGTCCTTAATTGATGCGGTCGAGCGCACGTGGGGGAGATGATGTGAACGCCCGTGGACCCCCATTCCCACGCTCGAGGGCAAGTGGGCAATGTCTTGTCTGGGGCAGAATATGACAGACAGCCCTGTGAGGGGGGGCCCAAGTGCGCCCTGCTCATCTGCATCTCTGTGGAGGGTGGAACAGCGGAGATGGAGTGAATGGAGGATGCTGGAGAGCCTGTGTGTGACGGGAATGTGTAACGGGATGCTGTACTTACACATCCACACACGAATCAACGGGCGACTCGTAAACTATCCACGACTAGGCCGACGTAGAGGCCCCAAGAGCTGACAACTGATTTAGAGTCGCTCTCTCACACATCAAGCAGCTGCCTGTACATTAGGAATATTGTAACCATGTTGTTCTTTCTTTCTTTCTTTTTTAAAAATATATTTTCTACCATCGAATCCTTTAATTTTTTTAAATGTAATATTTTAAAAGACATGTTTGCATTTTTTTTTATATATATAAATAAAAGGTTTGAATTACCTCATAGATTTTAAAGTATACTAAATTTAACAAAGTGATGCATATACTTATATTTAATAATATGTTTTTATAAGTAGTAAGAATGAATTACTTTATAGATTTTGGAGAAAATGTATATGAAATGTATTTTAAAATTATGTTTTATAATTAAAAAGAATGAATCACTTCATAATTCATAATTAATGCAGAAAGGGGAATTTCCAGTGCAAACCATCACATTTATTTGGATTTTATTCAAAAGTTATTTTTATTTGTGTTATCGTAGCATTTTCTGTTACATTTCTGGGTGCTGTGTAATGATATTGACATTGTTTGACATTATATCTGTTATTGTAATGTGTATTTTAGCATATGGAATCAGTTTTGATGGTCTGCTTGAACTTGAATTTGACCAAGAAGCACATGCTGACCTCTGAAGTTTGATTCTTTTGGGACAGAGGACATCAGAGGTCAGACGGGTCACCACTTGAGGTCACACTGAGGACTCGAGCTAAAAAACTAAATATAGCTCGGGGGAAAAAATCTAATGTATTTCCAGACTGTTCAAGGTTGTTAAAACCTGTCCAAATATATTCCAAATCATTCATCAGATCACACAGATTGCATTTTATTTTTTAATTGATACCATATTTTATTTATTTATTATTATTCATTGTTTTGGGGTGAGGATGACATAAAATGACTTTTGTTAAATAATATTTCACCGAAAAAAAAAAAAATAATAATAATATAATCACCAAAATTATAGCACTTTCTGTTTCAACTGAATAAAGAAACCATAAATAATTTGTTACTGAAAGAGAGTGAGAGAGATCATAAGAATATCTGCTAATCATCCTGCAGTTATGATGTGCCCGCCTACTTTTGGCAAATCTGTCATGTGTGATGAGCACTTGAGCTGATTGGGGTTTCCATGGAGATGATGAGGCGCTGACTCTATATTTGCTGGAGGTGCCAATGTGTCTATAGCAGAATTAAGTGTAATGAAAATCACCTTGTGTTACTGTGCTTTAGTCAGAGAGATATTTCTATCTTAGATCTTCTGAGGGCAATTTATAATAAGAACATAATCTGTCATCAACAATGAAGGATATTAATACTGATCCATAGCAGTTGTTAATGAAGTTCAGCTGTATTTCACAACTAAAACAAGCTGATTTCATTGAACGAATTAATGAATGGGCTACAAATATACTGAGACTAAATTTCCAAAACTGATATGCTGTGATTGTGTTTCCATCTCTGATTTATAACCAATCTTTGAATATTTTCGACAACAGCTGATGACTTTGTACTCCATAAACACTGAGCCGGCTCATTAATACAACGAGACTGCTAATTTGCTGCGAGACTCTTGGATTTTGATGGAGAGACACGAGGAGCCACTTTTCCTTCAGTTGAGGGCAAACAGACCGATGCATTGATAGCAAGACCAAATAAAACAGAATTAACCGTGGAATTATTGCTAGCATGAAATCTTTAACCGGACTATAAGGACTATAATTAAAAAAAAAAAAAAAAAAAAGATATAAATATATTTCTGTATTCTGACGTAACCAAAATTAATTTGAGAATCAATTATTAAAATAAAGCTTTTTTTTAAATTTGACTTCAGGGAAAGCAATAAAAGCACTGATTTGTGTGATGTTGAAAAGATGTAATCTGAAAATGATATTACATACAGTACGTCCCTTGATTAACTGTCAGCGGTTCATGGACATCTCCAAACACGTCATTGTCCATTGTGGAAGCGATGCCTCCTGTTTGCCACCATCTTATGGCTTTGGCAGTGGAGACTGAGAGGGCAATCCCAAAATGTCTGCTGGCACACACTCACACACCTCACACACACACACACGTCGCACACTTTGCATATGTCACAGCACAATGGCCGCCCGTTACCATGAATACCAATTTTCTAATTAGCACCATTTTCATTGATTTAGCACCCTGAGTTCCAGCGTATGATTGGTGGTAATCGCAATGCCTGGAGATTCTCAGGAGAGCCGCTTTTGATGAACGTTTGGCATCTTGTGTTTTGATTCGACGTCGCATGTACAGTATAAACCTCTCAAAAAGACCAAATGAATGAAGATAGTACTGCTTTTCTACAGCGAAAACAAATGTGTTTTATGACTTCTTTTGCTTACACATTACTTTTATATTTGCATACATATCAGACCAGTGCATACATTTTAAACATTTTATAGTACAGTGATATGAAAGAGAGGAATTTTGATTCCTTTTGGAGTCACATCGGTAGCATGCTTGAAATATGAACAGAAGAAGTACAGATAGATGCAGACATGAGAAACGATGTTAATAATTCATTCAGATTTAAGATATTCATGCAATAACTTGTGCACTTGTGAAACAATTGAACAGATTTTGCTTGTGGCCTCTATTCTTTCTTTTAGACTACAATCAAATACTGTCCATTAAAAGTTATTGCATAAAATTCCATTAAAATTTGCCTGGTACGATGTAAATAAAATGTCGCTCAAACAGAAGGTCATGGGTTCGATTCTCCAAGAATATGAACTGATAAAATGTGTTGTTTAATTCCAATTTAAGTTGCTTTGGATAAAAATGTATGACAAATGTAAATTCATACATTATATGTAAATTAGATATTATATGTACTGTACCTCTGAATACAAAACATTGAGCTCACCATTATATAGGGTCTTGTTGCATGTATAAACCACTTAAATAGTCGTTCATCTATATGAATGAAGACATAGTTCTGCTTTTCACCAAATGTGTTTTACGACTTCTTTAGCTTATATTCACCCTAAATGCATTTTAAATGCATAAATATCAGAAAAGTGCACACATTTCAAACATGTTTAAAATTTCATTGTACAGTGATACCAAAGAGAGGAATTTTGATCACTTTAAGAGTCACATCAATGGCATGCATGAAATATGAACAGAACAGGTTCAGATAGATGAGAAACGCTGTTAATAATTTACACATTTAAGATATTCATGCAATAATAGGTGCCATTGATACTCATGCACTATAAAAACTATTTAAAACATTTCATAGTACATTGATACCAGAGAGGTCTTTTGATCACTTTTAGAGTCACATCATTGATTTGAACAGATTTTAATAGTGGCATTTATTTTTCGTTTAGACTACAATTAAATACTATCCATTAAATGTTATTGCATAAAATGGCATTAAAAGTTGCTTGGTGTGGCGTAAATAAAATGTAGCTCGACCAGTAGGTCATGGGTTTGATTCCCCAGGTATGCATGAACTGAAAAAATGTATTGTTTGAATGCAAAATTTGGTTTGTATAAAAATGTATGTAAAATGCAAATCTAGACATTATATGTACCTCTTAACATGAGACATTCAGCTCACCATTATACAGAGTCTTGTTGCATGTATAAGACCACATGGATGAAGACGTTGTAGTTCTGCTTTTCTATAGCGAAAATGAGTATGTTTTAAGAGTTCTTTAGCTTAAAAAATAAGTTTAAGGGTGTTTTAAATTTTAAGTGCATAAATATCAGAAAAGTTCAAAAATTTTCGAAGTGCACATTTTAAATGTTCAACATTTTATAGTACAGTGATACCAGGCAGGAATTTTGATCACTTTTAGAGTTACATTAGTGGCACATCAGTGTAAATAGATTTTGCTAGTGGCCTTTTTTCTTTCTTTTCAACTATAATCAAATAATGTCCATTAAAAGTGATTTCATAAATTGGCATTAAAAATAGCCTGTATGGTGTAAATAAAAATGTAGCCCAACCTGCGGGTCATGGGTTCGATTCCCCAGGAATACATAAACTGATAGAATGTGTTGTATGAATCCAATTTAAAAATGTATGGCAAGTGAAATCTAGACATTATATGTACCTCTAAACATGAGATACTGAGCTCACCATTATGTAGTAAAGCTAACAGAATAGTACAGTATGTGCCTTTATTGTGGGTGTAATGTGAAATCTCTGTGTTTCCCTGTGTGTGTTAGAGGCAGCTGGAGCTCGGAGTCGCCCGCAGGAGGAAGTGGAGGCAGCGCTGCCTCATGAGGCTGATGTAACACGAGGTGAGTGGAGAGCCTGAAGCCAGAAAAAGGGATGTGAACATCCTCTGCGGACCATTCATAGACACATGCACATCTGAGATTTGTTTTCCCACTGCATACAAATCCAAAAGCACAAAGATATGCATGCAACTGACTAAAAACGTATGGAAAAATAAACATAACAAAATAATATTGGTGCAAAGAGTGGTTGAGTAGGGGTTAAAGGTGGGAGTCACAAGCTCATGGGCTGTTATTATTATTTTAATGATATGGTGCAGTGTTAATGCCAATGATGTGTTCGAAAAAAGACTTTGTTGCACTACAAAAATGACTTAGGTTAGAAGAAATGTTTATTGACCCAGAAGACTCCGCAATCACGGTATGTTTGTGTGTCTGAATCAGGGTGGTTTAGCAAACCAGGCCAAAGGCAACATTAAACATTGACCTATTTCTTCAAATCAAGTCCGTTGAATTGGACTGTTACATTAGACTCCCATTGAAGTTGTCTGTGATAGCAGACACTAATGATGTGATATTTAGATTATAATTACAAAACGGTGGGTCTGCATGAAGCTGAAAGCGTTTTGTGTGTGTGTGTGTGTGTGTGTGTTTGCACAGAAATAGGGTTAATAATAGAATAAAACAGCATGCAAATTTCAATAAGCAACAACAAAACAATCCACAAATAAATATATTCATATTTTTTCTGCAGCTAATTTGTTGATTGTTGCTAAACATGCACCGCTGTGTAAATATTAGCAGTCCAGCTTTCATCAAAATCTTCCTATCCAACCTTAAATGTGTATTTTTGGTGTGTGAGGTGGATTTGCACAGGCTTCTTTTTTTTCATGGTTCCCACCTAGGGAACAAAAGGCATGTGCATAATAAAACCATGCAAATACATGCAAATTGCAAAGCCAAAATAGGGGTATGGACTTGGTGCTTTCCTTTGTGATGCAATCATCCCCCTCACTGTGTACTTAAAGTGCTGGGTTAAGCAGGACACAAAATGCTTTGAATGGACCAAAAAAGAGAACAAAAAAGAAAAACAGGTGTCTTTTCCTGTGCGCTAATGTTTTTACAAAAAAAAATAATAATAAATAAATAAATAAAAATAAATAAATACAGAAAAAGGAAGAAACATTACATTATCCATCTTTGTGGGATAAAATATATTAAAATATATATCAAAAATATTTTGCTAATTCAAAGAAAAAAATACCCACACTACAAGAAAATGTATATATCTATATTAGGGTTGTTATCGATAATAACCCTGATATAAACATATTTTCTTGTACAGCGTGTGTACTGTATGTGCATTTTGTTTTCTTTAAATGTGCATATATTTATAACTATTTTTCTCATAAAGATAGATCATTTATGTATTATAGTTAACTAAAACTGAAAATAAACTATAATAAAAAAACATAATCATTACTTGAAATAAATAAATGTTGACTGAAATAAGATAATATATAAAGAACTTTTTTCAACTAGTTGCCAAGGCAATATGTCTCAATTTAATTTAGTTTAACTTATTGTACTAAAGTGACTAGAACTAAAACTGAAATAAAAGTTAATAAGAACTATAATAGACAAAACACAATAAAATTACTAAACCTTTAACTAAAATAAAAACAATATAAAGAACTTTTTATTTCAGCTAGTTGCCAAGGCAACATTTCTAATTTCTTAATCCTGTTAAACTTGATGTACTAAAATAACTAGAATTAAAACTGAAATAAAAAAATAATAAAAACTACAGTATATAAACAAAAACACAACAAAATTACTAAAACTTTAACTAAAATGAATATAAAAAACAGAAAATAAAAACTGATTCAAAATATTAATAAAAACTATAATAGTATCTCAATGTCATTAAACTAACACTGATTTATATTTGTTTATTTATTTATTTATATTTTAATATATTTGTATGTATTTTATTTTTTAAATAAATATTTTATTTTTAGACCAGAGTTTTGTTTTGAAATAATAGGCACAAAATGCTTCATGTTTAGGCTGCATGTTCTACAGTATAAGTTTATTGGCACGTCTGTTCTTTGGCACATTAAAAGTGGGTTTTCTTACCCCAGACAAGAGGTGCTTCTCTCTCAGACACAATATGGTGAGATGTGCACAGGCCCAGCATGCAGACAGACGCCTCACAAGCTTCTTATAATGCGTGTCGACATTAACATTCTTGCATGTCTAATGCCAGGCTCGCAGCAGACACAGAGTGTCCGGAGAGCGTGTGAATGAGGCCGTTATAGACAGCACCATCTTAATGATTTATTAATCTGCGTGGGCCTCATCTGAAAATTGGAGCCTGGATGCTGAGCAGCTCTGCTGGGCAGATGGGCCGACTGCAGACATTCAGCGCAGTGTGTGTGTGTGTGTGCATGATGCCATGCTGACGGCCATAGAAATACACACTGCAGAGCTGGATGTTATTTCAAAAGGCAACAGACCAGGCTCTGAAATAAATGTGTTTTTTATTTAATTCAGTTCATGTAGTGAACGTTTTCAGCGTTATTTGTTAATCAGTTGACACATTAATGAATTGCAGTGTTGTTTTGAGTAGATTGATAAACTGATATCATGCAATATGCATGAGAAATTAAAGTGGAAGGGAAAAGCTTGGATGAAAGAATTCATACTGTCATACTGACTGTTTTAGATGCATTGAGTTGTAGCCCAACAGATCTCATGTTTTCTTTTGCGCTGTGTTAAATGCATTTTTCACAAAGTTTGAAGGCTGTTTTATACGGTATGTGCAGTGATGATGTGGAGGAGTATGTGAAGCTGGACTTAAATTTACATGCTCTATAATTCCAGGATTACTTTAAATCAATTTTGCACAGGGATTTACATCTGAAATGTGTTGTGTGAAAGTCTGTATCAAAATCATTGATAACACATGGATGCATGAATATATGTACAAGTGTAAGCTAATCGAAACCATTTTGTGTATGTTTTGCTATAGTATAGCTATAACATGTCTTGTTAGATTTGATGATATAAACTTCCACAACAATTTCTGTTGCTGTAATGTATGCTATGGGATCCAGTATTCAAATATACATTTTCAAAAGTATTGGGTCATAAAAAATTAATCAACATTTATTCAACAAGGATGCATTAAAAGAAATTTATAATGCTACACATTTTATATCAAATAAATGCTGTTCTTTAAAAAGTAAAGTATACATTTTAAAATATATTAAAATAGAAAACACTTAAAAAAAACTACAATATTACTATTTTTACTGTGTTTTTTTTTTGTTTGTTTGTTTAATTAAATGCAGTCTTGGTGAGCATAAAATACTTTTTTCAAAAACATTGGCAAACTATTTAATGTATGAGGATGTAGTCAAACTTTTGTTAAATTGATAGATATCTAGTACTTCTTTATATTAGGCTGTTCATATTAGCAAGAAAAATGATGACTATCGAGCATATTAATGCATAGTTATCATTGTGTTGGTAATATATTTGTGTATAATTTGATAAGTAAGGCAATGTGTAAACACACA
The DNA here is from genome assembly GCF_018340385.1 of Cyprinus carpio. Taxonomy (NCBI): domain Eukaryota; kingdom Metazoa; phylum Chordata; class Actinopteri; order Cypriniformes; family Cyprinidae; genus Cyprinus; species Cyprinus carpio. The sequence goes on along the minus strand of NC_056581.1, from coordinate 16,439,968 downwards.
TACAAATGCAAGTTTGACAGGTCAAGCCATTTTCAGCTTTAAACACTCTGCTAAACGTATATTAGATTACTAAGAATCATTTTCACTAGAGTCTCTTATTTAAATGCTAAAATCATTTTGATCACTTTTTTTTTTTCTTTTAAATACATAACTCCGAGTCCCTACTGGTCATTCCTCTCTTAAAGTCTCTCTGCTGAAGTGAGTGGCGATTAAGCAGCGACATTTCAGCCTTAGGAGAGACACTGCTCTCTCTCAGGTCCCATGATGGAGTTCTGTGTTAAGAGTGTCAATGGAGAGAAAAAGTGAAGGAGGGGAGGACAAATTGGAGGGGGCTTACAGTGGCCGAGTCAAAGGGTCCATTGTGCTGGGGCGAGGAGCAGAGTTAATCAGGAGACCCAACAGTAATCAACGGTAGAGTTTGGGTCGGACAACTGCTTGGGTAAACATCCATTGTTCTTGAGCTGAGGTACCAAACAATGCCAGCATTGTCCCCAGGTCTCTCATTAGGGTGTGCTGGGGGTTACGAGCTCTCGGCTCGGGCTGTTAAGAGCTTCGGAAGCGGATGGGAACCAGAGGGGTAAAGTTGAGCAGAGGGGGAGAGTCCCTCCGCCACAAAACCTTTTGGCCATGGGCCGCACAAGCCGCAGGAAAGAGAGAAAGGCCAAGCTTGTCATGACATCTTCACATCAAAATCTCACGGAAGGCTCTTGTTGGAGGGGGGGGGGGGGGTGGGGGGTTCACAACAGGAGAGAATGATGTGAAAATCAATTAGAAATGGAGTTATGGTAATCTGTAACCAATATCAATAAAATCCAGATGGTGTCTACACGAAATACATCCTATTTTGTTTCTGGTGAAAATATGCTTATTAAAGCAATAAACCTTGTGGGTAATAATCATAATAATAAAAAGTTACAAATAATGTAAATTCAATAAATTATAAAATGTATCAATAGTAAAACCATAATAATCTGCTAAAAAAAATTAAAGCTTCAATTTGTGTTTTTTGTTTGTTTGTTTGTTAGAAATGAACAAATGTCATTAATGTAGGCTACACAAAAAAACTGTCTTCCAAGCTGTGTTTTTGCCCCACCCCGATTCATTATGGTAGCCTACAATAATCCTAATAATTTCGAAATGTCAGGGCCGAGAAACAGCCTAGTTCCGTCATTCGTCTGCAAAAATTAATTTGATTTTTAAATGATTTTGGTAAAAAGAAAAAACTATAAAATATCTGCCATCATGCCAACTGCCAACCAATCTGCAAACAGCCGCTGACTGTGACGTGACGTGTGAGTGTTCCTGTGGTTCAGTGGTAGGGCATTGTGTTAGCAGCGCAAAAGGTTGTGGGTTTGATTCCCAGGGAACACATGTTAGGTAAAAAAAAATTAGCCTGGATGCACTGTAAGTCGCTTTGGATAAAAGCATCTGCTAAATGCATAAATGTAAATGTGTGACCCCAGTATCTTGGGAGATGGTTTGCCACGGATCCTAACAGTAGAGAATCTTTGACTAAACATTTCTTACTAGCAATATGTCCCTGCATAATTCTTTAGTAAAAACCTCATTCAAGGCCCAACGTTACAAATGATGAGGATGTTTCTCCCTCCCCTGGCCTGGCATCAACAGGTAGGGTTGCCAACCGTTCAGTATAATAGGAAATAAGGCGTTCTGAATGAAAGCTATACGGAACGCAGTTTGTCCTGTATTCGCAGGCATACGCCGTATGACCACCAGACCATATGAATAACTAATTCTCAATACCATTTTTTTGCGCAAATCATTGTTTCATTTGCGAACACAGCCTTTCAAGGTAGGCTTTAAGACCAAGCAGAATCCTCTTCCGGCTGTAGACCCATTTGTAATGTATATTGTGTCTATGTATTTGAAACATATGAATGGACTGTTAATGGTAGCTGTAAAGTATTTTTGTACAATGAAAGTACAATGTTGTTTTGACCATAATAATGTACCAAATTTAACTCATAGAATTTTACAGTAGTATAGAAAAATACTATACATACATTTATAGGTGAAGTCGAACTCTGTGACGAACTTCCCTGTGCAGAGGATGATGGGGACCCGAAGTGTCCGTTAGTTGTACCCCTTAAAATCCTTCATTCCGAAGGGCCCTTTGAAGTGGCCAGTTTTGAGCAATTCGGTTTGGAAAGACCCTTCAATACGGTGGCCATGATTGTTTTCACTTCGGAGGGTGATATATCAAAGACTATAGAATACCCAAGAAGTGTACAGTTTTGAATTGGGAAAAATGCAATGCTCAATATTGCTGCTCTATTGCACGAAGCCCCGCCTTCAGAGTAAAGAGCCAATCGCTAATTGGTAAAGTCATTGTGTCACTGCAGCTGCCGTTAGAAGTCCCAGTTGCTATAGAAACATTTAGCTTTCTGAGACGTGTGCTTAGGACTGCGCAGGCGGTCTAGCTTAAAAAATAGGCATTTTTTAACGCTTTTTGAGCAAAAGATACAACATTTATGAGACAGTTGTTGTCAGATTTTATTGGTGATTTCAAATATAAATTTTAATCTTAAACTTAGTGAACAGTTTTGGAGAAATTGATGTTCCTGGATTTGCCGGGAAATTACCTACTTCCATCATTTGTCAGTCCGTGGTTAAGTCTGACCATAAAGAAAAAAAAAAACCCTGTAACTATCGGTACACTTGCACCCACACGTTCACGTAATTTCTTAAGCAATGTTTCTCCGCAAGTAACTTGCAGTTTTCTATTTTTTATATATACAAACCGATAGAGGGTAATATGACATTACGTAAATTTACGCGTAAATATAGCATGTTGTGCCGGCACAGATGTAGCCTACATATGGCGGTTATTTTACATCAACATGAAATATATATTTGAATTTCAATTTATTTAACATGCTAGTAAAACTTCTGTAAGACTACAGGGAAAAATAGGCTACTGTTTTCCAACGTTACTGTAAAAACTATAGATAAACTCTTTTTTTTTACCTGCAGCATTTTGAGAGCAGCAAAACAGTTCAACAAAAGTGTTATATCAGATTTTTTCATAACTTTCAAGATACTTCATATTTTTCATATTTCATGTTAGTTATGGAAATATGGAATATAATGCAAATATTCAAGTTAAAGGTCCCCATGACAAAATGATGACAATTAACAAAACAGTAAGTGCTTAAATTACGTGGAAATGTCATAGATAAATTTGGCCTCTTGTTTTCTAGCCTATTTCTTGTCTTTTTTTTAAATGTCATAGAACATTAGTTTTTTACATGGTGTTTTTTAATGTGTGTGTTCTGTGTGTGTGTGTGTGTGTGTGTGTGTGTGTGTGTGTGTGTGTGTGTGTGTGTGTGTGTGTGTGTGTGTGTGAGTGACCTCCTGATTCAGAGAATTATGGATTCATCCTTCTGGATGACAAATCTGTGTTCCAGCTTTGGCACACATATGCAATAGTTCCTATTCTAAGCACTCTAAAGAGAGAGAGAGAGAGAGAGAGAGAGAGAGAGAGGTTCATGTAGCAATCTCTCATGAAGGAAGCATGTTAGTGTATGTAGACAGCGGATGAGTTTGGCGCAAGGATAATTTCCCCCCCAAACCCTTTCATCTTCCTGTTCTCTCCCCCACCTAATTTTACATAATAAGACACGGCAGGCATAAAATCTCTCCATAAGTCATGACATGGCCTCTATATGTGTGTTTAATGAGTATGTATGTGCTGAAAATGGGGGTCTTTTGTTCATTTTAGAATCTGGGAAATTTCTGAGCGCTGTGAACCGTTTATCTACTATTTTGTGTGTGGGAAAATGGACGCTCTTTAGTGCCATTGCTTCAGTCAGTAGTATCTCTGTTATCTCAGAAAGCACATTGGGTCGAAAACTCATGGTTCTGTGGGGGTAATATTCAGCTAGTGTGTGAAATGGGAAAAGAGGAACTAGCATCCGCCTCCCTGAGCCATTAAACCAGGACAGGGCTCGGAGAAAGGGAACTGGGGCTATAGGGGTCTTACAAATTCCTGCATATATACAATGTAAAGGACTACATAAGGCCGTGTCAGGGCCATCAGACTTAAGACATTGCATTTGATTGGATTGTGAAAATTGCCTGTGATATTATTGGATAATTTGATTTACTCCACTTTGGTTAGATCAGCAGAGAAGGTGTCAGAGACAGAAAAAAATATGATGATAACTAAAAATGTTGATGTTAAAATGAAAATATTCTTTATAATAACATGAACTTCTGAATCACTTTAAAAGTCATTTTTTTTAGTTTATGAAAAAAACACCTCTCTTCTTGAGAATAATGTGTGCTTATGTTATGAATAATGTGCAACAAGACCAGAAAAACAATATATATATATATATATATATATATATATATATATATATATATATATATATATATATATATATATATATATATATATATATATTAAAACATAAATATACATTTATTAAAAATATTTGTAAAAAATATATTAGAAATTTAAAACACACACACACACACACACACACACACACACACACACACACATATATATATATATATATATATATAATTTTGATGTCTTTGTTTACATTTCTAATGTATATTTTTTGCAATCATTTTAAGTAAATGTATATTTATTTATGTTTTAATATACTGTATGTATAGTCATATAAATTCATCCAGCTTTATTTGTTAGATATTTGATTTAAAATATTTGCTCGCATTATTCTCTGAGTCTTATGGCAACACTTCCTGTTGTCGTGACCTCACGGCTTGCGCTTGGCATGAGCCGAGAGATAAACCTTATGGACATCACTTTCTCGTCACTTTCTGGTTTGACTGCTGTATGGAGGATTCAGACTTGAGAAAATGACATAACCTAGCAAAGCACAATGTGTTTCGTTGTGTGTGTGAGTGTGTGTGCCGTCGGAGGGAGTGGTGGTGTTACACTACACTAGGGTTGTATGCGATATGCTGGATTAGAGTGGACAAAAGTATGCAAATATTGTTGCTCAGTTCTTACAGGCTTTGTGAGACAGTTTTACAGAGAGTAAAAGAAGACGAGATGCATGTGAGGTTTTGTTGCCATCTGTGATGCTAACCTTGGGAAACTGTACCCTAATTAGCATAAGAATAATTGATACATTAAGTCTTACAATGTCAGGGTTGTGTAGGAGAGAAGTAGACACATACAAAGGATTTAGAAGAATAACAGAGAAATAAAACACACATTGATGTATGATCACTTAAATACATACATCAAAAAGGCTATAAAACAACACACTAACACGTTTTTTAATTTAAAAATAAGATAAATCAAGAATATTTATATATTATTAATACATTTTGTTCATTATCAGGGTCATTATAGTTAACTGAAACTAAAATTAAAACTATTAAAAAACAGTTTTGTTACGTGAAATAAAATAATGTTAACTGAAATAAAATTCAATATAATTTTTAAACCATTTCTCATTTTAATTTAATTTAACTTGATGTACTAAAATAACTAAAACTAAAAAAAAAAAAAAAAAAAAACTAAAAATGACTAAAACACAGCCAAATTTCTAAAAATGTAACTGAAGTTAAAATGAAAATGGAAAATATTAAAATAAAAACTGATTCAAAATATTAATAAAAACTATAATAGTATCACAATGATGCTTAACTAACACTTAATTATTAAGGGTGAATTTATATAATCATTTATTTTACAAATTATATAATCTCAATGCAACTATACAATGAATGTTTTGACTTTTATAAAATTTCCCCATATCTCACTCTTTCTAAATTGACTATTAATAGGAAAAAACATTGCAGATATGTCTCTAAAAACATAACATAAAAACTTTTTTTGTCAAGTTATGAGTCAGACAAGTATGCACTGATCTGAGAAGAATCAAGAGGCCATAAGCACTTCATATTCATAACATTTAAGAGATACTTATGACTCAACTGCATCAAATACATTTGTGTATTTTGCTCTTGCACACACACACACACATCTCACTCACTAAAAGGATGGCAGTGGTTAGCTGTGAAATCACGATGTGTTAACAAGACTGACTCCTTCTGTGAGCACACACACTCTCAGATTCATAACCCTTAAAATAGCATTTGTACCTGTAAAATCTTCTCATGTTGGCTTCGGCTAAGCAATATATTTCTCTGTCACAGTCCGGAGATGCTTCATACACCTGACAGAGCACAGGGTCCACTGAACTGAAAAAGCACAGTACATTGATACATTTATATCCGGACTGTAATTAAAGTAAGAATTAAAAGAGATCGCTTTCCCTCATCATGATCAATGATGGTTTAATTTCACTCAGAAATGAAGATTTCCGCATCTCATTCCCACGTCTAAAGTAATGGGTGAACATAGCAAGTTCACCATAGCCAGAGGCCAAATGGACACAATTTTTCAGAATAGAAAAAAATAAGACCAATGCAAAGGAATGGTACTAGAAAATGAGTTTCTGCTGATCTGCCAAGCTCGTATTTGTCTTCTGTGGAAGTTGATAGCAGTACATCAGGAATTCAGTTTCCTCTTCCAAACTTCCTCCTGAACTAATCACCAGTTGATCATTAATTACATGACACTCAGTGGATTTAACCTCATACAGTCTTTAACTAGAGCCACCTCATGCAGAAAAATGTCAGCAAAAATCAGATGCATGTACTTTGACTCTGAAACTGTTTGTATGTTGTATGTTACTGTACATTTATAGTGCATTATTTTTGTCTTTTTAGGGTCGGCAGACAAATGAAGGATGCTAAAGGAATCATGGGAAGGATATGATCTCGATACTTCAATATCACATCAGTGATGGTGAAAGTAACATCAATCATAGTTCACAGATCATAATACAAAGATGGAGAAGATGGTTCAGTCAAAGGGTAAAATACATGATATAAATAAAATTTCCCTATATACATGTGTATGTCTGTGTGTGTGTGTGTGTGTGTGTGTGTGTGTGTGTGTTATATATATATATATATATATATATATATATATATATATATATATATATATACATATGACTGATCACATGAAAAGTTATATATATATATATTATATACATTATATACATATATAAATATATATATGTATATTAGGGCTGTCAAATGATTAATCACGATTAATCACATCCAAAATAAAAGTTTTGCTTACATAATATATGTGTGTATACTGTGTATATTTATTATGTATATATAAATACACACACATGCATGTATATATTTAAGAAGAATATGTTATGTTTATATATTAAATATATTTATATATAATATAAAATATAAGAATATAAATATATAAATGTATATACATGTAAATATTTTCTAAATATATAATTTATGTGTGTGTATTTATATATACATAATAAATATTCCCTGTACACATACATATATTATGTAAACAAATACTTTTATTTTGGATGTGATTAATCGTGATTAATCATTTGACAGCCCTAATATATATATATAAATTGGATGTTATATATATATATATATATATATATATATATATATATATATATATATATATATATATATATATATACACTGTATATATTCACATGCAATTATTATTATTATTTTTAAATTAAAGGTTTGGAGACATTGGAGAAATGTGTATTATATTTAAAACAATGCATATGGTTATTTTTAAAGTTTTATATATGTATGTATTTTTATGATGACGCATAAAGATTTACACATTTTTAAATAAACACTTACAGTTGATCAAAATATGTTCAAGTTTCTTTTTTATGCCACTTTTCATGTGCGTGTGTGTCAGTCTATCATCTCAACAGCCCAAATGTCACAGATCATAAGAGCATGCAGTTTGCATGAATGAAGGATATTAATATAGCCTTCATACTTCACTACACGATATGTTACAAAACCCAATGAAACTGATAGAAACAAAAGCCTTTAGTTTGGATAATTAGCAGGTAAAATCATGTTTTGCTGCTTTGTATTGCTAATCATATGGAGGTTATTTTAGTGGGAGGGGCATTAGCATTCTAGAGAGTGTTAGATTGGGTGAAAATGTATATATTTATTCCATTTATTCTATTTTGTCAGAAGAGAAAAAAATGTAAACGCATATATCTGCTAAACATTTTTGGGGCTCCGTAAGCTTCAAAAAATAATGTTCAAATTGCGCAGCAAATAAAATAATTGTTTACAATAAACTGAGTGTGTTGTGGTAGACAAGAAGGGGGGGGGGGGATCTACATTCGGATTTAAATATGTTGGAAAACCACTAAAAGCTATTCAATATATTACCATTAAAATGAAAAAGAATTATAAATTATAAATTATAAATTATAGAATTATAAATGATTAGCCAATATCAGCATCACTGAGTTCTAGTGTCTGGTCAGTATGTGTTGTTGTGAGTGGACGCTGGTCCTCATGTTAACAGCCTCCTCTCATCCTCTCAGGAGGCTCTTGTTAGACGAGGTGCCGCTGAAATGAATTAGCTTGATTCACAGTCTACTCCACAGCCTGGAGGTGAGGAAAACCGTCATGTCTCTTCATAAAGACTGTGCCTGTCCAATCAGTGTTTCTGTATGCCGAGCTTATATTTACTCTCATTAAACTCTAAACAAGCCAATAATATTCAAATAAGCAGCAGAAGTTAACAATGTACTTCCAGTAATTAGCTTACAACTCTTATAAATGGAGAAGCCAGCAGTGGGCAGCACATTAGCCGTCTCTGGAGAAATGTGTGCATGCTTTGTCTTTCTGCATTACTACAATAATTATATTTTTGAAAATGTTTATCTGGCTAAAAGTGAACCATATTAGTTTGCTTTCAGGAAAAGTCCAAACGAAATAGCTTATTTATATCAGCTTGGTGTAAAATCTGAGTACGAACTGTACAAATGTTAGCAGTTGATATTTAGGCTGATATGTAGGCTATTTAAACCATGATTAAACCCAATCTGTATTGACACTGAACAATCACACCGCAGGTTAACTTTGGGGGCATGTTTACAGATCTTGTGTGTGTGTGTGTGTGTGTGTGCTGCTAAGCATACTGGGTAATGGGTGGGGGTAAAATGTATTTTTGTAAAATAATTTAATATGTAACTATTTATAACTATATAAGTCTATATAACGCTCTCTCTCACACACACACCAGATATATACATTTAAAAAGACAATATTTGTAATTGTACTACAAAATAATAGGTAATATAATACAAACATGTAATATGTACAGTATATATGAGGTGATTTATACGTTTGGCTTCTAAAAACCTAAGCATACCTAAGTAAAACAAATGAATAACAGTGTTTTTGTATGTCTAAGTAAAACATATGAATCACCTCATGTATATTTATATATATAAAATGCATTAGTTGCCACAACCTGGCAAAACCAAAAAAATACAAAATAAAATAAATGCAGCTGAAATCACACCAACAAACCTTAATTTATACAAACCATACATACAGTATAATAGAAGGTGTCATACTCATACCTAGAGAGCATTTTATAGGGGAAAAAATATGTATATGCCCCTACAGACAAGACATTTCCCCCAAAGAGAAAGTAAATATCAATGTCAGCTACAAGTTTACTTATTAATAGCTCTTAGAAGTATGTTAGCATATTAATTGCCTTAAAAAAGGCTTGGACTAAACTGTAATTTTGATTTCACAGGGTCTTAAAATATTTAAATAAACACATTCGCTATTTAAAAATACCTTAAAGAGAGCTTCGACATGAAGTTGTGTATTAACTTTTTGAAAGAGGAATAAAAACGCATATGATTTCTATGCTAAATTGGCAAGAGTATATAATTGATCTAAACAAAAACCACAATCCCTTTCATATTTTCCCATGAGCTGTGGGGGAAGCTAAACTATGGCTTAACATATCCAGGGAACATTAAATTTGGACATCTCAATGGACAGTGGGAGGGACGGGCTGTCTGCTTGTGTGCAGAGCGGTTCGAGACAGACTATTGTCCCGCCACGGACTCAAACCCCACTAGAGTCTCTCCCCCATTCTTAGAGTCAGACAAGGCTAAGAGGTTTCCACATTCACGTCCACCTCAACTGGCTCCCCACTTCACCGCAGCAATGCATGATACCAGCTCACTTCAGCCCGCAGAGGAGGCCAGACTGCAGCTGCCCGTCTGAGGGGCTGCATGAAAGAATGGGGTGTTTTTCGGTTGGGGCGGAGAGGGAAGCTGTGAATACCCTCCCAAAGAGAGATGAGGCATATTGAAAACTATATTAAATTACCCTGATTAACAATTTAGCCACGAACAGGAGAGGTAGGGAGGGGCTCTATTGGCAGAGCCAAAGCCTATTCACCGTCAGAGCGGCGGGGTCGAAAGGTCCCCCAAGTTCACAGGCTCTGCGGCTTTGTTATGCTAACACACAATCTCAAATCAGCAGCCAAGTGGAGTGTGAAATAGAAATGATTCCTTGAGAACTTTCAGCAAGTTTGTCGTCCACACCACCTCCTCCTCCCCCATAACAGGGCTCTGCCGTCTGCTTCTATGCCATGTTAAAAACTACTACCTCCATCCATGGGACAGAAAATGACCAAATGTTAGAAGTAGTATTTTGATGACTAGTTCATTTGTCACAAATTATATCCATATTTTTGCATGCTTTAAAAAAATATGTAAATGCAACTTCTAATCTCACAACTCACAATTCTAAGTTTACATCTCAAAATTAGTAATTTTGAGTAATTTTGTGTGTAAATAAAAACAAATTATGAATTCTCGGTTGTGATACTGTTTCCATCACTGTCAACAGTATTACTGCTAATAAAGTTTTTTCAGAAGTTCAAACTTGGTAACAACAACATCATTGAGCAGCGTGCTTGAGATCAGAATCAAGGTAAATATCACGTCATATTCTATTCAAGCTTCGGTTTTGTCAAATTATGCAAAAATCATGAACATATTGTTTAATTGTGTGTATTTAGGATGCACAAAATGCTAGCCATGAAATGAACCTTAGCAAGAAAAAGGTGTTTTTTTATTGCATTTCGACCACAAAATACAATTAAACACAATACATAATTGAGATATGGTCAAAATATTTATGATAAAATTACAAAAAATGACATATTTCTCCTGTGGTGCATATATAGCCCACAAACACACAGAGACACACAGCTGGACATTGTTAGTAGACAAAATAAACTATTAAGAGAAAGACTATTATGAAAAGTCTGTCCAGTGTCCATAGCTGAAGAAACACTCATAAGTTATGATTATTTAATTTGTTTTAAGAGCAAATGTAATTCTCAGTCCACTAGGAACTGTTTTGTGTCCTCTGGGAACCATAGAGCCGCTCCGCACTACAAGTAAATGATGGGTCAACCATTGTTTAAATCCAGGTCAACATGACTCGCCCTCATAGGGCACATTCAGTGATAATCAATGACCCTCTATGATGCTCAGTGCATTATGTCTCTCTTGGGTCTCATTTGTGAGACATTCATTGATAGCAGAAGGTGGATGTCAGTGTCAGCTATGGATCAAGTCTAGGACTGGGACATCCACTATATGGCAAACAATTTAGTCTGAAATTTTTGTCTTTTTTAGAATAGGTATATACCAAGGGCTATGATAAGATACTGAAACTTCCAAAGGTCTTCCAAATATGAAAATGAAACTTCCAAAGGTCTTCCAAATATATTTTTGGTTTTCATTTTTATTTTTTTTTTTTAATTTACTCACCGTAGGCTACCAAGATGTAGATGAGTTTTTTTTTTTCTCGGAACAGATTTGGAGGAATGTAGCATTACATCACTTGTTCACAAATGGATGCTCTGCAGTGAATGGGTGCCGTCAGAATGAGACTCCAAATAGCTGATAAAAACATGATTAAGACATTTCAATATTTTTTTTATCTGGCTAAAAGACGAGTCCTTGATCTATAATATTGCTTTTCCTGTGAAAAAGTCATCTCGTCTGAATCAGGAGAGAAATATGCACAGATCAAGCACAGTTTAGAAGTAAAATCAGTGCAAAAGAGTTTAAACAAATGTATCAGTGGACTTTGATGTGAGAGGACAACAGGGGATGGACTATGGACTTGTATTTTGACTGGAAGTGATGGTTTAAAGTTAAAATGTCTTAATGATGGATTTGTTTCTTACAAACTTTTGCTGCAAGACATTAACTGATGCACTGGAGTGGTGTGGATTATTTGTGGATTATTGTGATGTTTTTATCAGATGTTTGGACTCTCATTCTGATGGCACCCATTCACTGCAGAGGATCCATTGATGAGCAAATGTCCTGAGGATAAGTAAATTTTCATTAAATTTTCTTTTTTCGATGAACTATTCCTTTAATTTTGTATCATACATTTGGTTAGAAAAACGATTTACACCAGTCGGTCAGTGTCAATTTTGATCCAATTGGCAGAAGTAATTTTTATAACAAATATAACTAAATAGTTTATAATGGAATAGTTTATAATCTTAGTTTGTCTTAGTCGTTAGCTCTCAAAATAGATGGGATGTGCGTAACCCCCCTATTTCTTCTTAGTTTCTCCTCTCTCTTTTTTGGGATAATTGCCAGCAATTTCAGATTTATGTAGCACTTTGAATACATGCTCCCCCTCTCAAGTCTGATTGGTATCCAACTGCCTGTTACCATGGTAATGACGAGATCATTTTCCTGTAGCTCTTTGTGAGGTGGCCTTTCTCAGATGACAGGTTAAGCAGACGTGCTTGACCTGTGTGGGCAGATCTATTGTCACCCTTACATTATTTTATCTCACCAACGAGACAAAATAAGGAGAACAAAATTACATCAAAAGTTAAAGAATGTATTCATGATTCTGATGAAACAAGCAGTGAGGCTTCCTCTTAGATGTAGCAGTACCATGGTACAGTTATTTTACTTAAAGGTACTTCAAAGAATAAAATCAGAATGTGCTTTATTCGCCAATTGGAATTTGGAATTTGTTATGTTTTTTTTAAGAGCTCTTGGTACATAAATGCATACATGTATGACATGTATGAGAACAGAAATAACATTTAAATAAGACTAAGGAAAAAACTAATAATAATAATAATAATAATAATTTGGTATACATCTGGAACATAAGATTTATGTACAGATTTTGTACATTATTTATTGTATATACAGCTGTATAAATAAAAATATGTATTTACATAATACTTCAGAGAGAGGCAATAATTAGTTATTAAGAAATGAATTACGGAAAACAGGTGGTGATTTCTGTGTTAGCTGTTAAAGCTGGAGATGACGTGGGGGAAAAGCTGTTTTTATGCCTGGATGTAACTTTTTGTTATTTTAGCATTATTTACATGCTGTTAAAGTTTTATTTTTATTTTATTGTGTGCTTTTTATCATTTTTATTTATTTTTTAATATGTCTACATAACTTTTTTATTATTATTTCAGCTTCAGTTTTAGTAATTTTAGCTAACGTAAACTTATTTCAGTTAATTTCCAAGGCAAATAAAAACAAATTTTCAAGGTATCATTTTGTACATTCATTTTTTCTCATCTTATATTTATGTTCTGTTTCATTTCAGCTCTATTTTAATGACCAAAAATGATTTTTAATAGTTTTTAGTTTTAGTTAACAATAACAAAATTCACCATGGTAAGCTACAGTAATTTCTGCCATAATAGAGTTCTCCAGTTATTGTTGCCATTGTAAAACCACAGTACATTAAAATGTTTTACTGTGGTATTCTGGTGGAAACTATGAGTATCATGGTCATTTTTAAAAGCTACACTATGGAAAATCATGTGACAGTTTCTTTACCTCAATCACTGTGATGTTTAACATCAGTCATAATTGATGTTTTTATTGGTTTTCATATTATATAACAAAGCAGGTAACAATGGTTACCATGGTAAAATGGTTTTCAATAGTACATTACCATTTGTAAACAACATCATAAATAAGGTTGATCATGCTTTAATAAGACGTGGGGTTGGTTTGGCCATGCATACACAGGAAAGTCACAGCTGTACATGGTTTACAATCTCCGTAGCAACAACTGGATCTCTTACTGTTTAAAAGGGGCCCTTGGACTCCCAGTGACTTAAACCCAAGCCTGGGGCCAATATAATGAACCTGTGATCGGCTCGTCAAACAAGAGCTTCCTCCCATGAGCTCAAGAACACTGCAGCGACTCTACAGCCGCAACACAATTAGAGCACATACACCAGAGTTTTTCCACTGGTTTAGCTGAAGCCAAATCAGTTTGTGACACATTAAAGAAAGAAAATGCAGCCTATTTGTTCTTGTGTTTGATGTGATTTCAGAGAAGAATAACCTTCATTGCAGTCCACTCTATTCCTGACAACAGTGCTGGGTAGTAACTGATTACATCTGGATTACGTAATCAGATTCCAGAAATGTAGTACTTGTAAAATGCTCATAATATGATTACAGTTAGTTTTTTATAATTCACTGATAATATCTTCCCCTTCTTAATAATAGACTTCACTGTGCTTCTAGGCATCTCCTGTCCACAACTTTCTCCCGTACATCTTTTGACAGTGCCTTGCCATCCATATTTGATTGTTTGCTTCAGTTGCACTACCAAGGACTGAAATGCTCCAGGAAAGCTCTTTTCATTCTGAGCTGATCAAAATGACCACAGCTGATCACAGCTGAAAGTCAAATGGCTTTGTGTGCCGTCAAGAAGGTGATTAGCTACACCTGATTGAGTTTACAAGTCATTTTTAGGAGGGGGCTGATCCCTTTTCCAACTTTTTTATTTTTTCTGACATGGTGTTATGATCTTTCATTTGGATGTTATAAGTTGCACTGAGTAAATACTGGATAAAACAAAAACTGTGTCCGTCTTCATTTCAGGCTGCAAAGCAACAAAATGTGATCAGTAACAGGCTAGAATTTGTAAGTAATCTACCCAGCACTGTCTGCCAACCAAAATGGTTTGGAACAAATTAATTACTTAATATCGGCACTCTTGTGATGTCTCTTGTCCTGTCAAAGATAGATCTACATGATATGTTGGCACAAGTCCTGTCACACAGGGCAGATGAGCGAAAGAGTGCTCGAAGAAGTGAGAGGTGACGTGTCTAAGAAATTTGTAGCCTTCAATTAGCATGAGTAGAGTCAAGTCGCTTAACTCACCTAATGTATCGAGACATTGCCATTACCTCTGCGATCTAGATCACACCTAATGGACACTCAAGCATCTGAGGGTGCTTGACGCCCAGAGGAAGTGACATGGGAGACGACAGGTTATTTTTGGTGTGAGGAGAATTGGAAGATGAGAACAGAGGTTGTGATGGTGTAATCTGAGGCTTTTGTTTCGAATTGGTGTCATAGATGTTATATCTGTTAAGCGAAAAAAAAAAATATTTAGATTAAAAAAGCATTTAAGGTTCTCATGCTGTGTGAGACATACTGTATACAATGACTTTCAGGGAGGTTGATTTTTTTTAAAGACATTTAGATAGGAAATTTACAAGGATGCAATTTGTTGAGGTTTCGCATGAATCCTTTGGTATAATAAAATTATAAAATGTAATATAATTAAAGACTAAATGATGACAGTGTTAATGTTTCAGTCATCCTAATGAAAAAACCTATACTATGTATAGTCTACTATATGTATCAAGCTTGATTATACTTAACATAGTGTACTAATGAATACTGTTGGCTGTATGACCGAATGCTTGAGATGTTTCTCATTTGTAAGTCACTTTGGATAATAGTGTCTGCTGAATGAAATGTAACAAATTTTCTCAAATGAGAGATTTGTGTGGGGAAAATTTGCCAAAGTCGTCCCTGAAAATCTTCTACTCTGCTCTAGCACTCATTTGCATATTCAAATATGGTGTCTCTCGAGCCAATTACTAAATTAGATTGTAGTTACAGGGGATTTTTTTTTAAGCAAACAATGACTTAAGCTAAGCTACATTGCAAAAAAAAAAAAATATATAATAATAATAATAAAATCATCCTCGTTTTTTGTTTTATTTTTGAAAGTAAATATCTAAATGTTGTTAAATCAAGATACATTTACTTCAGAAGCACAATTACTTACAAGACTTGTTTTCTGAAAACAAAATGTATCAAAATTAATGGCAAACATATGTGTAAATAGGGTAAGAAAAATAAACTTAATTTAAAGAGAAAACAAGATTATATTTCTTACCTCATCAGCAGACATTTTTTCTTGTTTTAAGTGTAAAGTCTAAAATTATTATATATTTTTCAGAAAACAAGACTTATGTCATTTTGCTTCTCAGATAAATGTATCTAGAGTTGAGAATGTTTAGATATTTGTACTTGAAAAATACTGAGGAAGATTTTTTTTCAGTGTAATGTATGATGAAAATGTAAATCCAACCAGTTTGAAACAACAACTGAATTTAAGCATGGCTAAATATTGCTACACAATTATGTATATAATTATTCTGTATTTTACCAATGCATCTACGCACTGCAAGTAATTTTTTTTCTTTTGCAAACTTTGGTTTCGGGGATGAATTGGAAGCCCTATCCCAGAAATCTGTGTGCCACTGGTGTCACTGATCTCCCCGCGGGAGGTAACAGCCCAGGATCCGGAGGGCGGTTTCTGACAGCTTGTGCACATTCACTCAAAGTGCTGCTTCACAAAAGACCTCTGCAGCAGCTCTACAGACCTAATTGTTCAAAGCAGCCTGTCCTGAGAGGCGAGCCGACCCTCTCCAGCACCCAGTCAGCAAAATCTACAGCACTGCTTCCAACATCAAGTGGGGACCCAACACAACACTGGCATTTTTTGTTGAACAAAAGTGAGCAAATGTTATTCAAGTCAAATATCGCCATTTATTAATATTAGTGTGAACTCCACAGGCCAGAGTTTATTCAAAACCATTGAATTTTAGTCTCTAAATGTCTCTTGATTAATAGTTTCATGCTCTCAGTGGTCGATAGCTCAGTTCCTGAAACACAATATGCTTGGAATGTTGCATGTGAACCTGTATTTAACGCAGTCTGGGTTGAATTTTCCGTTACACTTTATTTTAAGGTGTCCTTGTTACGGTGTAATTATACATATAAGTACTAAGTAATATTAATTAACTACATGTACTTACTATATGGTTAGGGTTAGGATTTGGGTTTGGCTTAGGGTTACTTATTTGTAATTATGCATAATTAACTGTTATTATAATAGTAGTTAACGTGTAACATGGACACCTTAAAATAAAGTGTTACCGAATTTTCTTTTGCTCAAACTTTTCTTCATGGTTTGAATGAATGCACAGCCTTCGGCATCAGCATCAAAAGGGATAATCATAGCTATAGTACTGTCCTAATTATTTATGATAATACAGTTAGTTTGCACTGTTTTGTTTTTCTCTGCTGTCCAGTTGAGAACCGCTCATTGAAATCATGCACACCAATCATAAGTTTGGAGTCTGTCAGATTTTTAAGTGTTTTTGAAAGAAGTCTCTTATGCTGACCAAGGCTGCATTTATTTAATCAACAATACATTAAAATTGTGAAATATTTTTACAATTTAAATGAATTGTTTTCTTTTTGAATATATTTTAAAATATAATTTATTCCTGTGATGCAAAGCTGAATTTTCAGCATCATTTTGTGTGTTCGAGACATCTTTTAAAACTACAGCCTGGATGTTTTTCATCGAACACAATGCATGGTTGTAAATTATGACATCAGCAGCCATGCCACTACATGGTGCAACTGACATAATATATAAGCCTAACAAAACGAGCTGACGGCAGAGACAGATGAAACCAGGCTGGGACTTTACTAGAAAAGCCTGTCAGATTTATTTCAAACATCAAGGGCCTGCTTATTTCACCCAGGCCTCATTCATCAGAGGCACGTCTGGGCTCCAGCACAGCCTTGGCCCGGGAAAGGGGAGTCTGTAGCTGTCGACCCACTGTCTCTGAGGACAGTTGCCAGGGTACGAGGGCCAAAACGATCTTTCCCCGTCTGGCATCCCACAGCGTGACTCCTGGCATGATCTAGACAAGGTACGGTTGGAGGTATAAAAGCTGTCTTTGGAAATTAATGCGCTGGCCTCTCGTCTCACCCGACGAGGACAAAGAGGCAGGAAAAAGCTCGCGCAAACTGTACTAATATGTGTACAAGAGAGCGCGTTACACAGATTTCTAATGCATTAGCCACATGTAAAGAGGCTTTAAAAAGGCTGAGGCTTCGCACATTAGACATTCACATCACACCGTGATTCACGGCCCCCGCCCTGGCGCACACGCTAATTAGCGCTCGGCTAACGAGCTAGGTCCGCCATTAGCACCCTGAGCCTGAGGGTGATTAGCATTATTGGGGTTTGCATGGCAGCATCCGGCTTTCTCTCACTCAGTCACTGATTAAAAGACAGCATGCTTCCTGTCTGAGAGACTCCACTTCCGCCATTATGTTATGCTGTAGCCTTGAAAAAGCTGTTTAAATCTGTTTTATCATTTCTCTATCACTTTTAGTCTGTCGCTCATTCTATCTATCTATCTATCTAGCTAGCTATCCTTTTTTTTTCCAAACTCTTTCTCTGAACTCCGTGTGTCATTCCCTCTCACACAAACACTCCTTTGAAAACTCCTCGGCTCCAGTCGTGTGTTCCAGAAAAACCCCTTACAGACTCAGCAGGCCAGAAAATTGGCCCACACTGTCACAGTTAGCTTAGCTGATCCTTATTATCCACGTTTTTAAGGGAGCTATTGGTGGGGTTTTATCTGACGTACCGGGGAGACGCCCTGCGACCCAGTGGCTGACTGCAGCAGCCCAAAAGGGAAGGTTCAAACGTTAATGGCAGCTCTCTGCATGGGACAAAGAGCTTTACAACGCGTGGGAAAAAGTCGTCCGTCAGCTTCCTGGTAGTGGGAGAGCTCGCACTGACCCAAAAGGTCAGCCAGTGACAATGCTTCATCGCAACAGGGCTGGTTTGAGACAAAGCCTTTCTTTTACAACTATATTCATTACTCAGGGACTGTTTCTGTTGCTGTCTAGTGCACAGTTGCTAACACACAAACATACACACACACACACACTATGAACATTTTTAGATTTACTCTTTATGTGATAAATGTTTAAATGTAAAGTTTTAAAGACATTTAAAAATGTCTGTGAGTCGTGGTTCAATGTTCAAACCAAAGTAAATTCATTTCTGCCTTTCAGATTTCAAGTACCAATCATTTAATGTCATATAAGTCTACAGGGGCCAATAAATGTGTGTCGTCCACTTCCCCTCTGACCTCAGGACAGCATGCTTTTGGCATGTCCATATGGACAGACAATGAAGCAGGTCAAGTGAGGTCTGGTGAGTGTCTTCATTTGAGGGCACCAGTAGAACACAAAAGTGAAGTGACCACAGCTCACAGAGCATTCAATGAAATCCACTTGGTAAACTATTCGTTTGACCTGCTGACCGTCCGGCCTTGTTCTTGACCACGACACACGTCGCACCACATACTGGTACACAATCTGTTTCTGTTAACAGCAATTAAAAACAAATCACAACAAGCATAAAATAATACAATGGTAATACAAATATTTAAAAAAAAAAAAAAAAAAAAAAGTGACTGCTAGTCTAGTCTGCTAGTTCTAACTAAATGTTTAAACCATTCAAAAAAAAAAAAAGAAAAAAATTTGGGAAATCCAGTTAAGGACTAAAAAAAAAGGATTTCTTAGAAATAATAATTTGAAACGTGCACACACACACACACACACACACACACACACACACACACACACACACACACACACACACATATATATATATATATAATTAAAATATTTTTTTCATGCAAAATTGAATGCATTAATGAATTATGAACATAATTTAAACAATATAAATAATTTGCTAAATAGTATTTAAAAATTGTTTAATGTCAGCAAGAATTACAGACAATAAATGTGTGACTGTGGGAAACCAGTGTCCCCCATAGCTGTCTCCCTAAAATGCAAATTTTAACATATTGTTAAAACCATCTGTGAGCAATAATTATGCATTGAATAGCAATTGAATGGCTGATGTCAGTGTCACCATTATGTTCCCAGAGTCCTAAAATTCTGCTTGTTCTAAGGTAATTCCATCTCTTGTGGAAAGTGTGCTCACAAAACTAACCAAAATGCACTGCTTTACCCAAGATTCATCATTTTTTGACCACCATTTATCACAGTTAAATTGCTCACACAAAATGTTACTTAATGTTTGCATGTGTATTTACCAATCTGAAGTGTCAGTATACTATGATAAAATTGTATGTTTTTTTTTTCTGTAATAGAACAAACGGTCCGTACTTAAATCAGTTCTGCAGTCCTTTGTGAAAAACGCAGGCACAGTCAGCGGGACGTTGTAAACTCAGAAAGGGTTCAATAACTAGTCCCCTGAAGTGGAGGGCAGGTCTGTTGGTTTTGACTTCAGTGGATTAGGCAGGTTGTTAGTGCGTGGAGTGAGAGGGCAGCTGCTTTTGGTACTTTGGTCATTCGGAGAATCGGAGCGTATGGATTACAAGGTGGCGGTAACGCTCGGCCCAGCGGTAGGCAGTCCGGCTGCCCTAAGGGAGGTCAGGGGTTAAATGGTTCGTGTCAGAGGGGCCGAAACCCATAATTGAAAATAGACCTTGTCCTCGTTTAGTTCATAAAACCAGTAGAGTGGTTAAGGGCACAGGGCCTGACATATGAACTCCACTGGGCACAAGGTCATGGGCTAAAGATATTTATAGACATGTTGCATCTCCATCAATCAAAAATTTTCTTTGCTGCAGTTTATATACTCTGACTGAAGACACACAATTCATTATCAACTTACCTTCCTGGAAATGTAAGATTTTCCATTTTAAAATTATCCATGGATAACGTATCCCATTTTGTAATTTATATTGTCAAAACGCTGTGCTGATTATGATT
This sequence comes from Cyprinus carpio, assembly GCF_018340385.1. Lineage (NCBI taxonomy): Eukaryota > Metazoa > Chordata > Actinopteri > Cypriniformes > Cyprinidae > Cyprinus > Cyprinus carpio. Next base: position 16,419,086 of record NC_056581.1, on the reverse strand, counting down.
TTCTGCTCTTTTCATTTGGTCTTGTGTTGGTTTTAGTTGTGCTGACATTGCTTGGAAAAGATGAATGTTAATCGTCTGTTCCCTGGCTGAAATATTATTAGGAAGACGTTCTTTCAGGTCTCTTTAGTCGAACCTGCTGGGCTCTATTTGGGCCCTTTGAAAGAGGAAAATAAAGAGAAATCTGAGGCAGGAATACGAAGCATAGAGTCCCTTCTGCTGGCCAACTGTGCTGTCGGTGGGATGCTTGTAATCTCTATTGTGCCTCGTCACAGGACAATTAAATCACTCCACCGGAGTCCTGTAGAGCTGTAAGGCTGCTAACGCAGGGCCTGTGGGTTTGAACGCGGAGAAATATCGTGATTACTGAATGTAAAATAAGGTCATAGAAGTGTGTTAATATATGCGTTTGTTTGTCTACAGCTAACAATGTTAAACCAGACCAGTCATGGTAAACCACCTAGACGAAAAATAGCCCTTTTTCGTATAGTTGCGGTGTGTATCACTACGCAGCGCTAATAGATGTGTAAACGTTAATGTCCAGAACTATATCTTCTAGCGGAAGGATTGTACAATTTGCGTTTTTTAAAATTTGCTTGTGTTTTATATTTCAATTAAGTGATTATATTCTATAGTGACCGTTTTATAAAATAATTAACGGCACAGCTTTGAGTTCCTTGTAAGACACAGAGGACTTATTTTCGACAACAATTGATTCGGTGAATGAAGTACAATAATGCCATCTAGAGGTAAAATTTTGAACTTTATTATTATTATAAATGTTTATTTTTTTGTTAAATTTATTTTTGAAAGTCTGACTTTTTACAGAAAATCAGAGGCTGATTTTTATTTTTATTTTTAAAGCTTGAGACTATCATTGATTGATTTCAGAACACATTGATTTCATTTTTCATGCATCTAGGTTTTTACCATTGACGTTGTGTATTATGCCTATTGTTTTAAAATCTGTTGATATTTTAAAAGATGTACTTTAATCTGAATATTCAGAGATTTATTCATGTGAGGCAAGATCACCAACTTATATACAACATATTAAAAGGACACAGAATAAACACCAAAATCAAGAAATGGTAAGAAATTCATAAATAAAATTGACAAATGACAAAATTCCTTTGATTTATTTGCATATATATTAGAAAACATAATCAGTGTATTTTTTTTTTACAAGAACACATTAAATGAGTGCATGCATACCTGATAGTGTAATTTCACTCCCATCTTTATGCATATTGTCAGGAAATCTTTTTAGAAAAAATCAATTCTGTGATTCCAAGTATGAAAATAGTTTTGATACAAAATACCTTCTTTTGCACTTCTTGGTAGTTCCTATATCGGACAGATATATAAAATCAGATATAAAGAATGTTTTCTCTTGATCAGTGTAAATTCATAAACTATATTTGGTCTTTTTAGGCATGTTTTTCGCAGCTTCTGTTAGTTTACATGTTTTTTTTTCCTTCTCCACTTGTGAAGCAACAGTAAAATGTGGTTTTAGTTTGTTTTCAGAGAAGAAACTGTAATAGTGTTTGACTTTGCAGAACGCAAACAGTCGTTATGAACCTGGACATCATCACTTCTGTCACCTGGAAAACATCACTGTTCTTTTTATGACAACGGTGGAACGTTTCTCTTCATATTTTTTCTCTTTATGAAAACACATCCTGTAAATAAGGGAGTGCAGATAAACATTCACTCACTGCCTTTATCTGTCTAATGCAACGTCTATGATTAAAATTGGTTCATAATGTCACAAAACAGACATGTAAAAGCTTTTAAAGTGTGTAGCAGAGTGAAATCCTGCAGTCTATCGGCTGCTGTTGGTCACTGCATAATGAGTTTGGGTTTGCTGCAGAAGTTCAGTGACTGCCAAGAGTTTTTTCAAGATGTGCTGTGAGAGAAACAGAACAATTTCACACAACATGAGACTATAAATACTGGTTATCATCATAAAACATTTCAGAAGTTAAAATGGTACCTGCTGCGCGCCCCTCTCATTACTGAGTATCCTCAGCTCATCTAAGTGTGTGACACAGAGCTGGTGTAGGGCAGCGAGGTCACGGGCCAGGTCAGTGTTAAAGTGCTCTGTGGGTTCAGGCAGCTCTGGGACGTTCTGAAAAGAGCAAATGTATGGAAACAGTAAAGACACACTAAATATATGGCACAAGGCACATGAATATGACTTGGTTGTGGTTGAGTCTTTCCATGTTGATAAATGTGGACCCTGGAGCAATTGTGCCCCCTGGAGGACATCAAATTTATTTCTTACAAGACTGAGTTACACTGTAAAAAAAAAAAAAAAAATATATATATATATAGTGTATATATATATATATATATATATATATATATATATATATATATATATATATTATTTTTTTAAGTTGTAAATGAAATAAAAATATTCAAAACAAGAAAATATAATTTCAGTCTTTGTACTTCAAAAATTTATTTTTTAATTAAATGTGTTACTTGATGTTTCTTTAATTATTTGCACAATTTAATAGCAAAATTGTTTCCATGTAAATCCAACACCACATTTTTTTCAGCAAGATTTGCAATAAACGAGGCGTTTCAGAGAAGCTGACAAACCCCAAGTTCGTCCAAAAATTTGATCATTCTGTGTTTGTTGCTCTTGATGAATGGATTTACTCCTTCCATGTACGGCTCCTGAGATGGGACAAAATTAAGTATTTGATAAAAGAAACAATTATGGAACACGGAAAGTCTATAAAATCTATTAAAATCCATTTCAAGTGTTTGTTTTACTTTGGCACCAAATTCCACCAGGTTGGCCAGATTCTGGACCGCTTTGGCCACTAATGTGAGTGTCCGGGATGCGATAGGGGAAGGTGGGTCTGCAGAGATAGAATGTCATTTTTTTTTATGTTCGTTCATTTACAACTTGCCAAAAATGTTCAGATGTTTCTTTAAAAAAAAAAAAAAAAAAAAAAAAAAAAACAATTTTAAAACTTCAATTAGCTCACTTTTTTTTTTTCATCTGCACTCACCAGCAATGATGTTAAAAATTCTTGGGTTGACAATAGCTGGACAGATCAATCTGAGGAAGACAAATCCACTGGAAGAGACATGAAAAAAAACAACATAAAAACATTAATATTTTATAATATGTAAGTATTAATTATTATTATAATAATACTACATTATATACTTGTTGAAATAGTATTTAATGAAATGAACAATTTTAATTATTTTTTAATTTTAATTATTTATTTATTTACTTTTATTTAAATGATATTTAATTCTAAAAAAAGTCCAAAATGTCCTGCAATAAAACAGAAATTTCCATACCTTACAACTCTAGTTCTCATGGTTGTGTTTCTGGGCCACTTCTGCTGTACAGCTTTCTGTAAACACCCATAAATGAACCTGAGAGTCCTGCAAAAAATGGTCAAAATTGTATTTTCTCACATTATACCACTGTTCTGATTTATTGGCAGTAGTCCTTAAGTCATGTCAGTGACTCACGGAGGGAGGATTTCAGCAGCCATGAATATTTTCTCCACCAGCTCGGACACAATGATCAGGAGATGAGCGAGATTTACACTCACATCCTCATTCTTCTCCAGTTTAGAGGGATTGAGCTAATTTACAGTGAAAACAAAGTATGTTTACCAGGCATAAAAATGATAGTGAACATTCCCAAATGATGAGAGATGATGGTAATATTTAATTAAATACAATTTATTATAATATGTGACCCTGGACCATAAAACCAGTCTTTTTGTGTCAATTTTTTGAAATTTTTACCTCACAGGACTGTCTAGACTCCATGATCTTGAGGATGGTGTCTTTAAGAGCATGGTGAACAAACGGAGTGGCTGTGGCCTTCATGTACTGCTCCATCAGAGTACTGGCCAGAGTGGTGGCGCGAAAAAGAGTCGTAGCTTCATCTGGAAAAACAAGCAACTCTGTGAATAATTCTAACAAATTCAGCATTGCAGCATAAGAGGAATAAAAGAAGTACCTTCAGCGCTGATCTCACGGTCATTGAGCTCTCGGAGCAGCTGGGCCTCCAGGTTCTCGTGTCTGAATATCCTGAGCAGAACGCTGGCCAGGAGAGTACGGTCCTGTCCACACACGTGGGCCAAAGCACTGATCACATGCAACTCCTTCAGAAGAACCAGCTGTAAAGGATCAAATAATACATGCTGGAATGAGTTACCAGTTCTAATGTAAACTAATTACTAATAATTTTTGTTTCTACCAGGGTTATTACTGTTAACTAAAACTATTAAAAACTTTTTTGTTAATTGAAATACAGCTGAAATTAAATGAAAAGAAAAACTTAAACTAAAATTTGAAATGTTACCTTGACAGCTAACAGAAATAAGTTAAAGTTAAAGCACTAAAATTACTAGCTGGAAATAAATAAAAACTTAAACTAAACTAAAACTAAAGCTGAAATATAAGGAAATTAACATAAAAAAAATGACAAAAGCACAACAAAATTACTGAAAATATTACTAAAATTCAAATGCAGTCTGAACATATAAAAATAAAATTCTAAAAATGTTAAAATACCATAAAAATATATAAAATAATAAAATGGTCTCAACTGCCAAAAATATTTCTCACTGGTCATTACTTTGTATTTTCAGAATTCTTAAAATTTCTATGAATTCTGAGTTTACATCTTGCAAGTGTGACATTTTTTTTTTGTTTACACCACACAATAGAAAAATAAAAAAGGTAATTGTGGCAAGGTAATTACACATGACATTTTTTCCTCACATATTCAAGTGTATGTTTCGCAATGATGTTAACTTGCAGTTCTGGGTTTATACAGTATCTTGCAAGTAGTACGTTTTTATTTATTTATTTACTTATTTTTGTTAGAATTGTGAGAGAAAAGACAGAATTGTCCTTTCTTTTTTATTCCATGGCAGAAACAGGCTTCCATAATAATGTGACATATTTCTAAGGGAAATTCTGTGGGAAATTATATAGTGCGTTACTTGACTTCAGGATATAACTGGATGAATGATACCTTAAATCATGTTCCCTTTTTTTTTTTTAGATAGAAGTGTGCTAAAGCTTTTCTAAGTGATCGACTTTTAACTGGCTTTTAAATGCTGGACATTAAAATGGAAAAAAAAAAAAAACCTTCAACTTGCACTGAATAATCAATAATATCTCAATATGCTGAATTTTTGTTGCAACATTGCATTAATTCCTCAGTTCCTTGTATCAGCATTTTTTCAGGGGTCAGACTAATGTTTTTATATTGTGACTGAAATGCGATATATTGTCATTATTAGGCCAGTTACTAGGGTTTAGTTAAATGTTGACCCTTTTTATATATCAGCTGATGTGTGTTCCCAATGAAATCCCACCTCTTTTAACTCATTGTACACCTCCACGGGCATGATCTTCTCTACAGAGTAGCGGACTCTCAGGCGGAGTGAACTGGGTGCCATGTTCTTCAGAGGCACGTGGGAACTCAGGGGAAACCACTCGTCAATCATCTGACCCCTTTGTAGCCGACACAGAGGGCAGCACATGAACACTGCGGGAGAAGAGCGCATGTCATTCCTCATACAAAAACAGCTTTGAAAGTCTGAGCATGAAGTAATAAGAAGGAACTTACAAATATCATTCTCTTTGCTTTTTTTCGTCTTGTTGCTCAGGCTGATCTCAAACCTGTTGATTTCGCTGGACAAGTCACTGCAGGAATTTTTGGAAACATTAATAAAAACTTTCAGTTTTATACAATTAATATCAATATCTGAGGAGGCGGCTTACTCGAAAATAAACTCCTCTGTCCACACAGGGTTCTGGCCCTCCCGCGGATGGGTCTTTGCTACTTGAATGCTGTTCAGGTAAATGTTGCAGTAGCCATTTGTGAAATGTTTACTGGGAAGTTTGTGAGCCTCCTCAACATTGAGAAATAAACTGCTGACCTGTAAAGACACATGTGAGTAACACTGCTGTAATTCATATGACATGAGACAACAGGAAGTAACTGAGCGTTTACCTGACGCAGGCGTTTGTTTGAGCAGGGCTGGCTGGGTTTCCTAAGGTTATTACAAAAGTTTTGCAGACATTTCATCCAGTCCTATGCAGTTGAAGGGTGTAAGAAGTGAGCATGAATAAATTGAACAGAATTATATTCACAGTGTTCTACAGTGCAACCAAAACCATTTTTCCATCCTCACTGCTGCAAAATGACAATATTACAGCCAAACAGATTATTTATAAATCTAATTCTAATATATATGCACTTCTGTTCAAAGGTTTGGGTTTCAGTAAGATATTTGAATATTTTTCAAAGTTGTCTCTTGCTCACCATGGCTGCATTTATTTGATAAAAATACCGTAATAAAAGTAATATTATGAAATATTCATACAATTCAAAAGAACTGCTTTCTATGTTAATATATTTCAAAATATAATTTATTCCTATGATGACAAAGCTAAATTTTTCAGTGTCTTCATTGTCACATGATCCTTCAGAAATCATTCTGATATGCTGATTTGCTGCTCAAGAACATTTCATATTTTCATCAATGCTGAAAACAGTTGTGCTAATTATTACATTTTTATGATTGTTTGATGAAAATAAAGGTCAAAAGAGCACTTGTATGAAATATCATTTAACATTCGGACAGTGTTACGCTGAAGAAAGTGCATTAGCCAGCATTGCTAATGAAGGCACCGGTACCTGAGCTTGTTCCGGGGTCTCTCCAGCAAAGTAAAAGATACACTGCTCCTCGCTAAAGTGCTGTACAACTATCTGGAAACAGTTTGGCCTGCAGAAAAACCAAAAAATACCTACATTTATTTTAATCAAACCTAAAGTTGAACTATTATCAGTGCATAACACAGCGAGAAACAAACCTGCCAAACATGCTGTCATGGACCTCGTACACAGAACACACACTCAAGTCGATTAAACCCTTTGGTTTAGTTGCTCGTTTCTCACTCTCAAAGTAGATCAGCTGGGAATCATTCCCTTCAAGGATGAAATACAGATTTTTCCATCTTTTTCCTTTTCCTATAAGAGCCACAAGACAAAATATCTTAGTAAAATGATTTTGATAATGCCTTCAATGGAAAATGACGCTGAAATGTTATCAATACCTTTATTGAACAGGACATATCCTTTCTTCACAATGTTTTTATAGAAAGCATCCTTGGTCTTTCTACGGATGGTGTTGTAGATTTCTTTGCCTTCGACGGTGTCAGTAAGCACCTGCTCCTGGTGCTGATGAAATCACACATTTCAAATCATTTCACACAATAACATCAATAAAAATGAATCAGTTTTCAACAAGTGGCTGTTACACATACTTGGACGGATAGAGCATATTTGAGGTTGTGGCCCTCAACTATCTGTTCCTTTCTGTAATGTTCAATGATGTCATCAATACTGTATAAACAAAAACAAACAAATACAGGCAATATGTCATGGAACTCATTTTTATACATTCCAAAAGCCATAAAATGCTCACATATCGCATTTACCTGTTGTAGTAACGGCCTCCCATCATAAACTGGTTGCTGGGTGTGGGGCTGATTTTGAAGCGTCGGATGATCTCAGTGGAGCGGAAGTACAGCGAATAGTCCCCAGGTGTGCTGTCAGATGGGCGCACTAAAAAACTGCACACCTGGCCAACTGGGGAGAGCGATTACAGGAGTTAAGCAGGTGTAACCTTGTTGTGATTAATTCCTTTAAAAAAAAAAAATTCTGACTGACCTGTCTTCAGCAGGTCGTAAGCCTCTTTCTTGTTGATCTTGCCATGAAACCACCTGAAACAGACAGAGGATGTTGAGCAGATCATAAGAGATGTGGCATGAATATAATCACATATTTCTATTAAGTTTATGCAGTATATAGTTTGTACTACTACTGGAAACTAACACCAAATGATCAAACTCACGCTTTCCCCTCATGTGGGTCTTCTTCACGCCCCTGTGAATGTGATAATATAGGACACCCTGTCATAATACTGTACACATCCACTCCAGTCTAAACAGTGTTTCTACTCACCACTTCCTTCACCAGGTCTTGGACTATAAGACCCTGCTCATCTGTTCGGACATTTGTCACCCACAGCCAGCCGTCCTCCAGTTCATTATGAACTATAAATGTATCGCCTTTGAAGAAACTGTGAGCAAAAGAAGTCTAATTAAGTCAACTTTCTGAATATACATTAAAATCGTATTTATTCCTGTGACGACAAAGCTGAATTTTCAGCATCATTACTTCAGTCTTCAATGTCACCTTCAGAAATCATTCTAATACTCTGAAGATTCTTATTATCAATAGAAAAAAACAACAACAGCTGTGCTGCTTAATATTTTTGTGGAAACCATGATACTTTGTTTTTCAGGATTATTTTATGAATAGAAAGTTCAAAAGAACAGCATTCATTTGAAACATATACCTTTTATAATGTTGTAAATGTCTATACTGTCACTTTTGATCAACATAAAGTGTCCTTACTGATTAAAAGTAATAATTTCTTAAAAATTTTTACTGACCCCAAACTTAAAACACATTAGCGTGTATATATTTGAAAATCAAAAATCAAAATCAAATGACCTGATCTCATCAGTTTCAGGCACTTTGGTGTATGGGAGAATTGCTCGTACCCTCCTTCGGTCTTCAACAGGTTACAAAACAAAACATTGTTTTTTTTATATATTGTGAAAATCACAGTCCATTTTTCTGTTAATAAATAATACCAAATATTTTCATTGTATGTCTACCTCTGGAGGGGCGACTGGTGATATCAACTTCTCTCCTTTCAGCAGACAGGACATGTAACTGTAATAACCAATCAGATCCGACAGAGAGGAGAAACGACGGCCTCCAATGTAGTAGTCTCCACACATGGCGATGATCCTGCAAACATTCATTACTCAGGTCCATTATCTAGGCACAAAACCTTTTAGGTTAAAATGAAAGCAAATAAAGATTTCTGAAGCTGCGGAGAAAGTTAACAGATAAACAAACACCTGAAATGGTTGACTGAGTTGGTCATGCTAAGGAAAGACAACACAAATGAGCCAGGTCGGCGGTCACTCTCCCTGATAAGGTAGCTGCCAGCCGTCCTGGCCTGAAGCAAACGCTCCTCTGCGATCATCCGGTCCAGCTTCCCATGATACCACCTGTAGAGTTACAAACACTATTATGTACTCGCCAAATGATCTTTTACTATTTTCATCACAGGTCAAAGTAAAAGTAATAGTTTACCCAAAAATGAACCTCAGACCATCTGAGATGTAGATGAGTTTGTTTCATCTGAACAGATTTGGAGAAATTTTATTGCATCACTCGCTCACCAATGGATCCTCTGCAGTGAATGGGTGCCGTCAGAATGAGAGTCCAAACAGCTGCTAAAAACATCAAATACAATTCACAAGTATTCCACACACTCCAGTTCATTAAACTTCTTATGAAAAGCTGTGCGTTTGTGAGAAACAAATCCATCAAGATGTTTTTTAACTTCGAACCATTGTTTCTATTGCTTTTAATAATGAAAAAGTAATCTTGTCGCAATCATGAGAGATTTATGCACAGATCAAGCACCGTTTACAAGTGGAAACAATCCTAAATAGTTTTAAACAATTATTTGGCAGTGGATTTTGATGCGAGATGACAACAGAGGATGGACTTTTGGAGGAAGCGTTATTATGGATTATGGACTTTTATTTAGGAAAGAAGCAACAGTTAAAAATGTAAAACAGCTTAATGATGGATTTGTTTCTTACAAACACTCAGCTTTTCACTTCACGAGACATTAACTGATGGACTGGAGTGGTGTGGATTACTTGTGGATTATTGTGATGTTTTTATCAGCTGTTTGGACTCTCATTCTGACGGCACCCATTAACTGCAGAGGATCCATTGGTGAGCAAGTGATGTAATGATGTAACTTCTCCAAATCTGTTCCAATTAACTCATTCATATCTTAAATGGCCTGAGGGTGAACTAATTTTCAGCCTTTTTTTTTTTTTTTTGTGGGTGAACTATCTCTTTAAACACTCATGGGATGCAAAATGTCATTTACACTGACTCACTGATTAGGAGGCGGCGCAGTGAGGCTTAAAAAAACTTCCTCATCCTCCCCGATTTCCGGCACTTCCAGAGCATCGCCTTCTTCAATGATGCCCAGAGGAAGAATCGAAGGGGCTGCCAGGCAAACCTCGGGACTCAGCGATGCAGATGGTCTCCGACCAATAGCACCTTCAATTGGAGGATCTGACATCCCCCTCCCAACTCCTGAAAAAGACCCTAATATAACATGTCCAACACCAATACCACCTCCCTTTGAGGCCAACATTACTGTTCCAGATCTCGGATCCTTCCCAAATACAGAATATGTAGCCCCAGGCTGTTTAGGTGGTAAAACCATGGTATGGACGGACAAAGCTGAGCATAGGTCTGAGATCTGTATCCCCTGACCACAACGGGCTGGTAAATGAGTGGTGCTGTCTCCTCCTGCCCCAGCCATCCGGGTCACCACTGAAAAGGGATCAGGCTCCTCACCACCACCCTGGGTTGCCATCATTGTCACCCTGGGAAGCTGCCAATGAAAGCTGACAAAGTTCAGGAGGGTTTCCCCTCCTGAAACTCACAACTGCACCTTTATTCCCTTTTAGGGGAGTTTTCTCTTAATTCAGTGCGGTGGTTTGGGTCTAATACAAGACAGATAGCTTCAGGCCTTCACTGTTTGATTTTCTCCTAATCTGAAAATAAGGAAGGACACAGTTAGAAAAACTCAAATACTGTAATATGCCTTAGAAATACCATTGTTTACACATGATGTTAGCGCATTTTTTGCCTTTGTGATCACAACACGATCTTATTTAACTGGGAATAAACATCGAATCTATTATGAGGAGCTACATTTTCAGCTAGAATAAGACTAAACAAAAACAGCATAAAATTAAATCTGCATACGAATGACGGTTATGTGCGTTAGCTCGTTAGCTTAGTATGGTTCTGGCCAGGTTTGACACCACAGAAGTCCAGCGTTTGAGGTTAGTTGAGCTCTTAGGCTTATTTACAGTGAGGTATGAGTGTTAAAAAGTGGGGAAGAGAAGTTAAAGACGATGTTAAGGAAGTTTTGCGTTACTTTTGTTTCACTCACTTTGGCTAGTTTCATGTTGAGAGTTGTGTTGTGAAGTCTCGCGCACTGAGCCTTTGCGCCCCTCAAACACTCCCACCTCGCGTGAACCCGCCCGCCCCGCTCCCGACTGCCGTAAGGCGCGTGCCCGTGCCTTGCCACCCTTCACAAAATCTACCCTGGTAACAAGTTTCTCCCAAAATACCATAGTCACCTAAAGTTATTTTTGCTACATAATATGGATATGGTGTTTTCATCTATTTTTTTTTAATTTACATTTAATTTACTTACTGAGGTAACAATAAAAATATGAAACTTTTATGTTTTCTATGTTATTTATTTTCCAGAAACAATTTTCTCGCTTTTAAAATAAGTTTATAGCCTACGTTTTTAATCATTAAAAATGACACGGATAATCAGAATAGCAGTTTTACTTAGTATGGCTATTATAAGCATTTTATGCGAAATACCACAGCATTACTGAGGTAAAAATAACAATAGAAATTATGTTTAAAAAAATCTATATTTTATTATGTTTTCTAGAAACTGTTTTCTCGGTTTTATTACAACTTTATACGTTTTTAATCGTTAATGATGTGTACAATTATAATCAGAATAGCAGTTTTACTTTAGAGGACAATTTATGCTAAATACCGCAGTAGTGAAGTAAAATTTTTTTTAATGTTTTCTCGGTTTTATAACAAGTTTATACGTTTTTAATCATCAATGATGAGTATAATTATACATGGATAATCAGAATAGCTGTTTTACATAGTATTAGTGGCAATTTATGCGAAATAGATTTAGCCTACAGTACACTCTAAAAAATGCTGGTTGTTTCAACCCAGCTTTTGGTCAAATATGGACTAACCCAACTTTTGGGTTAAAAATTTAATTAAAAATTGTAACCCAACAGCTGGGTTAGTCCATCTTTGACCCAAAGTTGGGTAGAAACAACCCAGCATTTTTTAGAGTGTAAACTGAGGTAAGAATAATTCTATAAATTATGTTAAAATATTATGTTTTCTTTCTCGGTTTTGTAACAAGTTATAAAATTAGAGGCAATTTATGCGAAATATGCATATTATATCGGGTTAAAATGATAAAAATAGGCTAATTCCAAGATGCATGAACATTATTGTCGAATGCTGTGAGTTCCTCTCGTTGACCTACAGAGGGCGACAGACACACACAACCTTTAATCAATCTATAGGTTACTGTAAACATGAAAACGCAATGTGAAGTAGTATAATAGGCTTTGTGTTATAAATATAAGCCTTTTTGTGAAAATTAAGAGCACACCAGGGGAAAAACATGATTATCTACACGATTAAAGACGTGATTTTTTTCCTGATAATAGTAAAATCGTGGAAAGAAGAGACAAAATAGTGATATTGTGTGTTTATGGAACATTAAAACATTTTAAACTTGCACGTGGCCGTGCAAACTGTGTAAGTCAAATCAAATAAGGGCCTCTATTTCTATTAATTTTTTCTTTTTGTTCCACTCTGTAGCTATACCTCAAGTAGTAACTACATTTCTATGCACTAGACTAGGCTATACAATTAAAGTTCTTCTATTTTTCTGAGGATGAGTGGATCAGTGGGTGCGTCTACACTGATGCTGTGAATCCTGCCAGTGTCGAGTCTCCATCATCATCTTCATCACTGCAGTAAGAACGGAAGCAGCAGCAGCCGCAGCATCACTGCTCGGAGTCTCTCTGCCATTATATCTGCATCACGGCTGAAACACGGGACGGATCGAGGCTTCACGGGAGAACCAGCGGACATACACAAGTTTCCCCGCGATGGTGCCTTTATTTTTGCTCCTGGTCGTCCGCATTGGCGCGTCCATCTCACATCCGACACCCGCGGGTGAGTTTCACCGATCACAACTCTGTGCGTTCAACATACACCTCACATCTGCACAGAACAAACCCAGATTAAGTTTATAACACACATCAGAACTTCGAGGCAACGTTTGGTGCGTTTATTAAAATATCATCAGACGTAGGCTAATTTATGAGGGAGATGATAATGAGATCTCGGGTTATTTCGGGCATATGATTCTATCAGCGCCCTCTAACAGACATTCAATTAAATATGACATTAATGCAAGCACAGCTGCTTGACACATAAAGATGGCAGTGAATAGTAAACGCCTGCTTGTGCAAGTTGCAGTGCTGTCATCGCTGTTATGAGCTGGGATGTTTGTTTGATGTTACTTTAAGGTGATCCAGAGGTCATCTGCGCAATAAATAGTCATCAAAACACTGTTATCATCTGCAGCCTCAACGTGATCATGTTAAATGTCATACTTCTCTGACTGACCTTTACATTGAATGACTCCGTTTGGACTGTCACTGAGATTTCATTAGAAATCACCTGCATGGGTTAGGGTTGTTCTGTTGTAATATTAATTATTGGAGCTGTTTTTATTTGAAACCTGTTGTTTTTGCATGCCATTAATTTATTAAAATGATTATAATCATTGTTATGCTTACAAAAATGTACTTATGAACTATAATTTCCACCAAAATATCATATTTATTAGAGTTTTAAGAGTAAAATGTATAATGCATTATGGGATCTCATTCAATCCGTATATACCTTGGTACTGCTGAATGATTATCATATTCATTTACCATGGTGTTTACATTGTTCTCTGAGGTACAGTACATTACCATTCAAAAGTCTGGGGTCCGTATGATTTTTATTTTTTATTTTTTTGAAAGAAGTCTCTTATGCTCACCAACACTGTATGTTTTTTATCAAATAATATTAAAAAACAGCAATTTTAGGAAATGTTATTACAAACTAAAATTTCTATTTGAATATATTTTAAAATGTATTTCAATCCTGTGAATCGGGTGATTTTCAGCATCATTCCTCCAGTGTTCAGTGTCACACGATCCTTCAGAAATCATTCTAATATGCTGATTTGCTGCTCAAGAAACATTTCTTATTATCAATGTGAAAACAGTTGTGCTGCTTAATATTTTGTGTGAACTGATACATTTGATGCATTTTTAGAATCTTTGATGAACAGAACATTCAAAAGAACAGTATTTATTTGAAATTGAAATCTTTTGTAACATTTAATATAAACATCTTTACTGTCACTTTTGATCAATTTAATTAATCCTTGCTGAATAAAAGTATTAATTTCCTTGAACAAAAAATCTTACTGACCCGTAACTTTTGAATGCTATTCCAATTCAAACCATGGTACTTGACTCAACACCTACGGTATTACAATAGTAACTATATTACTTTTTTCTTATTGATGTTACAGTACCACAGTTTTATCAGAGTAGCAATAACTACTTTTTTTTCGTTGGAAACTGAATTACCATGGTACATTTCTGTATAAGAGATTCATTAAAACTGTAAGCTTTGAGGAGTCACTCATTTCCTTCCCGATTCACTTTGTTATTCATAATCAGATAGACGCAAGTTTGCAGTGCCAGTGTTTTTGTATCAATGCAAGTTACACAACAAGCATCCTGGCAGTGTGAATTTCATTGTACTGGAAAGCAAAAGCAAAAGGAGCGTGCTACTATAATCTGCTGTGAGTGTCATGCCCTCAGGTTGTGTCGGATCAGTGTGAAACAAGACAGCTCAGTCAGCCGTGTTTCTTTTCTAACACAAACGGTTTTCTCTAATCTTCCATCTCACTTAACCGTACACACTGTTGAAGCACTGGCATTCTGTCATCTTTAAGAGTCGCCAAGTGTATTCCAAAGTTCGGCCGACATGGACACCTGTGTAAACACTCAAAGTTACTGAATAAATCAGGCCGAAATGACAGCACAGCTGAGGATATAGCATCACAAACTTATGTGCATCACTCTGCGACATGCCTTTTTCCATGCTGTAGAGGTGACTTGTCTTTGGAAAAGAATCTCTACTCATTTCCTGTTTATATCTCTTCATGGTTTGTAGGTGAAGTATGTGAACCGGTTCCATGTGAGAACGGTGCTGACTGTCCCAGTACACCGGCTGATGAAAATGTTTCCTGTGAGTTTTTAAGGCACTTTTTACTGTGTCCTTTTGGATTTGAGAAGCCTAAAGGCCCATGAGATTTAATGTCTTGCAATTTCCGCTGTTAAAAAACACATTTAAAAAATATATGGAGTGGTATGTTTTATTAAGTATTTGCCTACACTTTTAGAAATAAAGTTTCTTTATTGGCATTGATGGTTCTACGAAGAAACTTTTTGATATATTGGTTTTTGGAGATTAAGTTCTAATTTCATACACTCTTAAAAATAAAGGTTCCAAAAGGTGGGAAAAAATTCATTCATCAGGTGGAAAAAAAAATTCTGAATGTGATCTCTGTGCCGTAATCATTATAGTTGTGTACATCCTTGTTCGCATAGAATTAGAATGATTTTTAAAACCTTGTTTTTATCGTTATAGTTTTCACTCTTGGAGTGAATAATATGGTTCTACTGTAGCATTTCTACATTTTCCTTGTAGAAATTAGTGCAGGACATGATGGTTTTAACCCTATGGGGTCTAATGGGTTTTGGGGTCCTGGAGAAGTTTTGACATCCCCTGACTTTTGTGCTTTTTTCAGTTGCTTATAAACATATACATGGCTCAAGTCTGAAAACACTATATTCAGTACAAACTGGGCTACAATAATATGTAAATAGAACTAAATAAAAATTAGTGGATGTTTAAAAGATTCTACTGTTTCATCTACTTGGAATCTCCATTTTTATTAGTGCAGATAGAATATGACAGAATCTCATTGTGCATTCTGCTCTTTCAACAGCATCAGGCTGGGAAGAGCAAGCTGTAATTGGTGAGTTTGTTTATTTGAAGCCTCTTTCAATGGCCTGTTTTCCTCATTTTAAGAAAGGTTCAAAAGAGCTTTGCTCATTGAGACTCCAGATATGAATGCCATATTAAACAGATGGCTCATGTACGGCTTATGAGCCATGAACATAAATGATGTCAGCCTTGATTTCCATTCACTAGTTAATTCATATTTAAACATCTGCTTAGCGTTCATTAGACACTCACACTTTCTTGAGTCCTCTTTTATAGCTAATGCAGTATTTAATGTGATGT
Source organism: Cyprinus carpio (assembly GCF_018340385.1). NCBI lineage: Eukaryota > Metazoa > Chordata > Actinopteri > Cypriniformes > Cyprinidae > Cyprinus > Cyprinus carpio. Next base: position 16,402,891 of record NC_056581.1, on the reverse strand, counting down.
TCAGACAGAGCTGAAAAACATGAAATAATAATGACCGTGTGGGGATACGTACTGAACATCAAGTTCACTTACAGATCAAGCTGCAATAAACTCTAGTAGGATTTTATGTAGCACTTCAAATGAACCCTGCAGATTTCAGATACTGTGTTTCTGTCATTCAGGGCCCTGCCGCCCGAACCCGTGTCACAACGGAGGGGTGTGTGAACTCGGTGAGACCTACCGCGGCGACACTTTTGTCGGATATTTGTGTAGGTGTCCGCTTGGCTTCGATGGTGTCCACTGCCAACACAGTAAGAAACTATTTTTTAGATACATTAATTTCAACATATTTCAATTATAATATGAGGAAACTATTTATGTATAATGTACAGTATATATATATAAAATTAAATATTACATTTTATATTTAATAAAAAATATTAAATGTATTATATTAAATTAAATTGAAATATAAAATGTAAAATATTAAATGAAAATTAAATGCATGAAGTTAAATTTTTAAAATGTATAGACACACTTTAAAATTAATATTAATGTATTAAATTATATTTTTTACATTTACATATTTATTTTCTATCAGTGATAATAAATATTATAATAAATAATAAGTGCTATACATATGCTATTTATATTATTATTTAAAAAAATATCATATATATATATATATATATATATATATATATATATATATAATACAAATTAATGATACCAAATAATAACTTGCAACCTGCTTTTTTGTTCCAGTTTGTAAGTTTGTTGTATGGCTAAATTCAGTAAGAAACTGTTGTAAAATTATACAAAAATGTTAAAGATTTACCAAAAATATTTTTTATATATATATAACAAATTGTGCTCAAAAATATGGTGTACTGTATAGTCCACCTTCTTTTTTTTTTATTATGCAAGTAAAGAATGTGACAATATGTTTACATGTATCAAATACACAGTCACTTGGACAAACAAACATATATACTGATAACAAACATTACAAGTCCATTCTGATAACTCATGTAAATGCATTCATGTGTCTGTGAGCATGTCATTGCATCTAGGTGTGGGGGAGGAAGCATTAAAAAAAGAGAAGCCAGTGGAGATAAATATTATAAGCAATAATAATGACAATAATAACTATAGCAACAACAACAATGATGATGATGATAATGATACTAATAACAATAATAAAGACTTTTTATTATAGTGCACCTTCAGACAATGCAAGTACATGTATGTTGCATTTTCGTTGTTGCTGCAACATCAACATCAACATCTTTATATCTACAGTAGCTACCAGAATAATAACACATCTAGTTTAATGCTATACAGGCATATGAATGAAAATATCGGCCACTTGAGAAGTGACTTCTGCCACAGTGATGGAAGAACATATGTCTGTAAGTATGTACAAGAAGTCAGCGCACTTACTGTAGTATATTTTATGGCTTTAGTTTCACTAGTGTGGAAATACAATGCATCAATGTAAATATACAGTATATGTTTTTTATACAGTATATCTGCTTCAGTTCATCTCATAAAAACTTCTACAGCTTATTGTGCCAGAACACTTAGGAAAGTGACAGGAACGTAATTAACAAAGAGCTTTTTTTTATCTGTTTGCTGTCAGAGCTTGTTTTTATTTGTTGCATTTCTGTCCTGATTCTCTTGTTTCTGTGGTTACCTCACACCACCGGCATTATTCATCGAATGGGAGAAAGAATATTGGGCTCTGTTCTGCACTGCCTAATACACAATGCACATGTGCATTTGTGACCTTAATGTGCACTGTCTCCTGAATTGACTTCTAAGCGTAGTCTATAATTAATGCTGGAGTGAAAGTATAGCTAAGATAAGACACTGAGGCCCGGTTAGTAGCAGGGGGTTGGAAAACAGACTGAACAACGGCCCTAGAAATCTCAGGCTATTTTTTGGTCGAATTTTTAGAGAATGACATTCTGTCTCATTATCTGCCCCGGGCCCCATGACCTGCTCAGTTTTTGTCATAATAATTAGACTTCATAGCATATTGACCTCATGTAGGATGTTTAGCTGAGTGTGACATTTATAAAAAAAAACAGGGATGTAACTAGACATAAATGACATCCTGGGCTTATCCGTTGTGTTGCAAAACTACCAACAAGTGTGAAGAGTTCCAGTAAAATTAGTTGGAAAAGAGAAGAAAATCAATAATAATAATAATAAATAAACATAAACCAAGACACAGAGAATTAAATTAAAATAAACTGGTAGTATATTAAATTATATTAAATTTAAATGAAAACCAAAAGGGGAAAAAAATAATAATTTACAAATCAATGAAAAAATAAAACAAAGAATCATAGAATTATTAAATTAATTTATATTTTAGTTTAATTCAATTTAGTATATAATTAAACATATGAAAAAAATGTTGCATGACTATAATGTCACTATAGCTCGTTTTTTTTATAAAGAAATGAAAAATGCAACCATATGTCAGCAGCAGAAGTGATTTGTTAGAAAAGGAAAAAATAAAATAAAATCAGTATCAATCAATCAAAAATAAAGAATCAAGCACACAGAACATTAAATTAATATTAAATTGAATTAAATTAAAAATAAAATGTATTAATGAAAAAACTGATGCACATGGCTCCAGTTCAATTCCCAAAAATATATATTTTGAATATTATTTTTTATAATAATAATAATAATAATAATAACAATTGTGTGTGTGTGTGTGTGTACATACAGTATATGTATGTGTATATATATATATGTAGACACACACACACACACACAGCAAAAGAATTTAGAAGTGATCTGTTACAAAAGGAAAAACAAAAAATAATAAAATAAAAATAAAGAATCATTTTTTTAAATTATTACATAAAAAATTCAACTAAATTAAATTAAAAGTGAAAAAATGTAATGTCACATGACGCCAGTTAAATTAAAGTAATAGATTTTTCCTTTTTTAAATAGACCGTATGTTGGTGGTGTTTTCCATGAGCAGACAGACAGATGAACAGATGTGAGAGGGGGCGAAACTATAGCACAGGGAGCTGATGGGAAAAAGTTGCCCTCTAGATCACAATTCATTTTCAATAAAAGGTTCACAGGAGAGCTGGTGCAATCTGGTGAAATTGTTGTGGAGGAGCCATAATAAAAAAGTGAAGTATATACCACCTCAGGGAGCGCTGCCATCCTCATCTATTTCGTCTATGCCAGGATCCGCCGCTGGTTCTGACTTAGTGATCATACTGTGTGAAGCACCACTGACTTCATTAACCTAGTTGTCTTGGCACAACTCGGCACATTGAATTCGTTTTTCCTTAAGAAACGAAATGCCGAAATCAGCATGTGTTTAACAATGGCACGGAAATCGATTCTCAGACTGGCTCTGATCAGGAGAAGAGGCAACCAAAAGGAACTTGGGCATCTCAAAACAACATTTATTAGGTCATAGGCTCTGTCTTTTACTATGGAAGAAGCGTCCAGTACCACAAATCCAGCATGACAGCTGACCAACCCCCCTCTGTTCCTCACACCAATTTACTTGCTTGACTGGCTGGACTTTGGCCCCACGGAGGGAATCCCACCAATCAGGACGAGTTCGTTCAATCGCAACCGACAGCATTGCTTGGATGCACATGACTAGCATGAAGCTGAATGCCAATGGTCATTCCCCACTGAATGCAGCAAAATAAAAAAACAATGCTTTGTTTTAGGGGTCACAGCATTTTTTTTCTGATTTGAAATGAAAGAATTACTACCAAAAGTTTAGGGTCGGTTAATTTTTTAAATGTTTTTGAAACAAGTCTCTTGTGCTCATCAAGGCTGCATTTATTTGATCAAAAATACAGTAAATATTGTGAAATATTATTACAAGTACAAAGAACTGCTTTCTATTTGAATATATTTTAAAATGTAACTTTTTTCCTGGATTCAGTGTCACATGATCATGATTTGCTGCTCAAGAAACATTTCTTATTATCAATGTTGAAAACAGTTGTGCTGCTTAATGGAAACTGTGATAAAGTTTTTTTTTTTCTCGATTGTTTAATGAAGAATAAGTTCAAAGGAACAGTATTTATTTGAAATAGAAATCTTTTCTAACGTTATAAATGTCTTTACTGTCACTTTTGATCCATTTAATCTCTTGCTTAATTACTGACCCCAAAATTATAAACAGTAGTGTTTATGTGACAATGCAAAATAGAATATCAGGCTAGTATAGCAACCGCATTGCAACTTGTTAAAACTACTCCTTTGCAGCAAAGCGCTGGAAACCTTCCATAACACTCCAGCATCGTGACAACAGTTTTTACACAAGCAAGACCCACTCACATTTTCTTAAGATAAATTAAAGTCTGGTTTAGAATTTGCAAATCCAGTTCTTTTGCATATCATTTCTGTGAGATAGTCCCGTTCCATTACCTTTTCTTTTTATTTTGACACCACCCCATGAGAAGATCAGTGCAATCTAACATCAGATCCTTAAATTGCACATTTGTTGTGTTCATCCATGCTTTCAGAGGTCATGAGGTGACCCTGTTTAAGCTGTGGATTTGGTTGTTGCCCTCCAGTGCTCTTCTGTTGTGGTAAACCCAAAGGTCTGGTTTATCTCCAGATATCTGACACAGTTGAGCCTGTGCTCCACCTTGCAGATCCCTGAATTTCTGTCTGTAACGAGTCTCTTGAGTTCCTTTCGTTCTGCTTAAAAATCAAGGAGAGAGGTCATTACAGCAGAACTCCGGGATAGGACACCACAAGCTTTGCTACAAGGAGTCAATCTGTTACAACGCCCACTAATGAAATTAACAACATATTCTCATTGCAATTCGTAACTACACTTTGGAATATAGCTGGGGAATTTGTTGGAATTTGTACAATCTTACAGTCTTACTGTATTTGTATGTTTTCCTACGATCTGCTCATGTTCCACTGAGGGTTCGGTTTAGAGGTGGACTTTTATGCTTAGATTTTTTTCCTAAAATCCGTATGTTTCCACACGACTCAAATCATACCAATTCACCAAAATGAAAAATAATTAGATTTTCTCATGGAATTGGCTTGGAAATGAAAAATGATGACTAAACATCCGCCCACTGGTGGACAACTTAAAAAAAAAAAAAAAAAATCAAGGGTTTTCATTAGGTTTAATATGTTTTTGCATATTAAGAAAAAAAAAAGGAGGTCTCTTTAATATCTCAAATGTTTCACCTGGAGAATTTGGGTGTAGAATTTACACTTCTCACATATAATTACAAAGAACACACTGAATTAATCATGAAATTTTGCAGTAGAAAGACTTAAAGAGTATTTTCTTGTAAAATGTACTACAGTAATGTTTAATTTACAACTTTCCTTAAGAAGTGATATTTCAGAAGAGATCTGAACAATACCTCAAACTGTGCTCAGATTTGTCAAGATAATTCTGCAATCAAAAATATGATCTTGAAGATTTCTTATAAAATACTTCCAATAACAAATTGTCAGAGCTGTATCACCATCTAAAGGAATCTGGGAAGAAACATCTGAGACAAAGTTGATACTTCAACACTGAAGTCTTCAGTGAGCATCATTTAAACAATAATATTTTGTTCTCTGTATTTAGTTTCTAAAACAAACTTTACAATTTTCACTTAGAAATTTCTAGCAAATTTCACATGATTACAAAGAAACACCAAGTTGAAACATAACATTTTGAATTTGAAAGACTGAAATTGTATTTTACTCTAAAATGTACTTCAAAATATTTTTTTTATTTACATATATTAAAAAATATATTTTTTTTACATTCTATAATCTCATGATTCCTAAAGAAGAGATTTTTCAGAAGAGATGTCTCAAAAATGTACTCATTTATCAAGATTAGTCTTAAATCAAAAGTCCTGGATCTCAGAATGAACTCCAGCATTTATCATCATATTCTTCCATGAACAAATATTCTGAGCTGCAATGAACATTCATTTCATAGCTTTATACTCTTAATGTTCTTTCAGCATTTGTGTCTATACCTGAAACACTTTGGCAAGAAACAAAAATGATTGATACTTAAAACATAAAGGATAATCAAAGAGCAGCATTTAAGCAATAATATCCCCTCTTAATTATTAATGTGTAAATAAGCACTTTCAGTGTAAATTGGAAAGATGAGAGAGAGGTTTTTCATCACTGTGGCAAATCAATCATAATGAGAAACTATATATATATATTGAGCTTTTGTAGCTTTTTCCAGGTTGTCGCTTTTGATCATTTTCTGAAGAGTCCATGGATGTCTGCTTGTCTTTTCAGATGTTAACGAATGTGAGAAAAACCCATGCAAAAATGGAGGCAGCTGCACAGACCTGCGAGCAAACTACACCTGCCAGTGTCCCGGCGAATACATGGGGCGGAACTGTCAGTACAGTAAGTGCGAATTGACTTCATAACCTCATTTCAATAAATCCATGTGTTTAAATATTCACTTTCAAACCACAGCATCTCTTGAGGAGCAAACTCAAACTAAAACTGTCGGCTTGGGGATGGGAGCCATCTGCCTTCAACAGCTTTTTTTGGGAGAATCTGAGTGAATGAGGCCAATGTGACATTGACTGAATAGGGAACCACATTGCTTACATAAATTCAGATGGGGAACTGATTCTATTTGACTTATTTTAGTCCATGCAATATTTCCTAGACATTCGGTCTCCAGAAAGTATGCCAGAAACCCCTTATTACTCACTTTACACACTAGGACTCAAGAGAATACCAATACTTGCATAACCATGACTTGTTTGCTGGTATTTTTTGTGCTGGCTCAAAACAAGAAGTTCCCAGCTGTAGCTTAACACATCTATGAACGTTTAATTGAATTAGTTGAAGATTACTGTCATGCTTTCTTACTTACATGGCTGTGAGGGGTGTATATAAATGTTACAACCCTCGAGAAGGTTTGGTTTGCAATCATGCTGTCCAAACACAGCAGCAGAAGCTCCCTACAGGCAAGTCTGAGCAGCCTGCGGCTCCTTTTCCAATCTCCCCAGTCGATGCGATCGTTCGGAGATGGCTCAGTTACTCCATTACTGTTCTCCCCGGAGCACCAGCGAGTGGGCGCCATCTCCACAGGTGGACGAACTGATGACAGCAATGACACTAGGGAGGACATCTTCGGCTTTGAGAGTGAAGACAGCATCTCTTTGTGTGAGAGCAAGGACACGATATCCATCGGCGAATCCAAGGACATCGCATTTAAAAATTCAGACCTGCTGGATGGTGTTGAGGACAAAACAGAGAAAGATGGCATTTCAGGGGTCGATATGGAGTCTGTGGCGGGAACCAACGAGAGCAAGAATAATGTTATCATATTATCACTCGAGACCAAAGAACAATGCATTTGTGGTATTCCTTTGAAGTGCTTGATCTTGCCTTGTTAGCTATGTTTGTAAGAAAACAAAGATTTGTCTGCCATAGTTTAAGTGCTTTCTGCAAATGAGATATTTTTTTTTATTTAAATCAGTTCTTGCATTATTTGTGTTTTTAGCATTTTTAGACTTTTCGTATATCTTCTCAATATATTAGAGGTGGCATATGCAATTCAATGATTGGTCTTAGTCAGGGTTATTATACTGTAGTTAACTAAAACCAAAACCATAAAAAAGCATTTTTGCTACTTGAAATAATATAAACATTAAATGAAATAGAATAAAATATACAAAAAATATATTTTTTTCAAATAGTTGCCAAGGAAACGTGTCTTTTTATACTAAAATAACTAAAACTAAAACTAAAATAAGTCATTTGTAAGCTCAAGGTGTATGTGATTGATTCACTAAAATGAAACAGCTCATAAGATTCATTTATGCTGGAATTGTACTTCAGTGGTTGAGCTTTTTTGATTTACTGAAAAAAACGGATGCATAAGGATCATCTGTTCCAAAATTAAATTACACAGGTGACGCTGGACAGTTTTGATTCAGTAAAAAGAACCGATTCATAAGAATCATTTGTTCAGAAATCAAACTACACTATTGTAGTGCGCTGTGTTTTGATTCGCTCTTAAAAGACATTCGTTCCAAAGTTGAATTCGGCCTACTTCTTGGCAATGTATGTTTTTAATTCAGTAAAAAGAACCGACTCGTAAGAGTCATTCGTTCGGGAATCGGACTACACTGGCCTCGTGGAGCACCGATGAATAAATATTGCAGGAAATTCCCAGAATAGTCACCAATATTTGTTTTAAAAATGAAAACAGTCCTACAAATGAGACAATTGTTGACACACAGTAAGAGTATAGAGATATAAATTTAATGTGGAATGTTTGAGTTTATATAGAACAATTCAACTTTTGATATATTTCAGATATTTCCTAAAACTCTTTTTAGAGATTACAGGGGTTTTTTTTTTTTCTGAAAAGAAATATTTGAGAAGAAGGTTACTAGTGTTGGGCTCCTTTCTCAAAAAAATGAATTTATTACTTGTTACTAGTTACTCCTTTCATGAGTAATATTGTTAATTTTCTTATTACTTTCTAGCAACAGTAATTAGTTACACTACTAGTTATAATACTTTTCCTTCACGCCACACAGAAGTTGTAATTGTGAATCTTCCCCAGAAAATTCTTCTAAAATGTTACAAACAATATATTTCTGCCTCATCCTTTGACCAAAATCCACATTAAATTGCAGTCAGAAGTTATTACAAACACTCAATGGTGACTGATAGTGACTTTTAAGTAAAAGTGTTGTATAAATCTCATGTGTAGCTTGAAGCTAATTGTAGCTATAATTTCTCTGTTACCCAAATATGATTATATTTCAAAAGAAATCACAGTTCGTTAGAAAATGTTTCATTTTCTAAAAAGTTTTTTAATTATAGTACTATCATTTATATCGGGATCAGAGGGATGTGGGTGGGCAAGCCATGTAATGCCAGAGTAAAGTAATGCCACAACGTGCACATCAGTGTTCAGAACATCTTTTCTTCTGACAAAATCAATGTAATAGCAATATTTCCATCCACTGAATGTAAGCTTTTCCATATTCCAAGCTTGCCTGCTGCACTGGTAACTTCATGTGCCTATGCGAGTCATGAAAATTATGAAAATAAATCTATGAATTATTGGATTGATGGATATCAAATCAGTAGGGGTTGAGGCATCACAAATAATTGAGTAATAAGCTGTTTTATGGATGGTAACTAATGTTACACTACTAGTGAATGCAAAAAGTAACATTATTACTGCCCAACACTGAAGGTTACTTTTTAATTGAAACAACTGAGTTTCAGTTGTTGCTCTTACCATGTCTGTTCTTTCAGAATGTTCTGGACCTTTAGGGATGGAAGGGGGGATCATTTCGAACCAGCAGGTGACGGCTTCCTCCACACATCGTTCTCTGTTCGGCCTGCAGAAATGGCTTCCGTACTTCGCCCGACTCAACAAGAAGGGCCTCGTCAATGCCTGGAGCGCAGCCGAGGGTGACCGATATCCATGGATTCAGGTAATCCTGCCACATTTTGACTGCATTAGATGAAAATAAAACTTTTAGACTTTTTTATAATTGAATATCAATTCATGAGCAAAATACAAGCAACAGTAAGATTAACGCTTGCCTTAGCAAAACCAATAAATAACAACTAACAACTCTTCTAAGCTGTGTGCAAGCCAACCAGCAATTTCAAGAAAAAGCACAAACGCCCCACGGTTATTAGTTTATACCAGGAGGTAAATCTCATCAGACATTTCAGGAGTTCTAAAAGCACATCAGTGTTAGATTTCATTAGGAGACACACAGAAAGAACAGTGTGGTTGCACAAAATAATGTTCACAGCCACCATAATGACTTAAGTGGTAACTGCACACTGCCACCACAAAAACATCCCTAGCCTTGTTCTGCCATTGTCCTGCGTGTGCCTGACTTTATTTTTGTGCCTTCAAGATTAAAGATGGCTTTGATGCCAAAATGCTTTTAAATAAGACCTCAATCTGTAGCTGGAAAACGGCATTCCTGTTTTCTAGTCCTCAGATGTTCTTACTGCTGCTTTAAAGGGGTCATGACATGGATTTTTTTTAAATTATTATTTTAATATGTTTCTTGAAAGCTTCACTTATGAAGTTAATAAAGTTTTTTTGCACACACACACACACACACACACACACAAAAACAAATCAATAAAAATTATATATATATATATATATATATATATATATATATATATATATATATATATATAAATATATATATATATATATATATATATATATATATATATATGTAAATACATGTACATAAAAATTTTAATGTATGTAAAATGGACAATTTAATATAATTTATTTGTATAGTGCTTTTCACAATGCAAACTTTTATGGCTTACCTTCCACACAGCCCCTCTCCAGATACACGGCCGTCATCAGATACACAGCAATTTCTTATAGGGACAAATTATGACTCCACAGCCCACGAGGCTTCAATTGTTCATCTTGTGAGCTGAGGCCATCGATTTTGTGCTGTCCACTCACAGATAAATCTACAGCGGAGGATGAGGGTGACCGGACTGATAACACAGGGTGCCAAGCGGATTGGAAGCCCAGAGTACGTGAAATCATATAAAGTGGCGTACAGTGACGACGGAAAAGCCTGGAGCATGTTTAAAGTCAAGGACACAGATGAGGACATGGTAAGACGGGGCACACCGTTCGTTCCAGTTGAGATGAGAGAGCCCGAGGGGGATTTTTTTAAATTAAGAAACTGTCCGACGTTCTCCTGCCAACTCGCCCCCCTCTCCAGTTTTTATTTTTATCAGTCAGACTCTTCTTGTTTTATATATCAGTGAGAAATCTCCCTTTAATGTGGATCAGAATGATTTCATCACTTACATTTTATTTCATTTTCATTTATTATAATTTTTTTGAAGTCTATGACAGCTATTTTTGAGTTCATGTAATATTGATAATTATAAATAAATAAATGCACATAATGATTTGAGTTAAAATTATATCATTAAAATTATAATGTTTTATTAATTAAATACAGTATCATTCAAAAGTTTGGGGTCAGTTAGATTTTTTAATGTTTTTAATGAATGTCTCTTGTGCTCATCAAAGCTGCATTTATTTAATGAAAAATATAGGAAAAACAATAAATATTTTGAAATATAATTACAATTTAAAATAACTGTTTTCTGTTTTAATATATTTCAAAATGTAATTTATTTCTGTGATGCAAAGCTGAATTTTCAGCATCATCAATGTCCCATGATCCTTCAGAAATCATTCTGATTTGCTGCTCAAGAAGCAATTATTATTAATTATTATTATTATTATTATTATCAATGTTCGAAACAGTTGTGCTGGTTAATATTTTTGTCAAAAGCTGATTTTATTATTATTTTATATTATTTAAAAGAAAGAAAGAAAGCACTTTTTTTGTAATATTTTGTAATATTGTAAATGTCTTTACTGTCACGTTTGATTGTTTTAATGCATCATTGCTGAATAAAAGTATTAATTTCTTTAAAAAAAAAAAGAAAAAGGTTCAGCTTGATAATGCACGAATATTGCACCTGAGAGAGCCATGACTGACCAATCAGAATCAAATACTAGGTCTAATGGAGGTCTAATAACCAAATGTTTTTAGAGTTTTATCATATTCATAAATATTTGCACTTTTTTATTTGTTAAGGATTTTTGCAATTTTTAAAATGTTTATAATCACTGTTTTTGTTTATGCTATTTTACTGCAGATATTCACCGGAAATACTGATAATAATTCCCCCTCAGCTAACTCCTTCAGTCCACCAATCGAAGCGCAGTACATCCGCATTTACCCACAAGTATGCAGAAAACACTGCACACTGCGAATGGAGCTCCTGGGCTGTGAGCTCACAGGTCTGTGTTTTGAAGTGCGCAGTGTTTGTCTCCGACACCATCATGAGTTAGAATTATGTTCACTCTTGCAATTGTTTTTCAGGATGTTCAGAGCCCATGGGGATGAAGACCGGACACATCCAGAACTATCAGATCACCGCCTCCAGTGTGTTTCAGACCCTGAACATGGACATGTTCTCCTGGGAACCCTCCAAGGCCAGACTGGACAAACAGGGCAAGGTCAACGCATGGACATCAGCCCATAACGACCAATCCCAGTGGCTGCAGGTGAGACAGATATAAAAAAGTATAGTTCAAAAGTTTGGGGGGGATTTATTTTTATTTTTTTTAAGATTAATACTTTTATTCAGGATGGACACATTAAATTGATCAAAAGTGACAGTATTTATGCTATCAGACATTTAGAATGTTATAAAAGATTTCTATTTCAAATAAGTGCTGGTCATTTGAACTTTCTATTCATCAAAAAATGCATCACGGTTTCCATAAAAATATTGAGCAGCATAAATATCACCATAGATAATCATAATAAATGTTTATAGAACAGCAAATCAGTATATTAGAATGATTTCTGAAAAATAATGGGACACTGAAGACTGGAGTAATGATGCTGGAAATTCAGCTTTGGTCACAGAAATAAATTACAATTTTATATAGAATATAGAAAACAGCTATTTTAACTAATTCCACAACATTACTATTTTTACTGTATTTTTACCAGGCTGGGAGACCAGCAAGCCAGCCCAGACCAGTTTCAGCTATTTAAAAAAATAAAAATTAATTGATTGTGCTTCATTAGACTAAATACATCAGCAAGCTAAAATATAAGGCTTTTCTCACTATGTTTAAATCTGGGTTATTATAATTTTTAACCGAGTTAAAACAATATTAATCCTAGTTTATGAAGCTCTCCCTTGGAAATGCAGTCCCAAAGGTGCTCGTATATTGTGCCAAATTATTTAGCAACAGACAACCAATCATGAACTAAACAATGCTTGCCTCATTAAATATTCATGACTTAGTACAGTCAAAGTAAGAACTTTCCTGTTCAGTTTCAGCCTCTGAGGGAGTTAAAAACGTTGAATAGTGATGGTGTTTGGAGTGACAGAAAGACAACCAGAGAATGGTTATGTGGCGATTTTGGGATTTCTAATTGGCACCAAATAGGTTATATCATATCACAAAAAAATTCTTTCAGCCAATGGGATCATTTGAATTTGACACAGGGTGAGTAGTAGGATGTGTCATATAGCATCATCCTTGCTAAGTGTACGATTTCAGCCCTGATTTAATATGCCACATAAATACATTAATCCTCATGCATTCAATAAACTGCAGGATAATCTTTAATTTCCCCCATAGTCCTACAAATACACCCACAGGTCAGTCTGTGGTCAGCTACTGTACCTCCAACATCACTAATCTAACTAACCCAGTAGGCTGCTCATTGTTTGCCGTTATAACAGACTGTAAGTCTGAGCTTGTTCTCAGACCCAAGAGCCGTAATGTCTTTAAATGGCTGAGTCTGCTGCCATTGAACTGAGATCGGGAAATTGGATCCGAGAGAACAGGCTAATGTATATATTATATTACACCTGCACGCTTGCAGAGCCGAGCCCGGCCGCTCAAATGCTCCTCTGAGATTGAAGAGCTGCTGTTAATGCCGCTCACGTCAGTCCAGGTCAGAAAGCAGAACCTGAGTCCTCATGAAAGCATAAGACAGAGAGAGAGAGTCCGTACTGACTGCACAGTTGTGTCCCGAAATAAAAATATTCATAAAACAGCTGTGGATTTTAATAATATACCTACATTTTATTTTTTAATAAGAATTATCTATGCTGTAAAAAGTGATTTTTCAAAATGTTAAATGAAACAAAGATTACTGGAGTAAGTTTTACAAGAAAATGCTATTTAGTCTTTCTACTTCACATCTAATTCAATACGTTATTTGCCATTGCTTTTTAATTAATTGTGACATTTACTAACAATTCCTGAGTAAAAATTATTTCTACACCAATTTTTTTCAGTGCATTAATGTTGTCAAATAAGGTATTTCCAGAAACATTAAATGATGCCAAGTTTAAAAACATTAAATGATTTTTTCCGAACTGATCAGACAGATTTCTGTAAACTAATTTTGGTACTGTTAAAACAATTAACAATTTTTCATATTTTAAAATAAAATTATAAAAAAAAAAATTCTGTGATGATGAGTTTATTCAATATAATGTACAATAAGTACAAATGTGCTTATTGCACTAATAAGTATGTTTTAATTTGTTCGTTATTTGTAATACAATTAATTTACTCAGTTATGCATTAAATAATGAGAATTTTGATGTTATCAATTTTTAGAGTTCTTAAAACAATTTAGTGCTGTGCTGTGTAATTCAATTGCTGCTTTGGTCATGTTAATTATTTTACAGAATTAAAGTTCACAGTACTCAGTTATGCAACATTTGTCTTAAAATAGACTTCACTAAATAATAATAATAATAATTATTATCATTATTAGTCACATGATAAAGTAATTTGACCAATTATACCAAAATAATTAAGCATAAAATTACTGTAAATTACTGTAATTTAATGTTTTTAACATACAAGTATTTACATAAACACACCCTGTGGGTGTGGCCATTTAAATGTTGAATTGAATATATGACAAATTCTGAATTTTGCCAACCATCCAGAAATGCATATACTGAATTTAGAGAAGCATGCTGTACTTTCTGGCCTTTAGGTGTCATGTCATCTTATTGTCATAAAATGCCACAGCTTATTTTAATAAAAGTCAAGTTCATTAACTGAGACTGGCTTTTTTTTTAGCAAAAACAAGAAGCTCCAGAGCAGTTAATTACAGCAGCCTTGAAATCCTGTAATACCACTAAAGTAATAGACTTCTCAAATTCAGCGGCCTGAAGACGTTCCTGCGGTGTCAGTGGCACTGATTAACTCCGGTCCTCCGAGGGGAACTCTGCAGTGCAGACGAGGGCTGTGATTTAGCCTGGCGTCCATCACTCTGTGAAGGGCAGTGAATTCAAGCTGTATTAAACAGATAACAGGTTGAGAGACAGTCCCACCAAAGCAGCTGTGAGATTTGTTTTACCTTCAGACACCTTTAGCCGTTAGTAGAGGTATAACCTACTTTACAAAGACAATTTTAGACATGAGCAGAGCTGTCTACACTGCAAGCACCTTATGTTGGATGGCCAGTTTCTATTTTTGCACAGCTACTCCTGCAGTTTTCCTTTTTATCATTTTATTTTATCGATGCTGAAATCTATCTTTGAGCTCATAACTTTATAACTACATTTGCTATAGAAGCCCATTTCCACAATGGGATAAAAAAAAAAAAAGATCCTGCAATTCTGAGGAAAATATTTTTTCATTATTTTTTTTTTTTAAATCAAATTATTTTCAAGAATTGTGAGATATAAAATCAAAAGTGTGTTGATGTAAGCTCAGAATTCGGAGAAAGTCAGAATTAGAATATAAACTCCAAAATGCAAGTTATAAATTCGGAATTGCGAGAACGTAAGAATTCTATGTTTATATCTTGCAATTTCAGAATTGTGATGTAAGCAGAATTGCGAGAAAAAAGTCGCAATTACCTTTTACATTTTTTTATTCTGTGGTGGAGAGAATAATCTTCCATCATTTTTTCCATTAACTGCCATTCAAAATTACATGTACATGCTGGCAAAAAATATTTCATTGTATTACAGTAATATTTTACAAGCATGTGGTTTTGTGGAGGGCTCTTAACAGCAGAAAATTAGCTTCTAAAATGATATACGTGGGCTAGAATGGAATGTGACATTGCAAAGCATTTTCTGTTGTTTTCTTCACAGAAAAGTCTGTAGAAACACTCTCTCTCCCTCTCTCTCTCATTATCACCAGGTGGATTTTCAGATTACCACCAAAATCACAGGAATTATCACCCAAGGAGCCAAAGATTTCGGGCATGTGCAGTTTGTCGGTTCCTATAAAGTGGCGTTCAGTAATGATGGGGAGAAATGGCTCATGTATCAGGATGAGAAACAACAGAAGGATAAGGTAGGACACTCTCCATGTACATGAACATTCGAGGGAGATGCCATATTTTTAATGAAAGTATTAGTTTATTAACTTTTTTTAATTTAATGTCTTTTATAAAAATCACTCAACTGATTGTATGAAATAGATGGTGCTTCTCACACACACTGCATGAAGGACATGACATCAGCGTTACCCATGAGAAAAATTTCAACCTCTCAGCATTTTTTTGACAATCTTCCACCTCCAGCTGAAGAATCACCTCCACGCTTTCCATCTGGAGCAGCAGCAGCTGACAAGACGAACGCTTTTCTCAGACACAAAACTCCAGCAGGAGTCCTTCTGTGGAGAATAGAGAGACGGTTATTTCTATTTAACATTCAACATTTATTAGACAGATACTACTAGACTGAAGCTAGGGTGCTGTACATGGCTGCCAGTGTTGCTATGTGGTATATTTTCATTTATATGCATCAATATGCAATACATAATAAATATATAAGTACATTACCATTCAAATGTTGGGGGTCAGTAAGATTTTTTTTAAAGAAATTAATACATTTATTCAGCAGGGATGAATTAAGTTGAATTAAATCAAAAGTAACAGAAAAGATATTTATAATTCTATTTCAAATAAACAATCCTAAGAAAAATTTATCATGGTTTTCACAAAAATATTAAGCAGCACAACTGCTTTCAACATTGATAATAAGACATGTTTCTTGAGCAGCAAATCAGCATATTAGATTGATTTCTGAAGGATCATGTGACACTGAAGACTGGAGTAATGATGCTGAAAATACACAGGAATAATTTATATTTTAAATTAACAGTTATTTTAAAATGAAATAATATTTCACAATATTACTGTTTTTACTTTATATTTATTTATTTATAGTTATGTTTTCAATCAAATAAATGCAGCCTTGGTGAGCATAAGAGACATTTAAAACCATTAAAAAATCATGCCGACTCCAAATTTTAAATTGTAGCGTAGGCAAATATTGTTGTTTATTATTAAAGAATTTTAATGTAAGAAAAATGCCACAGGGAGACTTCCAGGGAGACACAAATGCATCATTGAATCACTAGCACATTAAGTCATACAGATTTACATGTGGGTGAATTTTTGCTGGATTTTGCAGAATTTTCTTTTGTTAGTGAACTACCCCTTTTGCTTTTTTGAGTCACATGATGTGACGTGTGATCTTTTCTCCTCATAACCCTTTCCTTATCCCTCAACACACAGAGACCGTTTTTTTCCTCACACACACACACACACTTACACACACACACACACACACACACACACTGTAAGGTCATAAGTGTGGTGGTTGGGGGTTGTTAGTGGTGTTGGCTGGGTAATATATTCTGACAGCGCTGATAAGAAACGGTCTGCTGGAATAGATTCTCTCAGAGGACTAATCTGTGAACGACGTCCTTTAAAAAGTGCTATTAAAAGAGCTCAGGTTAAGAGGTGTATGAAAGCCACACGTCTGCTTCATATAGCCTATTTTACCGCAACATTATTGTGCACTTTTAAATGACATCAGAACGCCTGATTCAGCAATTTTTAATAACGCATTGTCCTTCGGTGTCATTGACAGATCTTCCAAGGAAACTTTGACAATGAAACGCACAGAAAGAATGCGTTAGATCCGCCGATCTACGCCCGATTCATCCGGATTCTTCCGTGGTCATGGTATGGACGCATTACTATGAGGGTGGAGCTTCTGGGGTGTCCAGAGGAACAATGAAACTACGGCGCATTTTATGACAGACTGTGTAAAAACAACATTTCTAATGGTGATCTTTCAAGGATGCTTTGGCCTGATTGGAAAATGAAAGATCTTTTGATTACAGTCGATGATAGTCAATGATTGTGATGACTTTGAATGGATTTTTTTGAGGGGTTTTTTCGCTCTGGAAAAAACAATTTACAATGCTTTTCAAATGTTACTGTCACTGTACAACTGACTACTTTATTTCATAGTATTATTATCAGAAATAGGTCGCTTGTATTCACTCAGGTCAAAGGTCACATGCTAGAATAGTTTGAGTATATGATTTCTGCATATAAGGAGGAGGTGAGAACTGTTGTTGCTATCCTTATGGATTTATGTATATTAACTATCAAATGGTGTCATTTGTAATTTATTACAATTCAATCGAAGCAAAATCAATGAATGAAAAGTATAGGAGTGGGGTAAACTGTGCCGCTTAGCAAGATTTACTTCACATGGAAGGACACAGACTTAAGACTAAAGGCTCATTCACACCAAGATCGATAACTATATTAGCATCCACACAATGTATGATATCGTTCTGTTTATTTATTATAAGCGCGCACTGCAGTTTGTCATCAGCCATTTTAAATGCTCTGTTATCATTATATAGTGGTGTAGACTCTGCTATTCTTATCAATTTAGTATGATTTCATAACTATATATTTTCTGTTATCTTAGTGTTCATCCTTGGTGTGAACAGGCCTTAAGTGTGGTCAGATTTACCATTGCTTGGCAAATTTTTGTGAGTGAAATCCAGACATTTAAACAAAAAAACAGACATTTGGGAATTTTGCATGAGGGGAATTTTTCCCCGCACCAATTTCACTTCAGTTTCAAGTCTGTCACACGAATTTACCGCTTTGACCAACAGAGCGCGTTCAAAATATTTTAGAACTCAATTTAAGATTCATGTATTCAAATTAAAATGTCCACCCATTTGGAATACAAAACAAACTAATAATAATAAAATGATGCATATTTAGATACACAGTAACCGGGATTATATATTTATAATCAATAAAACAAATTTGTTTCAGTCTTATAAATTTGAATAAACTTGAATATTGCTTGTTTTCACATTTTAATCATGTTCATGCTTTTTAACTGAATAAATTCAATTTAATTCACAATGAAAAGATTAAATACCAATTCTGCAATTTGAATAAATGCATTTTGAAAATATGATTATTTAAATTAAATCAAATAGATTTAAATAGCTAATAATAAACCATGCCATGATTTCTTTGAGAGGAAAACTTCATTTATGACTGATAAATATGTATCAAATTAAGTTTATTAGCTTATTAGTTTATTCCAAATGGAAATATTCAAATATGGATATATTTACTTTTCAAGTAAAATGAATATGAATATAGATGAGAAAGATTAATTTCTTAATACAAAATTGTCTTTTGTTGATGCACATTTTTTGCACTTTCACAAACCACCCCAAAAAATTAGAAGGATTAATATTCAAAATATTTTTTACAGCTACCTACAAAAATGATGCAGTTCAATAGATTAATGGAGGCGATACGTAACAATTACTTACAACAACGTAGCGTTCAGTATTTCAGATATATCCAAAGTCAACACAAACAACAAAGTTAACATGAAATCAAAATGAAATGAGTTCCTGCTGGATAAATTAATTTTTGTACCATTTCACTCAAAAATACTGTATGTCAAAATACCGAAGTGGAATGATATTTACGCTGACTTTCATGTTGACTTTAACTCGATTAAGCGAGAACAAGCCAACAAACATTTTCTTTCTTTCCTTCTTTTGTAGTGTTTTTTGAAAACCTGTAAATGCCAAACAGTATAAATCAAGAGCAGTTTTGGTATAATCATATCTTATACTAGCTTTCTACCGTATTTCTTCATTGCTGTATTCACTGGACAGTATTGAACAGACCTGATTATAATGTACTATAGCATTACTGAACTCTTAATGGTCATTTTAACAATAAAAATCTAACTGTGAGACCGTTTTTGCACAGTTACAGTTCTTTATTCACTGAGTCTGAATATGCATAAGGACATAGTTGCTGGTCTGTTCCATTTTTGCTGCTGTTTTTAAACTTCAGTAACCACAACAAGCACAAAGTATGGGAAAGCTATCGGGTGAGGACTTGAGTTTTGTGTACATTCTGCAAAACTTCAGATTTGAATGTTGCTGTGTATTCATTCTGATCCATACCAGTCTGAGATGACCAAATTGCTTTTTTGGAACCTGGCAGGTGGTTTGTTGCTGGTCTAAACTGGTCTACCAGGTTAAAATCCATTTTCTATAGTCCACTTGACCACAAACTGGCTTGCGTGGACCAGCTAATGACCATAAATGAGCAGCTGCTTTTAATTTGATTAGATAGTTAACAATAACAACACTGCTCATGATTATAGATTGTCTAAATTAAAGATGTTATTCCACATCAGCAATTTATGCAAGAAAGTATCAACATACTGTATGTGATCTATACAATTTTTTATTAGTTTTCATTTAATTTTTCTATATAGCTTTAATATATTTTTATTGATATATTTATTAATTTATACTTAAATATATTTCTTTCAATTAGTTGCCAAGGCAACATTTTTTATTTATTAAGTTTTTCATTTTATTTTATTTCAGCTTGATTTTTAATACTGAACAACACTGCTCGTAATTTTTCGAAATTCTAAATAAACCGCTTTATTCTACATTTATTTAATTCTACATTACATACAGCCATTTATGCAAAAACTATTGCCTTATGTAATCTATAAAATTACAAAAAAAATAAGCTGAAGATGATCTCAATGAATATAAAATCGCAGAGTTTGTCCAACAGCGTTAATCTTTAGAGAGCCGTGGTGTGCTTTCTGGCTCATGCATCTTTCATGTGCTTGGGTTCAGAGGAAGAGCCTGGGAGATAACTGTGCGTTTAATTGCTTCAGAAACCTTATGAATTTATGTCAACCTCTAACCACAGCTGAGAACAGAAATAATCTCACATTCTGTGTGATCACATTGTTCATTTGTGTTGTAATTTGCACGTGTAGATGAAGTCGAAGTCTATGTTTATCGCGTCTGTCAGTTCTAATAATGCTAGCAGGTGAATGAAGAGCTACAGGTGTTAATGTGAGACACTTTTTCTTTCTTTTTAGCTTTTTTAACATGCTGACAGTCGAAGATGGTTTATATGTTCAGTCAGAAGGACTAGAAACTGATTGATCTGATTTCAACCTGGTAGACCGCTTTAAAATAAAATCACAAAAGAAATCTCTTCAGAATCTCAATTATTTCTCCAGAAATCAAATGGAGACTTTGTCCTGAGAGAGAGTTTAGTATTTAGGAAGACCTCAGCGACGTCTCACACTGTGCTCAGATTTGCCAAGATGCCAGTCTGAAATCGATCAGATCTTAATATGAACATTTCTCATCAACTGACTAAATGATCTGAGCTGCTGTTGTGGTCTATTTGATAAAAATGAAATCATGGGAGAATGCTGAGTGCTGGAGGAGCGAGTGTAAATTTTAGATTGTAAATCATGTTGAAAGAGGCCGGTTCCTCAGAGACCAGGCCTCACTAACATCTCCATCACTGTCTGAACCACATAAGCAGCTCTAGAAATAACTTTGCAAACAAGAAAAAGAACCAAGAATAAAAAAATATACTGTATATATAGCAAATGAAGTTAGCTTATGTATGCAGCAAATCATGAAGTTATATGTAATGTAAGTTGAAAGTAAATAATTCTTCACATTCAATCTAAATATACAATCAATTGTATAAACAGCAGAGGTTGCAAGTAAAAAAAAAATCATTTAGTTATTTAGTTTTCATGAATCATTAAACTTATTAGTTCAAAAATAATTAGAACACAATGTATAAGATCTATAAATTTTTCTGATATATATATTTAAGTGAATTTTGTGCCAGGATTAATATCGTTAACAAATTAAACATTAAAAAAAATAAACCTGAAACATTTTATTTTCAGCTAGTTGGTAAAATGTATTTTATTTCAGCTAGGCAACATATGAAGTACTAAACTAAGCAAATAAAATTAAAATCTAACACTTAAATATATAATATTTATATATATATATATATATATATAATAAACACACACACACACACACACACACACACAAAAACAATCAAAATAGCAAACACACAATGAAATAAAAAAACTTTAAAATTAAAATGAAAACAGAAAATATAAAAACATTGTTTAATATATATATATATATATATGATAATTTAGAGGCATTAGAAAATTGATGATAATTTGTGTGTGTGTGTGTGTTCATTTTATTTCATTAAAAAATCTTGTTTTATTTCAGCAACATTTCTTATTTTCAGCTTGAAGTACTAAACTATATAAACCCAACTAAACTAAAAACTAAAACTCTATAAAAAGTATAAAGATATATTTAATATAAACAAAAAATAAAAATAAAAAAATCACAAAAACACACAACAAACAAATAATATAAAAATAAAAACTACCTTAGTATATCAGTGATACAAAAATAAGGCGTTTTACTATTTACTCTAACTTCATTTCTCTTTCAAATTATTTATTATTTTGTTTAATTAGCAAAGTTTTTTGAGTCCCTTGTGCTATATATGACATCAGAGTTAGAAACAAAAAGAGCATTAATGTCGCCCTCTCGTGGTAATAGATGTCAATGGCAACAAAGAACACGACTGCCCCCTACTGGTAGTTTCAGCACGGTTCAGATTCATTACAGTACTCTACATTAGCGCCGATACTTACAACAAGCTCTGTTTTATATTTGAAAACAAACATATGTAGTATGCTTTATAAAAATAACAAAAAAAAACGTGTTCGAATGTCTTGTTTTAACACATTAAGATAAACTGTCATACCGAGCTGAGTCTCGTCACGTCCGCAGACGGGAAACAGTCGTGTCTCTGTTAGAGAAGATAGCTTTGGCTTCATTCATTCAGCTGTCAATCAGACAACGAACACCAGGCACCAACACTGGAGACAGGATGTGATGGACATTCATCTTGTGTCAACAGGAAGTAGTGACAGAGCCTTCTGTGAAAACAAAGAGCCCCTTTAGTCTCTCCAGCCATCGCGAGTCAAGAAAGAGCCCACTTCAAATCAGCCGCCTGACAATAGATTCACTGAGACCTGCTGTATTCATTTAAAGATAAAGACCTGATAAAGAGCAGACAGAGCGCGATAAAATTCTAACATGAAACGTAAAACTAGGCATAAATAAATAAATAAATAATATATATATATATATATATATATATATATATATATATATATATATATATATATATATATATACGCACACACACACACACACACACACACACACACACACATATATTCAGCTAGTTGCCAATGAAACATTTCTCAGTTTTATTTAGTTTATACTAAAATAACTTAAACTGAAATTAAAATTAATAAAAACTATATTCACTTTCCATACATTAACTTTTTTTAAAAAGTGGTAAAAATACTAAGACATTTAAAGAATATATAAATTATTATTCTTTATTTAATAATAATAAATAAAATTAAAATGACAAAACTTACCAATTTACTAAAACTAAAATATAATTAAATATACCAAAATATACAAAATTTAAACGTTTTATTTATGCTTGAAACATTTCTCTCTTTTTGTGTACTTTTTTTTTTTTTTTTTTTACCAAAAATAACTAAAACCAAAACTGAAATTAAAATGAATAGAAACTGCATACGTGCATAAAAAATGCATAGATGCATAAAGGACACATTTCTCTTTTTTTAATTTAATTTAACTTGCTCTAAAATAGCCAAAACTAAAACAGAAATTAAAATCGAAGCTATATACATATTTAAAAAAAAAAAAAAATGACAAAAAGCAAATTTACTAAAACTAACTATAAAATAAAATATATAAAAACAATAACCTTAATCTATTTCAGCTAGTTGCCAAGGCAACATTTCTCATTTTCATTAAGATTAACTTGATGTACTAAAATAATGAAAAATAAAAATAAAGTTAATAGAAACTATAAAATAAAATAAAAACAAACTAAACTAAAATAACACAAAATTACTCAAATTCGACTAAAAAACTAGAATGGTATCTCAATGACACTAAAAATAGAAATGATAGCTAGCATCTCTAATTACATTTTGGAAAAGCACAGCAAAAGACAACATTGTGATTCATTCCTTTTTTTAGACAATTTCCCTGTACATTAGCTTCAGAAATTCTGAGCTATTCTGAGGTGTAACGTCTCGTAGCAGTGAATGTTGGCCGTGTTTCTCGTGACTCTCGAACCCCCCATGGAATGTTTCCTAACACGCATTCAGCCAACTTTAGCTCAGCACGGAAATCAGGACAAATAGCCTGTTCATGGCTTCCAGTGGCAGAATGTTGATTTTGGGGCGTGTGTTAGCGGAGCCGTTTGACTGGGCTGGGTGTGTCTGCTGGAAAACTGCTGACTACCGAAAGCAATTAACATGAACATCTGAAAAAATCAGCAGAAGTTCGGTGTAGTTCCACTTTCATGTAACAGTGTCGGAACAGCCACATCATTACCAGTGGAACTGTACTGAACAAGAGTGACCCTATTTCACACTGTAAGATGACAGAATTATGCTGTTAAAAATCTGCACATACATTTTAATATTCCCACAACTAAACAGCAGAGATCTCTACAGCCAGAGGGTTTGTCAGCTACTGTTTCTATAGATGTGTATTTACTAGCTCCTCTCCGTTGTTCACTCTGATATACAGTACTTTTTTTTTTAAGTATATATTTCAAATAAATTAATATGACAGTAAAGACATAAATACTGATACATAAGATTTCAAATATTTTAAATAAATGCAGTTAATTTAAAGTTAATATTCACAAAAGATCACTGGAACAATGTATAAAGTTTCCAAAAAATATGCAGCAACTATTTTCAGTATTGATAATAATAAGAAATGTTTCTTGAGCAGAAAATCATCAGAAATCATCATTAGAAGGATGTTGTGAAAACTAGAGTAATGATGCTGAACATTCAGCTTTGCATCACAGGAGTAAATTTTAATATATTAAAAGAGACTACAGTTATTTTAAATTAATATATATATATATATATATATATATATATATATATATATATATATATATATATATATATATATATATCTGAATATCTATGAAAAATGCCATAATGCCATCACAATATTACTGATTTTACACTGAAAAAAAATGTAAAAAACAATTCTCCTGCACTGTTAATTACATTGAATTGAGCATGAAATTTTGAACTAGAAAGACGGAAATAGTATTTTCTTGTAAAACATGCTCCAATAATATTTGTTTTATTTCTGACTAGTAAATAATAATAATAATAATTGCAACTACATTTTTACGCTTTCTTTCATTCGTGTCTGTAACACAAACAGTGCTTAGAGGATACTCCACCCCAAAATGAAAATTTTGTCATTAATCACTTACCCCCATGTCGTTCCAAACCTGTAAAAGCTCCGTTCGTCTTCGGAACACAATTTAAGATATTTTGGATGCAAACCAGGAGGCCTGTGACTGTCCCATTGACTTCCAAGTAAATAACAGTGTCAAGGTCCATAAAAGGTATGAAAGTCATTGTCAGAATACTCCCTCTGCCATCAGACGTGCAATCTGGGTTATATGAAGAGACAGGAACACTTTTTGTAAGCAAAGAAAACAAAAATAACGACATTATTCAATAATTCCTTTGTCAACGGTCTCCTCCGTGACTCTCCATATCACCGTATGCTGTGTATGCACTTCTGTATCATCCACGCCACAAGGATGCGCTGTTATATTTCAAATTAAAGCTAAATACCTACAGCATCCTTGTGGCACGGATTATACAGAAGAGCATACGCAGCATACGGTGATATGGAGAGTCACGGAGGAGACCGTTGACAAAGGAATTATTGAATAATGTCGTTATTTTTGTTTTCTTTGCTTACAAAAAGTGTTCCCATCACTTCATTTAACAGAGATTACACGTCTGATGGCAGATGGAGTATTCTGACGACGACTTTCATACCTTTTATGGACCTTGACACTGTTATTTACTTGGAAGTCAATGGGACAGTCACAGGCCTCCCAGTTTTCATCCAAAATATCTTAAATTGTATTCCGAAGACAAACTGAGCTTTTACGGGTTTGGCACGAAATGTGGGTAAGTGATTAATGACAAAATTTTCATTTTGGGGTGGAGTATCCTTTTAAGTTTGAAGAAGTCTTTCCTTGCTTGTTTGATGTCCTATAGTGTAAGAAGACATTGGACAGGCAACAGCAGACACGAGACAGAGCAGTAAAGCAACAATAAATCCATAGAACTGTGTTTCATTCTTTCTGACTGAAAGCCATTTCCTATATGACCATTGTGCCCTGGAACCACAACACTTTAAGAACTTTCTGCTACAAGTTAACTAACTTCCCACAAGGATTGTCTTCTGTTAGCCACTGGTTCTTGGCCAAAAAAGCTGCAAAGTGGACCTTTATGTGAGAGTAGGTCATGTGATGATTTACCTCCAGAATTGTTTTTCATACATTTCTTCCACTAACATAATTGAGATATTTACAAAACGATAAGATCATCTCAACCCAAAAGCCTACAAAGATTTCTGACAGTTTCTTAAACTCCTTGTGCTCTGCCCCCAGCAATTTCAGCAGGCGAGGAAGAAAGTTAACCGCCGACCTCAGGGAGCTACGTTGCGAAATTCCTCGCGGCTTGGTTTTCTAGAATGAATTAGACCTTGTAGCCAACATACAGTACCGGCTTTCTAAGAGCAAACACTGTGCATCTGAGAAACACAGAAAAAAACACGACAGAATGTGTTTCTTTTTGTGAGGTACGAACACTGCAGAAAGGTGTCTTTGTGTGCACTGATTGTAAATAGCAACGGCTCTCATGCATGCATTCCAAAAACAGCACATGTCAGGTTCAGGCATAGAGGAACGTCTAATGTTTTTCTGTCTTTCCACTTTTTTGTGGACACAGAGAGCTGGTGAACTCCCAATGGATTTGCTTTGAAGCTATCAGATGCGTTGTGCTGTTTACTTACAGACAGCTTAGGCAAAAATGAAAATTCTCTCATCATTTACTCAGCCTCATGTCATTCCAAACGTTTTTGTATGGAACACAAAAGGGGAAATTCAGAAGAATTTTACTGGTCACTGTTTTTCAGGAAATTACATCGAATGGGAACTGAAGCTTTCATTCCTTAAAAAGAACACAAGTGTATAAAAAAGCATTATAAAGTAGTCTACACTCTTAAAAATAAAGGTGCTTCACGATGCCATAGAAGAACCTTTTTGTCTAAATGGTTCCATAAAGAACCTTTAAGATCTGAAGAACCTTTCTGTTTCACAAAAGGTTCTTTGTGGCGAAAGAATGTTCTTCAGATTATGAAAAAGTTAAGAAAGAGATGGTTCTTTAAAAAACCTTTGACTGAATGGTTCTTTGTGGAACCAAAAATGGTTCTTCTATGGCATCGCTTGAAGAACCTTTTGAAGCACCTTTATTTTTAAGAGTGTATGCGACTTATGTGTGTACATTTCAAGTCTTATGAACCCTTACAATAGCTTTGTGTGATAAAAAGACCAAAATACAAACTTGATTTGATGCTGGCTTGAGAAAGCCTAGACTGAAAGTTTGAAGTAGTTGTAACATCTTGAAGTTTGAAACAGTTTAAAAGTTTGAAGTAGTTTTAAATGCTTAAATTATTAAGGTTTTATGTCTCTCAGACTGCTAGGAATTTGCTAGTTTAAGAATCTGTCATACATCTTTGTAAGTTTAAGATGATCTTATAATTTAATAACTCCTAATAAGTCTCTTAATTATGTAAAAATGCCAAGAATTACTGATTGACAGAAGACAAACCCTGTGGGATGTTACACAATTTGTATAAAATTTCATTGGAAAGAAAGAAAGTCATACAAGTTTTAAACAACATAAGGGTGAGTAAACAGTGACAAAATGTAAATTTTGGCTGATCTATCCATTTAAATTATTGGGTCCTCTGAAATACAGAGAAATCTATAGATAGTCAGATCTGAAAAGTATAGACAATGTTTGCTCAACGAATCCATCAATGTGTGTAAATGAGTTCAAAACTACACAGTTATTTGATAAAAAAATAAAACTAGATTTTAACATTTTCTGAGTTGTTTGCCTCCTCAATGCCAAACCATTCCATTGCTATGCGATTAATAGGTTATTTTGGATGGTTGTTTTCAATAACTCAAGTTCTCTGTTTGTGTTTTCTGTCAAGCTCAGCTATTACAAAGTAACCATAATCTAAACTGCCTAAAACAGCCAATACATATACCATTCCTCTTCCTCAACTTCCTAGAGTTTCTTTGGATACGGCATGCAGTGGATTGAGGTATAATGTAATTGGATGTATGCCAGAGTCAATAAACCCCACAGAGAAGTGGTCAGTTCATCTCCCTGTGGATTGAACTTTTACAGGCTCAGCGTTTGCATTCTCTCGTGTTTATGGCCCTAATCTTAGGCTTGTGCCAACTTTGGCTGTGGGCACAGAAGAAATGCTTTAAAATTAACTCAACATAGCTTGACCTAAAACAACTATTTCCCTATAATTTGGATCTACAAAATAATCTTGTCTTTTGTACACAGTGATGCAAGTACTAAAACATCTATGGAATGTCATATTTTATCTTGATGACATAAGACCAGTGTGTTGGATCTAGTCTCACAGAGCCAGATTTTTGGCTTGAAATGTAGTCCACAATAGTGTATTCTGGCCAGAAACCGTCACCTTCAGTTTACAGTTTCATCATCCTAAATATACACATTCCCTTATGCATTCATACACATTTTCATATATATTTTAATAAAATAACAATACTGAAAAACAATGTGTGTTTTATAATTGTTTTACAAGCAATTCAAGAGCAGGACTGTCTGAAAACACCTTGGGGGAAAAAAACCACAACAGATGTATGTGGAAGATGAACAAACACTTAATAAACATAATTTCTTTCTGTCCAAAAGTAATATTTTTTCAAACACAGGTTTGAAGCTGAGACTATGTTGGATCAGTTAAACAGATCTGTGATCACTGTTACACTGGGCATCCTACATTATGAATTATGAATGACAAATCTGTCTTATTTTATGTTCAGAATGGAATTATTCTGCATTAATCCTTGAGCTATGATTATGTTTAGTTTTGTAGTTACCTCTTAAACATTTGCTGAAAGAATGCTTTGTCATGTGGAAACCAGCTGGGTGAAAGTTTCCTTTTAAAGCTAAAAATGTCTTAAGGTGGAAAAACATATGTCCTAATGCTGCCAGAACTCTCCAAGAGACTGTGTTGAATGAAATCACCAAAAATAGATCTGCAAACTTTTCTTTATGCAATGAAGGTATTCAAGAGCGCTTTCTCTAAGTGAAGCAATGACATATTATGAATTACATTTTAAGATTTTTACCTAATTAGGCTGGAATTATATCTGCATGCTTTCCTAATTCTATCCAAAAAAGTTCAACATCATCTCACTCATTATTTTTTATTTTGACCATATCTGGTAACATGCAGAAAGGACCTTTATGTGATTTCAGATGATTAAAACCCTTTGAAACTATCTAGACATAATGAGCAAATTGCCCTTTTAATGAATGTGTTTATGAAGGATATTAACAACGACAGAAAATAGAAGTAAAACAAACCTTATATTTAAAGGCATAGTTTACAAAGCAATGGAAGTTCTGTCATTATTTACTCACCCTCATGTCCATTCAAACCTGTATTCATTATGCATTCTGTCTTCTGTGGAGCATAAAAGAAGATATTTGAACAAAGCAGCATGAATAATGAAGGCGACATGTTCTCATCACATCAAAAGCATGTGATGATTTCTGTCATACTTGACAATAAACATTTAATATACTAGCATCTATATATATATATATATATATACATATATATATATATATATATATGTATATGTATATATATATATATATATATATATATATATATATATATATATATATATATATATATATATATATATATATACTTTCAGTTAAATTCAGGTAAAGTTTCTATTATTGCGTTGATTGAGAAAAATGTACCAGTTCACCTGAATTCATCATATATAATTGAGAAAACATTTTTAGCGCCAGTGCTTTTGTTCCGTGTTACTGTAACTTTGTATCATTGTTGATGATGACGCGCAGAGTCTCTCTCAGCACCTGTCAGTGCGCGCGCGGTCTGCCTCATCCTGTGACGTGTGTGAAAATCTGCGAGCAGTTCTGATGCTGGAGCCCATCAGAGATCATTCAGCAGGACGCAGAGCTCTGCTTCACAAGGTAAGAGCCTGACATTACACATCCGTTCTTAATTTCGACTTACTGTTCAGTCAGTTTACGAGTTTATTTATTATAATACAATAAATGTATGTGTTTTAAGAAGACGCGTCAGTTTTGCGATACGAATAAAACACACGTAAAACAATTGATCGTCTGCATATTCTTTACATTCATGAACGTCTTAAACTGCTTTTAGCATATGTGAATTTGAAAATACACTTTCACGTTTACGTAAAAAGTTGATAAATAAGTTCGAAATATCGATGATGTGACGCTCAGAAAACACTGAAATGCAATTTATATAATGAAACTGTCTGCAGAATGTGATAAAGAAAAGATCTAATTAAAATAGCTACTAAAATATTGGTATAGTACTTTGGAATAAGCTTTTGTTATTTATAAAATAATCAATATAGAAATTTTCTTTTAAACATTAATATTTAATAACGTGTCAGTGTGGTATAACCAACATGCAGTAAGCCATTTTCTTGTCATGTGACAAAAAGTGTAATCAAGTATTGCAAGAAAAAATATTTAGTGTTCTTTAGATAACTGTTAAACCAATTATTTTTTAAAGTGAATCGATTTGTTCTTAACTTAAAAAAACAAACTTGTTTTTCAGTATTATTTACAGATTAAAAATATTGTTTTTCAGTATTATGATTTGGCAATCTTCTGAGGTTTAATAAGAACTGTAATTGAATTCATGTTGGCCGCATCTTGGTCTCAGTCTCTCCCACAAATCAGTTTGTTTTATCTTCATGGCTGTTTAGTGGTTTACCAGTAGTTGAGTCAATTCATGAATACTTCCATTAACATTAACACAAACAACTTCCCCTTGTTATTTTGCAATGAATTATGAGACAGCCTGGCTCCAAAGAGACCAACAAGTGTAGCCCACATTCTGCAGAGTGAAAAGCCTGCTTGTTGAGAATGTTCTTACAGGACTAAATAGGTGCATACAGAGGGTCCACTTCAATACAGGCAAAAGTGCTGACAAGAAACAGCTGGTTAAACAAATATTGGGGGCAAGAGTGTGTAAAAGTATAAATTAATAATGCATGGCTTTATTTGACACATGAATGAAGCACTCAGTATTGCATGGAAGGCTGAGTTTGCCATCTATCGGTTTGGAGCAAGATAAAACCTGAGCTTCAGTGAGCCACCATGGTGAAACTTGACCAACTTTCTTACCCAAGTTGAAAATAGACAGACCTGGAGCTGAAACAACACACTCTCATTTATTCATTTTTCTCATTTATTCTCATTTATCCATCTGCCTGGTCTTAAAGTTGGTAACACCATTGTTTCAGCAGACACTGGGGTTCTTAATGAGTAGCTGGTTTACTTAATGCATGTTGCCTTGTTTGCTATTTAGCAGTGGTTAATCAGATCTGTCTGGTAACTTTTTGGCTGCTGATCTCAAGGTCATGTCGCCAGCTTTCTCAAAGATGCATCCAGTGGTCTGTGATGACCATGGCTGAACGCTGACCTTTTCCTCACATGGTTGGTAGAACACATTAAACCAGCCAGTTTTCCAAGTGACCTTTCATCCTTATTCTCCACAAAGCTGTAGAGGAGGGTGGCCTGGGGCGATGCAATTCATTTCACCCCTGGTCTCCTCCAGGTTAATGTGTTGCATCACTCGGAGAGTCTGTTTTATCTCATTAAACGCTGTTCATTTCATGCTTAGACCAGTGTCTTTAATTAGATTTGAGTAAAACTATCGCTGTGTTTTTGTCCAGAGATCAGTTCAGCAGATCAAAATGTTCTTTAATGGTTCTTTGATGCACTTTAAGTTTTGTAAAGAACATATTGTTTGAATGAACCATTTTTCATTGTTTCAGGATCTCAAGTTGGGATCTCATGTTTTTTTAGATGTTACAAAAGATCTGATGAAACTTACAAAGGTTCTTGTATTAAGCTTCTATATAAAACTCTATCCCCGGTTTCACAGACATGGCTTAAGCCTAGTCCCCAGACTAAAATATAAGTCTGAGCTGTTTCAATTTAAAGATTTTTTT
This sequence comes from Cyprinus carpio, assembly GCF_018340385.1. Taxonomy (NCBI): domain Eukaryota; kingdom Metazoa; phylum Chordata; class Actinopteri; order Cypriniformes; family Cyprinidae; genus Cyprinus; species Cyprinus carpio. The sequence continues at coordinate 16,370,834 of NC_056581.1, read as the reverse complement.
TTTTTCAAGGCACATTTATTAAAAAGGGGTTATATGATGCTACTAAAAAGAACATTATTTTGTGTATTTGGTGTAGTGGAATATGTTTATGTGGTTTAAGGTAAAAAAAAACATTATTTTCCACATACTGTAAATTATTGTTTCTCCTCTATGCCCCGCCTTGTGAAACGCGTCGATTTTCACAAGGCCCATCTCTCTGAAAAGCAAAGTGTGCTGTGATTGGCCAGCTATCCAGCACGTTGTGATTGGCCGAATGCCTCAAGCGTGTGACGGAAATGTTACGCCTCTTAACATATTGTGATGCCTTGTCCAGCTGGAGCGACGAGACATAAACATAAAACCCATTATAAACATGATATGAACATGATTTCTAGTCGTGTTTTCTTTTGGAAGGCAAAAACAAAGTAGTTTCGCTTTCTCAATGAAACAGCATCACACACCATGGCGTTGAGTGAGCAGAGGCCGGAGGCCTAGAGTGAGCCGCGGCCAGCTTGAATGAGCAGAGGCGGGCGGCTTGAGAACGGTGCGGCAGGCGGATTCTTCGAAGGAGCGTACCTTCGTCCACAGTGAAAGCCGATTCGGCGATCCACAGTGCAAAGTTGATGTATTTCCTCAGCAACCAGCACGGATCAGCTCCAGGAAGAAGGACAAACTAAGTAGTTTCGCTTTCATAGTGAAACACACAGCGTCTATACGACATGGCAGCAGTGGCAACAACAATACTACAACGAGAATAAAAGGTACGCCTTCTTTCTTTGCGTGAATATCTGGGCGGTGTTATGCAAATCTTCCCACATACTGACGTAGAGATGTGGGGTAGTGGACGGCATGGGGCGTGGACGAGTCTCAACTTATATAAAGAATATCTCTTTGGATTTTATACTTTAGTCTTTGCAACTTCACAGATCTTCTTTATTCACCAAGATCTTGTAACACTTCAAAGAGAAAGGAAAATTTGAGATCGCATCATATGACCCCTTTAAATGTTCTAATTGAACTGTGGCCTAATCCTGGCTTAGTCTAAGCCCTGTCTGTGAAACCACGCCTATTAGTTTTAATCGGGACCTTCATTTCTAGTGAAGGGTACATTGTCTTTCAAAAGGTCAGATGGCAACAGGCACTCTAAAATAACATGCCTTTTTAGACTGGATTTCAATACATAATAAAACACTGAGACTTAATAAAATGCTATTTGGCCTGAGGCAATTACAGGCTGACCTTGTTGAGGATGCTTTCAATAGCATATTTCGTTTTTAATATGCTTTATTTCCTGTTAAAGGAACACATTGCAGTCTGTTGCAGTAGTTTACCATTCTTTTCTGAATTTTTCATTAATCCATTTGGAGATGCAGATAGCAGGTCTAACACTAATATGTGGGAGAGTATCCAGGTAATGAGGCGTTGTGTGGATTGGTTAAAGATGTGGCAGAGAGACAGTTGTAGTTTATGCATAAGCACTGAGGACTCTTTGTGTGTGCTAAGGTGGTGCGAGGGTGATGTCAAAACCCACAGTACTCTAATGAGATGCCGGGCGGGTTGACCAGCATGAACCTGCTCCATTTACCACTACAAGAAATATTCTCTCAAACTAAGACTTTATTTGTAGTACAGAATATTTAGCTTTTCAAAAATATGATATACCAAGAGTGACCAAGTTTTTTGCCTTCTAAGTATCAAGCTCTCAAGAATTCTACCTGCTGCCTGATCAAAAAGTCCATCTGCAGTCCATCAGCTACGCCTTACGAGTCCAACTTTTGAGCCGGTATGAGCACCGCTGTTAACACACTCAGGTAGTGCCACCAAGTCAAAGGCTCTTTATTGACTGAGCACTGAGCACTTCCTCATGCTGGAGTCTATGAATAGGAGGTACATTGTCTTAAATGAACATGGAACATGGAGAATAGTAAGGAGCATGTACAAGTTGAATGAAAATGTTATTTTACCCAACTGGCGTTTCCCCCAGCCATTAAATTAATTATATGTGAATGAAGCTAATGCAACTTTAAAGATGCAGTAAGTTTTTTTTTTTTTTTTTTTTTTTCACTTAAAATATTGCATTTAATAATTGCCAAAAATATTTTAAAATATAGCTGCAAGTATACTTAAGCAAAATCTAAGGGGCAACAGTACAGCAGACTTTTGTATAATAATTCTGTTTTGTGCCCCTGCCATCAAATCCATTGTCGTATAGGTGCAAGCAAACAGTTTGATATGTGAAAAAAAGCCAAAACAAATTTCTGACCAGTGTGGCACACAAATTGTGGGAAGACATCAATGAATGCTGTAGAACAGGCTAGAAAAACTGTTCACAAATGTAGCAGAAATTGATATAGTTGTTGTTTGGCTCCCAATGACATACACTCACACAAGATGAGGAATGGAATCATATCAGTGGCCTAGATGAGTTGTTTAGTTGGCTGCCATGTCAAGATCATGTGACCAGCTAACTACACCTGTAAATAAGATCTAAAATGGCATTAGTAACCAAAAAAGTTTGCGTGAAACTGCATCATCACCAGTAGGTGTCAGTATAACGTCCAAGACCACAATGCTTCATGCATCTTTAAAGATTAGATGACCTTACAATTAGTATGTTCATCTGACAATGTACAGAAGAGAACATGTGATAAACTGGATAACTTCTTACATTGTGTACAAATTATTCAGTCATTTGCCACAAATCACAAAATAGTTGGAACTCAGAAAGACTTTGTATTATTCAGAACAAAGCATCTCCTTATTGTTCATTATGAATGGCTGAACTGTTTTCTGACCTTTGTATATTTTTTTCTCAAATAAAGTGAAACATTAGAATATGTTTTAATAGAGATCAAGGAACTCTATTTAACCCCGCTCTATAACCCAGAACACAACATGATATAATCTCACTTACCATCATGGCATTCAAATTCCACTCATACAAGTTTGGAACAACATGAAGGTGAATAAACAATGAATGATTTTTTTGTTTTCAGGTCCATTATTTGTCTGATTCACAGAATGTAAAAAAATGCTACAAACCATGTCTATGTGTAGTAATAAACTTTAAGACAAATATGCTGCATATGGCATCTGTAACAAATGGATTTGACTTAAGAACAGAGTCCATGAAATGAACTCACTTTATTGAGTGCTTGCAGAGAGTGGAGGTCGAATACATGCCTGACCTCTAGAGAAAACACATGGAAAGATTTTGGATGTTGTGACATGGCTCTAAGTTTTTGGGAGTGGTGCTGTGGATGCCGAAGACTGCGTAATGGCCCATCCAATTAACCCGTCAATGGGGCCAGTTTTAGGCATGTTAGTGCACTAAATCTCCAGAAGTGTCAGTAGGTCTTTCGGCACTGTTTAGAAATACTTATAGTTAATTTGTCTGGAAAGTTAAAAGCACAAGTTGAAGCAGAAAATCCATTCCTGAAAACATCAAATCTACACAGTATTTTATTACATTCATTGTGGCTCTAAGAATTTAAACTAAACAAAATTTAAATTTTGCATAAAACTGACCCCTCAGTAACTTAAACAGGACTTTCTTTGAGCAGAAGCTGTGTGAGTGACATAAAGTGGAAGTCTGATCACTGTAAATGAGAGGCTTTAGGATCCCATTCATACACTGTCATTGGTCTAATGTCTAGTGAAGAGAGATGCCTTGGCCTTCAAAGACAGTGAATCGTTTGAAGGGTTGAAACCATCCTCTTACTGATGTTATGAGATTAAGGGTTACTGTGTGCTTTGTAGAATCAAACGTAAGCTTTAAACATGAGTCATTGAAATCATAGGTTTACACTGCATCTATTTGTGTTTAACTGTTTTTGCATTCACCTGAAAATCACCACTGCCATCTCCACAGGTCTACTGTGGACTCAGTAGAGGTTTACCACCTTAGGCCATTCAATTATGTCTGCATTTCCTGACGAGAATAATCAACCCATTTAACAAGCAAATAACAGACAAATCCTTATCTAACGTGCATACATTCATCTCACATTGAAATTAGAGAATACTCTCTGATACTGCTCAGGTGTTATCAGAATCTCTAAAGGACATCTCTGTTCTGCTCTGTTCTGTAAGTATAGGTTAGATCTTAATTAAATGGCCAAATATTGACAGATTAATCTGTCCTGCTGATATATATTGGTTCATCAATTCTAAAAATGCAGTTCTTTTTATTATAACCAAATGGCATTATACTTAATATTTGTTGAAATCAATTTGACTTACATAATGCTTGATCACTGAAATCTATATATTTGTTGGGTAATTGGTGAATAAACGAGAGAGAAACACAACCGCTATCAAGTCTGGAGATCTACTGCCAAACAAGGAAAAGAATAGCCCTCATCGTATTGCAAAGTGATCGGCCATGACTACTCAAATCAACCACTTAAGGGATTATGTTTTGGCACATTAGGGAATAGGGTCAAAGGTAAATTAGGTTCTGACCAAAATGGATCCATTATCTCCATGGGCTTCACTGCTGCTCAGGAACCAGTAGGAGTTATTGGGAAGTGACATAATAAAATGACCCCCCCAAGCTTTGTTGACTCCATTTCCAATGACCATTGTGTAGTCAAACTGTGTATATTGTCAAGTTGTGTGTATAGTCTCCAGACCATCACTGTGTCTAGCAATATCTTTTCCTCTCTTAAAAGCTTCTACTAACAAAAGTTCTGAGGAAAGACTAAATATTTAGTTCTATTCAAAAACAAATGTTTTCTTATTTTTGAAACTGGTCATTTATGAGCCAAACCCAGTGCATTAAAAAGTACTATTTACATCAGAGAAATTAATTTCAGAGCCACTGTTATCAAACATCACTTTAAAATTACACTAATAGATACTTACAGTAGTGAAAAACCCAGTTAATGAAACACTTTACATCACATCATAAGGTTTGGGTCTTGCAAAAGGGATTTCCAAATGAGGATTGGAAATTCTGCAGAACTGCTGGGACAATCTGTGCTCCAGTTAAAAAAGCATGTTTAATCAGAACCTGTCCCAGACTTCAAATTGTTGACAAGTAATTTATTTTCTTTGCAAATTATGCCATGCTTATCCACTCATATTCCACTGCACTAAAAGTCTGCAAGTGTCCTGGTCAAGCAACTATTATACTGCTTAAAGACCTTGAGCATGATTACTCAAAAAGTGGCATTGTTAAGGATAGGCAGCTTTATTTGATGTTTATCACAAAGATAAGGATTTAATGTCAAGGTGGTAACAGCAACCTGGCTTAAATGTCCAAAAACAAGAAGAGTACAAGGTTAAGAACATCAGAGTATTGAGTCACTGTTTACTCTGGGTTGTCTTTAAGCAAATTCAACAATCAAATTTGTAACCGTTTCCTGGCAGCAAGAAATGTGAACAACGGGAGACTTTTCACCACAGTTGCAAGTTGTGCAAGACTAAGATTCTTGTGATGGTTTTGTGAATTAGCTGGTGGTCTGGCACCGTTTCTAAACCATTGCTGTTTTCTGATCAACTGCAGTCTATGCGTTTAGGACGTTTACCCACATTTGAAAACTAAAGGCATAGAGTGTTTTCCCTGTGCTTGACCTCACTGTACACAATAGACTGTCACAAAGGAATGTGATTGGAAACAGTGTCCTCTGTCAACAGCACAGTTAGTGTGGCTAAGAGTTAACGGTCTGTGTTTGGTTAATTGTCACCCTACAAAACAGAGCATGTTTGACAGTTGTTACACTAAAAAGGCCTTAGGGTCATTTGGGTGGGAACAAATTCTTTAAGCTGTAACAATTGTGCCATAAAGTGGCCTCATAGAGCAATTTAGCATAGCAGACCCATGCAGCATCGTACAATTCCTGGAGATCTTTTGGTCTGTATTTTGTCCATTTCGCAACAAAGGGCTTGTTTTCCTTCTCCTGCAGGATAGGATTTTACCTTTTGTCACAGTTGAGCAAGCTCACTGTACTGTGGTAACTTATCTGTCACAGGAGAGGGCACTGCATCTGCGAGTCCTCACTGTTATCAGTGGTGGCTTCCTGGTATGCGTAATGACTGTTTGCAGGCTGGGTCTGGGGGGGTTGGCTACTCTGCAGAGCAGTTCTGCTGACTGCGGTAGAGAGGAACTACCTCAGTGCGTCAGCACTCTGAAATGAATGAAGAAAAAAAACAAATCAATCAGAGTGACTGCAGAGGGAAAGAGGAAGAGAAGACTCTACACACTTTCTAATCCTGATCTTTTGCGTAGCTGTCCTTACATGCGCTAGTGACCGGGAGCACATGCTCTGTAAGATGGTAAGTCTTTTCTGAGCTCTGAGTCTGTAGGGAGTCAATCTGTGCTTTAGAATTGTGCCAGCAAAGTTTTGTGCTAGTTTGTGCCATAGCGAGCATCTCGACTGCACTTTTCTCACAGTTCAGTGCCTTTTAAGGTGAAGGGTAAAGGAAGCCCTGCAGCACTGGTGTTAATTGGGATTTATGCATGCGTGAAAAGTTTAACAGTTCTAGTCATTTATTTATGTACCTTGCGTGAGTGTCTTTCTGGGAGATATGGTGAAAAGGACACAGTGTGCACTGATGTCTTTGTGACAGTACTGCACAGGGGAGTTACTGCAGATGGAAACGTGCAGGGGATCTGGTGCAAGTCACACAAAACCGAACTCTCTCACAAACTTCATTGAAAATGACTTGAGATTATTTTAGTAAAGCTTAATAATATGACTTTAAAGAATGTCTCCTTCCTGGATTGGAAGTACAGTAGATAAATGGTTTTGTTAAATGCATACTGTCTGACTATCCCTTATTTTTGTGTTTTCTCATGTAGTGAAGTACTCCCTATCCCCCAACCGGTGCTATAAATCAAGATGACCTTCCTTCTTTTCTTCCTCTTGGTCCTCTCCAAGAGCCGAGCTGACAGCTTTGAAGAGGCATACAGTGACCTGGAACACTACAGGACTATATACATCTCAGGTAAGAGATGGGAAAAGGTGTGTTTGTGATTGTGTATGAGAGGAAATTGTAGAAAGAGGGTGAAGAGGATAAGGAGAAAGCGAGACACGGAGAGATAGAGAGAGGGTTGTACTGCCCATCCCCTAAATGGTGCTTCCCCCTCCAGCATTTCTTAACAGGGACACTTACCATAATTATCTCACTGGGTGTTGGCTTAGGTGATTCGAAACCCTCTGGCTTCTGTCACAGAATGCAAAGTGGCTGGTATTACTTACTACAAGTGTTAAATATTTGATAAGCTATTGGGGTTCAGTATTTTTTTCATGCATATATCTGATTATAGATGATATCAGCCTCCCCGACCGTATCTGCAAAATAAACAAGTTTTTAGTGTGTGTGAACAACAATATATTAGTAAGTATTATTTAGAATAAAAACAACACACTGTGTCCTGGCCAGGAACTGATGCAATGACAAGTGATAACAACTATGTCTGCAATGCTAATCTGTTTTGAGCCAATCAGTCACATCAAATGCACAACAAGACTTAGTAGCTTGGATTCTTTTTTGGGTCATGCTAAGTAGCCCCTAGTGAAATCACATTTGTTCAAAAATCTGATAATCCAATGCTTTCTTGCACATTATTAAACATTGAAACTTGTTGTATCACACCTGGTTTGGACACTGTGCCAGTGCCTGTATTTAATTTTTGGTTGAAGTTTTGAAAAGGAAGAATTCCTGTAGCATAAGTTGAATTTAACTAGAGTTTAGATGCAGCATGTCTTGGTTGACTGTATAACTTTCAGGTTTTCAACAGATCCACAGATCCAACAGCGTGTTGTTGAGAATTTGACAATCCCAAGTTAACTCAGGTTTTTTGACTTTGAGATTTTGTCATCCTTCAGCCTGGTAATGTGAGGAAGATTATGGGAGAGTTTTATTTAGACATACAAATTCCTCTAACATTTAATTATGCCAGCAGCTATCACTCTGCAACTCTCACCTGGTTGCCCACTGAAGCTAAGCAGAGTTGAGCCTGGTCAGTACCTGGATGGGAGACCTCCTTGGAAAACTAGGTTGCTGCTGGAAGAGGTGCTAGTGAGGCCAGCAGGGGGTGCTCACCCTCTGGTCTGTGTGGGTCATAGCGCCCCAGTATAGTGACTGGGACACTGCCTTCATTGGAAGAGCATACACAGGCACTCCTAAGTTTCTGTCATAAACATGTAGAGGAGTCTCCACTTCTCTAAAATCTAACAAACATGATGATTTATGTGTTTGCATAACCACAACAGCCTGTAGCAATAGAAATTTGGATGAATTCAAGCTATCATCGTTGTGAAACGCCTTAAGTTATTGAACACTAAACAATGCAATAGGCCTTGAAAAAAAAAAAAAAAAAAAAAAAAAAACCTGATCAAAGGATATTAACTCAATTTACTTCTTTGACTGAAAATCTCTCTTTCTCTGACTTTTAGAAAATGGCCCCAGACTCTCAGTTGACACAGCTCAACCCAAAATAATCTCTCAACGTGGAGGCAACGCCACACTGCAATGCAAGTTCAATCGGGATCCCTCATCTCCCCCAAATCCCAAACTGAGGATTAAATGGACTAAACTGACTTCAGACTATCTGAAGGAAATTGATGTGTTTGTAGCTATGGGCTTCCACAAAAAGAGCTATGGTCGATTCCATGGCCGTGTACACCTGCAGGCTGCCAGCAAGAATGATGCCTCATTAGTTATCACTGACATCACTCTGGAGGATTATGGGAAATACAAGTGTGAAGTCATCGATGGCTTGGAGGATGATACAGCAGTCGTATCCCTTGACCTGGAAGGTAAAGCATAGATTTATGTTGCTAACATATCTTGCTGAATTTTCCTGGTACCTCTAGCAACATTTAGCCATGCACCACCACAATGTCTCACAGGTTGTTTTAATTTTATCAGTGTCACTACCTTGTTTTAAAACTAGATTGACTAGCGAGATTTCATGGGTCAAACAGATTAATCAGCAAAGTTGTGCTGGTGAACAACATGACTAGGCATGTTAACCATGTAGGCCAGCACCCAACTATAATCTTTACTAAAACCATGTCTTTGACAGTTGTCATTTTGTTATATTAATTTTGTGTACATATTCTGCTTCCTTCAAACATGATAACTTCTCAAGATTTTAAGAAACTCTACAAAATTGCCACATGGATGAAAAAACATAGCTACTGTACAGCAACACTACCATTGTAAGACTGGGTTGTTTTTTCTGGAATATCACACATAACTCTATACACAGTTTATGCATCTTTGGCTGTTCCTCAAGGCAATTAGCTGTAATAATCTCTTCACACTGCGTGCAATGTAAACACTATTCAATAGTCTTATAATGCAGAGTAGAACAATTTATAAATCCAGACCATCAGTAAGATCCTGACATGAAAAGCTATCATGACCATTTATTTGGTCCTTGCTGTCTGCATTCTTGGCACTATTTCAGTTGCATGCAATAAATCTAAATTTTAATTCACTTTAGATAAAGCATTGGAGAAATCAATCTGGAATTTCATTATCGCCAGATTACACAGATTATTTTGTAATCAGAGAGCATTGTAAGGATTTATATTATGCAAAAATGCCATTTCATACCTTTTTTGGCTCTTTGGGTTCCTACAGGCATTGTGTTTCCATATTTTCCTCGACTGGGTCGTTACAACCTGAACTTCGCTGATGCTGAGAAAGCTTGCCGAGACCAGGATGCCATTGTGGCATCTTTTGATCAGCTGTACGATGCATGGAGAGATGGGTTGGATTGGTGCAATGCAGGGTGGCTCAATGATGGATCGGTGCAATACCCCATTACCAAACCCAGAGAGCCATGTGGAGGCAAAAACACCATTCCTGGTGTGAGGAATTATGGGATGCGTGACAAGCAAAAGGAAAGATATGATGTCTTCTGTTTCACCTCTAACTACAAAGGTTTGTCTTCCCCACTGTGTGATAAAAGGCATTTGAAATAGGCTAGGTTCTCCAAAAAAGTAAAGCAATTGATGTGATACATAATGGAAAAAACAAATTGAGTTCAGCCATGCAAAGAATCTCCTTGTTTAATATCCTTACTGCATATTATTTGAGAGTAAATGCCTTTTCCCTTTCTCTTCTCCAGGACGTTTCTATTATTTGATACACCCTTTCAAACTTACGTATGACGAGGCAGTGCGGGCATGTCAAAAGGACGGCGCTCACATTGCCAAAGTTGGGCAGATGTACGCAGCATGGAAGCTGCTGGGCTACGACCGCTGCGATGCAGGCTGGCTGGCAGACGGCAGTGTACGTTACCCAATCTCAAGACCACGCAGACGCTGCAGTCCCACGGAGGCTGCCGTACGCTTCTCTGGTTTTCCAGACAAGAAGCACAAACTCTACGGCGTCTACTGCTACAAGAGCGACAAATGAGTGTACCAACTGTATAACTCAAGAACTATGCGTTATAATGTAAGGAGTTAGTTTGAGTGCATTAAAACTGTGACAAAGTCTCTAGATACTGTAATACAGAAGGATTTAAATATAAAATAAGTGATTGGTGTTTGTTTGAAGCAAAGATTCTGTAGAATTAGGCACCTCAGGCACCCTCTTCTCTCAAAATCAGGACTTCGCTACAAGACGGCAACAGGACAGGAATAGTATTCATTGGGTGCTGCAGAAATTATAGCTCCAGGTTCCAGGTCTGAATGATCTTATACAGTACAGCAGTGCTGAAGGAAGAGATATTTGGTGAGACTGCAGAAGAAATTCACACTGTGCTCTTCCATTTAGCATGCAGTAGCTTGAGGGATGTTCTAGAACAGAATGACAGCAAAGCTTGCATACTTTGACCTGATACCTTTGGGCACTTAGTTTATCATTCAAGAACATCATATCCCATATAAATAGCATGTGAAGGAAAGGAAAACAAATTCAACGAAAGTGCTAAACACCATGCAGTACAGCCATGGCACAATGAGAATTTTTTTCTTTTGCCATCCTTACAGGGTGCTATATTGTATTATTTTCTAAAAACATACCTTTTTAAATTTAGTTTTATGTGTGGACCAAACCATGTTGAGTCATAAGTCGCATTGTTCTGTGATTTTTTTTTTAACTATTGAAATATACAAGTAGAGTGTTTATAAATGTGTTAATTATCTTTTTCTTGAAACTATGTGTTTATACAATGTCTCCCCTAAAACGCAATGTAAGAAATTCAGAGCTCCAATGTATTGACCTCATCACTGTCAAACGTCTTTGTGTTCAGGATGATGAAGAAATCTGTGGTTCATACTACAGACATTATAACAAAACCATTGTTTTTCCAAAAGTAAATCTTGGTTTGTTTTCTAGAACTTGTTATTTAGTATTTCTGATCAATTCATGAAACCACAGAAGACCTATCCTCAAACATAGCCTGTGGCAATGTTGCCAAATGTTAATACAAAAATGTTAATAAAAATTAGTTTACTAGAAGTTGTGTGAAAGAAAGCACACAGCGCAGTCTCTAGCACATGTGATGAGTAGTTTTAGCCTATGCATGTTACTGTTTACAAATAGCAAGACAGAGGTGCTTAAAAAGACAACAGTGCTAATGATCATGTTGTGTTACTTAGTAAAAGAAAAACAGCACAATGAACTTAGTTTTCTATTGTTGAAAACAAAAAGACCTTACAGGAAAAGGTGTACTCAAAGATGATGCAAAAAATAATGGCAAAACAAAAAAAGTGCATAGTTAGCATGCTGCATTCAGTCGTTATTTATCTGTGAAGCAGTAGACCTTCAGAAAAACATGTCAAAGCCATGGCATTCGGAAACAAACCTTTAAAACAGACTGCCAAGCTAAGACAAAAACAACTTGATTCTTGTTATCATTAGCATTAGGGTCAACACAGCCAGTTTAGAACTCAAGGTCATGAGTTTTAGCCACTACATTAAATGACCAGCTCCACCAAAAACGAAAAAAAAAAAAAAAAAAAAAAAGGAAAAATACACAAAGGTCTAAATATCGGTGGTGTTTAAAAATACGGTATTCACATTCGTTTCATTATTCATTTTGTTTTGACTCTGGCAACTGTTCATTTGCCTTGTTTACAAAACTTCAATTGAATGTTTAGACGTCTTTACAGGCAATGTTAACATTTTCACCCTTGTTTTGTGTACATAAAGTATAATTAAAAGGATATTTTGACTGTATCAATGTGGAAAAAAACCCTTGACCCAAAAAATAAACAATCAGTCAAATACATATTTGGTTTGGTTGGTTTTAGAAAAGCACACTGAGAAATTATTTTAAAATAACAGAGGTCTAGTTTTAACAGTCTGTGACATTACACACACTCTGCCAAAATAAAGAAATTGCAAGGAAAATAGAAATCAGTTGACTGGCTTAATAAAAATGTCCTGAGAATTAAAAGCCCTAGATTATGCATATGGCAGACTAAAGGTTGCATATCTCAAAAACTGTTAAAACTGTTATGTTTTAATCATATCTTTTAAACCAGCAAAATCTGACAATGATGGTATCACAAACATTGCTTTGCAGCAACCCCTTAACAGTAGGGGGCAGCTGTGGCCTAATGGTTAGAGAGTTGGACTTGTAACCCGAAGGTTGCATGTTCGAGTCTTGGTGCTGGCAGGAGTTGTAGGTGGGAGGGAGTGAATGAATAGCGCTCTCTTCCACCTTCAATACCCATGGCTGCAGTGCCCTTGAGCAAAGCACTGAACCCCCAGTTGCTCCCCGGGCGCTGGATATATAGCTGCCCACTGCTCCGGGTGTGTGTTCACGGTGTCTTCACTTCTCACTGCTGTGTGTGTGCATTTGGATAGGTTAAATGCTGAGCACCAATTCAGAGTATGGGTTACCATATTGGCAAATGTCACGACTTTCACTTTCACAACAGTAGCGTGACCAGATGTCCCCGGTTTTTGGTGTCCTGTCCCCGACTGGAGCTGTCCCTGGAAATGTCCCCATTGAGAGCTATACTGATTACTAGTCACGCACCGCTACTTTGGCCATGAAGAACTTGGACTAGAGCAGAGCGAGAGTGCTATTACCATCAATTATCAAAAGAGTCAAGGTAGTCATATACTAACTATATACAGTACATGTTAAAACAAAGTAATACTGTTTGTGTGCACTTTATAACAAGGTATAATAAGAAGGGATTTTTTGCACACAGTATAAAACATTCATCTTCATTCAACTTCCGCCATCAGAACTCCAATATGAATAATAAAAGTAATACAAACATTTAAAATAAAAAATAAAATAAACAATTACACTTGCAGAAAGCACATACTTTCTGGTCAAAATTAAAGTAAAGATCGATTAACTGTGTGCTTACTGTAAATAAACAGGCAATTGGATCATTTAACTAAAAGGCGGGACTTCCATGTGTATAGCTGCCATATTAAAGTGCTGTGTGTGTGCACTTTGGATGGGTTAAATGCAGAGCACGAATTCTGAGTATGGGTCACCATACTTGGCTGTATGTCATGTCTCTTTCATTAAACATTATGGTTTTTCTCTTAACAAACAGCATTCTCCAAGGATACTCACTGGTATTAGCTGGAGGCATAATTCTTATGACCATTTTACTGGACAAAAAAATGTGTATACACTCCTAACATGCAAAAATAATCAATCAAGAAGAGTCACCAATACTTCAGTTTTAGAACTGACTAGCTCATACAGAAGTTGGCCTAAATGCTAACAGACATGGACTAATGCCACAAATCTACAATTTCATGGGTCTAAAGATGGCCATAGTCGCTGTGTATTTGAAGTGTTTCAGGTTAGGTTAAAAATAAACTTTTGCTTGCCAAAGTCTCTCAGAAAACACACCAGAAGCTTGACAGAGTTAATCTCAAAATGAACATTGAACAGCGTTGAGCTTTAAACACCCACGTCCTTACCTTGTTAACGTTGGCGAGTTTGTCAACTAGAAAGTCGTCGAAACAGAGCAGGTGTCTGTTCATTACTATCACATGTCATCTTCATGATGGCGCGGAAATCTCTGTAACCGTTACATCGCCCTCTTTTGGTCAAGACCATCGGCAATTTCTGTCAGAATTTACGCGGGAAGAAACAAGAACACACATTTAAACGTGTCCATTTTATTCTAATAGCGCTTTATTTTTCAAAATCTCACAGTTCATTCATCGTTATATGTATCTTCGGCAATAAATTAACTACTATGGCTTCATGTAACATTTGTAATAATATTTGACAAAAATGCTAGTTCATTCAACCACACATTACACATCATCAACAGTATGCATATTTTCATATTTGACCATGACATTCATTTAAAAAAGTAAACATGGTTATATTACAAACCCACATATTTAAAAAAAAAAAAAAAAAAAAAAACAGAAAATATGTATTTTGATGCCATATGAGAATATGATTATGAGAGTGTACAATGGTTTGATATTATCTGAGTAATCCTCACAACTAGTGAGGATGCTGCAGAGGAAGACGATGTTGAAGATTTGTTTTCCAGGCATGAGTTGCAGTCCTTTCAGCATTGTTTGTCCTCCAGCCCCGTGACATCCCTTTTAAACCCCCTCACCACAATGTGAAACAATATAATGCCTATTGTTCTTTTACTCTTGAGTACTGTAACTGTTCTGTTTATATTCTGCTCATACCATAGTGCTCTCTTATTAAGCCAGAGAGAACAGGAAGTTCAGTTCTTCGTAAGCAAAAGTTACGAATTAATAATAAAAAAAAATAATAATAATAAGAGTCACCTTTCACAGCTGTTTTTACTTGTTCATTATCTCTACTATATACATTTCAACCAGAAACCCTTCTCCCCATGTCAAAACATTAAGACATTATTACAATATGCAATGTAGACTGGTGCATAGTCAAAGTACACTCTCAGTGGGTTGGTGATGTTTTTTTTTTTTTTTTTTTTGCAGTCCCTCAGGGAAATTCACTTCTTGGCTCTAAAACATTCATCAGGCACATGGTTTGGCTTCGGCCCTTTAGACTAAAGACTTTCTCTGTAGATGTGAAGCATCTGTAGCTCTGGAGATGGAGATCAGTGTGTGGAATCATCTGCTGTTTTTGACTAGCGATGACGGTACTGCATCGACTCACTGTAGCGTCTCTTCCTGTTGTTGTAATTGTTGTTGTTTTGATATTTGTGTGCATACATCTGGTAGGTAGATGCTGTAGAAAAAATTGGAAAAGATGTATTAACTTAAAAGGATAGTTCACACAAAACCAATTATGTCATCATGTTTGAACATATGTCACATATTTTAGTAAATAATGACTTAAATTTAAATTTCTCCTCACATAAATAATTTTGAGTGGCCTTAAGAAGACTTAAAATATACTTTTTGTTATTTTTGAATTCTGACAGACTCAGTCCCCATTATGGAAATGAGCATTTTGGGGAAAGGAAAAAAATTGGTGATTTATTTTGAAACAATTTTCACTTTCTAGAGACTTTCTCTTGTTAATAAATTTAACTTATTATTACAAAGAACCAGCAAGTAAGACATTAGGAAATTTTGAAGTAAAAAAACAAAACTGAAATAGTATTTTCCTGTAATGCATTCCCTAATAATCTTTGCTTTATTTACAACTTTACAGTGTATGTCCTCTTTTGTATTCCATGGAAAAAGTAAAGTAATGCAGTCAAAAGTTCAGTGTTGTTATCATTCACTAAAATTAAACTATTCAAATGTATCATATATATATATATATATATATATATATATATATATATATATATATATATATATATATATATATATATATATAAGCTGAAAAAAAAAAATATTTGAAAAACTTGAAATTGTCTTTCTCAGAAAGAAATAATGAAAGAAAAATGTAAATTAAGGACAATTTGAAATGTTGAAATGTTTAAACTAACTGAAATAAGTTACTAAAATTACTTACAGTAAAACTGATATACAAATAAAGAAATATATAATATATATATAATATATAATATAAATATTAAAAAAGAAAAAAAAGGCAAAAGCAGAACAAAACTACTTAAACTGAAATTAAAATTAAACTGAAAATAAACTGAAAATATAAAAATAAAAACAAATTCAAAATGTTTCATGTATAAATATATAAAATGTTATTATAAATAATTACTGAATTATTATACCCAGGCATTATAATTTCACTAAACATCTATTTATTCAGAGTCAGCAGCTTACGATTCAAGCATGTGATTTTGGGCTTGTCCCAGTCGCCGTCTTCTCGGCATCTGATAGTGGGAACGTGTCTTTGGATGAAGCCGTCCTTGCAGTGGTACCTGACCAGAGAGTTGATCTCATAGCGCGGCTTCATGCTGCCATAGATATGGGCATCCTTTATGACAGGAGGCTGACCGCAGGACACTGAGACAGAGGCAAAAGAAGGCCAAAGAAGATGAGCTGACAGCAAGCCACAGTGGAGACTAGAAGAAGAGGAAGATGAGGTCTCACCTGTGCCCTTCTTGCAGGTGAAGGTCAGGTGGTAATTGCACGGCACGTCGTTCCACTGGCCGTTCTCATGCCAGATCATCACCACGCAGTCCTCGCCCGTGGAGAAGAAGCTGTCCGGCTGACCCACTCTCCAGTTCTCAAATTGCTAGTGCAAAAGTACACAAGGGCATTTTATTCAAACTGCTCGTGCACCACTGCATGTGCCCACATGAGGGTGCAAAGATCACATGTAAGAATCTAAATAGACTGTGCTTTATACACATCTGGCAGAGTTACATGGGACTTTCCTTCATAAAATGGGATTATTCTAACAAAATGTACTGCTGCACTCAATTTGAATGTGTTGCACACAAACACACAAGCCCCATTTTATATGTACAAAGGCAGAAAAAAATTGTAATAAATATCAAATAAGCAGAATGACACAAGATCATAAAAATCAATATTTGTAGGATTATTGTTCATAAATATATACTGTATCCCACAATGCAATGTGTTCTTCCATTTCCATCATGACAAATGAACTGCAAATAGTAAATAATAATAATAATAATCACGCACAAAATTAATTTCAAATACCCATGTGTTTTTAATTGGACTCCACTTGCTGAAATAAATATGCAGTATTAAACTTTTCCTAAATTTGCAGTTTTGCACTTTGATTTATGCAATATAAATGAATAAACAAACAAACATACATTAATGAATAAACAAATAAAGCCAAATAAACAAATAAATAGTACCACTGCTTTAAAGTGATCTATGTGTTTCTATTTGATACCACACAGGATGATAGAAATGCTAAAGTGAGAAATTTTCCATTAGAATTAGCATCATCTAAGCTTACGGTTTATGACAGAGTAACAACTGCACTTTAAAATCTTTGTGCACAATTGCTTCACACTAATTTTAGGATCAAACAACATCATTTTTTTGCAGGCCGGAAAAAACAACACACCAAGAATGACTCATATCTCTGAATTCATGGGCACCTGGAACACAGACGTGCATCTAATAAACAGGCTTTATTAGGATCAAAATAATGAATCCCATCTTACCATGGGGTGTCCATCAGTCCAGCGGAAATCATTGTCAAACATTTTATCATTCAGTCCAATCCACTGATAGTCATGCCCCAAACCTACAAGACAAATTACACAGATTTCAGTATCTATCTCTGCAAACTAGTCCATACAAACTATCATATGATTTGGGATAAAGTGGACAAGTTGTGTGGTTGACTAATTTCTACTATATGTATCTGCGTATTGGTGGGAGAAATGGAAAGTTCCCTCTCCAAACTCAAATTGCTGCGTCAGACTGGTCAGGAAACTCAAACAAACAGAGAAATGTTTTGATAGCACCACAGTGTTTATACTCTTCGGGATAACCAATCAACTTTGTCTCTGCATATTAAACTAGAAAGAGAAAGCATTTTATAAAACAGAAAAAGACACTTTTAAGCTAGTGGATGAGTATTTTTTTTATAGAAAAGTATATATGGAAGCCCAGAGAAATGGAAGAAATTAATTAATCCTTTTGTGTGAGGACCTTTGCAAACTTTTTTGACATCTTTAATAGACTGCCTGCCTGAACTGGAAATAGCAGGAAATCAGTTAAATCAAACCACACATCAAATGACACAAACAAATGTAGAACAAATAGTTTCTGTGCCCTGAGGAGCCAAGAAGACGTTTGTTTAGTTTAGAGTCAACAGCACTTATGTGACTTATGGTTTGTTTAGTCAATGCTAGAATTCATTTAATCCTGATTATTTGTTTTTTGCCTCATTTGAAACTCTTTTTTTTTTTTTACATTTGATGAAAATGTGCCTGCGCAAATCTTAACATCACGCACTGCTTTGGGCATTTGCCAAAAGCATCGCTATACTGTAAAATGTCTGAAATGTTCTTGTGCCTTTTAGAGCACTGTTATGCAGTGCTGCAAGTGGCCAAAACCTGGCAAGTTTGTATTTTAGCACTTCCGAACTATAGTCCTTACATCAGTGGGGTATTCTGAATGTGGTTTTGTGTAAATGTCTGAAATAAGGTCTGTGGTGAACTCAACCTCAAGATATTTACACACTTTGTTCTACAACATAATATACATCAATAACACCCCCTTGTTAATTTGAACTCTTTTACTTGTCTTGAACAAGGCGGTGGCTAACAAGTGTCTAAATGGGACTACAAAGGATATAATGGACATTAAAAGTCATCACACCGAACAGGAAAACTCATCTACTCACTATTCGCTTTCACAGCCTTGTTGGTTTATAATTGCAGTCTTGCAATCTATTCTAACTCAAACTCAAAAGAGTTAAGTAGTAAACGAGTTATTAACTATTAAGAGTGAGCAATTAAATTACTGATGTCTGCTTTGGCAATACCATTCATAAAATCATAAACTCACGATTAACAAAGAGCTGCTCTTCATGGGACAGGACACTGGTGAGATGACCGCCCTGCAGACGACACGCTCTTTCTGCTGCTTCCCATGTCCGCCGGTGTGTGAAGTACTTATAGCAGTGGCTCTGAAACTTGTGCCAGCCAAAGTCACAAACCTCTGTATCTGAAAGTTTGAATGACAGAAAATGAAACATGAGAAACCTAAAAACGAGGCAAACAGGAAAAACACTGGATATTAGCCAGTGCACCCCAGTTCAAAGAGCAGATGCTTTTGTAATTCATGATACAGCTACAAGCAGCATGGCAGTGCCCATAGTTTATCAAATAAGAGATGTCTCATGATTAACTCTGTATTTTCTTCTGTGTTAACCATGAACAAGCCTGTCTTTCAGATCAAGTATAATCAGTTATAGTGCAGAATAGACACACAGAACCGCATCTGTTTTGAGTTCGGCCATTAACTGGGTTAACCTAGTGCATAGCACTTTTTATTCTATCCCATACAATGAAGATCATCAACATTTTGCTTGGACTGAAACCCGCCAATGACCGCAGTGCTTAGTGTGAAAGCTAAATGCAAACAATGACATCTAATGAGGCTGGAAAGAAAACACCAGTAAATGAGGCCAAGTAAATCATCCCAGACACACGGCTCATAGTGCTGTTTTCTTTAACTGATTATTCACCATTACGTGCTCGCTTTGTCCTTTGCCCGAACGTCCAGTAGATCATACCATAGAGTATGTACATTAGCAAGAACCACTGAAAATCTACTGTAATTGTTACAATAATATCCAAATTTTCAATCTAATTGAGAAAGTACTTTGTCCCTCCACTTTCAGTTGTCTTAAGTTGCATATTTTTTAAAGTAATGATAAATCACAACAAATAGTTAAACCAAACTGACCAAGTGTAATATGTCATGATGCATAGCACAATTAAAAAAAAAGTAGTCAAACTGTGGTCAGAGGCAGAGCAAATATGAACAAACTATCCTTGACTTTGGAGGTTTTTAAATCGCCTACTTATTTTGCAAGACCTAGAAGTAATATAGACAACGGATCAAATCAGGAAAAATACTTCAACCTCTAGTCAGTGTCTAGCATCTGGCCATTGCAAGCAACTTTGAGTGTTTCTTTTTGCACCTTTTCCCTGCTTGGCATCTTGGTCACGACAAGGACTCTGGTTTTCCCAAGTTCTGTCTCATGCCATTTGCTAATTTGGGTAAAATATTGTATTTATCACAATGTAACATTGTCATATGTCACTGAAGGTCCAAATTCAGCTTCACTGATTAAACACAACTGTTTTTTACATGATGTGGAATGCAAGAGTTAAGCTTTTTATGACTTCCTCTGATCTTTGGCTAAAAAGCCTGAGAAAACAGATGTCCTCAGAGGTGATGTTTATGCATGGAGAAGATTAGCTCTACTGACTAATGGCAGCAATATTTTGTATGAAGTTGGAACCAATCCATTGGGGGACCAACGCCCAACACGACTGTCAGGCCAGTGCAAGTGCGCGTAAATGTCAAGTCCTGAGAAGGTTAAATTTTGTCATTAATCACTTACCCCCATGTCGTTCCAAACCCGTAAAAGCTTTGTTCGTCTTCGGAACACAATTTAAGATATTTTGGATGAAAACCGGGAGGCCTTTAACTATCCCATAGACTGCCAAATAAATAACAGTGTCAAGGTCCAGGAAAGTATGAAAAGCATTATCAGAATAGTCCATCTGCCATCAGTGATTCAACTGTAAAGTTATGAAGCATACTGCTCAGATTTGTCAAAATGGCACTACGCTGATTTGGAGAGACATAGAGGAGAGGAATTGTTGAATAAAGTTGTTATTTTTGTTTTTTCTTCTTGTACAAACGAACGACATGGGGGAAAGTGATTAATGACAAAATTTTCATTTTGGGATGGAGTATCCCTTTAATAGTTCTCTTCAAAGTAAAAATGTGGCTCTCATTCATAAGTCAGCTGATTATTTTCTTAGTCGAAAGCTAAGGGGAAAGTCCTACGTGATGCAGGCAGGTGTTTGGGAGTTTCTATACTGTGGTTTGTCCTTAACATGACTCAGAGGGGTCTCCATGAGCCGCTTGGACAAATTATGATGCATTAATTGATTCCAGCTGCTTTCCCAGTATGGACCCATTTGCCAATCACAATTGCTTTCCCAGAATCCTAAGGGACCTCACCTTTAAGTGAGGGAACAGCAAAGAAGGGCCAAGAAACCTTTGTCAAAATCAATCCAAGCCCTGCTTGACTTCATCATCCTCAAACACGGTCCACAGCCATGCGAAAAAGAGATTCAGTATTTTCTTTTTTACGAGTTGTTTGTCAGTTAAAACAACATTCAAAAAGGGATGTTCTCATTTGAAGAGCTTCACTTAACATTTTGATGGTTAATGGAAACTAACAGTGAAAAATCTCCCACTGAATACCAACAAGATGTATGTAAATGTGATTTGAACCCTCACATTATAGATTTAATTTCAATTTCAAGCATATCAAAGCCTAACCTCTGCACAGAACAATGCCAAGCCAATGACCAGACTAAATGATCAGATTCGGCACCTACTTTGTCCCCCCTTAAAGACTCATGTAATGGTTTAAAGGCAATATGAAGATCTTGTATTATAATACAATAAGGTTCTACAGTATATGCTTACATTAGTTGAATCAATAGCTAACACAAAAGAACAGTGAAGAACACTTTTTAAGCATCTTAAACTTAATTTCTTCATACTGTATACTGATACATATTTAACATTTCCGTTCATATAAATTAACATTAAGCTGGATTATTAAATGTGTTCAAAATATTGTTAGATCATAAAATCCAACAAACTAACCAAAAATGACCAAATATTATGTCCATGGTTTTATTGTACACAATTCAGTTGCTATATGCTATTGTCTTATGCTTAAGCACATTTCTTTGTCTCAGCCTCAGACTTTATGCCCACGGACCGTTGGCTGAACGCCTGATGCATATGGTAGACAAAATTGGAAACACTTCAAAGTTTCTAAGTTGTCATTGATTGGTTGAATTCTGCAGGATTTCCAGGACACATGCATGCTGCATTCTTTAACATTCCACCTGGAAACAAAGATGCCGTGACGCCAACCCCCCCACCCCCCCCCAACAAAAAAAGAAAGCTGTAGTGTTTAAAACTGACAATGAGAGCCTATCAAGTATGTGAAATACGTAAAGTTTGTGGCATAGACTCACGCCCCTAAACATGACACGGCACAAACCAAAATGTGATTGATTGCTTTACATGTCAGTCATACGGCATCTTGGGCGGTACTTGGCTATTCAAAGTGGCCAAGGTTTCCAGACCTTCTGCCGTCACTCTGAAGATCTGGCTACGCGAGACTAATTAGTTTGTGGTTGCTAGGGTATTTTAGGTGGTTGCTAGGGTATTCTAAGAGACTGCTTATTAGATCCACTTCCATGTCAAGATATTTTGGGACCAGTTGCATAAACAAAAGCCCCAGCGTTAAGACTGTCTCTCAAGAACCACTAATCCGACCAACTAGCAGTTAACCAAATGGTAATCAGTCTTACTTTTCAGATTTAAATTATACCAATCTGCCATTTCATGTAACTGATTAAAAAAAGTTATGACCAGTCTTACAGAAAAAAAAAAAAAATATTCTACTAAATAATTGTAAGACTAATCTAAGTAGTTTATGCAACCAGCTCCTGGTGTTTAATTATGACTTCACTGTAGATCTAAGCCAGTCTATTGCTATTGCCTTAGAAAGCACTGGTAATAATATCATAGCCTGACATGTCAATTTCAACCCAATCAAATCTCATCGGACACAAAAAGTACGGGCCTCTATAAGTTTCTGCTGAATATTCCACTGAAATATGCACATTACGGAAGTTCAGTGCGTCATTTCATGCTGGCTTTAATTAGTTTCTTAAGTCTTCTAAAAGTCACAACCTAAATATGGGACCTACTCAAGTCATGCCTGAATGAGTATGACGAGGCGACTGAAGTGTACTCATCATTTAGGCAGCCACACTGATGTTCCTGGGACCATGCCAAGTAAGTCAGTTGGCTCAGCAATGGCTCATTGAACTGCTCAGCGTTTGTGAGAAGTGTGGTGGGTGTAAGGGAAGAGGCATTGTCGGCACTGACTGTGTGACCTTTTCTCTGAACCTTATTGTTGGCACAAACCCACTTTCATTCCTCTGGACACCATATCACACACCCTCTGGAGAATCAGGCCTGACAGATGTGGTGAAATTTGTGGTTTGCCCATGCTAACTGTTTGGGCTGATTGCCATACTGTATACCGTTTGCGTCAGTGGATTTATTAAACAGTCATAGCTCACTATTTAGAAACTAGCACCCTAAATCATAACATATTCCATCCAATAACTCCTACCAATAACTTAGTTATATATTATTCCAGTTACAATGGAAACATAACAGGCAATCAGGCAGACAAATGTTTAAAATATGCAATCATTGCAAGATGATTGTAAGTTACATAAGTTACATAAATTACAACAGACATTATGTTTTAGCATGAAAGTGATAAGATAGAATTGCTTGGCAACTTGCTAGCAAGCCACAGTCCACATTTTATTGCAAAAAACAAAAATATTCCTTCAATAATTTCATATATTAGCCCAATTAAAACAATTGTATAGCACCATGTCAGTGCTGATTTCATACCTTGCTCACAGAGGGGTCCTGAATAGCTGGGCAGACAGACACAACTGAAAGCGTTTAACCGGTCAATGCATGTACCACCATTGCGACAAGGGTTTGACTGGCATTCGTCAATTTCTGCAGGAATTAGGACATGGAAATTCCTTACTTTACTCAGAAACTTTAATTGTGTTCATCAAAAGTGAAAATATTAAAGCTTCGAACCATTTTCACAGTGTTCCCCACTGAATCCAGGCATGCAGACACATATGTTTCCTTTTCCATTAGAATAGCAAGTTCCGTCATTTTCACACACACTGACAGAGCAAAGTGTGAGATCTGAAATATCAAAGTAACATCTATTAGTGGATGGACTAATCCATTATGGATAAGTGGAATACAAAGCAGAGTAATTTAAATATTTTGTAAACATCAAGAGAGGAACTACTGAAATCACATTTATACCACTTTACAAGATAAGCAATATATTGTATGAGTTACAAAAATATGCTGAACTGTACCTTGCAAAACCTCCATATGGCTCTCAACAGTGTAGCTGGAATCTGTCCAGACTTCTGTTTTTTTTGTAGTGAACTCTTCCCTGGACGGCGGTTGTCTTTGGACAATTGAGGAACCCACCACATCTTCATAATCTACAACATTCTCTTCAAATACCACAGTACTTGTGGCTTTGGGGGTGGTGAAAACATCTTCTGTAGCAGAAGTAGTTCCCCTATCCAAGACCTGAACTGTCTCTTTCACATTTAAGTCAGTAACAACACTGGTGGTGGGATAACTGGCAACTTGGGTAAATGAGGTGAGAGGCTTCGCCGTTGGGAATCCAAATGTAGAAAGTGATATTTCTTGCGTTGTCTCCTCTGAAGTCTCTGATGACTGCACTGAGGTGGTTGTCTCTTCTGATGGTGATTTATGGATCAGAACGGTTTCTTGGGAGCCTGAAGTCTCTGATGACAGCACTGAGGTGGTCGTCTCTTCTGATGGTGATATTTGGATTAGAACGGTTTCTTGGGAGCCTGAAGTCTCTGATGACTGCACTGAGGTGGTCGTCTCTTCTGATGGTGATATTTGGATTAGAACGGTTTCTTGGGAGCCTGAAGTCTCGGATGATTCCACTGAGGTGGTTGTCTCTTCTGATTGTGATATTTGGATTAGAACGGTTTCTTGGGAGCCTGAAGTCTCGGATGATTCCACTGAGGTGGTTGTCTCTTCTGATGGTGATATTTGGATTAGAACGGTTTCTTGGGAGCCTGAAGTTTCTGATGACTGTACTGAGGTGGTTGTCTCTTCTGATGGTGATTTTTGGATTAGAACAGTTTCTTGGGAGGAAGACATTACTGCTCTAAGACTATCAGTGGGCAGAAGGGTGGTCTCTGAACTTTGGGTTGTGAATTTTGTTTGAGTTTGGACACTAGTGAAAGTCAGTGGTGTTGCGTCTTCTGCAGAACCCTCAAATACTTCAGTTGTTTCATCATGTGCATCAACACTCGTTTCTTCAGTTTGTTTAATGAGAAGGGATGGAACAGTAGTGGCAGTGAAAGGTTGTTTTGAGAATGCTTCAGTTGGCTGATCACCAGAGCCGATGTCTTCAGAGATGGTGAAGATTGTAATTACGTCTTTTTCAATCTCGGGCACCAATAAAGGACTCTTAGTTGTACTTCTGTTTTGGTCTTTCTCAGAGTGTGTAATGTAAGGAGTGCTTTCTTTTGGGATTGCCTCTGTTTGAAAAGTTGAAACCACCTGAATCGTAGGATCTGTACTGGGCAAAGCTAAACTAACAGGTTGCTTAGACTCTTTGTGATGAGTAGTTGTTAAGGAAAGTGTAAAGCTTTGAGATGAAACAGTGAAAGATGGAGATAGAGTTGGTTGTTTTGATTCTTCTGCTGTATCTGTATCTTGACCCGAGCCCTCATCTTCAGTGGAGGTTGAGCCCTCAAAATCTTCTGTTTCTGGTTTCATTTCTCTGTTCTCTGTTCTCTTTATTTCTACAGTGCTGGATTCTGGAGTTGTAACAATTGGTCCTTTGGTACTGCAGTCCACCCCAAATGCCAGTGTAGTCTTCTCTGTTTCAGCTAGTTCAGTTTCGTCGGTAGCCACCACATATGGGCCATTAGTTGTTGGAAGTGTGTCATCTGCAGAACCTTCAAAGGGGGTCAGTTCCTCTTCATCATCTGTTGTGTGCATCCCTGAACCTTCTTCGTGCATGCTAAATGATATGGCTTGTGGGGTCATCTTCTGGCTTGAGGATTTGGTTGCAAATGTGGGCAACTCTGTCGTGGTTATACTTTCCAGGCTCTTTGTTGTGAAATGGGGCTCAATTGGGCTTCTGGACGTGGATCCAGATTCATCTGTCTCAGGCGAAGATGTGGTGCCTTCAGCCACCTCCGTAAACATTGCATCATCAGGGATGTTTTCTTCTGGTGGTGGGATAGCAGTGTCAAATTGGTCTCCTCTAGCCTCCTGAGTTCGGTCAGTGTCCGGTTTCAGAGTCAGCTCGTGTTTTCCGTTAATGAAACTCACTTTTGGGGTGATGGTAACAGAAGCAGATGGATATGTTTCACCTGTAAGGTCTCCACTGCCCAAAGGTGGTTCACTTTTAACAGATGTTAGATTAAAGAGCCCTGGTTCTCCAAGGAATTTCAGAATAGCATCAACTCCCGCAGTATCAACGGTATCATCTGCAAACAAATAGTTAAAATACATAAGACACACCTACATCACTGGTTTTCAATTTCAGTCCTGGTTCTGATCATCAGCTCATTAGGAGACAGATACATGAACTGAACTGATAAGAGAGACATACAAAATGTCTGGACTGGAATTGTGACTGACTTAAGTGAATTAGTTATATAATACTGGGTAAGCCAACAGCTTATCAAAGATGATCTACTGTAAAATCTGCTTCCATATTCAGTTACGAATTCATGTTGCCAATTTTTCCAACAACTTTATAGACATATTAGAAACTAGCACTGCATATCTATTCCACTTAATGGCTAGAGCCAAATAAAACGCTCACATCAGTTATGATTTTTGCAGTAAAGATATTACTGATTATTGTTTCTACATAAGTAATGTCTCTACTTAAATACAGCGAAAAGCTTATTATAAATTCTACTCAGTGATATGTCCATGTGAGATCCTAAAGTCACTATATTTCAATAATACATGACCCTTTTCATTTTTACATAGTTCAAAATGAAACAAAGTCATTCCAGCTACTGTTACCTTACGCAGTTAAATTTTGTGAAATATAGCCAGAAATTGTACTACATCCTCAAGGCCTCAATAACATGCATAACAAAATATACTTTTCCTTTGGTGGACCCACTAGCAGCCACACATGGTAACCTGATCTGTAGACTGGACGAGGTAAGGAAAAGTAATTAGCTTGCAGTGATTACTTCACTGATTGTTTTAAGGGGCTTTGCCATTTGACCCAGGAGGCATTTGTCTGTGGCTTTGAAAGCTACTCTTTCTCACACTCAACACCTCTGTCTCTCCCTGATGTTTTACTTCAGTAGGTGCCCCTTTACCAGTTGGTATAAATGTGTCAACTGATTAATGTCGACCCACAGGACCTACAAGACAGGAACACTGGCTGCAGTCTATTTACAGATGTTTATCAACCTCATCACTCTTTCCAGCAACAGTCAATCAAGGTCGTGGGAAGGCATGGAAGATCTGTTTCTCTTCTCCTTTTTATGCATATAGGCAGCACCACTAGTTTAGCTATACTTCTGGATGAGGTAAAGATTTGGCACAAACCAAATATTAAAGCAATTGCATGAAATCGAAGGACCAAGTCCAAATCTTTTGTTTGCAAAACAGCAGCAGGCATATTGACAGAGTCAAATGTGGCCTCTCTTTAGCCAAGATCTACAATCATTTTGCATCTCAGTGTTTCCTAAACCAAGTCACTCATTTACAACATGCTGCTTTGGACAAGCAACAATCACAGAAAAACACAGCCACACCAAAATATGAAAGGACAAGCAAAACTGGTTCATGTGAGCAAGAACTCAATGTATTATATCTTTGTATACTGTCTTGCTCTGGTAAAATTAGCTTCTATATAAATGTTTTTTTTTTTTTTTTTTTTTTTTTTTTTTTGCATCGACAACATTTTCTAAACTTCCATCTGACCTACCTGATTGATTTCTCCGCGTAATGTTGTATATGAACAAATTGATGCCCATTGGAAAGTCGACGTCCTTTGTGGTTTCATTCTGCTGGCCTTGCAAGTTCTCTTCAAATAAATGTGAGCTTTTCAAAGTGGACTCAGCCAAATCCAGACTTTTTTCAGTCATGTTTGCTATGGTTTCATTCTCTTTGTACACAATTTGTGGCTTGTCTGGATCTCCTTTCAAGTCTATAACAAACACAGGTGAAGCAGGAATCACATTCTCAGGAGTATCCGTGTCAGTGCTGCTGCTACCCTCCGCACCACTGGATTCCCCGTGTGTAGTAGTCCATCCAGGATGCATCTTCTCTACGTTGGGCTGACGGGGTTGCTGGATAGAGAAGAAGGAATCTAAATAATGGGGCGTACCATCATGGGGTACCCCTTGCACCAAGGAGCTGTCTTTGTCCAAAGAGCTGTCATAGTCATTAAATGTGGTTGTGGTTTCCATATCAGAAATTGTCTTAGCTTCAGTTGGTACAACAACAATAGATTTAGCATAGGGATATGCTTCAGGCGAGCCTCTGTCACGTGGAGCCATTCTTGCAGAGAACATGGATGGTGGCTCTTCTGTGGTGCCATGGGCTGCCAAAGAAAAGACTGCTTTAAGGGAAGAGATTTGATGGGTGTCTGAGAGAACTGGAGGTGTTGTAGGTCCAGCTGTGGGTACAGTTGTGGGATCCCATCCTGAGAACAGAGAGAAGAGGAAAGATCTAATTTTGACCAAGCCTTTCTCAAATACTTCTTAAGATGAAGTGCGTAGCTTTGCTGAGCATAGTGGCAACAAATGAAACTACAAAAATAAAGGTTTTAAATTGTAAATGGCTTCAGTTCTTCAGCTCGTCTCACCCATATTCATACAATTTACTGACAACAGCTGACAAGTCAGACTGCCCAAACAAAAAGAGAAATGTCAAAAGTGCCACATCGTCAACCTATAAACAGTATATATGTTTCCATACATAAAATAGTGATAGATTAAACTATGACACCTTTATTAGGTGATATTCAGGTGAGCACTGTAGAATACTTTTGCAGTTTTATCCAAAATCTATAAATGTTGACCAAGTGCAATAAATGCAATTCCTGGCAGCAAAGTCAAGATATTTCTATCATCTAAGTATTTAGGGATTTTTTGGCTGGTAAAGAGTTATTTTGGGAAAATGACACACTATGATAGGGTTGAACTTGACAGTTAATATTTACTTTGAAACTTTAGCTTCCTTTCCAGAACATTTTTGGCTAGGTTGCATTTTGCCTAACCACATATTTTGACTCCGACCAGTAGGTAAATAGTCCTGAATTAGTGCACTTGGAAAGTTTCATAATGTAAGTGCCAACATCATCTCATTCTCACGATCGATAAATCAAACCCAAACACTGCTGTCTACGTGCATGCTAACTCTGACGCAGTTTCACGGACCAATATAAAAACTCAAAATGGCCAAGTTAACGACACTATAATGTTCACTCTTGTCAGTTCATACACATATTGCTGCTGTGCTTATGACGTGTTGGCAAGCCTCCAAAGGTTTGACGGTAAAAACGTTTCATGCTTAGCAAGAGGTTTCAACACCACGGTAAAACCATTCATGATGACATGTATGGCAGTCGCCCATCTGGCTGCATGCAGGGGAATAGAAAGGGGGTCCAAAAGTCTCAAAGTACAAGTGAAAAGGCATCTATTTTGCTGAATTGAAAAATATACATGGATTTCAGAATGTCTTAATATGTAGTGTGTCTCCTTTTCATTTAATGACAGCAGCATGTGACCTTATAAGGCATTTTTAATTTTTTCACTAATAAAAATTAGGCTGGGAGAGATAGACATACCCTGCTGTTCAGAAGTTTGGGGTCAGTAATTAAAAAAAAAAAAAAACATGTTTTGATACTCTTAATCAGCAATGAGGCATTAAATTGATAAAAAGTGACAGTAAAGACATTTATAATGTTACAAGAGATGTCTATTTTAAATAAATGCTGTTCTTTTGAACATTCTATTCAAAGAATCCTGAAAAATATGTATCACCGTTTCCACAAAAAAATTAAGCAGGATTCATAATAATAAGAAATGTTTCTTGAGCAGCAAATCAGCATATTAGAATGAATTCTGAAGG
Source organism: Cyprinus carpio (assembly GCF_018340385.1). Taxonomy (NCBI): domain Eukaryota; kingdom Metazoa; phylum Chordata; class Actinopteri; order Cypriniformes; family Cyprinidae; genus Cyprinus; species Cyprinus carpio. Next base: position 16,341,035 of record NC_056581.1, on the reverse strand, counting down.
ATCATGTGACACTGAAGACTAGAGTAATGATGCTGAAAATTCACCTGTCATTACAGAAATAAATTGTATTTTAAAATATATTTGAATAGAAAACAGTACTTTTAATCATATTTTACAAAATTTCTATTTTAACTGTATTTTTTTATTAAATAAATGCAGCCTTGGTGAGCAGAAGAGACCTCTTTTTAAAAAATTACTAAATCTGACTGACCCCAAACTTTTAAATGATAGTGTATGTCTGTTCAATATGTTGAATGTACAACTGATTTCTATCTGTTGCATTTCACTGACAATTTGGTCTGACTTATGCAACAAAATGCTTGTTTTCAATACTAACCAACAATTGTTGTTCTTTCCGCATTTACCGCATTTGACGATTTATGTTCTTTTGAATCTGTTTTTACACCAGCAGCATTTCAGACACATAATGCAAAAGTTATGCAGAGTGTTGTGTGCAGAAAAAGGCCCACACCCATTTCTGTTTCCTTCAGTCTCTTCAAATGTGGATCTATCTCCATCTTTGTGTAAGCCTGGACACATCATGACCAGGCTAACAGAATAAAAAATACCCGAATACTATGACAACATGACATTATCAGGATTCATATATATACATAAGGGTGAGTAAATTATTAAATGATGACAAAAGCCTCCCACATTTGCTGTCGACAAGGGTATCGCACTGCTTCTTTGTCTCTGGCTCAGTGTGTGGACACACAAAGCCAGCTGTTAGACGTTAGGGATGTGTCCTCTTTTCTATGCAGCGCCTCTGATGTAAAACATAAGGCATCTTTTTTCCTTATAAAACCCCAGTGATCTTGAAACAGCACAAAAGGAAGCCACATCCCCCCACTAGCACTTGTTTATATATTATAGTGGGGCGCTCTTGCCCTCCACGCTCTTTTCTGGCCTATCCAGAGTGCTTTTGTTTGTTCTGCGGTAGAAGCCCATTTAAGAGAAGTGCTTCATGTCCGGTTACATGAAACAAGCCGCGGCTAACAGGAAAGCCACAAAATCCCTGGAGTCAGGGGGCGAAAAGGAGATACCCAATATAAAATCGGATTAAATGCATGTTAAGCGCTACTTTTTTGGGTCAGTTAGTTTGCCATTTTAAGGCACATATTTGAGCTAGACGTAGAACAGAGGTTTAACAGATGAAATCTGAGGACGCCCTGGAGAGAACGAATTATTCTGCTTCCACCCAGCTAGCAGAGAGAGTAAAGGTCTACTCGGAGTCACAGCTGTTATGATATCACAGCAAAACAGATGCCTTCCTATCTGCAAAACAATATCATGAGAAAAACATGCACTAACAGAGTTGCGTGAATCTCTGGAAACCTGTCAAAGAACATGCCTGGGTTATATTTCATCTCAAAATTGATAAAAACGAAATGAGATATTTCCATAAAATAATATTTATTTACTTATTTCTTTATTATTTTTTTTTTGTTTTGTTATAAAAAAATAAATTTGATATTTTTAGGAATAGATTTTAATTTCAAATTTTTCTTCAAAGTTTTAAGGATTAGTTTTTTGTCATGAGCATTTCATGAAGACATACCTTTGAAACAGAAAGCTCCCAGCTTCTCACTCTGTAAAGGAAATCCAGTCTGGTTGAGGAAGCGGTACATAGTCCTCACACCCAGCTGTCCTTTGCCGCACTGCATTCTGGGTACAGAGATGGGGTAGCGGGCGCTGCCATCAGACAGCCAGCCGAAGTCGCAGCGGTCCATGCCGGCCCTCCAGGCTGCATGCAGGTGACCTGGAGATGCTAAAACTGCATCCCGTCTCTCGCATGCCTCCCTGGCCTCATCTAGAGTCATCTTATCATCAGCGAAAAACACCTCACCTGAGATTAAACACACACAATAACACATCACCTTCTGTGCATTGCACATTCTAAACAAATAAGGCAATCCCAGAATGCACTTCTACTAAAAGTGAACCAAATACTAGAGTCATCTAATAGTCATATATATATATATACTATATATATATATATATATATATATATATATAGTTATATATTATATATATATATATATATATAGTTATATATTTTGTGGTGTGAGTGTTTGTTTTAGTATTTGCTTTATCAATACATTTTGCAACAGAATATAGAAGTAAATTACTGATGCGATTAAATTAGATTGCTATAATCCCCAATAAAGCCACACATGGATCTATTTAATTTCAATTTCCCCTCCAAATTCTCATTACTGTCATTAAAAAAGAAGTGTTGGTTACATTTTATTTTAAGGTGTCCTTGTTACAGTGTAATTATACATTTAATATTAATTAACTACATGTGCTTACTATATGGTTAGGGTTAGGATTAGGGTTTGGTTTAATTATGCATAATTAAATGTTATTATAATAGTAAGTACATGTAACGTGTAACAAGGACACCTAAAAATAAAGTGTTACCGAAGTATTTTATATTGTGAAAAATCTGAATAAATAATTATATTATAATAAAACAATAAAAGTATTTTTTTACATTATAGTAATATTTGTTTTTGTTTTTTTTTGAAAAAACTATTTTATATTTTAATATCATAACCATTTCTGTGAGATTCACCCAATATTGTTTTTCAAGAGAATGCAGTAAATACAGTAAATTATCGCTCAGCAATAAAAACCAAACATGGATTGATCATTAAGATTTTTTCATTAAGACATTTTCCCTCCAAATCTCATTTTTTCAATGATAAAAAAAAAACTATTTCGATGTTGCCATAGAAACAAGTAATTTGCGAGTGAGCATGTGATACGCTCAGAGCAGACTATTCAAACTGTCATCTCATAATTATAGTAATTCTGACACAACGTGAACACAGCGAGTCTCTCGTGTTTTTCACGTGAAGAGAAACCCATTCCCTCTATAGCTCGTTTCTAAACTTACCCTGTAGTTTTCCTACATAGCAGTACACATCATACGTTTCATGGGAATTTCTGAGTCCGTATGATCTGACTCCTGGCCTCATTATCATATCGCCATGACAACCTTCACGTGGCATTGTTATGGGGTATCTGTGGAGAACAACCACAGATGTACTTCTCATATCAGTAATATTCAAATGTAGATAGCATGATTTGATAGATTTGTGTCTGGATCCGGAGAAATCACCTGACGGTTTGGTCAGCCAGCCATCCGGCATCGCACTGGTCAAATCCGTCCTCGAAGGCTGAATAAAGCTGCTCGGCAGTGGCAATGGTCGCGTCCACATCAGTGCAGGCCTGCTTGGCGTGCTCCAAATCTAGAGTGTAGCGACTGGTGTTGGCACGGTAATGAAACACAACACCTGTGAGACAACAAAAATCAACAACTAACTGATTTGATCAAATCGTATATATAGCAATTTTGAGGTTTTGTTTTGTGATACACTGATATATTTTTGTATACCTGAAATGACCACCATCTACACTAGCATTCAAAAGTTTGAAGTCAGTAAGTTTTTGAAAGAAATGAATACTTTTACTCATTAAGGACTTATTACATTGATCTAAAGTGACTGTAAAGGTATTTAACACTAATAATAATCAGAAATGTTTCTTGAGCAGCAAATCAGCATATTAGAATTATTTCTGAAGGATCATGTGACACTGAAGACTGGAGTAATGACGCTGGAAATTCAGCTTTGATCACAGAAATATTTTAAAATATATTCAACTAAAAACATTTATTTTACGTAAATGGTAGTAATATTTCACAATATTACTGTTTTTACTGTATTCTTGATCAAATCAATACTGCCTTGGTGAGCATAAGAGACTTCTTTCAAAAACATAAAATAATTAAATTAAATTAAATTCCAAGCAACCCCAACTTATGAATGGTCATTAATATGTTCAACAATTTGATTTTATTTCCAGTCAGGAAATAATGTGATGGTCATGATATGCATATTTGTTTTCATCTAACAACAAATTGGATCAAATGGGCTGCTTTTGTGACGAATCCCTAGATTCAAAGAAGGCAGCTTTTGTTCCGAACATTGGAAGTTTTAGCCACAACAACAAGCTGTTGTCTTACAAAAGTGAAGAATCATTGTATTGTTCAGCTATTTAGGTACCTGTCGTGTCAAATGCTGAACATGATGTGAATAGTAATTGCTCTCTCAGCATTACACAGCACCAAAGCATCAAAACTGATCTTATCGCCCCACTCTTTATACACTTGTTTTAACTATTTTCCCATACAGTATCCCTAAATGGTGCTCTGAACTTACACAAGGCAATTATCTGACATAACAGCCACTTAAGAATAGATTTTTGAAATACTTTGAACTATATTTTGAGCAAGACAAAATATCTTTAAATCACTATGCTTATGGTAGATTGAAAGAGAAAGATCCATCTGCATGTGTATGAATAAAAGAGAAAGAATTTATGGATGCAACTTTTCCAAGAAGGATAAAGAATAGAATAGAATAGAATAGAATAGAATAGAATAGAATAGAATAGAATAGAATAGAATAATAAAAGAAAAGAAAAATTTCCAAGAGGCTTTTACTGTGCAAACTGACTAACAGCTAAATAATGAAAAAAAATAAAAAAAATAAAAAATAAAAAATTATATATATATATATATATATATATATATATATATATATATATATATATATGCAATATATTATAATATATATATATATATATATATATATATATATATAACAATAAAATATTATTCCTATTATGCAATGCAATATGTATATATAAATGTAATTAACAATGGAAAATATATGCAATGCAATATGTATATTTAAATGTAATTTGTAATAAAAAAAAAAAAAAAAGGTAAATTTTAAATGTTTTTTATTTTAAAGTGTTTGAATTTATGGTTTTGGTTCAATAAGATGAAATACTTCAGCACATATAAGCAATAGTACTACTGATATTTGTTCAGCAAACACTACTAATAAGGCTCAGAACAGGCCATGCAGTCTGACTGTTATTTGTCCTTTTATGGGCTTTTCTAGTCTTTTTTGGGAACATTAGCAGAACTGCTGGCTGACGAGCCAGGATCTGAATGCTCTTTCCTCAGAGGGATGGCAGTGTGTTTTTTGGGTAGGCACTACCCTTGAGTGGCAATCAGTGCTGCCCAGGGGTCTAAAAGAGTGCATTGAGTGTATTTGGCAGGAAGACACATGGCCCTCTATGGGCCTACAAACACTCCAACACCACCGTCTCATCTGAGCCAGATGTGCTCATGTTTTACTGCACATAATTATGCTGTAAACAAATACAGTGTTGTTAATAATGTAAGGAACCTTGAACTATTTTTTAAGACATTCATTCATAATGCAGTCATTCAAGAACCAAAAAAAATAAAAATAATTTAACATGTTCTTGCATTGATTAAAACACAAATCATTCACTCTTCCTTTCTATTACTTAGAAACACAATAGGGCCTTGTCAAGATTCGAGGAAAAAACTGACTCTGAAAGTGATTTTTCCAGACTCTAAAGCAAAATAATCTTTCCCCCTTGTCTCCTGACAGGAACGCTGTTCCATTTTGGCTAGCGATGACTAATTTCATCATCACATATGCTTACGAGAGTAAAAAAGTGCAGCACATCTGAGAGCCACAGCTGAACAACTCCGCCAATGGGAATCCTGCTGAAGGAAGTTAAAGAAGCACCATTTTACTTCGCAACGTGACATATTTCTGAGCAAATATATGAGAAAATATATATATGGTATATATTATGTTAAAGAATAAATAAATACCTATTTTTAATTTTAAATTTCCATTGTAGTCTAATCTTTAAAAAACTTAATTTAATAACACTGATAAATCTAAAAATATAATTTAATATATATAAAATGATAAATGTAATAATTTGCAAATATCAAAATAAATATTTAATATCAGTTAATATTTAATTATAATATTTGCAATTTCACTTTAATAAATAGTATTAATATTTTCATATCATACACTTCACAACCCATTTTACATCATAACGAAGTATTTCCAAATCTAGGCCAGGATTTAACTGGATCATGAAAATTGACCTCATTTTAAAGATAAAATCTTACAATATTTAATAAGAACTCATTCATATTTAATTATAATATGATTTTAGTCAAAATATTGAATTTTGCATGCTCATTACCTCTATTTTTACATTTAGATTACCTTTGTAGTATTTAATATTTAAAGACAATATAACTATATATTATATTTCCAGATAAAACGTAAGACAAATGTAGGGCTGGACTTAACTGGATCATAAAAAGTGGGCTCACTTAACATTAAAGCATTGAAATAATATTAATATTAGTGAATATTTAATTATAATAATTAATATGTATTAATGAATATTTAATATTATAATTAAAATATATATTTATTATGCTCATTTCCCCTATTTTTACATTTAGATTACCTTTGTTGTCTATTTTTAAAAAAAAAGACTAATAATTTAACAACATCTATAAATCTAAAAATATTATATATAAATATATAAAAGAACAAATCTAACCTTTAGCTAATCACAAAGTGAATATTTCATATTAATTAATTATTTATTATGATATTTTTAAATATTATTTTATATTATGACTTTTTTTTTTTTTTTTTTACTCAGTTGTACATTTAACAAATATTTGATTTTCTTTTAAATATCCTTTATAAATTATAGCCTTTTTTAAACCAGTTTTATTTCTGGATGAAACCCAGATCCTGAAAAGTGGCCATTCTGTAACAAAATGCACTGGCAGTTGGAGGAAAGTCATTAGGGAACATATAATTAATTCAGCCGGAAACATGTATTGCTTTCATATTTTACAAAGAGAATGACTGACCATTGACGTTCAGGGAGACGGACTCTTGAGTGTCTTCAATGCCGTGCATGACCTCACAGCGGTAAATGCCCGCATCACTGGCCCTGAGTCTCGCTATGGACAGAGACGCATCGCCTTTGTCCTCAGGGTGGCTGGGAACTGATACCCTGCCTTTAAACTCCGGCCCAATCTTGAGGAACCCATTCTGGGTCACTATCACTACGGTTTCCTCATCACCCACGAGTTTAGTCCACTTGATCCGGAGATGGTCCGGGTGGGTGCTGGATGCTGTGGCCGCAGCTGCAGTGGTGGAGGTGCTGGAGCTGCCGGTAGGAGGTGGGAGGATGGAGAAATGGCAGGGCAGGACCACCTGCTCCGCTAGCGACCCTTGCACTGGAGAACTCCTCTCCACCTTCATCCTACGGGCAGAGTCTGCAAACAAGAAGTAGATGGAGGAGAGGAACCCAAGAGCAGACACAGCATATCATCGGCTGGAAGCTTTGAAAGAACACTCAAATATTCTGCTTCCATTGTGACTGAATATTTTAACCATACTGCTTAACTACAATATATATATATTTATGTGTTTCATGTAGTCACTTATAGCAGACCAGGGTTATTATCGTTAACTAAAACCACTGAAAAAAAAATACTTCAAATAAAATAAACTAACTGAAATTAAATATAAAACTTACAATATAAAACAAACTAAACAATTTTTTTTTTTAAAAAAAAGGCAATACGATTAAATAAAATAAGTTTAAGTAAAATAACTAAGACTGAATGAAAACTATATATATATATATATATATATATATATATATATATATATATAACCAAAACCCTAAACATTCTAACCCTAAAGTGAAAATTTTAAATAATACATTAATTTACTAATTATAATTCAAAATATTTTTAAATACAACTATAATAGGACATCAGCGAAACTAAAATAGTGTAGCAGATGTTAAGTAGTCATTTAGCATACAACACATAAGAAGTTCTAAGGAATTGGAAGCTGGTTTACAGTGATTTGCTAGGGATGCATGATATATCGGTATCATATCGGTCAATGGCCAATATTACAGATTTTTTTAATATATCATTGTATTAGTTGATTTTAAATATTGTACATGCTTATTTCTCCCGATTTAAAGTTCAATTACTTTTGTCAGCATGTAGCAGTTACTTAATGTCAATCTACAAAAACACATTTTAATAACACCAAAAAGTCCAAGCTTTAACAAATCCAAAAAATATTTTATATTAGCGCACATTAAATTATAATAATAGTAGTATACTTTATTATCTCAAAAGGAAAATTGTTGTGGACTACATATTTATCATAGATATTATTATCAATATTTATCATAATATTAATATATTTACAATTATTATAATAAATAATATAATTTTAATTAATATTTTTGTTGATTCTTTGACAAATTGTTGACTCTGACATTGGTTTGTTGCTCTTTTGTAAGTTGCTTTGGATAAAAGCAATAAATCCATAAATGTAAATATAAATAATATGAATATTTTTCATATCATACATTATCTTGTGGCCTAAAATCACTTATAACAATTAAAATGAAAAATAGAATCAAATTGTATTTACCATTTGTTATCAGCCATTGCATAAAAGAGATTATCGGCTTAAGAGTATCGGTGATAATTTGAATAACTTCCATTTATCGATATTGTCCATTACATGAAAATGATAACTGGCTTATCAACCAGGATATTAACATCACTGCATTCCTAGCGTATGCCAATTTTAACGGTTTGGACAGTCTAAATGAAAAGAAAAAAAAGGTTTATAATTGTGAAGAGGAAGAATAATAAAAAAAAAAAAACTTACCATCTTTGGTTACAGCAGCGCTGCAGACACAGACCAACCAGAGAATGTGCTTCACGTCCAATAACATCTCAGTTCTACGAATAAATAAATAAAAGCTTTTCATTTTGTAAAAGCCATTCATTCGTGAGTTTAGTTCGTTTTACATTTGCAGCTAGTTTACTCCTAAACGTGGGTCGGCTGTCAAACTGCTTGTGTTTAATGTCCATCCATGTCTTTGTTCCAGGTCCAACTGGGTCTTTAGACACCCACTGTCTGTTTGCTTTCCTGTCTCCCTTTATCATTTCAATATATGGCTCTGCCATCAGATAGAGAGCGTGTTTATGAAAGCTTCATTCATAATTAGCGTTTAAAAGGGATGTATATATTCCATCTTAATATGCTGGACAGTCCTACTTTACTCATTCCTCGAAAACACAAAGATCGTTTTGTGACAGCTGTGGTGACAGTCACACACGCCCTATATAGTACACACTATCAAACACTAGAGAGAGCGATATATAAAGCACCTTCACTCATCGCTTTCCAACAATTAACATCGCCGTGAAAATGTCCAGCTCGAGAGCGCGCGCGCTAATGAAGACAGATCAATCACACCACACTAAACGAAATCCAAAATCTTATCTGAAATTATTCCAAAGCTCACATTCTCAGTTATAAGCATTTAAGCAGAGCTGGTATTACAATGATAATTATGAGATAATGATATCTGCACTGGGAAGATGCCAAACGCAAACAAAGCTTCAGGGTGACAGACAAGCTCTGACAATACAATCAAATGAGAAAAAAGAGATGCACTGAAGTATATCTGCTCTAATATCAAAAGATGCTGAGCAGAACATGGTCAAATTAATATGCAATGGATATTAACCACAGCAAGTGACTAATGCTGATTAATGTGAAATAATAGTCAATATTCATCCCTTAGCAATTAGGACATAATTGTTTTAATAGAACAGAATAGAATAGAACTTACCTTTTCCTATAGACACTCTTGGCTATTCCTGATTCTCAAAATGCAATCCTTCACAAAAGGTGCAAATATTTCTGATGCTCCAAAACCCAGCAGCAGACTTAGGTGCTCTTTCTTCCCCTGGTGCCCACGAAAAGACTGGAGACATGAGCCAGCAGCAAGTTCAAATTCCATGTCCACCCATGATTTCGTCAGTTTGCAGAGGAGGGGCAGAAAGTGCCCACCCAAAATGAATCTGATCCATCCTGCTGAAGAGGAACAGGGATGTGCTGCGCTCTTCGAGTTGGTGCAAACTGAACCTTGAATCACTGAGCAACTAGTTTGAACATGTAGGTTGGGTTATAAGTAATTAAAAAACAATTAATTAGTTGTTTCTTTTACTAACTTTATGAATAGGCTAATGCATTGCGCACAACCATGAAAATTTTCCGCGCAAAAACCAGTTCAGAGTCCAACTGCACGTACCTGTAAAAGCTAAAATAAGTGACAGTCTTCGTTTCAAGTGCGTAAAAGCGTATCCATATCTCACTGCGCGGTCTTACAGAGCACTGATAATTAGACAGAAAGGGTGCTGATGGAGTTACTGGGTTATTAGGGGTGTGAAAGTGACCAAATTACTCTTGTGAACTGATGTGAACTGCCCAACTCCACTTACAAGAGTTTGCCGGAGCTTTCCACACGGGCGAGAGACGGTACCGTTACCTCCTCTAGAAATAACCTGCACCACTCATTTGATTTAGCAATTACAGTTTGTGAGATTACAAATCAAAATCAAGATATAAGTTTAAAATCCTTATAGCGTCGTGCAAAATTTTGAGGTCGGAAAAGTTTTTTTTTTTATGTTTTACTCTCATCAAAGCTGCATTTATTCAATCAAAAAATACTGTAAAAACTGAGAAGTACTGGTTACATATGTTCATCGTTTTTGTTAATCACATTTGAGTATTTTTGTTTGTTTGTTTGTTTACTTTAACATTCATGTGACAAATCAAACATTCCATATGAGATCATTGAAAGTGCATATATATATATATATATATATATATATATATATATATATATATATATATTTTTTTTTTTACATTTTCTAAAGAATGTGAGTGGTGCTTATCTGTCTTGATGACAGGTCATTGTCATTGGTTATCACGGTGTTGCTAAGCAGTCATTAATGTCTTCTGAAGAGTTTAAGCATGTTGCTATGAAGTTGCTAGGGTATTTTTTCCGTGGTTGCTTTTAGGAGTTCAGCTTAGACTGGTTTGCTTGTTAAACAGTTAGAAAAAGCCCAGAACTCACTAAGACTAGCAGGCCAGCCTGATGAGGCTGGGAGACCAGCTAAAACCAAAAGCTCAGCTGAGGCTGTTTTTTCCCCATAACAAGTAAAGTTAAGGATAAGTTAAAAAAGTAGGTTTGGGTTTAAAATCCATTTTTAAAAAAGATCACTACTTGGAGAACGAGAAAAACATCTTTATTCACATTTTTTAGATTTATTCACAACTTACAGAGTTAAAAATTGACAAATTCATAATTTTGCTTCACTAAAGTAGTGTTCTTTTTAAACTTTTGTTTATTATAGAACCAATTCATATTTACTCTAAAATTCTTTTTAAAAATGTATAATTTTATTACTCCTACAGTTTAAAAACAGTACAAAAGTCATGCTTATCACAAACAGTGCTCTTTAGGCCGTAAAGAGGGTCATATATCATCGAAGAGGTCGTCTGGATCAAGGTTCACAGCAGCGCTTGCTGGTTTTGGTTGGACGTTTGACGTTTTGCTGGTCTCGGCTTTGGCATCTTCTGTCGGCTTCTCTCTAAAATTACAAAGTGCCGGAACAACCGTCAGCAGAAGGTGAAGGTTAAATACATAGCGGGAATGAACATAAGTTATGACACTAGAGTAAAGGCTGACTGCTGTCTGATTACAGTGACCCAGTCAAACCCCATCCTACCACAGGCTCCTTAAAACGGGGTCATGACTAAACTCTGCAATTCACCCTGTTTCTGTCAGGACCGCGTTGCAAAAAAAAAAAAAAAAAGCTCCTTCATAATCAGGCACATGCCTTGTGTTTTAGCATCACATTTACTGCATGCTAATAAAAGGTCAATTTTAAGATGAATATGACCCTGATGTACATCCTGCTGGAAATATTAATCATGTGACATAAATGCCTCAAAGTCAGAACTAAGCTAGGTTGATGATACGAAATGTCAGAAATGCTTCCTCAGCACGAAAGCAAGAAAAGAAAGGTTAAACTGCAGTAAATCCCAGAGGATCCTTTCAATAAGGGCTGCAGAGAGCTTCTCAAAGCGCTAGAAGAAATCAGGTCACAGGGAAAATAAATGAAATTTATGGTCCCGTAAGCCTGTTAATTTCAGGATGTGCCTGGGATCATGTAGACTTTTAAGCAAAGCTTGTCCGGTGCTGTACCACAAAACACATGGACAACATGGCTGGAATTAAACATACACACACATCATAGACCGTTAGCTGGATTAAATCACACACTCTCAGAAATAAAGGTCCAGAAGTTGTCACTGGGGGCGGTTCCTTTTCAAAAGGTACATGTTTGTACCTAAAGGGTCCATTTTGGTACCTTAAAGGTGCATAATAGTACCTAAAGTGTACATATTAGAACCTAATAGGAGGAACAATCTTTTGATGTATATATAAAGGTTCTTAAGCAAAGAACCATTTTTTGGTAAACAAGGTTCTTGAGCTGAGCTAAATGGTGCTTTAAAAATCTTTTATTTCATTACAAGTTCATCGGATCAGTACTGAACAATCTGTAAAATATTCAATCTGTAAAACTGATAATCCTGCTGGTTACACCGGCTCTAGTTTTAGAGAAAAGGCTTGAATTGGTTCGTGTTGATAAATTATTTCATGAAACAGAAACAGCTCACATGGAAAAGTTTGACTAATGCAGGTCTGGAGGGAGACTAGCAACTGAACTGAGAGTGTTAAACCCAAAATCCAACACCTTAATTTCCAAACCACTTTAGAGATGCTAGAAAATGGCAAGATGAAAATGTATTTATTTTTAAAATCAGTTATATAACTGTATTTTGTTACATTATTGGTAATACTGTTCGCATATAATCCTTTAATCCTGCTACACAAAAATAAACAAAATAATATACAAACAATAAACTGGAATCCTATAAATCCTAATGCACAAAAAAATTATATATATATATATATATATATATATATATATATATATATACATATACAGTGTATATATATATATATATATATATATATGTAAACACATACTATTTTTAAATACATTTTGTTTAATAATTACATATTGTAATTAAAAACATACAGTGTATATATATATATATATATATATATATATATATATATATATATATATATATATATTCAATGCATTAAATGTACAGTTTTCTGATTTTGTCTCAAGCAGACTAATATTTGTGTGGTTTAATAAGCCTCACTGTGGGGAAATGGAGTTCATTAAAAGTTAACAGCATCCACGTAAAGCATTCACACACACTTTAGGAGCCTGTCTCTGGAAACAAACTCTTCTTTATTAGAAACAGGTTTGCAACAGGTTTGGTGGATCATGCTGAGGAGATTCCAGAAACCCTTTAGGATTCTCCTGAAAAAGAGCTGCTCCATAAAATACCACCATAATAAAAATCAGGAAAAATAAAAATGAAATATTCAACTGCAATCATGAGCCTCATTTGCTCAATGGGAAATGTTTACATTTTAAGGGTGAAAAAATTAACACTGTTAAAAAAGATGAATGCTATATGAGTATAAAATTGATGATCGTATATCACATATCACAAAGACTCACAACACTGTAATGGTACTGCCACATACAGATGAGACTGCAACCACATAGAAAATATAAGATTTTTTTCATATAAATGTGAAAAAAGAAATGACATGAATATGATAAAACAATCAAGATTTAATGAAGAAATGTTTCAGATTGTGCTCTATTTCAAGGTTACTAATCATAAATGCAACAAAGAAGCATTTTGGCTGGAGGAGACTTTTGGACCCCAATGTACAGGCAACAAGGCCTTATACTGTGAAACAGATTGTGTTTCCAGGTTCATGATCCCAGAATCACATCTGAGGGCTCATCCTGCCACAAGTGCAGCTCAGGATACAAATACCTGCTTCTGAGACGTGCAGTTAAAAAGCTGTCTGGCAAAAAGGAAGCAAATGTTTCACTGGGATTGAGGGAGCGGAAGTCTTTATAAAACACTTCAAAACCAGCTGCCACAATGTGTTGCTTCTAATAAATCCATTTATTAGCATAATCATGGGTGTCTATGAAAAAGCATGCTTTACTAAAAATGAATCGCAGGTGTTTTGATGTTCGAATTTTAGTCATTTGATTCATGTGAATGATTAAGAAAACTAAGAAAAAATCTCGAGTTAGCTAGTTAAAGGAATAGTTCACCCAAAAATGAAAATGAGTTGAAAATTGACTCACCCATGGGCTGTCCAAGATGTAGATGAGTTTGTTTCTTCATCAGAACAGATTTGGAGAAATTTAGCGTTACATCACTTGAATGGGTGCCATCAGAATGAGAGTCCAAACAGCTGATAAAAACATCACAATAATCCAGAAATCAGCGTACACCTCGCTTTTCAGAACGATGAGCTTTGTAAAAAATCAAAGCGTTTCAGAAAGGCAATAATAAACAGTAATAAACAAATGCATCAAGTTGTTTTTAACTTCAATCCATTAATAAAACTTCCTCCAGTGAAAAACCTGCTGTCCTTTCACATCAAAACATATTCGTTCAGAACTGTTTTTGTTTGTAAACGGTGTTTGGTTTGTTCACATTTCTCTCCTGTTTTAGACGAGACAGCTTTTTCACCGGAGAAAGCAATATTAGGAATAGAAGACTCGTATTTTATGTTTTAAAGTTAAAAACGCAACAATGGCTTTGTTTGATTTCACTTCATAAGATGATAATTGATGGACTGACTGGAGTGGTGTGGATTATTGTGATGTTTTTATCAGCTGTTTGGACTCTCATTCTGACGGCACCCATTCACTGCAGAGGATCCATTGGTCGGCAAGTGATGGAATGCTACATTTCTCCAAATCTGTTCTGATGAAAAAACAAACTCATCAACATATTGGATGTCCTGAGAGTGAGTAAATATTCATTTTCATTTTCGGGTGAACTAACAGCTTTTTGGATAACAAACAACTCCTGCTTGCAAAGAAATCATGATTCTTCCTCAGAAATACAACACACCAAGTAGGAAAAGTTTGTATTTGTTCTTTTCTTGCACGTACAAAAAGAGACCAAAGAGCTTTTATATGGTGTGTTGGTATCAAACAAACCCTAAAAGGCCTGAAGATTTGGATCTTTTTTAACACGTAAACACCATAATGGAATCAGTGGGATCACTCATTCTCATTTGACTCTCCAAAACCACATGTTATTGAACTAAGTAACCCAAGCATCAGAAATGCGTCTTTGGTGCTTTCAGTAAGCATTTAAAAAGCTAACCCCAAACGTTTATCTGTCAAACAGAGTGTGAACAGTGTATCTGCATTTCTGCACATGTAAATATCGCGGTTCAATCAAGGGGATTCTCTGTGCGGCCGCATCTGGAAGTTATTTTGACCAGCTAAACTCTCCTGTAAGGACAACTTTGACAATTAACAGAAAGAGTGACTTTCCTACTGCCCTCTCGGAGGAAATCCATAGTTATGAGCAGGGATAATGGATGAGCACTTGTCGACGCTGTCGTCTTGTAAGTCGCTATATTTGCTGTCGTGATTCACTGGGAACAGTGGGAATTGTCTGCGGGTTGGGCAAAAAGGTCTTATGTTTCTTTTAAATTATTATTGACATGACGAGAAGTTCTGGATCTGGTTAAGAAAATACAAAGGAGCCCAAAAAGGAGGAGAGACGTGACGAATAAAGCCAAATGTCAGACTACAGCCATATGAGACATGAGATGCTGATGTAGGTAAACCGATATTCACATATCATGAAGTAAACCAATGGAGGTTTTTATTAGAATGATGCAAAAAGGCTGTTACACACTAAACTCAAGTTAACTTGCATCAAGTTGCCATATTTCGATCATTTTAAACATCACATCTTACATAACAAAAATAAATAAATAAAATAAAGAACCAATAATGACAAGTCTGAAACACCACCACTGGTTATTGTTAAAGATTGTTACATTATTTTACCAATGCTAATTATTTCTGAACAGAAGCAACACAAGGGTGAATCTTACAAAAACTGTTATAATTATATTTTGCTAAAATAAAATTACTATTCTTAAGACCACTAAAGATTTTGCATTGTTGAATTACCACACCATTTATCCATAACATACTGTACTGAATTTTTTTTTTTTAATTATTAAATTACATACATATGCCTATATACATATATGCATATAAATGAAAAAAAGCAGTTTAGAAACATATTATTATAATTATTATTATTGTAAACAATAATCAATTCTAATTTTTTAAAAAATTTATTCTTTTATAACAATAATACATTTCTTAACAGTTTTTTCCTTAATATGCATATATATATATACAATACACACACACACCATATAATGTAATTATAAAAAATAGATGTTTCTAAAAATGACAATATACAGTATATAATATATATCATAATATATGATATATCATAATATATGTTAATAATATTAATAATGGCAATGTGAATTCAGAGTGAAATGTACTTAAGGAAACAGTCATAATACAAAAATGCAAATTATGATTTCTTTTCCCCCCCCCATTGTGGGGTAAAACTTGGGAGACCCATGAAGAAACTGGCATTAAACACACATACTGAGGACTGGATTAATGCAGTGTAACTGGCCTAATTGTTGTTTGTTGTCATGCTCTGCCAGATCCATCTCTAGGCAGGTGCTGGGAGACTGTAGAACAGAACAGTTTCAGCCAGGGGCCAAATAAATCCACATCTTTCTGCTCGCTCACTCTCTCTCTCCCTCCCTTCATCTCTCTCTTTCTGTCTTTCCTCTTCTTCTTCTTCTTCTTCTTCTAAAAAAATAACTATTTAACTTCTGATGCATCTCTGAATCCTTTTAATAGAGTTTCGACTTCCTTCTCCTTGACCTGGGAAGAAGACATTTACATTCAATATACTTTGCAGTCTCAATGATTTACAAATGTCTTTTTTTGTTTGTTTGTTTGTTTGTCTGTGCAATCTTTAATCACAACATTCTAACTTTCTTTCTCAGAAATGACCTTTCACGGCATCACAAATCCTTTTCACTTTCCAATCGCTCCCTTCAATCATCTGCCTCCGTGCTGGGATGTAACACCCACTTTACACAATCCAATCAATTTACAAGAGATAAAACCAAGTCCCGCACCACATAGACTTACATTACATTTACAATTATGCATTTAGCAGACCCTTTATTCAAAGCGACTTTAAGTGCATTCAAGCTAACATTTATTTATTTTTTACCTAACGTGTTCCCTGGGAATCGAACCCACAACCTTTTGTGCTGCTAACACAATGCTCTACCGCTGAGATTTTAACATTTATCTGAAAAAAAAAAACAAAAAACCCTACCTCAAACAAACCAGAGACTAGATTACGCTCCCCTGATCTGAACACGGACGTGTGCCACATGCAGTCCTGTAGCTGAATAAACAAATGATGTCTGCTGGGTGATTCTTTTCAGCCTTTAGAGGAGAAATGCTTTTAAAAATGGGCTTTATTAGAGCAGATGTCATGGCACAGAATCTCACCATCTGTAGAGAGCAGTGATTGTGCGGTTTGTTTGTGAGAGGGAAAACACTGTGACACTGATTTTGCCTGCTGGGAAACTGCTACTGGGAAATTTCTTGACACCCATACAGGGCCTTTAAACAGCCAATAAAAGGCCATTTGCTTTTTGATTACTCTAGAGATGCTGGCAGAGCGATAGAGACATTGGCATGGAAAGTGCTAGAGGTCTGAATAATGACTGTCTTCATAATGTTCACTCATTAGTGAACTTTCTTTGATATTTACTTTAAGTTTGGGGTCAGTAAAATGTATTTTATTTTTTAATTAATACTTTTATTCAGTACGATTCATTACATTGTTCAAAAGTGACAGTAAAGACATTTAAAATGTAACAGGTATATGTGAACTTGATATTTATACATCATCCATAAGGTGAATAAATAAGCTTTCCATTGATGTATGGTTTGTTAGGATTTGACAATATTTGGCCGAGATACAACTATTTAAAATCTGGAATCTGAGGGTGCAAAAAAATCCAAATACTGAGAAAATCGCCTTTAAAGTTGTACAAATGAATTCTTAGCAATGCATATTACTGATCAAGTTTTGATATATTTACAGTAGGAAATTTACAAAATATATTTACTTAATGTCCTAATGATTTTTGCCATAAAAGAAAAATCAATAATTTTGACACATACAATGTATTTTTGGCTATTGCTACAAAAATACCCCAGCGACTTAAGACTGGTTTTGTTGTCCAGGGTCACATATATAATATATTTCAAATAAATGCTGTTCTTTTCAACTTTCTATTCATCCAAAAATCCTGAAAAAAATGACAAATCAGTGTTTTCACAAAAATATGTAGCGTGACACTGAAGACTTGAGTAAAGATGCTGAAAATTCAGCTCTGCATCACAGAAATACATTACATTTTAAAATATATTTAAATAGAAAACAGTTACTTTAATTGTCAAAATATTTTACAATAAAACTGATTTTATTGTATTTTTGATTAAATAAATGCAGCCTTGGTAAGCATGAGACACATCATCATTAACTATGATTTTTTTTTTTTAATACAATGAAAGTAGACAGTCAAGCTCCAAAAAGGGAAAAAAAACAGCATAAAAACAATCTGTATACTTTTGTGTTGTATTTCAAGTCTTTTGAAGCAATACAAAAATGTATTGAAAAAAAAAATATACTAGTAAGTTCATTATACAGTATATTCAATTATTTAATTTTCCATTTACTTATTTGCCATTTTTGAAGATGGACAGTCTCAGTCCCTGTCGTTTTCATTTTATGAAAACCAACATTAAGATTCTTCAAATCATCTGCTTTTGCATGAAGAAAGAAAGTCATTTAGCTTTGGAATCACATGAGAGCGAGTATAAGATGACAGATTTTTTGGGTGAACTGTTACTTTAACTCCATCTGCCACATAAAATGAAGACTCATTACACCGCCACTAATTTGTGTCACGTTTAACAAGAGCATTCCAGCTCTCTCTGAGGCACAAAATTGTGCGTAATTAGCCGAGGCATTCAAAGCCACGCGGCTGTTTAAAAACCTCATTCCAGGAACAGAATGAGAATCCTCCAGCTGGATTTCTCCACTCGTGTGATACGAAGTGACGTATGTGATATTATTCTCAAAAGAAGTTACAGCCAGGTCTCTATGCCATGGAAGTCTATTAAAGTTTGGAAAGTCTTACCGCGGTGACAGAGCCTGCAGAAAGAGAGAGAAAGTCCAATACAAACTCTCAGTCTCTTGCAACACCTGACACACAAGCACACGCAGAAACCATCTGGTGTAGAGGCACCATTCTTTCATAGACCACCACGACCTCGGCCCACCGGGGCCTGCGAACGTCACCGCTTTGAGTGTCTGCTGACACGGGGAGCAGCCGCTGACACTGGGAAGCTAGAAACACTTTTAAACAGATTCAGTTTAAACATTTATTCTGTCTGCAGAGTCACATAAACACTCTTGTATTTACCAAGTTTTAAAAGACCCTCATTAAAAGTTAATCTCTCAATATCCCAGCATAATGTCAATACAATATGTCTGCCAACTTCAGAAACTTTCACATATGTCTGCCAACCCAAAAAACACAGGCTCTGTTCCAAAAGCTAGTAAGCTGCATTTCTACCTGCTGTCTACTTTGGCAGCTCCCTTCTAAGGCAACATCCCAAATGAATGGATTTGAAAGGTGTAACAAGTCGGTTAACAAATCTATCATGTCACACGTAAAGCACCTCTCAAGTACATTATGCATTCATTGAGTGCTTATAGTTAATCATATAAGTCTAGACATTACAAATAAAAGTAATAAAAAAAATTACTGACTCTAATAGTATAATAAGAACAAAAAATTCATGACATACACAAATACTGGGCAAAATTGTTCATTTTTAATCAGATATTTTTTATCAATATTTAACAATAAAATTTCAAATTGTACTGATACATATTTATCACTATCAATAAATTTTTCAGAAAATATGTCTATTTAAAATTGATGCAGGATCCAATTTCTGATCAGTTAAGTTGCATGGTTTTCCCAGTCTTTTGGTAATGTTTTTTTTTTAATCAGTTTTAGATTTTGCCATCACAAGCATCTTTAGCTGAAGAAATACTTTAAAACTCAGCATAACGTAAAATGATATTGACTATAGAAAAACAACATCAATTTCAATAACCTTTAGGATTTTATTAATGTGACTAACAGGACTGGGGGAAAAATAGATAAGATAGAAAAGATAGATAGAATGACAGAAAGATAAATAGAACGACAACGATAGATAGATAGATAGATAGATAGATAGATAGATAGATAGATAGATAGATAGATAGATAGATAGATAGATAGAATTCAAGATAGATTAGATTCAAGAACTGTGGGAAACCCTGAAAGAATCACCTAAGAATAATAACACTTAAATAATAACTCAAGAATAATAACTAATGCCAAATAATCTCCAAAACACTGTGACTATTTTAAAACACAACACGTTTTCCCAGGAGCGGTGTCCCTTGGGTGCCATCAAGTCTGAAGAAGTTGCTCAAAGCAAATCTAAACCATTCATGGCATTTATTGTACAATTACGGAGACCACTGTGGTACTGTCAGAGGAGGAGATGAAATTATACACATTTTCCTATTAATAAGTAAAAAAGAGCCGGAGAGAGAAGCACCCAGGGGGGCCTCGACTGGAAAAATAGCTACAAGGTGCTGACCAATGGTTTCCGTACAATGGAAGGGTTCTGGGAAAGCTGCTTCTGTCTGCTTGACTCGCCGCAGGCGCGGAGAAAAAGCAGCATCCAAGGTTGCATAAAATGGACACCAGAGAATAAGACACTCGGAATTATAACTGACATTTTTATGGCCGCAGTTGCAGGGGTTTATGGGTATCATACGCAACATTAGATAACAGGCCTCCAGGAGTTTGGGTGCATTATGAGTCGATCGACTGCAGTAAAATGTGTAATTAGACAGAGGGTGTGTGTAAATCTGAGGACGTGAGTGATGATACCTGGATCTCTGTCGCTGATCCAGCGCTGCACGTTTGGCTTGCGTCTCCAGCTGTTGGAGATGACGGTGGCGGCGTTTTCGACAAGGCGCCACATCTGTGATGTCATTTAAGCTGTCATCCATCGGGTTACTTTCTGGCATCTCTGTTAGACAAAACATGGAAAAGTTAAAGTGTTAAAGTTCATCCAATCTTCATATTTGCACATATTTAGCTGAGGTTTTTGTCTTTTAAAGAAGATGTACTTCACATTTAGTCAGTAATTCATTAAGCCATATTCATTAATTTTACTTTATTTTTAATCAGAAATGGTATAATTAATTGTAAATGTAAATATTTGAATTACTTTAGCAGAACATGTTATAAAAATATATCATTTTAATCTATAAAAATAATATTTTGATATTATAATGTGCAGAAATAACAATGTGCATCAAACAGACCAAACATTGAACAAATATACTTTTTTTTTGGAAACGATTAAACATTTTAATTTTCATCATCTCAGGCAGATAAATCCTGAACATACTATGACTGAATATTATTTATATATCATATATTAATATACAATATAAATATAATATTAAATGTATAAAATATTAATATAATTAATTATCAGTAATAATAAATAATTATTATTATTATTTAAATACATTCTTTCTATATTTCTATTATTTTTGTTAGTGTATTATAATAATCTAATCATTAATTTTATTAACAGCATCTGAATTAAAAAACTTTTTTTTTTATCTTAGCTATAATTGACCAATAAAAAACCCAACAATAATCATTAACTAAATTATTTTGCCAATAATTTAGATTAACACATTTCATTTAAACCAGAAATATTCAGCCAACCTGATTAGTTAGTTACATTTCTAAATATGAGCTACTGTACATAGCCGCCTTATGTTGTTAATTTAATGATTTTAGTCTAGATGAGTTATTATCTGTGAATGTTATTATTTGTGAATGTTTGCATATATAATGTCTCTGAAAGGGATTAATGGAGGCTCTCACAGCCAGTGTTCAGGCAGCCGGCCAAGATGTGACTCTGTTAACACAATCAGCATCATTAACGCATTAAAAGCATGTTGAGCATCAACATTAAACGATGTACACGCAGGTTGACTGCAATAAAACTCAGCAGGAGCACATCTGTCTCATGAGATATGTCATTGTAGCACAGTGGGAAACTGTTCAAGTTTGCAAAGCATCCAATAGTACTTGTTCTTTAAAGTACTACTGCATTGCCAGACACGTTTCGAAGATTGTTTCTGTCAATTGTTTACATCTACAGGAGTTTAATTTACATTGGACAGATGAAACTGGGTAGGTTTGACTCAAGTTAAGTGGTGCAGCAAACATCCTAACCACATTAAAGGCTCTTTCAATTATGCTTCATGTACTGCACTGTTATGGTAAACTTTAAATTTTAAGAAAAAAGACTGAAGCTACAACTCCCACCCTTTAAATATAAAAACATTACCATGCACACACTCTGAAACATAAACCATTGAATCAAACTTTAAGGAAAGAAAGAAAATGACAATAATTGAACCCCAAAGGGCTCTGTCTGAGGAACTAAGCCAAAGTGACACACACCTAGCAACCATACATTACAATTTAGTCTGTTTACAAGGTAATATGACCATGGAAGGTTTTTTTTTTTTTTTCTAGCTGTGGTGTTTTTTACTTTCACTCCTCAGGGTTTACACAAGGGGAAAAACAGAGAAATTGAGCAATCCGCAGACTAAATCATGTGTGACTCCACCTCATTTCCCTTTCTGTGCCTCAAAACTGTGACTCAACAGCCCGATGTAGCCCCCAAATATGGCTTTCGATGTCGAAATCGACCAAAAGCAGACGGTGTTGCCAATGAACAACTTGCCTAAGAGATGATGTCATAAACAATGATGGACGGCGGGGAAAAGCTGAGGGAATGAACTACCTGTAGGCCGTCTCAGTTCTGGCTCAAAAGTTTAATGTGTTGGACAACATTAGCGTAGTCATGCTTTGGACAAGAGAGCAAATACCTAGAGTGACGTCATTGCTCTCATTTATGCAATGCAATTACAAGTCTTTGCTGTTCTGTGCAGTTTATTTGGGATCTAATGGTAGAAATACTACAATCCAAGTAGTGTTACGTAACACAGCTCAGCTTCTTTTAACAAAAAAAAAAACAGTTAATTAACCATGCAGCAATGCATATTATGGATAATCACTTTACAAATGAAAAATGCATCATCTTATTTGAGTATTTTCTCTATCTGAGGATGTAAACCAGGGTCAGAAATTAATGGGGTTTGGGGCAAAAATGCCCCTCAAATTTAAGATAAAGGGGCAAAAAATAAATTAAAAGTATCTGGTTAAAGGGTTACTCCACCCAATTTTCAAAAATGAAAATTTTGTCATTAATCACTTACCCCCATGTCGTTCCAAACCCGTAAAAACTTCTTTCGTCTTTGGAACACAATTTAAGATATTTTGGATGAAAACCGGTAGGCTTGAGACTGTCCCACAGACTGCCAAATAAATGTCAATGTCCAGGAAAGTATGAAAAGCATTGTCAGAACAGTCCATCTGCCATCAGTGATTCAACCGTAATGTTATGAAGCGACGAGAATACTTTTTGTACACAAGTATTCTGACAATGTTTTTCATACTTTCCTGGACCTTGACGCTGTTTTTTATTTGGCAGTCTATGGGACAGTCTCAAGCCCCCCTTTTTCATCCAAAATATCCTAAATTGTGTTCCGAAGACGAACAAAGCTTTTACGGGTTTGGAACTACATGGGGGTAAGTGATTAATGACAAAATTTTCATTTTGGGATGGAGTATCCCTTTAAAGTATCTGACATAAAAGACATTTAATGATGTCATTATAAAAACCGCCCTTACAAAGGTAAAAAAAAATAAAAAATTTGCCCCTTGAAATTAGTTCTGCCGGCAAATACTGCCCTTGAATAGAAAATGTAATTTCTGATGCTGATGCAAACGAAAGATAAGGTTATTTAGAAATGACTAAAACTGATAACAGCTGCTTCACATTGTATAACACAAGATAAATACAAAAGACTTTCAACATCATAAAAGCCAATATACAAATCGTAAATTGTACAATATTTTATATGCACAACTCCAAATGTTGGATTCCACATTAATGCACTAATCAGAGATGTAGACCTAGCTCCTTCTCGACTCATATTGTTGAATTATTCCATGTTTCTTTGTCAATTTCTATCACTGCATGGAACACACTGTCATTCTGTCTGGCCCTACGTCAAGATGTTGAGCTTTCATCCGCTTGCCAGAGTCACTGTAGATCAAATCAGCATCGTGCTGTCATTCATCAACCTGGACTTTCTGGGAAGAGATTCCACTAAATTTGCTACACATTGTTAAACTATATTAAAATATGAGCTCCGTTTGATGTTCTAGGCACAAATTCAGTTGTATGCTCATCTAGTTTGACTTCAAACTATGTTTACTTTGCGAATATGTCCGACAAACACAATATTAAGGAGCCTTGAGAACAAATCAACTGAGAATATACAGCAAGCTGAAGAATGAGAATTTCCACAAATCCACAAACTAAATCACAGACTTTGTTAAAAGTAGGCTGAGAAAGTTTCAGCAGTAATTTGCATTCAACCAAAAAGAAAAAAAAAGTTTTGAGGTATTTGCATCTTCAAATTGAGGTTCACTGGAAACTTCAAAGGAGTAGTTCACTGAAAAATTGCAACCCGAAAATGACAACCTTACCTACAGTAGATGGTTTATATTTTTTTAGCTGATGCATTGGGGAAAAAAAAGGTTTGGAATACAGGTTTGGAAGAACATAATGACAGAATTTTAATTTCTGGGTAAAGTCAGAAGAATTACCTTGTGTAAGAGGCTTTGGGTCTGGCTGTCTGGGTTCAGCCTCCTGTTCATCTTCTGTACTTCCTCCATAATCACTCTCTTCAGGACTCTTATCTGCCTCAGTCTCCATCGCCTTGTGGTCTTCACTATCTGCCTTTTTTTCCAAGAGAATACAGCAGGTACAACATGCTAATAAGGCATATGAGAAAACATATCACAGACTCTCAACATTTCTGTAATGACTGATTCACATGTTCCAAACAAAGGGAGAGAAAGCCAGAAAATTAGTTGTGCTGTATTTTGCATTGAAAGTTTCTATTTCATTCAAAATGAAAACTTATGAAAATTTGTGAATTTATTTATGTATATATTGAATATACAGTACCTTTTAAATGTTTGGGGTCAGTTAAGATAAAAAAAAATTTGAATTCAGTATTTTTATTTTGCAAAGCTGCACTAATTTGTTTGAAAGTGACAGTAAAAACATGTAAAATGTAATCTATTTGAAATAAATGCTGTTATTTTGAACTTTATTTATCAAATAATCCTGAAAAAATAAGAAATGTTTCTTGAGCATCAAATCAGCATATTAGAATGATTTCTGAAGGCTCATGTGAAACTAAAGACTGGAGTAATGATGCTGAAAATTCAGCTTTAACATCAAAGAAATAAATTACATTTTAAAATAGAAACCAGTTACTTTGAATTGTAATAATATTTCACAAAATAAATATTTTACGGGTAAATGCATCCTTGGTGAGCAGGAGAGAAGTAGTGTACAAATAGATATAACTATTTGTTGAATTGTTTGAAATCAATCATTACTGAAAATTAATTCAGCACAGAAATAAGACACCTTTAAGTGTCTTAAGGAAAAAAAAAAGTGATGGACTGAACCTTCTTGGCTTTGTACCTAAACAAATGAAGTTTTCCATCATGCCACAGTTGTCAACTAGTGTAGAGCTTGTTGCTGTAGTTTTAATTTTTTCCCCAACAAAAAAAAAAAAAAAAAAGAAGTGTACACAGGAAAATGTGATCAACACAAAACTAGAAGTGATAATCATGATGTGACATCATCATGGGATTACCTAACAAAATGGACATCTCATAACAGGAGAAGGGAAATTTTGAAATGAAAAATGCTTATGATCATGTGAGGTATCACAATGAAATGTCGCCCACATCTTTACCTCAGTTCATTCTCTTCAACAGATTTCTCCAGCTCTTTGACTCTCTTCTGCAGGGCTCTGAGTTTGTCTTTCTTCTCGTTTAGGACCAGCACAAATCGGCTGTACAAGTCTCTCTCCAACTTCTCCTTCCCTTGGACATACCTTTGCATCCTGTGGAGAGGGTGAAGACCAATCAGACACACCTAAACACTCATGCAACCCAGTCTCCCTGAACATCCGATCGGGTTGACAAGAGTGGAAATGATTAGTTATGAGAGTGTTTGTATTACTTAGAACTTCTTGTGTGTTTATAAGTGGTTAAACACTCATTACTTAACATGGAAACATTAAGAGCGTATTGAACTGAACACCTGTGGTAGCTGTTTTCAAAATACAGGGCTATAAAGTCCTGTCAGTGTTGAGTAGCATTACAAATTCTCCATAATTCTGGTTTTGGAAGATGTTAGAAAGTGTGGCGGCACAGTCGGGTGGTGATGTCACTGCTGCTGTTTCTCAGAGAGGAAAGACTGAAGCAAGTGGAGAACAAGAGAAGAAAGTAAAGAGGAGATTCTTGTCAGGTTGGCCCAGGATTCCCTTGTCATTCTCCACCTGAATGCATCATGTGTTTTATGTCAGCCAAATATCAGCAAAAAATACTGAACTACATTTGCATATCTACAGTTCCCCCTTTTAGAGTATCACAGCAAAGACAAACTAAAAAAACATCTTGCATATCAGGAGTTCCTTAGTAACCGTTTAAAAAACACAGCTAAGAGACTCTTTCATTCTGAATCATTGGAGATGATGAGGAGGGGAGAGGGTTATCCAAGAGGAAGCTCTAATCATGAACAGGTGAAAGGCTTGCGTAATCACAACTTTGTTTGAAATTACTTTTGGCATTACAGAAAAAACCTTGTGCAACCTCCTAGGAACAAAGAAACAAATCAAAAGCATATTCCTCACAGTATGTTGCCTTTCTACATTATTATTGTATCTTAATAAAAAAAAATTTTTATAAACATATATAATATATAATTATATATAAAAACATATTATATTTTTATGAGAGCTGAGTGAGTTGAGGAGTATTGATCTGGTGTGGACCTACTCTTTGGTGATATGTTCCTGTTCTCTCCTCAGCTTCTGGTTCTCCTCCAGCAGGTGCTGGTTTTTGGCCTGTAGACGTGCACTCTGCTCCAGGCCATGACTAATGAGCTCCCTTATGACTTCAGTGGGCTCAGGTACCACCTGCAGATCCACCACGCCGAGCCTGAACTGAGAAATAAAGAGAGAACAAGATTAATAATAGAAGACCCCGTGCAACCTGATACCTGGAGGAGACACCTGCCCATCAGCTGTTAGCATCCTGGCTGGAGACACAAGGGAGAGGCAAAGAATGAACTGGGCCTACAGACAGTGGATTGACGTTCTCACTATTTTTGACCAAAGAGTTTCCATTACTTTTCCATCAAAAAATTTAGTCAATCATTACTGAATAAATATATTTTCAAAGTCATTAAGATTTAGAGCAATTTAGAAATGAATCATTTAGAGCGATGTGTAAAACTGTTTGACTGATTCATTCAAAAGAATCAACTCAACTGAACAAATTCAATCCGAAATCAGATCTAATACAAAGGCCAAGGAATATTTTAGAACAGACAATTACAGAAATATCAATGACTTTACCAGGACAGGTAAGATTTTTCTTTTCTTTTACTTTTGCCACATTCGCTAGAAAATATAAAAAACTACCTCTTAAAAAAAAAAAAAAAAAAAAAATTATATATATATATATATATAATATATATATATATATATATATATATATATATATATATATATATATATATATATATACAATTTATAAAAAATATAATGTATTATATACATATAAATTATATAATTATATAATTATTTTACATATACATTATAATATATTAATAACTATTTAGTTATCTAATTATCTAATTCTATATTAAATACATAAATTAGTAATAAGTACATACTAAAAAGATAGATTAATTAAATAGTTAAATAAATAATACATAATTAAAAAAATTATGAAATGAAGAAAAATAAATAATAAATAAATAAAATGCCAAATAAATAATTAAAAAGATGAAAAGCTAAATAAATACATATATACATAACTTATAAATAACTACTAAATAATGAATAATGAAATAATGAAAGACGTAATAAATAAATGAAAAAAAAAATATAAATAAGTATATATTTTAAAATATTATAAATATAGATCTATAATAATTTGTCATAATAAGCCTAATTTAAATAGACTGGATATACATTTGCAGCACAAAAAGACAATTGCTGTATTTAAAAGTGCATAGCACAGTGCTAATCCAGCACAGATAGCACCTGGTTAAAGTAAAATGAGGGCGGTTAATGAATGTAGTGTGTGCCAGTCTGTGAATGATAAGCACGACTGCACTGAAGAGCACTGAAGATAACAGACCTCACAGAGACCTAAGAACACAATGAAGTTTCTGCCTTCAACCTACTGAGACTGCCTCTTAATCGAATACTTTTGTCTTATAAATGATTCTTTACAAGCAAGCAAATCCTTACCACCTTGATGTGCACAACTCTAGTAATGCATGCAGTCATTTAGTACACTTTGCTAAATTGACTTTGCGCTTACAGGAACAATCATTGCTCATCCAGCTACGCTATATCGAGTTCATTATTGAAGATGAATTGAAGATGAATCGCCTTTGATAATGAACTCGATATAGCGTAGCTTGTCAGTAAACTACGGCTCTGTGTATTAACTGCAGCTCCATTTGAAAGCAGGTGATGGGGATTTACCGCTAATCATGGAACCGGCTTTACTGACGAGATGCGCATGATCATATCATTCGATATATTGTCCAGCCCTACGAGAAAGCAAGCAAACTTTAGAGCTGAAGTCAAGAGCGATACTTTTTTTGGACCTAAAAACAATCACATCTTATAATAAAGATATTTTGATATGCATTACTGATTATTATTAAAATATCTTTAAAAGCATATTCCCTTTTCTTCAAAAGAAGCTAATTTACCTAAGCCTTAAAGGTATTTAAAGGAATAGTTCGCCCAAAAATGAAAATATGCTTAAAATGTACTCATCCTCAGTTCATCCAAGATGTAGAGGAGTTTGCTTCTTCATCAGAACAGATTTGGAGAAATGTAGCATTACATCACTTTCTCACCAATGGATCCTCTGCAGTGAATGGGTGCCGTCAGAATGAGAGTCTAAACAGCTGATAAAAACATCACAATAGTCCACACCACTCCAGTCCATCAATTAAACATCTGTGCAGATTTCTCTCCTGATTCAGACGAGACAAATTGTTCACTAGAAAAAGCAACATTATGGATACAAGATTCGTATTTTAGCTGGAAGAAACGGTTTGATGTTAAAAACATCTTAATGATGGATTTGTTTCTCAGAAACACACAAGCTTTTTGCTTCACAAGATGTTAACTGATGGAGTTGTGTGGTGTGTATTATTGTGATGTTTTTATCAGATGTTTGGACTCTCATTCTGATGGCACCCATTCACTGCACAGGATCCATTGGTGAGCAAGTGATGGAAGGCTACATTTTTCCAAATCTGTTCTGATGATGAAACAAACTCATCTACATCTTCGATGGCCTGAGGATAAGTACATTTACAGAAATTTGTAAACTTAGTGTGAACTATTTCTTAAATTATGACAATATTTGAAACACTGACCAGTGGACTTCAGAGGGAAAAGGCTGAAAAAGAAAAAGCAAAGCAGAACACAGCCTCTCTAAATGAGGAATACTGATGGATTTGCTGATGGACATGAGGTGAACACACCAAACATGACCATAATCCAGAGGAGTTAAGGAAACGGAACATTCCCCCAAAAGAGTGACTAAGAATGACCTCTCGACAGAGCCAGCATTGTTTCTGAACATGGCTGGCTGGTCTGGAAAGTATTAGACAGTTTCATCTCTGCAATCAGTCAAGTGGCCGGCAGAACCCAGAGCAGATGCCATCATATTCCCCCGAGGACGCTGGGAACTGATCTCCGTTTGTCCCTGTGGGAACGGTCGTTTTCTAGGTGCCACAAACGCACTAAACCACACACAGAGTGCAGGACCTCCCAAAGTTTCCGAGGACTTTTTCAGAGTCTGACCACATAAAAGTCACGTGACTATGAAAACGTGCATCACAGCTAAACTGCTATTATGAACAAAGACAGCTTTGCAAAACATGTTACAAAAAAAATTAATAAATAAAATAACAGATTTCTGAAAGAGATATAGCAGGAAAATTTCACATTGCATATCTCTTTAATGCACAATAGCACAATATATACACACACACACACACACACACACACACACACACACACACACACAGTGAGTACAGAAAAGAATCACCCCCTTTAAAATAATCATATTTTGTTGCTTTGCAGCCTGAAATGTTTTTGTTTTATCCAGCTGTATTTACTCAGTGCAACTTATAACATCTAAGCGAAAGACATAACACCAACATGTCAGATTTTTTTTTTAAAAACCTTGATTAAATGAGTTGGAAAAAGGATCAGCCCCCTACTACAAAAGACTTGTAAACACAATCAGGTGTAGCTAATCACCTTCTCGACGGCACACAAAGCCATTTGACTTTCAACTGTGTTCAGCTGTGGTCATTTTCATCAGCTCAGAATGAAAAGAGCTTTCCTGGAGCATTTCAGTCCTTGGTAGAGCAACTGAAGCAAAAAGCCAACTATGGGTGGCAAGGCACTGTCAAAAGATCTCCAGGAGAAAGTTGTGGACAGGAGATAGATGAAGAAAAAAATTCAAAGGCTTGATCACTGCATAGAAGCATAGTGAAGTCTATTATTAAGAAGAGGAGGGTATTTGATTCGACACAGACCCTCCCTGGATCAGGACGTCACTCCAAAATGGATGAAAGAGTCTGGAGGAAAATGGTGAGAGAGGCGACCAAGAGACCTACAGCAACTCTGAAGCAATCGCAGGAATTTTGACAAAGAGTGATAATTGTGTACATGTGACAACAATATCACAAATTCTCCATAAACGTGTCTTATATGGGAGGACTGCAAGAAAAAAGCCACTCATGAAGGAAGACATGATGTAGTAATGAGTTTTGTTTGAAAGAACATTGATTGTTGTTTGTGAGGTGGGTGTGAAATTGAATTATTTGACCTCAACACCAAACAAAATGTCTGGTGGAAATCCAATACAGCCCACCATCCAAATAACAGCATTCCTCCAGTAAAGTATGGAGGTGGTGATATCCTGTTATGAGGTGTTTCTCTGCAGCAGGGACTGGAGGACGTCAGGATAGAAGGAAAAATGGATGGGGCAAAATATCATCAAATTCTTGAGGAAAATCTGCTGCCCTCAAAACTGAAGGAGAAAAAGGTGAATGTCCTTGCATGGCCTAGTTAGAGCCCAGATTAAACGGACTTAAACTTTGTCTGTCTTCATTTAAGGCTGCAAAGCAACAAAATTTGATTATTTTAAAGGGGGTGATTCTTTTCTATACCCACTGTATATACTGTGTGTGTGTATATATATATATATATATATATATATATATATATATATATATATGGTGTCACCCTGAAGAGAACAGTTTACTTGATGATGGCTCAGTTTAAACACATCCACATGTGTTGGATAGGAGTTTGTGGAGCCTACCTCTGGGATGCAGAGCATCAGTGTCAAGCTAGTTTACAGCTGTGATCTTCCACGCGCTGCCAGGAACGCTTCCACATGTGCCACAAAAAAACTCGCTTCAGCGCCAACACATAAGAAGTGCTAAATAATTAACAGCAAAAGGAACAAGAGAAAGAAAAGCAGAGTTTTTTTTTTTTTTCAAGATCCCCCTGAACGTGGGTCTGATAGCAATTACAGCATTTACAAATACATGGGGGCATTGAGAACCAAACCATGGCAACATTTAAAAACCCTCATGTTTGCTGTTTGTTTGTTGGATTATTTGAGTAAACCGGATCATATCATTTTGGATTTGGCACTTGCGTCTGCATGAGAAACTACAAAAATCAAATACTTTGAGGTACAGATGGTAAGCATTTCACTGCGGGCTGTTTAATTTAACCTAATCAGATCCTTATTTCCTCACCAACCTCATCTCATGCCACCTCCATGTGCCCTATCACGCCACAACGTGAGCTACAGGATCAGCAACCTTTTGAAAACGTGGTCCTGGCAGGGGGCATGGGAACTAATGTCCTTTCATCTAAGCATCTGAATCCTTGCACATCTGTTTTTCACCAAAAAAGGCAATGTTTTATAATGAACATTTTTTTTAAAACACTAACAAACAGAATACCTTTATAAAATTATATCAAAATCCCTGGCATTCTTTAGATTTTGGTAGCCCAAAGTGAATTTAACTATTCCCCCAATAAAAGAGACATCAGCTGAACTTCACTGTGGACAAATCAGCATGATCAAAAACGTCCATGATTGCATTTTTTCTGCAAATTACAAATAAAGAGATCAACGTGCAATGGATCACAAGAGTCATGGTTCGGATCATATTACAACTTTTGAGTCAAAGATCAGTTCATTTTTTGGATGAGCAAAAAAATGGTTCTTTATCATTTAATGAACACTTTAAGTACTTCTTCGATACCACAGCAAAAACTAGTATCATAACTAATAAAGGTCAACATTTTTAAAGACAACTGAACCGTCAGTAATAAAATAAGCACAAATAAACTAATTTCAAGCACAGATAAATAAAACAGAACAAAGCTACACATAAAATAAGGTCTAACATTAGTTTTCAGGTAGAGAAATGTAATAATTAAGTGTTAAACAACACTGCATAGTATTCACTGTATAAATTAAATATAGATTAAGTTTTGTTAAAGTTGTGTTTTGCTGTTGGATTAACATTAAAAACACAGAAAGCAGCAGATTTTTATAGGCTTCTGTCCCTTTAAAGGGATAGTTCACCCAAAAATTAAAATTACCTCATGATTTATTCCTCCTCATGCCATCCTGGGTGCATATGACTTTCTTCTTTCAGAAGAATATAATCAGAGTTATATTAAATGTCCTGGCTCTTCCAAGCTTTATAATGGCAGTGGTCTAGATTTTGAAGTTTGTTTTTATTTTTTATATTTTTAAATAAAGGTTTATATATACAGTGTGTGTGTATGTAATTGTATACACACGTGTGTAAATTATATTAAAATATAATATTATATAGACTATAATTTAATATATCACAAATATATTTATCACACACATATAATATAGCTACATATTTTATATAAAAAATAATATATGTAATATATAAATATTATTATTTTATATAAAGTGTTATATATTTTTATAATATGTAATACATACACACACAATATATAAATTTTTTTATAATAATGTAAATGTGAGTGGTCATTTGTTAATGAGTTTATGATTGTTACCACAACAAACCGAACCATTTTTGCAGTTTATTTTTTCATTATAAATGGTCTGAGTGTAGCTTTGCATTCTGATTGTTAAAGTTGATATATTATACAAAGAGCAACAGAAATTCTACTTTTCATGACTTGACCCTTTAATGACCCAGTATTGATATTTACCATTGTGTTTCTCCAAAATTACTAATGAAATGTGTAATATCCTTTTGAGATTACAGGAATACCACTGTCATCACATTGTGCAAACTGTTTAAGAAAATGCCTGTTTTCACTTTGACACTGATGGTCCACCTGAAAGGAACATGAGTGAGGAGTAATTCATGCTTTAGGAAACAGAAGTCAGGGTGTCCCTAAGTCTTTAAAGGGATATTGTAATGAAAGGGCCGTCTTCAAACGCTTGTGTCAGAGCTGTCCTGGCAGGCCAAACACCTGCTTTCCCAAACCTCAACCTGACCATTTGCGCATGAGTCTTTAAGGGTCTTCTGTCAGCTGTTGCACTGAAGAATGCAGCAGCTGTGTCTTACCAGCACCACTGGAAGCATGAAGAAAACCACAAACAAATTACTTGGAACGTAACTTCCCTTCAGGAGCTACAGCTTTTAAAAAGTCGAAATAACCACAATTACAAACCTCTCCGTAACTTGTTGCACGATTTGAGGAACCATTCGTGTGTAAAGTACAAAAGATGTTTGAAGGAATAGTTCACCTGAAATGTACTCCAATGGATCCTCTACAGTGAATGGGTGCCGTCAGAATGAGAGTCCAAACAGCTGATAAAAACATCACAATAATACACAAATAATCCACACCACTCCAGTCCATTAGTTAATGTCTTGTGAAGTGTTTTTTTTTTTTTAATAAACAATTTCATCAAGGCATTATAAATTAAACCAACACTGTTTGGACTCTCAATCTGACGGCACCCATTCACTGCAGAGGATCCACTGATGAGCAAGTGATGTAACGCTATATTTCTTCAAATCTGTTCTGATGAAGAAACAAACTCATCTACATCTTGGATGGCCTGAGGGTGAGTCATTTTTCAGCAAATGATCATTTTTGGGTGAATTACTGTTTAGGGGCTTGTTCACCTTAGAAAGTATACGACTAAAAATAATATTTGGTTAATGACTTTTAAAAGTGTCATTGTATTAAGATCTTATGTAATATAGAACAGAACACTCATGTCTCAGCAGTCCATTAATTACCTCATATGTTTACTAAATCCTAACACTGACACAATCACACTTTCATATGAACACTGGTCCAGATTTTACAGCATATATGGAGCCAAGGAAACAAGCAAAACCTCAAATGTCCAAAACCGCTTTACTCAAGAGAATAATAATGGATAAACTACAGTGTGGGAGCTCAGACACGTCCGTGGGAAGCTACAGAAGAAAAGGATGATTGGAGTCAAAAAAAAAAAAAAAAAAAAAAAAAAACTTTCTGTAAGCCTAGAAGTCAAAATGGTAGTTCAATGCACATAAACCCATAATACACTACAGTCTAAAAGTTTGGGGTCTGTGTTTTTTTTTGTATGATTTTTTAAAGTGTTTTTTTATGATGTCTAATGGTGCTGTTCTTGATTTTGGAACACATTGAAATAAGAAATATTGTGAAATATTATTAGAATTTTTTCCAGTTGAATATATTTTAAAATATAACTTTTAGCGTCATTACTCCAGTCTTCAGTGTTACATGATCCTTCAGAAATCATTCTAATATGCTGATTTACTGCTTGAGAAACATTTATTATTATTATCAGTGTTGAAAACAGTTGTGCTGCTTAATTTTTTTTGTATAGACTTTAAGTAGGAATCTTGTCAGAAATCTTTGATGAATAGACTGTTTAAAAGACCAGCATTTATTTGAAATAGAAATCTTTTGTAACATTATAAATGTCTTTACAGCCATTTTTGATTAATTTAACCCAAACTGACCCCAAACATTTAAACGGCAGTGTACTATACATTACTTTCTTTTTCTTTTTTTTACAGTTTCTTGTAAGCAAAATAATAGCATCATTACTGCAGGTTATATTGTGCAATATTCATTCCCTTTACATGCCAAAGTTACAGTAGGCCACAAAATGTCAGCAAGCAACCTAATAAACATTATGAAGAATCTTTTATGCAAAATTACGAAACTTTCCTCACCTACCAGGGAGCAATTTCCCTTTTTCCGAAACAGACCCTTAACATTTCCATTTAGTCACCTCTATAGTGTGGCAGAAAAAAAAAGAGAAATGACTTGAACATGACATGATTACATCTAATGAGTTGAGCAACAGGGCATTACAGAAATGTAGAAAATCACAGACAATTTATAAAAAATTTACCAGAATTTCAAGCCTACAAAACACTTTGCACTCTTTATATATATCGATGGTTCTTTGCTGGAGGGTAATGATCCAAAACCACAGAGAACATTTCCAAAACCATTTCAAGATGCATGAAACCTCCAAAATTCAGGAGACATTTACAATTTAAACTGCATTTGTTATTTTTTTAATTATTTGTATCATTACAATTATTTATTTAAATGTATTTAAATTTATATTAAATATTACATTTTATGGTCATTTTTAAGCTTTTATATGCATTTGGCAGGGGTTTTATCCAATTTATTTCTGAAACATGATGTGACATTGAAGACTGGAGTCTGAAGCTGCTGAAAATTCAGCTTTGAAATAACTTATGCATTTACATAATAATATAATAAATGCAATTACATTTTAAAAAATATGAAAATAGAAAACAGTTATTTTAAATTTTAAAAGCATTATAAATGTAAATGCAGTCTTGGTAAACAGAGATCTGTACATACCGCAGGGGCCCTCAGGGGCCTATGTGGGGCAGGTTAACAGTACAGTAATAGCATTTCATGTCAAAAATGCCTTAATCCCTAAAAATGATTGTTGAAAATTTGTGGTTTCAATTTAAGATGTTCAGAGGGAAGGAGCCCTCTCTTAAGAGCTATTTTATACAAAGCAAACCTTATGTCAGATTCATCTTTCTCCAGGCTTCAGTAATTATGCCACACTATTTCACTACAAACAGACCATTTCTGCAACAATCACACCATGCAAATTGAAACGAGGATGAATTTTACATTAACAAATGCAATACAGTATAAAACATACTTGGATCCGGTACGTGATCTAGGTCTTGATGTTAGAGTTTACTAAAGACTTCCCAGACACCGGAGTTCCTCGGCACCCTTGAGCTTGGCAAGAGATCAAACGAGGGGAACCTCCTTTAACGCTCGACATTAAGAGCGGTAGCTCTCTGGGAATGGTTAAGTGTTGAGAGCGATTTTGGCCAATCACGGGTTCAGCAGAGCCTCAAGCAAGCAGAGATCGCACAGTCTTTCGCTCATCCATGAAACAGATGCGTTCTCATAGAGGAACCAGTGGAGGAGAGGGACATGGGAATGAACGAGTGAACAAATGAACAAATGAAAAATTGATCGACAGAATCATAACAGGCAGAATCAACAGATGTGTTCACATAGAGGGAAAAGACCAATGGAGGGAAATGAATGAATGAATAAATGAAAAATGAACGAACTTCCGGACGAAAAAGCAATCAAATGACTGAATAAAGTGAACAAACAATGATTCATTTCAATATTTTTGTGCATGTCTCAAAAATATATTATATATACACATACACAGGGCCAAATAAATGGGGGATAACTTTGTCAATTTAGGCCTGGCCTAAATTAATGCGTGAACAAGCAAACAAATGAACAAACAAGCAAATGAACAAGAGAATGAACGAGGAAATGAACAAACAAAACCCGAATCAAACTAAGAAAACCTCCCTTAAAGGCGGACTGAGGAAATATTACTGCTCATAAAAAAAAAACCTTACCAGCCACAAACAAATTTTACTTACCTTTATTCAAAAATATAAATGTATCTCTATTAGAAAGTAATCATTTCACTTTTTGTGTCCTGTATAGTTGAATAGTAAGAGTATGGTGCCACAGAAGCATCCTATTCGAGATGATCCAGTCTCTGTCTACTTTTGACAAAAACGCTAAGAATGTGTCCCACATTGGATATTGTTCCTCATATATTATATTGGAGAAAATAAAGATAAAATTTTGATGTGAACGTTCCACTTAAAGTTGTTCAGTTAAGTCACTTACATCATCATAGGTCAGATTATCATTCTTACAATTTGACTTAAACTATATAATGCTGCAGTTCCTCAAAACACGGGCCAACTTTAGCATTTGTTTCCCAGTGAGTGTTAACATTGTACCCTGACTGCATATTATGTGAGCGAGCGTCAATCATCAAGACTATAACGTCATGCTGTGCTGTGTAGCGGTCTCAGGCGTGCCACTCACCGAGATGTCGTTCTGCACCTTCTCATAAGACAGCTGCAGCAGGGGGCGGCCGGGTCTCTCAGGTGTCAGGTGGAAGCTGTATTCCCCTTCCGCTGTCGGTCCCTCTCCGGTCAGAGCCAGGTGCAGGTCACCAACATACCTCTCCCGCTCCATCTCGATCTCCTGGGCTTCACGGGACACATCCTCCTCTGAAACTAACAAATGAAACCAATGCAAAGGCCTGTGGTTTGAAACGTGGCAGTCTTGAAAGCTCTTCATGTCATTTAAATGGGATCATTTGACGTCCTACCTTCACCACTCCATGCAGAGATGCCATCGGACAGAAGGATAACAAAGCCAGATCCAAGATCCTCAGCCCACTCTAGCTTGAGAAAAAATGTACGATGAGGCTCAGAGGCAATGGAGATCTGACGCACGCTAGTGCTGCAACACCTGCAGAAAAAAATTATCATAATAACATCACACACAGCTAAAAAAAAAAAAAAAATATTACAATTAATTAATTTTAAAAACTAATATATCTTTAATATAAATATGAATTATTACTAATACACAAACACACATATATATATAAATAATTATTTATATAATTTTATATACAATTTCTTAAATATATTATATATTTAGGTTAATTGTCTATATATATATTTCTTTATTTTATAACATTTTCTTTTAATTTCAATCAAAAATTACATTATAATTAATTAATTTTTAAAACTAATGATGCATTATTAATATAAAGTACTAATAATATAGACAAGGGCGGAATCTACTTATTTTCAGTACTGTGGAAAATGTATGTAAATCTGCCGAATGGATTTAAAATGATGATAAAATGTGTGTAAGGATTGGAGATTACTATACTCCTGATGAAAATAAATATTTTATTGTTTGTTTGTTTTTTGGAGTAATTCATAAACATGCAAAGGCCAGAGAACTTGTGAAAGTTTGTAGACATTTCTACAAACTCCACCGTAAATTATTAATGGATGGTTGCAGACCTCACCGGAGTCAGAAAATCCACTGAGTGATGTGTGAGAAACGGCTGACCTCTCAGGTCAGAGCTGACGATGTGCAGCGGCGAGGGGAAAGGTGAAGGACAACATATGAAACATTTGAGTTGACTGACTTTAACTTGCTTGTCAAACTGAAAATCAAAGTGTCTAAAACCCTCAGCGAACAGTTCACATCTGTTTCCCTCCCGTCGTGCATCACAACCAATTGTTGCTATTCTTAACGTGACTTTTGTGCAAACCACGGCATAAATTTACAGCAGGGTCGCTGTAACTAAAGACTGACATGATACGTGCTCTGAGGGAACAGGACAGCCATTCATTAGTTACAGTAACATCTGCACAGAGGTGATTCTTCGCCCTTGGTAATGACAGATGCAGCAAAGCCTATAGGAATATGAGAAGGCGGCTTTGACAAATAAGACAAAGAATTCTCTTAAGATGTGGCTGAGAAGCCAAGAAGGGGTCGGGATGGAAAGTTTGGATGTGGCTCGCTTCTCAAGACGAACTGCCAAAACATTGATTCATGGCCCTGTTTTATCCAAACTTAACACAATCCCATCCAGAATGTGTGACTATGGCTGCTATCTTTCCAGCAGTGTCTGTCTGGCCTGGGTAATGGCGGATGAGAGAAAGCTGTTCTTCTTAAAAGGTGGTGAAGTATACAAGGGGGTCCCAAGTCACTTTCCATACATGGGATTTGGGCATGAGAGGAGATAAGGAATTCGGATAGAGGAATAGTGATAACATGAGAAGAAAAGAATAGAAAACTGCTTGGGTTGCTGAACGAAGACTCAGATTTTAATCGTGATCACGATTTCTGCTTCTCTCAATTTATTAAGCATAATCGTCTGTCATATTTGCCCGTTGGTTATTTATCCTGAAAACGTTTCATTTTAATATGGCATTTGTGTTATGCATTAGTAACAAGCCTCTACAAGCTTTCATGGTTGTGGTTGCCAGATTTCAAGAATCTGAATCCTCCAATCAGAGCAATAACTGTGATCAACCATTAAACCATTATCGTGCAGCTCTAGCTAGTGGCTTTATGGAAGAATAATGATGGGTTGGGGTTCAAAGGTTTCGGGTCTGTAACTTATTTTAATGTTTTTGAAAGAAGTCTCTTCTGCTCCACATTTATTTGATCAAAAATAAAAGTATTATTACAATTTAAAACAACAGTTTTCAATTTGAATTTCTTTTTAAAATTAATTTATTCCATGTGGTGCAAAGCTGAATTTTCAGCATCATTACTCCAGTCTTCAGTGTCACATGATCCTTCAGAAATCATTCTAATATACTCAAGAAACATTTATTATTATCAGTGTTGAAAACAGTTATGCTGTGCAATATTTTTGGGGAAACCATGTTCAGTTTTATTTAAAATACTTTGAGGAATAGAAAGTTTACAAGAACAGTGTCTGTTTGAAATGCCTGTAAGCCTGTGCTATTTTAAATTGTACAAAAACTTGACAGAAGGGATTTATAATCATGAAGGCCTGTGTCATACACTACCGATCATAAGAGATTATTGGTTGCTTAATAATATATGTGAGAGCTACTGAACGACACTGACTGAGGTCTAATTAAGACACATTCCACTCTAAAGCGTTCCATCGATGGTTCAGGTCCACAGATGGTTTCGGCCATCTGAACAAAACAGTCTTGTCTAAACAAGACCGGCATTCTACATAAATGACCATCTCTTTCAGGAAGGTTACAAATCATGCACAAGTAACCCTGAAAAAAACCCTCTTCTTTCCTGCACAGCGATGGAAACAAAATGAGGTTCCTCAGTGGTGAAAATCATGAAGAAATGTCTGGGTTATATTTCACCCAAAAATCCAAATAAGAAATAAGATATTTCATTTTGCATATATAACTCAGACATTTCTTCATGATTTTTACCACTGAGGAGCTTAATTTTGTTTCCACTGCTGTGCAGAAACGAAGAGAAAAAAATAAATAAAAAATTAATCCCAAAGAAAATAATTTGTGTAAAATCAAATGTCTTTTTAAATACCCACATAAAGTAAGACTTTATTAAATTATTATAACTGTAATATGAAAAAAATCTCATTACTACATTACATCAATTTTAAATCTAAATTAGTATTATTGAATTCAACAAATACTACCATGATGTATACATTTTTGAATTTAAATAAAATATATTTAGTTTGCATTACAGTAAATTAAATTAGTTTTTTAATTACAGTAAACATGTTTAATTTTTATGAAAATAATGTCAAAATGCCAAATTTAGTGAGTGAGTGAGTGTGTGTGTGTGTGTGAGAGAGAGAGTGAGAGAGTGAGTGAGTGAGTGTGTGTGTGTGTGAAAGAGAGAGAGTGAGTGAGTGAGTGAGTGTGTGTGTGTGTGTGTGTGTGTGTGTGTGTGAGAGAGAGAGAGAGTGAGTGTGTGTGTGTGTGAGAGAGAGAGTGAGTGAGTGAGTGTGTGTGTGTGTGTGTGTGAGAGAGAGAGAGAGAGTGAGTGAGTGAGTGAGTGTGTGTGTGAGAGAGAGAGAGTTTGTGTGTGTATATTATATATATATATATATATATATATATATATATATATATATATATATATATATATATGAACTGATATTTTTCATCAAAATAAAATGTTTCACTTTTTGCCAAAAAAACCTGGAGACTTTCTGTAAGGAACCAAAACAAACACAAGATTTCAAGGTCAGTAACATGTTGACAACAAAACCCTCTTCAGTGCTGCTCCTGTATTTCTGCTAAATATGACAAATAAAATTATTAACTCTCATGTTTCCTTGTTTCTTGACTGTTTGTATCTTTTAGATGCATGTTTTTATGACTAACGTTAACGCAGGAATATTAGTTTGTTTTGTTTACGACAGGAAACTAATCAACATTTCCAAACAGCATCATATTTATCACAAACAGGCGCTTTTCCCTCACATCACGACCACACTGCGCTCTACACATGCAAAATCTCACCTCATCGCGGATGCTGTAACGTTATGTTAAATGAGTTTTAATTCAAGACAACACACTTCTCCAGAGTTCATTTCCCTCTTATCCGGCTTTTCGACGCTTCGCGCTTCCAGGCTGCCGTACCGGTGACGTCATTTCCATCCTACACCGGAAGTGTGAGTTGGCTGGCTGGGGATATCAGGATGGTAAGTAGAAAACTGTTACTTTGAAAAAGTTCATACAAGTGAGGTCGAAACGAGCAGTCAGGTTGATTTAACTCCGCTGAATGTCTCCGCGTGCTGTCAGGAGAAGCTCAGTGTGCTGTTAGCTGCTGCACTGATGCAGGAACATAAACAACCGAGCAGCTGATCGAGCTGAACAGTGCAGTGAATCCCAGATCTCTGTCAGTGTAGGTCTGTTCTGCACTATCTTGACTTCTGTGGAACACATCATCTGTCAGTATTCAGCAGTGCTGGGGGTGATGTGGCAGGGACAGCAGCGCCTTAAACTGAAGACCGCGTGCTCCACCAAAATACACCGCTGTTCAAAAGTTGTTTTTAAAAAGGCGCTTCTCCTCATCATTGCTGAATTTATTTGACCGAAATACAGAAGAAGAAAAAAACAATAATATTGTAATTTCTATTTAAATTAATAATTTTCTATTTTAATAAACTTTAAAATAACATTTATTTCCTGTGATGAAAATCATGCACAAGATGTTATAACAGACATAGAAAACACTGTAGAAATGTAAAATCTTTTTTTTCGGTCTACTACTATGCATATCACTATCACTGTAGATTTTTTTTTAAGATTTATTAACAATAAAAAAACTACTTTAAATTACTAAGTACTCAACAACACTGACTCTAGTGTGAATAAATAATAGGTTGTTATTTCAAAACTGATGTTATGGTTTTTTCCTCACACACATTACTGTTTCTTAGTTTAATTTATTCTTTATTAAACTGACTAAAGAAACTTTCTTTAAGAATAAATTAAACCATTTCTATCTAAACAAATTTAAGCTTTTTAAATGTGCATTAATTATTCCACTTTTTGGGGGGTGGGAGGGGATTACAGTACTTTATATTTATAGTTGTTTATTAATAAGTGATTATTTATTTCCTTTTGCAGTCTGCCATATTTAATTTCCAGAGTCTGCTGACGGTCATCTTACTGCTCATCTGCACCTGTGCATATATACGAGCTCTCGCTCCCAACCTGCTGGATAAGAACAAAACAGGGTATGTTTACTGCCATCCGTATATTTATATAGTAAACATTCTTATCATTCAAAAATGAAAATTTGCTGAAAATGTACTCACCCTCAGGCCATCCAAGATGTAGATGAATTTGTTTCTTCATCTGAACAGATTTGGAGAAATTTAGCATCACATCACTTGTTCATTAACGGATGCACTGCAGTGAATGGGTGCCGTCAGAATGAGAGTCCAAACAGTTGATAAAAACATCACAATAATCCACAAGTAATCCACACCACTCCAGTCCATCAATTAATGTCTTGTGAAGTGAAAAGCTGCATGTTTGTAAGAAACAAATCAAACAAAAATCATTAAATTGATTTTAACTGTCTTCTATCCTTAATACTTTCTCTGAATCAGGAGTGAAATATGCACAGGTCAAGCACCGTTTACAAGCAAATATGGGCCAGAACAGTTCTAAACAAATGTGTCAGTGGATTTTGATGTGAGAGGACAACAGTAGATGGGCTTTTTCACCAGAGGAAGCATTATTATGGATTACTTGAGGATTTCTGTAATGTTTTTATCAGCTGTTTGGACTCTTATTCTGACGGCACCCATCCACTGCTGTTGATCCATTGGTGAGCAAGTGA
Source organism: Cyprinus carpio (assembly GCF_018340385.1). Classification (NCBI taxonomy): domain Eukaryota; kingdom Metazoa; phylum Chordata; class Actinopteri; order Cypriniformes; family Cyprinidae; genus Cyprinus; species Cyprinus carpio. Next base: position 16,297,440 of record NC_056581.1, on the reverse strand, counting down.
TCGAATGCTACATTTCTCCAAATCTGTTCTGATGAAGAAACTCATCTACATCTTGGGTGGCCTGAGGGTGAGTACAGTTTCAGCCAATTTTCATTTCTGGCTGAACCATTCCTTGATGCACCGAAAGACTGGTGATTTAAAGGTTAAAGATGTTCTCCAAACAGGCCTGGATTTGTTTTATGGTTTTATACAAACACTTCAAAAGAAAAATCTTTTGTTAATTAATTCCCAGAATCAGTGAAATATTGCCAAGATATTTTTCTCATGGCCAAAGAGTTAACAAAAAATAAACTCCTATTTTCTGTTAATAATACAAAATCTTTGTTTACATTCTTAATTTATTTGATCTAAGTTGAGTGACATTGGTCAGTGTTTGTTTTGGGGATGTGTCTGTGAATTGACGTGATCGTCAAACTCGAGCAACAAGATGTTCGCCACATGTTTGGACCTCACATGACAGGACCAGAAAAAGGAGGAGATAATTCACAACCAGTGATCTGATCGCAACAAACAGAGTTGCTACATGGTTTTCACACCCCCTCACATGCCGTTCAACCGAGCCTTGATTGCTACCAGTAACTGTGACGTACTTCCAAGATGACCATTTAGGCTTTTTTAGTGAATTACTGCAAAGTATTCATGGGCAGAAACTTGCGGCTCTGCCTGTGTGTCACAAAATAAATGATCGTGTGAAAGGACATCAGATATCAAAAGTCATGTTTGGGTGATTGTAGCAAATGCCAAGGTTGCGAAACCTAAAGAGCGTTTACTGGAGAAATGTTAAAGCTTTGTTTGACGTGGGGAAACAGAGGCTGGGTTTTGTTCTGTTGACAAAGCATGTTCTCGCTGACCTGTTTGTTGTTTCTGTTCAGGCCAGATGCCCGTCTGCTCGTAGATCTCCGCTCTGTCGGGCATCTGTTGTCACATTTCAGGCCCCGTGAAGCTCGTCAGTCATCTGTAGTTCTGCCCTCTGTAATCTTCTGCTTCATGCTTCCTAGACGAGCAGTCGGCAGACATAAGACTGCGTCCCACCGCTTTGTCTTAAGCCAAGGCATCAAAGCCTAATTCTAGTACTGCTAAATCAACATTTAAAAGACATACACAATTACAGTCTTTCTTTTCCAGGGAAACAAATATATGTACACTACTGTTCAAAAGTAAAGAAATGAATACTTTTATTCTGCAGGGTCTCATTACATTTCTCAAAAGTGACAGTAAAGACATTTTTTGCAAAAGATCTATTGTAAACATAATGAAAAAAAATTTATCATGCTTTCCATAAAACTATTAAGCAGCACAACTGTTTTCAACATTGATAATAATAAGAAAATTTTCATCAGCAGCAAATCAGTATATTAGAATGATTTCTGAAGGATCATGTGACATTGAAGACTGGAGTAATTATGCTGAAAATTCAGCTTTGATCAAAGGAATAAATTACATTCAACAGATATTAAAATAGAAAACAGTTATTTTGAATTGTAATAATATTTCACAATATTATGCAACCTTGGAGAGCAGAAGAGACTTCTTTCAAAAACTTAAAATCTTACCGATCCTGAACTTCTGAATTCATTCATTCATTGTTTTACAGTGGTAATACTAAGTGCAGTAACTATGATATTTTGTTGTGAATTATGGTTACATTATTAAAAAAAAAAAAAAATCCAAACATTTGAAAAAAAAAAAAAAAAAGAGTAAAATCAGTAATATTTTTAATAATATGCATTTTATCTTAAACATGGGCAAAAGTTTGTTAATTTGCATACAATATTTTTTTAAATAATTTTGTTAAATATAAAACCTTCTTGCAAAAGGGTCTTGCAGTTGTTGATTACATTAAAACAGAATTAAAAGAAATTAAAAATCTGAAACCATTAAAATGTTACTTTTTCGTGGTCACTGTTATCATTTTTGATATACTATGCAAATTTTGCATTATTTAAATATATATATATATATATATATATATATATATATATATATATATATATATATCTATATATATATATATATATATAAGCAAATTCATAGGCGGTTCCCAGAGTTGCTTTTTATTATGATTTCAGTCCACAGTTTTTTTTTTTTTTTACATTACATCTGTTCAAGTGTTAACCATAAACTCTTTTGCCCTCAGATTCCTTGGAATTTTCTGGAAATGTGCAAGAATAGGTGAGTAATGTCATAAAAGCTACCATGTCATGTATGTATCTTCTTTTTTTATATATGATTTATTCTTTTGCTATTTTTTCTTTTGGTAATGATTTTTTACGTTACCTTTTAGGTGAGCGGAAAAGCCCTTATGTGGCGTGTTGCTGCATCATCATGGCCTTCACGATTTTATTTTCGGAGTAGCAGCGGAAGCATGTGAAGATTTAGAGCAGGCAGAGATGATTTCCAAGAACAGCTATAAGATTCTACAGCAGGGAACAAGATGTGTAATTGGGTGACATTCAGACTCTCTCAGGCAGAAGTGGCTTCTGGTGATGCACGTGGAGTGCTCTCCAAGTACAGCTTGAGCATTTCTCAGCCTCCTGGACCTATTTTTGTAAATACAAATAATTGTTGGTCTCCATGGTATATTGCTCCAGTTGTCATTGACTCATGCACCCAAAGCTGATCATATGTAACATGTTTGTTGGAGCCAAAATGCTTGTCAATGACCGTTTTAAAATGGGACATTGAGGATAAATTTGATGCACATGGATGTGCTTGATATCATGCTTGTTAAATTGTTTAATTGAATCTGTTGACTTTACATGGGGACGAGGTGAAGTTTGCATTAAAACATGAATTTATTACAGAAATCTTTTTTCAAATGTTTATTTTGTGACATGTCTGTAGTAGAATAATATTAAAGATCAACAATATATATATATTGGCCATTGTTTATAGCTGATATGATGACTGATATTATAAATACAGTAGATTTTTTTGTTTAGATTTAGGCATCAAAACGATTTAATGTGCAGAAAATATTTTCATGACATGGTAAAAGTTAAGAAGAGTAAAGTTGAGTTGGAAAAATATGCTTGGTATCTGCATCCAATATAAGACAAAACAAATCAACAATTAGCAAAATATTAATATTAGTGAAAATATGTATATTGTGCATCCCTAAATAATATTATTCAGGTTTTTAATAATAATAATGAATATATAGTTTTTTTTTATTTACTTATACATTTTTTGCAGATATATAGGTAATCTAAAAATAAGTACAGTGGAAATAATGTTATTTTTTTTTTTTTTATTTATTTATTTTTTTAATATGTTTTTTTAATTTTAATTTTTTTTAATTTTATTTTATTTATTTGTTTTTTTAAATTTTTGATTATTGAATTTTTATTGATTGAATTGTATTTATTTTTTGCAAATATAGAGGTAATTAATATTAAATTTTTGAATTTTTATTTATTGATTTTTATTATTTTAAATAATAAAAATAGCATCGTTTTTTTTCTTCATTTTTTTTTTAATTAATATAGGTAATTAAAAGTAAGTGCAGTGCCAAAAAAAAATCTGTATATTGTGCATACTTAATATAATTCAGGTTTTTAAATATTATTATAATAATATTATTATACTGTTTTTTATTATTTATTTTTGTGAAAATATGGGTAATTTAAATGTTTAGTACCAAAAAAATGCATGTACTTATAAATTAAATTGTTAAAATAGTTTTCAACCGTTTTGTTTATTCAAAAACTATATATCAGAGCTAAATTGCATCTATCTATCTGTATCTGTCTATCTTTTGGTAATACAAGAAACCCACAAAGAGAGTTAAAAAATAGTCTATTGTGCAAAATGCCAAGAGTATATACCAAAAATTATCCCTTCAGGCTCCATTATTTAAACTGGCAAGTTTAGTTTTATCCCAGCCGACAAACGGTGCATTTGCTCATAAAACACTAAGCTTCCAATGTCAAGTCATTAAAAACGTGAGCGGATATCAACGCGGTATGACTTTTTAGGGGGCCATTTGCACGTTGACAAATCTGTCATTTCACACAGGAGGTACTGAAGATGTTATTGGGATGATTGTTTTCTCTGGCAGTGTTTGAGATCATAAATTTGTAAAACCTCAACTGTGCTGTGCATGACAGTAAAGAGACATCAATGTGAGCAAAGGATGTAAATCACTCATCAAAGTGTGAGGATTTTGTCTATTAGCCATTGTAAAAACTTTTACTTCAAGACAGACCACAGAAAAGACTAATTATGTGACATAAAGTTCTCGAACACCCTCTGATCTCTTTGGATCACAGTCCTATCAGGTTTTGCAATCAAAGGCATTGAGATAATATTGCCGAAGCATTTTTTTTTCAAGTGATATTTTGATTGTTAGACCTGGTAAAACTCTCATCCATGCTAGAAGAACAAACCTTCGATAGGATTTGTCAGAGATCTCATTGCCACTTTAAAAAATAAAGTTCCAAAAAGGTTTTTTTGTTTTTGTTTTTTTCGCAGCGATGCCATATAGAATAACTATTTTTAGGGTTCCTCAAAGAACCTTTCAGTAAACAGTTCTTATTATAAAGAAAATTGTACAAATCTAAAGAACTTTTTTCACTATAAAGAGCCTTTTGTGGAATAGAAAGAATCTTAATGGAACCATATATACCATTAAAGAACCTTTATTTTTAAGAGGGTGGAAAGTTTCCATGAATGTTAAAGGTTCTTCATGGAACCATCAGTGCCAATAAAGAACCTTTTTTTTAAAGTTTAGGATTCCCGTACAACATGTCGAAACTATCAGCTCCATCTGTTAAAAATAATGTCTCTGACTCATATCTTGGACCTCGACCTTTGGTGTCCTCCTCACACTAAGCAGGAAAGTATTTTATCTGCTCTTAAAAAGTGCTAAACATTTATGCATCCAGTCAAATGACTTCAAGGGCCTGCCCCGAGGGGCTCAACCCATATTCCTGCAGCATGCGTCAGTGCAGAAGCTCTTCTCGACGGGGTTCAGAGGCAGCGTGCACCAGAGGGGAAGAGACTTTAACTCTGCGCTCCTCTTTAAAAGCAGACTTCAGAGCTACAGGTGGCTTTCTTCTAAGGCCACTCATAAGTACAATAGACGTCAGTTGATGTTAAAAGTGAACACTTGGGGTTGTTAAAGCAGTGGGGAAGTGTTTCAGATCTTTAACAGTAGTAGCTCCTCTACAGATTCAGTGTTGCAGGTTTGTCAACATCATGCATCTATTTATATCTATCCATTCAAAAATCCATTGTTCCATCCATCAATCCATCACCCACTGTTCTATCTATCTATCTATCTATCTAGCATTATATCCATTTATCCATCCATCCATCTATCTAGCATTCCATCCATCCATCCATCCATCTAGCATTATATCCATCCATACATCTCAGATAGAATCATTAGAATTAGAGCATAACTTTTCTAGTAGTGTTTATAAATTTAGAGCTTATTGAAGATACAACATAAACATTATAGTTCTTTATAGTTTTTTGACATAAATTATTAGATTATACTCAGGGCTTTCTTATATTACCACCTTGACTCTGCTGAGGCCCCCTGACTTACCGACTGTGATCATGGACTGAGATCAGATGAAGGAGAATGACTGCATTCATTGTTCCTGCCATCCATTGGAAAGATTTTTTACTGAAAACAGGATGAAACCCAATATCCCTGTAAAGAGCAATGGAAGAGGCCAAATGATTTGTATGAGGATCAACGGCCACATCACATTTTGTGTACTCTCGTTAAATATTGCTTGACTAGTAAAGATCTTATTTGTTCTCTGGAACATGACTACATGATTAGATACATGTTTCAGAAAGTATAACACAAAAAGGACTAAACTTTTTTACAGCAATGCCACAGAAGAACCATTCTGGGTTCCCCAAAAAACCTTTCTGTGAAAAGTTCTTAAAATAACTTTTTTTTCTTAATGTGAAAAAAAAAAAAAAATCTAAACAATTTTTTCCACTTTAAAGAAAGCTTTGTGCAATGCAAAGGTTCCATGGATGTTGAAGTTTCTTCATGGAACCATAGATGCCAGTAAAGAACCTTTATTACAAGTGTAGCTGTTTACACTGCAAGTGCACACTAGTTTTGCCACATTGGGGTCCCTCGTTTTTTAATATAGACACATACTAAACCATTCTTAAAGCACTGCAAGAAACCTCCGAAAAAAAGAAACAATACATTTAGGCTTGTACAAGAGGGTTGTTAACCCCCTTGTTGTGTTAAATTGGAAACAGGAGCTTTTACAGAGCGAATTCCCATGAATAGATTCTCTGTGTATTGTTATATAACTCAACCCCCTACAGATGAAATGGTTATAATTAAATAATACACAACACATGAGCAGATCTGGGCTGGAAATGTCAGCTGGGCCTCTGGGGCCACATTCACCCTCTCCATGGGAAGCCGTGCTGGGCACACATCATCATCGGGACAGTGGCGCACGGTGCCCGCAGGCACACCTTTGGTGAGCGGTGCATTTGGCCTATCAGTGGTCTAACCGTTTGAAGACTGTGGGGTGCATGTTAAGTGATCCTGGAAAACAATTTCAAACTGCTGTACGTGACCTGTGGCTCCCCACTTACAGAAAAGCCAATCAACCCTCGCTCTCTTTGCTTAATATGGACTTATAGTAAAAAACATTTCTGGGTATTTATGTCAGTTACTAAGAAAAGAGAACAGGATGCTCTTATTTTGTACAGTAGACTGCACAGAGCATATGCAAACATTAAACCACTGTGATCTCAGAGTAAAAACCATGTGGTGCCAATAAAGACGCATAAGTGGTTCATTTTTATTTTATATTGGGTTCCTATATGATTCTTTGGAGAATAATAAATTGTTTGATGTGGCATTATAGGTTCATTATAGGTCCAACATGGGTTCAAAGTATCCTCCTGGGTTTAAACATGGCTTTGAAACGTAAAAAGATTGACATTAGGCTGTAAAACCTATTTGTTTTTTAGATTGCATAAATAGACATGTAGATAAGGGATAGAAAGTGTCACCTTAGAAATGCCCTGACAATTACTCAAAATACCTTAGCAACTGCACAACAACACAATGACTTAGAGACCACCCCAAAAACCCTAGCAACCACATTCGTAGAAGCATTACTAAAACCGATCAGAGAACCTTAGCAATGATTACTCCCTGGCAACCACATAGCAACACACCAAATCCACCCAGAACACCTTAGCAGGACAGATACTAAAACACTTAGAACACTGTAGAAACAATGTGACAATCACTTAAAATACCCTAGCAACTGCACAGCAGTGTAGATCAAAATCCCAAAAAAAAAAAAAAAAAAAACACAGAACACTTTAAAAATAGCAATGCCCTGGCAACTGCCTGGAATGCCCAACCAACAGCATAGCCACCTGATAAAAAGCCCTCAGAACACCTTAGAAACACCCTAACAAACACTCAAAATACCCTAGCAGCTGCACAACAGCATGTTAAAATTAACTCAGAACATTTTGGAAATAGTAACGCTCTGGCAACTACCTAGAATGCCCTAGCAACGATATATCAGCAGCATGATAAAAAACACTCAGAACACCTTAGCAACAACAACACCCTGGCAACCACCCAAAAAACCCTAGCAACCACATACATAGAAGCATGTACACAACCAATCAGAACACTTTAGCGATGGTAACTCCCTGGCAACCACATACAGTAGCAACCCACTAAACACCACCCAGAACACCTTAACGACACCCTGGCAACATGTCAAAAACGCTCAGAACACCTTAGAAATGCCCTGACAGTCACCCAAAATACCCTAGCAACTGTACAGCAACACATTAGAAAAAACAACACCCTGGCAACTACCAAGAACACCCTAGCGACCGCATAGCAACATGATAAAAACCATTCAGAACACCTAAGAAACAGCAACGTCCTGGAAACAACCCCAAAAAACCCCTAGCAAACACATATTTAGAAGCGTGATTACGATCAATAAGAACACATTAGCAACACCTGGCAATCACATACAGTAGCAACACATGAAAAATAACCCTGAACACCTTAGCAACATCATGGCAACCACTCAGAACGCTTTGGCACCAAGTTTTGCCACTTAAATTTACTTTAGAAAATGTCTGTCTAGTTTATCAACAAGTGGTGTTGTGCCACAGATTTGAGCCACTAGAAGAGTGTCTCGCACCAACATCCTTCACAAGAACTACCAGCAATGTTACACAATCACACAGTTGTTTCTGTGTTGCCTAATACTTGAATGGAGCTCTAAAAGAAATGAGTAGACAGTATATCTTCATTAACTGTTTAACAGGGTATTACTTAACGCAACACAGCCATGTTAGCGTTGGCCTTCAGATAAATGTCCCCGGCAATGGATGTGCCCACAGCACACTTTTCCAGCATGTTATCATTGGATGTGTTTCAATTGTTGTATATCCTCTTACACAATGAGCATTTTAAAAGGCAACAGCTGTGGCAGAGCGTCAGAGTGGACATTTTCTTTCTCCCTGTGGTGTTATTGTAACAGAGGAAAATACATAAATTTCAATAGGGTCTCTGCAGTCGAATCCTAGTAACATTTAATTTACTTCGCACTTAAGTAATATTTTGGTGAGCAAATTATGAATAAAGTACATGTTTGGTTGTGTTTTCTTGTGTAAAACTCGTGCTAGGACTTTGTAGGTGGTTACCAACAATTCTGGGTGGTTGCTAGGGTATTGCTTATTGGCTCGTCACCATTTTTTATTATTTTTTTTATTTTTTTTGTGACCAACATGTGGTTAAAATATATAATAAATGTGTCAGACAATATGCTACAAGTTCATCTGCATGAGAAAATATGAGCTTGTAGCAAATTTACACAAATTATTTGCCAGAATACTTTATTTTTGTTATTATGCTTTAATACTTTTTCAACTTTAGTTAATGTGTAATGTTGTTGTTTGAGAATAAAAAAGATCTGCAAGGTAAGGTTACATAGCTGAAAGTCCACTCTAAAGGGAGATATTCTCTTTAACAGAAAACTATTTTCAAGAACTACAACAAACGGCTCGTTTGGACTACACTACAGTGCTCTATTTCTGGATATTGTTAAGTCACAATGTCACTCATTTAAATAATCCCGCCCACGAAATACACAAAAAAGGTGGAGAGGCCTCGTTTAGCAGCGCTAGAGACCGTAGACTCTTAAAAATACCATGTCCTGTAAAATCCATGCTAGCAAAGGTTCTGTACAATCCTCTTGTTCGTAAACATTTTCAGGATCTGAATCAGGCTTGAATTGGTATGCTAAGTCACATGCTAAGCGTAGCGTGACGCACACATGACCATACACACATGCTTGTTTTTAACTGACTCATCTCTTGAGCATCAGGGGTTATTGTGAGCAGGGGCTCTTTGAAACTGCCTATAAACTTTAACCACTGGCATCTTACATTTCAAGGAAACAAGCACAATATCCAGCCTCCCAATGGGAAGCAGCTGAACGTGAGAGTCAATACAGAGACAAACGCAAATCAAACTACAGAGCCACACATGCCTAATCCTGCCATTGTGGGGGTATTTCATTACATGCAATGAATTAAATGTGTCATTATTAGCAGATCAACTATAAGTAGTAGATACAATACAATAAAAGATATTCAGAATAAACCATTTTTCCACTCTGTAATATAGTGAATTAGCCTTATTTCAGGTTGTTCACAGTTGCTAAGCAATATAGAGAATATACAGTGCTTTTAGGTCGGAAAGATCTTATTTATTTTACATGTTGAACAGAACTACAATGTTGTAATTATGAGTGGGAAACTTGGGATTTTCTAGAGCCCAGAGTTTTGTGTCAGTGAGTAAACATGGCAGATAAAAAGTAACGGCATTTATACATTTATGGTAAATTTGTTGAAATTATTAATATTATTTTTTTTACCAGTAAACTAAAGTTGCATGTACAAAATATGACAATATATAAAGATTGCCTTTACAGCATTAAATAAAATTATAAACAGCATGAACACACTTGATGCCAGTGCTAGGTAGTAACTGATTACATGTAAACTACATATTTTGTCATGTAGTTTGTAATCAGTAACAGACTACAGTTTGATGTAGCTCTTTAATGTCCATTCTTTAATTTATTATTTTGAAGATGTATATTTTTATTCTGTAAGTTTTTTGTAGAAAAGGTACATTGCCAGGAGGACACCAATACGTGCAGTTACAACGGCTTTATCCAATCAGAATTTAGAATCAGAACTATCAGTTTGATTTATTAATCAGAATAAACAATAAGAATAAATGGTTCATTTGCATACTGTGGGTTGTTTATGGTTGCTGCTTACCAGGCAACATGACAACATAATACCTTGACAATTAGTTTAGAATGTGTGATCACGGGTTTGTGATTAAGAGTCTTTTATGATTTACTTTAAATATTCAATTTAATAATCACCCATGAATCATCAGAGTAAAATGTGTAACCTTTCACATGAGTTGTCCTTCCTGTGTTCTTTTCTAAAGTACTTCACGTTAATCTGGTTGTATGTCAGCTCCGCTAGTGCATGATTCCCTCCATATGGGACTGTTTCCCTGTACTGTGATCCAAACCTGAGGGGGCATTTTAACAGAATCAGCAAACAACATGGGACGCAGTGTTGAGGAAACTAGAGTGGAGAATTAAGGCAGACACATTAGCGTAAAACTTACTTTACATTTAAAACCAATCCAGTATTATCAAGTATCAAAATAATTCTGTTGTTGGCTAGCTGTTATAAAATATACTTTCAGGGCTAAACATGCTAGCTGAAAAATAGCAGTGCTAACAGTTAGCTTTCTCCAGGTATTACAGACCTCCTACAGCTTTATTTTCTCTTTGGTTTCTCTGGATGTAACATCTTTCAGCAGGTATATTAAAAACCCTAAGCTGCGCTTTGAGAGTTCAGATGCTAATGAGAAACACATATATGGAGTGAAAAGAGAGATTAGGACCAGAGGAGGCTGGGAAAAACAAAGCAACACTGGCATAAAAAGGTGGGCTCTCAGACATACATCCTCTGTGACGTTAAACGCTTGTCTAATTCTCCTGTGGGACCCTCCCCAGTCAGAAAACTGCTGTTTTAGAGCAGATTATGATGATTTTACACAGTTGTCAATGGGTTAGCGTGTCTTAGCGAGGTGCTAAACAAACTTTGAAATGTGACGCCCCCCTGAAGAAAGAGACAGAAGTGACTATAACATTAGAACATAAATTCTGTTACTTTTCCATTAACAAAATGTTTTTATGTTAAATGTTTTAAAATTTAAATTTAAAAGTTTGTCATGTGGTTGCTAGGGTGTTCTGAGTGGTTTAACATGATCTTATGTGGTTGCTAGGATGTTCTGAATTGTTTTAGCCTGTTGTCATGTGGTTGCTAGGATGTTCTGAATGGTTTTAACATTTTATGTGGTTGCTAGGGTGTTCTGAGTGGTTTAACATGATCTTATATGGTAGCTAGGATGTTCTGAATTGTTTTATCTTGTTTTTTTTTGGTTGCTAGTTGCTAGGGTGTTCTGAGTGATTTAACCTGATCTTATGTGGTTGCTAGGATGTTCTGAATGGTTTTAACATTTTATGTTGTTGCTAGGGTGTTCTGAGTGGTTTAACATGATCTTATGTGGTTGCTAGGATGTTCTGAATTGTTTTAGCCTGTTGTCATGTGGTTGCTGGGTGTTCTGAGTGGTTTAACATGATCTTATATGGTTGCTAGGATGTTCTGAATTGTTTTAGCCTGTTGTCATATGGTTGCTAGGGTGTTCTGAGTGGTTTAACATGATCTTATGTGGTTGCTAGGATGTTCTGAATTGTTTTAGCCTGTTGTCATGTGGTTGCTAGGGTGTTCTGAGTGGTTTAACATGATTATATGTGGTTGCTAGGATGTTCTGAATGGTTTTAACATTTTATGTGGTTGCTAGGGTGTTCTGAGTGGTTTAACATGATCTTATATGGTTGCTAGGATGTTCTGAATTGTTTTAGCCTGTTGTCATGTGGTTGCTAGGGTGTTCTGAGTGATTTAACCTGATCTTATGTGGTTGCTAGGATGTTCTGAATGGTTTTAACATTTTATGTTGTTGCTAGGGTGTTCTGAGTGGTTTAACATGATCTTATGTGGTTGCTAGGATGTTCTGAATTGTTTTAACATTTTATGTGGTTGCTAGGGTGTTCTGAGTGGTTTAACATTTTATGTGGTTGCTAGGATGTTCTGAATGGATTTAGCCTGTTGTCATGTGGTTGCCAGGCCCTGGTGTTAGTGGTGCTAGGAAGTTCTGAGGGGTTTTAGCCATAGATATGTACACGTAGATGCCTCATTAGCAACTGTTTCTATGGGCTGCTATATGCAAACTGTCCGCCATATTGGAGGGGTCAACTTAACGTCATTCACCATAATAAACAATGAATATTTGAAGATGCCACAATCCTTACATATCCTTGGTTCCGCCCCTCTCTCTCATTCTCAGCTGTGAAAGGTTATCCCGTTTCATCAGGAATTTCTTCAGGAAGTTTATGTGCTTGGAGCTGTTGAAGGCATCTATACATTCTGTAACTATGGTTTTTGCCTGTTGTCATGTGGTTCTAGTGGTTTGAGCATGTTGTTATTCGGTAGCTAATATTTTCTAAATGGGGTTTAGAGTGGTTTTACACTGTTATGCAGTAGCTAAAGTTTTCTGGATGGTTTTAATTTTTTGCTATGTGGTTATTAAGCTGTTCTGAGTGGATTTAGCATGTTGTTATGTGGTATTTAAAGTTTACTGTATGGTTTTAGCTTGTTGCTAAGCAGTTGTTAGAGTGTTCTGAGTGGTTTTAGCATGCTGTTAGGCAAGAACCACTTATAACACCCTAGCAACTGCAACTGAGTGGTTCTGGTTTTAGCTTGTTAAGCTACTGCTAGGATGTTCTGACTTGTTTTCTGCCTGCTAAGTGTTTGCTCATGTATTCCAAGTGGTTTATCATGTTGTTATGTATTTATTAGGGCATTCTGCATGGTTTTAGCTTGTTATGTGGTTCCTAATATGAGCTGAATTGCTTTAGTGTGTTGTTTTGCAGATGCTAATGTGTAGGTTTAGCAGGCTGTTTTGTGGTTGCTAGGTAGTTACTTACAGGCCCAAGTTAAAAGAGCTCACCTCCAAGTCTGGATTATGATATTCTGGGCTCTAGTCATGGCTTGGGTCCCTACGTCAATCTAAATCTATGGCAATTTTTCATCTACCAAGTGAAAACCGCAGGTCTGAAAATAACACGCATAAAATAATAATAGCACAGTTTTTCTCAAAAGGCCACACAATCTGAGATATCATTGCACAAATGGTGCAAGACAAGTTACACATCAATCAAAGTTTAACACTTAGGGTTAAGTTTCTGTTCAAACATGGCTTTAGCAAGCACAGCTAATGATATTATAAGAATGGACTATAAGTGCTCAGAGAAGAATAAGCAGAGTCAAATTTACCTTGAAGTTTGCTTGTGCCATGTGATATGAGGCCATCTATTGGTCCTGGAGCTCACAGATCTTTAGTTCTTTCCCAGTAAACTCTGTTTAACTTGGCAACAATGACACTGGCCAAAACTCTTCAGGCAGTATATGAGAAAGAGCCAGAATGTGATTAATGCCTCATAGTAAAGGAAACAAAAGGCCCTTTTCTCAACAAATCCAGCACAGTGACTAGACGATTCCAACCTGAGTCGAGCCAGAATGTGATTAATGCCTCATAGTAAAGGAAACTTTTGTAATTTTTCTATTTAGTTTTATTTGATGAATAAAATTGATAGTTATGTTAGTTAAATTAATAAAACGCTATAGACATAATATAACTTTTCTAATTTTTAATTTAAAAAACTAAAAACTAAAAAAACTTCAAAAGATTGAGTCATTGTTTTTTGTTTTTTGGGTAGTGAGAGTGGATAGTAATTTATATTTTATATATAGTTATTTTTTTTTTTTTTTTTTATGTTTTATTCTTGATTATTTGTTTTTGAGTCAGTGTCAAGCAACTTTCTAATCAAACGTTTATTTTAGTCTCTCTCTCCAATCTCAGACAAGGTCAAATCTGACTTAGCATAATAATTGGTGCATTAAACAACCATATGTTTTTGTTTATTCATCGTTGGCATCAGTGAAACCTTGTAAACACTGATGTCTTTTAGAGGACGTAATCAAAAACGGTTGCTTTTTCCACAAAGGTTATGTACTTATGTCTCAGGGGACATATATTTGCATCTGTGTATGTGTGTGTGTGTGTGTGGGAGAGAGAGAAAACAAACAGCGGCTGTCGCACCATCCCGTATCAGTCAGACTCAGAGCAGATCGGTTGGAGCATGTCCAGCAGCTAATTTTCCTATTAAATCACATTTACTACCTCAGTAATGCCTTTACTTTATAATAATACCTCATGCTGGCTGCATTATAGTTTACAATAGCATGATACAGTTGTAAATACGTCAGATATGTCAAGCATTTACAAGAAGTCTAGACTCATGCTTCTGGCATTGACTGAAGTGTAAGGTCCTATAAAACCCCAATTAAGGGTTTATTTAATTATAAATAAACTCTAGTGCTCTACAAAGGCTTGGAAATTGCAACCCAAAATTTTTTTAAGACAACTTACATGGAGGAAACCGAATGCTGGTTTGATCCTGAAAAGAAGATCTGACCCATTTTTACTTGCTGTTGGAAAGTCTGGTGTAGACAAGCAAGAGATGTGTTCTGTTTGGTTTTATCATTATCCGAATCATGCTGGAAGCCAAGATGATGTCTGGATTATTTGGGCAGGAAAGGGGTCTTCCTTGTCTGGAATATCACTGCCACATAAAACATTCTCAGGGGAAAAAATTTAATTGTTAACATGACCAATAATACAGTAAAACCTTGTTTGTTTGCTTTTTTCATTCTTCTCAGTTCTGCAAATACTGTGTGAGTAGAGTTTGATAATCATATTCATATGTCAGGGTGCTGTTGTTGTTGTTGTTTTATATTGTGACTATGGTAACTATTTTTAAAGATATGTTTTAAAGTTGTTAATTTTTTAGTTAAAATATATAAGTGTTGTTATTTTATTTTTATTGTATAATTAATTAGTGATGAAATTTATAATTATATATATATATAACTGAAATTAAAACTGAAAATATAAAAATAAAAGCTCATTCAATTATATATAATATATAATAAAACTAATATAACACTGCTGTAAAGTACTCTAAAGTCCTACCATGGTATTTCCATCTTGCTTGTGTCCAAAAAACATGGTATTATGCCTATGTATTCCTCATTTGCAGGTCCTTTTGGATAACAGCGTCTGCTAATAAATAATTGTAAAACAGGTTTTTTAAAGTACACATAAAACTGACAAATACATCATTCAGCTGAGGTACATAAAGATTAATACAGCAACCTGAAAAATCATTTATAAGTTCAGACTTAAAAACACCTAAATGTCATTGTAATATTATTGTCATCAATAATTAAAATATAATTAAATATATATATATATATATATATATATATATATATATATATATATATATATATATATATATATATATATATATATAAAATAATCGATTAGAAAACCTCTAATCAACTAACTGAAATAAGTTATTTATTATTGAAATAAATTACTAAAACTAAATAAAAGAAATACTAATAAATGAAAGCCATACAGAAAAAGAAAAATTAAAATGACCAAATGTAACAAAATTATTCAACCTTAAATTAAGTTGAAAAATTTAAATATAAAAATAAAAGCTAATTCAAACATATAAGTGTTGAATCATTTGCTCTTCGGTCAATGGCGGCCCCTAAAGGACAGACATGTAAAATACAACAACAACAGCACACAGCACACACTGACCAACAGATGTCAGCAGCGGCTCGTTCACGCTCAGGGTGGCTTTTCACAAATTTAATTCCCCAACTCCATTAGGAGCGATACCTCCAGTGAAGCATGTAAAATAAATGGGTATTTGTTTCTAAGGCAATTCTAATTTCCTTTCCTCTAATGTAACAACTCCTCCAGATATAATAATAATACTGAGGTCTGTTTAAAACTTAACTACGTCCGTCAATTAGACGTTCTGCACACAGTCAATCGCAGATGTGACTGGAAGAGTTCACCAAAAAATGAAAATGTTGTCATCATTTACTCAACGTCAGGCGCTTTGGAGCATGCTGTGCAAAAATAATGATGTTTTGCGCTGTTCTTTTCCATACAGTGAAATTGTTGAGCTGCAAAATTACTGGAAATGAAGGCAAACTTGAATGACATTTGAAATATAAGTGAATAATGACTTACATTTTGCCTCTGTTCCTCACACCAAGACTTGAATCACACCTCATATTTCATAAAGATTACTTTATTGCCCTCTTTTTTCATATTTGGAGCTTCACAGTCTAATTGTAGCAGTTTATTCTATAAAAACAAAGGAACTTATATGGTTTCGAAACGTAACAAGGGTGAGAACATGACAAAATGTAGGCTGGTTGTGAACTATTCCAATAAATTATTTAGTTATCATTTATTCATCCTCATGTCTCTTATCCAGAAATGCTAAAGGAGATAGTTTGAAGATGGTTCACACTGATTTCATCCATACAGTTGAAACATACAGTGACCAGGGCCTGTCAAGTTGCAGAAAGGGACAAAAAGCACCATCAAAGCTAACAAGGAACATTTGCAGTACTTTGACTAACATTGTGGCAATTTTCTCTTAAAGCTGTGAACAAATGTTTTTAGTTGTATGTTTTTATTAAATGTTAATTTCAGAACATTCAAAAGTAATAAAGTCCCCATAATGTTTTTTTCTAACATTTAAGTTTATTCAAAATTACTTATTTCTTCTTAATTAGTTTCTTTTTTTTTTTTTTGGAATGTTCAGAGAACATTCAAAAGTAATTATTCCCCTAATTATCAAATGTAATGTTACTTAACATTTCTGTAACGTTAATAGAATGCTCATTCAAAGTTGTCTGGTCTTTAATGAACATTCTAAAAATTCCAGCACAAAAATTTTCATTTATAGATCGTTCATTTAACGTTTTAAACATTACTGACTGTTAATATATTCTGAGAACATTCAAAAATAGTGTTCCCATAATGATAAAATTGAATGTTCTTCTAATGTTTCTGTAACATTCGCAAAGCCCCCCCCCCCCAAAAAAAAAATTCTGCATTAAAAATTTTTGTACCCTAATAACTAACATTACCAAAACATTCTTACAACATTTTTTGTCCAAGTCCATATGACTTGTAGCTTTGTGTGAGAAACATCCAAGTGAATTCAAGACACAAATGAAACCGAACACCATTGGACATTTCAATTTCAAAAACACAGATTTGAAAAGATTTGAAGACTATAATTGAGCTTGACACCTTAATTCATTTTTGGGTGACTGAAACCTTTAAGAATGGCCGTGTTTATGAAGCAGGTAACGTTTCCCTTCCGTGCTCCATCTATGTGTTTCTCTCTCTCCCCTCCATCATTCCTGTCTGTCCTTTAGAGCGAGATGCTCCGGGTAGGAGGCTGACCTCCTTACCAACACTGATACAGTCCCCAGAGAGACGCGCGCCCCATTTAGACATGCTGACTGAGGACTTTCACCGTCTTCTCTCAAACTCCGGACTCTAAACTCAGCTCCTCCGTTTCAGACGGTCAGGATTTCAGAGGGATTTGATTCCATTCAACTTTTAAACCGTGTCCTGGCACAGCACGCTACTTGGATGTGTAATGAAGAGAAATATCAGACTACAGGGAGACACGACAAAAAATATATTAAGACTATTTACTTTGCTTATTAGATGCAAGGTTATACAAATCATACTGTACTTCGATTTCAGGCCTCTGAAATGTCAAAAATAGGCCAAACACATCCGCATGCTTCACAATACCCGACCAGTGAGGGAAAATATATTGAGTCACACACACACCTACGCAGCTGAAGACAGACTTCCAGACTCATGTTTGAATAGCAATCCTCCGTATGCCTGCATACACAGCTACTCTTAGTAATTTTTACAATGCCTTCAAAATGCAAAAAATAAATAGCAGCAGAGAAATTAATTTGATGACAGTGTCACATACTGTACATTTTCTGAACAGATCCTTGTATTTAAATGATTTTCCCATGAACAACGATGGCAGCAGTGCAGGTTGCGTACATGCATCCTCTGAACAAATGCAACTGGGTTGAATGGGAATTCTAACAGATCATTCTCAGAGCATTTCAGTGATATCTGTCAGATAATATGGAGCAAGAGTACCTAGATTCTTTAATGTTTTTAATTAAGTCTCTTATGTTCAGCAAGGCTGCATTTATTTGATCAAAAATACAGTAAAACATATAGTGAAATATTATAACAATTTAAAATAACAATTTTCTATTTGAATATATTTTCAAATGTAATGAGGCAAAGCTGAATTACTCCAGTCTTCAGATCTTTCAGAAATCATTATAATATGCTGATTTGCTGCTCAAGAAACATTTCTCATTATTATCAATGTTGAAAACAGTTGTGCTGCTTCATATTCTTCTGAAAACTGTAATGTTCAGGATTACTTGGTGAATAGAAAGGCCAAAAGAACAGCATTTATTTAGAATAGAAAACTTTTGTTACATTATAAATGTCTTTACTGTTAATTCTGATCAATTTAATGTATCCTTGATGAACAAGAAATCTTACTGACCCCAAACATTTGAATAGCAGTGTATGAATTTAGTACAATTTAGTAAAACATTAAGAGCATTCTTGGGCTAACTTATGAACTTAAAGACTTGGTGTCTTGAATGTTCAAACACTGCTGACAAGACTTCTGAAGCCTCTTTGGCCCCTCGGAGACCCTCAGCATGTCCTCTGCACGTCCTCTGGGTCTGTGGAGTCTGAGACAGACAGGAAGATCAAAGCAGGTCAAAGCAGAGGCGCTTCAGTCTGGAGCGGACACCTCGGTGCTGTAGCTCAAAGGGACGTCCAGTCTGACGACGGGTCCAACAACACTGAGCCAAGTCACAATATAGTTCACCCTCCTGAGAACAGATGAGATAATCAGAGCATCTACCCATATTACAATGCTGCAAGTAAAGAAATTAATATATCTAGTCATGTCTAACTAACATCTTAGATGGATATGCCAGATCTGATAATTAGACAATGGACGATGACATCACTGAATCAACAATGAATTGACTTTAACTGATAAACTGTTTTCTGTCATGTTTTTCCTGTTTAACACTATAAAGCTGATTTGACACAATCTGTATTGTATAGCACGTTATATAAATAAAGGTGACTTGACACTCAGAGCTAAATGAGACAGATATAACATTATGAGATGATATAATACCACTTTAAAATGTTAAAAGGAATATTTCTGTAAATGTGAACATGCACTGAACCCAGAATATTCATTTCACTTACTATAATGCAAGACGGCTAAAGCTGCCAGAAACTCACTTGTTTTCAGCTTGTGCCAAATCCAGAGCAGGTTTCATAAACTCCTCGGTGCGACATGGATGAAGCATGAAAAACGGTTGGCCCAGTAAAGGATGTTCCTACACACACACACACAGAGAGAGTTCGTTCAGCTCTTTGTTAATGTCTATTCTGACCTCATTTTTTATTAGGAACAGGTTCTCACTGTCACACGCTGTAACACAGCCATTAAACCGATGCCACAACATGTGTTTTTCCATCTTAACTCAGCGTTAACTAGTCACACGATACTTTTCACTACCTGAATTCAATTACGCTCAAAGCTTTGGATAAATTAAAAAAGAAAATTACGAGGCAGATTTAAGCAAATCTGCCATGTGACACATGGGCTTCATTTGCACCCTGCTGAGCCGCTCTCGAGCGAGTCTCACACACTGGAGGGCACTCATGCACAGCAGAGACGGAGGAATGTTCTATCCCATAATGCCACACCAGAGAGACCTGCACTGCTCCATCACACAGAGAGATTATTATGGAGCATTTGAAGAAGTCATACTAAGGAAGACGTTTTGAACAAAGGCAGAGGAATAATCTGAACAGAGCTTTCCTCTTGAATCAACAAGAAACAACATCTACAATCAATTTAACATCTGTAACCTGATCTAATCTGAAATATACATCAAGAAAAAATAAATAAAAAGAGCTGAACTGAGAGCAGAAGCAGATCTGATCATTATATGTGTGTGTGCACGCACACACATATTTAAATTACTTTTGACTGTAAAATCGCAGCTAGTGCATAAAAGATGCCAAATATTTTTTTTTTAAATAGATGCTAAATTAAATTTGTGTAGAAAACTTCCAAAGTATATATTTAAATGTATTTTATGTATATATTTTAACATCCAAAGAGACTTAAGTAACATATTCAATTAGAAGTAACAAGATATTCAAATTGCACTGACTTGAGAATCGAGTGGCAGTGAAAGCACAAGCCATTTTGAAAAAAGGTTTGCAGATCCACAATTTGAGCACCAACTCTAGTAAGGTGTCAGTAAGCACCGTTTTAATCCAGTCATCCAAAACCTCAAAAAAAAAAAAAAAAAAAAAAAAAAAAATCTCCTCTACTCTGCAAATAAAAACAACCTCAATGCACTGTCACTATCCGCATTAAAATTCACAACATCACCTGTCTGGATGCATTGCTCTGTTACTGTTCAAGCACCAAAGACGTGCTGACTCTTCAAATTTCCTCGACAACACCTCACTGTTAGCATCAGCCGTATAGAGTTGGACTTTTTCAGGTTATTTGTGAATAGCAGTGCCATCGTGCTCCTATACTGCGGCACGACTCCAGCTCTGTTAGTCAATTATCATGACTTCATCTACAGGCCTCATGGGAGAACAGACCGAATCACTTTGCACACCAAACTGCTGTGAACATGGACACTAAACACTTTATTCAGAGTCTAGTTCTGTTCAAAAAGGCACTTCTGTAGTATGTTAATTTCAACATTTACTAATGCATTATTTAAAATCAAAAGTTGTGCTTGTTAACATTAGTTAATGCACTGTGAATTAACATGACTTTTCTTCTTAGATTTGCAAGTTAACGTTTATATCTCGCAATTCAGACATATCTCACAATTTTGACTTTTTTCCAACAATTGCAAGAAACAAACAGAATTCTGACCTTTTTCCTTACAATTTTTACATCTCGCAATTCAGAATTTTTATTCTGTGGCAGAAACGGCCTTCCATACTTTATTTTCGAGAGTGTACAGTGTACTACATGTTCACAGTCAACGTTAGAGGCCTTATTGGGTCCTCAAGAGAGAAGTGTTCTGTGTTGTCCTAATCTACTTTGCTACCTCCATTATTGGTTATGCTAAGAATGCGATTTGGGTTTGAGAAAATTGGGCAGATAAAGAGGAGACTGAGCGATATAAGAGGGCAAAAACAGAGGAAACGAGAGACCGAGCGGGAGATAAAGAGAGAGAGAGTCCATTGGCGTCACTGCTCATAAGGCCTCGATGTGAGTCATTCATGTTTACCTGCGTCAGATGCGGTAGTGTTCCATCTCCTGTGAACCTCGAGACCCTCAACCCTTCCCGAATCTCTCCCTCTGCTATTACTGCCATCCCTCTTCTATAATATCCTACACTGCCTCTAATCAGCCTTTTCTGCATCTATTTTTCCACTCACTCCATCCATTCAATATCTCTCTGTAATCACCAAATAGCCAGAGTCAGTTTTTCCAAATGCTCCAGGAGATCTACAAGGAGGAAATGCCAGCTATCAGCATAAAGTCTGATCCACATCGCAGCTTATTCTTGGCAAGAACCACCCACTCAGACAGGGACAGCCATCTGATTGACATGCAAACTGACCAGTCACAGGCTGCAGGATTTGATGCACAAGATTTGTGCATAAACAAGTCAAACTAATAGGTATGTCAACTGCACAAGTAAACACATTAAAAAGGCTAGTCCTGATGTTGATTTTAGCCACCTTAGTTAATTTTACATACCATTTAGAGTAAATCTGAAATCAGTGATTTGACAATAATAAACTGGAACAAAATAAAATAAAAGGTTATTCAAACAACACAAAAGTCTCCATAAACGATTGTACAGACAATATGGAAATGACTGGAAATGTGTACAACTCATGGATATAGTAAAAATTTAAGATATATTTTTCCAATTGCAATTCTGCTTAACAACTCCATTTGTTTAGTACTTTTAAAAAAAGTGGCTTGCATTATTTTCAGATCACTTTTTTATCCAAAATTACCAGAGACACACACACATAATTTATTACAATTTTATGCATATGATTTAATGTTTTTGAAGGAAGTCTTTAATTCTCACCAAAGCTGCATTTATTAATTTATCTATTTGCCATCGAATCATAATGGAGCATTGATTATGAGAAAGCAACTGTCACCTGCAAAAGTGCAATGTGCCTTCGACAGTCGATGAACTGTTTTTGGTGGTTTGGGAATGTTCCATTTGCAGCTTTGACTAGAGTGACACCTCAGAAACAACATGAAGACTTTTCAACAAATTCAGTCCACACATGATGTCACACAGGTTACCTGTTGGGTCAGCGTGTCCCAGGGTCCCTGCTGTAGTCTCTGTCTATAGTTCAGATGAACATTGCTCCACACCTCCTCGAGAGACAGGGGTCGCCCATCTGCAATGGAGAATGACCTTTTATTTTTTTTTTATTTTTTTTACAGACAATACGAGTGATCGCTTTCAAATGCATCACGTGTGTATTTGTTAACTTTCTCAATAACAGCTCCAAAAATGTTTACATGGCAGCTATTAATGTATTTACAGCACAAAGTCAAACTTTGTTGAGCACAGACGCGAGTCACCGTGCTGCCTGCTTTGTCAAAACTCAAACACTCCTGTCGAGATGGGATCTCAGAGTAAATGTTAAGTCTGTTTTTGCAGCGCACATAAAACCAGACACTGAGAAAGCAGAACACAGAGGGTTCTGAAATACACACTGATAAGGGAAGCAGACAGCATATAAACAAGACTGTGCAGTTTAATGATAGAAATCCAGTGAGAGAGAGAATGTCGTGTACCTAACGTGGATGCTCTGAAATAGAGGACAGGGATCTGATAGCTGAAAGAATACAGAACGTGGTATTCATAGCGCAGCACAGCGTGAATTTCACATACTGCCTGAACTCCAGCCGTTTCATCCTCAACGTTTGCCTAGAAAACAAGACAGAGAGAAACGGATAGAAAGTGAGATAGAGAGACTCATGCCATTCAATGACAAAGACATAAATGTGGCAAAAAAAAAAAATGGCAACTGCTATAAATGAATATCAAGTCAAATTCTGAGACAACATACTAAGTTCAACCATTAGTTCAATCACATTCTTGTTGTTATAAACACATATGTATTATTTCCATCCACAGAATACAAAAGAAATGTATTAGAATTTTTACATCTCATTGTTGTTTGGGGTCATTATTATTATTATTTTTTTGTTTTTTAAGAATTACACATTTTAATTTAACAAAGATGCATTAAATTTACTAAAGTGACAGTAAAGAGATTTATAATGTTACAAAAGATTTATATTTCAAATAAATTCCTTTGGTTTTTACATTCATCAAAAAATCCTGAAAATAAATAAATAAATAAATAAATAATAAGAATATCTTAATATTATTAGGAAATGTTTTTTGAACAGCAAATCAGTTTATTAGAATGATTTATGAAGGATCATTTGACACTGAAGACTGGAGTAATGATGCAGAACATTTTGCTTTGAAATAGAAAACAGTTATATTCTAGTAATATTCACAATATAACAGTTTTTACTGTATTTTTTTTCAGTAAGTATAGCCTTAGTGAGCATTATAGACCCCAAACTTTTGAATGGGTAATCAAGCTCTTAAAAAATAAAAATAATAATAAAAAACCTATAAAAGTGGTCAATATGACTTAAATCCTATATTCAAAGTTTACTGAAGCGATACAATAGATTTGAGTGAGGAACAGACCAACATTTAGTCTTTTAAATCTTACATGCATGCAAATGTGAGCTACAGCATAAATAACATTTACATTTTATTCTGTTCCTCATATATGGCTTTAGAATACTGCCATATACAGCATAAATAAAATATACTGCAAGTCATACTGTATGCACTCAAAAATTTGCTGCAGAAACAATTTACACTCAGAAATTGCAAAAAAATTCATTAAAATAAAATAATAATAATAAGCATTTATTTGTTATATATATATATATATATATATATATATATATATATATATATATATATATATATATATATATATATATAAAACACATAAATGCCAATTAACACATGAAATTAAACATGGAATTTTGAAGAAGAAAGATTGAAATAGCATTTAGAAGTAAAACATACTCCAATAATTTTTATTTACAACTTGTGGGCTAAACTTACAGTGCATTTATGTTGTTTCTGACAATTTTTGGAGCTCAACAACATGCATCTGTGTTCATTTTCAGAGTACACACAAGAGCAGCCAGCACATTCTCCTAAACATCTCCTTTTGTGCTCCAAAAACAAATAAAGTCAAACAGGTTGAGGGTGAATATGTGAATAAATACATTTTCGTTACATTCACTTACAACAGAGATGAAATCTTGCCACATAAATGCTAATTCTGTTAACACCGCTTCAATGATCTTCTGCAAGAAAAGGAACCAGCTTTCCCCATGCAAGAAGTCATGTATGGAGCCATATCGCATATCTGATCCATGGTACGTGTGCAGACTTGCCATAAACCCTGTGCTGTGATACCAAACCCAAAGCCAGCGACATACGTGAGTGATTCATCGACTAACATGTGACTTCATTCTTCTTCCCATAACTTGACTGATGAAAATGAGGCCTCCTCAGCAGTCTGTGTGGGCAACAACATGTGTTTACCTTTTTTGCTTTCCTCTTGCATCCTTCATTCATTGGATGTTGTTGACATGTTGAGGGAGTTTGTACACTTCCCCCTTTGTGTTGCAGAACATGAGTAATGGTCTCATGCACAGGACCCTCAAGCGGGTTTGCATGCACAAATGTTGTGCAGACAGTTTACCAAGGTTACCTCTCTTTCGGGCGGTGCGGACTGGATTTTCCCGCTCTTTCTCGACCTGCAACCCCTAGTGATTAATTGGCTGTCAGAATGTGGAATAAAGGTTTAGGGCGCTGCAACTTGCACAAACACAGATAAACAGGAAGGGATGCCGTCATACTTGGGAGGAGTTCACAATCATTACTGGTGAGTAACTAGAACTAAAAAACAGCGACGCAACTAGCTTCATTGTGTAGACATCACAGACTACATCACAGCATAGCTTCACCAGTAACAAGCTACTTTTACTGACGAGTAGCGATGTAACACAACAAAAGCCTATGTTGCTGCTTTATGTAACAATTTGGAAATTCAGAATTGTTTTAAAAAATCAGTTAAATTGGACATTTGTAAAGACAATGTGACTTAACCAAATGAAAAAGAAACCATTCACTGATTCGGGGCTCTAATATAAATATATTATTGCAATTTAAAATAACTGTTTAAAATACTTTAATATATAATTTATTTCTGTGATGCAAAGTTGAATTACTCCAGTCTTCAATGTCACATGATCCTTCAGAAATCATTCTAATATGCTCATTTATTATCGATTGTTAGAAACAGTTTTTGCTGCTATTTATTTAAAAAAATTTTGGAACCTGTGATAATTTTTTCAAGATTTTCAACAGCATTTACTTAAAATAGAAATCTTTTGTAACAATACACTACCATAAAAAAAGTCTGGGGTCAGCATATGTTTTCTTTTTGAATGAAATCATTAGAATTATTGTATTTTTATATTTATATACATTTATAAATACCGTTTTTAATTTGTAAATAATAAAAGATAAAGATTCAACGCATCTATAATAGATTCCTTCAATGCATCTACTTTTGTTATTGGTTTGTAGGCTTCCACCTAGCCTACAATAATATTAAGCCTAGCCTACAGTAATATTAAGATATTCTTTTTATTTTTTTTATTTTTTTATTTATTTTCAGGATTTTTTTGATGAATGTAAAAACCAAAGGAATTTATTTGGAATATAAATCTTTTGTAACATTATAAATCTCTTTACTGTCACTTTAGTAAATTTAATGCATCTTTGTTAAATTAAAATGTGTAATTCTTAAAAAAAAAAAAAAAATCTTAATGACCCCAAACAACGAGATGTAAACATTCTAATACATTTCTTTGTAATAAAGTCTTTATAATAAAAACTCTTTTTTGCACTCCTAAATGGCACCTGTGACGTGATTTCTGTCACACAGAGGCGGCTTTGAGACGCTATGACATCACTATGGCCTTTGCGGTCCACACTGATATGCGCAGGTTTAATTAGCGATAGTGTCTGAGAGACAAGTTGGATCAGCAGCGGCGGTGGCTGGATCCCTGGAAGCTTCATTGTAGTCTCGAGGATTGTTCACGCATTCATGCCTTCACTGATAACATCTCCTGCCTCCCATACAAGTGCAGTCTTGAGAGACACACTACTACTGTTTCACATCCGACGTCTGTCAGGAATGAAAGGGGTTTGGAAAGAGGGAAGGCAGGTCAAATAAACAATGATATCATGCTTCATCCAAACCGTACCTGCACTTAAAGGTAAAATATCTCACCCAGAGGCTGTAAAATAATGTGTAGGATGATGAGTTTAAAGAGAGAGCGCAAACAAGAAAGCAGAAAACGCATTCAATTTCAAGTCTGCCGTGGCAGGAACTCATTTAGCAAAACGAATATTCACAGCTCTCATTCAACCTTTGCATAACTGACTCTTCGACTGCATTTGGAATTCAAATAAAGGACAAAAGTTCAGCTGCTGTTTGTGCACCGCTTAAACTTTTCAAAAGGTCAAGTTCAAAAAGGGGCGTTTATTAACTTTGAAATGTGTTTCTAGCAACAACTTCTGGCATCCGCCGCCGTTTGTTGTCATTCAAACGCTGCTGTGTTTACGTTCACGCAGGTGTACAGACGTAACGGTGTAATCGCTAAACGACGGCACCTGTTCAACTCCACAAACACGCAAGTAAAGCAAAGGGCAGCGTGGCATGTTGCAGCAGACGCTTTAAATAGCATCATCTAAAGAGAACTAACAGAGCCATGAGCTCAGGTATACACTTTATACACACTCCGTTTTTCACTGTCAAAAGGAAGATCAATACTGGACGTGCAATAGCAGAGTAGATGATGTTCCCCTCGCTTACCTGAATACCAGAGCTTGGCTGGGTAATTTCAGAGGATGATGAAGGATGGGCTCTTTCATTAACCCTAATTATGGGTTTAATTATTCTAGTAATTCCGTTTACATTCTTCGCACTTAAAGGATTAAAATACCTTTTGCTTCTGCATGCATCTCTCGGGGAACAATTAAAGATTGCTTTCTTAAATGTGGTTATATAGCAGCTACCAGAGACTCTAGTGAGTGAGACCCCCCCACCCCCCAAAAAAAAAACTTTTCTATGCTGAATTATTGGCTGAAACCATTTTAAATCACTACTAAAACTATAAAGTAATTCTCGCATGTAGTCTTAATCATGTAAATGAATTTTAATGTAATTAAATGAATTTCAAATCTAATGCAATTTACGGTAATATAAAAAAAAATGTGTGTGTGTATATATTATATACACACACACACACTGTATATATACACACACACACAAAGTTGTTAACATTTTATATATATATATGTTATAAAAGATATTGTGAACAAAAAGAATTGTGAATATTCTGTGTGTGATTATATATAATATATATTATATAATATATTTTAAAAAATTATATATTTTGTTTACATATATAATATTATCTATCTATATATATATATATATATATATAAGAAACAGAAAATACTTTTATTCAGCAAGGCTACAAAAAATTATGTAAAACATAAAAAAGTGACAGTAAAGACATTTGTAATGCAACAAAAAATGCTTTTCTAAACCATAAAACAAAATTACTGACCCTAAACTTTTGAACTGTAGTGAGAAAATAAATGAATAAATAAATAAACCAATAAGACATTAGACATTTTGGTTACATTTTGTACAATAAATATTTTAAATAATTGGAAGCAGTTGATAAGCACATTCTGCTGCCTACAAACATAAAGAAGACACTATAATGATGGGTATTCTTTTTTACTGAAGTAATGAACCCTTCATGTACAGGTGCTCACAGACAAAGAGTAACATTGAGCACAGCTCCACAGACGTCAGGTGTGTGGCACTGAAAGGGTTAACCCTGATAGATTTTTGTTGAGTGAGGCATTTATTCACTCCCTAAAAGGAATTCCACCACTCAAAACAGGATGCCACAAAAAAGAAAGAAAGAAGAAAAAACGGTCCTGGCTTCTCTAATCTTCCACAGATCTTTTTGGGATTTTTTTTCTTCCTTTCCTCAACAATGGGGAAAAAAGAGGCTTTCTTGTAGCCTGCAAGCTACTGCTTGCTGGCGAACAGTCTTTACCAAGGTCAAGTTTTCTAAATGTTCTTTTATGCAGGGCATGTCAGGTGACGTGCGCTGTGGCACGACTGCACGCAAGACTTGAATGTTATGAGTGAACAAAGGAGATGCTGATGTTGAGTTGGTATCACTGCAGACAATACTGGCCTTTTTGGTGTGTCAGTAACTCATCAGAAATTGATAAATCTCACACGCATTTCACCTCAACAGCAAAAGGACAGAAAACAACACATCAGCATTACGAATATTTTGGTTCATCAATGTTTTTCCTTCTAAATTCTCATTATCATAATGCATTGGGACATTTTACTGCCAAGTTGTTTTTTGTACTTGAAATACACAAACACTACCATGATGTTTAAATAACTTTACAATGTATTTAATATACTATTTCTTTTCACATTACAACAAATTATACTTTTTGCTTGAGATTAAGCACATTTTTTCCTTTCATAATGAATAAAGTTTTTGTTTTGTACTATATGAAAAAATACTACCATGATGAATAAATAGTTTACAGTTTATATAATATATTATACTATTTCTTGGTTCTTTACAACAATGATATTTTCTGGTAGTATTTTATATAATATACTATTTATTTCATTTATTTAAGCCTGTGTTCCCTTTTAAATTCCCATTAATGTAATGCACTGGGAAATTTTATTTTTATTTTATCTGGTTTTTTTTTTTTTTTTTTTTTTTTTTTTTTTTTTTTTTTTTTTGCTTTTTTGGTACTTAAAATATACAACAAATACTACCATTATGAATAAATACTTTACAAATTATATTATTTCTTTTCACATTACAACAGTGATATTTTTTGCTTGAGATTTTAGCACATATTCCCATCCAAATTCTCATTGCCATAATGCAGTGGGACATTTTACAGTAAAATTGTTTGTTGTACTGAAAATACACAACAATTACTTCCATGATGAATATGCATAATATACTTAGAAATAATGCATTATTTATTTTTAAATAATTATTATATATTCTTAAATATTTTCTTCATATAATATATCTACAAATAATAATATACATAATATAATTTTACTATAAAATATAATATAAACTATTTACTGTATTTCCTAGACCAAGCAAGTTTGTTAGTATGGAAGGTACTAAAAACAAATACCATTTCAAAGCAAATACTGTACATATATAAAGATATGTAGTGAATATCATTAATAATTAGCGCAATGGACCAGCCTTGACCACAGAATATCAGACTGGATTGCATTATAATCAGTTACTTAATAAAAACAAAAACTGCTTGCTCCAATAGCAGTGAAATATGGCAAAATCTCCTTCATGAAAGGAGAAGGTGTCGAGTCTTCCCTAGTGTGTGTGAGCTGAATGTAAATAAGCAAGTCGAGTCATTTGCAATCAGCCGGAAGGGCTTACTAATGAAATGGGCTGAGAGTGGAGGTAAAGCAAAATCAACCACGAGGCACAACCCCCATTTTGGAGGAGTCATTTAGACCAGTATCCGAATCAAAATATTTTGCTGATACTACCTGATTCAAAGACATACTTTTTAAAGTTTAAATATGTCACACACAACCATTTTTCTCCAAATGGAGAATGCATGTAGTGTGCAGACAAAGTTAAACAATCATGTGTGCAACACCCTGATGGACAAAAGAGCATAAACATCTTAACAGTCACATGAAAGCGTATGCCAACATTAGCAAGTTTTTCCAAAACTAAACCCAGGACGGTTATAAAGCACAGGATTTCGTTAAAGTGTTTCCATCAGGTAATTGATTCAGTATGTGGGGAAACACTTAGGTCAAGTCTTCATTTTCGGTGGCCCATTTTGTTAGGGTTTTTACTGGCTCATTCTACCCAAGAACCACCCCCGGTTCAGAGACGGTACACTTTTATGAACAAAATGGGTAAGACGAAGTGCTGTGGGATGAGTTGCTCGTCAAATGTTAATACTTGGTTTCAGTGGTTTGTACACTAAGTATGAGTAATTGTGATAGTGATACTCGTCTTACCTGGATGTCATCTGTCTCCATGTTTTCATCCTGGATGGAACACTCATGTTGTTTGTTCAAAATGCTGGATTTTACAGGGATGAGAAGAGTCTTCTTCATGAAGCCTTCATCAGTGCCCTAGAACAAAGCACAAAATCTGTTAAGAACGTATCTGGGTCATTTTTCACCCCAAAATCCAATGAATAAAACTTTTTTTTATTATTATTATTATATACTTTATAAAGAAACAGTTTACTCAAAAATGCAAATTTGCTGAATATTTACTACTCCTCATGCCACCCAAGATGTAGATTTATTTTTGCGATGGACTTTTTCATTGGAGGAAGAGTTATTATGAAAAAAAAAATTTCAGAAGCAAAGTTTTACAGTTAAAATTACTAAAAGATGCATTTGTTTCTTATGATCATGCAGCTGTTCACTTCAAAAGATGTTAATTGATTGACTGACTCGAGAGGTGTGGATTATTGTGATGTTTTTATCAGCTGTTTGGACTCTCATTCTGATGGCACCCATTCACTGCAGAGCATCCATTGGTGAGCAAGTGATGTAATGCTACATTTCTCTAAAACTGTTCTGATGAAGAAACAAATTCATCTACATCTTGGATGGGCTGAGGGTGAGTACATTTTCAGCAAATTTGGGTGAACTATTCCTTTAATTAAACAAAGCCTATTTTTATGTTCCTCAATTCACTCTGGATAAAGCATCTGCTAAACACATAAATGTAATTTAAACAAAGTTGTATTACAGTCCTTTCAAACATTACTGCAGTGAGAACCTAAAAAGTAGGGAGAATTTCAGGAGGGAATGGCATTGTCATTAAATTAATGTCAAAATACCAAATAACTTCTAAATAGGCTTAATTTTCTTCATCTTCAAAATAAAACTCTTTTTTCTTGACATGTTTTTTGAGATCACACAAAGTTCTTTCTTTCATAATGATCTTCTAAGGAGAACAAGTAGGCCCAGACTTTGTGGAGTTACTCAAACATACACTTCACCTTGATCTGCTCCCAGCTCCAACCATCCTGGATGGTCTCCGAGTGTTGGAGAAAGAGCTGACAGCAAAGCCGGAAGGTCTTTTCATCAAGGTAACATGACACAGTGTTTCTCTCAGCTGCCATCTGAGGGTTAGATTGAGCACATTTAAATGGCTAATAACTGAAGATCACTTCAACATCATGCTTCAAAACAAACATCACTGTTGACATGAACATTGGAAAGTCAAAATGAAACACCACTCCCAACCAATTTTACTTCTGTAATGTGATTTCCGGGTAAAATAAAAATAAGAGATAAGAAAACATGCAATTTTTTCCACCAGTAGTTGATTGCACCATGAAGGCACGATCACTGGAATAACATAAAAATTAAACATGCACAATTACACCAGGAATCTGTATTAAGAAAGCAAATTGGGACAGTTCTGTTGTTGACTAAGATCTCTCAAAAAGTCCACATGCACATTTGGAATCGTTGAAACCCAAATTCCATCACAACTTTAGGTCGCTGGATCGCAGCAGTGGCTCTGGCTTCAATTACTCAAGAGGAAACGGTTGATTCTCTAAGTGGCCCTTTCCTGCTCATGCCTCTTTCACCCCCTCTGCATGAACAAGCAGAAATGAGAAACATCAAACAAACCCGTTTATTTGAATCTTCACTGATCAGCCGGTTTAGTGAGTGTCTACAACTCCAAACTAAATGAACTCAACATGGCTTGATTAATTACAGCGTATGAAGCAATAAACAAAATGTGCACACTCTTGAATGGATTAGCAGTGTCTGTGTGTCTAGCTATAGTCCAATTCTGACATGTGGGGAAAGGACAGTTCTTTAAAGAACAATTAGTGCGTACTACTGAATCAGAATTTAGATGGGATGAGCCACGTTTGAAACCATTCTTGATACATGCACACTTGTGAACTCAAAAAGTTGCTATGTTACTTGGCAAACATAGACTTTTTCACTTGCCAGAAAGATTGTGTATTCCATTTATTATGATGCATAAACAGAATGAATATAATGGACTAAACGATTGGAGAAGTCCTGCAAACTTCATCAGAAAGAAGCTTGTGATTTTCAGTGAAGGGTCCGAAGGGTCCAGTTCATTACAATGTCAAAATGATAAAAAATATATATAACATGCATTTTAGAACATAGATT
Source organism: Cyprinus carpio (assembly GCF_018340385.1). Taxonomy (NCBI): domain Eukaryota; kingdom Metazoa; phylum Chordata; class Actinopteri; order Cypriniformes; family Cyprinidae; genus Cyprinus; species Cyprinus carpio. Next base: position 16,264,763 of record NC_056581.1, on the reverse strand, counting down.
AAGAATTTTCATTTCATGCTGACTTTAATTTAAGGTTTTAGTAAATATTTCAAACTGTGAAGAACCATTATTGTGCGTCCAATTTCACTTTAAAAAGACAATAAAGAATATAAGCATAAATATAATTTTTATGGTTGTTGCTAGTTTGTTATCATTTAACATGGTGAATATAGCATGTACATGAATGTTTTTATAATACACAGCTACATACTTAAAGGGACAATTCACCCAAAAATGTTAATTCTGTCATCATTTACTCACATCATCACTCACCAAACAGTTGATGGTAGCCATTGACTTCCACTGTATTTTTTCCATACTATGGAAGTTAATGGTTATCATCAACTGTTTGGTTACCAACATTCTTCAAAATATATATTTTTAGGCACAACAGAAGAAAGAAACTTGTACAAGGTGATTAAATGATGACAGAAATTTCATTTTTGGGTTAACTATCCCTTTAAAGTTGGCATAACAATCGTGACAATTTTAGGGAAGCCTACATTTACATGACAACGATGTGCTAAAAACCGGTTTTTCATGTACAGATGACATGTGGTCAAAATGATCCCCATACACACATATAAAATGCTGTATTATGCTCGGCAGACCAGTAGTTGGCGATGTCATTTTGGAAAGAAACACTATGCAAACATGTAATATGCATCCGCACGACATCACCCTTACCACAAATCTGTATTTTTGTAGTTTACATGTGTTTACATGGAATCTGATCTTTTTGATTCTGATTTGGGCCTCTTCCATATGTTCTACTAAATCTGATTCAGGTCAGACGTTTTGCTACACTACTGCAACAGCCAAAACGGAATTCATGTCACTTTTATGTCACTTTAGATTGGCATCCATCATAATTTCACACTGTTGGGATTCATAAATATTTTACGTACCAGTATTTCTTTGATCACTCTTTGAATATGACAAAAAGTTGCGCAGGTAGTCAGTGAAGAGACAAGAGATATTAACTCTTTACCCACCAGCGTTTTTGAAAAAAGTTCCCAGCCACCTCCAGCATTTTTGATGATTTTCACTAAAATTTCATGGCCCCCAGAATATTTTGTTTTATTAATGTCTGAACATGCAATACATCAAAATAAAGAACAGAACCTGTACTTTAAAAAAAAAATCAGTTTTATTCTAGCTTTAAGCATTCTTTTTTAATCAACACTTGAATGGAAGAAAGTTTTATATAAAGAGCAACATTTTAAGCAAAAAGCAGAGAAAATCATGTTTTTATCAAATACTACATCTGGATTATATTCAGTAGGAGGATCAAAGCAAAAATGCAGTAGATCGCTTCCATCAACACCCCCAAAGCTTGAACAGTCCTTTGCCACTTCACTCTGTAGCATTAGGCAGTTTTCATTTAAATGCTGTTTATTGTTGATGATCGCATTGTTTTTCATATGTATATGCATACATACGAGATCGCTCGTTTCTGCGTCAGTATGACAGCGAGCTCAATGCTGTCTTGTTATCGTCCTTTTGCACATGTGGCTCAGTTCAGGCCAGACAATCTAATATTGGCCACTTTTACAAATGATATTGTGAATAGCCATACAAAACAAAACAAAAGTCGTATCTGAACAATAAATCTGAATTGAGCACTAATGTTTGCAGTGTGAACGTAGCCACAGAGATAAACAGTGTTGTTATCAAAAAGTTTCACTTTAAAACCACTTGGTTTCAAACGTTTGCATTTTCAGACCCCCAAAACTACGTTGTTGTGTAAATTAATGGCAAAAACAAACAAAAGTTTTCCATTTTAGTTGAAAATGGTGTAGCATAAACACCTTGTCAGTCCGTATTGTGTGTGTTTTGTCAAGGGTTTCCTCTTTTTCATTTTATTTTTGTCTTTGGTCAGACAGATAGTCCCGCCCCAAACTCACACCATTGGTTGAGTCCTGCAGAGACCTATACTTGGTTGGACTGGTCAGGATACAACAAAACAATGAAGTTAAATTATAGTATTCCCACTATTTAACCTAAGAGTGATTTACATATAAACATCTATTTTAATATGCATTTATCTCTGGTCATGAAATTTTAATAGGAATTATTTTAAAATCTAAAAATGACACAAATCACATTAAACTTACAAATATCAGTATTTCATTGTATTGCCCTCTCCGTTATGACGACAGCCTCCTGAACTTTATAGCCTGAATATTGACGTTACATAAAGCGTTATATGGCGTCTTAATGGAGCTGAGCTCGAATACTACAGCACAGATCAACATAAAGGACGGAACAACAGTTTGAGCATCAGCTCTCGTGGCGCTTCAACCGTGCAGCACTCGAGAGCACATATTTATAAAGTCAGCAACAACGTTGCTGTGGTAACTGCATTGCACGTTTTTTGACATTGTTGTAATTTCTAAAACGCCGGCTGCCTGACATTTTACATTGTTGCTGCATAACTCGGAGCTGTCAGAAAGAACATCCACAACAGCGCAAAGTGCTCTACCGCTCTGTCTTACCATGATCTCACGCGGCTACTTCCGGGATCCTGAGCGCGGAGGGGGTAAAACGGAACAGCCAATGTTATTCAGCACAGGCGGTTTCAAGCCGCCCACTTTCCGAAAAAAAGCACAACGCAGACATTAGAGGACAGAGAGCAGTTAAAACACTCGGTAAAATAATATACACAACCGAAAAGACAAAAGATCAGTGTCCACAAAGAGGGACTTTCTACCAAACTAAAGATTTGACTCATTTTTAGTAGCCAATGCATTTTTAAATGCTATTTTTTTTTTTTTTTTACCAAAAACTGCATCAGATGATGCAGTGAATCCACATTTCGATTCATAGTGTTTTTATAAAGACTTTTAGTAAGAGGGCAGAGAATAAAACAAGGACCCTTAAAGGGTCTTCCAGTGTCTTAGTGATCTTAGACTAAAATATAACAGGTTGAATATTACAGCAGCTAACAGTACATTAACAACAAAAAGTATGGTCTAGGACATAAGATGGGGTTACTTGTATTATTTACAATATTTTACTGAATATTTGTTATCTGAAAAATATGTGTAGGTTATACTTTTATATGATTTTATACATTGTAAAACTTGTATTGTAGGGAATGATCTAACCAACCAACTAGTCGAGATTAAAGAAGTCATATGATGCGATTTCAAGTTTTCCTTTCTCTCTGGAGTGTTACAAGCTGTTTGTGCATAGATAAGATCCCTAAAGTTGCAAAGACTAAAGTCTCAAACCCTCATTCTAACACGCCCCCACGTCTATGTCATGATGTGGGAAGATTTGCATAACACCACCCAAATTATTATGCAAAGAAAGGAGTAACTTTGATTCTCGCTGTAGTATTGTTGCTGCAGCTGCCATGTCGTGGAGACGCTGTGTTTCGTTTGTAAAAGCAAAACTACTTTGTTTGGCCTTCCAAAAGAGGACACAACTAGAAACAAGTGGTTAAGTTCCAGCACTGTTCCAGAACAGTTCAAACCAAATATTAGTGTGTGCAACGCATTTAACGGAGGACTGTTTCCTGAACCTACAATGCCGGCTGTTCTGACTCACAACCTGTAAGTATGTTTTCACATTTAAAGAATTTGCCACTGATGATTCAAACGTGAGTTTTGAGCAGTGTAGAGTAGCACTTGTTGTTTGTTGTTTCTCCGATCACAAATGCAGACATGGTTTTATGTTTATGCGGTGCGATACACAACACGTAAAAAGGAATAAGTCATTATAATCTGTAATTATGTCATGTCTCATTTGTAATGGGTTATATTGTTTTTGTTTCGTCGCGCCGGGACAAGGCATCACAGTATGGTGAAGGGCGTAACATTTCCGTCACACGCTTGAGGTATTCGGCAAATCACAACGCACTTGATAGCTGGCAAATCAGAGGACACCTCGCTTTTCAGAATGATGAGCTTTATAAAAATCGATGCGTTTCAGAAGGCGGGGCATAGAGGAGCAACAATAATGAACATTATTTGGAAAATAATGTTTTTTGAACCTTAAAACCACATAAACACATTGCATAACACCAAATACACAAAATAATGTTATTTTTTAGCAACGTCATATGACCCTTTTAAAAGAATAAAGTCAGTGTTTTGAACCAATTTTATTTAAATTTTATGTATTCCTGAGTGAAACTGGAAAAAATGCATGAAGGAATTGATTAAATGGTGAAAAGTGTGTTACCAGGACCTGATATGGTTTGGTAAAACAATGGCTGAACTGCATACTAGCATACTTACTTGTACTATTTCTGCCATATGTTAGAATGCTAGTATGGTATTCCAAAATCAACCAATGGCTGAGTAGCTATTTGTAATTTATAATGCAATTTTTATCTTTGTCTGGAGTCTGGACGTTTGCACACGAAGCATTGGTATCGACCCCTCTTTCAGAAGCAATCTTTGCACAACTCCAGCGCTGAACTGACCCTTGTGCAATAATTAGCACAAAGTATAGGACTTTTCTGGGGGTTTTTCCGAGACATTTCCTTTGAAAATGAAATTTAACCACCGTGTCCTCAGCGCTCTATGGAGATTCCTATGTTCGTTGGTGCATCCCAACACACGACACTTTTAATGGCTCTTTGGCGCTGACATTGTACCTCCAGCAGCAGTAATGGCAGACCGCAGCTTCTCTCTCAGGGCTGTGGATATGCTAATAGGGCAGAGAGCGTCACAAATGGGCAGGACTTTCCCAGAGTATGACGTCATAGTCTGTGTGGAGAGACTGTTTATGATTTTTTGGGATTATAAAACAATGAGTGAGTGGATTTTTACCATTATAGGGTGTTTTTATTTTTTTTTGGTGTTGTAACACAACTGTGTTCAAACACCTTATATGTTTGTAGAAAGGTATTGTATTTTGCTCAGTTTATGAAGACAAACATTTCATTTTCTTTGCAATATCATGCAATCGATTGATCATCCACAATAAGATGAAGAAAGTGCATTAGGAAATAAATAGGTAAGTAAACAGTCCATTTTGATTTGATGTTGACTGTTTACAAGCACAAGAATATTCTTATGTCAACTTTGTGTAAACAAAACCAGATTGCAATAAGAACATTAAGCCAATATTCCAGTTTCTAAACATTAAAATAGAAATTTTGATTCAAAAATTTACTTTATTTGAAATTTCAAACACTTTTATGTTATATACGTTTTTAAAATATTTAGCCAGAATTTGGTTAAAGTAACATTGTATAAGTGACATTGTATAAAAACCCATTTGTTTGAAAATATCTCAGTAACCTAAGTAATCAGATCAATTGTTATTTGCATTAAAAGCATGCTTATTATCACAGTCATTTATCCATTTATAGGTAGTATTTTGCTGTCTAAACTACTGTAGTGCCATTCATCAACTTTTTAGAAGACAAAACAAACATTATGCAAAACCATTATCTCTGTACTTCATGAAGAGATTTCATGTACGATTGTTTTGTACGACCCAAATAATCTTTCTTCAATCATCTGTACAAGCAGAAGCTGAAGAATCCGCTCCACATTTGCCATTTCACTTTAAATTTGGCCAGTGACAGTCGAGGGTGTGATTGCTTATGAGGGGAACAGCCAGTTGTTTAAAATCCCTCTCAGTACGGTTTCAAATTCCCCTCAGTGCCGGGTAAGTCGAAGTGTGTGTATGTGTGTGTGTTCCACAGACAGAGCGCTGGAGATAAGAAAGGGGTTGTGTTTCTGTTGGGGCGGGGCCGAGTAACTGTCACTCACGCGAGTTACCCAACAAAATGGGCGTTCCTTCTCGGCGCTCGGTCCAATGAGAGCCATCGCTCCTGTAGTCGCCATGGTGACGGGGTTGTGTCCGGGGAGGCTGTGATGGGTTGACAGGTGCGTGACAGTCGGAGCTCTCTGCAAGCATGTACGCCAAAGGCAAGAGTAACAACGTACCGTCCGACAGCCAAGCGAGGGAAAAGTAAGTTTTATTTATGAGGGGGGAACTCTATAATGAAGACAGCGCGCGGACAGACTTTTAGCAAGCGGCGGATACGCTCTGTTCCTCGGATGCTGTGTTGTCTCTGACAGCGCTTGTAGTTCGTGCAAGAAAGTTGTTATCGGAATTTCTTGCGTCTAATTAACGCGACATGCCCCCTTTAGTAAACGCATGTCACGCGCAGACGTTAAGAGATGCGAAGACTAAGCTTCATATGTGGACTGTCGATAAAAAGAGTAAATTTCTACATCCGTAAATATGTGTTTATGCATGCAAAGTTGCTTTATAGCTAATTTTAAGGATTTCTACATCTCATTTTTGAATTGGAATAGAGGTGAGTACACAAGTTTGTTTGGCTTTAAAAGAAAAGTGCATGGTCAAATGTGTTACGTACCCGTTTACAAGTTTAAAAGCCGATTGAAGCTAGTCAGGTAACGTTAAGCTGAAAGAAAAGAAAAAATGAATGGTAATCATCCGTTGTTAAAAGAATGAACGCTGTTGCTGTGTTCCGTGCGCTCGCGGGAGAGAGTATGATTGGCGTTCCGGTCTGAAAAGTTCCAGCGCACGAGAGCTACAGCAGTATAGAACGCGAAAGAATATGATTGACGTCTCAGCGTGAAAAGTTCCAGCGCGAGAGAGACTTCTTGTTTGTGGCGTTTATTTTTTTTCTCTGTTATATAAGGATTTTGGCTGCGCGCAAAATCTCAGTGAAGATGGTGGTTGCACGACGAGAGGTCCGTCGACCCGAGGAAATGATCATCTGTTTTGAATGTCATTTTAAAAATATTGCTTATGCATATTTCGTTATAGCGTCTGAAACGGAGAAACGTGCTAAATAGGGAAATACAGAGTTTGATGAGTGATCTTTAAATGATGTCTGGTACACTTACAACGGTGTTCTGAGGGAATATCTCTATTTAAGAGCTTCCAAAAGACCTCTATTAATTAATATATTAACTATTTAGTTATAAATTTCATATTGAAGTGTGTTTGGCATAATGTGGAGATTTTAGAGTATCCTAGAAGGATGTCTAGCACACCTTAAAGGAGTTGTTCACTTCCAGTACGGTGCCCGGGAGTTGACATGTTGGTTCACTTATGGCGTTTGGTACGGTTCACTTTTGGGGGGTTTTTCCACTGGGTACAGTACCTGGTGCTTTTTTTTAGTATCACCTCGGTTGAGGTTTCAAGTGAACCATACCATTACCAAAACTTGACGTGTAAACTATGCTCATTACCGATTGGCCGGTGTCGGTGAGAATCGTCACTACCTGCGTCAACAGAATGGCTTGATTTAAATCAGCACAGCCGGAAGGATCAAACGCAACTATTCTGAACGAGTGTACCTTTTTAACAACCAAAAAATGGCTGTCTCGTGGTCTGTTGAGGATGTACAGATGTTCCTCTCGTTGATAGCAGAGGAGCGTATACAGCGAGAGTTTGATGGGGCGACACAGAATGAAAAAGTTTTTAGAGATGGCGCAACAATAACGACATGTGAATAATCCCGCCCCCTCTAAAACGAAACTAAACTGCAGTGGAAACGCGAGCCGTGCCGCGTTGTACTGAGCCGTGCCGAGCTGAGTCGTTCCACACAGTGGAAAAGCGGCATTAGTTTTGTCGTGGCCACGACATAACTCGTGGGAACGTGATATGTCGTGGCCATGAGATATTAATTTGTGGGAACGTCATATTAAGTCGTGGGAATGTGATATTATGTCGTGGCCTCGAGATGCTATGTTGAGGGAACGACATCCATTACTCGTGGCCACGACATCTTATGTTGATGAGTGAACATATTTTTTTTGTGGTTGCGATTTTTATTTGTGTGTTGAGTTGAATGAACATAGCAACCCGGGTTTATCAGAGATGGATAAAACATTTTTATTAACATTAAACATTTAATATTTGTATATTATTATTATTATTATTACATTACCTTATTAGAGCTATATTTTTATTTTTATTGTTATAAATGCTTATTTCCTCTTTCAATTTGTGTATTGCTTTACCTAGTTAATGTTTTGTATAATTATGCTAGTATTTTCTAGCCCACCATATATTTTGCATATAAACACCTGACAATTATGCTAATAAAGTTTTGACTTTATGATTGTATTTATGCCTATGCGTGATGATAAATGAGCATGTCGTGTTTTCAAAATTAATATAAACATATAAAAATATAACTCATAATAATAGGCTAATAATAATAATAATATACAGATATTACAGGAAAAAGATGATCAGTTAATGGACTTACAAGACTGTAGAATGGATAAAAATGTTTTCTTGTAGGCCTATTTTATATTATGCACTTTATGTAACATTTATTCACAAAAAAACTTCATTTGACAGCTGGCTATCGCACGTAACACATTCCAGTAGCCAAGGCCTATGGTTAATATAATAATTTAATAATTTAACAATTTCTATAATAATATAATAATTTCTTAATTCAAAACAAAATATTACTGAATCCATCGCTGATAATCCTGGGTTGCTACGGTCACACAGGTTTGTTTATGTATTAAACTTGTGGCCACGAGAAATGGATGTCAAAATATATAAATATGATGTTGTTTCCACGACATAAGGATGTCGTTACGTTGACAAAATGATCTCGTGACCACGACAAAACTAAGTAAACCGACCATGTCACCTCCCGGGCACCGTACTGAAAATTCTGTCATCATTTAATCACCCTCCACTTGTTCCAAACCTGTATGAGTTTCTTTCTTCTGAAGATATTCTGGAAAGTGTTGGTATCTGAACACCACTGACATAGTAGGACAAAAATATATATAATATTGAAGTCAATGGTGCTCATCAACTGTTCAGATACCAACATTTTTTCAGAATATCTTCTTTTGTGTTCAACAGAAGAAAGAAACTCATACAGCTTTGGAACAAGTGGATGGTGAGTAAATGATGACAGAATTTTCATTCTGGAAGTGAACTAATCCTTTAAACCATTCTGATAAGAATATTTGCTATAGGAGTCTCCAAAAAGACCTTCATCATGAATATATTAAAGGACTTGTGTCTGTATTTTAAAATGTGTTGTATTAGAGTGTATTTGGTTTGTCAGGGTGGAGATTTTAGAGTGTTTCTCACTGCTGAGATGATGTCTTGGACATGGGAACTTATTTGACAAGTGTCAGTCAATGAGAAAGTGTCACCTCACCCGATGATTTCCTGTGGTCTAAAACTGAATTAGTATACTCATATCGCCTTTGTTGTCAGCTTGAACACACACAGTTTTGTCTTTCAGCAGTGAGGTCTTGTCTTGAAGTAATTAGCAATTATTGCAGTTTCATTCAGGCCGGTGTCTTGTGGGACATGTGTGGACTTGTGATTTTTCAGTGAAAACTCTCAAGCATTATTTGAGCTTGAGAAAGCAGTTTTGCTGGTTATGAGGTTTTCTTACTGCTTCTCGCTTTTTCTAAATGAATTTTACTGTCGTTTGTGGTTCTTTGCTTGTGGTGGGAATGCTTCAGGATTTCAAAAATGATCACTGTTGTATAACTTTCTGTTAATTTTCGCTGCTTTCTTTGAAATTTTGGGGGTTTGCCACTTTTATTTTACAGGGACAGTGTAGAATAGACAAAAAATCATGGGAAGAGAGGGAAGGAATGGGAAAATGATGCATAGACTCAAACCCACATCTCCCATATGAGCATGACAGAGCACATACGCTAACAGCCGCACCATGGCTCCTACATTGTCATTCGTTTCAGTCGTTCTTGACTAAAAACTTGATCTAAAATCCAAGTGTAAAATTTGCATATACAGGACTCCCACAGTTTTAGAAATCTGAGAATCCAGGTGATTTCCAGGCCTAAAAGGCTTGTAAATATTACCAAAAAAATATCTTTAAGTCGTATTGTAATCTTTTTTGAGAAATATGTTCTTATTTAGTTATGTTCGGATTTAAAATATTTAATTGCCTAGAAATTGTTATTTGTGCTTAAAATCCTTATGCAAATTAACAATTTCTTCCGGTAATAAAAACATCTTAAAGTCACAACAGTTATTGGTCAAAAAGTGTGGGAACCCTGTATATGATCATTGTGCTATGAATGGACACAATAGCATGTGTTCTTTTTTTATGAATGGTCAGTCATTTTATGCATTGGCTGAAAGTGTGGGAATGGAAAGATGAAATCCCTACGGAAGTTTGACTCATGCTGTATACGAATTTTAATTGCACATGAAAAGCTTTACCTGTAATACACAGATTAAATCGATATTTAGTAGACAGACTGTTTTTAGTTAATTGTTTTCAGAGATCACAAGCTGGTTTTAATTATTTAATAGAGTGTCTTTTTGCAAAGCAAGTCTCAGCATCAAATGGATAAAAGTGTGATGTCATTAAGTGACAAAAGAAGCTTTTGTTTTATTTGATAGGAGGATGTGCAGAATCAGTCAGTTCTGTTTTAACACTTAAGCTGTTTGAATTCGACAACTGCTAGACTGTATGGTGTTGTAGCTCCGGCAGGTTTAAAGAGGTGACGGCTTTGAGAAGATCACAGTACCTTTTATCTCTTCTCTTGAAAGAAAAGTGGACAAGTTGTTAACTGTCAAGGAGGATGGTTTGTGTGATGTAAAGAAGAAAAAAAAAGAAAACCTCAAAGCTTATGTCCCAGTGGCTTGAAATGCGTGCATACCACAGAATTAATCTGTTCCATCGTTGATGGAAGTTACTGTAGGCTTTGTTTTTAGTTTGGTGATTACCATAAACCCTCTCAATGAACACATTTAGTCCTGAAACATACCACATGGACGCTTTTAGCTGCGCAAGCTCAATTTCACACAATGTTGCTTTTTCGTTTATGCAGTATGCACTATAACGAGCATTAGCTTAAATTGTCATCTTCTATGTTTGGTTTTATTTTCCATGTTAAGGTAGTATGATGGCAAAGCAACAGTTGGAAGATAATGCTGCTGGGCACATTAAACACGTTTATAGCTAACTACCTGAATCCAGTCTAATGGCACAGACAGTACATTTCTTAATGTCTGGTATTATGCTGATTTACACACAATACAATTCAATGAGATTAGATGAAAATCGATAAAATTAGATAATTTGATTTTAGTCAAAAAATCTGCAAAACAGAATTGAAAACTGATTACCTGTTGACGAAGTTGTTTGCATATTTAAGAATTGATAATCTCAAAATAGCCACGAATTGGCAGACAAATTGGAGTAGCGAAAATTTTTGGTATATAACTACTACTGATGTTTGTTACTGCCACAAATGTTTGTTACTGCCACTTCCTGTTTCAATGCTATTTGGTTTCGGTTTCATTGATTTTTGAATTTGACTTTGTTATATCATATAACATATACACACAGATTATATATATATATAGGCTAGGGCTGTGACGGTCGCCGTGATAACCGTGTCACGGTTGTCTACTGCCACCAGCGGTAGTGCACGTGACATCACGCACTCTATAACAAGCATAATACAAAGTTTTGTATACAAGTGTAACAACAGTAATAGTTGCAAATTGTTTTATTTAGACTAGGTTTGAGTGCAGAAAAAAAAATACAGTTTTATGCATTAAGCAATTTTAATTTTGTGTTGGGCAACCAAATATTACATTGCCGATCTGGAGCCATCTCCATTCATGTCACCCATCCGCGTTTGTAAAAGTTCCCGTGATCGCAAACGATTTCTCCAAACTGGCCAAATACAAACGAGACCGTGATAAATGAAAGATGTTAACAAGAAATGTGGCAACGATTCCTATTTCAAAGAGATTGCGTGCAGATGAGGAGTTAATGCGCCGCTTGCTTGGCAGCGGAACAGTGAACCGTGTCTACACCGGACGCCACACCGCCGCATTGCAACAGGTTGAGTCTGTCTATTGTCTACACAGGACATTTGAACTCTGTGTCAGTAACTCATTAATAGAAAGAGGCAGTTTACTGTCGGGGATTTCTCATGTCGTGTCGTGCCGCATCCAGTGCAGCATCACTGATTATAATGAGGCCTACTTTGTCACGCTGCGCCGCACGTGCCCGGTAGACAGGGTGTGTTTAACTTTCTTATTTAGGCTACTTTCTTGTTTAACAGCATTATTTCTATGACATTTATTTTAGTGTTCAGGCTGCGTATTCATTGACAGAAGTGCTAAAGTAAACACGAGCTGACGAGTTAAATCGGGTGCGTTAGATGAGTGAGACAGTGCTGGGCTGCTCCAGGACAGTTTTGAAAATCATTTCAGAGACATGTTCTTAAATGTGACAGTGACTCATATAAAATATATTACATGCATGCACAGTTTTAAGGCAGCTTTAATCGCCTTTTCAGTAACTTCATAACCTAACTGACCACGACATTGCATGCACGTAGTTTATTTCGCGCTTTGATATGAAAGGATAAAGGCTACAGCGCGCCGGTGCCTTTGTGCGTGCAATTGAAGAGCACGCACTGCCAGCACAGTACCATTTCCGCGCTTGCGTGACTCGCACCTGGTGCTGAAGTGGAGCGCGCGTCTGAAACGTCTCCCGTTCTGCGACTGAATAAATTCACTTCTTGTCAGGAGAAAAATTGACAGAAGCAGCAGTTGTGAGTGGGGTGGCCAACCATAGCCTCACCCCTGTTTTAATTGCCTTAAATATTTTTAACGCGTTAAATTAAAAATATTAATGGCCTGCGTTGACGCGCTAATTTTGACACCACTAATATATTTTTTTTAACGCGTTAAATATATATATATATATATATATATATATATATATATATATATATATATATATATATATATATATATATATATATCTAACACCGCACCACCAGCGGTTGTTGGTCCATTACCACCGCGGTGGTAAAAATCTCCCACCGTCACAGCCCTTACATGCTATATGGCGATAATACTGCATAAAATTACCGCAAGGGAAATTCCTTCACCGCGACAGCCTATGTAAAAGGACATAGTGCCACGCTTTTATTTTGATTAATTGTGCAGCCAGATATGTACCATCTGACTCAAACGTTATGTGCAGTATTTGTATGAAGTTGTGAGCTTCTGGAAACATCCAGGTGTGTTTCAGAATGCAGTTTGTGGTTTCACAGTTTGTCTGCCTGCTGTGGGTATATAGCTAGGTTTGTTAGTGTTTGTGTATCTGTTTTTGGTTTTGCGTCTCTCTCTCTCTCCTCTGCTGATTCTCTGGAGAGCAGACCTCTCTAATATCTCCACGCATTAATATGCAAACAGTGTGGTCCACGCAGCGGCACAAGGTTAAGCATGCGTGACGAGAGGAGAGAGAAAGCACCTCAGATACTGTTGGGGAACTTTGTTTCTCTCCTCCCTGTCACTGTGTGTCTGGGAGTGTTCATTACAGGAGACTATTGCATGGTGGAGGTACTGGCCTGTGACATGTTATCTTTTCATCATGGAGACAGGCTATCGAACTGACCTGCTGTCACAGGAGAGTGTGAAGTTTTTTTTTTTTTTTTTTTGCATATGTTCAGCCTGAGAGTCCTTTGCGCCTAGCAATGTGAATGACTACATATTGACTTTCTTGAATGTCCATTTGGTTTCAGTAAAGCCCTGTAAAATTAGGCTGGTTTTGGGTTCACCAAACTCTTAACTTTATAGATAGTATTGGATTCATGGCTTGAGTTTTGTGTGTAATTATAATATCTGTAAATTTGTAAGCTATTTTTGTACATTTTCTTTGAAAAGAATACCTAATTTGATGGCAAAAAATAAATCTATATATATTTATAAATGTATATGCTAGAATAATAGGCAGTACTTAAATGTTTCATTTATTATTTAAAAAATTACATATATATATATATATATATATAAAATATAAAAAAACATAAAATAAACATTAAATAATGCATTTAAAAATTATATAATTAAAATTAGAAAATGTAAAATTAGGAATTTATTTTAAGAAATTGTATTGGAAATGTTGGTAGGGCAAGTAGAAGTTGAATGCAGTGTATAGTCCGATTCATAAAGACGACTCTTAAGGCCCGTTCACACCAAGAACGATAACTATAAAGATAACGTTATTAGCGTCCACACCAGCGAATGATATCTTCTGTTTATTCTAAGCGCACGCTCATCTGTCACTTTAAATTCTCGAGCTCGTTACAGCAAGATGGATTCTGATTGGCTGTCAATTTTTTATCGTTCATCAGCTGGAGAAAAAATCGTTTTGAAAGTGATTCCAACAATATCGTTTTTCTTTGTCTTTATCGTTATAGTTGTGGTGTCGACTCTCCTGTTCATTAATACTGAAAACGATTTTTAGAACTATATCTTTATCGTTATCTTTATAGTTATCGTTTTTTGTGTGAACTGGCCTTTATGAGCTAGATCTTTTCAGTGAAGCTAAACCATACGGTACAACCAGTAAAGTTCGATTCACAAACAAATAACTCTTGCGAGATTGTCCTTTTAATGAATCTTTAAAAGGCTCTCAAATGTGTCTGTTAAATAAATAGCAGTTGGATCATATTGAATTGAGAGCCTGTGAATTGAAATTGAGTTGAATCAGAAAATATGTATAGATACCCATACCCTAATTGCCAAGCTGTCTTTGTTTCTTGAAAATTGGTATAGATATGGACGGTTTATGCCTCATGAGGCAATCATCTGTTCTTTAAAAAATCTGACCGTAAGTGTGAAAATTGTCAGTGGTTGACCTCTTTTTGTGTCGTACTCTATGAAAGGTCATTTCTCTGCTGTAGTACAAGACTTTTGCTTATCATCAAATGTAATCAGTCTTACTTCCCGGATAAAGCTCAAAGCGTATCTCATGTGGTCAAGTTTGGACTGTCTTCTGCACTGTGTAAAACAGGATGCTTAAAACTTCTGCTCTTCCTGTCTTATTTTAATTTTAACAAACAAAATCATTATGATGTTTCCTTTTATCTCATCAAGAAGAGTTATTGTTTTGAGTTATTGTTTTCTCAAACAGGCATGATTGAGGAAACCGCCTTTTGGTTTTTGAACCAAACTTGATGGTTTTCCTAGCCCTTTCATTGTAGGAAAAGATCAATGGTTTTAAGTCGTTTTGTCTGCATTGTCCGTCTGTTCAACTTCCTGTTGTTTATGAATTGTGACTTTCAGAATAAGCCAGATGGCAAGGCCTGAGCATCTTGTGCTTAATCAAAGGTGAAGTGTCAGGAATGTCTGCTCATGACACATGAGGGGCTGTAGTGGTCATGGGATGCCACATAGTTCGCTGTCTATAGGCACAGTGATATTTTGCCTTTTCCAGCAAATTTTTTATTAATTTATGGCTGTCATGGAGTTTACTGTATCATAATGACACCAGTATAAATTCCTGCAAATTTTATTTGAAAAGAAACTCTTGATGTTAAAAAAAATAAAAATATGTACAATATACTGTTGAGTATATGTTTGGGGTCGGTAAGACTTTATTTTGTTTGTTTGTTTTTGAAAGAAAAGTCTTATGTTCACTAAGACTGCACTTATTTGATCAGTTGAAATTATATTGTGAAATATTATTGCAAAAGCTGTTTTCGGTTTTTCGGTAGAAAACCATGAGTTTAAAAAAAAAATAATTTAAAGATTTTTTTGAGTTGAAATTTCAAACATATTATTACTAACATTATTAATGTTTTTTACTGTCAATTTAGTGCATTCTTGCTAAATACTTTATTTAATAAAATACTTTTGAACCTTAGTGTATGTATTTATAAATATATATTTATATGGTAGAATAATAACTAACATTTTAAACAGTTATTGTAATTTTTTTTAAATATTTGTTATAAATTATAATATAATGATTATAATATAATATTTAAAATAAATATTAAATTATGTAAAATTAAATAATGTAAAATATTAAATAATAATGAAATATTAAATAATATAAAAAGGATACATTTTTAAATTAGAAAATACAAATGTACAATTATAATTCCAAATCCTGATTATTGTGGCAAACTTTTCTTTTGAGACAGATTTATTCAGCCTCATTGTCAGAGCGATTTGTTGTATCATTCTTGATGTGAATGATTTATTAGTGCTTCAGCTTATGAATGGATCTGCTATAGTTTTTAATTCAGTGTGTGCAAAAGTGCATACGTTAGGAACTTTATAAGCGAGCAGTTTGACTAGACTTACAAGCATCTCCCCTGGTTGCTTGATGTCAATTCATAATGAAGCACCACTTGAATTTAAAGAATGCCACTTTGAAGCAGCAGACACATATGTTCTTGCTTTCAAAAGCATTCTGTTGGATGTGGTTGTGGCAGACACTTCCCTGGATCCGGCCTCGGGGGACAAGTTGATGAAACTGTTTGTTTTTGCCTGTATGTCAGCGGCGTCCTCAGAATGGTCTGTCTCTTCTTCTCTGCTCCTCTCTGCCCAGGCGAGAGGCCCTCCAAGATCCACGTCAGTGGGTTTTCAGGATGGCCCCTTGCCCCGCTCCCTCGGGGAGACTGGCAGAGTCTGGCTGCAGAAGATAATGGCAAATTGGCTTAAACTTTGCCTCCTCTGCGCAGGTGTGACTCAGCCGAATTCTTCCAGACATCTCGCTCTCCCTAAATGCAGTGCTGCTACGGTCCCTGAACTCCCAACACAGTCTCACAACTTCTTTTGGCGCTGGTGTGATTAACTTGTTTAATATTTTACCGAACAGGGACACTATTGCCAAGCAACGTCAGTTTATTTCCTTATTTCCGTCTGTAGGGCTATTATCTGTGTTCATGACGAAGCTTGATAGGCACTAAACTGGGTTGCCAGATTGATCCGGTTTGCTCGGCAGAATCTGTTGTCAAAGAATGGATGGCAAACTTGTATACAACATAAGAGGTCCGAGTGTTTTTAAATTAATCTTTTAAGTCAATGGATCATTCTTGTTTACTTCCATGCACTGATTGTTATTTGATGTGTTTGATGTTATTTGGGGTGTGGGAATGCTTTAAATATTATCTGATTGCATATTTTGAATAAGCATTAAATGAATATGATTTGGAGCAGCACTGAATGAGTCATCTTGTTTGTGAATGAACTAAATGAATGAAACATCGTGTTTGCCTCTCTCTTTTTGGAGTCTCGTAGTAGATTTTTAGACAAATTTTAGTTATGGATTCAAACTTGTTTCTGGTGTGAATTATAAGGAATCAGTAGAGTATATGATTCAGTGACTTACTCTAAATGTTTAAAACATCACTTGTTGCCACTTGGTATTTATACAACAAGAAAGTGTTATTTTACTATCACTGATATACTATTATAGTTTTTGTAAATGTTTTGAATTAGATTTTAATTAAGTTAGAATTTATTTTGATTTGAGTAATAAATGGGTTTGTATTGTTTTAGTTTTAGTTAAAGGTAATAAGCCTGTCTCGATATGAATATTTTTTAGTTTTGGAAAAAATCCCCCCTTCGGTGACTCTTATAGGGGGGATTTTTCCATTTTGAGAGAGAATTGTGAGTTGACTTCTATTTATATTGTTAGGAAGATACCAAAAATTTCCAAGCACACAACTTTAGATGGTGTTATGGGTCATTTTGTTGCACAATAGATTACACAGGGAAACTTGATTTCAAACTTTGAATTTAATTTATTTTTACTAAAAAAAGATAAATTATCAGTCAGTAATAAAATAGGAACAAATTACAAGGTATAGCACAAATAAATACAACAGAATAAATATACAAATGAAAATTACAGGAATACTAGAAATTGAATAAATTAATCAAATGTAAAAACACTGGAGAGTCTTCACTCTGTCTCTCCAAATCAGTGTAGCGCCATTTTGACAATTCTGAGCTGTGTCAGCTGCGCGGCGCCGATGCGTTGCTTGCTTTCAAACCAAAGCGTAAATACACGTAAAAAACAAATACTTGTGGCAAGGGGTGATACAGAAGAGCGTACACCATCTGCATACTGCTCAGATTTGTCAAAATGGCGCTACGCTGATTTGGAGAGACACAGAGGAGAGGAATTGTTGAATAAAGTTGTTATTTTTTGTTTTCTTCGTGTACAAAAAGTATTCTCGTCACTTCATAACGTTACGGTTGAATCACTGATGGCAGATGGACTATTCTGACGATGCTTTTCATACTTTTATGGACCTTGACACTGTTATTTATTTAGCAGTCTGTGGGACAGTCTCAAGCCTCCCTGTTTTCATCCAAAATATCTTAAATTGTGTTTTGAAGACGAACAAAGCTTTTACGGGTTTGGAACGACATGGGGGAAAGTGAATAATGACAAAATTTTCATTTTGGGATGGAGTAACCCTTTAAGGTGAAAACTCGCTAAGATGGGCATTTTGACATTATTTTGTGTGTATTTGACAGTTTAAGCACAATTAACAGTGAAAAGTAACTAAATTCTGTACTTGCAAGCTGTTGGAGAGGCAACTCAGAGTGCGTGTTTCGGGTGTGCACAGTTCTCTTGAAAAGGGAAGATGCAGTAGCGCTGAATCATTTAATGCCGTTTGTGAAACTACAGTTTCACAAAGTTTTCAAAATGCTGATTTGTGAGATAAGCTGTGTGGATTAATACACTCATTCAACCTATAAGCTTTAATGAATATATTCGTGTGGGAATTTCCCACAGTATAAATGCAGACCCTGCTGGAATTAATAAAATTATGCGCAATACCCACAATCCTGCACTGAAATTCAAGTCCTAAGGACACATTTTTGATTTGTACTTTTTGTGAAGAAAAAATTAGTGGTTGTTTCCATGCAAAAGTGGTCGTCATGCCAGGGTGTTCTGGATGGTTGCCACGACATTGTTAAGACGTTCTGTTACTTTGAATATGCCAAATGTAAGAAATAGTGTTGGAGCATCACCAATATTCACCAAATGGTGTGGTTTAAGCATCATTGTATGGACAAATGGTTAGTTTCAATCTCCTGGTTGAGCACTGAGGTGTTTCAAACAGGGCAATGTGGAAGTGCCACAGTGTTTACACTCTTTGGGGAAATCCATCTATGAATGCTTTACTTTAAGTTGTCTCAGTACATTAAGGTACAGATAGTGTTTAAAATAAAAAAAATCACCCACAGCACCTGTAAAGAAGGATTCCTCATGAGAAATGTACATGATGTGTTTGTGGAAGATTGTCGCACACATTCCTTCATCCTCGAATGACCCGATGGAGAAACTCGGCCGTCTTTGTTTGGCTGCCGATCGTCTCAGAGCAGAAAGGTCACCAGTGTTTTCCTCGTTTCTCTCATTACTCCATTCACCCAAACACTCCTTTCATCTCCTGTCCTAATCTGGACCGCCTCACTGTTATGAAACATTAATAGTCCTCTACACCCCCCCCCCACCACCTCCTGTCAGTGTTTCATCTCAAGGGGGAAGAGAAATACAGACGAAAGCAGGGGTTTACTCAAACTCTGACAGAAAAACAGCCGTTTGCACAGATGCAGTGGAGGCTCCACTGAAGGAATGACCAATAAAAAAATTCTCTCTGTTTGGTGTGTTTGTCTTGAGTTGCATCAGGAAGCATCTAAGCATTGCTCATCAATATGCTATGTTGAATTTTTTGCCCACTTCCCAACTTTGGGAACACGCCACAAGACCTTTTTCCTCACACTCTGAATGTTAATGTTCACACTTACTCTTTACAAGAATCTTTCAGTAACCAAGTGAACAGATTTTAAATCTCTTTTCACTTGAGTTTTCATATTAACACTATTTTTGACTCATTCAATATAATAATAAATAAAAAGAATAACCTATATTGCAACTAACAATACTGTTGTAGTATAAAATAAAGAGTATTTAATTAAAATTATTATATACTCTACAATGACAGTACTACTGTTTAAATCTTCAAATGTTAAACCCTCAATCTTTTATTATGGTGGTTTTTATATATCAGGCAGCCCTAAATAAATATAGGATTTTTTTTGCCAAAAAATATTTTGCATTCATATTTTTAATTTATATTATAATAATAATTATTTTTATTGTTGTTGTTGTTGTTAGCCACAAAAAGAGAGTTTTTTTTTTTTTTTTTAAATGTGCTGCATAATTTTATAATGGGGGATAAGTCAATAATTAAAATCATTTAAACTTAGGTTTGTTCAAATCTCTCTTTTTTTTCTTCAATATACTTATGTGCATGTATAATGTGTATTATTAACGATCAAATTACTCACGGATTGGTTTGTAGTACATTTTTAGAGTCACTGTTTCAGTAAGTTTTTTGTTGTTGTTGTTAATCACTGTTGTTGTAATGTAATGAGAAGCCAGGTACATTTTTAGAGTCACTGTTTCAGTAAGTTTTTTGTTGTTGTTGTTAATCACTGTTGTTGTAATGCCAAACCATGGGTGTGCTTTACATAAAAGAAGGTAAAACACAATAATAACAAAAATATATACACACACAATTTTAAAACACACACACATTGACAAAATATCTGTATACAGTATAGAAAATATTTTACATAGAAAACGTGTGCAATCATCCATCGCACATTGCTCATTCAACAAAAATGATGAGTTTTGAGTCTAAATTTAAAGAGACTAATGTTTTAGCACATCTGAAACAGCTGATTCCCTGTCGGCATTTGATGAACCCTTGGTACACATATCTGTATACAGTATTCTCTGCTCATCCAAGTATTTTCTAATGTTAGAGTACAGGGAACACTGTCTATTTGATGATTTCATTCTGAGCTTCTTCCTGTATTTTGTAGGGGGTGATTTTCAGTGTCAGGCCTGTCTATTTGATGATTACCATTCTGTGATCTCCATGACATTACGAAAGTTTCTAGACCTCTGGAGTATTTATTGAACCCTGCTTTTGGGCCCACCCGGCTTCTTTCATCTTCACTGCTGTTTGCGTCAGTATCCGTAGTTATTATCTTCACCACATAGCCCTGCTCGTGCTCCTTTGTTCCTCTGATATTCCTCCTCTCTTCATTCATTTCTCTCCCTGCGGTTGACCACATTCCACACGCTCTTAAATAGGTGCAGATAAGTGGACGCACATCTCTTGGTGTAAGCTCTGTCCTGGTCATTCATTAGAATTCGTTTGGTGGAATATTACCGACCAGCTACTTGGTGTATGAGGCTCTGGTAAAGACAGAAAAGGCAAACTGATTGTGAAACTCATTTGCATTTGTACTAAAATGATGCACAGTGGTCTACTGGGCTTTCTGCATTCACTCAATGTCCTTATTGATGCCTTCAAACTGAGATGTTAGGACATCAAAGTTTCTTGATGGTTTGGGAAGGATAAATTAGATGTGTGATAAATCAGGTTTTACCGGTCTTATCGTTAATCAGTATCTGACACTCAAGGTTAAGGGGAGTTTGATGAACTGTTTGAAATCAAACGAGAGATCACTACTAGTCAATACTGGCCAAACTCACCTGATCAAAGAGCTGTTCTCCGGTTTTACATTCTGTATTAATTGTCCATTTGATTATGAAACATATTTATATTAGATTATATATGCAAATTAGTATATATTGCACAAAAATGAGTGGTTTACAAACCTAAATGAAGGAATGAAACTTTACTAATCCCCCTTTACTAATTTACTAATTATTATTATTATTTATTTATTCTTAATGTTTTCTCACTTTTTTGTCACTAATATGAAATAATAATAGTTATTGTTATTAATAAAGCATTTAAGTTAATTATATTTACTTTATGTTGACATTAATTTGGGGATTTTTGTGTTACACTGAAAACTGTGAGTTTAATTAGTTATTCTTTGTTCACAGCCCTAATATCATAATAATATTGATATTTATATATATTTACATTATTTAACCACCCATTATAAAATTATGCAGCATCTAATCTTTTATTGTAAATTTTTTATTATTTTTATTTAATGTTATCTCACTTTTTTGTGGTTAACGTTATATAATAATAATAATAATAATAAGTTGTTAAAGGGGTCATATGATGCTGCTAAAAAGAACATTATTTTGTGTATTTGGTGTAATGCAATGTGTTTATGCAGTTTAAGGTTAAAAAAAAACATTATTTTCCACATAATGTTCATTATTGTTGCTACTCTATGCCCTGCCTTTCTGAAACGCATACATTTTTACAAAGCTCATTGTTCTGATGTGTGAGGTGTGAGGTGTTTTGTGATTTATCCAGTGCGTTGTGATTGGCCGAATACCTCAAGCGTGTGATGGAAATGTTACGCCCCTCACCATACTGTGGATGGCCTGTGTCCTGGCGCGACAAGACAAAACCAACAAAACCCATTACAAACGAGACATTTGTTGCATCCAGTGGGGACATAATTACTGATTATAATGACTTACACTGTCTTTTTACACGTTGCGTATCGCGCTGCTTAAACATAAAACCATGTCTGCATTTGTGATCGGAGAAACGACAAACAACAAGCGCTGCTCTACACTGCTCAAAACTCGCATTTAAATCAGCAGTGGCAAATTCTTTAAATTTGTAAACGTACTTACAGGCTGTGAGTCAAAAGCGCCAGACTGTCCTTGCAAAGTTGGAATTGCCCCATTTTATAGAAACAACCTTTGTGCACAGAAGCATTGTATGCTACTCTCCCAGGAAACAGTCCTCGTCCTCCGTAAAATGCGCTGCACACATCTGAATATTTGGGTTGAACTGTTCTGGAACAGTGTTGTAAATACAACTTAACCACTGATTTCTAGTTGTGTCTTCTTTTAGAAGGCCAAACAAAGTAGTTTCGCTTTCACAATGAAACACAGCGTCTCCACAACATGGTGCCGGCGGCAACCGCAAGTTTAAGCCACGCCTTCTTTCTTTGCATCAACATTTGGATGGCGTTATGCAGATCTTCCCACACAGTGACATAGACATGTGGGGGCGTGTTTAAATGAGGTGTTTTAGGAGGGCGTGGACGAGTCTTAACTTTGATAAAGAATATCTCTTTGGATTTGAGGCTTTAGTCTTTGCGACTTTACAGATCTTCTTTATGCACCAAGAGCTTGTAACACTCCAAAGAGAAAGGAAAAACTGAAATCGCATCATATGACCCCTTTAATTATATTTACTTCATGTTGACATTATTATGGGGATTTTATGTTTGTGTTAGTTTAATCTTATTCATGGTCCTAATGTTATAATAATATTTATATTATTATAAAATTAAATACATAAATATATTTGTAAACTTATTGTTCTACATTAGGCCTCAAATATTGTGATATTTATTTTTTAACAGCGACAAGTTTTAATGTTAACTTGTAGATTTAAGACTGCAAATGTAAAGTCATTTGAATGTGAATTAGCTTGAACTAGTACCCCATTATGGATGCTTCGGCCATGAATTATACCTCAAATCTTGCCATGCTGTGCTAGTAAATCTATGAAAGGTCCCATAGATTTACATTGAAGGAGGGGCCCAAGTCACATCTTTGGATCATAGAGACTTTGAATGAGCTCATTTGACTTGGACCTGTCAATAACCACCCTAGCAACCTCATAGCAACGAAACAGACTTTAGCAACCACCTGGCAATGCCTTAGCATTTTATCAATATTAACTTTCAACCAGTGCTAAAGCCAGATGTCACACTGAGGTTTAGGATGTGTGTGAATTTTTCATATTGAAGCACAGAGCTGCGGTGGCCTGAAATGAACCGTGCTGAGTCAAGTGATCAAGTCTGAAAATGCAGATTGATGAATGAACGTCAATGCCTCCTCTCTTCTCCCAGTTACCATGTTCATCATTCAAAGGAAATTGTACTTTTTGGCCTATGCTGACAGGCACAGTGAAGCCTCTGAACTTTCATTTTGTTTGATAGATCGTTCGGCATCAGGAAAGCTGATCTGCATCTAAAGATTGTCGTTCTGTAATGTTCACTGTTCAGGTGCAATCTCTAGCCTGACCTTTTCTACACAGGTTTATTCATTTTTTTTTATGCCTGCAAGAGTGAAGTGTCACTACGGCTTTTAAGTTAAAAAAATGGTTTTCTTCAGGGGTAAAACTTGGCATTTGTTGATTTTGGAAACTTTCATACTTCAGACAGTCTGTGTGGTCCAAATTATTTTCCTCCTCACATGTTTTTTTGGATGACACTGTGAACAGCAAAAATCACACTGAATCTTTATCAGTTCTAATTTTGGCCAGTTTGGTATATGGCAATAATTCTTATTTTTTCTAATATCTGAATAGATGAGACTAGACTAGACTAGAATGTTTAGAGCATAATCTTATGTGAATTAACTTGAACTAGTCCCCCATTATCTGCGCATCAGCCATGGATTATACCTTTAGTCATGTAACGCTGTTTATGTGTTGAAACTTTCAAAAATTACACTGAATTTGACATAGTCAATTCCAATTGGCCACTTCAGTTTATTGAAATAAATTGTTAACAAATCAGATTTTATGCGATTTTTACATGTAACTCAGATTATAAAAATTGCATGCTTGATTTTACCTTTACATCACAAAATAATTTAGCACTTGCACTGCATAAAATATTATATATGGACTGTTTAATATATTTTAAAATGAATGCAATTAATGCAGCATCTTTTTTTATTTTCTTAATGTGTTTCTCACTTTTTTGTGGCAAAATTTTTTCTTTTTTATTTATTTTATAAAATACAAAAAAAATGATATTATTTTAATTTTTATTTTTTTTTTTTTTTTTTATGAACATTTTTTTTATTTTTTGTTTTTTTTTTTTATAAAGAGATGGATGCGGTAAAAACAAGTAATAATGCGAAATTTACAGAAGTCAATATAAGAAAAATTAAGAATTCAAACTTATCATCAAGATAAGGTATTTTTTTAAAAAGAGTTTGTAACAGTTTCTTAAATTCTGATTATTTCTTATTATTATGTTAGCAATTAAATAATTATATTATTTTATGTTGAGTCATTAATTTGGATATTGTGAAAACTGTGAGTTTAAATATTAATAATTTTATTCACATCAATAATATGATAATATTTGTATTTATAAAAATATTATTCTGCATTATATTTCTGATATTGTGATACTTGCTTCTGAAAAATGAAAAGAAAAGGTTTAATCTGTAAATTTAAGACTTGACGTCCAAAATATGTAGCCTTTAAAACTATTCAGGTACATTAGCATTATTTTCCTAATATCTGAATAGAATAGAACAGAATAGAATAGAGTGCTTATAGAGCATAGTGTTATATGAATTAATGAGATTGTGTTTGTGTGTTTTTCTGTCTGTTTCGCAGGCTAGCGCTCTACGTGTACGAGTACTTGTTACATGTAGGAGCCCAGAAGTCGGCACAGACCTTCCTGTCAGAGGTGAGCCAGTCAGGGTTTTATTTAAGCTCCTGCTTATCGATGTGCCATCCAGGCACACGGCCTCGTAAGCATCGGCCCGCCCCCCTGGGGCTCCGGCTAATTTAATTACACGCAGATGATATGCTGAGCAAGCAGGACACATTAGATGTTTGGTGTCCACTTAATGGGATTGGAGGAGAGTCAGTGCATCGCTGTAAAACGAACTAACTAAATTGTTTCAGCAGAAACGCTGGAGCGGTGCTGGCATGTTAATCATCACCTCATTCCACTTTTTATGAAGAAAAGCACATCTTTGCTTTGTTATATCAGCTGCTCTTGATCCTGTGTTTTATTTGCCATGTAGTGCTTTTAAGGAAGATCACAATCATTTATGCCTGAGTGAGTTCCTTTTAGTGTTACTGAGGCATTGTGGGATTGATCTATGTGAAGGAAACTATGACAGCACTGCTTCGATATTTATAGTCTCACCATTATTTGCATATGAGTCATACACACTTAAGAGTACAAGCCATCTGAGAAAACAATAATACACACTTAGTGCGCCATTTCTGATTGTCATTCTAATTCTAAAGCTCTGCCAATCACAAGAAATGGCAGGCACTTCAAGTCGCCCGATATATTCTGATTTGCAAGGTTAATTGTCCACATGTCTCAGACTAGACTATTTTAAGTCTGCTACTTTGTATCTAAGAAGAGAGAAGTGTGTTTAAAGCACAAAACAAAACAGCAAGTTTGGTCCAGTTTAACTATACTACAAATAATGTAAAATATACACTTTAACTAGTTCAGTACTAGTGGCTGAATGTGATTGAAATGAATAGTTTTATTCAGAAAGGACACATTGAATTGATTGAAAGTGACAGTAAATTTCAAATAAATGCTGTTTTGAATATTTTATTCATCAAAGAATCCTGAAAAAAAGTATCACAGTTTCCACAAACATATTAAGCAGCATAACTGTTGATTGATATTAATAAGAAATGTTTTTGAGCAGCAAATCAGTATATTATAATGATTTCTGAAGGATCGTGTGACACGGAAGACTGGAGTAATGATGCTGAAAATTCAGCTTTGCATCACAGGAATAAATTACATTTTTAAATGCATAAAAATAGAAAGCAGTTATTAAAAATTAAAAAAAAAAAAATCACAATATTACTGTTTTTACTGTATTTTTGATCAAATAAATGCAGCCTTGGTCAGCATTAGAGACTTCTTGACCCTGACTTCTGAACAGTATTTTATGTTAAAAATCTAGAAATTAAAATCCCATTTAAACCTGGAAATGTTTTGGGATTTTGAAAGATCTCAAACCAAGAAACGTTATGACATAAAAATAAGAATAAATAGTTAATATACTGGACTATATCTAGGTAACTTATCAAATATTGTTTTTATTATTATTAATTAATTAATTTATTTTATTATTATTTTATTTATTTATTTATTTATTTATTTTTATTATAGCTGATCATATAATTTATATTAAATTTGACCTGAGATGGTATTCCTTTGGACTCCACTTTAAACAGATTTGACAAATCATACATATTTACTCAAGAATTACATTTGAAAACCGATTATCAATTAACAAAGATGTCTTTGTATTTTGGAACTGATAGAAGCGGGAATCACATCCTCTGCAAAGTGGACTCGCCAAATATTGACCAGTTAATTAGCTGACTCGAAAAACATGCTGGTGGGCATTTAATGAAAGGAAAGTAGTCTTACTGTGAAACAAGTCTCACAGTGTATTTCTCACCTTTCTCTTCAGATAAGATGGGAGAAGAACATAACATTAGGAGAACCTCCAGGATTCTTACATTCATGGTGGTGGTAAGATTGGCATTGTTAAATGTTTCTCATGTGCTGATGTGTTGTTCATGGCAACTGCTTCATTCATCCCTGTGTGGTTTGCAGTGTATTCTGGGATTTATATTGTGCGGCACCTGAAAGGAGAGAAACCTGTGAGCATTCCAGCGAAGCCAAGGCATTCCACGACTACGTAAGTTACTCTCACAGTGCATGGATGGATGAATGGTGTGGCGTACAGATGGGTGGATGGAATGCTAGAGAGTTTGAACGTTTTGAAAGATAGATAGATACATGGATAGATGATAAAATGATAGAAAGATGGATGGAGTGATGGGTGAATGATAGATGGATGGATAGAAAGATGATAAAATTCTAGAAAGATGGATGGATGGACAGAATGCTAGAAAGATAGAGAGATGGATGGATGATAGATGGATAGATAGACACTAGAAAGATGAATGGATGGAAAGTTGGAATACTAGAAGAATGAATGAATGAAGGATGGGTGGATAGTTGGATAGAACATGAGAAAGACAGAACACCAGAAAGTTAGATTGATGATGGATGGATAGAATGCTAAAAAGAGAGAACACTAGAAAGATGGATTGATGCATAGATGATATAAAGCTGAAGGATGGATGGACAGATGGATGGAACGCTTGAAAGATGGGTGGATAGATGGATAAAACGCTAGAAAGATAGAACACTAGAAGATGGATGGATGATAGAATGCTTGAAAGATAGATAGATAGATGAACTTTGACAAAGAGGATGTTTATCAGTTCATTTTATGGGTAAGTCCCATGTGCATCAGCGCAGTGATGTTGTGGCTTCATTCTTTGCAGTGCTGTGTTCTGAGAAAGACCAAAAGCTGCTAGGACTTACAGGAAGGAAGCGTGATTCTATTTCCTGTGTACCTCGGGCTGCTGGTCACCTTAACTCTCATAAAACAAGAGCGCAGAGGAGCTCAGGTTTTCCTCGTTTCACCTCGGAGGATGATGTAAATGTTCAATTATAGATCAGACTACGTTCACCCAAACACGCTGTCTGCTGTTGTGTGCACCTCAAAAGCTCAGTTCAGAGGACGAGTAAAGAGCACAGCGATGCCGAAGATCACTGGTTTGGCCCCAAACTCATTTCTCTTTCCAGCACCAATTAGCTGAATTTCCTCTGAGAGCGTCTGGAGTGTAGGCACAACAAGAGTAATTACAGAGAGCTCTAGATTCTTAAACGAGAACATCTCTGTCCAATACATTGCCTGCTTTCTGTGACTAATCGCCAATGTACAGCAAATGCACTTTACAGCTATGATGCACCATATCACATGACTGTGGTTTTAAAAACTCAAAATTGATGAAGTTTGCTTTATAAATTTGCATTTCTGTTTCTTTTTGTCAATGGTTCATCACTGATACACATTACTCCAAAAGAAAAAATAGTTTTTTTTGTTAAAGTGTAATAACTTTGTATGGTTACAAATCCATTGTCTGGCTCTATACTCTGTTATGATACTTAATGGACTTTTTACAATCCACATACACTACCTTTCAAAAGCTTGGACTCCACTGTTAAAAAAAAGAAAACGATTTTTGACAACCCCTAATAGCGGAGCACATAAAAAAAAAGAAAAAAAGAAAATTATATATATTTTTGAAAGAAGCCAAAATTTGCTGCTCAAGAAACATTTATTTATTATTTTTACCAATGTTTAAAATATTTAATAATTTTATGGAAACTGTTGTTCCTTTTTTAATGTATAGAAAGTTTAAAAGAACAGCATTTATTTGAAATAGAAATCATTTGTAACATTATAAATGTCTTTACTGTCACTTTTGATCAATTTAATGCATCCTTGCTGAATAAAAGTATTAATTTATTTCACAAAAATATTATTACTGACGCCAAACTTTTGAACAGTAGTGTAATTCTCAGTCCTCTACATTTTTTTTTTTCTGATTAAATATTGTATTTCACTCCAAAATATGTAACATTGTGAAAAGAAAAAAAAAGACATTTGACGT
Organism: Cyprinus carpio; assembly: GCF_018340385.1. Classification (NCBI taxonomy): domain Eukaryota; kingdom Metazoa; phylum Chordata; class Actinopteri; order Cypriniformes; family Cyprinidae; genus Cyprinus; species Cyprinus carpio. The sequence continues at coordinate 16,235,721 of NC_056581.1, read as the reverse complement.
TGACTTACAGATGTTGCTTGATTTTGTTTGGACTGTGTTGCACATATGCTTTGTTTTCCCGGCAATGTAATGACAGTTGCACGGGGGAGTTGTTTTCATCCTTATTTGGAGGATATCAGAGGCTCAGGCAGACGTGCAGTGCCATCCTACGTGCCAGAGTCAGCGCCGTGGCTTTTGTGCTAAGAATAAAAGCCACAGCAATAGGGAATAAAGCCCTCCTCATCCTCCCTCAGGGAGTGAGAACACATCTAAAGAGAGCTCCTAGAGGTCACTTTCCAAGATAAGGTCAAAGTGTCACCTCTCTCCATAAATGTGTGACGTGATGGTTCTCCCTCCGGCTGTGTTTTCAGTGGCATACTAGTATACTACTATTTGGGAAGTGTGTACTGTATACTTCCTACTGGTCCTTTGCATTTATGCATTTGACAAACGCTTTTATCTGAAGTGACTTACATGGCATTCAAGGTACGCATTTACATTTTATCAGTACTTGCTTTCTCTGGGAATTGAACCCATGATCTTGAGGTTGCCAGTGCCATGCTGTACTGTTTAAACTACAGAAAAGTTTTGTAATAGATTATCAAGCAGAATGCTGTCCACATATTTCTGAAATAAATATGTATTTTTTACATTTTGTATATATTATTTTACATTTTCATGTTTTTTTTATTATTATTTTTAAGCAGTTTTGCATAAAATAATTATAAATTTTTTTCATAATTTAGTGACCATCATCAATTTTTATTTAAACTTATACACACATACACATACATGCACACACACACACACACATATAAATAAATAAATATGACACACACACACACATATAAATAAATAATTTTTTTTGTGTGGGTTTGTGTGTGTGTGTTTATTTTTATATGGGTTGGTGGTTGATTTTAATGGTTTAAATAATTTTTATCTGCGTTTATTAATTTAGTAATTTAAGTCATTTAGTCTGAAGCACGACTTCATGTATACTTTATAGACTATTATGTCATTCCAAATCAATATGATTTTCATAGGCAGATATTTAGCATGTTCATGCGTTGTTGTTTGGGGTTTTTTTTTACAGTCCAAATTTATCACTTAGCACAGCAAAAATAGTATGAGTATTATGGTGTTATGGCATTTTGAACATGGAATGTTTTGCTTTCTCACACTGGAACTTCTGCTTTTTGCCCTCGGATGGCTTCCTCCATAGCTGCGGTCTTTGACCCGGCCTTTGCCTCAGTTCATTTTCAGCTTAATGACTTCTCTGTTGGTGGTCACGTTAATGGAGTTAGTATAAAACCATACACGGACATGCCAGCCGAGTCTGTTCTCCCTCATTACAACAACCGTGTCACTGTTTGTTTCTTTGGGCTGTCGGGGAGTTCTAATGCACTCCGAGGGCCCTGCGAGTGGTGTTGAATGCCATGCTAATTGATCCTTGGGCAGATAAGGGTTTAATGCGATCTGCTCAAGACTAATGTCCCATAAGGACGCTGGCGCTGGTTTCCTTTCAGCGATAAGAGCCAAGTGTGTGGTTGTCATATCTAGAAACAGGCTCTGGGATGCTCCAGATACTGTTGTTGCTTGTGGAAGTGCGTCACACAAGCTAGCAGAAGATATGTCATGTGCCAAGGCCAACCCAGAGAGCAAAGGAGCCCGGCGTCCCCAGTTTCATTCATTATTAGCACATTAATATAACCTATATTCATCCTGGTGTCCATTCTCATGGTTATTACCTTATGATAATAAAGTCGATTGGGATATGTAACATGAACTTGCTAATGCTTAAGATGGAAATGGTTTTTACTTCCAACCCCAACAAAATGTGATCTTTGGAAACCTAATTTGCTTTTCCATTGATTGACCACAATCATATAAACGATAGGGGAGCTCATTTCTTAAGTGACGGTGTATCATCTGAAATAAGTGTTTATGACATGACAGCCACTAAAAGCTTTCTAGTGGCATTGCTTAACATCGTGTCGCTGATGTTGCAGCAGTACTGATAACTGACCTCTACTTAGGCTCAATGTATTTGAATATAAAAACAACTGGAGTTACATATTTGTACCGTGTTATTTGAGTGATTTTTAATATGGACTGTTTTTTCCCCACATTCTGTGACTAGTGTTACATGTGCACTATGAGCAGCACACTGCATCACTATTTTATTTTATTTCATATTTTACATTTTATAGATTTTTTATTTTATTTATATATATATATATATATATATTATATATATATATATATATATATATATATATATATATATATATATATACATATTATAATGTATATATTTTTAATTTTATTTATAATCACGCCCATGGGCAACCTAACATGATTAATCACAAAAAATTGTTTGTACTTAAAAAAAAATTTATTGTATCTAATTTTATTTATAAATTGACTTCCTTTTTAATTCATGAGTTGGAATTTGAATTTGAATTTGATTTGAAATGGCCACAACACACAGTAAAGTTAAATTGGAAGTAAAGGAAGTGGAATTTACTTACAATTCAGAAAAAAATTTGGATATTGCATTCTCTAAAATTAAGCTTTTTTTTGTTGTTGTTAAATTCCATAAATTTATTGAATATAAAGAAAGTATTTATATAAAACACAAATGTTTATATATATATGTGTATATGTATGTATATATATATATATATATATATATATATATATATATATATATATATATATATATATATATATATATATATATATATATATATATATATAGTTAAAATTGACACTTATTACATATGATGTTTCTTTTTAAATCCTACTTCTTTAAAGGGATAGTTCACCCAAAAAATAAAATTCATGATCAGTCATCATTTGCTCAACCTCAAGTTGTTTCTTTTTTCTGTTAAACACAAAAGAAGATGTTTTGAAGAATGTTGGTAGCCAAACAAAAAGTTGACAGTAGATGTTTTCTTGAATGTTGTTGAGCAAAAAGGATACTGTGGAAGTTAGTGGTTACTGTCAACTGTTTGGTTACCAACATTCCTCAAAAATATCTTATTTTGTGTTCAACAGAAGAATGAAACAACTTAAGGTTGAACAAATGATGACTGATCTTTAATTTGATTTTTTTAGCTGAACTATTCCTTTAAATTCAAATTCAATTTGCAAGTTTCCATCTTGTTTGCTACCTCAATTCAAATTAAATTCAAATTCAAGAACTGTATTGCAAATAGTCTCAGTCTCTTTCTAAATGACAGAGTCTTAATGAGTATAAATACATTTCAACCAAAAGATTTTCTACAAGTAACCATTTTTCATCCCTTTAACTGAATGAGATGTAATATCCATCCATGTATTTTCTTTTCCCAGACACTGTATGTGGTTTATACTACCGGTGCCAAAAGGGTGTTGGATCCGTGGCCTAACAGTTCAGGACACATTGAGCTGTGGTGCTCTTGAGGGAAATCCTCTTTTTGGTTTCCTATTATTTTCTGTCCTCATTCTTCTGTTCTGTAGATAAAAAGTGCCCAAAAGTGTCAGGAGTGTGCAAGCCATGGGGATTTGATGCTTGTCACACATTTATGCAGACTGTGTCTGGATTTGGACGAATAGAGTGTGTGTTAAACCTCCTACAATCTGCTTTTGAAGTATGTAAATCATATATGGTTTGGATCGGCACAATCACTAAACAGCTGGCTGCTCAAACCGCAGAGAGAAGGCAAGCTTTCAAAACCCCCCACAATAAAGTCAACTTCTGCACATATCAAAGTCGACGTGCTGCCTCTTTGCCCCAAGCATCCTCATCGGGATTTTTCTCCATGGATTAAAGTCTGGCAGGAAGATTGGCCTCCACAGTATTCACGGCTGCTTTCTTTGGGAAAGGGACAGACGAGACTTTGGGATAAGCTTCGCCGTTTTCTCTCTCCGCACCTCCAGTCTGGAGCTTCGTGAGGGAGGCTGTGCGTCGTCATTGTTTACCCAGCATTCGGCCTGCTGTCTCTGGGTTCGGCTGTTTGCGCGGCCCTGTTCTCTGGTGCAGCACAAAGCTCTGCGCTAGCCAGCACTCAGCTTCCTAATAAGCAGGAGAATTGAAGATTGAATTGCTCCCTGTTTCCTGTCGGGCTCATGTTGCCGTGATTTTAACTGGATTAAGACGCAAAAAAACGGCCTGTTCCGAGCCACGCGTTTCGGACACATTTGCTTTGAGTGCATGGCCACCCTTGTAATACGATTTCCAAATGGCCTCACTTTATGATTGTTGTTTAAATGCTTTCTGCTTTACAAATGTTCTTCCTCTTCTTGGCATTATGCATCAGATGCGATCGTCACACACAATCTCAGATATGCATGTAACAATCCCCTTACACTTCCCCAAAAAATTACAATAAGGGATTTCACAGTATATTTCAAGGGCATAAGTTGGATCCATTTGCGACTGCAACTAACATTTTGATCAAAAAACAACAACAACAAACAACACCACACACACTCATACTTCATAGATTGGCTTAAACAAAAGGGCGTGTATTGATCTCATTTTCTCATCTTCTAAAACCACTTTTTTCCCCTTGTCACCCCACATAGCTTACATTGCTCATAACCCAGTACCTTTTAAACAATTACAAATTACATTGCATCATCGACAAGGAAATTCCAGCATAATAACCTGCAAAGTCCATTAGAACCAATCAAAGTCCGTTTTTTCCAGTCTCTTCCAATTTTAGTCCACTTTAAAACCAGTTCATTTTGCGGCCGTTTGACTCCATAGCGATCATAAGCAGCACACAGCAGTTCACACATTTAAACCCCCGCTGCTTACCACACCGGCACTTTGCGTCAGCCAGCAGTGCCACTCACTCGTGGAAAATACCGTGCTCGGTCCAAAAAATCCCACCACAGGGCCCATTGTTCCGACTTTCGATGAAGCATTCCACGTAAGTGAACGCCGGTCTAGCTTCGCCGGGCATAAGCGGAACTGTCCTTCCCCTCCGTTTGCGCTCCCCTTATATACATCCGAGTCCACACATCATTAACATGCTAGTTCCACCTCATACTTTCTCCTCCGCATCACGTTATCATCTTCGTTCCCAGATCAGATATACAACAGGGTAAATATGACACGATATGCATACAAAATACATGACGATCAAAATAATAATAACAAAAACAAAAACAACAATCATTCATGTACAAAATAACATGCATAAAGCAGACTCAGCTAATGGGCACCATTACATCCCCCCCCCCCCCCAGCCTATGGCTTGGGGCTACAGAAAAAGGGTTTCAAATTAACTACATTAACTGTATCTGATTTCCCGTCACTCAACACCCCGCTAATTCTATATGTTATGGGACCTAGTCTTTTCTCTACTTTAGCTGGCCCTAACCATCGTGGCGCAAGTTTAGCAGAGAATTTACTTTCAGCTTTAGACAAAGGATGAGCCCTTACCCAGACTAGATCCCCGACTTCAAAGTGTACATCTCTGCGTCGTGCATTGTAATATCTAGCTTGTCTAGATTTGGCTACCCCAATATGTCTGTGCACCTCTTCCTGTATTTCCTGTTGCTTTTGCAGAGTGTCATATGCTGACGTATCCGGTATGGGTTTAATCAAACGCTCAAGTGGGCCTTTTATATTCCGTCCTAAAGCTAGCAATGCAGGAGCCACCCCGGTGGTTTCATGAACAGCTGTGTTTATCGCTAAACGGAATTCAGGTAACCATTTTATCCCAATCCTGATGATGCTCACCGACATATGAAGCTATCATGTTTTTCAAAACTTTGTTTACCCTTTCCGTTAAATTAGTTTGAGGGTGGTAAGCTGTGGCTAATTTCTGTACCACTCCCCAGGATTCACACAACTTATTCATAACTTGGCCAGTAAACTGGGGTCCACGGTCTGGAACCAAAAAGGCTGGAACACCCCAACGGGTAAAAATTTCATTTTTCAAGATCTGACAAACTTTTGGTGTCTTAGCATCCCTCAAAGGGAAAAGTTCAACCCACTTCGAATAGTAATCTACAACCACCATTAACATGCTATTACGGGCCTTACTCACAGGGAGCGGCCCCATAAAATCGACACCAAGCATTTCCCCGTACGGGCCACCACTCTGTAACAATCCCCTTACACTTCCCCAAAAAATTACAATAAGGGATTTCACAGTATATTTCAAGGGCATAAGTTGGATCCATTTGCGACTGCAACTAACATTTTGATCAAAAAACAACAACAACAACAACAACAACACACATCATACTTCATAGATTGCTTAAACAAAGGGCGTGTATTGATCTCATTTCTCATCTTCTAAACCACTTTTTCCCCTTGTCACCCCACATAGCTTACATTGCTCATAACCCAGTACCTTTTAAACAATTACAAATTACATTGCATCATCGACAAGGAAATTCCAGCATAATAACCTGCAAAGTCCATTAGAACCAATCAAAGTCCGTTTTCCAGTCTCTTCCAATTTAGTCCACTTTAAAACCAGTTCATTTTGCGGCCGTTTGACTCCATAGCGATCATAAGCAGCACACAGCAGTTCACACATTTAAACCCCCGCTGCTTACCACACCGGCACTTTGCGTCAGCACAGCTCACTCGTGGAAAATACCGTGCTCGGTCCAAAAATCCACCACAGGGCCCATTGTTCCGACTTTCGATGAAGCATTCCACGTAAGTGAACGCCGGTCTAGCTTCGCCGGGCATAAGCGGAACTGTCCTTCCCCTCCGTTTGCGCTCCCCTTATATACATCCGAGTCCACACATCATTAACATGCTAGTTTCCACCTCATACTTTCTCCTCCGCATCACGTTATCAATCTTCGTTCCCAGATCAGATATACACAGGGTAAATATGACACGATATGCATACAAAATACATGACGATCAAAATAATAATAACAAAAACAAAAACAACAATCATTCATGTACAAAATAACATGCATAAAGCAGACTCAGCTAATGGGCACCATTACATGCATTTCAACTTGATGTCTGATCGCACGCTCTGAAATTCAGCATATGCTCAGCTTTATGAAAAACGGGTGACTGCTAAAACTATGCCACAAAAGCTTGTATATAAAAATGTATGGATACTTTGGTGAAAATATAAAATATAATAAAATATATTCATATATTAATGCTGTCTATACAAATGACTTTTAAAAAATTAGTGTGTTAATCAGTCATTTTGGTATTATTTATCTATAGTACTGTTTAGTTATTATTTATTTATAGTATATATAATATAGTGAATTAGTTTTTGAATTTTAATTAATTAGTATTTTTGTATTTTCTATTTTATTTTTTAGTTTAATTTAGTTTTTGCCATTTTTATTAGTTAATATTATTTTTAGCTCCATATTTATTTTAGATTTAGTCATTTTTTCATATTTCAACTTAAACTTATTTTACCTATTTTTTTTTTTACCTATTTTACCTTTTAATGTTTAATTAAATTTTACCATTTTTTTTTTCTTAGTTAACGTTAACAACACTACTTTAAATCTATATTAGATTACATTGTGGTATCCAAATTCGTATTTAGAATTGTGACAACCCTACTTGTATTTGATATATTTTGAATGAATGGTTTTTTTTTACTTTTTGGAGTTTTAGGTTGTTGCTGTAATGTTTTGTGGGCTGAAGAGGCTGTGAATCGTTTGCTGCAGTGCTGTATGAGTGTGTCGGTTGGTGGTACGAGGCAGCGAGTCAGTATTTGAGCTTCAGCTGCCTCTGCCTGTGTAAATGATGAATGAGCAGCGAGTCGGCAGGCTGAGGAAGAGGAGGCAGGCGGCCACTCGCTGCCTGACAAGCTCCTTCATAATGCAGGATAGCGATGCCGAATGGGATTTGGGAGATGCAGGTGGTCTTTTCTTCACTCTCAAATTTTTTTATTTTTTATTTTTTTCTTTCAGTGGTGAAGAAGATTTATTTTTAATGTTTCGGGAGCAAGAGCTCCCCCAGAAATGGAGAATTAAGGCAAAATATCTAAAATAAAATCCCCACTTCACTGAATCTTCTCCGGCTACACCTCCAAACGTGAGCTGAAGTGGAATAGAGAGATGAGAAGCTGATAGAAGGGAGTTCATAGTTTTGCATATGCTTTGAATAAATTTGCATCCAATAATACCATTGGTTCATCTAAGACTCACTTTCCATAATTGAATACCTTCAATATGATACAGTCCTTAAAACCAAAAAGCAGTTTTGAAACAATTTGTTTTGACTTAACCTCGCTTTTGCAGAGTTATTTAGTATTTGTTAGTCATGTTTGCTCATACTTAGAGTTAGAGATTTTAACAAACCCCGAAAACTTCATGTTTTATCAGACACCATTTACCCTTAAAATCAAATTTTTATTAGATTTAAGTATTCAGATTTAAGCATATTAAGTATTTATTCAGCACTTGAGGTCTTGAATTTGTATGTTTGGAATGACTTTTATATCCTTCGGCTATCTGGGATTCAATGACGGTGCATCTGACAGCATGCTATTCAAGGCATCTTTTGTGCGTCACCCCAAAACATCTCCAGGATGCCCTGCTGAATTAATTAGGCATCCAATTAGTGAGATTCTGCATATTAATCAAAGCAGGATATGACACTGAACAGATTTCCATTGATGAGTGTTATGATTGTGATATTAATGATCATAATGACATCAGTACATCGTGGCACTTTGCGCGCAGGAGTCATAGCATGACGCACAGGCACAAAAATGGCTTAAAACAATCCACAACGGCTGCCTTAATGACATGCATTTACTAAGTCTGCGTCAATGATGCTTATTTTAGTCAAATGATTAATTCAGGTGTTTATTGTTGTACTTTGTGCTTGTTGTGCTGGTTTGTGTGCATGGTCTAAAATGAGCTGTTTGCTACTTCTGCCAATAGCAGTAGCAGGTCAAGAGAGAAAATACCAGCCATAAATAATTTTTAGATATCTTGAAAATATATTTTGCATTGATTGATTGATTGATTTATTCTAAAAATATTTTCTATTTTTGTATTATATATAGTATTAATTTAATATTATTTAATATTAATTTTTTCCTTATCTTTAAATGATATTTTTTGTTTTGTTTCTAAATGTATATTCTTTTTTATGTATCGTGTATGAATAGTTTTATTTTAGTTAACTTTTTTTTTATGATTTTTAAATTATATTTTTATTTTGTTTCTAGAAGTTTCTAAAAACTTTGTATTATTTACATAGAGCATTATTTTTGTTTAACATTTATTAATTTTAATTTCATCAATTATTAATTTTAAGTAATGTTTTTGTTTTATTTACACATTTTATTTTATTATATATATTATTTATGCATAGTATTATTCTATTTGACATTTGTTTTGTAAATATTTTATATTATTGTTTTGTTTTTAAAAGAATATTAGCATTTTTATTGTAAATATATAGTGTTTTTATTATTATTATTATTATTATTGTATTTATTGTTTTTTAGAAGTGCATTTGCCAAGTTTCACGTCTGACACGTCATTCTCTCCTCAGCATGCACATCATCCGCTGTAATGCAGGAATTTGCTGACAAATCGTGTTTACGCACCTTTATATAACCGTGCGACTGTGTGTGTGTGTGTGTGTGTGTGTGTGTGTGTGTATGTGTGTTACACAAAATATTATGTGTCTGTTGTTGGATTTGTGCATGTTTGGGTATGTTCATATTTTTATGCACTCTCTTGTGTAAATGTCACCTTTGGCTGGGTCTGGCCTTTCTTTCTCTTTCTCTCTCTCTTTCTCCACCGCTCCAGGGTTATTAGAGAGTCTGTCGGATACACCTCGGATCAGCAGAGCCTCATGGGAGGGATTGGGAGGGACGTGGATGTAATGATTGTGTATTTCTGAGGCTGTGCTCTCTTTGATAGATCAGTCTGTCTGAATCTCAGGCCAGTGATACAGCGATTTCTTTCTTCCCTTTCTCCTCGCAAACATCCTGTTCAAGCAAAACGTGTCTGGTTATTTGAAAGGAATTCAATCAGTCAATCTGAAACTACCGTGGAAGCCTGTTTCCACCACGGAATAAAAATAAATTAATAAAAAAGTAATTGCGACTTTTTATCACGCAATTTTGAGTTTCTATCTCACAATTCAGACTTTTTTCTTCACAATTCAGGGAAAAACTTCATAATTGCCAAATATAAACTCACAATTCTGAGAAAAAATAATTTGCAATTCTGAGAAGAAAAGTGTAAATAGTGAGATGTAATTGAAAGAAAAAAAGTCAGAATTATGAGATAAAAAGTTATAATTACTTTTTTTTTTTTTTTTGTCCATGGTGGAAATGAAAAAACTGAATTGCAAGATGTAAATTTGGAATTTAAAAAAGACATTTTGCGACCTGTGGTGGAAACAAGCTTTCATATATTCTTACTTATTAAGAATAGCACAGATAATATAATAAATCAGACATTCTTTATTCAGTATTTTTTTTTACATTGTAGGTGGTTGCAGTGTCGTTTGGTGGTTTATAGTGGATTTCTTTGCGGTTTCTAGGGTGCACTGTGTGGTTGCTAGGGAGTTATGAGCAATAGTAATTGCAATGCATCTCTGCTGAACTCGTAAGGAACTTTGGCATTAATTGCATTATCGCTGTGGCGTGCTGAAGTTGGTGTTTCTGGCAGTCGCAGTGCTGCTGTGTTCAGTGGTAAAGATGGGCTGCTGGCAGGTGCTGTGGTTTGTGTTCACATTAGAAACAGCCCTTTTTCCAGCTGCACCCATTTACTTCTAATCTACAATCTAAGTAATCTAGCATTCTGTCACAGATACAATTCCAGTCTATTCCAGTCAATACTCCATTCCTGCAGCATATGTCCTGAAAATGAGCAGTTCTCTGTCTAGACTTCTTTACTTTCAGTAACACAATTGCAACTCTGTTTTTCCCGCTATAGAAAATAAACTATTACAAGCAGTTCATCTTACTTTTAGTATTCTGCTTAATGGTTTGGTCAGTCCTCATTTAGAAAAATAGGAATGTACCATGGCAAGAAAAAACATAAATGAGATCTCTTTCATATAATGCATTAATAGTTTCTCCATGAATGAAATGAGATGTAAATGCAGAGCAAATGGATACCTTTTCTTAAGTTTCCTAGTTTTCAGATTTTTCTCCTAAGACATACTGTATGTGAAATTTTATTCTATTTTATTATAAACCCCATAGGGGAAAAAGCAATCTTCATAGGGTTTTTTTCATATGTGACATATGAGACATTACTACTACTATTTTTTTTTTTTTTTTAGTTTTGTTTAGTTTAGTTCTATTTTGCTTTGCTTTGGAAAGAAAAATCTAAAGCCAGCTCCACAGATTTGTCTTCACCTGAGACATATTAAACCATATAAACACTTATAATATATAAAATTATGAAAAGACATAAAAACTAATAATATTAGTATTTGATATTATGTTATTATTATGTTCATAATATTACTATTATTGGCTGAGATTTTCCAAGAAACTGAAGTCTATAATCAAAGAACGCAATATAATATTTCTAATCAAATTCCTCTTAGACTAAATAATCTAAGTAATGTATAATTTTATAGCTCTAAATTTTTACTGTATGTGAGCAGTTGCCTCATTTGTGATTACCTTTATTACTCATAAAAATGTTGTTGTATCAAAGAAACATGATAAATCTGTAAAGTCTCCTAAACTATGAAAGAGCAGTGTCTGAACAATAAAGTTTTCTACTGGGTTCTGCTTTATTCACACTCACATGTATAAACCGAGAGAGAGGAGACATATCTAAGAGTTAATGATTTTTACGGGAGCAGTTTTACAGGCCGGCAGCAGTAAGGCAGTCCTTGAGCCGCATCCAGACCTCTGATGAACTGATAAAACACTGGAGTGCGCATTCACACTGGCGCCAAAGATGACACAGCCCTGCCATGCAGACGTGGCCAGACCCACAAGCCACAACAGCACCATGAGCTCATGCTGCAGAGAACGGGATGGGCCCATTTACTGAGATGAACTGGAGAAAAGTGTGGGAGAACCAGGTTTATGGGGCATCTGTAAAACTGAATACCTCTCTTCTTGAGCCCTGAAGTCAGGTCAGATTCTGGACAGTTAAAACTAAGGTCAACGTGAGTGTAATCTCATGGGAGGGACGTATTTGAAGAGCACGACATTTTCAGTTGAGCCCAATCTGTCCCCACCCAAAGGAACCACCCTGCTGTCACCCCACATGGCTTCTGTTGTAGTCGGTGCCAGAGGTCACACCCTTCAGTCACACCCTAAAGTATCACTCTTATCTCAGATGTTTGTCCTAAAAGAGATACAAGCACATCAATTAGACAATTGTTCATGCATAGTGAAGGCTCACATGAGAGGAGAGGAGAAGAGAAGCATGAGGGACTCTATTTGGGGTCTTGAAGAAACAATTGAGAAATTGAAGACATCAATTTTTTTTTTTCTTAGTTCATTCTCAAAGTTCACCCTTTGCCAACCTCTTACCAACCACAAAGTGGTTAATGAAACTTGTGGTCTTCTTCTTTCAGAAGAAACATCTGAGAAGCATCAATTTGCTCTCTCTTTTTCATCTGGAGAAACAGTTATTAACAGATATTAAATAGATCTACTTTTCTTTTCTGTGTTTATTCTCAGATGTGATTGTATTGAAACCTACAATGCATATGAAGCCCTAAAGGATGCAAGTGTTAAATTATTGAGAGATCTTTCACAGGAGAAACATCTGAGAATCAGGAGGGCTTCTGTTGGGGTCTCGAAAGAGAAAACTTTGAGCTCATATTGAGATATCTGAGCACAGAATGAGATATTATTGAGACATCTATTGAAACTCCAGAGGAGTATTGAGATCTTTGTCCTCAAGAACACATCTGAGAGTCTCAATATGCTCTCCATTTCATTCATGAGAAACATTTGAGATAAAAAGTTTGTGATTTTTATTTTCTGTGTTGATTCTCAAAGTTCTCCCTTTACCAACCTCCTACCGACCACAAAGTTATTGTGATGAAAGCCATGACAAGCGGCTCGTGTTATAAGAAACCACACGACGGCTTTGTTGTGGTCACGTGTGTGACATGTCAACAAGTACCTTCAGCCTGGCAGATGATACTGTAATAGTTCGCTGTAATTGCTCTAGTCGGATGGAGGAGTTTCGACACAGTGTGGTTTATTCCGGGTGAGCGCTAGGATCTCATTCCTTGTCTAGCATTGGTGGACCTCCAGGGAGGTGCAGTGCACTAGAGCCGTTTCCTAGGCAACCTTTTTTTTTCATCTGGGCTTTGAAATGAGGACCTGATGTGATTGTTAGCAGCTTGGGCTTGTGCCATTGAGGATGCGGCTCTGTCTTAGCCTTCACTTCCCTGAAACAACATGACATCACCGATTCCCATTACTGACATATCGTTTGATGGACGCACATTAGCACGCCGTCAATAAGAAATATGCTTATGTAAGGGGTTTGGTTATTCATAATACATTTATTCAGTTTTGTTGGGAATCCACGTTATGATGCGACTGCATTAGTTATTTGAACGTATGTTTTTAATGGCACTTGCAATCATTTTTATTGGTTGTTTGTAGTATGTTTACGTTAAGTGCATGATTATATTTTCAAGTGCTATCATCATCTACAGTCACTAGCAATCAATTTCAAGCAAGCATCACTGTTACTATTGATAAAAAAGACAAACAATTCCCACAGACTGGACCAAAGTCATATTTAAGGTCTAGAACACCCTAGCAACCACTTAGCAACAGGCCAAAATCACTCAAAGCACATCAAAACAGTTTTGATGAATATATATATATATATATATATATATAGCACAGAATGAAATATTGAGACACCTAAGAAATATTGAAAACTCAAGAGGGTTTTTGAAAATACCTGAATAGTAAATGTAAAAAATTTATACAAAAATAATATATGCATTTAAAAATAATATTATAAAGATAGATTTACAAGACAGTTTGCAACAATAATTTGCAATTGCTGAAAATCATACAACTATACTTATAAAGAAATAAATTCATAAACGCTTTTGCAGGAAGATAATGGAATTCATGGCAAAATATTGTAATTTACAAAATACTTACTGATGCTCAGTTTTAATTGAGTATGTCACTGACTTTGCAAAAAACTAAACAAAACGCGTCTTGAGAAAGCAGTTGACAGCCCTAAATCATCCAAAGCCCCAGCAGAAAAACAAATTAAGCAAAATATAATTTAATTATCAACAAAAAAAAAAACACATTTCAAACCCGAGAAGGAAAAGCTTATTAATCATAGTTCAATAAAGAAAGATCATTTTTTGTTAAATAAAAATGTTTAAAAATTAGAAAAATATTATAATCACTGTGTGACGTTAGCTACAGGACCCCTGCCCCATCATCCCGCCTGAATTTATTTACAATTCGACCACTGCTGATTCAAACTATTCCTGCAACAAAGCTCTGTGTTGGCCACTCAAATTATTTTACCCTTAAAGAGATTTTGTCATAATTCATCAAATCTCAATGATTGTCTTTTTTCTCCTGAACCCAAAATAAGTTATTTTGAAGAATGTGGGTAAGCATACAGTTTCTGGTAGACACTGACTTCTATAGTAAGGAAAAAATTCTATGTAAGTCAATGGCTACCAGCAACTCTTTGCTTGCCAACGTTCTTCAGAATATCATCAGTATATTTCAGTTTAAGTTTAAAAAGTTGGCAAGCAGACTTCACGACCATATTTCACAGAAAACAAAAAAAAGTCTTTTAAGGCAAGTGACATTATTGAGCGCCGAATATATGAATGTTTTTATGTTGTGAACATTAGAGTACATCACAAAGTACTAAAGATTATTATTTTTATTTTTTATTTTTTTAATTTATCTTCCACATTTATCTCTCTCTGAATATGAGCTCAGGTGAACTTCATACATTCAGCTGAATGAATCTTAGAGCAGATACAGTGTCAACACAGAACAGCAGGAGTCCTCCTCGCAGTAATCGCATCTTTATTCCAATTTGAGCTTTTAATCGGCACTGCAAAGGCATCGCAGAGTGTTGACAAATGTGCGTCAAGCGCTCCTGCCAAAACAAAGACGGAACAGACTTCAGGCCAGCAGCATTGTTGGCTTCCCAGGAGAAATTTCCAGTCCAAATGTTTGTCCATTCGTACAGCAGAGCTGGCACCGAAGCTGGCCGCCAGAACGGGATCCTCATTACCGTTCCCTGTTGGGGATTTGCCACCTGGGGAAGTGCAGTGTGGTAACCATTAGCCCCTCCATCCCATCTCGGGACCCCATGCTGGTGACCCAGACTGTGTGCTATTCCATTTAAGAGGCTTGATTTGAGGATTGCAGAGTCTCCAAATGTCCTGAACTGACCCCAGGTGCATCATGGGAGGTATTTGTGTTCTTTCTTCATGTTAGTCACTTCCACAAGCAATTTAGTAGCAAATATATTGTGGTTTGCTGTTTTATGTGGTAACAGATGGATGTTCATAGCAGGCTGCGTCCAATGTTCTCAAATTACTAAATGGGAACAGTAATGACAGGAAAAGTGTTTTTTTAATTAAATACTTTATATCCAAATTTCTTGGCTGGATTAGCTTGAAGCACCACACTTTGACTGTCGCCATAACATTTGTTATTTTGCTTTTCACACACAATATTATAGTTTACATAAAACATGGCATGACTATCTAAAATAGTGATGCTACCAACATGACTATATTTTTCAGTAGCGAGACCACAGCTCATTTTACTAGCAAATACAACTACATTTTCTAGCAAAAACAGTGTCACAAAATGCTACTTGGCTTTTTTCATGTCACATTCTTCCTAAGATAAATTTTAATCAATCAAATTGTTCTGATGGTTCATTTCAATGAACTAGTTCCTAAAAGAGTCATTCCTCATAAGTCACTTTCACTTTTTGTTTTATTGAAATACTTAGTTAAAAGTTGCTGATTAGATTTATCTTAAATGATTTAAATATATTGTTTAAATGAAATATTTACATTATATTGCATTATAAATATTTTCTCTCTTTTCCCTTTTTTAGATTTATCTTTGGTGCTTTTGTCTTTCAATTATGAAAATATTTATAAATATTTATTTAAATATTTAGTTTTAGATTTTGCTTAGATTTATTAAATGATATGTTACTTAAATTAAATATTTGCATTAACTTTAGTTTGCATTTATCTTTAATTATATTAATGTCTTGATGTCAGATTAATATTGCTAATATTGCTAAAATAAATAATGTTTTAATTTTTCCCTCTTGTCACGTGTCGGTTTCTGTTTAGTTCCTGTCTGTCCTTATTTGGTTCTTTTCCTGTTCTCATTAATAGTTAATCATCGTCCATTCTGTTCACCTGTGTTGTAGTTTGCCTTCCTTTATAAGCCGTCAGTTTCTGTCGTTCAGTGTGTTATTAAAAACTCTTAACGTAGACTCTTATTTAAAAAATAGATGCTTATTAAAAACTCCTTCATCGTGCGCTTTTATTACAACCATGTACCGTAACACCCTCTGTTTTAGATTTATTTTTTTGTTTTTTTTGTATTTAATTATTTTTACAAAATATTTATAAATATTTATTTAGCTAGTTTTTAGTAGCTGTGTCCCTGCACAGAAGTCCTTTCTTTGTTTTATTGAAATATTTTGTTAAAAGTTGCTTTTCAGATGTAGCTCAGGTTATTTAAATGATGTATTATTTAAATAAAACTAATATTTAAATTTAGTGCACATTTTATCTTTATTTAGACAAATGATTGCTATCACCCTTATTTTTTTTATTTTTTTTGTCACATTAATAGTGCTCGGATTGCTAAAATAATGATAAAAAAAAGTTTTCCTTTTTTTTATTTGTTTTTGCCGTTTTATCTTTAATTATTTAAATGTATTCAGCTAACTTTTTAGTAGCTTGTTGTGTAGCTAGCTACTTTTTAATTGTTTGTTGTATTGTAAATTATTAATAAAACTTGTAATTTAATTTGTGTACAGTTACCAGTGTTGTCTAACATTATAGGTCATTTTCGCTTTTAGGGGTGTTTCTTAGAAATGTTGATGGCAGCTGAAAGTTAGAGTGCTTGTTTGGGGAATATTGTAAACATTACTAAAACCCATCTGATTTAACTTTATTCTCTGTTTGACAAGAGTTTTTGTTTAACATATCCAAATGTCGTACTCGGGGACTGACAATGCTGCTATTGTGCATCAAAACAATGCTGAAGAATCACAAATGTTGAAACCCATTAGCTTTTTTTCCACTCAGAGGGTGATTTGTTCTGTTGTGACTGCTTGTCTGAAAGGTTGACAGACTGTTGTTTGGCCTGTATATCAAGGCTGGATAAAGCTTCATTAAAGCAGCATACTGAATCGATCTTCTCTTGTAACACACCGTCTGTAAGAAGGTATTTGTAGGTAGAAGACACTCACTTTTACTGATCTATTGCCACCTCCAAGTCCTCTTGGGAAGATTCTGCTTTTGAGTTTGTGAGTTGTATTTAGTGATTTTTGTTGCATCGTGTATTCCTCTCACTCGACAAAGACTGGAAGCATTAACAATGAGTTATTGAACATGTTATTGTAATAATCATTTGTTATAATTTCTAATAATAACATCAACTGAATTATTAATTTTTATTAAGAACTTAATAAAACATATCATTAAATAATGCAATAATAGCTTGTTATTATTATTACATTATTTAATGATACACTGGTTTAAATTAAATTCTTAATAAATAAATTAATAATAATTAAGTAAATGATTTAGTACATTATTTTAATCATTTTGTTAATACATTTTTATTATTATTATTATTCCCTGTTTAAGTGAATCCACCATATAATATTTACAAATAATTTGTAACATTAGAATTATAAAATTACAAAACATACTTTGATACTAGAACAATATTGATTCTATAATAAGACTACTATTTTCAGAATGTAAATGTGTAAAGGATGTTAATACTAATAGTAAAAATAATAATAATAATTATATTATTAGTAATATTACATTACTTAAAAATACTTTCATTTCAATTAATTTGTTTTTTATAACAAACAAGTAACTACAAGTAACACCAGTGAGTTATGAGTCACTGATATTGATAGTGGACTGTCTGTTAGAAGTCCAGCGCTCTCCAGTCACTCATTCCCGCTCCCTGTCACAGGTAATTGATTTCATTAATCAGTGCTAATCGGGAACACGCTCTGTAACCACCAGGAATCAAGTGGGAAGCACAGGTGGAGGGAGTCCCGCGGCAGGCTGTTGAGTTGTTAATTGTCAGAAGTCCTTTAATTAACATTGGCAGACTGGACACAGGAGGACGGACCTGCCAGTTGATGGCAAGGGTCTGGCATACGGGGACAAGCTCTAACGATTGCAGTACCCATAACTGTTCGGCCAAACAGCATTTACCAATGAGATCTGTGCTGCTGTTGACAGGTTTTAAAGCTAAACCTGTGCTTAAATAGCCATTAAGCTGTACCCTACATGCTGAATATGCGTCAAGCCATGCTGTTTTAATCCTTTTCCCTCTTCTCTTAAATAAACTCCCAGCAGGATGTGCATTTTATCAGTTCCCTCACAATTCCAAGAATGGCATTATTACACTCGGCACTTCAAGCTCTCTGTCGCATGAATGTAAAGCTCACAGGCCCATAACACTCAACTGAAGACTTAAGAAACGGCCGCTTTAGAACCGAATTAAACCCCAGGTGCCACCGAGCCAAACGGTAACTGTAGTCCCTGAAAAGTAACCGCTGAATAATTAATAATACAAATGCCTTTGCCAAAAGGTGGTAGGTTTGCAATAGTTGGGACATGTGTTTTTTTCCACCCAAGATTCGTCTTAAGTGCTTGTTTATTGCTGTTTACATCGATTGTGTGGTTTTTTTAAAGTTACATTTTTAAGAAGTAAATTTAATGTTTATTCTTTTCTATATGTGTGTATATATATGTGTGGGTAAAACATTTTCTGTAGATATAACATTTTTAGTTTTATAAAAATATAATGCAATTTGTAAATAAAAATTCTCTCTCTCTATTCTTTATTATATTCTACGTTCTGTAGTTATTTAATTAAATTTCATGTAATTAAATAGTCATTTTTTAATAATTAGAATAATTAAATATAACTAATATTAATATTAGTTTAATATTGAATTATACATATGTTTTGTATTTTATAAAAATGTAGTACACAAAAATATTGCTATGTATATTTTATTTTATTTTATTTTAATTATTATATATATAATGTTTGTTTTACTTTGTATATTTTATGATTGTGTTTTATCTAAAATAATATTTTTTATACTATATATATATATATATATATATATATATATATATATATATATATATATATATATACACACACACACACAGTACAGGTCAAAAGTTTGGAAACATTACTATTTTTAGTGTTTTTGAAAGAAGTCTCTTCTACTCATCAAGCCTGCATTTATTTGATCAAAAATACAGAAAAAAAACAGTAATATTGTGAAATATTATTACAACTTAAAATAATAGTTTTCTATTTGAATATACTTTAAAAAAAGAATTTATTCCTGTGATGCAAAGCTGAATTTTCAGCATCATTACTCCAGCCTTCAGTGTCACATGTAACATCCAGTCTATCACATGATCATTTAGAAATCATTCTAATATTCTGATTTATTATGAGTGTTGGAAACAGCTCTGCTGTCTAATATATTTGATGAATAAAAGGTTAAAAAGAACTGCATTTATTCAAAAAAAAAAAAAAATTCTAATAATATATATTCTAATAATATATTTTCTTTACTATCACTTTTTATCAATTTAACACATCCTTGCTGAATAAAAGTATTGATTTTATTTAAAAAAAAGAAAGAAAAAAAAAATTACTGACCGCAATTTACTGACCAGTAGTGTATATTGTTATTACAAAATATTTTATATTTTAAAAACATAGCTTTTTTTTTTTTTTTTTTTTTTTTTACTTTTTATTCATCAAAGTATCCTAAAAAAGTATCACATGTTCTGAAAAAATATTAAGCAGCAGAACTGTTTCCAACTTTGATAATGAATCATCATATTAGAATGATTTCTAAAGGATCATGTGATAATGATCCTAAAAATTCAGCTTTGCATCACAGAAATAAATGATAATTTAAAGTATAATAAATTTAAAAACAATTATTTTAAATTGTAATAATATATCCCAATATTACATTTTTTTTCTGTATTTTTGATCAAATAAATGCAGGCTTGATGAGCAGAAGAAACTTCTTTCAAAAACATTAAAAATAGTAATGTTTCCAAACTTTTGACCTGTACTGTATATATATATATATATGTATATTTAATTAATTGCAAATAATTAATTTCATTTATTTATTTATTTTAATTAATACATTTCATTCTGACAGAGTCTGCCAATTTAGGATATTCTGCCAAACGGAAATTCATATGATTTAAGGATGAGCGCATTTTTGGGTGAACGATCTTTAATTGTGCAAGAGAGCGTCAGTGAATATCTAGATTTTCAAGTCATTTTTGCCACATCTTGTACACAGCGTGAAATTTTCAGTTGTATTAAAAACACCCACTGCAAATCAACGTCAGACAAAAGCTTAAACACATTAGCTGTGGCAGGTCACTGTTAACGCTTTTATCAGCTCGCTTTTAAGACAGTCAGACATCTTTTCTTATTACATTAGAGCCATTTTGGTTTCCCCTGATTGGGACGCACGCTAAATGAAAGTTACTCTAATCAGAAGGCAGATTTTATTGCCGTGCCCTCAGCGGCGAGGGTTTTATGACTGACTGTGGACCCTGAAGAGCCGAGGGACATTAGTATATCTTTCTTGGTAGTTTTGATAGAGTGCTTGCTCAGCACGGAGGGCATTAGGCTCATTATTGTGCCACTGCTATCAGGAGATGAGACTTCAGCATTACTGCAGGAAAACACAATATTCAGCCCCTCATAGCGGGATCTTATTTACCACCACAAAAGACGGCTTCGGCATCGATAAACCGCCACGGACGTTTGCACGGCTCTCTCTCAGTTGTGATTTTTATGACGTCTTGTTGATCTAGGTCAGGGGTCGGCAACCTTCTCGGCATGACATGCCATTTTTAATTTTTCTTTTCACACCTGTGCCAACAACCCCCCCCCCCCCCTTGTTTTAATGTATTCTGTATTTATATGGTACATACACCTTTTTAAATGATGCTATAACAAAACAATAGGCCTATTTAATTTTCATGCAAATAGTTTCTAAAGATTTTTTCAAAAAAAAATTTGAATAACAGATATACAGTGTGCCGTATGCGTGTGTGTGACAAGGCCAATGCATTAAAACAGTTGAGTTTAATCACCCTTAATGCGCTGCTTTAATTGATGCGCTCGCGCACATACACACACACACACACCACTCGCACACGGAGATCTGAGATCGCGCTGTGCAAAAAGTAACATTCAGAAGCTCATAAACTTGTCAGCGCTGCCACGTGACTTTTATTAATCGATACTGAATTGCTACATTATATTTCTCAGCAACAAGGAGGGCAAAATCGCTTTTTTTAAGTAAATAAACTCAGCTTCATTGTTTGTAGAGAGAGACAGACGCAGACAATTGACACCTCTCTCTCTCTCTCTCTCTCTCTCTCTCTCTCTCCCTTTCTCAAAATGACCATATTTGAGAAAATTTTGCATCACTGGATATAGCTGTCTGTGACTAGCGCAATTATCACACTTTAATAGTATTTATTGCTCCTAACAGGCATGATTATGAGAAGTTAATACCTCAAAATGTACGTCAGTATGCAGTTTTCCCTATTGCTCGTGTGCCAGCGATTAGGCCTCTGCGTGCCACTGTTGGCACGCGTGCCATAGGTTGCCGACCCCTGATCTAGGTGAACTGTTGTTAAAAGTTGTGTAGCTGTTTTCATTGTCTAGCATTAGAAAACGCTTCTTCCGAGTCGTGTATTTCTCCACCTTCAATTTGCCAGCAATTTCTTTGTTATTACTGGGCGGATGTGAGTGCATTTCCCCTGCTCATTTCCCTGTGTGCCAAGGATAATCAGACTGTTGTGTCTAAGTGTGTGTGTGTCTCTCTCTTTGCATGTCAGTAAAGCTCCACACACACACACACACACACACACACACACACACAGTCTCTAGTCATTGCAGCACAGTTCGTCTTGGTGCTGCGGCCGTGCTGGTGTGCCAATCCGGCCTGGAGCCGTGGCACTTACAAGCACCCTAGTGCCAGATAAAACATTGAGTCCCAGCAGGTTTGTCACTTGATGGCTGTTGTCAATGTCAAAACAAAGATTTTCGTCATTACTGTACATCTCGACTCATCCTCATGTACAGTGTTAACTGTAACTAACAGCAGCAACGCTACGAAATTAACTCAATTTTTCATTAGGGTGACTGCGGCTCATGTGTTTTGAAAGCAGTGCAGATTTTCCAGTACCTTTTCCAATGAGAACTGGTTAAAAAAGTATTCTGTTTTGTAGCAAACTATTTAGTAAAATGCTGCTGTTCATCCCTGTGTGTTTGACTCAGTTATATAAATTAATGTATTTTTGCAGACATGTTTATCACATTCATCATATTTATTTATAGGTTTCATAAGTACATAGCATTAAATACATATAATGTTTATTATTATTAATTATAAATAATAATAATAAAATATATACAATTATAGAACTATAGATAGTTAAAGGTTTTAAATAAATATATACAAAAAAATTAATAAAGTGGACAAATAATACAAATAATATTTTTGTAATGATATTTAAATAATATACTGTATACATTATGTGTGTTATTTTATTATGATTTTTTCATTAATTATAAATAGTAATCTTAAGTAAATACATACAATGTTTATTATTATTATTAATTATAAATAATAATAATAAAATATATACAATTATAGAACTATAGATAGTTAAAGGTTTTAAATAAATATATAAATAAATATAAATACATTTTAATAAAGTGGACAAATAATACAAATAATATTTTTGGAATGATATTTAAATAATATACTGTATACATTATGTGTGTTATTTTATTATGATTTTTTTCATTAATTATAAATAGTAATAATAATAATAATAGCATGTATACAATATGTATAGCAATTTATTATATATAAATATTATTTATATTTAGAGGTTTTGAGTAAATATATAATTAAATATTATTTTTGTAATAATTTTTAAATACAAATTTAGTGTGCACGCACATTATTTGCATTATTGTGATTATTCATTGTTAAATAAATAAAAACATAATTATTTATTTATATTTAGATGTGTATATAAGGTAAATATACTGTAAGTAATTTTAATAAATAAAATCTACAAATGTATATATAATTCTATATTTATTACTGTTGCTATTATTATTATTACTCATACTATAATTTATAATCATTTATATTTTAAGAAGAAGAAGAGGAAAATAAGAATAAATCAGAAAATGTACAAATAAATAACATAAGATTGATTGATTGTTTAGATTGACTTCACCAGAAGGAGACCTTAAGGTCAACATGATGACCCATCATCCATCCACGTCTGCAGACTGACCCATTCTCTTCAAGCATTGAGTGTGTGCTTTACTGAGTCTAGCACAGGAACCTAAATGGCCTCCTCATTAGCTCCCGGCATGGGGTGTGCGGCCGCCCGCCCGCGGCTCTCTGCGTCCTCAGACACAGTAATCCTGTCTTATTTCATGTGTCTTTGGCCTGCCATCTGACCTCTACCATCCCTGCCTGCTTGCTTGAATTTTTCAGAGGCGGCTGAATGCGTTTTCAGACAGAAAGCCAGTTCTTCTGGTGGTTAGCAGCTGTTGACACTATCCATGTGTCTGTCTAAGACATGTAGATTTTGGCTTTCAGTGACTGTGTGTTTATGGGTGTGTGTGTGTTTGTGTATGTGTTTGTCCTTGAGTGGTGAATGACCATCACAGTGCAGTGTTTGGGGAAGCGCCGGTAGCTGTATGTGTGTGTTTAACTGGAATTGTGTGTGTGTTTGTGATTGCAGAGTGCAGCAGCAGCTCCGAGTCCTGTCCTTGGAAACATGCCCCCAGGAGAGGGGATGCCGGTCGGCCCCGTTCCTCCGGGCTTCTTTCAGGTACACACACATGCAGATGCTGCATAGCCAATATATGAAGTTTAAAAAAATAAATAAAATACAATTAGACTGCTTACTGCATTCTGTGTACTACTGTTTACTTTTTACTATGGATGGTCAAGTTGACTACACTGAATTGTGGGAGTATGCTTCCATTAAGTTTTTGAGGTTGTATACACAGTTGCTCACAGATAATGTGTGTGTGCGTGTGAGTGAGTGACACAATAATATTTCTCTAAAAATATTCAAATAATTATATATAAATTTTATAAATTAAAAATTATATATTAATTTGTATATATAATATTATTTTTTTGTTTATATTATATTTTTTATTATAAATAAAATGTTAAAATAAATGACATATACATAATATTTTGACAAGTTGATCACGTCACATTGTGGGAATTGTCTTCCATGAGGTGTTTTGTGGTTTTATAATGCAAGTTGCATACATCATGCACACAGATTCATAGTATACATAATGCAAACTATTATGGGTAGTTGGGTATTTGTGAACATAACTATAGTCTGAATAAAATATATATTTTATTGACAAATTATTTTAAATAGCATTTCTGCATAATTCTTTTGTATAATTTTTATCTCGTTCTTTTTATATATAAATTATTTATGAAACCTCATATTAATGCTGAACTCCAAAAAATGTTAATAGTTATGAATAGTGAATAGTGACCAGTCCCAGAATCTAAAATATATATTTTCTATCATACATCAATTTCATTTTTAAACTAAGTGAAATAATTAAAATATTTATTTTATTTTATATATTATTTTTATAATAAAATTATATTATATAAAAGTGTTTTTATATTAATGTAGAAATATAATAATAATTTTCTTCTAAAATTAAAACATTATAATTTAGATATTTTGGTTATTTAAAACTTTATATTACTATGTAATGAAAAATTTTTTGTCTTTCATGTTTCTTTTACAGAGGGCATAAAACTTCATATCCATCATGTCCAACTAAACATTCAAACATGATATGATCTTTCTATAAGCTCATACAGTCATAAACTAACACGCTGTGAATTGGAACGTTTTCTTTTTTTTTTTTTTTTTTTCTGGTAGTTTCCATGCAAGTCGAATTGCACAGGCTCAGAGCAACTGAAAAATAACTCATGTGTGCACACTCACGTCACATCTCTTCAGTCAACTCTTCTTCGCTTAGACCTTTGATTCTAACTGGATCTCGTCCACCCTGATCTTTCACTGGATTTTAGGGCGAAGGTGTCTTTGAATCCTTTTAATTCTGTCTCCGTGAGCCATAACAAAGTATTAAAATCCCTCAAACATTAACACAGGCAGAGACGAAAGAACACGCACCTGTGGCTTATTTCTGAAAGGCTGAAAGGTTTTGCATGCTGTGCGATTGTAAAATCAGCTTCAGACAAAATTACTGTGGTCTGAATCCTTAAAAGAAAAGTTTTCTCTTGCACAAGCATGACCTTTGACCTGCGTGACTCTCAAAAAAATGTTTTCATCTTGATCTGGTGTGGCTGTTTGTGGTCTTGAATCACCGGTTTGAAGGAAAGATGTGCAGATGCGATGTGACCCAGATGCAAAGAAAAGTCATTATCAAAGTAGAACGGAAACATCCTCTAGAGTGTATGTTTGTGTAACTCAACACCTGTGTTGACATATGAGGTATTGCTCAAGAAAAAGAGTTGAAAAATGAGGCAGATCGGCCTTGTCAGCTTAAAGAGCGCTCATGCATCAGCCGTCTTTGTGCGTAACGTCACTATCCTAAGGAGCTGTGGTATTTGACGCCCAGTGCGTTGTAATTGGTTTGATTAAGAGCGACAGGATTCCAGCAGCCTGACAGACTGAAGCAGATCTCCAAGCTTGGGGTGGGGGGTGCAGGAATCCCCTGCAGATCGCTAATGGTGCTCGTCTAATAGAACGATAAGCTAAGAAGATCAAATCATCTTTCTTAAGTGGCTCAACAAAAGCTCATCTGCCTCCTGCGGTTTCTGACGGGAACAGTCTGTCTTGGTTATCAACATTTGAATTTGCTGCATGTATACAGTCGCAGGGTTAACTAAAACTACAGAAAAAAAGGAATTCATTATTTTAAATAAAATAAACATTAACTGAATTAAAATATAAAAAAAAACTTAAACTTTTTTTTATTTCAGATAGATGCCAGGCCAATTGCATATATACATTTCTGTATAATTCCTTTCTATTATTTGTATCGAATTCTTGGATAAATTTTATATGTATTATTTATGAAACCAATGAAATGCAAAAAATGTTGAAAAATATAAAAGAAAGTTTTGATTTTGCACTGTTGATTTTGCAAGGTTGTTATTGTTAACTAAAATTAAAAAAGAAAAAAACATTTGTTACTTATATTATAATTAAAATTAACTGAAAACATTTTTGTAGTTTACTTGTTTTATTTCAGCTAGATATCAAGATAAAAAAAAAATATATATAAAAAAACTGTGTTCACAGTTGCAAGATTGTTGCAGTGTTATTGTTAACTAAATTAATTTTTTAATTAAAATAAATGTTAACTGCAATAAAATAAAATATATAAAAAAATTATTTTATTTAAGCTAGTTGCTAATCAAATTGCATTTACATTAATTTTATGTATAATTCTTTCATATTATTTGCATCAAATTCTTGAAAAAATTGTTAAAGAATGTTGAAAAAATAATAATAAAACTCTCGGTGTACACCATTGCACAATTGTTTCAGGGTTATTATTGTAAAAAAATCTTTTGTTGCTTAAAAGTTAACTGAAATAAAATAAATTATATACAAATTTAAACTTATATTAGTTCAGCTAGTTGCCAAACAAATTGCATATATACTTTACTTTTATGTATAATTATTTTGTAGTATTTATCAAACATCTTGCATAAAAATAAATAATAATAACTATAATAATATTAAATAAATAATAATAATAATTAATAAATACTATAAAGGCCTTTTTTAAAAATGAAACTAATTTAAAAAACTTAAACTTAAACTATATTTAAAGTGAAAATTTAAATATATATATATAGACAAAAACTATAATAGAATAATCAGTGATACTAATATAACACAGAATTTTGTATGTTAAGGGAATAGTTCACCGAAAATGGAAATGTTGTTGTCATTTGACTTTCTTTCTTCTGTGGAACACAAATGAAGATCTATTGCAGAACGTCCAGACTGAGTGCTCTTTTCCATAATGGTGGCTGTCAAGCTACAAAAAAAAAAAAAAAAAAAAACCTTCCACGGAAGAAAGAAAATCATATGGGTTTGGAACGACATGAGTTAATGATGACAGAATCCTCATTTCTTCTTTTCTTTTTTTGGTGAACCAACCCTTTAATGTATGTTGGCCATGTTTTAGCGAAGTGCTGTAGCGTTTCAGATGAGCTTCAGGCCAGCGGGAGGGCTCTGGGACCACACATGCGCAGAACAAGCTGGAGGATGTTGAAGTCGAGATGATTTCAGGGGTACGAGAGCAGAAGAGCAGCAGTTGCATTATTAAAGGCGCTGCATTCGCATTCCGCTCCATTCAAGCCTCTCATCTTTAACTTTCTCTTCACTCCCACTCTCTCCTCTCTACGAACACTGAGGCGTATCATTTCTCACTCAAAGATGCTATTGTCCCCCGAGACGTCCTGTCCTGCCCTTAAAATGTGTTCTCAAAACAACACCTAATTCCCAGCTGACCCTCGCCCTCCAGTGCCCCGTGACTGATGTCGTGACCTAATGTTACATTTCTTTGTGCGTGTGTGTGTGTGTGTGTGTGTGTGTGTGTGTGTGTAGCTTTTCTGCCTTCCAATCAACCAGAATCTTTTTACATTTAAACTGAAAATCAGCAAAAATTTACAAAATTCATTTTATATAATGTAAACATATATATATATATATATATATATATATATATATATATATAATATATTATATATATATATATATCAAAAATCAAAAAAGCAAAAACTGAATATATATAATTGCAAAAATAATCTGTATCATTGTCATTTGTTGTATTTATCTGAGTTTTAAAAAAGTTACACATATAATGTGTGTGTGTGTGTGTGTATATATATATATATATATCCCTCTGAATTAGATTCATCATACAATATACAATAAGCTACTAAAATAAAATAGCTAACTACTTTTTTTAAGGACAGCCTAACCGTAGTTCAAAGTCACCATGACATGACATCACTATTTTTCTTTCATGATGTGATGTATGTATTTCTGAAAGCAACAAGTTTTGTTCATCAGGAATTGATTGGATCATGATCACTGGATTTGTTTCAAAGGCTGAGCAAGTTATTATGTTTGAATAAAGATTTCAAAGACAGTATTAAGTATATTGTAGTTTGAACGCAGCTTCCCGAGCACCGCTGGGTTGTAACAAACCCGTCCCTGTACCATGTGGTCAGACGAGGACAAGACTTTAATCTTTAAGCTCGATATGAAGAAATGCACGGATGCATAGGGCTTGTAAAGTGAATGCAGGCTGTTGAGAATGCATATATATGAGATCTGCTTCTCAGATGTCTGTAGAGGTGGGTGGAAGTTTCAGTAATTCAGGCAGATGGTTTGTCAGTCAGGTGTTCTGCGGCTCGTCCTCTACTGCAGCACATCTGCCTGTGCTGGAAATCGTTTTGTGTCAGAAACACTCATTATATCATCCAATTCATAAACTTTATTCTTGGCTTTCAGCGTGAAGTATTGAGACTTTAAAGTGCCATCTGTTTAATCCGTGTTTAATCAGCGAACACAATCAGAATGTGTATGTTAACGCATAAATATATACATGTTAATATATATACAAAATGTTCTACAACCAGAACATCTGTGATGAGACATGCCGTTAGCGTTGCAGCATTGTTGAGGTTTTAATAATGGAAAATGTGATAAACAGAGAACATGGTGATAAGCGTTTCAAATAAGTTTTGCAGTTGTTTTGTCTTTGTCCTAGTGAATCAGCCACTGCAACAGTCTTTGTCTGATTTCCAACAGACTGTCATTAGATCACACAGAGAATTTTAGCGTAACAGTGCCCCCCAAAGACCCGAAAGCCACATAACACTGTCACTTTACTAACTTCATCTATCTACATCATTTTGGCTCAATGTATTTTAATCAGCTGGTATTTTGGTGATTTGTTTTAGTGGATATATGAAGTCAGTTCATGCTACAACAATACCTTTTCTTAATTTTGAACATAGTTGTATCATTTCAAACACTGAACGTTCATGCTATTTAAAGGGATAGTTCACCCAAAAATGAAAATTCTGTTATTGTTTACTCACTCTCATGCTGTTCCAAACCAGTATGAGTTTCTTTCTTCTGTTGAACCCGAAAGAAGATTTTGAAGAATGTTGGTAACCAAACAGTTGATGGTAGCCATTGACTTCCATAGTATGGGGAACAAAATACAATGGAAGTCAATGGCTACCATCAACTGCTTTGGTTTACTCATGCTCATGTTGTTCCGAACCTGTATGAGTTTCTTTCATCTGCTGAATGTAAAAGAAGATATTTTAGTAAACGTGGATAACTAAATGGCTGACGATGGTCATAGACTTCCGTAGTATGAAAAAAATACTATGGAAGTCAATGGCTACCGTCAAATATTTGGCTCACTCACTCTCATGTTGTTCCAAACCAGTATGAGTTTATTTCTTCTTCTGAAGCCTAAAGAAGATTTTAAAGAATGTGGGTAACCAAACAGTTGGAAGTCAGTGGCTACCGTCAACTGTTTGGTTACCCACGTTCTTCAAAATATCTTCTTTTTTGCTGAACATAAGAAAAAAACTCATACAGGTTTGTAACTACATGAGGATAAGGAATTAAAGACAGAATTTTCATTTTTGGGTGAACTATCCTATTAAGTGTCTAAATACATTTTTGCATCACTTTGCACTCTTTGGATATCAGTGATTTTTCTCTTTGCCTTCTATGGAGTGGGACAAGAGAGTGTCCAGCACTTAATATTTCATGCGCGTAATTTGATGTAACTTGATAACAGGGAAAGATGGTACTGCAGCAGGGCTGAAGGCCTTAGAGATCCACGTCCTGCTGATTAGAGTCAGAGTGAAGCATGCTGGGTATTACTCTGCTCCGAGTGTGAGATACTGCTCTTCCACCAGACTAATGGAGATGATTTACCCTAGGGATGCTTCAACTCGCTCAGGAGTTCTCGGTCTTTATCCGTAGGTTTTTGCAGGAGCTAAGCAATGATGTGCCAAACTTGTAGACAGAAACTTGTATTCAGTGGATATGCTGGGTCTAAAAGCTTCTCACTGGGGCAGAGCTCTCACACATGTACACA
Organism: Cyprinus carpio; assembly: GCF_018340385.1. NCBI lineage: Eukaryota > Metazoa > Chordata > Actinopteri > Cypriniformes > Cyprinidae > Cyprinus > Cyprinus carpio. The sequence continues at coordinate 16,205,272 of NC_056581.1, read as the reverse complement.
TCAGACATGTTTATTCCTTATCTACCCATCAAGGCAACACATTAGAGTTTAGGTTTGGGTATCCTGCTCAAATAACAAGCTGACAGTTTTTGATGTCATGTTCATTCATTCTTTCAATCATAATTCATGTTTTTTATTTTCTATTTTCTATTTTCTTTATTCAGTATGTTTTTTTCTGTATTTAAAAATATACTTATATTTATACAGTATAATGTTTTTTCTGTATTGCAAATATTCTAATATTTAAGGGTGCATTGACATGTTGATATGTTTTATTTTCTTGTGTTATTTAATTTATTTTTTTATTGCCAATAAACAATAATTGGCCAGTATTATATATTTATATTACTATATAAAAAAAAAAAATGAAAACACAATAAAAAATAATAGAACTGGCCCCCCAACTGAGCCTGTTCCCAAGGTTTTTTTAATTCTCTCACTGATGGAGTTTTGGTTCCTTTGTTGGCTTGCTTAGTTGGGGACACTTCAAAGCGATATCGTTGACTTGATTGCAAAATTATGGCACAGATACCATTTAAACTGAACTGATGCATGATGACATCATGAATTCAATGATGAACTGCCTTTAACTGTCATTTTGTATTATTGAAAACTGTTTTCCTAATTAATGTTGTTCAGTTGCTTTGATGCAATCTTTTTTTTGTTTAAAGCGCTATATAAATAAAGGTGACTTGACTTGACTTGACTATGTTAAAAAAAAAATGAAAACACAATAAAAAATAATATAAATGCTTTGTATGCTAAAAGGGAATTTATGGATCATAATATTATAATGTACAATATGAAAGATGCATAAATGGTTTTATAATATTGACCGATAAATTATATGTTGCTGATATATTGTGCATGATCAATATTAGTCTGAATATGCCAATAATATAATAATATATATTATATGTATATATATGCATCGTAATATTATAAAGTATGAATGATATATTATATTATATACATTAAGTTTTGATGTCTTGAACCATGTGCAGTTCTAGACCGAAATAAAGCTTGGAAACAACAAACAAACTTATACAGACTTATAATATTTATAACAATTATCAGTTATTGGCCACAATATAAATTATAAAAATTTCTGCCTAAATTTCTATAGCATGTCAATGCATCCTTGATATGGTTCTCTGATGTTCGCTTTTTTCATTAATAAGTTGTAAAAATAGAATAGTCCACAGGCACGTACAGACACGCTCAAAATTCCAGATTTAAGCCTTATGACGTTTTTTGTTTTTTTTTTTTTTTTTTGCCTGTTAGTGTTATGGATGTTTATGATTGTGCCGGTGTGTTATTTTTAGAAAGCTTAAGCCATGAATTATGCAGTGGACAGATATTATATTAGATGAACGGCCTGTTCGGTTTTATTCTGGCTTTTAGATATTAGACCTGGGCAGGTATTCATAAAACATCACACACAGTCTGTGTTTGTGGTCAGCAGCAGTATATATATATACAGTACTTTGAGGGATTTGGTTCTTGATCAGCATGGCTTGTAACCTGAGGTTAGTAAACATGGGCTGAGAATGTACTGTCTGCTGCTTGTACCTGTAAGGAGACCTTTCTGTTCACCTCGGTGAAGTCCACAGACCTCACTCATCTATTATTAAAGAGGACAAATGCAGGCCTCTCACCTCGGTCCATAATTAATCAGTGACTGAGGTGTGCAGGGCCACAGTGAGCATGTCAGACAGCGCCGAGCAACCGAGCACGGTCCCTGAGAGGATGTACCGCTTCTCACATACACTTACTCTTTCTAGTCTACAGTAGGTACATCACGATCCAGATTTCAGCAGTCGAAAGTCAGAGATCTCAAACATTTGTTATCAAATTCTTCCAGAATACTACAGAGTTAACTTGAAGATTATGGAGCTATGATCACACTGTATGTGTCTGAGACCATGTTGAGTCTTCCATAAATGAAACTAGTACTCTAATAATTCTTGTGAGCAATAAAACTTTCGAAATGTACAAGTGTGCAAATTTTACAATGACTTTAGAGGGTTGTTTAAAACAAACACACACACACACACACACACACACACACACACACACACACACACACACACAATATATATAAACACACATAATTGGATTTTAATATTTTTTGACATATCCCTACAGTGTGTTAAACATTAAAACATTAAAACATCTTAGAAAAGATTTGAATTTCTGTTGTGATTATAGTATTTTTGTTCTGATCTAGAATATATAATTCATCTAGATACTGATCTTGTGTAGACTAAAACTTTTGAACCAGTTGAGTCAAATTGTTCAGAACAGCCTGAATGATTCATTAGTGAATCCATTTGAATCAAATTGCTTTAAACATTATCACAAATGACTCTAATAAAAAGTGTATTGGTCAAAAAGTGTGAGATCCCTGAATCCATGTGAAATTTAAATCTAATAAAGTAATATATAATGACAGTATTTATGTTTTACCAATGTATTGGCTGATATGGATCCTCATGGAAAGTACTCCAGCAGCCTGCTGTTGCTATGGTTACTTCCTTAGGCGATCACGACTCATGAAAATCCACACTCTGAAACTGAACTTGCTCTTACTTTTGTGTTTGTTGAAATGTTCCTTACGCAGAATTAAATCTGTTGAGTGTCTGCTTTAGAAGACCCTCAATGTTTTGTTTGGACTTCAGAGCTTCTGTAATTCTGGCTGTATTTTATAAGAGATGCACACATACACAGAAATGTGGCTGAAAATGCATCGCGTATGCGTCGAGTCCAGGGCATCTTCTCTTCACGTCTACGTTCCCTTTGATGAACAAAGAGCTGCATTTTCATGAAAACCGAGTGAAGACATCTCATTTTCTCATCATAATAACTGACTCTGAATGAACCTCTTATTGCCCTTAATTATTGATAGATGTTGGCCCAAAACAGATCGGCCACTCGTCTGAGCTTTGATGTCTGAAATGAGACGTGACCACCAAGCCTTGTGAACTGATCAATAGACACCTTTTAACTCGCTTATTTATAGAAGGGACTTATGAATATAGGGATGTATTACTAGATACTGTACACACACACACACATATATATATACATATATATAATGGATGTACAATATTATCGGAACATTACTGTGATTGGCAGATAAAAGCTTAAAATTTAAAATATCGGCATTGGCCCAATATGTAAAATGATGTTGATATGTTTTGCCGATAAGACGAGTAACTCACCTATTCTCAGTGTGTACTAGAAAAAAAAGATCATGTCAGCATTGTATTAATATTTCACAATATTTCTGTTTTTACTGTATGTTTGCATAAGAGACTTTCTTCAAAAGCATTAAAAAATCTTACCGACCCGAGCGTTTGATCTGTAGTGTAAACAGGGATGTTTTCTGGAGCTTTCTCATCTTAGATACATGTATTATGTTTATTTTGTCATCAAGGGTTTTTTCTTAATCTTACCTGAGATGTGGAGGTGGAAATGGCCTCGTTCGGTTGGTTGCTTGGAAATAATTGTTTTCTGTTCTCCCGAGACGTTCTCGGTGCTATTGATTTGCTCCAGCTTTAAGTAAATGCCCCCAGAGCTGAAGTAAAGCTAGTTCACTGTGTGTACTGATCTTAAAAAAGACTACAGGTCAGTATGGTCACTGCTGGCTGTCTAGATGGTGCTTTAGTCACTGTTAGACGAATGTTACTCAATTTTGATTTTATGTTGACTTGAGAGTAGGAAGATGCTGATTTCACGTGATATCTCTTCTTTTTTTTAGCCTTTCATGTCATCGCGTTATCCTGGCGGCCCCAGACCTCCTCTCAGAATACCCAACCAGGTGCTTTTCCATTTCAGTTTTGTTTTAATACACAATGACAACTCAATACAGAAATACAAACTCATAATGGAGTGATTAGAGCTTTAGATGTTTTATTTTATTCTCGACTAATTAAGTCATGCTAAGACTTTTCAGCCAAGACTAATATTTCTTTGAATAATGTTTTTTCCCCATTCCTGTTGGCTTAAGGCTACACGTTTTTTATTTCCAGTCAGACTGTCTCAGTCACATGAATGGGATATTTTGGCTCCTGATCTAATGTCATAGCCCAAGGGAACCTAATGGGCCTCATCTACTCATGCTAGGAAGATGTTGACAAGAGTAAATTAATTTGTTCATTTGTACTGTATCTTACTGGTTCAGGCGTTAGGTGGAGTCCCTGGAAACCAGCCGCTGTTACCCAGTGGTATGGACCCATCGAGACAACAAGGTTTGTTAATAATTAATTAAACCATCTTATAAGGGGAAATTTACAAAGAAATGTTTGGATTATATTTAACACCTGAATCAAAATGAAAAATAAATGATATTTTGAAAAGAGAAATTGAAGCCTATTTTAGGACCATTTTTTCCATGATGACATTTTTCGTAACAATTAAGTGCTTTTTGCCCCAGGATTCTAATAATCGTAATGCGAAAAAATCTCATTCTTATTATGGTAATTCAGTAATGAAAATCAAGTCTGGACACAATGTTTTTTTTTTTTTTTTTTTTTTTGTTCATAATTAATTAAATATTTCCATGCTGTTTAAATATGTTTTAATGTATATTTTTCATGTTATAGTAATGATAACAACTGATTAATTGTCATAAAAATATTATGATCCTAAATAAAAATAGGTAATTTATACTATCATGTTTAAGATCCACTTTTATTATTCTAATATGTATATTACTATAATAATAATATATATTCAATATTACCTAAAGCGTTTACCACTAATTTCTTTTCGATCATTTGATTGGACAGGTCATCCAAATATGGGCGGGGCTATGCAGAGAATGACTCCGCCTAGAGGGATGGTACCTCTTGGGCCACAGGTAAGACCATCACACCTGTATGTTTGGATCGCTCATCTAAACTATGTGCACAGACACTTTACTTATTTCTTTCTATCATTCCAGGCATATGGAGGAGGCATGAGACCACCACTCAATGCTCTTGGGGGTCCTGGGATGCCTGGGATGAATATGTACGTACTTCTTGTTACACTAACAAGTACTTGCCTGAAAAAAAAGATTATTTCCTACTATAGCCTTGAAATAGTCAATGAGTACAACACGTCTCGTCCTAATATAGGGGTCCCGGAGGAAGACCGTGGCCAAATCCACCAAATTCCAACTCGGTGAGTCATTTCTCCAATCAGTCGTTGTGAAATGTCAGCCATTACAGCTGTAGGTAAATGTTTGCACTTGAAGAGCATCTGATTTGTTGACATTCTCTGTTTTTTCTGTCTGATCGGATCCACGTGGCATTTAAGATCCCGTACTCCTCGGCATCTCCAGGGAGTTATGTGGTAAGTGCCGTGACCTTCTTCATTTACAACAGCCATGAATGCTCACGTCCAGCTGTTAGACATGCATCAGATCGCAGATAGTTCTGCGCCCTTATTAGTGGAACCCAATTAAGGTTGTTACTAGTCAGTACTTGAACATAAATACTGTACTTTCAAAAGTTTGGTATAATGAAGATTTTTTTGCTATTGAAAGAAGGCTCTTCTGCTCACTAAGGCTTCATCTATTTGACTAATAATAAATTCAAGTAAAGTCAGTATTGTTGTGTATTATTGTTGTTTTTTAGAGGTGTTTTTTTTTGTTTTATTTTTTTTTATATTGTTTTTTATTGTTGTGATAGATGTTGTATTTTCAGCATCATTACTCTAGTCTTCAGTGTCACATGATCTTCAGAAATCATTCTAATATGCTGATTTGCTGCTCAAGAAACATTTAATATTATGATTTTAGTAGAAAGACTGAAATAGTATTTTGTAGATCAATTTATATGCGATGCAAAATGACATGATTTTAAGTGTTGTTGTAAGTGAATTTTTGCTTAAATCAAGAATAATTATCTGCCAGTGAGGTCAGAAAAAGTTTATTTTTTTAAGCATAAACTAACTTAATTTTGATAGATTCCTTAAAAAACAAGCATCTTAAGTCATTTTGCTTCTATAGCAAACGTGTTTTGATTTAAGAATGATTAGATATTTATACTCGATATAGCAGTATATTATATAAATATGTATATTTGCTTTAATGAGGCATATAGCTTGTGGAAAGACGTGTGAAAAATCTGGTGAGTTATCAAATGAAAGTCCTTCACACAACTAGACACTGCCAGATACACTGAAGCACATGTGAGATACCCAGTGTGACTAAACACGTCATTTTAAGACATTTACACAAGATATTCTGTTAAACCGCTGTCAGTGACTCCCGGCTGAGATGATTTGTGGAAGGGAAGCTGTGGTAGCTTACTGAAAGCAGCTAGACAAGACGAGCTGCTCAGGAAAGCAGAGCCGAGTCAGCAGAGAAGTGGAGAGATAATTAGATTTGGGAAGAGGGAGGATGGAGCAGATATGCACAGTGCTGACCACAGCAAGGGCCTCAGGCCTCTGTCATGAACCACACACACACACACAGGACTGTCCTCACATTTACACCTGTACGTAGCACAAGAGCATGCAAATATAACTAATTATAGTGTGTTACATGAGATTCAGAACAATATTTGTCTTTTCTCTTTTTCAGGGTCCACCCGGAGGAGGAGGGCCCCCGGGGACTCCTATCATGCCTAGCCCTGCAGGTAGGACTGCAGAAGATGGTTTTTCATGCATAGTCAAATTTAATTATGGACAGATATATTGAGATGAAAAAATTAAATAAAATTATATATCTTATATACATATATAATTTTAACAATACCATTTTTATTTAAAATGTTATATTTTTTAAATATAGCAATAAAATATTTTTATATTAAAAAATGTTTTTAGTGTTTTATTTATATACATATATATAATTTTATTTTTTAAATAATTAGTAATTCATAATACATTTCTTATATTTAAATAATGTTTGTGTTTACTACAAAAATATTACATTTTCTATTATAACAATAAATGTTTTTGTATTTAAAATATTTTTTATTTCTTTTAATCATTTTTATTATTAAGATTTATAAATATTTATTTATTTACTTACTTATTACTCAAGTGACCAAATACTTTTTCCAACCATATCAGTTGAGCATTAGCTAAAATGTTTTTGATGAGTTTGTGTGTTTGGCTCTTCCTCTACAGACTCGACAAACTCGGGAGAAAATATTTACACTATGATCAACACAGTTCCGCCCGGAGGAAACAGGCAAAATGTAGGAGAGCTTAAAATATTTACACATGCATCTCAGTTCACAATGAGTTGCATTTGTTCATTCTGTATTTATTGACAAAACTTTCTGCTCTGTAGTTTTTATAATAACATTATATGAGCCGTGTGTGTGTGTGTGTGTGTGTGTGTGTGTGTGTGTGTGTGTGTGTGTGTGTGTGTGTGTGTGTGTGTGTGTGTGTGTGTGTGTGTGCGTGCGTGCGTGCGTTTGTGTGTGTGTGTGTGTGTGTGTGTGTGTGTGTGTGTGTGTGTGCGTGTGTGCGTGTGCGTGTTTGACAGTTCCCTATTGGTCCGGGTGGAGATGGTCCAATGGGCAGCATGGCAGGAATGGAGCCTCATCACATGAATGGATCATTAGGTAAGAGCGTCTCTAATACAAACAAGCACTCTAGAACGTACTTTTGGACATCTTCGAGTGCTGTCTACTTACTTTGCTTGGAGAGTATCAAAGCATGTCATAATTCAATGTGAAATTGCAGCTTTCATGCTTGATTTATTGATTTGTTGTCATTTTTTGCCTTGCATGATTATGCCACCTTGTGGCAATTGAAGATTAATCACACAATTTAAAAGTACTACCTTTGCAGCTATACAGCTACAGTATAATTTAATATCAGAAATCTGTATTTTTATTTCTTTAGGGTCAGCTGACATGGACAGTATGTCCAAGGTAAGAGTTGTTGTTTCACATTATAATTAGGACTGTCAATTTATTAAATATTTTAATCATATTCATTACATGATGATAGATGGGCATTTTTGGCCGCTTTTTCTTGTCTTGTCATAAGTTCAGCTTTTATTATAATTATTATTATTTAAATGGGTAAATTGACAACCCTAATCTTCATACACAAGCTGGGTCATCCACAAACCTTATTGGACTGAAAAATCAAACTATCTATCTGTACAGAACTCTCCTGGTAACCTAAGCATGAGCAACCAGCCTGGAACTCCTCGAGATGATGGAGAAATTGGCGGAAATTTCCTCAACCCTTTCCAGAATGAGAGTGTATGTCATTTCCTGTCTGCTAGTGCATTTGTGATTTCACTTTGACAAGAGCCACTCGTCCATTAAAGAGTTTATTTAATGTTTATTTTATGTATTTGTATTTTTTGTATATTTTTAAATTATAACAATAACATTCCATATTTAAAAAATGAAGCGTTTTAATGCATATTTTATATACACTCAAAAATGACAATTTGCTAAAAATTTTACTCACCCTCAGGCCATCCATGATGTAGATTTTGTTTCTTCATCTGAAAAGATTTTAAGAAATGTAGCGCCCACCAATGGATGCTCTGCAGTGAATGGGTGCCGTCAGAATGAGAGTCCAAACAGCTGATTAAAAACATCACAATAATCCACATGATGTGTATTCTGTACATAATTTAGTCATCTTGTTCTCTATCCATAATATTACTTTCTACAGTGAAAAGTCATCTCTTCTGAATCAGGAGAGAAATATGCACAGATTAACACCATTTGCAAGTGAAAACAGTCCAAAACAGTTAAAAGAGTTAAAAATGCTATAACGAGCATGCAGCTTTTCACTTCACGAGACATTAACTGATGGACTGGAGTGGTGTGGATTACTTGTGGATTATTGTGATGTTTTAATCAGCTGTTTGGACTCTCATTCTGACGGCACCCATTCACTGCAGAGGATCCATTGGTGAGCAAGTGATGGAATGTTACATTTCTCCAGAACTTATGAAGAAACAAACTCACCTATATCTCAGATGACCTGAGAGTGAGTCAATTTTCAGCAATTTTTTTTATTCTATGGTGGATAATTCATTTAAAGTTCTCAAAAACCCACTAAAATTCATCTCTAACTCTTATGTCCATGCAGTATTCTCCAAACATGACCATGAGTGTGTGAAGACCTCATTTGGAAATCCAGGTGGATTCCACCACATGACATGGAACTTGTGCAAGCGCGCTGTAGCCAGCCCTCTTCTGCTCTCTGAAGAATATGGGTCCAAGCCTCTCCTTTCTCTCTCATTCCTTCGTTTTCTTTTTTCTTCCAACATCATTCTTTCACCTCCTTGGCCGCGTCACACTGAGAGACAAAGCTGAACCATGTTGGGGCGAGAACGACGATTCAACAACCTGTCTATATTTACGTATATCTTTGTGTATATATGTGGGTGTACATTCAAAGTTACATGTGCATGTGTATGAAAGGACATATATTGATCCTAGAAAGAAAGACGATGGACTTGAACTGTTTTTAACGAAAACAAAAATCATATTTTCTTGAAATATGGTGTAAATCGACAGATCTATGTAAATGGATTTATTGCAGGAAACCCTTAAGATGCAGTTGAGTTCATAAAATGACATAATCGCAATGCTAAAAATAAATTACGACGAGAGAGTTTGATTCATATTTTATTGAAACAGGTAGAAATGTGTTTGTAATTCCAACTGACGTCTGTAATTTATCATTTCCAACTGCATTTGGCCTTCACACATCTGTGCTCCTCAAACGCAGCCCAATCTGATCAGCACCCTGGAGGTTTTGTTTGTATATACAGGAGATTTATTTTTCAGGACGATGCCTATGAAGAACAGCCATTCCATATGTACACTTAAAAAAAATCCAAGTGGGGGACACAAGAGGAACGTCCCCCGAAGCTGAACTGAGATCGTCGCACTAGCTACAGTTACCGTAGAATATTTCTGTCATGTTTTGAAAACACTCCTGATCATGTGACGTACACGGATACAGCATTTACTGCTCTTATATTACGACGTTTTCTTTGTGAAAATCTTTGCATGTGAATATGGGAAGGAAGGAAGATTTTATGGAAAAAGGAAACTGGTCCAATCTGAGGAAGGGCACATGGGTGGGAATTATAATTCCGTACATCTGTCATTCTAATAATCAACTTATTTATACAGCCGTTGTTGTGTCACCCGGAGAAACTGTGATTTGCTTTGTTTTTGTTTTTTTTATTTCAAGTGGAATTATTATTATTATTATTATTGCAGAATTTCTAAAATATATATGTGAATTTTTTATAGCTTGGGGATCTGATTCATCTGTGTCTCTGTGAATTATTTAAAACAATACTGTACAATAACTGAGGTGTTTTCGTGTTTATTTGTAATAACATTTGCCCTTTTTGCCCCTGATTTTTTTCCTGACTACGAGAGAGACCCCATCATGAGTGTACAACATTTTCATTTGACTTACTTGATGTTTGATTTTGTGAAGTGTTTATTTTCTACCTTGTGTTGACTTTTGTAAATACACAGAGAAGTTTTGGATATCCTATACTGATATAAAGCTTCTCATTGCTGTTTAACAGACTGTCAAATCATTTTGCTTGGGTTTTTTTTTTTTTTTTTTTTTTTTTTTTTTTTTTTATTATTTTTTTTTTTTTTTTATTTTTTATTCTGGTTTTAATTGATAAATTTTTTTGTTGTTTTATATTATATAAAGATAAACTTTTTATAATATTTATGTGCAAATGATTAAGGTTTAGCAAGTTTCGCCAGATTAAATAAAATATCTATAAAAATATTATTAAATACAATTTACACTAAAGTCACTGATATCCTAATGGAAACCCATCAGCCTGCTGTTTGTTTGCTGACCCCTTAACTATCTTAACTACCATTAACTAAGCGTCTGTTTTGTGGGTGAAAAGACAACTCCACTATCTTTATATATATATATATATATATATATATATATATATATATATATATATATATATATATATATATTACTGTATAGACACCACTTTATGTTTTGACTTTCTTTAAAGATTTTCTTGATGCTATTTTGTTGATCTGATTTTATCTGTTCGGCAGAATTTATTTGTGTGAAGTTTTGCTTATTGGTTACTAGTCATACCTACAATTTTAGATCGGTTACAGTCCGTTCACTCCAACCATAAAGTTTTAAAAATTGTTCAATAGACAATTCTCACCAAGAACGATAAGGTTTTAGTAATTGCTTTTATTCTGTGAGAATAGTGGAGTCTTATATTAATGTAACACTCGAGCTCTTTTAAAGTTGGTTGGGTTCTGATGTTTTTATTTTCAGTTCATCAGTTGGAAAGAAATCGTCCTGAAAGTGATTATCGCGGTATCGTTCCTCTGTCGTTCTGCTTACAGCTTTCCTATTCTCATAGAATTAGAATGATTATTAAATCTTTATAGTTATCGTCTTTGGTGTGAACGAGCCTTTTCATAACCTTTTTTCATAACACTTGGTGTTGGTGTAAAAACAGACCTTAACTCTAAATAACAAAAGTCCACAACATTCAGAGCGAGTTTTTCAGGGTGCTAAAAATATTGACGGTTAGTTATGGGTTATTAACATCTACATCTACCACAACCCTAAACCTACCCTTACAGTAATGCAGATACAGTACATTAAATGTTGTTCAGTTTGAGAAAAAGGACAAAATATTGATGTGTAATACCTGGTAGGAAAATCTGACGGGTAGGATAAAGTGTCAGGACAACTGTTAATAAAAATAAATGCGACCTTAAAAACTCGCTGCAGTTTCTGACAGAACTCTGAACTGAATACTGAACGTCGTCGGTGTAAATTGAAAAAAATAATAATTCTGTTTTAACACCAGAGTTTTGTCTGACATCTAGACATGCCTAGTAGTTACTGTCATAGGAAGAGTGGGGTAAGATGAGCAAGTTGACCCACACTTTGTATCTTGCCAACTGTACACTTTTACTGTCATGTGACCATATATTTTGGAATCACCCATTATTTCTGCTAGACTGAAAAGAAGAAACGGGAGGAGTGGAAGGCACCCATTTACTTTAAAAACTGTTTTTTTTTTTGTTTTTTTTTCAATTTTAGCATAACAGATGTAATGGCTGTTACATCAATGTAAATTTATCCAGGTCTAAGAAATGTTTATGATGCATATAGGTGATTTAACAACATATAATAGCTAGAAATTAGCCTGAATTGATAAACAAGCTAGTGTTTTTTCAAAATTGCAGCTATGGGGCAAAGTGAGCCAGCATTTTAACTTAATGTCATTAAACCTCTTAAGTATAAACGAGTATTTTAATGTGATATAACAAAACTGATTTAGTTTATCATATATATAAATATTATTTGTACTTTATTTAATAGGTACAGTGTACAGGTGCACCAAATTCTTCTCTGATAAGAACCAGAAGATGCTTTTTCCCACATTATAATCTCCTGTTAGTCCCTAATGGCTGGTTCAACATTGCAGAAAAGATACCATGCCAAGAATCTTGTGGCTAAAATGTTTATTAGTTTCAGTGACATTTATTCCTCTGTTCTAATTCTTTTCTTCTTCTTCTTCTTTTTTTTTTTTTTACTTAAATTCTTTGTTTAGTCTGTTTTTGGGAAGATTACAACTTTGGTGTTCAACATAGGCCTATTGTTTCATAAATGCAAACAACAAAAGGCTGAATTTAAGCTTAATTTATGTTGTTTAAGTTAGTTTTAAGAAACAAAATATGAAAAGGAAATTTGATTATTAAATTAGTTAAATTAAAAGAGGCAGATTATCTTAAAATTTCACATGGGTTTGAATTAGATTCAATGAGATGGTCAGTTTACACTCAGATGGTGCATCTTACCCACCAACTTGGGTCAATTACTCCCACCCTGGGGCACATTGAGCCACAGAAACACTTTTTTTTAATAAGAAGCCGTATTTTTAGAACCCTTTGTCATATACATTGTGATAATTTAAAATGATAGGAAACATCCTAAAATTAGTGCTTTTGATTGAGTGAGAAAATGGATGTGTGGCATGAAAGCGTGAGAAAATTGTGCGAGTCTCACGCTGAATGTGTAAGAGTTGGCTGCCCTGTAAAAGTTTTGGTGCACCAGAGCTCCTCAATTCTGCCACCTTACATTACGTCCGTCAACACTCAGCAGCTTTATGGCTCTCTCAAATAAAACAAGTTAATAAAAGACACATGGCGATTACATCACAATCCATGTGTTGTAACAGCAACTGCAGCACAGGTGTGTGTGTGTGTGTGTGTGTGTGTGTGTCCTGCAGCTAGCAGTAGTTCAGGTAGTCAGCTTGGCTGTTTGGCGAGCGTCACATGGTCCTACAGAACGTCCAAGTTGGCCAGAGTTGAGGTCACCTGGCATCAGCCTTGATAAGAGTCCAGGAACGAGCTGACCTCCTGTTATTTCTATTCTCCACATCTCTGAATGAGCCCCCATGGATCAGAACAGTTCAGACATGGACGGATCCTGCGACAAGGGACGGAAGAAAGAGTCCGGTCCGGTAGAGGTGCAAATGTGCCAGTCCATCCTGCCCATGCATGCAAACCACCAGGGAGAGCTGGGTGCGGGACAGCTGCTGAAGTGGATGGACACTACCGCCTGTCTGGCAGGTGAGTGGGACTGTGCTGTAGTAGATGCAGATATGAGATGGAGTTCAGGGTTGGTGACCAGATAATTGCTTGTTTGATTCCCTTAACAAATTTATTGAAAGGTTATATCATGACCTTTCATCTGTCACATTAACATTTGTAAGATTTATTTCAAATGAAAATGTTTTCGGTTCAATAAACTAATGTTGTCAATGAATAATAATGGATAATTGGATATTCCTATTTGTTGGGGAATTTTTGGATGCAGTAATTCATTTAGATTTATATGGTAATTAATATTGCTTTTTATTTTGAAGTAGGCTAAAAAAACGAGATTATTGGGGTAAGATGCCCCTTTAAGAACTAGGACAGAAGATCACCTGTGGCATCTTGTTGATGGTGTTTTAATTTTTTATTTATTTCAGTTATAAATTCAGTTAATATAGAATATTTCATTATTCATCGCAACCTGTGGGTCAGTTGAGTGGAATCATTGTGTAAATGCATAGTTTGTAGCTTTTATGACATCAGTTTAATTAAAAACATAAGACTGTGTAGAATTAATAGAATTCCTGTATTTAGTGCAATTCAGATTCTGTAATTCAGGGGTTCTGTTGAGTTTGATAGGTTTTTCCTCCCTGATTATTATAAGTAGATTATTAAATGTGAAAATTACGTTTAAATCTTATCATTATAAAATTATTATATATTTCTAAGTTATTAACAAATTATCTAAAATATTAAATATTAAAATAATTGAATTTATAGATAAATTGTCAAAACATTTAAATTGATCTAAAATATTTGATTTACTATTTTAAGTCTTCAAATTTATTTGTATAATGCTTTTTTTTTTTTTTTTTTTTATTCTTCAAAGTAAAATCAGTGTGAGTGTCACAGAATCCAGCTTCGGGAATCAATGGTGTCAATAAAGACAACTTTTTCAAAATATAATAATAAAAAATATTATAAGTTTACTTCACTGCTCTTTGTCCTAGTAGTCGTGGGACAAGATCGCCCCCCTTTCATGGTTTTGTGTAGTAACAACTAAAAGAGCAAATGTTCATTTATTTCTCTTAGTAATCATCATGTACATACCAAAGATTAAAATATGTTATTAAGCAGTAAATGATAAATTGCTTAACTATCCTATGCTGTAAATCCATTTGGATGAAAGAGTCTTCTTAAATGACTGCTTAGTCTTGCCAATGACACGGTGATCTTTAATAAATTGCAAAAACAAGACTGCCGAAACCTCGACTGACCTGCAGAAGCAGTAAAAATGTCCTTTTTCCAAAACAACCTAGTGTGTTATCAGCCCATCAGAGCAGGTACAGATAAGCAGTCACCTTTGGACTATGAAGGAGGAAGGTAACTAGCATCCATCTACCTTTTACCCACAAATCTGGTGAGAATCCATATTTCTCTGCCACTGAAGAAAAGAGGCTAGAGGAAGGCACACATCAATGATTTACATGTGTCCTCTCTGATAGTAGATGCTCCATCTCCTTCCTGTTTCTGCTCCAGTTAGACACATGAAATATAAATAACGGTGACAAGCAAATATGAACAATAAGTTTGTACCCATCTTTCATGGTTCATATACTGGTTCATGCTATAAATCTCTTAGTCTTTTTTCTGCATTTCTTCCTTCAGCTGAAAGACATGCAGGAATGGCGTGTGTAACGGCTTCCATGGATGATATCCAGTTTGAAGAGACTGTAAGGTACTAGAATATGTGTTTTTTATCACATAAAGGAAAATTTACTCCCCGTCTTGCCATCCAAGATGTAGATGTGTTTGTTTCTTCATTGGAAACAAATTTGGAGAAATGTAGCATTACATCACTTGCTCACCAATGGATCATCTGCAGTGAATGGGTGCCGTCAGAATGAGAGTCCAAACAGATGATAGAAACATTATAATAATACACAAACAACTCATATTTTGGCCAGAAGCAATGGTTAAAACATCTTCATGATGGATTTTGTTTACAAGCATGCAGTAACATGTTAACTGATGGAGTGGTGTGGATTATTGTGATGTTTTATCAGCTGTTTGGACTCTCATTCTGACGGCACCCATTCAATGCAGAGGACCAATTGGTGAGCAAGTGATGTAATGCAAAAATTTAGCAGAAAGTTTAGCGAATGCAGGATTAAGTCCTTCTGGAGTACCTTATGTTGTGTGATAAATTGATGTGTTATCATATCATATCTCTCTGTATTTCAGGGTTGGGCAGGTTATCAATATCAAAGCCAGAGTGAACAGGGCTTTCAACACGAGTATGGAGGTAATACAAGACGAAACACATTTACAGTATTAAATATTAACAAAATAACTATAATGCATTCCTGTGTCTGATCCGGTCACTGTTTTATCAGGTAGGCATCTATGTAACAGTACAGGATGTGCTCAGTGGAGTGACGAAGAGGGTTTGCGTGGCCTTCTCCACGTTTGTCGCCAAACCAACAGGAACACACAAGGTGAGGAAACGTCTCTGTCAAGATGGCACCCTAGAATTAGAACTCTTAAAAATAAGAGATGTTTATTGAGCAGCAAATCAGCATATTAGAATGATTTCTGAAGGATCATGTGATACTGAACACTGGAGTAATGATGCTGAAAATTCAGCTGCACATCACAGGAATAAATTACATTTCAAAATATATTCAAATGGAAAACAGTTATTTTACATTGTAATAATATTTCACAACATTACTGGTTTTACTGTATTTAATAAAATAAATGCAGCCTTGGTGATCAGAAGAGACTTCTTTTCAAACAAATTAAAAAATTGGTTTATATTGGGTATGTAAGCTCAATATGTGTTCAGCATGGATTATAATTACAGAGAGAGAATGAGATATCTATTTCTGCAGGTGTCTCTGAAACCCTTGGACATTCAGGGCTCTGTAGGAGAAATGCTGGAATATTCACTAGCTTCAGAGAGACGACGACTCCGTCTCTACAACGAACAGGCCTTCAAGAACCTCATGAAGGACTATTACAACCTTCAAGACAAGGGTTAGCTCTTTACTTGAACTCTGTCATTGAATTAGCGTATACTTGTGTTTGCTTACGAGGTTCTGAGATGGGTGGTGTATTGAGTGATCTGCAAGCTATTATGTCACACCTCAGTTTACTCCAGGAGATTGTACTTCTAACAACTTCACCAAGTCATGGAAACAAACTTCATTGGTTGTTCATTGGCAATAAATCCTGAAAGAACAAATGGTGCAACATTTGCTATTAAAATCACTGCCCACTCACTCAGTGTCTCCAGTGGAAAGAATCCCATGATAGAGTCAGCCAGAGGACAGACATGAGTCTTAACAAGAGCCACCAATACCACAACTTGGCAGTGGAATCAAAAGTTCCAGTCATGAGTCAATGCGCACACATTCATGACACCGTCAATCTAAAATCCTGCTGCTAATGAAGTTCATGCTGAACAGGATTTGTTGACATTTCAGGCCTGTGTAGCAGGAAGCCCGTCGCGCCCGTGGTGTCGACCGAGCTCACGCGGGTCGAGAGCATTGAGCTGGTGCTGCCTCCACACGCCAATCACCATGGAAACACATTTGGAGGACAAATCATGGCTTGGATGGAGAACGTGGCTACAGTAGCAGCCAGGTACCAGATCCAGAAACATGCGTATTCATGCGTGGGCAGTTTTATGTTTCTTTGGTCTAACAGCATTTCTACATGGTGGATCCAGGCTAGATCACTCTTTAGTGGCTTTGTGTATTGTTGTTTTTTTGATTTTGGTTATTGTTGTTCTTTTAATGTTATTTGTGTGTTTCTGTTCTCCTAGTCGTTTGTGTGGCTGCTATCCTTCTCTCGGAGCTGTGGACATGTTTCGATTCCGAGGTCCGTCCAGTGTCGGTGACAGACTGGTGTTCAAAGCGATGGTCAATAATGCCTTTCAGACCAGGTAGAGTAGCTATATAACCTGACTGCTGTAGATGTGCAATCATAAACAAAACAACCTTCTTTTGAAGCATTAACTGTCAGGACTGTTAAAGACAGCATGCATTTGTAGTATGACATATTTGCCACATCACTCACAATAACACCAGGCAGATTTATTAAGGATGTACATGCAGTACATTTTGATTTCGTATTGACTTTAATACTAGTATCTAATAAACTGAGGAATATTATAAATACATTGTTCTCTTATTCTGTGCATCAGTGTGGAGGTGGGTGTTCGGGTGGAGGCGTATAACTGTGAGGAGTGGAATGAGGGAACACCAAGACACATCAACAGCGCTTCCATGATTTATTACATCCCAGGACGTGACACTGAGAAACAGACGTTTCCTGAAGTCACCTACACAACTCTTGTGAGTTATTTACATGTTCAGCAACACAAGAATAGTCATTATATACTGTACTGTATAACAGCTCTGAGCCTCACTTAAAGCACATGAATTGTATCATTTTTTTTTTTTTTGGATGGAGAAAGGCGATTTATTGGTTCTATTGTCAGGAAGAGAATTCGCATGGCCAGGTACTTTCTGTAGAAAAATTCTCAAAAAATCTTTAAATTCCTCATTGTTTAAGAAACAAGCCAAATTTATCTTTCCAGAAAACACATTCTGTACTCAGGAGATGAGGGACCCATTTCTGTGCCTTGGGACAGAAGTAATCAGGTACCACAAAAAATAAAATAACAATCATTAAAAAAAAAAAAAAAAAAAAAAATAGTCAATGTCTAAATTCTGATTTTAAATAGAATAAAATAATTCGTTTTTAATAAATAAATAATACATTTAATCATTTTGCTTATTTAAAAAATATATATTTGTTATTATACTGAGGTATTATAAATGATGCTGAAGTGATAAATGTTTCAAATGTTGTTTCAAACACTAGTGGGCTACATGTTGAATTCAGTGAGTGGTAGATTTAGACAATTTTGTGCAAAAATGTCACTTCTGGAAGTGTGATCAAATGAAAAAGTCTACAGATCATTACTGATATAATTTCCAGTTAATAAGTCACATGAAATGGATGGTCAAGTGGAGCGCATTGCATTATAGGATACTGTTTTCCACATAGTGGCTGCATCTGAAATATAGTAGGCGAAAAACAGTATGTGAAAAGAATAGTTTGTCCAAATGCACAGTATTCATTAAACAGTAGGCGAGAAGTATCTGGATGACTTAATACTTTCTGTGAGATTCTGAAGTGTGCTTATAATGGACTCTTTACTATCCCATGAGGCCACAGGAGAGGATTTGTGAATGTCAGTGATTCAAAGCGACACGAATGACAATATAAGGTCACACTTACACCCAGATTATATTCATACAACACATTCATACCATACAGAGTACTTTGATTGGTTTTAAAGGAATTACTTATTCAAACGTACATTTTCAGAGTATGAGATTTTGGATGCAACCAATGTGCTCTAGAAAAACTGAAACCTCCCTTAACAGTATACATGCTGCATACTACATACTGCTTATTCCAAACATACCCATTGTATTAACACTGTATAACATCTCTGCCCTCTGCAGGTGTACTTGGGCTATAACAACGTGGCAGCTCTCACAGTCTTAGCCGGAAAGCGAGGCTGGGAGGCCAGTAACATCAATGATAAGGTCAACACTTTGTTTATTCCAGATGATGCATCTGTTTATGTCTAGTATGTGGCTAGCATGCTGAATTGACTTGTGTTCTGCAGGTAGGAGTCTACGTGCATGAGGAGGCAGATAAGCTGAGTTTAAAAGTTGAGATGAAGGTCAAAACTACAGCTTTTTATGCTTTCTCGCTGCTCGCTGACCTGCGGTTACGGCCACAGTGGGACCAAAACTATTTGTAGGCTAATAAGATTTTGTTACATCCCTCTATCTTAAATTTATAGTGCTAAAAGTTTTGCAATTACATAAAATTGTTTTTCACCGTCTACATCCTTCAGGAGCTGTGAAGAGGTCGAGAAAGCAGATGAGGAGGAAACCATTTATCACATTAAATGCACCACTGTCAATGGAAGCAAAAGTCGGGACTTCGTGGTTCTTTTGTCTAAAAGGCAGCCCTGCAAAAATGGGTATGATTCCACTGCTAACATGAGTCATTCTGTTTTGGATTAACAAATCTTTAATGTAATTAAAGGAATAGTTCACCCAAAAATGAAAATTTGCTAAAACTTTACTCGCCCTCAAGCTGTCCAAGATGTAGATGAGTTTGTTTGTTTATTGGAAGAAATTTGAAATGTAGCATTACATCACTTGCTCACCAATAGATCCTCTGCAGTGAATGGGTGCCGTCAGAATGAGACAGCTGATAAAAACATTACAGAAATCCAGACAACACAACAATGGACTGGAGTCGTGTTGATTACCTGTGGATCATTGTGAGGCTTTTATCAGATGTTTGGACTCATTCTGACCGCACCCATTCACTGCAGAGGATCCACTGGTGAGCAAGTGATGGAATGCTACATTTCTCCAAATCTCTTCCAATAAACAAACAAACTCATCTACATCTTGAATGGCCTGAGGATAAGGAGGATTCATTTCTGAGTGAATTATTCTTCTAATGTGAGGCTCAAACTGTTTTAATCATCACAGAGACCCGTATGTCATAGCACTCCGGTCTGTCACCGTGGCAACAGTTCCACCAGAGGAGAACTCTATTCGAAGCGAAGTTAAATGTGCAGGATTCCTTGTTCACGAAATAGGCTATTCAACCTGCAAGGTACCAACTATAACATCTGAAACTCAATAAAAACATCACTCTCATGCTCAATCTGGTCATTTCTGGCTGCTGTTCTAGGTGTCGTACTACAACCAGGTGACCTCTGGAGTGCTGCCCTATGTGGAGGGAAACATCGCCGGCTGGTCCAAATCTATGGAAGAGACGGCAATGTCCTGCATTACATTTCTGGAGCAAGATTTGCTGACCACACAGTTCTGATTTGCAACATTTGGACAATTCTAGGATAGATTTTTTTTTATTGTTATTAAGGTTACGATAACTGCCATGATTAAGTAATCATTAAAATGTTCAGTTATAGCATGTTGTTCAAAATGCCAATATTGATAACTGTAAAGCCAACTATAATGATATCTATATAAGCATCCACACCAATGGATGATAACATTATTTATTGTAAGCATATGCTCCAGGTATGTGCCTGTCACTTTAAAACCTCATGCTCTGTAGATTCAGGTGGAATCTAATTGGATGTCAATATTTAAAAAAAATCAAATGGGATTTATAAGAGTTAAAAAAAAATTGGTTTGATTTACATTTTAGCACATTTCTGCATTTATTGCCAGGAAAGTAATTTGCATGGCCAGGTACTAAAATAATGCTCTTCTGCAAGACACGTGCAGTTGTATTCTTAACCGCTACAGGGTAAAAGTTACATGAAGTAATATGGCCCACACACTTCACAACACTCTAATAGAGTATATTTGTACAGAGTGTCTTATAAATAAATGCTGCTTCTCATATTCAAATTCTCTTCTATTTCTTGAGCATATAAATGAAAACAAACATGATTCATAATTAAAACCTAGATTTCTAAGTCAGGCACAAATGTGATGTTCACAAGTCTCAGACAATTTCATCATGAGGACCTTTAATAGCAAGTAAATGTTCTCAAAACAGGAAGAGTCGCTTTTGTTTGTGTCTAAAAGCATCCAGGGCAGACGGTCAATCACTGGTGAGTCCATAACTGCAGAAAGCAAATCTAAACTGCAACGATCAGTTAAATAGTCCATTTCTATATTTCCCCTCAAAAAGCTGTGGATCAGAACACCACCACCTTGTCTTTTTTGGGTTGTGCTTTCTTCACAGGCACATGGACGTCCTCGTGGTCGGCGCTGATTCTATTGGACAGCCGGCCGAGGGTGATGGAATTAGCTGCAAAAAAGAAGTTAACTTAGATGTTTCTATTTCAGTTAAAGAAGTAGTTACCAGATTTTCAGTGGACATGGTCACATCAACTCACTTGAGTTCTGGTGTTCAGGACAATCTTTCTGAAAGTGTTCCACTGAACCACAAACCCGGCAGCAACCGCCTACAGGAGAGGAGCAAAACACCACAACATGAGTGTTCAAATTCACAGATATTTAGTGCTTAAACTGTAAATCACTGACCTGCAGCATACAGCCCCTTCGGGTTATCAGGACAGGCTTTGGACAGATGTCCAGTCTGACCGCAGATAAAACACTTGGCATAGGGGTAATTACCTAGAAAAGAGCTGCATTAATATAAGCCATAGCAGGTTTTTTTTCACTTTAAGTGTCCAAAAGTCTTGTTCAACTCGTACCCATGGCAGGATCCACTTTAGCACGACATCTCTGGATCTCATGTTCAGTGGAACCACACCGATAACAGATCCCGCGGCCCATCTCTTCATCGTTATCTGCCTCTGGGCAGTCAGCGAGACCGTGACCAGGCTTCCGGCAGTTAAAGCAGATCTAGATTGAAAATATGAGAAGTGTGTCAGATATTTCATATTTAGACTATCCATGGAAGCTTATTTCCGCCATGGAATAATAAAGTAAAAAATGTAATTGCAACTTTTTCCATCTCACAATTCAGATTGTTTTCCTCGCAACTGAGTTTATTTTTTTTTTACAGAATTGCCAGAAAAGAGTCAGAATTGTGAGATGAAAAGTCACAATAACCTTCATTTTTTGTGTTCCTTGGCGGTTCTCGCGAGTTTCAGTATCTCACAATGCAGACTTTTCTCAGAATTCTGAGTTTATATCTTGTGTTTGCAAGTTTATACATCTCAGTTTTGAGTATACAGGCTATCCCACAATCGGAAAATAATTGTGAGTATCCCAGATAGTCATGTTACATCCAGTTCCTCACCATATTGTTCTTTTTGGTGTTTTGTCTCTTTATCCGTCTGTTCTCTCGCCGCTCGTCTTTCTTCAGTGCCGTTGCCACTTCTCCCCTCAGATCCCGGTCCGGGGTTGTCTGACCGGTCTGCTTTAAATACTCCAGAAACCCGTTCACGTCGTCACTGTCATGCTCTCGTGTCTTCTTTTTGGGGTTGTGTTTCTTCACACCTGGCCCCTGATGGATGTGTCGGCCAGCGGCTCTGGTTCCTGCTTCTCCTTTATTCCCACTGGCCTTCAGCTGCTTCCATGGTGTGGCGTCTGCTGCTTTGTGTTTATGGACGTTGTTCGCTCGGGCCCACCTCGTCATTTTGAGTTCTGTTACAATGAGAGAATAAGTTCATGATCAGATAAATAACATTTACCTTATGCTATAATATATAAACTATTATAATCATATTTCTGCCAATATACCAGAGTCCATATACCAAAAACAAAAAAATCAATGTACTATAAAAGTGCCATGACAATATACCATGTTGTTCACCTTGAAGGTGCTTTGAAATACTATGGTGAATATGGTAAACATTCAGTACCATAGTATACAGCAAAGTATGTCACAACACACACACACACATATATATACATACATACACATACATACACACATACATATATATATATATATAAAATAACATGTATGAAAAACATAATTAATATTTATTATTAAATTTTTTCATCATAATTCTTACAGATACTACGGTAATTTGCCAGAAACGAAATTTTACCACGGTCAAATTTTATAGGGATACATGTCATAAGGGATATTCCAGATTCAGTATATTAATTCGGATTATGTTTTCCTCGCAGATAGCATGAATAACGTTAATCATAATCAAAAACTGACTTTTGGAAAAATTGGCCTGTTATTTCAAAATGGGCGAACATTCGGCAGATAAATCTCTATAAAACATTCCTGGTTAGTGGAAATGTATCTCTTGTAATTTAAAAATATATTTAATAAATTAATTTTACACGCTCACCACAAAAGAATATCTTCAGATATCAGCGGTCAACAACAAAACAGCTCACGTGTGTTTTTCTGTGTCCCACCAATAAAACCGTCCGGAATGAAACTACAACATGAGCGTTTTGGTTCCCACCGGGCCCTCGTTGAAGTTCATGGAACTAATTGTCAATCAAGAATCCCAGGTGGCCGAATAATTAGCGAATCCAGGACGTGTTTGAAAGGACACTTCTGTCTAAGTCGTTTCATATAATACTGTCCCTGTTTCCACAAGTTAACAACTGTTTAAAATGCTGTGGATAATTTTACTAGTTGCATGGTTTTGTGAAGGTACACTGATCAGACATATCTGTCACAAGAAATCTGTCACAAGAAATTATTTGTATTTTAAGTTTACATTTGTGGTTATAGCATATAGATTAAAATAAAGCTGTTTCTATGTTTAAGTGTGGGGAACTCCTGTGGATACACTGAATGCCACTGATATCCAGGATGCTGAAGGTAAAACTGGGCTGCTTTTTTAATGAACTAAGCTTAATTTAAAAGACACTTTCTTTTATCCACAGGATACTCACTGCAGAGTGGACCGCCTCATCTAGTGAAGACAAGTGAAACACAGCTGGGTAGGTCATTTGTATACACAACAGCTGGACCCATCAGAGTCTTTAGATCTGATTAAATGTTTGTCAATGTCTTTAACAGATTTTGAGGCAGACTATGCTGTGCAGGAGGGGGATATCATACTACCAGTAAGCCCAAATTATGCTTTTATATTCACAATTGAGACTAGAGCTAGTTGCCATTCATTTGATTTCTGCACTGGTCAGTTCTGCTTCCATAATATGTCTGGGGAAAATGAAGACTGGGGGGAAAAAAACTCTAAAATATGGATTTAAGTGTTTATTTTATTACTCACTTTATCTGTTTGTGCCTGTAGATTTCGATTACATATGTATCTTTAACAGTTTCTCAAAATTAGTTTTTTTTTTTTTTTTTTTTTTGATTAGCTGAGCCAAAAATCTCCATTTAAAGGGATAGTTCACTTACAAATTAAAATGGTCATTTTCTCATCCTCAACCTGTATGAGTTTTATTTATTTTTTTCTTTAACTGTATGATATGTCAGCAAAATGGAACCAGTGCTTATTTAGTTATATAATACCTCATTTGCATATTTAAACAACATTTCAGAACACTTGTAATACAAAAACCGTTGCTTCTGGGTTTTTATTTATTTATTTATTTATTTATCTTTAGACTGACAGGAACGCAGTGAGTGAGCTATGGCCCGAGTTGAATGGAAATTTTTCAGTGCCTTATGAAATTGATTCTGTTATTGGTGAGTTTTTCTACATGTTTGGTGGTATGTTTTTTTGTAGATATTACCCTATAGTGTGCTCTTGTAGTATAGTCATAATTTCAATGAACTGTCTGATGTGTGTTTAAGTAATAAAAACTGAAGATGCATTGATTTTCATAGAATTTGCTTGTTTCTGTAAATGCTTGTGGTTCATGGGCTTCAGAAAACAGGACTGAAGACATTCTTGAAGCCATAAATATGATCTCTGAGAAGACCTGCGTTGGATTCCATAAACATACTAATGAAACTGACTATTTGCTCTTTGTAGATGGAAATGGGTGAGTCACAGATTTTAATTTGACTAGAAAAAAAAAAAAAAACCTCATTTATAGAGTTTAATTCAGTATCTTTGTCAGGACACTTTCACAGTATATTTACGTCTTGGAAGATGTCGGAAACGTGTTTAATCTAGTTTGCGGTTTCCTAAAGGTGTGCGTCTTACGTTGGATGTAGGGGGGGTGCGCAGCCTCTTGTGACTGGGCCAAAATGTCACATTGGGAACATCTGCCACGAGATCCTTCATTCCCTTGGCTTTTACCACGAGCATTCCCGCTATGACCGTGGTGATTATATCACTGTACTTGATGAAAACATCGCCTCTGGTACAGTATGCATACTATTACGTTAATTCAGCATTTCTGCACATTTAATTGCTAATGGAATTCCTGTCATAATTTGTAATACTAAAGGGCTTAAAGTGGAATCCAAGTGAAGTCACATTCTATAGATGCACTGAAATTCAAATGGGAATTTCAGATTACCAGTAGCATTTTATTTGATTCTAAGATCCCTTTTAGATCCCATTTGGGTTGGTTCCTAATTATACTGTTATTCCATTAGTGTTAAACCAAAAATTAAGAAGACCTTATGATTTACTCACCCTCATACCATCCTATAGGTGTATATGACTTTCTTCTTTCAGGCAAATACAGTCAGAGTTGTATTAAAAAAATGTCCTAGCTTTATAATGGCAGTGAATGGGGGTTGAGATTTTCAAGCAAAATAAAGTACATCCATCCATCATAAAAAGTACTCCACATAGCTCTGGGGAGTTAATAAAGGCCTTCTGAAGTGAAGTCATTTTTTTTTTTCTCTCTAAGAAAAATATCCATATTTAAAACTTCATAAGCCATAATCTCTAGCTGCCGTTAACTGTCATACGCTCGTTTACGAGAGAGTGCAGGTCCAGCGGATGATGTAGGGCATAGCGTAAGGTCCGGTGAAAATATGCCAGTCTTGCAAGAAACAAGTTTTGTTTACAGCAAAGGATAACCAGTCTTCTTTTGGCTTATATTGAAATCTTCCGATATTTTTCTTTACAAGTCCTCGTTTTGTACTTCTGATTCGTAACTGGTGTTTTGTTTGTTCTCTTCTTAAATTGACATTTCACACACTTTAATGGAACATTTAAATGCTTAGTTTTATGATCTCTGTAGTTTATTATTATTATTATTATTGTTATTATTATTATTATTATTGTGGAGGGGAAAACAAAATGCAGTGAAATACAGTGAGTGAGAAATGAACAAATAAACCGTCCTCAAAAGCTTGATTGATCATATCTCACATTTAACATTTAAAAAAACAAAAAAAATGGATGATCAAGTCAACCATGTCACTTCAGTCCAGTATGTATTCATCTTAAAATATTGATAACTAAATAAAATATGTTCTTGTTTGCTTTATGGAAATCGGTAAAGATTTTACTGCAAAAGTATGTGTACCATGACCTGTACGGGTTCACAATGATACTAAAAGGCCTTTAACTTGCTAAAAAGTCTGAACCATCAATCAGACGACAGAAGGCATGCAATAGATCGAGTGCGACAGGTTTTCCAGCAAAGTTTTGATCATGCTGATAATTTAGGGGCCTTAGAAATTTGAGTATCAAATGATACAGTAGGCAGCCAGTAAGAGTTATGAAGTATTAATGCATGAGTTACTGGTTGTTCTGGCCACTTTTTATTTTACAGGGAAAAAGGGAAATTTTTTAAAGAGAAAAGGAAACACCCTTGGTCTGAAGTATGACCTGGAATCAATTTTGCATTATGGAAGGTAGGTGTTCGTCAAACCGTATTCTGTAGTGTGCATGAAGTCATATTTATGATACGCGTTTGACTGGCT
Source organism: Cyprinus carpio (assembly GCF_018340385.1). Taxonomy (NCBI): domain Eukaryota; kingdom Metazoa; phylum Chordata; class Actinopteri; order Cypriniformes; family Cyprinidae; genus Cyprinus; species Cyprinus carpio. The sequence continues at coordinate 16,178,381 of NC_056581.1, read as the reverse complement.
GTACATTTCATTAGTCATGTTTTGGTTCTGTTTTGCAGCAATTATTTCTCTCGCAATGGAAAACCCACAATTCAGCCCAAAGAGAGCAATGTAACTATTGGCCAGAGGACTCACTTGTCTGATCTGGATGTGCAAAGGATCAGGAAACTGTACCACTGTGGTACGTGGTGTGCACTTATCTTACCAGGGTTATTATAGTTAACTCCAACTGAAACCATAAAATAGATGTTACTTGAAATAAAACATTAACTGATACGAAATATAAACTTAAAGCAATATTTCATCCAAAAATGAAAATTTGCTGAATGTATTCACTTTCAAGAAATGTAGCATTACATCACTTCCTTACCAATGGATCCTCTGCAGTGAATGGGTGCCGTCAGAATGAAAGTCCAAACAGCTGATAAAAACATCACAATAATACACAAGTAAACCACACCACTCCAGTCCATCAGTTAACATCTTGTGAAGTGAAAAGCTGTGTGTTTGCAATAAATCTGTCATGTCATGACACACCATGTGTCCTTTCACATCAAAATACACAAACATATTTGTTTAGATCTGTTTGCTGTTTCTCTCCAGATTCAGACATGACTTTTCAGTGGAGAAAGCAATATTATGGGTTGATTACTTGTGGATTATTGTGATGTTTTTATCAGCTGTTTGAACTCTCATTCTGACGGCACCCATTCACTGCAGAGGATCCATGGGTGAGCAAGTGATGCAATGCTAAACTTCTCCAAATCTGTTATAAAGAGAAAGAAATTGATCAGATGGCAAATACTGCAAATTCAGGATTTGCAGTATAAAAATGGAGATCCCTATGTAGTCCAAGAAACTGTGAATCTGTCAAACACTATGACCTGCTCGTGTTCTGAGGGCTGAGGAGAGGAAGTGAACAATCAATAGCAGTATCTCTAAAAGACCTGATGCAGTTATTTGATTTGATTTTTACCTTACCATAGTTCTGTGACTTCGACATTGTGAATTTGTGCTTTCTCCATTTCAGACGAGACAAAATGAGGATCAAGCAAAATCTTGTCCAACCTCACAAATGTTCTGATTGGCATTTTTAATGGATACTTGATGACAGGAATTCTGAATCTAAGAGGACAAAAGGGTCTGAAGATCGACATCTGTATGGCTCATTCTGAATTTGTCAATGTTGTCTGACTTGAAATAAATTCATTTACAGGTCCTTCATTCCACTGTTCTTGTTTTATTGTCATTTCTATATTTTGTCCAGTAGGTGGTAGTCACTGTGCACTTTTAGTTGGATAATGTGAATGGATTCTGTTGCCGAAAAGTATACAGTACCATTTCATTAAGTCAGTTCTATGACATTGCAGTGTAGTGTTTTTCTTTTTAATTCTTAAATGGTTTTGAGTTTAATTTCACCAGCATACTTGCTAATCACAATCAGGTTTCCTTGTTTGGAGAGCTGAAATCTGTTGCAGTACGTCTGATATTGTTTTCTTATTGTATTTTGTAAAAGCAGCCTTAATATGTTCGTTGATTCTAGTAAACTGTATACTAAACTACCTTTAATTGTGGTCTTGTAAATGCTAGATAGGTTGTAAGTTTTTAGTTTCATTCGCCAGACGGCGTTTGCATTTAAAGTTCCATGGTGATTTTTGCGTCTGGTGAGGTTTTTTGAATTTATTTATTTTTTTTTTATTTTTTTTTTTTGCAAAGACACACACACACACACACACACACACACACACACACACACACACACACACACACACACACACACACACACATATATAGATATATTAGACGCGGTTACATTTTGAACCACTTGCATGAAAAATAACAGGATTATAAATGGCAAAACTTGACCATGAGAAGGAGTGATTCTCTGACGTGACGTCATGACGGGGGACAGAGACGCGCCAAGTTACACTCGAGTCAGTTCATTTCGGTTGATGCACAAAGTTCTCGGAAACGCCAAGGAAAAGAAATTGGTGTAAGACTTGAACAACGGAGAAATGAACTGAAGGATTAAACATTCCAAGTTTCTTTATTCCGTTGATTCTGAGGAAGTTTATTTAATATATATATGTATTTTTTTTTAAACTGAAGCTTTTCTTACTTTATTTTTTTTTTCTCTGAAGGGGGAACTGTTTATGCAAAGATCGGTCGTCTTTATAGTGTGATGCTATAGTTTTGGAGTGCGCGTATGGAGACGGTGAGCCTTTTTACGCACCTTGACAATCTCAGAGCTGCTCGGAAACGCATAAACCCACGGAACTACCATGTTTGAATCATTTTTTATATTTCTGTATTCCATAGATATTACTATCTAAACGTAGTGGGGTTTTTCTTTCTTTTTTCTTCTTTTTTGCGCACCTAGCGCGTATTTGTTCCAATGCTGCAAATGCGCGCTAGCTCATGTTTTTGGACTGGAGTCGGAACAGATATAGCAAACGAGCTTTTTTTGGCTTATACAGTAATACCATGTTTTTATTAATAATTACCGGTTTTGTAGATACGCATGTTACGTTTTACTTGATTTTAAATGATTTACTTGTGAAGTTGACTGACTGCACGCCCCCCCCCCCCCCCCCCCCCCCCCCCCCCTTAAATGCAAATGAAACATCTTGACTTGCCAAAGGAAGTACCTGGAGGAAGTCATTCTTTGCTGTAAAGATTAATTTCATATCACTTTCAACAATTTTCTAAAAGAAAGACTGTTTGTGGAAGGATTACGCTAGGATTTAAGTTTACATCCAAGACTGCTTTGCACTTCTCTGTCTAACCTGGAACTTAAATATGACCACGATACCGCCTTCAGATGTAGCCTGTAGTAATTCCAGTACTCCTTATTCCACTGAAGTCACGGCTCTGTTTGCCACCGCAATGACACTCATCATGTTCTTCACCATCTTTGGGAACATCCTGGTGATCATTGCCGTCCTGACGTGTCACTCTTTGCGAGGACCTCAGAACCTGTTCCTGGTGTCCCTGGCCGCGGCGGACATCCTGGTGGCCACACTGATCATCCCATTCTCCTTGGCCAATGAACTGATGGGCTGCTGGTACTTTGAGGCCTTTTGGTGTGAGATCATCTTAGCTCTGGATGTGCTCTTCTGCACATCTTCCATCATACACCTGTGCGCTATCAGCCTGGACCGCTACCTGTCCATCTCCCGGCCGGTGCAATATGCGTCCCAACGCACCCCTTACAAGATCAAGGGGGCCATATGGGTGGTGTGGGTCATCTCTGCCATCATCTCTTTCCCCCCGCTGGTCTCCATGAAAAAGACCCAGCGGCTGAAGCATGGGGCCGGCCTGCAGTGCAAACTCAACGAGGACGTCTGGTACATCCTGTACTCCTCCATCGGGTCGTTCTTTGCCCCGTGCCTCATAATGATCCTGGTGTACATTCGCATCTACCAGATTGCCAAGAAGCACAGTAGATGTCCTCCAGGAGAGCTAAGAAAAGACTGTGGAGGCTGCGTCTCTATGGGACGGGAGCTGCAGAACGGGAAAACTCAGGGAGGTGTTGACCCTGCAAATGTCTCAAATGTTCCCAATCTGGCTGCTTCCAGATCTGACACCATAAACCAGGCTCAACCAGCAGTAGAGAGCCGGCAGCAGATGACACTCTCAAGGAGGTGCAAGGACAATGAGGACAGTTCAAGCTCTGGCTCTGATGTTGAGGTAGTTGAGGGACATAATTCTAACAGGACAACCTCTAACATTGGGGCACTGGAGCCTGGCTACCAGACGTCCTCACCAACTCAAACGTACCGAAACTTTAAAGCAACATTAAAGGGCAGCCAGCTGGCCTTTTCCGACATGAAACCAAGAGGAACACTGAACACCAGGAGGAAAACCATGATCGTCCGCGAGAAGCGCTTCACATTCGTCCTAGCGGTCGTCATTGGGGTTTTTGTCGTCTGCTGGTTCCCGTTCTTCTTCAGCTACAGCTTGCAGGCCATCTGTCCAAAGGCTTGTGAACTGCCAAAGTCACTTTTTAAGTTCTTCTTCTGGATTGGCTACTGCAACAGTGCCCTGAACCCACTCATCTACACCATCTTTAACAGGGACTTTCGTAAAGCCTTCAAAACGATTCTGTGTAAAAGGTGTAAGGACTGTTCTTTTTGAAAGCAGACAACCCTGAAAAAGTTTTATACCATAAAGTGACATTTGTTTCTTCCAAAGGTGAAGCTTACAAAAACTGTCAGGCTCATTTCACTCCAGTATTTCATGATAAAAAAGGCCTTTTAAGCCAGATTCCCATTATTGTGTTTTACTTCTGAGAATTGATGATGATGATGATGATGATGATGATAATAATACATTTACACACACATACATTTACACACACGCACACCCATATATAAATGAATATATTATGAACTTTTTGTGTAATTTCTTCCTTTTAATTTCAGTACTTTTTTCTATATAAAGAATAAGATTGGAAATTGCACCTTCACTGAAATACCACAATCTCTGTGAGGGAACTAATACTAACAGCAAAGATAATTTGACAATTTGTTTTCCTTGCCAAAGAAACTAGACATTTTTCATGTAAATCAATGTTCAGTATTGCATGTTCAGTATTGCCTTCGTGTCTTCATAAATGTCTTTGTAAGGCAGTGTTTTGGAAAGAGCATGTTTAGTGTTTTTTTTTTGGTTTTTTTTGCCATTTAATTGTCATGTCAAAATAATGCCGAAAAACAAAAACAAAGAAAAACAAAATAGAACCAATTTCTTTTGATTTTGGAGTAAAAAAAAATAAAAATAACCTGGACTCTTTTTTGAGAGAATTTAAAATTCTTCAAGGATAAATACATATCTGAGAATCACACAGTGATTTCCTCTGTATCCAGACTTAACTGCTATTTACTATTCTCTTTTGATGACTATCATTTCATCTGCGTTTCCCTTTCCTGAACTGAGCTGATATATCGGCACACATTCCGTTAATTTTTGTGTTTCATCAGCTGAGGTGCCTCATCAAATGTGAGAAACTCTCATAAGATTTTGCCGGTGTCTCTGCAGAGACTCTCTGGCCTCCAGGATGTTGCTTGTGACCTTTCCAGTGTACTTTCAAAGACAATGTGGCTCTTTCTCAGAGACACTTCTGGCTCCGCTGCATTGTGAGATCACAGAGCTGGATATGAGAAGATTTCAGAGAGCTTCACCTCTCTGGGAAAGTATCAGAACTCTTAAATCCCAAGCAAATGAAAGATGTACAGCTTTATCTAGCTTTAAAATGGAATCCAATCACTCTCTGTTTAGATTAAACGCATGATTTTGATTGACATTTTTGCTGGTTTTCATATTTTAACCAATTGAATGGCATGGATTTCCTGGATAAGAGTCTGCTTGGTCTCTGTGATCACTTAATTTGATGGGTTCTGATTGAAAGTAATGGGCGATTTGTATGCAGGCTGATGCTTTGGGCTATCAGAACCTGTCCCAGTAAATGAATTGTGCACTCATTAATGCCTCTTGATAAGACTTTTATTATTTTTTGAGCTGTCATAAGAAGGCTTGTGCAGTTTAATTTAGCTTCTAAATGATATTGGTGATTGTGTGAGTGCAGATAAGTGAAGCTAGGCTTGTGTTCAGCATGTCTTTGACAATAAAACTGCTTCAACCAAATTTGGTTCCATTAAGCGTCCTGCTGAAATGAGCTGATGTAAGGCAAATGTATGCGTGAAAATAGATTTACATTTAAATCATCTGCATCTTTTGCTTTTTCAGCAACAGGTGTGCAATTTGCTAATATATCATTGTAGATTGTGTTCACATATTGGTGTTTTATAGTTAATTTATATGATGTTATGGTTATTGATATATACTGTACAGTGCCCTCCATAAGTGCTAGAACAGTAAAGACAAAATTGCTTTGTCTGCTGTGGAGTCAAGACCTCTGCAAATATGATTAAAAGATGAATGTGAGACACAGCTACAGAATGTCATATTTTATTATTGGGTGATTCAACACATATGTTTTACCAAAAAAAAGGACAGCACTTACAGAGTTTCGTTCCCTAATCTGATGTGAGCATAAGTATTGGGACAGTTGAATTTAAAGCAAATGTGGAAGTTAAACAGCTAATATTTAGTTGGGAATATCTTGCATGCAATCACCTGCCATCGACCATCATTCCAGCTCTCTGGAGGTTGTTGGTGATTTTACAAACACCTATTTTAGGGTTCTTTTTCACAGCTTTTATGATTTGTCTGTCATCAACGGCTGTTGTTTTTCTCAGCCGACCAGGTCGTTGTTGGCTGCTGTAGTTGCCGGTGGTTTCTTTTCTTTTTCAGGACATTCCAAAGGACATGCCCATTGTTTTTGATATAGCTCTAATTGAGTTCCTCTTTTCTTTTAGCATCCAAATTGCTTGCTTGTATCTCAGAGTCAGCTCTCTCGTCTTCTCGTTGGTGTCTATATTGGTTGATTCCCTGATTTTAATATCAGAACAATTAATACTACAGGACACAGCTGATCACTTAGAAACACCTGTGAGCCAACTGTCCCAATACTCACATTAGAACTCTAAAAGTGCTGATCTTCTTAGTTGGTAAAACATATACATGTTGAATCACCCACTAATGAAATGTGACATTCTGTAGTTTTGTCTCTCGTTCATCTTTTATTCATATTTGCAGAGCTCTTGACTCCACAGCAGACAATGCAAATTGGTCTTTATTGTTCCAATACTTATGGAGGGCACTGTATTATATAGATACACTAGTCAACATTTGAAGTGGATCCAAACTGTTCATCAAAGTTTTCCTAAAACCAAAATGCGTTCTTTTCTTAGGACAATTTTAATGAACTTTTTTGATCCACTTCAAAAGTTGACTACTATATACATATATATATATATATATATATATATATATATATATATATATTAGTATTAAAAATTTGTTGGAATCATCATATGTCACAGGCCGGAATGCCTCTAAAAGCACATATATTTGGCTGTAATTTAATATTGCTCACAAACTGAATGATTTTTTTACTCATTGGAAGATGTGGCACTATCAATTTTACCTTTTTTTCCAATTCAATTTACAGTGTTCAATTTTATTTAAAAAAAAAATTAAATAGGTTTACATATTTATTTTATATTTACATTACTATTTAATGTAAATACATTAAAATATTTATTAATAACATGAATAATGTTAAATTACTTATATTTTCTTTAATTTCTTTATTTTTTACTTGCATTATCAATTTAAGCAGTTTTACTCAGTTCAGTTAATAGAGTCAATGGATTTTAACGTATATAAATGTAATAAATACATTTAAATATTTAAAATATTTCTATTTTTAATTTATTCATTTTAAATATTAATTTTAAATTTTTTTATTTTATATTAATTATATAATTATATAATTGTTTAAAAATTAAAATTTCCCCCAACACCTAGCTTATATTTATCCTGTAAGTATATTTGTAATTTCTTTCTTTCTTTCTTTCTTTGTTTTTTTTTTTTTTTTTTTTTTTTTTTCTTTTTTTTTTTTTTGTTTATTTTTTTATTTTATTGTAGTCTCTTAGACTCTGAAACCATGTTTCCATGATAAGTTGTTTGCTACTTTATTCTGTCTTCTATCATGACCACAGTCCTTGATCGTAACTCTCATAACTAACCATCCTTTATCTAATTCAACGTTTTACGAGAGGTATGCATGCATGCTGATATCCTGCGATTGTTAGAGCAACATTGTATTAATGCTTATGCAAACCTGAGGTTGTCTGAGGAACTAACAAACCACGATCTGTATCTCCACGACACTTTGAATCCCTTCATTAATGCGACAAAATCTACTGTTTGCAGCTGTTCATATTTTCATCCTTCCAGTTGCATGTTAATTTTGTGAATATTTTTTTGGTTTAATTTTTTGTTTGCAGCTGTTCATATTTTAATGATTCTGGTTGGTTGTTAGTTGTGGGATGTATTTGTAGCAAAATGCTGATTATGAGGGCTGCTGTGTTCGCTTTTAATAAGACAACAACAAACCCTTGCAAAAAAAAAAAAAAAAAAAAAAAACTTTTTTTCTTGCATTCATGCATATGTCTGACTACTTTTCACTGTACCAATAAGAAGTGAGGCCCTTTGACACAATTTGCAGAAGTTAATGTATTGTGAGGCTGGCGGTGAAATTGACCGTCAAAAGTGGTTGTTTATGGCTTGAAATGGCATACATTGGAAAGACTTGTGTGTCTTTGCAATTGGGCTTGTAAGCGATCTCTAATTAAACACTCAAAAAACCCTAGTAACCACATAGCAACATGCTTTCCTTGGAATACCATAGAATTATGGCACCATTATGTGAATATATAATTTGTAAAATTTCCTTTGTTCTTAATCCTTTTATAAAGCGTACTTATATTTAATACGCAAATTTCCAAGGCATCTAAATTATCAACATGATCCCAACTTATACGCAATCCTGTACATGCTGTCTCTCATCTGATTAATAGTTTATACTTTTTTAGCAAGTAAATGCCTTTTATTACAATTCGTAAAATATACACGTCTTTTTCCTGTGAATTCTTTACTAGTTTTATATGAAGTACACATAATAATGATTTATATACTGTATTGTTAGCACTATTTCAAGATGAACACTTAATGGATTGAAGCAACTTAGGTTTAATTGATTCTCACATCATGTTGTTTTGTTGTTGTTATTGTTAAATATGCTCACGTTAAAATGTATTAAATATAATGCATCAGGTTTTTGTGATCTCTCAATCACCATTGTATGACACTGCATTATACGTTTTCCCCCAACAATAAAAACTACAGCGCTTTCATCATAAACTATCAGCTTATTAAAGACATATTATTGGGAGATACAGAATGACTGTTTGGTCATATAAATATCCGCAACTGCACTAAATTTGATGTTTTTGCTCAGTTTGGGCCTCTGAAATAATTATAAGGTGTTTTCTCATGAACTAAAACTCCATATTATATACTAGGCTATATGAGCCATGCAAGCCTTAAATATACCTATGCAAGTTTTTTTTAGATTGTCTAAAGGTTCAATAAAACATTCCATTTCTAATTATTTCACTCCATCGTCTTGTCAATGTGTTATCACTTGAGAGCTGTGCTGAGCAAATGCACTCCACGATCACTCTCTCATAGACAGGATCTGAGCCGCTGAATGGAGCTTTCTGAGCAGATTAAGAGCTGTTATTTAAAGCTTCTGAATTTATTTCACGGCTCTATTTATCTAGACTCGTCCAGTATGTTCAGTCAAAAGTCTGTCCTGTTAATTTATATAAACACGTTAGGCTCATTTGTACATTAATCATTTGTTTGAAGAGCTGCTGGGTGTTTGGCAAGAAATGGCCATTGGCGATAACGCGAGGAGAACAAACCAACGATATGAAACAGGATGTTCAAATGACATTCTCACTGATACGAGGAACTTAGCTTCAAATTCTCATGAAACTGTTTGGCCGTGGGTAGAAGTTTGGGCTACTGCAACAAGAATCTAGATCAGAGAACATGATAAGAATTGCTTCAATGATGTATATCAGTGCAACTGAAAACCAAGTGTCTCACTTTATGAAGATCATGTGAGTGATAATAATGTTTACCTGTATAGCATTCACCACAGCAATGATGATGTTTGTGTAGTGGGCCGGTTCACACAGAATGTTTTTTTTTTTTTTTTTTTTTTTTTTTAGTGAGCAACATTGTGAAATCAAGTGAAACATCAAGTGAAATTGGGAAAAGCGTTCTTTTTTTCTTTTTTTTTTTTTAAACTTAATTCTACTTTTTTTCAAGATGGCTGCTCCCTACATGAGCAGAAGTGAAAGCTATAAATACTATAATATTTATAAAGCTTCTGTTATTTTCCCATGTCATTATTGAGTAATACACTCATTACTACCCAACCTTTATCTGTGAACATGTTGCTATGGTGTATGTGAGTGTCTGCAGTAACAAAATGCAGTGTAATGCTCTGTTTTTGCTAACACTGGTAATGCTAACATGAGTGAACTCCATTACATTTATTCTGACTACTCTACTGGAACATGTTCTACTTGGGTGTGATGTCATTCCTAGCTCCGACATCTGACTTCCAAAGTAAACTGAATACAGCATTAGGCCTTATTAATATCTAATATATACTGTTATCTTATAGTATGCCACACAGTTCGTATACCTATACAGAAAACTACATTTTTACATTCTAAATTTCTACATTTACATTTTGTTAGGTTTATGCTAGGTTAAGGCATGTTATTACTGCTAGTAAAAAGCTTGGACCAGGGTGTATCTTCAGACACATGATTTGCATAAGTCACCTCAGTGAAAAAATTGCTTACCGTTTTTGTACATGCATTAGATGATTGCAGCAGCCAGTCGGTTTGATGAGTGATGGTGGAACACGCTGGCCTCATGAGTCAGTCATCCCACACTAGTTCTGTTCACACCGCTGAACAATGTCCATTAGAAAGAAAACACTAATAATCAAATGCAGAGATTGCTTATTTGAACATAATGAACCTTTTAACAGCTGTTATACAACAATTCATCATCTCAAAGGCCTCGGTGAAATAAATAACAACACAAAACTGCTGCAGATAGTTGATCTTTTAACGTTTTGCACTTTCATGTGTGATAAAGACTAAGCTAAATGCTTAATGGTTAAAAATGTAATAGCATTTTTATGCTCTTATGTTGCTTTTTTAGCTGTGGAGACTTCATGGAGATATCGGTTGTGTTTTCTTTAAATATCAACTTTGTTTCTGATGTTTCTGCTGAAAGTCCTGACAATATTTGACCATTCAAATGGAAATTTACACTGATCCTGAAAATCATGAAAAGGGTGTCTGCCATGCTTATTTGTCCTGAATGATAAAATATATAATCATAACCTTGAGTAAATCTCACCAGATGCTCAGCAGTTTTAACCAAGCTAAATGTAATTTTATGAAAATATTAATAAGAAAGAGGTTGCAGTCATGTTCAATTTTATTTGAGCACTAATCGTGTAAAGAACTTTAAATGCACAATTATGCAATGGTTTAGTGCAATTATACTTTTAAAAAACACCATGTTCTTAGTGTTTGCATACTCATGAATAAAAGCTTTTCATCTTTGTGAAGTCATTAAAGCAAGTAAATAGATTATAAATACGCCGTTATGTTTGATCAGGTCTGGCATGTTTCAGCATCCTAAACATTATCCAGCCATAGACATACTGTCATCCGTTGAGTGAGGGTAAGCCTGGTGGGTTTTGATTTAATTAAATTCATTTTTGACCAAAATACATAATTCATAACAATGCTTCCTCAAGTGAAAAAGTCCATCCCCTGTTGTTCTCTAATAAAAAAATCTAAAAACATTTTTGTTTAGAATGGTTCTGGACTGTTTTCACTTGTTAACAGTGCTTGATCTGTGCATATTTCTCTCTTGATTCAAATATGGCAACTTTTTCACTGAAGAAAGCAATAATATGGATAGAGGAGTCACATTTTAGCTAGAAATAATGGTTTGAAATTAAAAATGTATTGATGGAATTTTTTCTTACATACATGTAGCTTTTCGCTTCACAAGACATTAATTGATGAACTGGAGTGGTGTGGATTATTGTGATGTTTTTAGCAGCTGTTTGGACTCTCATTCTGACGGCACCCATTCACTGCAGAGGATCCAGTGCTGTTTTATCATACTAGATACATTTGAAAGTTCTGTTATAATTGAACTCTGTGTTGATGTCATCTGTCTAATAAAATGCACACCATATTAAAGCGTCTTTGATGTTTCCATTTGTTTTCTACAAAACAAAACCGGAAATCAAGGGGTTACGACATCTTTGGCAGGCGACACAATGACACTATGGACACGGTCCGTGTAACTAGTTAAAATGGATTATTTCTCTGGATTTAAACATTCTTTGAAACATTTGGGATAATGTAAGTACACAAGTCAGCAAAATATATAACACTGTTCTAGTGGTTTTTGGATATTTTAATAAAAAAATCTTACATGTTGTGCCTTTAAGTCTATTTTGTTTTCTGTTTTTATTTCTGAGACAAATAAAAATAACATCCGATACAAATTTGGTACTTAAACCAATCCCAGCTTTGAAAGAGCATCCACTGAGTTTTCTTTTGGGTTTAGGGCACTTTTTCCAAAACGTTGTTGTTTATTATGATTTTTTTTTTGGGGGGGTTGTTTGTGTTTGGACACTTTGCTTTGAGTATGTACTGAATAATTAATTTTAACCCCCTCCCCCAGTGAATAAATGTAATTTATATAACTGATCGCTTAAGCTTGATTATCTCCCTTCTCATTCACTATGTTCGCCTATGAATAATGCATTGGGTCAGTCTGTCTAAGGGGATTATCATGTTATCTTTGTTTATTCACAGTGATTGTCTTATGCTTTAGCCGCAGGTTAACATGTTTCATAGGTGATTTTGAAGGTTACATGAGGCTCATTTAGTTCATTTGTTTCCTCACCAGAAAACATACAAGAAAGAGCATCTTTATGACAGTTTCAACAAAACCACAAATTCCTATTTGTGTATATATAATATATATATATATATATATATATATATATATATTTTATGATATTATTATGTTTTTTGAAACAAATGCAAAGTCACAATCACCACCTGCTCATCTTCTCCTTTTGTATTTCCTTGAATAAAAACGTTTTAAAGGGATAGTTCACCCAAAAATGAAAATTTGATGTTTATCTGCTCCTGGGCATCCAAGATGTAGGTGACTTTGTTTCTTCAGTAGAACACAAATGAAGATTTTTAACACAAACAAAGATTTTTAACACAAACCGCTGCAGTCTATCAGTCTTATGTTTTTTTTTTTTTTTTGTCAGTGCAAAAAAAAAAAAAAAAAAAAAAAAAAACACAAACAAAACCAAATTAAACCCTGCGGTTCGTGATGATACATTGATGTGTAAAGACACAAAATGATTGGTCTGTGCAAAAACTGAACAGTATTTATATTGGGGGTTTTGGGGGTACCTTTGATTCACGCAATGTCAACAACAAACAAACAAACTTATCTACATCTTGGAAGGCCTGAGGGTGAGTACATTTTCAGTGTCTTTTCATTTTTGGGAATTAATTTATATTTAAAGATTTTAAAAAGGCACTTTATATAATGCAACTGATATTTTTCAGAAAACAACAGATACACCTAAAGTTCTTTGTCATATTAAGCGAGAAAAGAGAACCACTGATCTATGATTTAGCAAGGGCCAATTCCTTCCACATTTACCCTTGTGTGATTTCAACACAAGCTGACTAAAAATCAGCAGATGTGATGCCATTAAATTACCATTACTGTTTACCTATACTGTTACCTCATTCGTTTAGCATGCATGTGTCTTTGCTTCTTTTTTTTTTTCTTTTTTTTACATTTGAGGAAAATTGTGTCAAGACACACGAACATGTGTGAACACAACAATTCACCCAAACTAGATCATGTGGAAGCAGAAAGACAGAGACTTCCAAGCCCAGAAAGTTTCCAGACCAGACCAGGAAATTTGATTTCTGCATCTTACATCTTGTACAAATGTAATTTGTTGGAGTGTGTGTGTGTATGTGTTTGCCCCAAACATCTCTTTTATATATATATATATATATATATATATATATATATATATATATATACAGCACAGGTCAAAAGTTTGGAAACATTACTTTTTTAATGTTTTTTGAAAGAAGTCTCTTCTGCTCATCAAGCCTGCATTTATTTGATCAAAAATACAGAAAAAAACAGTAATATTGTGAAATATTATTACAACTTAAAATAATAGTTGTTCTATTTGAATATACTTGAATATATAAATAATTTATTCCTATGATGCAAAGCTGAATTTTCAGCATCATTACTCCAGCCTTCAGTGTCACATGTAACATCCAGTCTATCACATGATCATTTAGAAAATCATTCTAATATTCTGATTTATTATGAGTGTTGGAAACAGTTCTGCTGTCTAATATATTTGATGATAAAAGGTTAACAAAGAACTGCATTTATTCAAAGTAAAAAAATAAAAATTCTAATAATATATATTCTAATAATATATTTTCTCTACTATCAATTTTTATCAATTTAACACATCCTTGCTGAATAAAAGTATTGATTTTATTTAAAAAAAAGAAAGAAAAAAAAATTACTGACCCCAAATTACTGACCAGTAGTGTATATTGTTATGTACAAAATATTTATATTTTAAAAACATAGCTTTTTTTTTTTTTTTTTTTTTTTTACTTTTTGTTCATCAAAGTATCCTAAAGAAGTATCACATGTTCTGAAAAAATATTAAGCAGCAGAACTGTTTCCAACTTTGATAATGAATCATCATATTAGAATGATTTCTAAAGGATCATGTGATAATGATCCTAAAAATTCAGCTTTGCATCACAGAAATAAATGATAATTTAAAGTATAATAAATTTAAAAACAATTATTTTAAATTGTAATAATATATCACAATATTTACATTTTTTTTCTGTATTTTTGATCAAATAGATGCAGGCTTGATGAGCAGAAGAAACTTCTTTCAAAAACATTAAAAATAGTAATGTTTCCAAACTTTTGACCTGTACTGTATATATATATAACAAAAGTCCATTGTTACAGTGTATCCTTTAGGACGCCAAATAAATGTGCATGATTTAGAAACAATCATTATTCTCAATGTTTCTTTTCAGTCCTTTGAGTATGGTAAGATCTGACCTTTGACCTTTCCTTTAGCAACCTTTGCAAATACTAAACCTTACTCTTATTATTATTTGTACTACTGTTTAAACTAAAATGTATAGTTTATTCCAGAAGGAAGCAGCAAAATTGTACTGAAGCAAATATTTTTAGAGCAATATGAGAGCACTAGAGGAATATTTGAAGTGTTGTATTCTGGCATCACACAAAGCTTCATACATTTGTCTTAGTTTGCATCTATTATGCTTCTGAGTGCATAGGAAATGGTTGTGAATTTTTCCCTCTGGTGTAATAAAGAATGCGTAGACTGTAATCATCACAAATGCCCCTCCAATATCCAGACGATTGCACAGTGATTGCAAGGCTTTCTTTACTTTAGCCAAACTTTCTTTAGTGTAGGGAAATATGTGTTACCACGCTTTTGTGATGCTAACGGTGCTAAATCATAGTTTTAAAAAGTTGCAGAATGTTTGATTTAGCAACTTATGGAGAAAAATAGAAAATTACATGCCTTTTGAATGTTTTTTATAGCTTGGAGAAGTTTGAAGTTGCATGGGTTTGAATCACATCAGAACAGGAACAAATCAGTGTACGAACAGTTTAATATCAAAAACATAAAAGCTAGAAAAAAAATGTTTAAAAAGGGAGGCAGCTAAGAAAACAATGGCCAAAAACTGTTTTTCTACCTGAGGAAATATTAGATGAGCGTTTGAATTAAATTATGTGCTAATGTTGTTATGAAGGAACCCATTAGTCGATACACTCAGGCACAGTGTCAACTCATTAGTGAAATGAGGATTTGTTACAAATGGCATCAGCTTTTCCCTCTTCCCATTGCTGTGAAGCAGTCTTGCATTTTAGCTGCAATTCCTTTCAGTAGTTTATCATAACATTTACAAGCCATTCAGTGTATTAATTTAGCAATAAGATATGAGATGAGCTGTCATATTGTGTTATTATAGCCTAATTATATTGGATTAAAATGTGATTTTGTAAAAATACTCTTTTTTTTCTTAATATATGAAACACAATATTTTTTCAAAAGGACAATAGTTTTATAATAAAGTATATTTTAGTATATATAACATTTATTTAAATCTCTTTATATTAAAACTATTTACAATTGCCTTTTTTAATGTAGAAATATAGTATTTTACTTAGTATATATATAAAAAAAAAACATTTATAATATAAAGATATTAAAATAAAACTATATTTGATACTATATAAAATATATTATTTATAGTTATTTATATATAGTTTCTCACACGCTTATTAAAGAGGCATTCAGTCGGTTGATGTCAGGGCACACAGGGTTTGTTCGAACAATGGTATAAAGGTATTAGGTATAATTTATACTAATGATTCAACGATTCGAGCCACTGCGCTTTTCATAACTAAACGCTTGTTCGTTTGTTTGTTTTTACTCGCTCGTTTTTTTCTTCACATTGTTTTAGTAGTTTAAATAAAAAAATATTTTTTTTGTTTCATTTTGTTTTGTTTTTACCAGAAAAGTATGTTTCTGAATAATTTTCAAATTATTAATTGTAATATCTGTATTTAGGTTGTTACCCCCTAAGCTTCAATGTAGTTAGCTTGTTCATTAACTAGCTACTTCCAAACAATTGTTTGACTGTTGTTTGTTTACTTTAAATTCTAGGTAGCTTCTAACTTGATAATACAATTTTAAATTGGACCATGTGTGCTAACTGCTAGGCCGTGGCTCTGAGGGCTAAAGTCCCATGGTGAAATAAACACCTGGCTATTCTTTTTCAGCAGCGTGTGTTCGCTAGTCTTCCATGAGTCGAGGGTTACAGGTGATAGTGGAGGTCTAAGCCCTGAATTAAGACGTGTGTGTGAGGGTGCTAACACCTCCCACCCACTGTATCCCACGCTGAATAATTTCCTCTAATTGTGCCATAGTCGCTGTGAATGAGTAATCAGCAGACATATTGAAAATGCTAAATCAGAGCATTGCTTTTGTGTATGGTGGGAGGCTTGTTCATCATCGCTTTTTCGTTAGTTTTGCAAATTTGTGTTTCATTGGGCCACGGAGAAATATAGAGCTGAGTATCATCAGCATAACAGTGAAAGCTTTTTTTTTTTTTTTTTTGGGTTAGTGATAGATTTGGATATGATTAACTTTAGTGTATTTGGTACAATGAGACTTATGTCCCCGTTTTCACAGACAAGGCTTAACTAAAATATAAGTCTGAGCTGTTTCAGCTGAAAGAAACTTGCACTAATTGATCTTAAAATATATCTGTGCCCTTGTTTTGTCTCAAGATGCACACCAGTAATGTTTTTTTTTCCAAGGCACATTTATAAAAATTACTTAAATGTCCTAATTGAACTGTGGCCTAATCCTGGCTTAGTCTAAGCCCTTTCTGTGAAACAAGGCCATGGTGTATTTAAGCTGTCTATTGCTATGGCAAAGCTTAACAACTCCCTACTGAAAATACAGCTAAAACCAGCCTTAACTGTTTGGCTGCTATGGCTGGTCTCCCAGGCTGGTTTTAAAGTGGTTTGACATCCTTTTAGCTGGTCAGGCTGGGAGACCTGCTAAAAGATCAAACAAGCTTAAACCAGCTAAGACTAGACAACCATCTTAGGCTGGTTTTAGCTGGTTGCTAAGTTTTTTGTTTTTTTTGTTTTTTTTGTTTTGTTTTGTTTTGTTGTACTAAATCAGCTGGTTTTAGCTGGCTTTTTGCTAAATCAACTGGGTTTAGCTGGTTTTAACCATTTTTTTTAAACTGTTGTTTTTTAGTAAGATTTTTTCATTCATGTTAAATGTTAAATCACTTTAGCAACACTCTAGCCACCACCCCCAAATACCCTAGCAACCACTCTGAATACCTTAGCAACCGGATTGCAATAACCTGTCAACCACCCAGAGCACCCTAGCAACCACCTAGCAACTACTATGAGTACGCTAGCAACTGCATAACAACACTATAGCAACCACCCCATGTATATTAGCAACTGCAGAACAACACCCTAGCAACCACCCAGATTACCTTAGCAACTGCATAGCAAAACCCTAGTAACAATCCCAATTACTCTAGCAACCTTATAGCAACACCCTAGCAACCACCCAGAATACCCTAGCAACTGCATAGCAAAACCCTAGTAACCATCCCAACTACTCTAGCAACCTTATAGCAACACCCTAGCAACCACACAGAATACCCTAGCAACTGCATAGCCACATCCTAGGGACAGACACATCTGAGAGACAGCATGACCTTAAAACTTTAAACTTTAAAACTGCTTTTAACTGCTTCAGATTTCACATTTTAAAACTACTTTAAACTTTCAAGCTAAGCTTTCTCAAGCCAACCTCAAAAACATTTTTATATAGTTGTTTGTAATTGTTTATAGTCTGCTGCCTCAGTTTTCGCCATGAAAATGAACTTAATCCCAAAAACATTTCCACTGCATTTCAGTCTTGCCACAAATGGACCAGCTGACATCATGTCAGTGATTCTCTCATTAACACAGGTGAAAGTGTTGAGGAGGACAAGGCTAGCGATCACGCTGTCATGCTGACTGAGTTAGAATAATGGGCTGGAAGCTTTAAAAGGAGGGTGGTGCTTATGGTCACTTGCAAGGAAACGTGCAGTTATCATTGCTTTGCACAAAAAGGGATTTACAGGCAAGGATAATGCTGCTTGTAAGATTGCACCTAAATCAGTTTTATTTTATAAATAATACTGTTTTTGTGTCACAGAATGTAGTTTTAAGAGTTTTTTAGGCAGGAATGTACCTGTTTAGACTTCAAATGTGCGGTTTGTTAATAAAGATAATGCCTATTTTTCAGAGATGTGAGCTCCAGGGCATCAGCGGACGTTCAGTGCTCATGAGCACGCTGAGAGCAGCCTCACCTCGGCCAGATCTTCTGGAATTTTCCGCTGACCATGTCTCTATAGTGGTTAAACATGAGATATTATTCATTTGGGGTAAATGTAATGGCCAGTCTTTGGTCTCAATAATCTATTATTTGTTCAAGAGCAAATAATTTTGTCTGAGGGCATAATCTCAGCACGTTATATTTTATAAATTTAATGCTGTAAATCAGAGTGCTGCCTTTGTACTTGTGACTGAATTGCCTAATAGTAGTAATTGTAGTAATTGTTTTTAATTGTAGTATTTAGAATTGGGCAACGGTGTATTTGTGATGGTGATTAGTTACATTGTTCCACCATTAGATGGCGACAAGAGACTGTTTTTATGAGTGAGTCTGCAGTAAAGACTTTTATATTGAAAGAGACTGAAATAGGGTTGTAAACAAGCAAGTTATTTTTACTTTCAACAGTACCTTCAAATGCACTGAGCAGTGCTGTCATCGGAAATCACCCTAAACAGATGAACCGACAGTACGACAAAGATATCAAACATTTTTTTATTGTGAATATGAGACTGAGCTGAAGAATGAATGCTGTATCAGATGCAGGTAATCACATTCACTCAGTCCATCTCTCTCCTATAATACAGTGAGCTTTTCATACAGTGACACATGAAGCTTCTAATGAAGCAACTCAACGTTTACTAATTGTCCTCTTGAATTATTGACATACTATTTTCCTGTTTAATATTGTAAAGTTGCTTTGACACAATCTCTATTAGATAAAGCGCTATATAAATAAAGATGATTTAACTATTATATGTGTGTGTACACACAGTATGTATATATAATAGTAGTATACATGTAGTATTTAATTATGTATTAAACTTATATCATTTATATTATATTTATATATTACATACACATGCACACACACCACAGGCTTTAACTAGAAAAGAAATTCACCAGAGCCTGTGATGGAAAAGAAACTTTAGGATGGAGACTGACTTTAATATTGCCTTATTTTATAAATGTTTTCATAAATATCTGATGGTGCTGACAAAGGGTAGGGACACAGCTGTGAAACCTTTTGTATGAGCTAATCTTTTTAGATGAACCTCTTCCTTCTTCCAGCACATTAAGTTTCTTCGAAAGATCCACATTTATATTTATGTTTCTTAAGTTTGATATGTAAACCTGTATGAATTATTGTGCTGTGGACTGAGCACAGCTGGTTTTAGGGGTATAGTGAGCGTTAATGTCATAACCTTGATAAAATCAAGAAAAAATAATATGTTTGGTACATATGAGAACACATGGGGTATTTTATGTCTGCTTGTAAATTTACATAATATATCCAATTTATCAGGTTTTGCACCTTATTAGATGTAAATGTATTTATAGACACAGTAACTACGAGGTTTTTTGTTAGTTTCTCTTAGTATCTCTCAGCAACCGATTAGAGGCCTTATAAGGAGGAAAGATAAATGAGCTACGCATGGACATTATCATAACCTCCACTCTACGAGGGATCAGTTTGCATATCAGTTGCAATATCAGTTTGCAGAAGACTAAAGCAGCTCCATTATTCATCACAGGGTCACATATGCGGGTGAAATGTTGTCAGTGGTGGTCTCAGTTGTGAGAGTGATCTCCCATTATGCAGGTTGCTGCACTTTATGCACACGTATGTATGCTGGTGCACGTGTTTGTTTCAAACAAGCAGTGAAGGCTCTGAAGTGCAGTTTGTCTGCATTTTCATGAGTTTCCCTCCTAGTGGCACAAAAAAAAAAAAAAAAAAAAAAAAAAAAAAAAAAAAGATACGCTATTAATGTGAAAGACAATGTATGAAACCAAGTGGTGTTTCTTTTTAAGAAAAACAGCACAAGCACATATTTTTGAAGCAAAACATTGATTTTAAATGGTTTTATAAGGTCTTTATTTTAAACAATTTATCTAAGTGTCACTGGTTTTCAAATGTTGAAGCAATGTGACCGACTTCATCCAGTAAAAATCACTAAAACACCAGTCATTTAAAAGTCACTGAGCTGAATAAGAAAAATTAAGTTTTGCAGATGCCACTTGGTTTGATATATTGCTGTTTTCTTTAATAAAAAATACATTTTCCTTCTTCCAAATATTTTTTGGTGCATATATGTAACTAAATGTTACTTTATTTTAGTATAACTGGGGTACTAATATAGGTTTTATATATATATATATATATATATATATATATTTCTACTCTTCAGTCTGTCTCTATCGCTTCTTTCTTGTTTGGTCAGGATATGTGCACTCTGAAAAAATTCTATTAAAAGCAGCACCTAGTTTGAAAAGTGGGCAGTCTGTCTGAGTCATTCCACTATAAACCATACTGATATATTATAAAAAATATTAGGCCTTAATCAAAAAAGAACTTATATAATTACAGTAAAAATTAAAGTATTTAATAAGGTATATATATTTATCCAATAAATAATATTATATAATTATATAATAGAATTTTATATAATACAAAATATTATATATATATATATATATATATATATATATATATATATATATATATATATATATATATTCATTATTTTATATTATATAAACCATCCTTAGCAGTTTTTTTTTTTTTTTTTACTGTGGTACATTTTAACCACATTTACATTTTGAAAAACACTGGAATTAATGTTGACTTACCTTGATTTATGGATAATAATATAATATAATATAATATAATATTTAATATTTGATATTATATAAAACATCCTCACTTTATTATTATTATTATTATTATTATTATTTTATTGTGGTACATTTTAACTATGTTTACATTTTAAACAACACTGGAATTAATGTTGACTTACCTTGATTTATGGATAATATAATGTAATATAATATAATATAATATAATATAATATAATATAATATAATATAATATAATATAATATAATATAATATAATATAATATAATATATGTTCTTAGACCCTAATTTTTAACTGACTAATTTTCAGTACAAAATATAGATTATATTTATTCCATTGAAAAATTATAAAATGTCACTAAATATTGTCCCACTGACTTTTAACCAAAGTTTCTAATTTTTCAGCTGGTTTGTGACTGGGCTGGAATCACCCCACTGTTTCTCTGCTGCATTCACTGATGCTACTGTGGACGTTATTCGTTGGGGATTCAGGTGATAAATCACTCCCAGAGGGATTCAGAAACATATTCTCCTCTCACTGCACCACGGGAAACAGAAAACATCACACTGAAGATGTAGAGCTACAGTGAGGGATTTGCATGCTACTGCAAGCAAATCCTGTTACTTTTTATATTATGATGTAAAGGAATAGTTCACATAAACATGAAAATGAACTGAAACTGTACTCACCCTCAGACCGTCCAAAATGTAGATGAGTTTGTTTCTTCACTGAAACAGATTTGGGGAAATTTAGTATAACATCTCTTGCTCCCCAATGGATCCTTTGCAGTGAATGGGTGCTGTCAGAATGAGAGTCCAAACAGCTGATTAAAACATCACGATAATCAACTGTAATCCACATCAAATAAAATCAAGTGAAGTGAAAAGCTGCATGTTTGTAAGAAACAAATCCATCATTAAGATGTTTTTTAACTTCAAATGTGTCCTCCCTATTGCTTTCTCTAGTGGAAAAGTTGTCTCATCTAAATCAGGGGAGAAATATGCAAAAATCTAACACCGTTTACAAACAAAACCAGTCCAAAACAGTTTTAAACAAATTTGTCTGTCGATTTTGATGTGAAAAGACAACAGGTGATTGAAAAAGTTTTCACTGGAGGAGGCATTATTATGGATTATGGATTACTATTGTGATGATTTCATCAGCTTTTGTTTGGACTCATTTCAGTGGCTACTCACATTCTAAACTCTCATTCATATTCATTAACAAAGAAAGTGTGAATATGTTGGTACCTGTAAGTTATACTGCATGTCTCCGCCTTCTAATTATAAGCTTGGGTTGAGCAGACAGTAAAATCGACAGAGTAAAGAGGGAAAAAAAACACATTTAATCCTTTATATTAGCAAAAGTTCAATAGGAGACAGCAGGAGAGGTAGGCCAGTGTTCTCCTAGCTTGAGAAATCTTTCAAAACATAATTTTTCCCTCATAGTGCTGAGCTGGCAGAGGCAGAAAGAGCTTTGAAATAAATGATGTGGTTTTCTGCATCTCTCCATGAAAGTTATTCTTCATATCTTCATCCTAATGTTATTTTCAATATGTCTGTCAAAGCTGTATATAGATGTCATATAAAACGCCTACCTTTCTAAAGAAAATATGAGTGCTGCTTGCATGTGCAAAAGTTTCCAAGGAGCTGATATGGGAAAACTCTGCAGTCACCAGGGTGTTTCTAGGTGGTTGCTAGGCCATTGCTAAATTATTATATATATTTTTTTTTTGACTTGTCTCAAGGTTTGACAGTGCAAAATTTCACATTCACAACTAATGTGACATTTCACATCTGCAACTTTATAACCCAAATGCAGAGTACTTTTTAAGAGTTTTGCATGTTGGTGGCCTGAAAATACAGGTTTTTGAAAACCGTACTGTTATCGCAAATTTGTAAAAACGGCACATGTGTATTCATTTTTGAATCTATAGGAATGCATATGTGAGCAGACGCATAGCGTTTCTTTACAAAGTGACAGTTTTTACTACATTGTTGTGCTAAAAAAAGAAGTAAATGATTGATGGGACTGCACCCGGAAAATGGTTCATGTGTTGATTTTGCAGTATGTTTCGTCGGACAGCTAATAAGCCGGATGTCCCATAGGGCATCCAGGTTATCTCGGAGCCTCTGCCTCCTGAGAGCGATATTATTGAAATCAAAAGCTGTAACACAAGCAGCCATAATGATAATGAGGTGCAATGAGAAACCAAGCTCTCTGCGGGATAATGGGAGATCGTGAGCTCACCGTACTTAATGAGTGTAATTAGACAGTAGAGCGTCTGATTCACAAAATGAGACTCGTCACACAGACACAGCCGCGGCCCTCACTGTGCTGAGGTGTTTCAGAGGTGGCTGTGGCTGTATGTGAACATGGTCTGGATCAATCTTTAAGGTCCATAGGTTCTATGAAGGTGTTTGTATTATGAGCTGCAGATGTCTTTTTAAGTAAGCAGATAGATGGCCACTGCATGAATTAATAATAAGTCATTTTAGTGTAAGAAAATTAAATGTTTCCATTCACAAGCCCCCAGTGTATAAACTATATATTATAATTTGTTTACTGCAGGGGTGTTCTCGTTTTTTTTTGATGGCAGGACCCCCAAAATATGATTATAAAATATAAAAGTTAAATATTTATTTTCATAGATTGTTTAATGCTTTTGAAAGAAGTGTCTTACTTTATGCTTACCCAGGCTGCATATATTTGATCAAAAATACAATAAAACAATAATATTACGAAATATTATTACAGTTTAAAATAACTGTTTTCTATTTTAATATATTTCAAAATGTCATTTATTCCTGTGATGCAAAGCTGAATTTTCTGCACCATTTCTCCAGTCTTCAGAGTCACTCTAATATGCTGATTTGCAATCAATATGCAATCATTCTAATATGCTGATTTGATCTTAAGAAGCATTTGTAATTATTATCAATGTTGCAAACAGTTGTGCTGCCTAAGAGTTTTGTGGAAACCTTGATAAATTTGTTCAATATTTAAAAATGGAAAGTTGTAAAGAACAACATTTATTTGAAATAGAAATCTTTTGTAACATTATAAATAATGTGTATATATGTATATACTGTATACACACACACACACACACACACACACACACACACACACACAAAACCCCAATTCCAAAAAAAGGGGCATTTTGTAAAATAAAAAAATAAAAAATAAAAAAAATCATGACTCTGTGATTTGTTTATTATCTTTAAACTTTATTTAATTGAATTATATCCAATGTTTTCACTGACCAGCTTAGTTATATCTTATAAATATAAGCAAATTTTGATTTTGATGGCTGCAACACACTACAAAAAAGTTGAGACAGAGGCATGTTTAACACTCTTGTCACATCCACTGCCCTTTTAATTACAATATTTTACCGTTTGAGAATTGCTATGGATACTAACTGTTAAAGTTTTGCTTGCAAAATTTTTGTCCAATCTCGCTTGATACAAGACTAGATAGTCATTATTGTCTGATTCTCCATTTCATGATGGGCCATACATTATCAGTAGACAGATCTGCTGGCCAGTCAGTCACATTCACATGCGTCTACGAAACCGCACTGTTGTAGCACATGCAGAATGAGAGCTGGCATTATCTTGATCTAATAACCATGGACTTCCTATGAAAGACATAATCTTGATGGCAAAATATGTCTCTGTACAATTCAAATATATGCCTCCATGTCGTTGGTACCTTCGCACATATGCCAGTCACTCATGCCGTTTGCTCTGCTGCGGCCCCATACCATGACAGATGCTTGCTGGATGGTCCCTTTGGTCTTTGGGACTGAGAATTTGATGTCCGTTTTTCCCAAAAACAAGCTGAAATGTGGACTCATCTGACCATACAGAACACATTTCCACTGTCTTTTTGACTATCTGAAATGAGCTCTGGCCCAGAGAACCCCATGGCATCACTGCTTAGAATTGCTTTCTCCTAGAGTAACGGAGATTCAAGTTGCATTTATTGATGCAGCAGCAGACTGTGGTAAATGACAGCAATTTTCTAAAGTGCTCCTGAACCTGTGTGGCTTTCTTTAACACAGCCGCATGACGGTTTCTTATGCAATGATATCTGCGGGATCAAAGGTCACACACGCAGGTTTGTGGGCACTGAAACCTCCATCTGCATTAAGAGTATAAATGTCTTTCTATATGTCATTCTCCTCCAGTGAACACTAAAACTCTGGCAGTTTGGACCTGAGCAGTGATGTTTGAATGTGTTGACGAAGCAGGAAATGAGGACAAAAGGGACAGATTAATTCAACCTAGCTGCATAATGCTGACTGACGATGTGCCACAAGACTTCAGATGATGTCTGAAATCATGCCTTTGGAGATGACTAAGTGAATTCATAGTATGTAGTATGTATACTGTACACATCTGTTCTTAATAATTCAATCCCTACAGAGTGTCCTGCTTGATATCTGAACAGAATATGATCCCAAATGTTATTGTATGCCATCTTTCGGGGACAAACACGTCAATTCCTTCACTTCCCGGGCTTTGAGAAGTCAGAAATAAGTCTTGGATATGTGCAGTGGTTGCATGCGCAGATGTCTGTTTAGTCTGAGCTTTGTCGCTGAGATCATCCTGTAGCTTGCTGCCATGGCTCAGTGTCAGCAGACCTGCCGTGGATTGCTTCTGTAATTGGTATGGTGTTTTTCCAGCTGTGGATGTGAATTGATTCAGTGCTGGAGAAGAGCGGAGCTCTACAGTATATTAGGAAGAGTGGCACATGGAATGAATTTTCAGCATGCGGTAGGATGTGAGGAGTGAGGTTTGTTATGGTGTGTTTTCTCAGCTCCTGCTGGAAGGATCCGAAGGATATGTGGTTGTAATGCAGCGAGGGGTTTTCGTCATCCGTGTGAGCAGGCGGTCAGCCAGGCTTGATCTTGTGTGTTTGGGTGATAAAATGACTCATAAAAAGTTTGTTTGTCTGATCTATAATAGAGAGCTGGATTGCTCATGACGTCATAAAAGTGAAGCCTCGGCGCCACCATATTGGTATTCCCTAGTATTCCCATACATTCCATTGAATTAATAGGAAATCGATGAAATGAGAAAGCATCACCTAACAATTCAGTGTTTTTATATCTGAAGTATCCATGTACATTCTTAAACCTCCTGATCCTGTAAACAGTTCTTAGTTTAATGTCGGGAATTTCCCCTGCGTAAAAGTTACATGTCCTACACTGCAGCGATTATCAGATGAACAAATCCACAACATATGCATTTCAAATGACAAAGTGGTCCTGAAATCTGAATAATGCAAATACAGTATATTTATTTTATTTATTTAAAACAATTTTTTTTCCACATATATTTTTCTTCTGATTTAAGGGGTTGAAATGTGGCCTTGGTGTGTTTTGGTCAGATTCCCATTTCTGTTTTCTTCTGAAACTTTTGTCAGCATCTCATGGAACGATCTTGTCTTTCATCTAGAGTAAAGCTAATGAGTTCCTGCGAAATGTACACGCTCATTGATGTCACATCGACGTGTTTGGAGAAAAAGCACCGCTGAGCATTTGTTCATGGCATCGTTCATTATTTGGAGGCCATTGCGATTCGGCACACCACATCTCCTGCTCGGAGAAAAGCCTTCTGTGCTGTAGGCTTCCCTTGACTTTCAAGAGCGGAAGGGTCTTTTGAAGGAGAAGAGGCAGAGAGGGTTCAATCGATTTACTCCTCGAAGAAAATTTCTAAATGGGTTTCTCTTTTATTTAGCAGCAGGGCTGTCAGTCATCAAAGTGTTCGGGGGAGAGAGGAGAGGGGACAGATCAGATCATTCGTGAATGTAAATGAAGATCAGGAGCGCTGTGAAGGTTACAACCACTGCTGAACTTCAGCAGCTGTCAATCAGACATCTGTATCATTAGTTCCAAGTGCCATTCACTTGATTCGCTTTATGAAAACATTGAGCTGAAGAATGAAAATGATAAGGCCCTTAAAGCACACATGCTTGAAGGTCATCTCATTGAGTTTCACGTTAGATATTCATCTTGACAGATGCTCAAATATTCTCCTAGTCACCTAGACTTCAGGTGATTTTTACGTAATGAAAGAGCCATGCGCAGGTCTCACCTAGCCGTTGTTAGTCTAGAAAAAGTACAGGAATCCCAATATTATGATAATTATTTTTTTAGTAATTAGTGAGGAATAAGGCAGCACTGGCTCTATGTGTGAAAAGTAACATTTCAGTGTTAACTGAACCGAAAAATTTACACACAAAGAAAAACAATTGTTTTAATCAGACTAGTTTGTGATTAAATCATTCACTTAATCATTTATGAACTGAATTAACAGATTCATTGACAACATTCTACTTAAAAGAATGATATTAGACATTATTAGTTCTGATGTCAAATGAAATAGCACATTTTCAGCTTCATAAGAATTAATATTTTCATGCTTTTATGATATTTTAATGTAGTTAAATATAGTTAATACGTTTAATCTTAATGGAAGAAAATATATAGGTTTGGGGTCAGTAAGATTTTTTAAACAAAATTAATAGTTTTAAATACTTTGAAAACATTTATAATATCAGAATTTTTTTTTTTATTTCAAATAAATACTATTCTTTTGAATGTTCTGTTCAACAAAGAAATGGTTTCCGCAAACATATGAAGCAGCACATCTGTTTTCAACATTTAAAAAAAAAAATAATAATAAATGTTTCTTGAACAGCAAGTAAGCATATTAGATTAATTTTTGAAGGATCATGTGACACCCAAGACTGGAGTAATGATGCTATTTTAATTATATTAAAATAGTAAACAGGTTGTAATAATAAATTTCACAATGTTATGTTTTTATGACATTTCTTCTAATCCTGCAAAACTAAACACCAAAAGAAAAAATATATATTTACAATGCAGGTAATTCTTTACTCTAATATAAAACATGTATTTCTCAGCAACAACCTTCTCTGGCAGAATCTATTATGTTGTTTTAATGTATCTGACAGTATTTTAATTTAGATGTTTCTTTTAAACATGTTTTTGAAATGTGCAATTCAGAGAGCTGCACGAGCCACTTTTGCAGTATCTGCGCCGTCAGCATGTTTAAATGTGTCTTTACATATCACCAAAATAGAATCGATGTGCTCAGAATATGTGTGCCATTTCACTGTTATCTGACTCATTCACACACATGTTGGCCTAATGTACACTGAAAATATATGACAGAGATGAATGTGTGTACAGTACATTTCCATAAAGACCACACAGAGTAGAAACCTGCAGTGCGGAAACTCATCTGTCCTGTACGAAACGACACACACAAGCTGCACATGACAGTGCATTCTGAATGCCCAACTTGCTGGATAAAAAAAAACAATATACAGTATATCTCAGAGTAAAAGAGGATGAAACCACATAAAAACAGACTGCAGTCTTGTTACACAAGCATGTGGTGGGACTGGAGAAAACTGAAGTGGTTTTACCAGATACAGGATACAGATACAGGGAAATTCAACCAATAGCAGAAAAAGTAAAAAGTAGTTAGATATGCCACTAACAAAAAGAAACTAGCTACATTGAAGATATATTGCAGTGAATGGATGCTCTCAGGAAAACATCACAATAATAAACAAGCAATCCACACGACTCCAGTCCATCAGTTAATGTCTGGAAAAGTGAAAACCTGTGTGCTTGTGAGAAAAAAAAATCAATCATTAAGGCATTTATACTTTAAACCATCACTTATGGACCAAATACAGACAAATTAACACTAAATACAACTAAAAACATTTAAAATAGAACAAAAAATGTGTATGTTGTGTAAATGTCTGTTCGAATTTAATTATGTCGGTGTTGTGTGTGTGATATATAAATACAATGCATGTATACATATAAATGCAAAAAACTGTAAAGCGATGCAGCATTTTGTTCTGCTCCAGTACTGTTGGGCAAAGCTACTGAGAATCTAGTTAGTAGTCATACTTTTAGTTAGTTATTTCCCAATGCTGATTGAAAACGACTCAAAACATACTGATTTTCTTATACAAATTAGCAGCTATAGCTAATGAGTGAAGGGGGCGAGTGTTTTTCGAGAGGATTCAGGTGTTTAAATGAGCGTTGTGTGTTGGGACTCGCTGCTTTAGCTGAATGCATAAGGAACAGGCAGATTGTTGGACAAATGAAGGCCCCGGACTTCTAGTTGCTCCGAGGATTGGCTAATTGAGCAAACAATTATTTTGGCATTCAGCGCACACTATGCAGATTTGTTTTGAAGACAGCTGTCAGGATGACTCCATCTGAATAAGTCAACAAGGAGTCTTATTTAAAATATGGTAATTGTGTTCATTTTTAATTAATTTTGGGAAGAAAAATAACTTTTCCTGAAGCTTTCAACTGCCAATGTGGAAATAGATTAGTGTAAAAATGCAGGAAAACATACATTTTCACCTCTGTATGTAGTGGACGTGGGCGAAATCATAACCCAGTTTAATTTACTGATTACACTGTTTTTGCATGACTTAAACTCTTTAGGGGCCAGAGGACTGGCGAAATTACCACTTCACTTTTGTGATTCATTTTTTTCAGTCTATTGTTTCCTTTGAAATGTTTTTTTTAATTTGAAGTGAATGCACTTATCCAAAGCAAACGAACAATCACCACTTGTGCACCATTGTCCAGTATGTTTACCCACAATACCTCAATTGAATCATTTCATGTCCCATATTTGAAACTATCACAGAATCCCAATGGAGCTCCTGCTCTTTAAATGTATCTGTTGTCACAGAAGGTTTTGGAAAATATCTAACATCTACATTACAATATCTCATATTGCATTTTCGACTGCGCTTCTGAACAGCGTGCCGTGACCTGATTCATGTTGATTCATGCTTTATAATGCATGGCTGTCTTTAGCAGGGCTGCGGTTCAGTGTGCACAAGAACAGGGGCTGTTAGTGTTGGATAGATGGATGAGAGAGAGAGGGAGAGAGAGAGAGAGAGAGAGAGAGAGAGAGAGAGAGAGAGAGAGAGTGAGAGAGAGAGAGAGATGACCTACAGACTTAACCCACAGGACCCCACTGAGAACCTGCATCTGCTCTCTTCAGATAAAACATCTGACAACCACAAATATGTTTTAGGATTGTTAATTAAACATTTTGAATTAATTACATCATATGCTGATTAATCAACCATACTGAATTGCATGTTTTCTAGTAAAAGCACTCAAATGATGATAATTCAAAGACTTTGTAATACTGGGAGCATTGAATAGACATTCCAAAAATTTGATTTTGTCCAGCTTTTTATGAATGTGAAGGTGATTATTCACCTTTGTCCACAATAATCATTTCTCTTGATGTTTTTCAGGGTCCATTAAATTAATATTTATGCTGCCTTCACGTGCTATCGGAATTATCGTAAATATGAGTTTCGTAGTCAGAAAGTCATATTTACTACTGGGAAACTCTGTGATAATGCTGTGTTCACATCATGTCATGTCACTGTAGGCTTGAGATGACAACACATGACTTTCTATTTGGAGCTGTTCACATCCACGGACTCAAGGTGGTACAAGTAGGAACTTTCAGAAAAGTCCCATCTTACAAGCTGTAATTAAGAGATCTACGAGGACATGAACGCTTTTTGCATGTTGAAACCTTGAAATTACAGTAATTTAAACATGGATTGAGTTGGGTACCAGTCCTTAATCCATAATAACGGTAAACTTTAATCTGTGTATATTTCTCTTCTGAATCAGAAGAGACAACTTTTATGGATTATGGACTTATATTTTAGTTGGAGGCCATAGTTTGAAGTTGTTAATCCTAAGAAACAATTATTACTCAGAAATTGCTTGTAAATTTCACAAATAACTACAAAGAAACTGCAAGTAAAAAGTGAAAGTGAAAGTGACGTGACATACAGCCAAGTATGGTGACCCATACTCGGAATTCGTGCTCTGCTTTTAACACATCCAAAGTGCACACACACAGCAGTGAACACACACACACACTGTGAACACACACCCGGAGCAGTGGGCAGCCATTTATGCTGTGGCTCCCGGGGAGCAGTTGGGGGTTCGGTGCCTTGCTCAAGGGCACCTCAGTCGTGGTATTGAGGGTGGAGAGAGCGCTGTACATTCACTCCCCCCACTTACAATTCCTGCCGGCCCGAGACTCGAACTCACAACCCTTGGATTGCAAGTCCGACTCTCTAACCATTAGGCCACGACTTCCCCACAAACACGTTAAATTAGACATGAAATTCTGAAGTAGAAAGACTGATTTATTTTTCTTGTAAAATCTACTTTACTCCAGCAATTTTTGTTTTATTTAAAACTTAAAAAAAAAAAAAAAAATTTACAATAGGTTTGAGAACACTCGTGTTCCCAGCAGCTGCTGCTGTCAGTAAGACTGTAATCAGAAATTACTGCACTGTTGTTATGAGACATTGTTTTATGCCAATGTGAAATATCACTCCAGCTCAGGAGCAAAGAGTACTAGAATGCTGTTTGGACTGAAAACCACCTAAATTTAATATTCTCTTAATTAGCAGTGTACTCAAAGCGCACCCTTGGGAGAAGTCATTCTCTTAAAAAAACAAGTCCATCAAACATCTCCAGGCTTAATAAATTCAAATTAAAACAAGATGAGGTTGCATAACGTGCCAAAGCACTGTGGAAACAAGTTAAGAAAAACTTTTATCTTGTTGTACACAGATCAGAAGATGGGGAACTTCTAGAAACTTTCTTCCAATCTTTAGCCATGATGTTTAAAACTAGAAACTTTATAACTCTCACATCTGTCATACAGCATGTCTGTAGATAGAACTCCAATAATGTGCCAGTGATGATGATAATGACTATAAATATGATTCATAAAAATGTGTATTAATTTAAATATGATAAATATTTAAAACAATAATAATAATAATAAATGTTACACTTAATATGAATTATATATAATTTTTATTTTTTTTTATTTTATCACTATTATTATTATTATTATTATTATTTTAAATAGGACAATATTGTAAATATAATATGTATTAAATATAATAAAGATCTAATGTAAACAATCAAATAAGAAATGTTACTCCTAAATTTTATATTTAAATTATTTTTAAATGTTATTATTATTAATAATAATAATATTATTATTATTATTAGTAGTAGTAGTAGTAGTAATAATTTTCAGATGAGACACTATTTATTAAATATAGTAAATAAGAAATATGTTAAAATGTTAATATGAATTATATATTTATTTTAAATTATATATTTATTATATTTTAAAATGTTACTGTTTTAATTTTTATAGTACTATTATTGTTATTATTAAAAGTAATAATAATAATAATAATTTTCAGATGAAACTAATTTGTAAATATAATATATTAAATATAATTAATACTTAATGTAAAAATAATAATAATAATAAATGGTAGTCATAATATTAATTATATATCCAAATTAATTATTTTATATATTTACTGGTAGATTTTTTTTTTTATATTACTATTTTATATTTTTAAATAATATTTATATTTACAATACAGTCTCTGCTGAAACAACCAGCATGAAAAACTTCTATTTATGCTGGTAATTGCTGATTTGTGTTTGTCTAGCTCTAGGGTCAAGGTTTGTCTAGTTAGCAGAATGTGTCATTTAACCATCGCTACACCGTCTGAGCCCAAAGATTATTTACGTTTAAAGCATTAAGGTATATTTTTAAGATGTAATAAACCATTGACGTCACTGACTTGCTGATGCACATGCGTATTTTAAAGGTTAGTCAAGGATAATATTTAGTTTCTTTCTTTGCTGTATTTTTGTGCTGTCTTGCATGTCCGTGTTCCATCATGCTGGTTTATATATGTGTTATTGGATTGTCAATACATGAAACAGCGGTTTACTGGCCGAATGATGCTGAGCTCACGTTGTATTGAAGGAGGGGAGCAGTGAAGACTGCGCCTCATAAAATATGGAACACACAGACAAATTTAATTGGGCTGCTAGAATATCTGCTTTATTTTCCTCTGCACAGCTTTCACTGAGAAGGACTGAATGTTCAGTCCTTTGAGCATATCCTATGGAAATATTTGTCTGAGCTGTGCAATTCCTTTATTTTGCTGTTAAAATTGAATTGCAAATGATTAATTTGGTCTTGGACATCTAAAATGCATTCAGTATGTTAGAAATATATTAACTGCTTTTTAAGACCTCGTGATGGCAACTTCCAGTCTAGGAATATTTTGAATCTTGATGTGTTTTCTTGTATGATGCAAGTGTCAGCGAATTTATGAAAACAAAATATTCCAGATTAAGACTTAGTTGGGGAGGGTAAATAGTGTCTGGAGTATAAAGCCTGTAGCATGATTTAGATTCAATAATCCCCAGAGAAATCACTGAATTCGCTGTCCCAATTCCATTTTTCTTTGTAATTAAAGTGGGCGCTAAGATTGATTACAACAGCCTTAAGGGAAATAGTATAATTACTTTACTTTTGTTTGTAGCTTTAGGTAAGTATATACAGCGTGTAAAAAAAAAAACATTAATAATGTAATAAATAACATTATTTTTTACAATTATTTTAGCATTTACTTTTAAGTATTAAATTAAGTGTATTTAAAATCAACATTTTTCTTTGTTCATCTATTTGTATTATTTTATTCATTGGGCCTGTAATGCCACAATGCATTGATTGCAGTTTCGATTTTCTTTATCTTTTCCTCTGCATATCTCACATCCATAAAGGTTCTTGACCAGTCATCTTCGTCAGATCGTCAGATGTTTGAGCTGTAGAAGATAGAGGTGGTGTTTGTATCACCAGGGTCCATTTGCATCTGAGTGCAGACAATCAGGTTCTCAAGCCTTCAGTTTCAAGCCGAGTCTGTTAATTAGCTCTCCAGTTCAAACACAGTCTTCATTCTTCTCTCCGAAGGTAGTGGAGATGGTCTTCAGAGAAAATAAGATACTGTAATTGAGCTCAATCACTCATGCATGTCCAACGGTCAATCAGTGGAAGCTTCTTTGGAGACCTGGAGAGCTCATTTCTCTGCATAACCAATGAAATGGTGTTTTAAGATACTGATAAAATGGTAAGTGGGAAGGTATGCTATAAAATACAAACCCGATTCCAAAAAAGTTGGGACACTGTACAAACTGTAAATAAAAACAGAATGCAATGATGTGGAAGTTTCAAATTTCAATATTTTATTCAGAATACAACATAGATGACATAGCAAATGTTTAAACTGAGAAAATTTATAATTTTAAGGGAAAAATAAGTTGATTTTAAATTTCATGGCATCAACACATCTCAAAAAAGTTGGGACAAGGCCATGTTTACCACTGTGTGGCATCCCCCTCTTCTTTTTATAACAGTCTGCAAACGTCTGGGGACTGAGGAGACGAGTTGCTCAAGTTTAGGAATAGGAATGTTGTCCCATTCTTGTCTAATACAGGCTTCTAGTTGTTCAACTGTCTTAAGTCTTCTTTGTCGCATCTTCCTCTTTATGATGCGGCAAATGTTTTCTATGGGTGAAAGATCTGGACTGCAGGCTGGTCATTTCAGTACCCGGATCCTTCTTCTATGCAGCCATGATGTTGTAATTGATGCAGTATGTGGTCTGGCATTGTCATGTTGGAAAATGCAAGGTCTTCCCTGAAAGAGACGACGTCTGGATGGGAGCATATGTTGTTCTAGAGCATTGATGGTGCCTTTCCAGATGTGTAAGCTGCCCATGCCACACGCACTCATGCAACCCCATACCATCAGAGATGCAGGCTTCTGAATGGAGCGTTGATAACAACTTGGGTTGTCCTTGTCCTCTTTAGTCCGGATGACATGGTGTCCCAGTTTTCCAAAAAAGAACTTCAAATTTTGATTCGTCTGACCACAGAACAGTTTTCCACTTTGCCACAGTCCATTTTAAATGAGCCTTGGCCCAGAGAAAACGTCTGCGCTTCTGGATCATGTTTAGATATGGCTTCTTTTTTGACCTACAGAGTTTTAGCCGGCAACGGCGAATGGCACGGTGGATTGTGTTCATCAACAATGTTTTCTGGAAGTATTCCTGAGCCCATGTTGTGATTTCCATTACAGTAGCATTCCTGTATGTGATGCAGTGCCGTCTAAGGGCCTGAAGATCACTGGCATCCATTATAGTTTTCCGGCCTTGACCCTTACGCACAGAGATTGTTCCAGATTCTCTGAATCTTTGGATGATATTATGCACTGTAGATGATGATAACTTCAAACTCTTTGCAATTTTTCTCTGAGAAACTCCTTTCTGAAATTGCTCCACTATTTTCGCCGCAGCATTGGGGGAATTGGTGATCCTCTGCCCATCTTGACTTCTGAGAGACACTGCCACTCTGAGTGGCTCTTTTTATACCCAATCATGTTGCCAATTGACCTAATAAGTTGCAAATTGGTCCTCCAGCTTTTCCTTATATGTGCATTTAACTTTTCCAGCCTCTTATTGCTACCTGTCCCAACTTTTTTGGAATGTGTAGCTCTCATGAAATCCAAAATGAGACAATATTTGGCATGACATTTTAAAATGTCTCACTTTCAACATTTGATATGTTATATATATTCTATTGTGAATAAAATATAAGTTTATGAGATTTGTAAATTATTCCATTCCTTTTTTGGAATTGGGTTAGTAGTTGTATAATGAGATATTTCCTTTAATCTTGTAGCAGGTTGCTAAGCAGTTGTAATAAGTGGTGTGTCATTATAAGCATTGTCAGGTAAACTGTTATTTTAAGGGGTTGTGTGTTTGTCAAGATAAAGATCCCGGGAAGAGACTGTCGCTAATGCAAAATAAATGGATGGAATCAGTCAAGAACAGATTACATGCTGGGGGAAGAATTGAGAAGGAGATGAGGAATGGACGTCTGCTGGAAGTGGGAGAGGAATGGCTCAGGGAGGAGGAAAATCTCTGGATGACAAATTCGTATGTCACAGGTACTGTATGTAGATAGGTAACAGGTTACAGAAGAGATTCACTTTTTAAAACGCAGTGTGCCACGATCCAGTTTGCACTGATCAGGTCAAATATTTAAGCTCAAACACAAAACCATCAGTCACAGGAAGTGTAAAGTGATTTGTGATTTTGTCTTGTGAATTAAATATGAGTTAATTCGAGAGAGATAATAGCAGTTTACCCCTCACTAGGCATCAGCCAGTTCCCAGATTGCTTCATAAATGATAACAAGTGAACCTATGAACTGCTAAAAGAATTCTGAGGCTTTTCTGAAGTACGTGGAGATCTTAGCATGTGGCATATATCACTGTGTTCTCTTGATAAAGACATCATTGGCCCCATTTACACTGCATGGTTCAAGTGACCCAATTCCGATTTTTTCCTCTCATGTGGCACAGATCGGATATGACCGGTGAACGTGTAAGCAGGAAAAAACCGCATGGATTCCGACTCAGATCGGATTCAGGCCTCATTCATATGTGGTAATAAAAATGAATCGGATACTGCATTTGCGTGTGCCATTAAGCAGACAAAATCGGATATTCCCAGTAAATGCGAGTCGTACGTCATTGACGTCATCAGGTGGACACCACCAACTGAGATCACTGACTTATTAATAGGCGTGATAGAGGACGAAGGATACACACAGTGGAGCAATGCGGAGGTTTCATGTCTTTTAAGTCTTTGGGGCGAAGAGACAGTGCAGGCAAAAAAAGGGTTGTACAGAAATAAATAAGTTTGAAGACATTTCACGAGATATGGGGAGGCGGTTTAATAAGCGCTTTTTTTTTTTTTTTAAGCTTTTTTTTTTCAGCCATTCTCCGCCGTACGAGACCAATGCTTGCTGATTTTTTTTTTTGTTGACTTTTTTCATATATTATGGAAAGCAAAACACACTGTTTAATTTTATTTTATCTGCATCCATTGTATTTTCGTGCTGTTTTACTTCCTTTTCCGAGTCAGAACGTCTACGTTTGGTAGTTTCAACAGTGTATAAAATGCAAAAATCAGATTTACGGGTCACTTTTAAAAGATGATGTAAGCGGGTCGTCAAAAAAATCGGATATAGTCAGAAAATCGGATTTGGGCATCAAGAACTGCAGTGTAAATGCAGCCAATGATACACTTAAAATAAAAAAAATTCTGTCATAATTTATTCATCCTCTTTTCATTACATTTGATTTTAATTTTTTCACGGAACACAAAAAAAAAAGATCTTTGAATGTTCATGCTGCTCTTTTTCATACAATGATTGACAAAAAGTATTGTGCAATTCATCTGTATGAATTGGGCAACATATTCCAAGTCTTTAGAGGCCATATGATGGTTTTGAGTGAAGAATAGACCAAAATTTGGGTTGTTATTCAGAAAATATTCCTTGATTTGGTAAAAATTTTGACATAATTTATACATCCTTAAGTCAATAAATGCAATAAAAATGTAAAAAGAACTTAAGCTGTTACAAAAATTAGGTCTAGGTTTTTGTCATTTTTTATGAATTTTAAAAAATATATATTTTGTTGTGTTTTTTTATTTTTATTAATTTACTTTTTTTATTTCAGTTGTTGTAATTTCAGTACTTAAACTGATTTTTTTCAGTTAGTTGCAAAGGCAGCATTTCTAATGTTTAAGTTTTGTATATGTTTCAGCTTTATTTCAATTAAACGAAAAAGTTGATTTTTAATACATTTTACTACCTTAAAGTTTTAGCAACACTGATTGCAATATGCCCAATTTGAATATGCATAAATGCGAATGACATTTGCAAATTGTTCCAGAAAATCAAACACATTTGTAATGACTTGAGTAAATGATGACAAGGTTTTTATTTAGAGGGAACTGTTCCTTTAAGGTGTTGACCTTCAGACAATAACATTTTGTCATTTCTTTCCAGACATCCTCAGAAACTAATGCCAAAATCTTTCCTGCTGTCTTGGAAAGACATAATAATAATAATAAAAAAACATAATCTCCCCTTTTTTCAAATCCAGTTCTCTGTCTCTCTCTTTGTCATGTTCTGTCTCTTTTTTATCGTCTTTTTCCGCCTAAACTGGATTTACTTCCAGCAGTCATTCTCAGTACAGATTTGTGTACTGGTGTCCACATCGTGATTATAAACAGAGTCTCTGCATAGTTAAAGTGAGGAGATATATATATGAAATATTTTATTGCATAATTCATTATAATTTGATACCTTAATATTTGTATATTATTTTGTGTAATGGTTGTATCTATTTTGAGTAAGTTGATGTTTTAATTTTTGATTTTTTTTTTGAATAGTTTTTTTCGCTTCAGAAGGGGGTAATCATGGGGTAATCTTCAGTTTTGGGTGAACTGTCCCTTTAACTAATTATTTGCCAAATTTTCAATATTTATCTATTAAAAAGACAGTGAATCCTAAATCAGGAAATAATTTATTTACATGAACAGTGTGAATGAACTGATTCAGATGAACATAAACATTTAACAAATAACTTTACAACTTTTCAATATTTAAGTAATTAAAAACAGCCACTTAAATGAATCAGTGAATCATTATTTGCATGAATAGTGTGAAAAAAATGAATTCAGATGAAAATAAGCATTTAACTAATAATTTCACAAATTTTCCATGTTTTACTATTAAGGAAATACAATGAGTTAAATGAATCAGTGAATCATTCATTTAAATGAACACGAGCATTTTGAGTTTTGTGTTTTCTTTTATCATTTGATTTTCTCACTGTGTGGCCGTGAATTAAAATGGTACAAAAATACATTTTATTGCTTGTTTTTATGCTACACTGCTGGTTGTTGGTAAATGCAGTTTGTTAAATCTAAAACATTTACACTTTTCATTTATGGGAACTATAAATATGTAGTTCAGTCAGTAGCATCAACACTTTTAATAACTTCCCAACATTGCAGGCTAATCGTTTGTGTTCAATTGTTGTGACATCTGTCAATGTCATATCTGTCCATGTTAACATTGTGAATTCACTGTGTAGCCAAGAGCAGTTGTCAGTTCGCGCAGCCTTGAAGTTTGCTGCATTTTATTCATGTATTCAGAAGGCACACTGCTGGGGTCTCAACTCTGCTTCCTCTCACATCGGAGACAGCCCGCTAAGGTTAACACCTGTCCCCGAACCGGTAATCTGCTCCATATTAAACATCTCAGTTAGACCGTGACCCGCATAATATTAAGCAATTATTATTTCACAGCAAGTCTTCGTCGTGGCCTAGTAAGTTATTTCCGTTTTGACACATTTTTCATCAGAAAGTTACACCTAGAGCAGATGGATTGTAGGAGAATAATCTTAGTCCTAATCACTAGTAAAACCAAATTAATAAGTCTAAGAAAGGTACACAAGTCTGAGTTGGTTAGAGGTTAGCAGCCAATAAAATCAATAAGAAAAAAATGAAAGCCACACAAGGGTCTTGACAGGCCACCAAACTACATCATATGTTGTTTTATATTTCCTGATCTTATTGAAAAGGCCATCAGATGAGAGTGCTAAAACAGACGAAACGTACTACAACACGTCTTCACAGATAGCTGAGACTGAGAGAAAGTTCATCCACCTCTGTTTACACGTTGGCTCTGACAGAGTGATAATTGGAGAGGGAGATACTTAAGCTAGCTGGAAAATGGAAGTTCACAAATTGTCTGTCTTAAACATGAGGATGAGCGGATGAGGTTGAGCATGATTAGTCTTTTAGTTGTTTCTGGGCTGAGCAGCATTTGCCAAGAGCTCAGACATGCCGTTCTGTACGAGGCAGGAAAAAAACAGAGAAAAATGCATTTGAAGTCTAAAATTAAAATGATGCTTGGAAAAAATAATGTTTCATTAGATAGTATGTCAAGGTGTTAAAAAAACAGCCACCTGTTTCTGTTCCAGGTTGTGGAGGTGTAAGAAGAAAATGAGCAGCCTGGGGAAAAAATGAGTTGTTATTTTGACATCGCAAGTATTTTACATGCACCGAAGTTCTGCCTTTAACTATATCTAATAATAACCGGTACTTATTAATGAGTTTTGAGAGAAATCCTGTCATTTCACTAGTTCTGGCTGGTGTACAGTATGTATAAGTATGTACCAGCAAAAACAATATCACACTTAATTGTCTCACAGGGTTTTTGGAGGTCTTAAAAAGGTCTTAATTCACCCTTCCACAAATGAAGGCCCAAAAATAGGCCTTCAGTCAGAGCAGAAAGTCTTAAATCGATAAAGACATGCCGTTAAATGTTGCATGTAATGCTAAAAATTAATACCTTCCTCAGTATTTTTGTCTTGTAATTTGAGACGCAAAATGAAGGTATCAAGTCTGTTTTATGAGAAATTAAGAGTTAAAAAAGAACACATTTTTATAAATATCTATCTGAATATGGGGTATGAAAAATGTTTCCCCTTTGAATTAAGTTACACTGGTGTTAAGTTACTTAAGTCCACTTGTGATATTTGTTCTTTTTAAACATAAGCTAGCTTCATTTTGATCAGCTTCACAGAAAATAAAAATATTCTAGAACATCACTTTTTGTGCAGTGTGATCACTGATCAGAAGGTACGGTAAAAGTTATTCTCATATTGTTGTTTTGTAAAATGGTTAAAAATGTAATAGCATTTGGTAGGTTTGTATTTTCAAACCTAGAAGTGTTTACAACTTATTGTGTTCTCCCTATTTACATTTACAACATATGTTTTCTTCAGTTTATTGCTTAAATCTTCTTTACTTGGTCTTAAAAAGGTCTTAAAACATTTTGAATTTACATTCATAAAACCTGTATAAACCCAAAGTAGTATAAATGCCATAAAGATGAACTATTGTTCAGTTCCTTTATTTCTTTAAAGCAGTTGATGTACACTTGAGAGTTTCACAGTATATGTCATATCAAGAACGCACAACAAGGGGGGAATCGTTGCTCTGTGCTAAACAGACATCCAGAGAGCATGACTCATGTTATTGGGATCACAAAGCATTGCTTTACCTACAGTGTTTGGTAATAATGTTATATCAAGGAAATATTGAAAAGGTGCGCTTACACAATGGCTAACAGCATTAGCTGTGTGTAAAAGTAGGTCCTGCTTGTATAATAACATGACTCATCTGGTTTAAAATAACCTGAAACTGATACATCCAAGAGTTTTCACCCTTGACTGAAACAGTACTTGACAAAGCATAGTTTGTCGGATTTTTATGTAGAACTCTACTTGAAAGTTTGAATAATTATGCGATCTGGTTAAAACATTCAAATAGTTTTTCCAAAGAAATATGAAATTTCATCACTTGCAAGTGGCTTCTGTGCAAGCTGTGCTTCATACATCGCTACACTATTGACATTAGACA
This sequence comes from Cyprinus carpio, assembly GCF_018340385.1. Lineage (NCBI taxonomy): Eukaryota > Metazoa > Chordata > Actinopteri > Cypriniformes > Cyprinidae > Cyprinus > Cyprinus carpio. Next base: position 16,136,830 of record NC_056581.1, on the reverse strand, counting down.
GTGAAATTTCACTGAAATGTTGGTAATGTAACACACTTATATTCTTTATATTTTAAAGCATCGGTCCCCATTCCATGCATCCAGCTCAGCTCTGTTCAACTGAAGTAACTCAAATGGGGTTGGAACAACATTGGTGAGTGAATCATGACAACATTTGAATGATAGTGTGAACTATTTCTTTAAAACAAACGTGCTAGCTTCCTAGCAGTCGGGTCAGTTGGCCTACTGACATATAATATATTACAGTAGCATATGTTTGTTAGGGCTTCATCCACACGTGTCACTCCTCTCTCAGCATGGCCCGTGTCAGTGTCCATCTCATTAACAGCTAATTAAGATCTGAGTGATTTCCAGTGGGGAATGTGTTCTGCTGAACCATCTTCCCAAAGCCGGTGATCCCACATTAATCTTCAACCCCCCGGGAACACTTCTATCGATTTGTGGTTCCCTGTGAGCCAGTCTCAACTTGGAAGTGATGAACAGGATTAGACTGAAATGAGCAGTCAGGTGAAGGAGGTGTTAACGCTCAAGGCGAGAGAGAGAGTTTTCAGTCATAGAGCCAATTGCTTGTCTTTGTTATTCTGTTTAAGTGCTTTGCTTTACTTAATCTTATTGAGTAAACTGGTGTGATGGTTTCTAATTGGTAGTAACCAAGTGAATGTTCTGCAGAGAAAAGCACTTCTACTGAAAATTAAATTAGCAAGATCACAATACTCAAAGATGCTGATGTGGACACACGTGTCCCTCAATATTTAGAATAATGGGATGATCGATATGGGGTTTTCAGTTACCAGTTTTATATTTTGAATAACCTTGAGTATTTGGTTGCTTTCATAAATATTAGATATTTGGTGCCAAATTGATGTGAGAGTGCCCAATTAAAATTCATTTGCTGACTTTGATTTGAACTTGAATTGAGGTATAGCAGACAGAAGCCACATTTGGAATGATAATTTAAGGATTACATTTTTTTTTTTTTTACATTTACATTTTTTATAATGATTTGTATTCATACACCATATGTGGTATTTCCAAAAACATTGAATGATTTTAATAATCAACCTCTCACCATTGCTGCATTTATTTGATCAAAAATTAAGTAAATACAGTCAAGTTGTGAAATATTCTTCTTCTTCTTTTTTTAAAAAATGTAATTTATTCCTTTGATGCAAAGCTGAATTTTTAGCTCCAGTCTTCATTCTAAGATTTGACATTCAAGAAACGTCTTATTGTTAACAGTAATGTTAAAAATGTTAAAAGTTGAGCTCCTTAATACTGCTGTGGAAACAATGATTATTTGAAAAATTAAAATTCTGTAACATTATAAAAGGCTTCACTGTCACTTTTGATCCACTTTATGCATCTTTGCTGAACCAATGTATTCACTTTTTTCAAATAGATCTTACTGACTTTTGAACAGTAGTGTATTTATCAAAGTACTGTGGTATCTATTATCATATTTCTATGTGCTTGAGTTGTTGCTTAGTAACAGTGCTCCTGAGACGTGTGATTCAGGTGAAGTTGGCATTAAGCGGAAAATTAACTCTGGTAAAGTGTTGTTGTTTTGACAATATTTCATGAAGTGTTTCCTCCCATATGGAGAAAACTTTAAATCAGCATTTTCATACACCTCCTCAGCTCAGAATGATTTATCTCATCTGACAGGCCTGAATGAACTCACTGAGGACTCCAGCTGCCCAACTTTATCAACATAACATCAAGTTCTAGTTTAAACTCATTTTATAGGTGATTGCCTGTTTTAATCATGATTTGCTGCTTGCTAATACTAAAGAAACAGGTGGAGAAGGATGTTCTCATTTTATGCACCCATGGAAAAAAGTCATGAATATTTCTGATCCATTTTCTGGAAAGAGAAAAACAACATTTTAGTGCATTTATCAGCTCAAATGTACTTTACACTATAGCTAACAGCAACATTTCCATTCAAACAATTAGTCCAAAACAGTGATAATGTAAAGAAAACCAGGCTGATTACATCAGAAATGGCAAAGAGAATGAAGACTCATCTTGTGTTTTCAGTGAATTATTCATTCTAGTGCGTTTCATTTTAAAGTAAAAGCCCTGTCATATTCTGTGAAATACAGAAGGAACCTAGATAGCACATGTACATCTGCAAGATGTCTGTGAAAGTTCGGTTCATCTGGGAAGCATCTGCTGCGTAAAAACATCTGATAGACATCTTTCACATGTCAGTTTTACTACATCAAAACATCCCACTGCTGTATGATATACAAACTATATCTTCTCAGCTGGATAAAGCAAACCAGCTTCTCGCTAGTAAGGTTTTGATGGATGAGGATTGCAATCAAGGTAAAGACGATTGCAGTGATGTACAGTAAACATGTGCGAGTCTGATATATTGATGCACAAACAAACCATATGAGCGCTCTTGACGCACAGATTATACATTGTATTTATGCACAGACACATTTCAGTACACTCATGTTGTTTCCACACACATTCAGGATAATGTTTTGATTTTTCTTGTGTATGTTGCTTTGTTTAGTCATTCTGAATAGATCTGTGTACTGTAGGTAAATGCAGTCAGCTCTGGGCTGTGTTTCCCAAAAGCATCATAAGCCCAGGGTGGTTGGTTTAGGTTTTTTTTGGCATCTTCATGTGGTCCTGTTCGGTATCACAACTTGACTGTACTGTACACGTAATATACACCATGAATTCTGAAAAGTTTTTTCAGTATTTTTTATTTTTTTATGTGTGCATAAATGTATCAGCTGGACCTTCAAACTTACAAAAAATACAGTTTAGTGAGAATCACTCTTCAGCCTTTTGGTTTAATTTGCTGGATATAGCAAATGATGACAAAATGAACGTTAAACAAGATGAATCATGTATGCTTCATTTCATAAGTGTGCGATTAATCACCCAAAAAAGGTGTGATTAATCTGATTAAAAATGTAAACCTATTCACAGCCCTACTTATTTCTAAACTAATCAAGAAGTTTTGCTTTTCTTGCTCTTATGATCTGTTTACTGTTTAGGGCAAATGACAAACAATCTGTCTTCCACCGTCTTCAACATTTATTGTAAATACAACCATCTACAAAAGGAAATGAGCTCCTCACCGTGGCACATTAACAATATTTATGCTGTACTGTGCTTTACACTCTCAGTAAAGTAAATCAATAATTTGTGAGTGTTATTGTTTGGTGAAGGCTTACTTTTCCCGGAATCAAATTATTAACAAGCAACAATGTTTTTCCCAGGCACCCATGCAAACAGCATTATACTAAACATTATTCTCATCTAAATGAAGTGAGCAAGCCTCGGCGCCCCTCAGGGCTGGATTCATGCCCACCAAACTGATTAGCATTGCATTTCCCATTGTCATGAACTGCTCAGAAACACAAAGGCTGAAGATCTAAAAGCAGTGTTTATTCATTGGGTATTCCACAATCATGATCCAAACACTGGCAAAAGTCATAAACCAGCCTAACTTTACAGACAAAGAGTAATCTAGAACAAGGGGCAGATTAACACAAGACACAGGAAATAATGGCTCAGAAATGCAGTACTTAACACATGCAATACTTCACCATGAATAACTGAATGAACCAGGCTATATATTGGGTGAGCAGACAGGGTTAACAAGACAGTTTATTTCCACCAAGAAAAAAGTTATCTCACAATTCTTGAGTTTATATCTCACAATCTGAAAAAAAAAAGTCAGAATGGTGAGACAACTTCACAATTTCTCACAATACTGACTTTATTGCTCACAATTGCAAGTTTATATCTCGCAATCTCACAATTGTGAGATATAAACTCATTATTGCGAGAAAAAAGTCAGAATTGTCACAAGTCACGACTTGCTGTTTTTTTATTCTTTTTACTCTGTATTTTTTCTTGTGACTTTTTTATCTTTTATCTTTATCAATTCTGACTTATTTCTCACAAATGTTTATATCATGCAATTGTGAGATATTGCATGAAAAAAGTCTGAATTCTGAGATATATACTCGCAATTGTGAGAAAAAAAAACATGTCTGCAGTTTGTGATCTTTTTCTCACAATTGCAAGCTTATGTTTGCCATTGTGAGATATAAACTCAGAACTGCAAGAAAAAAGTCTTGCAAAAACTTGCAAAAGAAAAAATAATTGTGACACATAAATTCATAATTCTGAGTCTGAATTGGATATAAATTTGAAATTGAAAGAAAAAAATAGCTTGTTTCTGCTTTTTTCTGCCATTTGCAACTTTTTCTCACAATTCTTTTTTTTCCCCTTAAGTTTATATTTCTGTTCTCGCAATTGTGAGATATAAATTCAGAATTGCAAGAAATGTCAGAACTGTGAGATAATAAGTCACAAGTACCTTTTAATTTTTTTATTCCGTGGTGGAAATAAGCTTCCATACACATCAGTATACTAAATTAACTTTTAGTACAGGGGTCTTCAACAGGGGGTGTTTGAACTACAAAAGTGTCTGGCTCCACATAATTCAGCATTATTTCTATTTATGGTCATTCCCACAGCTTTCCAGTCTTTTTTTGATAACAACACAGGAGGACACTGACCGCAGTATTCTTTCCATGATCACTCTGGATAATTGCTTCAGGCCTGTCTCTTTAGACTTAAACTTGTGCAAGTAAAACCCTGTGGAGTCAAGCTATCTTAAGGAGCTTATTTTAATCTGAGTGTAACGTTTGATGACGCACATATTCATGGACCATTGTGCACACAGTTCTTTGATAAACCTCCTTTTATTTCAAACTGTGTGCTGCTTCGTTTATTTTAATTAATTTGTTTACAGTTTGTGTAGCAGATTTTCCTTCTGCCTAAACTCTGAATGTGACACATCTGCTGCCCATCGTAATGTGATGACATGATCGTATTTCTGCTGTTCCACCTTGAATTTCTTTTAAAAATAGTGATCAGAATTCAGAACCAGAACCAACTGAACCAGAACCAGTTCAGTTTTGTGTGACAATGTCTAAACTTTTTGCACTCTGAACAAATAATGACTCAAAAACAGGTTTATTTGTCATTTGGAAATGGAAATCTGGACAAGTTCAGTGAATCATGGGATACAGGTAATTTATGCGTACAGAAAATTTGCATAGTACAGTATACATACTGTAGAATGCAGAAGTAGTGTAGTATAGTTAACTGTTACTATGCCTTACTGTTACTATACTGTGACTTGATATGCATTAATTTTTATTTTCCACACTATACCTGAGATTAATGTTTTCTAAAGGGAATATTTGCATTAAAGTCTCAGCAGTCGGTAATAGAAATGAGACTGTTGTTGCAATTTAATCTCAGTTTTCAATATCTTTTGTGGTTTTAAATGATGTAAACAAAAGGGGGAAAAGACTGAGATTTCAGTCAAATCTGGAAGAACGTCTTATGTCTAGCCAGATTTCCTCTCTTCTCTTCAGACTCCATATAGAAGTGCATTAGCATTATCAGTGCAATAGCTGATTCTGGCAAGATCTCTGTTTGTCTATTCCACTCTGGGATTCCTTCAGAAATCATTCTAGACAGGGCAAACGACAATCAGAGCAGACAGAAAAGCTTAATGGAAATAAATCTGGACATTTGTTGCGGCCCAGAATAAACGGTCTCTATTTTGAGTGAGTTTGTAATGGGCGGATGCTTGAAAACGCTCTTGTGTTCCTGTGAACTTCTCTCTCAATTCGAGTACTTACTCTGCACAAATGTACCAGACTGCTAATTAAAACATGGACAGATTGTGTGTATATTAAAAGTGATTGCGAGGAAGTTGTTTGTTTAATTATTAAAGAACTGCACAGTGCATCTTTGCAGCACCTCCTGCTGGTTTCCTCCACCCAAACTTCAGTTTGAATGTCATTTGTGCTAGAAATTTGCTAGTTTTAACTATGTTTTATCATTACATTTCAAAAGGGAATCCAAATTTCAAACTACAAACACCACGTCTTCACAATCTTCAGGTTGCTGGACAACAAATGTAGGTTCCAATGGCCAATTCTTAAAATATTACCTCCAATCCTATGGTAAATATGTAGCCTTTGGGAAAATACAAAAGCTGTTATTTCTAAAATGAACCTTAGAGCACTGCATTATTAACCCATATTACAGTAAGTTTAGTTTTTATACACTTGAAATTTGAACTGAAATCCAAGAAAATGCATGTTGTGTCAATCATTTTTATGTAACTTGTAATTTACATGTTATGATTGGAGAAAATGCACTTTTCTTATTCAAATCATGTTATGTCCAACACACAAATTTTAAGTGAGCTTTCTCAAAAAGATTTTTTTTCTCAAAATAACATCAGGTTTCTCTCATATAGTCATATCTTATAGCTCTCTCATTTGCATGCTTAATACCTCATCTTGTTTTGTAATTCAATACATCTTCCTTTCTGTGCAAAGCATTCATCAGTTTGACAGTGTGAAACAACTCACCCAATTTGTTTGTAAATAAAAGTGTATGTAAAACACTATTTTACCATTCAAAATAGAGAACCAGGTAAAGCCAAGAAAATCTAGACATGCTTTCGAAATCCTAAAATAAGCTGCATTCTCTAAAATGTGTGTCTGGCTGGCGAACAGCTCAGAGACCTGTTTTATGGCCTAAGCAGATATTTTAAGGTGTTAACTGAGAAACAGTCATTCTGTCTGGTACCACAGCAGACAGAATGCCTTTGTATTTTTGTCCCTATTGTATTGTCCACAGCATTTTTTTTTTTATATATATATTTATTTTAAGACACAGATGAGATGGAGGTCGCTTATGCAAACAGACAGACATCACAAGGGCAATCATTACCTGTGTATCACTTTTCTAATTAAATGATTAAGATGTATTATTGAGGAGACCTGCTGCCACCTGTTGGACAGAAAAGTTAATTACACAATCAGTTTTCGTAAATACATAACTCTAGTATTTTTCAATATTATGATGCCATGCGATTAAATTATTTAGATCTGTATTTATATCCTCATTCATTTTTTCTTTTATTTTCTTTTTTATATTGTGAGGCTCATTGTCACTTTTTGTAATATTTAACTGCGTAATTGCAATGTGTACAGTTTTTAAAAAGTGGTAAAGGAATCCATAGTATATAGTTGAATGGCTTGGGTTTGTTACGCATAAATAAAAGTTTTGTGTGTGTGTGTGTGTGTGTGTGTGTGTGTGTGTGTGTGTGTGTGTGTGTGTGTGTGTGTGTGTGTGTGTGTGTTTCTTCTTCTTGTGCACATTGATGCACTAAAAAGTATATTTTAGAACTATTAATTCGAACGATCAATTTCTGAAAATCATGGAATGATTTGTACAAAATCACAGGTAACTTTACAGGTAACACGTGAAAAAGCATAATCAAGGCCTTTTGTACCTTTACGATTAAAGATTAATTCTGATGTTCTATTACACCCATTTAGGGTGTCTTATACCCGCTTTCATCTCTGTGAGAAAACGTTCTCCGTGGCCGTGCGCTACTTTCGCTGTCCTCCTCTCCAGCAGGGGGAAGCTGCGCTCCGTTAACAGTCGCGCGCCAGCGAAGAATAAGACAACAGCTACAACAACAACAACAACAGCTGCGTTTGGCAGCTCTACGACTATTGCTTAATGTGAGCTATCACATTTACATTCAACATTAGAAAATCACTTTGATTTATTTGTTTAGCGTCAGGGTAGCTCGTTGGGTGTTTTGAACATCGTAATGGTAAGTGAGCTGTTATGTCAAACTGATTATATTGTAAAAGGACGTTGATTTTGATGAGCTAGTAACGTTAGTCATGTTGTGGTAGCAGCTTTAATATGTTAAACCGCTGTCTGCTGCTCATTTGCTTATTCAGGATGGTCAGATCTAGACAGTTTAACTCCTGAAGATCAGAAAATCAGCAGCGAACTCTTCTCTGACATCATGGCCCAGAAGAGAGGAGTCAACAGCCTTCAGTTCAACCAGGACCAAAGTGAGTCTGAAATATAACTTCCTTTGAGAAACATCCTGCTGCTATATAATTACAATTGCTGCTAGACTGATTATATATATATGGAAAAAACTATTGATCTTAGTACCTAATTACATATCATATTGACTTTTAGAGTTAACTCTTTAATTTTACTACTAATAATTACAGATTGATTTTTTTTTTTTAAATATTGACATCTAGAGAGCAGAGTGGCCAATAAAATATTAATATATTTATAATACAATTTCATGATGAGGCCTATGCAAAATTTCAAATGAACACATATTTTTTATCGCAATATTTTTGAACCCAGAAAAAAATGTGCATTGTTTTGACAAAGTGGATTTTTAAAAGGAAAATAAAGCCAAAAAATGAAATAAAATATCAGAAAAATACTTGTTGGTCACTGTTAATAATGTATTGATGATCTTTTCTGTATTCATTAGCTGTGACTTTTTCCATGTTATTTAGGTTGTTTCTGCTGTGCCATGGAAACAGGTGTTCGTATTTACAATGTGGAACCTTTAATGGAAAAGGGCCATTTAGGTAGGATAAATATGTTTTCCTTTTTCAGAAACCTATTTGTAGACTTATCTGTTGATTGTGTGTGATTTGATTGGATATAGATCACGAGCAGGTGGGCAGCATCGCTCTGTGTTCAATGCTTCATCGATCAAACCTCTTGGCTGTGGTGGGAGGCGGCGTCAACCCCAAATTCTCCGAAATCTCAGGTACACTCGGAGTCTAAATTGCACTTTTATACTTGGATAAAGTACAATTGAATGGCTCCCTTCTTTCATACAGACTTTATATGAGGTGGAATAAACTGTGTGTGTGTGTGTGTGTGTGTGTTTGTGTGTGTGTGTGTGTGTGTGTGGTTTTTTTTTTGTTCATCTTATCTCTGGCAGTATTAATTTGGGATGATGCTCAGGAAGTGCGAGACCCCAAGGACAAATTAGTTCTTGAGTTCACGTTCACCAAACCAGTGCTGGCTGTGCGGATGAGACATGACAAGTAAGATATCCAGCCATTAAACAATAGTGTTTCATCTTTACACTTAAAAATGCTGTTCATATTAATAATGTCCTATTTCATGTTTTTATACGTGAAGAATCATCATTGTCCTGAAAAATAGGATCTACGTGTATAGTTTTCCCGACAACCCTGTCAAGCTGTTTGAGTTTGACACTCGAGATAACCCGAAAGGTATTGTTAGCATTGCTTGCAATTTCATATAGTTTCACCAGAAAGAGGTATGACTTGTTTTTATGTATTTTTCATCACTGTATTTGCGTTTGTAGGTTTGTGTGAACTGTGCCCTAGTTTAGAAAAGCAGTTGCTGGTTTTTCCTGGACACAAAGGTGGCAGTCTACAGTTAGTGGTAAGATTTATGTGCAAATTATTATAAAATATTACAGTAGTGAATTGAATTTTGCATATTAAAACTTGCAGTCATTTATTAAAGGAATAGTTCACCCAAAAATGAAAATTTGCTAAATTTAGATTTAGATGAGTTTGTTTCTTCATCAGAACAGATTTGGAGAAATTTATCATTAGTGAATTTATCACATTCATTGTCAGTGAATGGGTGCCATCAGAATGAGATTCCAAATAACTGATAAAACATCACAATAATCCACACGACTCCAAGTCCATTAACATATTGTGAAGCAAAATGCTGCATGTTTATAATAAACAAATCCATCACTAGAAAAAAACAGACTTTTTTAACTCCAAACCATTGCTTCCATCTAAAATATGAGTTCTCTATCTGTAATATTGCTTTCTTCGGTGAAAAAGTAATCTAGTCTTAATCAGGAGAAATATGAACAAATCAAGCACGTTTTACAAGCAAAAACAGTCTGAAATAGTTCTAAACAAATATGTTGGTGAATTTTGATTTGAGAGGACAAATGGTGATGGACTTTTTCACTGAAGGAAGCATTATTATGCATTATGGACTTGTATTTTGGCCAGAAGCGACAATTTGAAATTAAAAATACCATAATGATGGATTTGTTTGTTACAAACACACAGCTTTTCACAGGACTTTAACGGGATACTCCACCCTAAAATGAAAATTTTGTCATTAATCGCTTACCCCCATGTTGTATTCTGTTGTATTCAACAATTTCTTTGTCAACACTCTCCTCTGTGTCTCTCCATATCACCGTATGCTCTTCTGTGTCGTCCGTGCCACAAGAATGCGTTGTTTCTACGTGTATTTAGCTTTGATTTGAAATAAAACAGCGCATCCATGAGGCTTAAATTGTGTTCCGGAGACAAACGGCGCTTTTACGGGTTAGAAATGACATGGGGGTAAGTAATTAATGACAAAAGTTTCATTTTGGGGTGGAGTAACCCTTTAACTGATGGACTGGAGTGGTGTGGATTACTTGTGGATCATTTTGATGTTTTTATCAGCTGTTTGGATTCTCATTCTGACTGCACCCATTCACTGCAGAGGATCCATTGATGAGTAAGTGATTTAATGCTACATTTCTCCAAATCTGTTCATCTACATGTTGGATGGAATTTTTAACATTGTTCATGACTCTTTGACAGGACCTTTCCAACACAAAACCTGGCACATCATCTGCTCCATTCACTATCAACGCCCACCAGAGTGAAATCGCCTGCCTGGCTCTGAACCAGCCTGGCAGTGTGGTTGCGTCTGCATCCAGAAAGGGCACGTTGATCCGTCTGTTTGACACTACAACACGAGACAAGCTAGTGGAACTACGTAGAGGAACCGACCCTGCTACACTCTACTGGTATTGTTTTTTGAGCTGCTTCTTTATCTAGATTCAAGCTCTGCTCAAATTCATGAGGTGCATCCTGGGATACTTTCTAAACAGTATTAAAGAAGTTCACATATATGCTGAACGCCTGGCTGCTTTTCCTTCACTATCTGATATCTATTTAATACGGAGCCCCGCACATGACATGCAAGAAAAAATAAATTGTGAGTACGATTTACTAATTCATTACCTCAATGTACTAAAACGTGCACAGGATTACTATTTCATGATTTACTATCGTGCATTAGTAAATCATGTGCACAGTTTATAAATCGAGGGAACAAATTCGTAAATCGTGCATTAGTAAATCATGCGCACGGTTTATAAATCGAGGGAACAAATTCGTAAATCGTGCATTAGTAAATCATGCGCACAGTTTATAAATCGAGGGAACAAATTCGTAAATCGTGCATTAGTAAATCATGCGCACGGTTTATAAATCCAGGGAACAAATCAGTAAATCGTGCATTAGTAAATCATGCGCACAGTTTATAAATCGAGGGAACAAATTCGTAAATCGTGCATTAGTAAATCATGCGCACAGTTTATAAATCGAGGGAACGAATTAGTAAATCGTGCGCACAATTTATAAATCAAGGGAACAGATTCGTAAATCGTGCATTAGTAAATCGTGCACACAGTTTATAAATCAAGGGAACGAATTCGTAAATCGTGCATTAGTAAATCATGCGCACAGTTTATAAATCGAGGGAACGAATTCGTAAATCGTGCATTAGTAAATCGTGCGCACAATTTATAAATCAAGGGAACAAATTCGTAAATCGTGCATTAGTAAATCGTGCACACAATTTATAAATCAAGGGAACGAATTAGTAAATCGTGCGCACAGTTTATAAATCGAGGGAACGAATTAGTAAATCATGCGCACAGTTTATAAATCGAGGGAACTACTTAGTAAATTGTGCGCACAGTTTATAAATTGAGGAAACGAATTAGTAAATCCTGCGAACAATTTATAAATCGAGGGAACAAATTAGTAAATCTTGCGTGTGATGTAGCCTATTTTTTTTTCCCGCATGCCATGTGCGGGGTTCCGTAATTTAAAAATATTTTTATAAAGAAATTCATGTGAAAACAATTTATCTACATCAGGGGTTCCCAGACATTTTTGTCAGCCGAACCCCTTAGACATAAAATATTTGTTAATATTTACTTAATATTTCTATGATTTAAAAACACATTTGCATGTTCATGGTTCTCTGATGTCCATTAATGGTCACATGGCATGCAAGTAAACAGATCAAATATTTAATATTTTTTTTAGCGGGTGTTTTTATTTTATTGTCTTTATTTTGAATAGGGCTGTGCATCTATTTTATAGAACAATATATGAAAATTATATTGCAATTATTTTGTTATGTGATTTGAACTGCAATGAAACATTTCTTATGAAAACTTCTAAAAATATATTTATAATTTATATAGCAATTTCAGTTTTATTTCAATTAATTGTGCAGCCACTTTAATTTTACATTTGATTCAAATATTATTATTATTATTATTATTAGCTTTTCATGAACTACATTTGGGAAACCCTGGTCTACAGAACTAATTTAAGTAACAATTTCAGTAGTATTTAAGTAGAAGCCTTTAGATCAAAAGAAAACATCATTTGATTTGAGTTTGTCCAAACTTCTTCAGTGCATATTATATGTATAAATGTGTATTGCTGTTTTTTAATGAAAAAAACAAACAGCTCCTACTCTGATGATTAATGAAATTAAATAAATGTCAGATTATTTATTGAATTCTGTTGTTTTACAGTATTAATTTCAGCCATGACTCATCCTTTCTGTGTGCATCGAGTGACAAGGGAACAGTGCACATATTTGCTCTGAAAGACACTAAACTAAACCGGCGCTCTGCGTAAGATTAATCATTTCACTAAAAAAAATCTTGATTGTCATTTCATTACAGTTTTAGTTACATTCCAAGTGTTATTTAGAAATATCCTAGTAGTCACTGAGCTTTATGTGTGGCTTTTTGTCTTCTCTAGATTGGCGCGTGTAGGAAAGGTTGGTCCGGTCATTGGGCAGTATGTGGACAGTCAGTGGTCTCTGGCTAATTTCACGGTGCCGGCTGAGTGCGCTTGCATCTGTGCCTTCGGGAAGAACACCTCCAAAAATGTCAACTCTGTTATTGGTATGTGGGTTTTATTTAAATCATTTGAGTGAACTGTTATTGTTTTGTCAGTTTCTCATCATTTATGTCTCTCTTTGAAGCCATATGTGTTGATGGGACATTCCACAAGTACGTCTTCACCCCTGATGGAAACTGCAACCGCGAGGCTTTCGACGTGTATCTGGACATTTGTGATGATGATGATTTCTGAGGCTGGAGATTGAGCTGTAACTAATGTAAACTAGTAGTCACTTAACAGTGAACCCTGCTGGTTGTTCCTGCTGCTTTTTTCTGTGAGTGTATGTTACTGCCTTGTATAATCAAATGTACATAAAATCAGTCTGTAAGTAAATGTCTTGTTAACTTTTATCTTATCACTCCACATACAGGAGTTTCAAAGTCTGTTTACTTGTCCTTCAGAGATACTCGACCTTTGAACACGTTGGAATGATTTCTCATCATTCTTTGTCCTGTTGGTGTGCTGTTACTCTCGAGGAATAAGGTCTCTCAACCTTTAAGGAACTTTATTTATGAAATCAATATTTCAATATCAATGAATTTATAGAGCAGAGTTTTGGCTTTGTGTTGTGTTTTGTATAAAAGATGGTAAATCATAGTTTTTATCTATAAACAAATCCACCTTTGCATTTTATAATACACTGTTATATAAAGACAAAATATGATGACTAGGTTTCAACGACAGGTCAGAAGTTTGGGTTCGGTCGGAAATCTCTTATTCTCACTAAGGCTGCATTTATTAGATAGAAAATGCAGTAAAAATAATATTTAAAAATATTATTATTGTTTAAAATAAATGCATTCTATTTAAATATATTTTTAAAATGTCATTTATTCCTGTGATGACAAAACATTTCTTATTATTGTTGTAAAAAAAAAAAAAAGTAAAATATTTTTTTGTGGAAACCCTGATATATGCAGGGTTTTTTAATGCTTAGAAAGCTCAAAAGAAGAACAGCATTTATTTGAAATAGAAATTATTTATAACATTATAAATGTCTTTGCTGTCACTTTTGATCAGATCATTGCATCCTTGATGATTAACAGTATTCATTTCTTTAACAAAATACATTTGAAATTTTAAAAAAAAAAAAAAACCTTTGAACGCTAGTGGTTACAGGCAAAAGAAAAAAAAATTATATATATATATATATATATATATATATATATATATATATATATATATATATATATATATATATATATATGTAATACTGTAAATAACTATAATACTGTCATATATCAACAGCACTGCAGTTAATTTAATATTTTATTTATTATATTTACATGCATAACATTCATAAATGGGTTTTTGTCAGTGGATATCACATTCACATACCACAAACGTACATTTTATGAATAGATAGATAGATAGATAGATAGATAGTGAGTTTTGAGTGCACGGGTCTACTTCTGCTTATAAAGTGATGTATGTGTTTATATCAGATATAATCACCACACGACAGAAATACACAATACGCGTTTGTATTTGCATATGTATTTGCATTCGCAGCGATTATGTTCACAGACATAAACACGATGAGTGTGGAGTCGAATCAAGGGAGGGAGTGTTTGCGGCTCATTATTACACACGGATGTGCTGAACTGTCCGTGACAACCATCCAAAAACACGCCGCACGACCCACAGAGTGCGTCCCGAGTCGATCAGAGACGGTGGAGGTGTCGTGTTGGCTTGCTTTTGTTGTATGACAGCAGCAGATCGTTAAACCGAAAGTGGGATTTCTCCTCAGAAAGTGAGTTTTTGTCGTGCTAACATGCTAGCGGTCTAACGTTACGCTAAAACAGTAGAGTGACAAAAGAAAAAATACTGAAACTGTGTGACTGAAACCTATAGAAATAACCATTATCTGAGATTTAAACGTTTTAAGTGTATGAAACGTGCTTACTTGTATAAATAGCGTGTGTAAATGTGTTACGATTGCGGTATGTTTGTGCTAGCTTTAACTAGCTTCTCGTAGCTTTAGCACAAAATCGATATGCTAAACTGATTATTTTAAAACATTGGTTTTGTTGATTATTATTTTAATCTAAATTTAAAAAATATATGTTTTGAACGTGTAACACTGACATTTTAAGAACTGACAGGACATTTGCAGCGGGTTAGCATGAACTGACAGCTAATATCGACGTTTAACATTGACATCAATCATCTTTTTATTGACAATAAATGTAAAGAACTCTGACTTTCATTTATGGCACGCCTTAGATTAGATATAATAATGCAGATTTGACGCTTGGGCACATGACTGACATCGTGCAACCTTCCCTTTTCAACATGTTTGTGTGTGTTTGGCAATCACTGCCATTGCATGTCATTTGCAGAGGTTGCATACTAAATAACCTAATCACATATTAAAGTGACCTCACAAGTGATCTTATCGTTTTTTTTAGGCACAGTCTAGTCCACCAGGATGGCTTCTCGTAAAAAGGTGCTCCTGAAGGTGATCATTCTCGGGGATTCTGGGTAAGTGATGACCTTCTGAACCAAAAATGCCTGACAGTGATGTTTAATTTTAAGTTTCGAACACTCGTTCTTGTGTTTGTGTTTGTGTGCTACAGTGTGGGGAAGACTTCTCTGATGAACCAATATGTCAATAAGAAGTTCAGCAATCAGTATAAAGCCACTATTGGTGCAGACTTTCTTACCAAGGAGGTGATGGTGGATGACAGGCTGGTGACAATGCAGGTATGAGTCTTTAGATGTGAATTTAGATGTATTTTTTTATTTTATATACCCCTGTTAACTAAAGCTAATCTCATCAAAAATAATTATTTTTTTTAATCTAGTTGCCAAGACAGCATTTCTCATTTTCTTTTAGTTTAAGATAAAGTACTAAAATAGCTAAATAAATAAATTAAAAAATAAAAACAATATGGACAAAAAAAAAAAGATTGTAAAAATTGCTAAATCACACAAAATAACGTGAACTAAATTAAAAAAAAAAAAAAAAAAAAAAAATAATATATATATATATTATATATATATATATATATATATATATATATATATATATATACACACATATATAATTTTTTATTTTATTTTATAACCTGAGGTCCACTTAGGTTTATGTTTTTTGCACTGATACATATTTTTTGTATTTATAATGCATATGTGTGTAGTATTATTTTTTTATGACCATTTTTCACCCTCCTGACAACCCTTAAAATTAAACAGGTTGTTTTTTTGTTGCAAAACTTCAAGGACATTTTGATTTCTAATTATATGGCTCTTTAAATGCAAACAATGCAGCACTTTAATATTTTCATGGCTGTTTCAGATCTGGGACACGGCAGGACAGGAGCGCTTCCAGTCTTTGGGTGTGGCTTTTTACCGCGGGGCAGACTGCTGTGTGCTGGTGTATGACGTGACTGCGCCGAACACCTTCAAAACCCTGGACAGCTGGAGGGATGAGTTCCTCATTCAGGCCAGCCCTCGAGACCCGGAGAACTTCCCCTTTGTAGTGCTCGGCAACAAAATCGACTTGGAGAACAGACAGGTCTGGTTTTATTCAACCGCGCAGGATTACATGTTAACATTTTGACATCAAATTCTCAGGAAAAAAAAAATATATATAATTTCAAAATCTCATCTAAACACAATCTTCTTTTGTTGTTGTCTTATAATGATTGTTGTACATGTAAACACACTACTTTTGGAGGTACTGAATGGATAGGTAGTTAGAGATGGTCAAAGTGGTTTTATAAAATAGGTAGTATTGATTAGTGTTATTAAAATACTATTATAGCTTTTGTTAATATTTTGAAGTAGTTTTTATTTTTTAAAGGATTAGTTCACTTCAGAATTAAAATTTCCTGATAATTTACTCACCCCCATGTCATCCAAGATGTTCATGTCTTTCTTTCTTCAGTTGAAAAGAAATTGTTTATTGAGGAAAACATTCCAGGATTTTTCTCAATATAATGGAGTTAAATGGGGATCAACGGGCTGAAGGACCAAATTGCAGTTTCAGTGCAGCTTCAAAGGGCTCTACATGATCAAAGCCGAGGAATAGGGGTCTTATCTAGCGAAACAATTTCTAAAAAAGATATACTTTTTAATAGGGCTGTGCAATTAATGGCATGCGATTGTCACGTGCATCTCATTAGTTAAGCCTATCAGCGATCACCTGCTTTCAGACGGAGCGGCATTTACTACACAGAGCCGTAGTTCACTGACAAGCTACGCAATATCGTGTTTAGTATCGCTGGCGATTTGATCTGCGATACTGAACGCGATTTTGCCTAATTCTCAGTGAACTACGGCTCTGTTTAGTAAATACCGCTCCGTCTAAGCAGGCGATAGAGATTTACTACTAATCACGGAACCGGCTTAACTGATGAGATGCACGTGACAATCGCATGCGATTAATTGCACAGCCCTAATTTTTAACCACAAATGTTTGTCTTGCACTAGCTCGACTTCACACATTACCAGGGATGTGATTCTTGTGGATTAATCTGGAATTCCAGTTATTTCGGTCTAAAATCATGACCCACGTAAATCATGCAGATCAGTAATAAAAAAAACTGGGGGATGGGGGTGTTCAGGGTGATGCTGGTTACTGTTTGATGATTGAAATCGCGAAATGGCCTTAAGCAATGAACTAAATAAGCTGCGAAAAGGTTATGGACGTAAACATCATGGACGGAATAGCCCTGAGAGCGCTGAAGGAGTTCACGGTGCCATCTGCTGGACATTTAAAAGGGTTCAAATGAGTGCAGAATCAGTGCTGAAAGGTGAGTTTCTCACCCGATAACTTTTTTATGAATGGTGGTGAGAATTTGAGATTAGTACCATCATAAAATATGCAACGGTTGCATGTATAATTATATATATATATATATATATATATATATATATATATATATATATATATATATATATATAGGCTACAGTCTGCCATTCTACATGTCTGCTGAACAGTACTGTGTTTTCAGTTTCGATTCACTGCTTTGTTTGAGTCACTTTAATTTGCATTTGGGAACACAGCATTCGTCATTAGAATCATTTATAGGTCTGTTGTTGTTTACAAAAAGAAGTTTCAGTGTCACATGATTTTTCAGAAATCATTCTAACATGCTGATTTGCTGCTCAGAAACATTTACTATTTATTATCATCAATGTTAAAAACTGTTTATGCTGCATAACATTTTTGAGGAAACAATGATACACTCAAACATTTGTGGTAGGATTTAAAAGATAGAGAGAAATAATAATTTTATTCATTATACATTAAAGTGATAAAGTGGTTGTAGAGTGAATACATTTTAATTTTTTAAATAAATTGAATACATCTATTTGATAAATGCAGATAAATGCTGTTCATTGAACTTTCTATTTATCCTGAAAAATAAAATGTATCACCATTTCTACACAAAATATGAAGCAGCACAACCCTTTTCAACATTGATAATAATTAAAAATGTTTCTTGAGCGTCAAGAACTGGAGTAAATTCTGCTTTGCATCACAGGAATAAATTACATTTTATAACATTAAAATAAAACCTTTTTTTTTTATTTGTAATATTTCACAATATTGCTTTTTTTTTTTTTACTTTATTTTTGATCAAAATCAAATAAATGCAGCCTTGCTTCAAAAATCATTAACAATTGTAATGTTTCCAAACTTTTGTCAGGTGCTTTAATAATAACAATTCTATTAAAAATTGTATTATATTACATTACTTTTTATAATATCATTTATTATAGTGATTATTAAATACTGCTTTTATTTTTTACCCTACCTTTTTGAACTGGAGTACACAGATGAAGAGCTAACCGCGCGTGACCTTTAAAACAGGATTACATCATGTGTGAAGTTGTCAATTTGCATCGCAGAGCTAGTGTGTTTGTGGTTAAAAGTATATACATTTGTGTATACTATATTTGGACCTTCAGCCTGTTGATCCCCGTTTAAGTCCATTATATGGAGAAAATCCTGGAGTCTTTTCCTCAAAAACCTTAATTTCTTTTCGACTGAAGAAAGAAAGACACAAACATCTTGGATGACATGGGAGTGAGTAAAGTATCAGGAAATTTTAATTCTGGAATTGAACTAATCCTTTAATGTTATTATGTATATTATATATTATTATATTTGTGTATATTCATTTTAGTTGAAGGTTTAGTGAAATTATTGTTTTTTTTTTTTTTTGTCAATTTTTTGTGGAATTTTTGTTCCACTTACAATTTTACTTGAGTCTTTTTGCACCTAAAAATAATGTATACTATATATTTTTGTTATACTATATATATATATATATATATTATATATATATTTTTTTTTTTTTTTTTTTTTTTTTTTTTTACTTGGCTAGAAAAACTTTTACTTACTTTATTCTGTCTTTTAATTTTAAAGTTTAAGTAATTTTGATGTGTGTTTTTGTAATTTTATTAGTGTATTTTTTTTATTGATTTTATCAGTTTTAGATTTAATTATTTTAATTAAACTAATTTTAAAATAAGAAATGTTATTTTAACAATTAGCTAAAATAAATAATCGTAACTTTTTTTTTTTTTTTTATTTCAATCAACTTTTATTTTGAGTAATTTTTTTTAATTTAGTTTTATTTAATGAGAACCCTGATACTGATTCTAAAATCTGACTGGATGAGCCACATATCAATTTCTTATACTGACCAACTGACTGCCCCGTGCAGGTGACAACGAAACGAGCCCAGGCCTGGTGTCAGAGCAAAAGCAATATCCCGTACTTTGAGACTAGTGCAAAAGAGGCCATCAACGTGGACCAAGCTTTCCAAACGATCGCTCGCAACGCCCTCAAACAGGTACGCAGTGTTTGTCATTAGGGGTGGGAATCTCTATGCACCTCACGATTCGGATACGATTCAGAGGGCTGTGATGCGATTATAAAACGATTATCGATGCATCTTTTTCTATACAGATTTTCTCTTTTTTTTCTCACTGTGTGACTATTAAAGCAAAGTATTTGTAATGATCAATAATGAATTTACTTCCAATATCCTTTATTAATAAAACAAATGGAAGTGATTTGGCAAGTCATCTGGAAGGTTACATTTGCCTTGCAGGATCATGCAGAAGGTTTTGCTGCTCAACAGATCCTGAGCTCATTGACAAATATCTGATCTTGTAAGATGTGTTCTCTTTACAGAGTGCGCGTGATCGCAAAAGTGAACTGCAAGCGATCATTCACAAGCGATTTCAATACCCCTCATATTGATAGCGGCTCCCTGATATGCAAAAATATATATATGATATTCAAATGTTTTGACATTTGTGAATCGATTCAGAATCGTCTACATTCGCATCGCGATGCATTTATTTATTTTTAATAACAGCACCTCCACTTTGATACTAATGTCTGCCCATCTCACAGGAGTCTGAGGTTGAGACGTACGACTTCCCAGACCAGATTAAACTGAGAGATGACAGACCCGTGTCCTCTGGTGACGGCTGCAGCTGCTGAGGTGGGATGTATGGAGACAGAGGGGACCAGAGATGCAGAGGAGAGCCAGTGTGGGGCAGACCGATCCCGAAGTGCAAAACATCCAGCATTCAGAAGAAAACACTTCCTTTCCAAACTTGTATGTAAAGAACTGTTAGGAATTTAAAGAAACTCCCTACTACAGCATCACTTTTAATATAACTACCTTTAAGGATATTATTTCTATGAGAAAGAGATGAAACGTGATAGTTATTCTATTATTTACAAGTGATTTTTCTTTTTGCTTTTTGTATCGTTTATTCCTTCATCCATGCAGATTATAGTCTTTCAGACTCGTCTCCTGCTTATATGTCTGTCTGTGCCTTTTACTTTGTTTTAGGATGTAGAAGCAGTCTTCCTTGAAATTCCTTTATTTTGCCAAATCCTTTAATATACTAAACTTAATTCTTTAACTAAAAAAAAAAAAAAACTATATGCACACTCAGAATAAACAGCCCAACATGTCGCAATATCAAAATCCTCAGCATAATTTAAGAGCTACCAGAAAGAAATATTTAACTTTTGTGCCTAAGGACGCCCACTCACATGACACAGTCTTGTAAGGCTGGTGAACATTTGGGGGATCTGGGAGCTCACGAAGTCTTAAGTGCAATCATTTTAACCATGCAACACAGTTTCTTTCACTTCGAACGAAAGTGTCTCCCCAGTTTTAATGTATGAATGTAACAATAATGATTAATTCTTGTCTTGACCTCATGCTGTTTAATTATTAGGTTTACAGTTTATTTTTGTTTCTGTGTTCATATAGTAGACATTTCTAACGGGCTCATCTCGTTGACCAAATTATGGGTATGATGTAGGTCAAATAAAGGAAAGCTGAAATCGGAGAGTGAGTCCTGACAACCCTTGAATCTGTGATTTTTTTTTTTTATGTCTTTATTTCTAACAACCAGTGTTGTAGATTATTTTGATCGAAAACTCTTAGTGATGTCTGTCAGTAGAAACCAATGAACACACATCTGTCCCTCTTTTATAAAACAATTACCTTTCCTTGAACACGGTCAAATCATTTTTCGGTATTGTTTTATCAACAATGCTGCATTAATAAATCTTTATTCAAAGGACAAAACTCGTTTGTTTTGGCTTCTGTTACAACTTTAAAGCAATAGTTCAACAAAGAACTAAAAATTAGCTTAAACTTTACTTGACCTCAGGTCATCCAAGATATAGATGAGTTTGTTTCTTCATCAGAACAGATTTGGAGAAATTTAGCATTACATCACTTGCTCATCAATGGATACTCTGCAGTGAATGGGTGCCGTCAGAATGAGAGTCCAAACAGCTGATAAAAACATTTCAGAAATCCACACGATTCCAATCCAACAATTAACGATTTGTGAAGTGAAAACCTGCATGTTTGTAAGAAACAAATTGATCATTAAGGGGTTTTAAACTTTAAACCTTCATTTATGGCCATAATATGGAAAATATCCTGACGGCACCTATTCACTGCAGAGGATCCATTGGTCAGCAAGAGAGGTAATGCTACATTTCTCCGAATCTGTTCTGATGAAGAAACAAACTCTGCATCTTGTATAGTCTGAGGGCGAGTAATTTTTTAGTAAATTTTATTTTTGGGTGAAATATTTCAACAACACAACTCAAAACAATTGTCTTAAGACATGAGCAAAAGCACATTAATTATGCTTTTTAAGCCTTGGCAGTCCATACTAAACACACTGCAGCAGATGTTTCTCTCGGACATCCTCCTAACATAGTGCAAACATCATCTGCGTCCACATTTCTGCTCTTCTGCTTGTATTTGTCTCATTGTGAAACAGGTGGTCCAAATGCATCCAGAGTTTCCATCACTAGAGACAAATGGTCCAAGAATGAACTCACAGAAACACGAAGAATACGAGCTTCATCCGCAGTCCATCTCCTATAAAGACATGACCAAAAATCAGATAAGTTTTATTGTGTATAATAGATATGTACTGTTAATTTCAACAACAAAACACACATTTATTATTATTATTATTAATATTAATATCACAAACACAGGGTGGTATTTGAAAGAAGCAAATCAGGTAATTAGTCCAGTGTGGCAAAGTGTGTCGACCTAAATCTAAATTAGGACAACTATTTTAAACGCTAGACTTTTGTAGGTGATCGTTCATGTGGTGTAACTCACACAGACAGTGTGTGTCCTGTAACATCCAGGTTTTTAGTGATTCCTCCTTTCCTGGGCTCGGGATCAGGAGATAAAGACTGCAGGGCGATAGCTGCCTCTCTCTCAGATGGGAAAGGTACCTTTAAAAAGCTGATGTTTTGTTAAAGATAAACAAAACAGGACTTGGAAAAACCATGCACCTCTGTTTCTCAAACATTGACCGATCTACTGTTACTTGGCTGCACATGTGTCTCTGATCAAACCCCGCCGTGCAAGCAGGTAAGAGCTGAAAAGTCTTAAGAAATCCCAGGATACAAAAGCAGAGTTCAACTGTATCAGTAAATTAGTTGAATATTTAAGAACCGCAGTAAAAGGATACAATTCCAGTTTTTTATCTGAATCGTTTTCGCTCACGCAAGCCGCCATGTTGACATATTTTGTTGAGCTTCGGTTTGAAAGCGGCATTTTCGTCATGTGTTGATTAAACGTACCCTTATTTTCAAAAAATAACATTCGACAAAGTTTAGCGATTATTGTACTGGTTTAGATTAGATTATCTAAATATAATTAATATTTTTTTTGTGATGAATTTTCATAGTTTAGTATAGATGGTCAGGAACTAGAGTAAATCAATAAAATCTACACAAAAATACAGTAGTAAAAATTATTTTTGTAGGGATTTTTTTTGAATGGATGTTTTTAAGGTTGATTAATGTGTTATTGTTATTAACATGTTATTTATATATTATTTTGATATTTTGATAAATTATTGTAATAAATATTATGATATTATTTTGTGAATGCCGCGAATTAAGCGCATGGACGTTTTCTAAACTTGCTAATTTAAATGAATCATTCGAACGAACCGATTCGGAATGAATCGGAATGCTTCATACAAGAGCCAGCAAACATTTAAGAGAACGCGCGCAAAGTGTTTATTAAAATAGCGATTTGTCACGTTACACTGCTTCTTGTCGATATAAGAAGCTCCTTGCTGGAAAAGCTACATAGCCGAGCTACTGTCACTCGTGTCACTGTCACCGAAAACGTAGTTATTATTAGTAGCGTGTCTAATTTGATCTCTTTAACACCGGTCAGTTCAAATGAATCAAATGTACAGTCAGAAACACACCTGCAGCATTTTCACTCTACATCACTAATGGCATGCAGCAAGATTCGTTATGAAGTCGCAAGCTTCGTTTTTGGAAGGCTCATGTGATGCAGTCTAGTTAGTGTGTGTGTGTAGGCAGCGCACTAGATGTTGAAACACAGCCGAGTCTCTCCTGGTCTTCTGCGCTGCATCGCTTCAGTCCTCTGTGCTTCTTTATTGCAGGTAAGTCCGACACAGCAGAACCTCTGTTATTACATGATTTCATTTTATTTCAAGCGAAAAATTTTCCTTTTATGAAAAATCTTAAAAAGCATAAATGACAGAGTGCTAAATATTTTCCAGTCTCTCTTTTTATGTAATGATGATACGAGTTTAAACAAGATTTTTACAAGGACCATAATGATAATCATTCTAATAAGCCTTTCTTATTTTATTACTTGTTTTTCTCTTACTATTGCCTATATCTTTATGCCTGAATACTAAAAAGAGATTATGCTATTCAGAAAACAATGTGCTAACTAAACATGTACAATGTAATATATAATGAAATATATAAATCACTTCTGTTCCGTGTCATCTCTTTATGGTTCTTTGTGTATTTGTTCATCGAAATATTTATTTTCACTTTATTTTATTTAAAAAAAATATATATATTTTTCTACAGTGGGTTTTTATTTATCGGGGATTCATAGAAACAGAAAATAAACTGGATTTTGAAAATGTAGAACAAGGAAATATGATGTAAACTAAATAGGAAATGTTTAAAACCAAGTATTAGGAGACTATGAAATTCATAATTCAATTAAATAATTTTTCAAATTCAGCTATACACTTCAATTGTTGCTTTAACGATTTGTAATAAAAAAAAACTATTCCAAAAGAAAGCATTTTAAGTGTATTTTTAATTGTTTAATAAACTAGAAATATTTCAACCTTTATTTTATTCAACCTTTATTTATAAAGCACTTTCAGAACAGTAAAAATGGACCAAAGTTCTGTACATAAATAGTATATAATCTAGAAATCAAAAAACATAAATTCTTAATACCATAACACCAAAAACATAAGACATAGAAGAAATCTGATTTTTGAAATTCATTTGAAATGTTACTCTCATAATATAATTTGTAATAAAAAAAAATGTATTCAAAAAGAAAGCATTTTCAAGAGGACTCCACTCTATTCACTGGCTATTTCTTTTATTACCACTGTATTTCTATTTAATTTATT
Source organism: Cyprinus carpio (assembly GCF_018340385.1). NCBI lineage: Eukaryota > Metazoa > Chordata > Actinopteri > Cypriniformes > Cyprinidae > Cyprinus > Cyprinus carpio. Next base: position 16,111,961 of record NC_056581.1, on the reverse strand, counting down.
CATAATTCTGTCCTCATCATCCCATCAGCTGTAACACTTCCATTTCCTTCTGACTGAAATCAGTAACGTCTCAGAAACATCCATCCCAAACCCTGTGAAGCTGCTTGTTCTGATGTGTTTTACTGATTTCTTTATTGGATTTAATTGCTTTTATTTATGCATAATCCTCCAGCGGTGACGGGCTGATGGGAACTCTCCGTGACCTCCAGTTTGCCCTGCAGACTAAGATTGAGGAGCTGCGGCAACGTGACGCCCTCATCGATGAACTGGAGCTGGAGCTGGACTCTAAAGATGACCTCATCAGACAGCTGCAGGGCGAGCTGGACCGTCTCCGCACCGCCTCTGTCTCACTCAACCCCTCCGGGACGGCAGAAGTCACAGGTGAGCTGGGAACTCAATCTAAAGTCTGGATTGATTAAACGGACGGATTTATTTGTTGTGTTGCTTTTTTTTTTTTTTGTTGGTGACGGAGCGTTGTTAGATGAGCCCCAGCGCACTAAACGCCAGGCCATTTCAGCCGAACCCACAGGGCTGGATCCAAATCAACTCACCCACGTCACCCTCACCAACTACAGCAAGAGCGAGGAGTGAGTTAGAGCCCGTACACGTGAGTGAATTAGAAATGCAACATGTTTGATTGCGTCCCATCTCTCTGTGCTCATCCCAGGTCTCGAGAGTTGATCCAGAAGGCTCTTTTGGAGAATGATTTCATGAAGCACCTGGAGGCCAGTCAGATCCTCACCATCATGGACTGCATGTATCCCACCACACTGGCACAGGGCTGCTGCGTCATCCAGGAGGGCGACGATGGCTCTACCGTCTACGTCCTGGAAGGTGAGGAGCATGTATTTTAAATCTACTATTTTTACTTTATGATCAGTTAAAACTATTTGGAGAAACAGTTCATGTAAAACTGAAAGGGTCCCTAACAACAGCGTTTTGTTTTTATGCTACCCTCTGTCAAGTGGGCAGCTGAATTTGCTGCCTGTTCGTCATGTGTTTGTGACAGCGATCCTCTGTGCAAAGAAAACACTTCACATGATGTGTGCTATTGTTTCATGGCTTTGCACAGGAAGAGTTCAAGCACAAAAAACAAAAATTCTGTCATTATTTACTCAAAAGCCATATTCTGTTTATCGTTTGGAACACAAAGGGGATTTTTTTCTTTTAAATAAACCTATTCAAAAGTTTGGGGTTGGTAAGATTTTGGAATGTTTTTGAAAGAAGTCTCAGCCAGGCTGCATTTATTAGGAGAAAAAAATTCAGTAAAAAAAGTATTTTTTTAACATATTATTTCTATTTAAAATAACTGTTTTCTATTTGAAAATATATTAAAATGTAATTTATTCCTGTGATACAAAGCTGAATTTTCAGCATCATTGCTCCAGTCTTCAGTGTCACATGATCTTTCAGAAATTATTCTAATATGCTGATTTCAAGTCAAGTCAAGTTAAGGATCACAAAATAACACAATTCAAGTCAAGTCAAGTAAAGTCAAGTCTGCTTTATTGTCAATTCTTCCAACTCTCAGGGACCCCCCGGTGCATACAGATAACAACTAACAGTAGAGCCTAAAAATCTAGATCAAATATAAAATATAAGATAAAACTATACAATAAGGGAATGTAAAAAAGACATAATAGAAAAAAATAAAATAAAAATAAGGTTAAATAAAAAGCAGCGCAAGGCAGGCACAGTTGCGCAGATAGAGTGCAAACCAGTGAACAAACAGGTGCAGATAAAAGATTTTTTTTAGTGCATAAAAAAATAGCTTATTCAGTCTGATTAAAAGTGACAAAGTGACAAAGGGCTCAGAGCAGTTATTTTATTAAACTGACTGATGAGGAGGTAGAATGATGTCAGATCCATGATTTGCTGCTCATGAAACATTTCTTATTAATATCTATATTGCAAACACAATTTGTTTAATGAATAGAAAGTTCATTTGAAATAGAAGTCTTTTGTAACATTCTAAACTGTATTTTTTCATCCATTAAATGCTTCCTTGCTGAATAAAAGAATTAATAGTTCTCCTACACACATTCTCAAGGTTGTTGGGTTTGTTTGTGTGTGTTGTGTGCAGAGGGATCGGTGGAGGTTACCAAAGGAGAGCAGAAGCTGTGCACCATCGAGCCGGGGAAAGTGTTTGGAGAGCTCGCAATACTCTATAACTGCACACGCACGGCCACCGTCACGGGTGAGATTCACTCAGTCTATGTGCTTCAGCACAAAATATTAGTCAAACTGGGGACTAAAGGAAGTTGATTATTTAATGAGCTTTTTTAAAATTTAATTAGCTGTTTAATTAGCTTTCTCCTCCTTTCAGTTCAACTGAGTTTTAATTGGATTTGCTTTATTAGTTTGACAAAACTGTACATTTATACTGTTAATGTGTTTGGAGTTTAGAATAAATATATAAAAGTAAAAAGTAATATAAAATAATAATGTAATATAGAGAAAAATAATAATAGATCAAATGGAGTAAAAAAAAAATTTAACAAATTTGTTTTGTTAAATTAAATTTATTATATTAAATTTAAATTTCAGAGAAAGTAACAATCAACCAGTTTACCAAAAATAGGAACAAGATGTATCATACAATCATAGAATAATTAAAATATAGAAATGTTAATAGTAATATAAAATAATACATCTGTGTATATATAGAGTGTAGGTAAATATAGAGTGAAATAACAGAGCAAAAAGTTATTATTTATATTAGATTAAACAAAAGTGATTCATTAAATTAAATTCTAAAATAAATTTCATTAAGATAGACAAAGGGTAAAAGTAATATGAAAATATTAATGTTAATATAAAGTCAATAACAATAGAGCAAATTGATTAAGTATTATTACAAAATTAATTAATTAATTAATTAAATGATAAGTTAAATTATGAAGGAACAGGATGTAACATACGAAAATTTAAATATATAATATATATAAAGTAATATGAAAATAGTAAGATCAATAGAGAATTAATAACAATAGCGCAAATGGAGTAAATAGAAAAACTTAACAAAAAAAAACGAAATGTAAAAAAAATATATACCACTGCAGAGTAAATTCAGAAAATGTCAAAAAAAAAAAAATTTGAGAGATAGGATGTGACATAATTAGTCAGTAGGAAGAATCAAGTAACGATAAAAATGATCCCAAACTATGCCAATAATGGGATTTAATTTAGTCACAAGGACACTCTTTCTTTGTCTCTGTAATTCTTACAAACAAAAGCCTGAAATTATAAGATCACAAATACAAAGTTTGTTGTCTTGAGTCTGAAATCCTGCTCATCTGCCAGCGCTGTGGGCTATAGACAAGTGAACGTGGAGGAATCGGCAGTGTGTAATTGCTGGGATGTTTGGCCATATGGTATATATCCTCATCTTTTGCCCTTTTACGACACATCGGTTTAGTGTGATGGATTGAGGTGAAATGAGCTGACTCTGGTGGTGTCTGTTTAATCACAATAATAAAAATTCAATTAAAATTAGGCCTTTGGCTGTTCCTGTTCATGCAAAGATCACTCTATATTTCCCTGTAAGAATCTCACCTGTGAACCCTGATCAGATTTGCTGGATTTCAACAAAGAGTGCTAAAAGAAATTTGCTTTGTTTTTCTCCGCTGCTCAGAATGAGTACAATTTAAGTTGGATTTGCATAATTATAGAATAATATTAATCAAAAAAATTTGACACACACTGGCTTCATCACTCAGCGTAGTGTTTAAAATGAATAGTTCACCCCCCAAAAATTGTGAAAATGTACTCACCCTCAGGCCATCCATGATGTAGTTTGTCATCACAGAATGAGAGTCCAAACAGCTGATAAAAACATTACAGTAATCCACACCACTCCAGTCCATCAGTTAATGTCTTGAGAGGTGAAATATTTGTCACAATAGAATTATAAGATGAAAAATTGCATTTTGGGACATAGTCCATGCCACATGTTCTGGTTTCATACTGAAGATTTTGGCAAATGTAGTCATTGAGGTATTTCAGCATTTCATTTTATTTCATACTACAAAACAGAACAGATTTCCTGGATTTGAACAAAAAGTGCTGCAAATTGCTTTATTTATTTTGTGGCACAGAATGACTACAATAGAAGCTGGATTTACATAATTAGAGAATAAAATAAATCAACAATGTTACTCAACATTGTCCTATCTCTCTCTTTTGTCAATAGAAAGATGACAGACGGTGTGTGCTGTTCAGGGTCAGCTAAATGAATAGCTTGAAAATAAAATAGCTTCAATAACAATTTCTTACAGCGTCATGTGTTCATTGTCTGCTTTCACTCCATCAGTAATTTCTGGGCTTTCTCATTTCTTGCTGTTTTTGTGGTTAGAGGTCAGCTCCATTTTCAATGTACATCTGACGTCACTGAGACCTCAGAGAGTGACAAAGTGGGGTGAAGGTCTGTTAGAAATGTCAACAGCTACTTAAGGTTTAAAGTATGACTTTATAAATCTAAGCTAAGACGGTAGGTACTTCACTTTAACCACACTAGCATATGTTGAAATCTTTTGAAAACACTTCAGATTGAGTCATTTTAGTGGTTCATCACATTCAGGTCATTTAACATGAAAATTAAATTAAAATGTTTAGCTACTGCTAGCATACTGTGTAATGTACAGTAAAAAAATTGTATCTTGCCTACTGTTTTTTAAATATAGTTTGTCATGGTACACGTTTCAAACAGTAGTATGCTACACTTACACATTGTTTTAACTGAGGAGTGGCATCCAGCTATCATTGCATAGATAAAATGGCCAGTTTGCGGTTTAGTATGATTCTATATTATTAAAAACTTGGATGTCTGAGGGGAAATTCAGACCTGCCCACCTTGGAAAAGTAACATCAGTGTGACGGCACGGGACACAGGGTTTGGGGGAGGGTTTCATATATTCCTAGATATCTACATTATTACCTTAAGCTCCCTGATGGCTAATGTCAAAATGCAAGATTTAATGTTAAATATTTTCCAAAGGTTAGCAGATCTGCACCACTGATCTATAAGATCATTATATACATTATATAGATCAGCGGTCTGCACTCAGTCACACACACCCTAACCAGAGCTTTTCGGTTCGGTTCTCACGGCACATCAGAGTATTTTTTCTGAGATTTGCAATTTAAAACTTTATAAAATAAAAAAAACTCCAATACACTTCCCTACACTGTAGAAAAGCATGGACTCTCATGTCTACTTCAATATTAATTTTTATTTTATTTTTTAAAGAGAGAGAGAAGTATTATTTATTTATATATTTATTTTATGGATTGGCCATTATTTAGTGCTATAAACACATATAATGTCTGTTTCATTCATACTGGACGCCAGAGGGCGCCCTCAGGCAGAATATCCACATGTGCATCACAGAAATAATAGAACCGATGACACTCCAGGAAATCCTCAAAATGGACAGAGATATAACATGACGACAGTAAACACTGTACTGCGAATGGAATATAGTTTATCTGTGTTCTTCAAGCCATCTTGTGTATTTTCATAATTAATTATGTATATTTATAATCCATTCGACAGCATAGAATATATTTCCTGCCTCATTCTGTGATAAGAAGCCATATCAGATCACAAAAGGTTATTTCAAACACTCGACTGATGTTGTGGAGTAAAACATGTTGTAACGTTCTCTTTCATTAGACAGCAGGTTTCTTCTTGAAGATGTTTGGCGTGTTCAAATGCACGTTTAAGCGGGAGGCGCTTGCTCATCTCACCACGTAAACTCACAGACACACAAACAGAGCCGTTAAAACGCATGGAAATTATTTAAACTCATAACCAGAAAAAAATAAAACCAGTGATAATGACTACTGTACTGTGTCTGTGCTCGCTTAAGAAATCAGCCAGATGGTGGAGGTGGAGGGGGATCGGCCGGGTTTTTCGTCGCAGGTCTCATCGCTTCCACTTGACGGAGAACATGCTAACAGCTGTAATAAATAATAGCGATATCTATAGACTTTTAAGATAATCAGTTAAACTAGCTAGCTGTTTTTATGGTGGACGTTTTATTCAATTTTTATATCTAAATATTAGTGAAAATAGATATCAGTCCACATATGTGATGGACATTGGTTATGATAATCTTTGGTATCTACTTTGAAGGCATCTTGAGTAAAACTGCTTCACATTTAACGAAGCATATGTAAAACGCTTGAACCAGAAGCAACGAGACCCGGTTAACAGAACATGGAAGTCTGTTGCGCATAACCCCTATTGCAGTAAACCCTGAGTCACAATGTTCATACTATCCATCCTAAATAGTATGTGAGATTAAAATAAGTGCGTCCCAAAGCATAGTATGTTGAAAACAGTGACAGAAGTCCCCGGATGGTCTACTATTTCAGGTAGATTTTTGAAGTGTGGATCTGTGCACACTTTAATGGCTAATATTGCCCACAATCCATTGCGCTTTGACAAAGGATTCGGTTCAGAACTACAAACACAACACATTAAATTGAAAATTATTAAAATACTAAAATGGTGGAGGATGTGTGCAACCAACGGTTAAGTAGAGAGGTTTAGATAAAGGGGTTTGAGTTACTAATAATTAACATTTAACCTGGTAAAGATATTTATTTAATGTTATCTGTTTTATATTTCATTGTAGAGGATGTTAACTGTGACAAGATGACTGACAGGCCAGTTTACAGTGACGGGTTGCGTGTAATTATGCGACAGAGCGGACCATTGAAGACGCAATTGTATGACATTATAGTTTGTCCCAAAGCTTGCCTAGTTTTCTACTACACACTCAAAAGTGCGTACTGTGTCTTCACCAAAAGAGTACATACTTTAAGGGCGTAGTATAAGTAGGGACGCATCAAAAGATTGCAGTCTTGGTCAAACTCTTCTTCTTCTTTTGCTGCTGCTTGATTTAAGTACTGTGCGTTCACAGATACAGGCGTCACCAGGTTTTTGTGTAGTTTAGGGGACAAATCGTACCAGCGTACTTTGAGGTCAAAATGTGTACAGGTTGGCTGGTCCGGAAAAATAAAACATTTAAGCATTTCATTTGTCTTTGTCACACTGAAACTGGAAGGTCAAGTCGAACTCATTGCATTGTGGGATACAATATTCTGTGCAGAGTAGCCTACACTGTTAACTGTTGTGTATGGCACATTTTGTCATTCAAGTACTCTGTTCATATTAATAATTTGCAAACTTGGAACAATATTCTCATTACATATTGTAAAATAGTACAATTTGTATTGTAGTAAGCTATTTTGAACAGTATACACATATATATTCACACCCACACACATATATACATACATACATACATAATGGAAGAACAGTAACCCAGAAAATAGAACTTGCAGGATATTTAATCATACAATTATGCCACCAAATAATCTTTTGGCTTAAAATGAAGGTATTTTGGAGGTTGTTATATTTGTTAGGAATTTATTTATTGGTTTTGCAGGTATTAATAAAATGACTCCAGAGTTTATTGGTGTTTACTGAGGAATATTAACAGTGTGTGATAGTGTTTGTGTGCGGTGGGCTGGCAGAGTAATTACTTTGAGTGGGATGTGAAGAGTTCTCAAAGCAGCAGCTGTCAGTCATGTTGAGAGGAAGTACAGAACATTTATATTTGCATTTATATTTGCACATGTCCTTGTTTATGAATTATGAAGCAGAGAATTATAGTGAATCCGTCTGATCTGAAATGTTGTAATCCATGTCATAAATTTCAATAAAAGTGTTCTTGACTGTAAAATTACAGGATTTAATATAGTACTATTTTTAGGTTAACTAATGTGATATATTTAGTTAATAATCATTTATATAATGCATTTAATTCATGAATCTTAGGAGCTTTTTGACATTTACTTGAAAGGACAGTTTAAGATTACAGTATATTCAGGAATTTGAATTAGTAGTGTCATTTATTTGCATGGTAAGGATTAAACTGCACATTTTCAGGAATAAAGGAGGAATAAGGAGGAAACCTTCCTCACCATTATCATCTTCTCCCCTTTCAGCCCTGACTGATATCAAACTATGGGCTATAGATCGACAGGGTTTCCAAACCATCATGATGAGAACTGGCCTTCTCAAGCATTCGAACTACATGGAGTTCTTGAGAAGGTAACACAATTTAGCTCCAAACCAAATTTGACATTAGAAACCAAAATCAAGAGTTTAGATTTAGTAAGACTAGTAATACTAATACTATCACCTGAATTGTGTCGTCAGTGTGCCCTCCTTCAAGACTCTCACTGAAGATGTGCTGAGTAAAGTAGCAGATGTTCTGGAAGAGGTGAAGTGTTTGAACACTGTTCAAAAATGTGATCTTTGTGACCTTCAGTGTGTTTATTCCGTGTTGTTTTCGCTCTCTCTTGACACTTTAGACTCACTACAGTGATGGCGACTACATCATTCGTCAGGGCGCTACTGGAGACACATTCTTCATCATCAGTGAGGGTCAGGTGAGAAAGGAGCCTTAATTGTAGAAGAGTTGTAGGACAGAATATTTATTATAAGTTTTGTGGCTGTTTTGTCCCACAGGTGAGGGTCACCCAGCAGAAATCAGCCAGTGAGGAGCCAGTGTTCCTGTCCACACTGTCTCGAGGGGATTGGTTCGGAGAGCAGGCTCTCAAAGGGTCAGGGAGAAACCTCATTTTTAAGGGTTATAATTCTCATTCTGGTTAAGAGTTAAGAATATCTTTTTACATTTTTCACTTTTCTTCCCAGGGAAGATGTGCGTACAGCAAATGTAACGGCTGTTGGAGATGTGACATGTCTGGTTGTGGACAGAGAGTGAGGAGCTCGCAGCACAGTCACAATCACAGATCATTCAAAAACAGCACTCACTGTCTATCAGGATCACATCAGCACAAACAAAATCACAATCAGTCAAATCCACAACCACAATCATTTGAAATCACAACCAATATCACAACCATCCCAAGTAGGGATGTAACGATTAACTGCGAGCCGGTTGAAAAACGATTCAAATATGTGACGATTCAAATCGGTTGAGATGCTAAACAAATCGCTATTCAATTAGGGGTAGTTTATATGAATGCATCTTTAGAAAAGTTTCGATGGTATTTTTTTCTTTTCGTCTTGCCTCTGTATAATGCATATTAAAGTTCATAAGTGCAGTGCTGCTTTGTTTACAGCAGAAAACAAGGAAACGCTTCAAGCGCCACCTGCTGGCAGAGAGTGAATCTGCGTCTCGTTCAGCTCGTCTTCTGTTTCCGATGACTGATGACTGAAGTCAAATCATTCTGTTTTTGCTTCAAATTTCAAAATTATACAATCTAATTTAGATTAAAAACTGCTCATGATTAAAATGCAGTGTTTGCCTCTAATTTAAATTGAAAGAGCACCTTATTTTGTTTATATGAAGATATTTCTTTTATTTGTGTCGCTTATTTGTATGATTTGGATCTTGTTTTAAATGCTCAGTTTAGTTTTGTTATTTACATTTACATTATATTTAAATTTTGTCATTTAGCACAAATTTAAGTGACTTACAAATAAGGACAATAGAAGCGATCAAAACCAACAAAAGAGCAATAATATGCAAGTGCTATATTAGCATATTATTATAGTCTTATATTTCAGTTTCACAAATAAACGTGCAGCATTTTGTCCAATCAATAATAAAAGGACAGATTTAATTCATAATTCGTCTTAAATCTCATTTTGTTAAATAAAACAATCGTGAATCGTGAGTTGTGGGAATCATTACATCCCTAATCCCAAGTGAAGAAAATCATAACTATTACAATCCACAATATCATAATTAGCAAAATCATAACTATTAATATTCATATTTTAATCAAAATATTAATAACCACGTTTACTCAAAATCATAGCTAGTCAGAGCCATCATAATCAGTCAAAATCAGAACCTGTACAAGCACAATATCAGAAGTCAGTGAACTAATAACATCATCTCTCCTCTGTCTTGTCACTGACTGCTAATAAAACTCAACTCTGCCAGGTCTTTCAAGCAGCTGATCGGAGGACTGGACAATATGAGCAACAAGATGTATGAGAGTGAAGAGGTGAAGGCCAGGTAAGCACACGTTGAGCTGCTTCACATCCATCGATCAGAGACAGTTAAATCAGAATAACTGACATTTCTCGTAGGTTGGAGGCAGAAGCCGTGTTCTTCTCTAATATGTCTCTCAGTGACGTCCGTGTGATCTGCACGCTGGGGGTGGGCGGCTTCAGTCATGTGGAGCTGGTAAGATGAGTAGTTTGATGTTTCTGTAGGGGGGTTAGAAGTATATTGACAGCATGTGTTCATATTGATTCTCTACAGGTACAGCTGAAGAACGATCACAGCCGTTCCTTTGCCATGAAGGTCCTGAAAAAGCGTCACATCCTGGACACGAGTCAGCAGGGCCACATCCTGTCTGAGAGACGCATCATGATGGAGGCCCACAGTCCTTTTACTGTCAGGTCTGTACAACTCAGTGCCAGTTGATAACTTAGTCACATGATTTGATTGGTTTAATGTGCAATGCAAAAGCAATCTTAAAGTAAAAACCTATATTTCATATGAACTTATATTCAATACATTTTAATGAGTTATGCAGTATGCAGTATTTTATTTTATACACATGTTGGTCTCATAAAGCTCAATTCTGTTAAAGGAGAAAAAATATTTTTTAAAATAAATTCTTGCATGGCACAAAGTACATACTGATTGTGAATTATGTGGCCATTATTATCCATCCGTGAACTGACATTCAACTTATTTTAAGCCTTTTGGCACAAAATTAGAACTAGAATATCAAGAAAGTGAAATAATGTAAGTTATCAATATATTATTTAATTTAATAATTCGAAATAAAAACAATAATTTTAAAATTATTAATGTTAATATTATTAATTGTGAATAATGTTATTAAAAATCCTTAATATTCTATAAAATTGTTAATATATTCTTTTTTAGTGTAAAATGTATATTATCAGGCTACATAGAGTATTGGGTAACAGTTTGAAAATTGAAGAATTAAATAAAGCATATTTGATTATAATAATTTGTTATAATTATAATAATAATGATTAGAATTATAATAAAATGCATAATAATTATAATTAAAACTATTATAAATATTATTATAATATAATTTATACAATATTAGATACAATAATTATTATATCTTATATCTATTTTAGTCTAATTATAATTATTATAGTCTGATTATAATAACTGCAATGCAATAAAAATCTTAAGTTGACAGATGACACTGTAACTCTACATATTTTATGAATCATGTGGTATTTTTATGAAAAGCATGCAATAATAAGCCCACATCGGTTACATGTTTCAGACTTTATCGGACCTTCAGAGATTCGAAGTACCTGTACATGCTGCTGGAGGCGTGTTTGGGTGGAGAGCTGTGGACTCTGCTCAGAGACAGGTATCAGGATCCCGCTCAGTTTTTAATCACATTCTCCTGAACGGATCGAGTGACCTACAGGAAGTTGTGTGGCTGTTTCCAGAGGCTCGTTTGATGACGGCACCACACGCTTCTACGCTGGATGTGTGGTGGAAGCTCTCGCTTTTCTACACTGCCGTGGAATCATCTACAGAGACCTGAAGCCTGAGAACATCATACTGGACCACCGGGGATATGCCAAACTGGTGAGCAAAGCAGTGTTAGTTTATATACTATTAGAATATTTATTATTATTTTGCATTGTTTTATTTTATTTTCAGTTTTCATTTTCATTTTAGTTTAATAAATTAAATGTTTTAGTTCTAGTAATTTCAGTACTTCAACTAAAATTAAGTACTAAGTGCAGCATAACATACTTAAGTTTTTATAGTTAAAGTGTTGTAATATTTATATTTTATTTTATTTGTTTTAATTTTTTAATTTAAATGTGTAATAGATTTGTTTACATTTTTTGTAGTATTTGAAGATTTTTTTTGTTCTTAAATTGATTTAAGTACTTCCTTTTAATAAGTGTTCATTTGATATTTAAATTTTATTTTGTTTCAGCTTTATTTTAATTAATACAAACATTTGAATATTTTTTATAATATTTCTGTTTAGCTTTAGATTCAATTTTCACATTTTTATTTCAGTTTCTTCTAGTAATTTTAGTGCTTGAATATTCCTTTTTTTTAATTTTCAGTGTTCATCTAATATTTATTTTTTTATTTTAAGCTTTAACAAAAACTAATTTTAACTAAGTATTAGTTTGAGGTTTTTAGTTATGCAACTTTATTTAAATTTACATTTTTTTATTTATTTTTTAATGATTTCTATTTAGCTTTAATTGTTCTTTTTAAACATTTATTATTTCAGTTCTAGTAATTTTAGTACTTAAAATATGTAGCGCTTCATTTTAGTTGAAACATTCATCTTATATTTTATTTCAGCTTTAATTAATGAAAACAATTTTTAAAAGTTTGTTTTAGTGTTAGTAAACACTAAACCAATGTACTTCTGTTGAAGAATTAATACACATTAAATTATTGTACATGCTACATTTGATATCCATATACAATTTTTTTAATTTAAAATATTAAAGAAAATTTGTAATTTTATGAAATTTATTTGTAGCCATACATTATATTAGTCTACAAAATTTTTAAGCATATGTCTTTAGATTTCTAAGAAAATGAGAAACAAAGTCAAGCGTGTCTAAACCTTTGTATATTTACCAACAAAATATTCAAGTGGCAAAGAACAGTCGTTGTTTTCTAGGTGGACTTTGGCTTTGCTAAAAAAATCGGCTTGGGGAAGAAGACATGGACGTTTTGTGGGACTCCGGAGTACGTGGCCCCCGAGATCATCCTAAATAAAGGACACGACGTCTCGGCCGACTACTGGTCTCTAGGAATCCTCATCTTTGAGCTGCTGAGCGGAAGGTTGGTGATTTATTAATGTCATTATTAACAAGATTACGTTTTTCCTGTTTCCAGAATCCCGGGAAGTGAAGTTCACACTCTGACTCTTCTAATTATTAACATTCAACACTATTTGTCCTCTGTCCCTCCAAGCCCACCTTTCTCAGGGTCAGATCCCATGAAGACGTACAACATTATTCTTCGAGGAATCGATATGGTGGAGTTTCCCAAGAAAATCACTAAGAGTGCTGCGAACTTGATCAAGAGACTGTGCAGGTACAAAGATAGAGTCAGTGTGTTTATTCAGAAACGCTGTTTAAAAGACAGTTCTTTTGTTATGGAACCTGAGCTGCTGAAATAACATTGTTCTGTATATATATTTATTTGGGGGGGGGGGGGGCATTGTTACAGAAATACGGTGACTTAAAAATTCTTAAAATATAACTTAGTTGAGGCTCACCTCTGCATTCGCAGCATTTTATGCAAGATGCGAATTAAAATATTATGTTTATGTTGTGTCTGATTAATGCAATACGGTAACAAGGTGCTTCAGTGTTTTATTTAAAAAAAAAATCAAAGAGAAAAAACTTAAATGCAGTGTCTTAGAGAAAACTGTTTATTTGGAAAAAAAATTGGATAGAGAAAAGTTTTTTTTGGAAGATAATTTTTTTTAGGAAAAAGGTTTTTCAGGATAGAATTTTTTTTTTTAAAGAGAGACTAAAATGCTGAAAAAATAAAGAGAGAAAAAGGTTTATTGAAAAAAAGAGTTTTTTAATTTTTTTTCATTAGAATTTTTTTCTTGAGAGAAAAAAAAACATTTTTCTAGGAAAGAAAAAAAAATAGACAAAAGTTTCAGGTGAGAGAAAAAATGTTTTAGGGAGAGTTTTTCTCTCCAAAGTTCTTTATTTTTTTTTTTTTTTTTTTAAAGAGAGAAAAAAAAAATCTGAGAAAAATTTGGAGAGAAAAAAAATCTAAGGGCTTAGGAAGGAGCTAAAAAAAATTTTTTTTTATTTTTTCCCCCCTTTTTTTTTGCAGTTCAGGATTTCAATGTGTGAAATTTTAATTAATATCATAATGCACATTTTTTAAGAAAACAATATGTATTTGATTATACATTTTGAAAAACAGCCATAAAGTGTGTCATATAACCTGGCAGGGACAATCCATCTGAGAGACTCGGCAACCAGAAGAACGGCGTGAAGGACATCCAGAAACACAAGTACAGACCATACATTATCACTACATATTCACAGTACTGCACTTCACTTAACAGTCATGATGTGTGGGCTGTGCTGGTTCTGATGTGTCTTGCAGATGGTTTGAAGGGTTTAACTGGGATGGTATTCGTGAAGGAACCCTGACTCCTCCGTTTATACCAAATGTGAGATTCTCGAGCGAATAAGAGAAATGAATCATTTGATGGACTGTTTTTAACTTGGAGGGATATGAAAAATACATATGTTCAAAATGAATTAGTCATCTCCGATAAATAAAAAGAAGTCTCAGTTGACCTCACAAATCCTGATATAATTTTACTCCGTCTGGGATATTTTTAGAGAGTTACAGTCCTGAGTAAGTGAGTGAGTTTCTTTGCTTTATCTTGCGTTTTCATCCAAAGAAAATGAGTTTGGTTTGTTTGCCACAGGTGGAAGGGCCTTTGGACACGAGTAATTTCGACTGTTTCCCTGAGGACACAGATGAGCCGCCGCCTGATGAGGAGTCCGGCTGGGACTTTGAGTTCTGATCGAGGGACCAAATGCTTATACGAACGGCACAGAAACAGACGCCGCATTCCAGATTAAAACAACAACAGACCTGAAGGTCATGTGCAAATAAACGTTTTTATTCTTCTGTTTTGCTAAGAATATCTTGATTATATATACACACACGCATAGATAGATAGACAGATAGATAGATCTGACAAAATGTTCACTTTTGCATGAACTATCCCTTCATTTGCATGGAATTCAAGAAAGGTTCTGCCTTTACTAAATGTGTCAATGTTTTGCCACTGGATTCAATATCCAAACTACGCTGTAGTGTGAAAAACGTGCACTTGATGACCATCTAATGAGGATTTCATACAGAAAGACTCTGCCAGCAGAATCTCGCCATGACGTCTCTGAATAACATGACTAGGCACAATTGAGGTGAACTCACATTTTCTGATATAAGTTCAGCACTAGAGTCTAGTGATCACCTGACGGTCATGCCTGTTATAATCAGGAGAATATATGTGATATGATTCAGGGGATGAATCACAAAGAGTCATTGTAGGTACAATGCTAAAAATCAAGAATATTATTATAGGCTAAAAATGCACAGCGATCTGTACAGACTGGTTTAGTTTTGTTCTTTGGGTGACTCTTCAGTTTTCCCACAGTTCTGCTTTTGAGGCTAAATGGTTTTAGATCAGTAGTTCTCAGTTAGTGGATCAATGAAAAAAAAAAAAACTATTTATTAGCTAAAGATTTAGCATAGCGAAACAGCTGAAATATTAATATTTTAAATATATAAGAAATCTCTTTTGATGTCAGACTTGTTGAAAAAAAAAAAAAAAAAAAGGTAAAATGTAGAAATGTTACATTGCAAACTAAAAATAAATTGAATCTAAAAATACTTTTTAAATATCAAAAAAGGCAAAAATCACAAATTTACTAAAATGAAAATGAAAATAAAAATATAAAAATTAAGGCTGAATCAAAATGTTGATGAATACTATAGTAGTATAGAAATAATATACAACCACAGTGTTCAATTCAATAAATTTTTTACGATAAACAATTTTTGATTCACCATTTGATGTCTAAAGTTGTGAAGCAAAATCAGTTGAGAGCCACTGATCTACATCACAAAATCACAGCAAGTTTTCATCACTGTTTGTTTTAAAACGCCTACCTGTTTTACTTAAAAACCGAACGACTACAGTCACAGTCGGTAAACAGTTTACATCTGGACCTGCTTGCTGGCCGTGTCATATGCGATGCCTGTACACTTCCAAGTGCAGGACTTCAAGCACCAAGAACTTCAAAGCACGACTGATGAGAAGTTGATCTGAAACCAGAAAAAAACGGAAAAATTGTTGGATGTGTTCACTGCACCTCACAGTTTCTCCATCTCTACGGTTTCATCCTCGTCTCTTCAGATGATAGCAGAGGAGCCCGAGGATGAGGACGATGAAGAAGATGAAGAGGGGTTCGAAGGGGAGGGTGGAAGATTCCACAGCACCCATTTACGCTTGTTTTGCCGTTTTTGGGAGAGGTAGTCCTCTTTTTCCCGCTCTTTCCGAGCTCTCTGGTAGTGGTCGTCCTCCTTCAGGTACCAGACCGGAGGCCAGCGGTGCTTCTCAAAGTATTCTTGGTTCTCTGAAAATGCAAATGAACATGCATCCAACAGGGTTATTGCAGTAAACAAACAGTATAAAAACATTTTTGATTCTTGAAATGAAATATATAAAATAATAAATAAAAAAATATGAAAATATTCTTATTTTATTTCAGCTATTCACCATGGCAACATTTTCATTTACTCTAACTTTGATGTACTAAGATAACAAAAACTGACATACAAATGAATAAACAACTATATACACATATTTTAAGAAATAAAAACTAATGAAAATGCCCAAATAAAAAAATATCAAATGTAAAAAATCAAAACAAAAGACAAACGTTTGATGTAGTACCTGCTGATTTGGCCCTCATGTCTCTGGGGAATTTGCGGCACACGTTGTTGTAGTTGGTGCAGATGTGGTGAAGGCACCATTCGGTGAGCTGGTAGGCACAGTGGAACTGAAACCACATGACAACAAACATCATCATTTATTCACCCTCATGTTGTTTCAAAAACACAGACTTTATCGTTCATAATTTGGGGTTGGTACAATTTTTTAAATGTTTTTGAAAAGAAGTCTTAAGCTCACCAAGGCTGCATTTATTTGATCAAACATACCGTAAAAACAGTGAAATATTATTATCATTTAAAACAGCTGTTTTCTATATGAACATATTTTAAAATTTTAATTTTAAAAAATATTTTACAGCATCATTACTTTAGTCTTCAGTGTCACATGATCCTTAAGAAATCATTCTAATAATCTGCTGATTTGCTGCTTAATATTTTTGTGGTAGCTTATATACCTTTTTTTTCTTCAGGATGTTTTGAGTGAATAGAAAGTTGAAAAGAACAGCATTTATTTAATAGACATCGTTTATACCATTTTGATCAATTTAATGCATTCTTCCTGAATAAACCTTTCTTCTGCGAAATGTCAAAGTTCCTAGATTTCTTGTAACCAAAAAATAGTAATGCCATGATGCACAAACTACATTTAAATGTAATCTTGCAGAGATGTTATGAACTTTTCATTTTGTTTCTTTATGTCCTCTTTCCTGAACAAGTGAGCAATGTGATAAATATCTCAGTTTGTAATGGCATTAGTGCGAGTGAGCTCATTCTCCAGTCAGTCTATACCAGATCAACCACGGAACTCAAGCTCTGTTGAATGCATTTTATAAATCATACCATTTAGTTTCATTATTACATCAGCAGAGTCATCTACAGAATCACACTTCATGGCAGAGAGCTCCTTAGTCGTGCTCAGCGTTTCTGAGAGTCTTTAGTAAAGCACTGACAGTCAGGCATGACTGAAAGAACCACGTGAACCATCACAGGAATGCTGCAAAAATGTGTCTGACTTCACACCAAATCTCAGAGCAGGACACGGGTTACAGCAACGTTTGCATGAAACCTATCATTTCCTCGTGCAGTTTCTTATTCAGCAAACACAACAATTCTAAAATAGCTGTGATTGTTATAGTAAACTCAGTACTTTCAGTATCAATCGATAAAGGAAATTAAACAACTTAAACAACTTATGCTCTTCAGATTATAATATATGCTACATTTATTGCAGGAAGAGTTTGTGCTGGTTTTCATATGCAGTTTTACCTGAGCCATCTCCAGATACACCAGCACATCTCCGTCAATGTCCGTGCCCATGGCGGCGGCCTCCGTCAGAACAGTCACAGTATGGAGTTCTGCAGCAAAACACAATTAAACGTAAAAATCATTTACTCAACCTCAGGTCATTTCAAACATTTGTTTTCTTCAGTGCAACACAAACGGAGAAGTTTAGCACAATGCCCATGCTGCTCTTTTCAATGAATTCTGATCATTATTCATTTAAATAAAAGGGGTCACCACATATTTTTGTCCATGTAAGCAAAAAATCCTAATATTTACATTGCTGGTAAAAACTTTTAATTAATTTACAACTACGAAATTAAAATGTTTATTTAGCAAGAATGCATTGAATTAATCTAAAGTGACAGTAAAGACTTTTATATTGCCACTAAAAATTTCTCCCTTGAATAAATGCTGTTCTTTAGAACTTTATTTTGATTAAAGAACTTTGAAAACAAAAATATTAAGCAGCACAACTTTTTCAACACTGATAATAATCTGAAATGTTTCTTGAGCAGTAAAGCAGCATATTAGAATGATTTCTGAAGGATCACGTGACACTGAAGACGGATGATCACAGGAATTAATTACATTTTAAAATATATTCAAACAGAACTCTATTTTCAATTGTAATAATATTTCACAATGTTATGGTTTTAACTGTATTTTAATCAAATAAATGCAGGCTTGGAAAGCATAGAACCCCAGAAGATAATTTTTTTTAATAAACTAACTGATCCTTGGTAATTCTTATATTCATTATTGGCATAATAATCAATCATCAGACCTGTGAGGGCAACCAGGTGAGGCAGGCAGAGGCGATTAGCCAAGATAATGAGCTCCATGGCATCCAGGTCAGGTCTGGAGCAGAAGCGTCCCGTGTAGAGATATTCCAGCACCGCCTGCATACTACTACGAGTCGTGTTTGGGAACAATACCTGTGGAACCACAACAAGTCATGAGACAATCTGTATACCAATGCAAAAAAAAAAGACATAAATCAACAGTAGATGTCTTTGAAGTTAATATTAACATCTGGACACTACTACGGATCAAGTGTAATATAGTTTGAAATTTCCCAGAAATTTCCCATGCTGCACATGAATGGGTCACATCCATAAAATGCAGTACTCACCTCTTTAGTACAGCTCTCGACAAAAGGCCCACCGAACATGGCTGCCATCCAATCACAGCTGGAGATGAGCAGGGGTTTATGGGCCTGAACGGGACCATCATCCAGTTTAAACACCACATCTGGGATATGAAGAAAGAAATCTTTATTGCAGCAAAACTGATAGTATTAATACGACCCTATGATTTCCGGAAGGTGGAAGATAATGAACTGTGAACAGAATCGTGGAATCCAGTCACAAAATGTTTCTTTACAGTATGGGATGTGGAATCTGGGAAATTTTGGATGAATATTTCAAAGGCAGGTCTGTATACTTAATTAAATCATGATATGGACAAGTGTATGTGAATATTAAAGACTGCTGTTTAAATATGCGTATCTCTGTGTGAAGGAGCTTTTGTCTCAGCTGACAAAAAAATAAAAGAAAGTGTTGAACTTTCATCTGATCACATACGAAAACATTATTTAAATTGTTAATGTTTCATGCCTTCATATGATTAACACGGTTTTTGATAAGTTTGCATTAAATCATAAATCAAAAAAAAAAATTCTGGGAAAAAAAAATCATTGTGTCCTATTATTGTAGCTTTTATGAACTTTTAAAGTTTTATGAATTCAGTTGGTTAAACATATTTTTATTGTTAAAATATAAGTAAACCATTAAAATGGAATCCAGAAAAATACTGGCTTTGGGAAAAATATAACAGAATTTTGGGAAAATTTCAAAGGGCCCTAAAAGTTCACATTTTGTTACATTAAATTGTATAAGTTTAATGATTTCAATTAATTAGACATGCTTTTTGATTATTTCAATTTAACCATTAAAACAGAGTTTAGAAAAATTGTAAGAGAAAAAAAAAAACAATCCAGAAAAATTGAGAAAAAAAAAGGAAATTTTATAGGGCCTAACACTGTGTTTGTGACATAAGATAAAGGAAATTTAACCTGAGAAAGTTCCTTTGGCCAAGCATTCCTTCACCCGATTGGTCCGTCGCACATGGAAAGCCTTCGTGATCTCCTGATTCATAAAGGCCTCATTGTTGAGGATGTTTGCAACCATCATGCGCAAGTCAAACACCTCCAGCAGCTCAGCGATGTGTGCGATGTGCATCAGGTCCTTCTCGTGTTCGTCCAGCTGCCCCGTGTAAAGGTAACGCATGACCACCCGAAACGGCCCGAGCAGCACAGAGGGGTCCATGTCCACCACCGTCATCAGCCGGGAGATGAACGTGACGGGATCCTGGACGGTTTCTCTCCTGATGCTGACGAAAGCCCGACCCAAAGAAGACAAAAGCCGGCCCCCGCGTCCACCCTCCAGGGTCCCACCGGAGTCTGCGGAGATCAGGGTCCCGTCACTGATGCAGGGCCTGAGGTTGACCCTGCTTTCTTCATCACTGCTCTCACACATGTCAAAGCTGGCCGCCCGTGCAGGAGGCTCCCGTCCCGTGGGTAACTTACAGTCAGCCTCGGCTTTCACATCCTGGAGGAAAAGGTCGTAGAATTTCGAGGAGGATGTGGCGAGGTAGACCTTATGAGCAAAGACTCGCTGGTTCTCCTGGAGGACCAGAACCACATCCGCACACAGCGGCTCCTCCAGCAGCCGGCCCGGGTGCTCCTCAGTGGTGGAAGGGGGCGGAGGGATGACTATAACGGGCGCAGGAGGTTTGGGAGGCAGAAAAGGTGCCTGCAAAAGGGGCCGTTGGACATCGCGCAAATGAGACTTCCAGAACTGCAGGTGGCGCCGTGAGATGAGAGCTGCGCGGATGGCATTGTCAAACACATCCTTCACTCCAAACTGAGCCACCACGCTGGTCTCGTAGTACGGCACCCCCAACTCTTTGGCCACCTCACGACCGTTCTCAGGAGGAAGAATCTCGTTCGCTTTGATGGGTCTGTAAGGTGGGTTTATTATATTTATAATTTAGAGAAGCATGTGATACTTATAATAATAATTTATATAATATTGATAAAAGAATATTTATATTTATATTTACAATTTAGAGAATCAGGTGGTATTTATAATATAAAGACCGTTATATTCATTTTTATTGATTTTCTGTGTGCAGTATTAATATTTTTAAGTTATTACTTTTATTCAGGGGAGATGCATTAAAATGATCAAAAGTGAGACAAAAACCATTTAAGATGTTATAATAAAATTATATTTCAAATAAAAGCTGTTCTTTTGAACTTTATATTCATCACTGAATCCTTGTAATGGTTTCAACAAAAATATGTAATTGCTGCTGAATATTTTATCCACATAAATAAATATAATTTTTAAACATTATATTTTTTCAATATTATATTTATTAAATATTTTTAAATTTTTGGTCTGTTTTCGAAAAATAATGACTATAAATTTTAAATAAGTGTATCCACTAAATTACATTAATCAAGGGTCAAGTCGTCTTTAAATCACAGATCAAAATTTTGACAGTTCACCTGGCAAGAGGTCTCCGTGCCCTATTAACAGCATCCAGGTCAGCGTAACGCAGGTCTAACTGGCAGCCCACCAGGATGACCGGAGCACGAGGGCAGAAGTGCTTGATCTCCGGGTACCACATGGTTCACATGTAACAGAGAATTGGGGTTGGCGATGGAGAAGCACAGGACCACCACGTCTGACCTAGTGTCCAGATACAAGACAAAGAGTTCAAGAAAACACTGAGAGTAAGTCTTAAGAAAGATGTGGTCCACAAACACACCTGCCATAAGCGAAGCGGCGGTCTTTGTGGTGGTCGCCGAAGGTGTCCCATAATCGAAGAGACACGCTGACATCATCCACGACATCTCTGGAACGTTCCAGAACTCAAAACCAGAAGAGATTTGGATTTAACTTGGATCTGGATTGAAGTTATAATACTTATCTTATGCTTCTGAAGTGTCATGAGTGGAAAGATAAAACCCTGACCTCTTGACAGACTCTGTACTGGTCAATGGCCCAGACAGTGGGCACATGCGTGGCCAGTAGCTGGTACTGTGTAAGAGTGGCGTTACACGCGCGAGCACAGATCAAACGCGTTTTGCCCACAGCATTGTCCCCCACCACCACACATTTAATGGTCTCGACATTAGGCCTCTCATAGTCCATGTCAGTATCTGTAAACTGGGACCTAAAAGCAATGGATAAAAAAAAAATTGTCAAATTTAAGCGAATAAATTCTTTGCACAATCAAGAATACTGTAAATGATATTTGTAAAAATATACTTTTTATGTCCTTATGTTTAACGTGCAGGCAAGATGGGTATTAATCAAAATACTGATTATTGAGATATATATCATAAGGTCTCAGATACAAAATGATAATAGATTTCATAATTAAATGGCAATAAAAATTTGTGATATAACAAAAAGTTGCAATGCAGTATTTTGCCCTATTCCATTATAATTGTCAAAGCAATTTTTTGCTCAGCTTGCTAAATATCTCTCAAAAGTTACGATTAAAAATAAAATTAGTGCTGTTATGTTGCTACGGACAACAGCGAAATATCCGGGTTAGAGTCCATTTTAAGTGTCTTTAAGCTTCTGCTATGAAAAAATAATCCATTTACATCGCAAAATGTAACTTTTTTTGTAAAAATAAAAATAAAAATTGGTGACAACTTAAAAACTCTTATAACGATATTTTTTCTGCTTTAACTGGGGACTCCCATTTTAAATATCTCTCAAAAGTTATGAGCAAAATAAAAGTAGCACAAATTTTGCTATGGACAACGGTGAAATATCCAGTTTAGAGTCCATTTTAAAGTCCCCATGAAATCAAAAGTGAAGTTTTTTGGGTGTTAGTATCAATATGTTAGTCTTAAGGTTATCTATAATGCAGTGTGCTCCAAAAGAGTGACAAAATTCGTATTGAGAAGATATAAGCCTTCAAAGATTGCAGTTCTTCACTTCCGCCAAAACGGTTCAATGATTTTTTTGACGTCACATTGTACTTCATCTTCTCATCAAATCTTCTGACCAATCAAATGCTCTCTAGAATCCAAAGCGCCCGCCCCCTGCACTATAAATAATCATATCATATCATAATCATATCATATGCGCGAGTCGGCATATATTAAAAACTTTTACAACTACACAGCCTAAGTATGATTACGACCACTATTTTGTTTTACTAAGAGTTTCATATTGAATGTAGGCGGCAATCTATCAGACTGCGGCTGTCAAATGCAGCTTTACCAAGCTCAACAGCTCTGGCCCGAGCAGATATAAACAAAACACTATTGGCTATTTTAAAAAGGGATATGTCCCGCCCTCTCTTTCTGTTTCAGTTGAAATTACGTCACCACATAGAATAATGCACTACCTCAGAGGACCTTTAAGTATCTTTAAGCTATGAAAAATAGTCCATATACATCGTAGCAACAAAATTAATTGTTTATAAATATAATAAATATTACTTCTCTACATAGACAATGTTACTTTTTTAAAAAAAAAAATCTAAATGGCGACAACTACTGATTTAACTGGGGACTCCCTTTCTAAATATTCCTCAAAAGTTACAGTTAAAAATAAATGGACAATGTCCAGTTTGGCGAGAAAAAAAATAAATGAATATATATATATATTTATATACGCCAAAGCGTCGCTACTGACCAATCAGAGTCAAGTATGACGTCAGCCTCATTAGACGCGCTCAGAATGCGCTGAAAAAATACGATGCCTACAATACTGTCTAGATGGGAAGCTCACTAGGTTTTATGACACAGCCTCAATCCTGAACTTATGTAATACTCCTCGCGTCCGTAATGTCCTGCTCAACAGGGCAATTAATGTAGCCTACACACAAGCACATGCATTTATGAACGCGCAAAACCTTACCGAAGCGAACTGAAAGGAAGCATCGGGTTGGCAGTCGTTTGTGATCTTAGAGATGAAGGTGATGGTAATAAAATACCCCTTTGATGCGGCGAGCACCTGAAGCGAAACGGGCATACGCTTCATTTTCCCGGCGGAGACGCGGAAGATACAGAATTATTTTACCGTAGTTTACCGCAACCAGACTTCAGCTAACCCATGTTACCAGCCCATGCCCTTGTTCTTGAGCTCATTTGAGTCAGATACAGCGACTGAATGCGCGGAGAAGCGCGACGACTGGAGGTTTCTGATTCGTGACATTCCCGGTGTTCCTCGCTTTCTCTTCCGCATGTAGGCAGCGCCATCTGACGCACCACACTAACGCTGATGAGAAGAATTATATTTAACTTCCTCAAGCTTTTTCACTTACAACCTGGTCTACTTCATCTTAACATATCTGCATTTTCCACCATCTCCAGTCGTGTGCACTCCTGTTTGCCCATCTGTACACTCACTTCAAACTCTAGTTATGAAATAATAATAATAAACTGAACATTAAATCTTAATAGATAAGCTTGCAGTGTGGTGTGTGTTTGTTGCTTTGTGTTGATATAAAGCCATCAATGAAGTCTAAATGTCAGACTAAAATGCTTTAAATCTAAGTTGATATAAAATCTTGTTATTATTAAATAATATCAGCATGGCAATCAAAGTGAAGAATTCATAATTTCTACAGTTTTTACTATTTGTTAGGCCTGTAAACCCTTATTTTTATTTATCAAATTTTTTTTCTTGTGACAGTATTGATTATCCATCATATCCAGCAGAGGTTTGTGCTTCAACGGGAAAAAGCTGTTCACGTTAAATGTCACTTAATTTCTTATATTTGATTAGTGACATAATAGGGCGAAAAATACTTATTAAAAAAATATAAATTTATTAGGTATTTTATAGGCTATATTACATATTTTTATATTACATTTCTTTTTATATACATTTATTTATTTATTCATTCATTTATAATTATGTATCCATCATAACTTTTCTTTTTACTTTCCAAAATCTTAAAACTTCTCAGACTTTTGGAGCCCACTTTCTTTTATGAATATTTCCTTCCTCAGTTTTTTAAAC
Source organism: Cyprinus carpio (assembly GCF_018340385.1). NCBI lineage: Eukaryota > Metazoa > Chordata > Actinopteri > Cypriniformes > Cyprinidae > Cyprinus > Cyprinus carpio. The sequence goes on along the minus strand of NC_056581.1, from coordinate 16,087,069 downwards.
TGAATGAATGGTGATGAATTCTCAGGATGAATTTACTGACGTTGAGCTACAAACATTTACATTTTCTGCTTAAAAGATAAAAATAACAACTTAAAACTTCATATCTGCTGCCTCATATTTTAGCTTTGTCACCTAAATGTCTCGGGTACGCTGAATAAAAGTCAGGAAAATATGACTTCAGTGTCACATGAAGGACAAATGATTGATCAGCATTTCCACGTAGTCTGAGAATCACAGGAGAATTGGAAAATCAAAGGCCTAAGGTGTGTGTATATTTATTCTTTAGACTACTCATTCATGTTATTCAGTAAAGATGTGGGTGTGACTTTCCTGCACTACTTCAGTAGTAACAAACAGACGTCTGTGTGAACAAAGGTAATAAAACCAAAATAGCTATGTCTCCAGCCCCCTTCAAAACCAGTGAGCGCTTTGATCATTATCAGCGTAATTAACCCTTTAGGGAAGGAAATTTCTTGAGGCTAATGAAATTCATCATGGAAAACATCACTTCCTCTAAAGCCTTTCCAACATCCACTGATTAGACACTGATAAACGCTTCTCCGTCAGACCCAACACTGCAAACGGTGGGAACAGATGTTTAATCAACTACATGACCAGTTCTGACAAGCTACATCTGTCTGTTTTCATGAAGTCCTTTGGCATTGTCAAAAACCGCTCGTACTCTACCTTTAGCACAATAACCTGTGCCAGGTGTCAACAAAACTCCCTGAACTCTTTTACTTTTAGTACTGCAACCAAAAGCAAACAAGAGATGTGCATAACTGAAATCACAGTGATTTGAAATCCAAACCAAACATACTGTAGTTGTTTTCAACAAAGAAGCCATTGAGAGTGACCTGCCTGAGGGAAATATCATTTATCTTCTACACTGTTACTGAATCAACAAGATCCTCCAGTTGAAAATGTAAACCAAACATCATTTACAATCATAAGAAATCTGATTTTTATTTTATTTTTTATAATAGTTGGTTTGACGGTTTAGATTTACTACACTCTGAAAATAAATGAATGGAGAGCCTTCAACATAAATGGAAACTTTCAATTGCATTAAAGGTTCTTTGTGTAAGAGGGTTCTTCAGATCTTCACACTAAATGCTGGAATACTTCACGACTTTTCAAATCTGAACAGATTTTAAAACACTTGGCATCATACACTTACCGGCGTTGTAATAGTCACAGAGGAAAAACTGGCCATCATACACTGACCAAACAATTGAGGATCACACACAACCAGACTTTAAAGTTGTTCTGATCACAACAAACTCACGCAGAAACGTGTGCCTTGTTGCTAGGCATGACGAATGAAAACAATGTGTTCTTAAATTGGCTGAAAATATCAAACATGTTTGATCTCCTCTGATTGGATGGAATCATAGTCTGAAGCTAAAAAATTGGAGTCTGTGACCATTATAAACTACACGATTTTCTATGAAATCTGTCAAACCAAAAAAGCAGACTGGCTCAGACTTTTGGCAACTAGTGTCAACTTCATCAGACAGTAAATCGGCGGAAAATCGGGGCAAAAATTGTGTAGTATATTCCAGCCTTTAGAAAAAAAGGTTCTTTTAAGAACGTCTCGGTCATAACTTTGACTGGTCCACTTAAACTAGTATACACAGTAGGCATACACACACATAAGCACACACAGAGTTGGTGTGTAAGTGTTATTCCCTACGTTCTAGGATCCAAATATATATGTGTGTTTGCCTATTTTGAATGACATTGTATATACAGGTCAGGTACTGGACCGATTCTGATCATAGAGGTTGGCCATTTAGACCAAAAAATGCCAGGGCTGATTTTTTTTGTCTTAGTCCAGCCCTGATGTACAGTATTTGGAAAAAATACAATTTTAAGTATCTAAACGTGTTTGATCTTTACCATAGATGACAGCACTCAAAAAGAATTTAAACGTCTAACCGGAGATAAAATCATAGCAGGTAGGTCTGCATTTATCATCCGCCCATGAATATTTATGAAGAGATGGAAAGTTTGAGTTTTTGGCTCCTGCGTTCTGATTGGTGATTGTAGGGGTTTATGAGCCGTATAGCTCAGCTGAAGATCTGTATAAAGCTGAGGCTGTCATCAACCTGAAACACAAACCTACAGAATCAGCAAACGGCTCGTGTTTTGAATCCTAGTTTTGATTCTAAGTGCAGACATGCTCCTGAAAAGCGGATTTGTTTTACTCCTCGTTCTGGTTGCATCTGCATTCGGAACAGATCAAGAACCTGCACAACCAAGACGAGCACGATTCTCTGCCAACAGCCCTAGTAAGTATTATTTTCTGTATTGAACTGTCTTTTTGCTTTTGTTTTAGTTTTTTTTTTTTTTTTTTTTTGGGGGGGGGGGGGGGGGTATGCATGGGCAAATGTCCAGAAATGCTCAGTAGATTCAGGACTGCCTATCTAGAAAAAAATATCCACTTTTACACTTCTTTGAATAAAAGTACCTCCCAAAAACTTTTCCTTCTTCCTCCAGCTGAGGTTGCCCGCTGTCTGAACGGAGCTCTGCAGGTGGGCTGCGCAGCTTTCGCATGTCTGGAGAATTCGACCTGCGACACTGACGGCATGCATGAGATCTGCAACACCTTCCTCCACACTGCTGCGGTTTTTAATACAGAGGTACAAAACCTCATTAACAGAACCTTTTACTTAGCGAGTCAAAGTTATGCATTTTTCACTTTCCGTTTGTTTTGCAATGCAAGTTATAATGGTTTTTTTTTTTTTTTTTTTTTTTTTTTTTTTTTTTTTACAGGGTAAGACGTTTGTGAAAGAAAGCATCAAGTGCATCGCGAGCGGTATCACCACGAAGGTCTTCCAGACCATCAAACGCTGTTCCACCTTCCAGAAGATGATTGCTGAAGTGCAGGAGGAATGCTACAAGAAGCTTGACATCTGCGAAGTGGCCAAATCCAATCCTGAGGCCATTGGGGACGTGGTCCAAGTGCCCAGCCACTTCCCAAACAGGTAAGTGAACAATAGCGCGCGAACTTGTTTGGCATGCGTGATTGGTCCATATTAGACTTAAAGGGATTGTAGACACAAATGAAAAATTTGGTTATTTTATTTATGGTACTCACTCTTTTCTTCCATGAAATAAAGAAAATGCAGCTCTTTTCTATACAATGGCAGTTAATAACAATGAATAGTTGCTCCATACGATACGAAAAGCCCATACGATTTGGTCAGTTTTTTTTTTTTTTTTTTTTTTTTTTTTTTTTTTTTTTTTTTTGCAATTTTGCAATTTTGCTTTAAACCAATTTAACAAATTTAAACATTCCTAATGCAACGTACTGTACAATATAAGATAATAAATGCAAGTTTAATACACTCTCCACCTTATTTTGCAGGAAGCTTTTTTAATTAATGCCGACTCATTAATTAAAATAACAAAGTGCAGTGTACATTAAAATAATGCATTAAAAATATCAAATATAGGATAAGAATTAATAGTTTGCAATAGCAAGAAGTATAACGGGCTGTTTTTGTACAGCTAAAATAACTGAAAGCCAATGGCACTGGAAGCCTCGCACATTTAAAGTTGCAAATGTTTTAAAATAAGGTGGATATTGTGTACTATATTTTAATTCTTCTGGTGCCAAATGATACATTTGTGTGAGGAACAGGCCAAAATTTAAGTTAAACTTATTTTATGGTGCTTTATGGTGTTTTAATAGCTTATTAAATTTTTGGTAGCCTACTTTTTGGAACTTAACAAACATGGTAACTTTGAACTGCGATGGCTATAAGTAAAATGTATGTTTCTCAGAAAAAAACAACAACCTACAATATTTTTTAAATATAAATAATAACAGAATTTTACATTACATTTTGAGTTAACTATTCCTTTATATAATAAGCTTACTCAAAAGTGCATACTAATGCATCATACTTTGGTGTTGCAGGTACTACAGCACACTTCTGCAGAGCTTGATGGAGTGCGATGAAGACACCGTGGAGGTGGTGCGAGCCGGGCTGGTGTCCAGACTGGGACCTGACATGGCCACACTCTTCCAGCTGCTTCAAAACAAGCCCTGTCCACCTGAACCCGCCGCCGCTGGGCCTTCTGGGATTGAGGGCCACACCAGCTTCCGCTGGCCTCCCATGTTCAAGATCCAGCCCAACCTGCGCAACAGGGACCCCACGCACCTCTTCGCCAAGAAACGCTCACTGGATGGAAGCTCTTAGAGTCGCGCGACTGCATCTTCACAACTACCAGTTTGCATCATGTATCATGCTGATGTTTATAAGTGGAAGATGGTAATGAGTAATTAGTGAATGTAGTTTTATAATGGTACACGACAGAAATCTTTGCTTGATTCTTTAACTGCATTACATTGAATATACATGACGATGTCATTTATAGCATAAAAATGTTTAAGACTCTTAATATTTATTGCATTTTTGGTATATGGCCTAATGCAAGGGAAGCTAAATATTAGCATGAATTTTTGAAAAAGGAAACCTGTCACCCTAACCAACTTGTTGTGGCAGGGCAGAAATATTTATTAGTGTACAATGAAAATAATTTGTATTTATTTTCCTACCAAATGTAATTTATATAGTATATTATTGTTTATTGTAATCTGAGTCTGAAATGAAAGAGTCTTTATTCTTTAAGAGAGAAAAAAACTACATTTTTGGATATGTTTCATAAATGTTTCCTATGCTGGTCATGAGAAATATTATATATGATTAAGAAGGACATACTTTGTTCATCTTGGTGATATTGCGTAGTTGATGTGCTTAAATATAAATAAAATTTACTGATATACTAAATAGTTTCATCTTTCATTGCTTACTGTATGAAATTTGTCCATGATGTGGCCAATAGCATCCATAAAATTTCATCAAGCGGTTATGTTACTCGCAAGGGGGCGCTGCTTTCAAACACATTCATTAGGTTCTTACAGTTTACCAGACAAAGCATTCTTGTTGGAAAAGTTGTTGATTACCTGTGGTCACATATTTCTCCTAACAATGAGCCCTGAGTTAACCCTATTTACATATTTGTATATTTTTACAGTAGGAAATCATTTCTTAATAGAACTTCACAATTTGACTCGCTAAAAAATGTACTAGAATAAATAAGGAGTTATTGCTGATTGTCTGATTATGTTGCTCAATGATCAAGCTATAGTTTGGTCAAAAATTAGAAAAAAAAATTATGTGTTTAGGATACATAAAATGTTTGCAATAAAAGGATTTGATGATTTAAAAAAAAAAGGAATAGGCTTTTCACTGATAGTGTTTCATAGAAACACTATCAAATCATAAATGAAAAATTAGTTGCATTCAACCAAACCCATTTCCACAAAAAATTATTATAACATAAAAGAGGAAATTAACAAATATAAGATTAAAAGTTATAAATAAGACATAAAAGTCTAAATTATGACATACTATATCATAATTATGACATAAAGGTTTTTTGTCATAATTACGATTTACCAAATCATGATTGTTTTTGGTCATACATACACAGAACGTACAGTATCTCACAAATTGGCTTCCATAATCAGGAGAGGGTGAAGGCAATTCATTTATCTTGACCTTGATTGATCCTTTGTGTTCAACTGCATTACGTCATTGACAAGAGATGATTGTAACCACACACTTTTCAAAAAACTAAAACATAAGCCAATTTCCAAACTTCCCAGAATCAAGACAACAGTGGTCTGGTACTGTTGCCTAACTGAGACCGAACAAATAAACATCTAATCAAGTGATCCTAGAAAGCAAGTAGAACATTCTTAGTTTGCTCTTGGGTGTTTGCGGGCAAAAGGAACAGATGGGGAACAACTAGTATAAAGTAAACAGACAGACAATACTGTTATTACCCTATAAAGTTACATCACAAAGGCTTTTAAATTTAGTCTTTAATTCCTGCATAAAATGATGATGGGGAAAAGAGCAAACAGACTGATCAAGTTACAGTTGCCAATGTGTGAAAGTGTTTATGAGACAACGGAAACAAATAAAGTTAAAGTCTGTTTTACAGCTATAAAATATGATCTCATTTTGGGACATGAGGACTTATTAAAATGTCATTTGTTATTCTATGTGCATTGCATCACAGTCTGACTTGTTTACTAATTTCTTTTCATTTTCAGTCTATATTTGTCACTTAGGCTATGTAGTTTCAGCTGTACTTTGAAAAGTGCAAATAAGATCCTGCCTTGAATTTTTATAACCTGCCTGTCCTATACTTGCCTTGTCCTCAAGTCTTGGCTGAACAATTGTACTCCTCTCTTTATAGGCTACGTGTCAGCACATCAGCCTTCTCGTAAACACACACAGACACGCAGCTAAACAGGTGTCACGCAACCTTGACACCGAAACCATGAGAGCTTAGAGAAATAAACACAATGAGTGACAGTGTCATCACCGGCACCTCAATGCAGCGACAGCTCTCAAAACACTCCGTATGTGCAGGGAATGTAGGATGTAAGTGACTTGTGAGGTGTGCTTTACTCATTTCTATCAATAGACAATGGACCTTTTTGCCTGTGAAATTTCGTTAATGTGACAACACCTTAAACAAGCTGCTACATAAGGACTACAATGCTAAAATCAATAGTTTTAAAGTTCACAACAGATTCAGAATGTTGAGGTATAGAACAAAATGTGAAAAAATCACAGAACAAAATTTATGCTATAAAATTGCTATTGCTACAATCATGGAAGTGTCATTAGATATGCTGTGCTATGTCTTTAGCCTACAGCTTGGTAACGTAACACCTTTATGGAGCCCAAATAATTACATTTGTTTGCTCAGATGTTTGTCTTGAGGCCGCTGGTTGTAATGACAGCACTGTCACTATAAGAGCACTTGAGTCGTTTATCCAGGACTTTTCTGGACCATCTGTCAAAGGTGATAATGGCCAACGGTTAATTGCACCTCATGGCCCATTAGCTGCTCATAAAGGCAGGTGTGTAGTCCATAGATAGCTTTTACAGGTGTGCGATTCCACAAACAGACCGGCAGATGTGACTCCTAACGGCTCCTATTTCCAGGCGTTAATACAATTATGACCCCTTCCTGCTAAAAGCAACAAGATGACTGAGATTGAAAAGAGAAAGATGCTAAAAGGCTTCTGATGGATCAAGCAAATTAAGCACTTCCTGATATTCAAGTCACTGTAGCTTAGCGTGTCATGCTGATAATAATTTTAGATTATTTACATTTTTTATTTAAAATGATTCAAATGTCTCTGTTATATTTTCAGATCAGACAAGAGAAACACCTGAATGATTGAATTTTGAGTTTTGGATTGTAAAGTAGATTGCTATATTGGTTTCAATCTTCTGAAAAACTGTTTAGTATTAATCAGAGATCTAAAGGCTTGCCAGTGTGCTTAGCTGTCTTGTTTCACTGCCTTGAGAGTTTTTCCTCCTGATATACAGCCAGATGCTGCTGTGTTTGCTCTTGGTGTTGGCGTGGTTAATCGATGAGGGGAAAAACACTTTCTTCTCACCGTTAATCATGTGCTTAGCTCTCGCTCTGCTTTTAACATGAATGGAGGGTTCACATTTAAGTCAGCAACTTCTTATGCACATCTGCCCTTCCAGCAACCTTAGGACTGGCCTGTGAGTTAAGATGTTTGGTTCACCTCATTAATTTCCTGCATGCATGAGCTACATATACAAATATCAGCTTCAGATCATATTTTATATATAACATTTTTATTTATATTCCCACAGGAAAGGCAGTATCAGTCGGCTTATTGAAAGCCTGAATATAAGTGCATGGCCACTGCCTCGAAATTCACATCAGGACGTACCATAAACAATCACAAATGCATCAAAACTCTATTCGAGAATAAAATGTGCACTGTTCCTCACAACAAGTTGCCAATCCTGTCATATAAACCCTGTCGTTTGAGAGTCTAGCTTCAAATTATGAAGAAGCTACAGACATGCAATGCTCTGAAACTGGTGCTAACAGATTGTCAACCACCATGCTAATGCTAAACAGCTGTTTCATGTTAATAGTTACTAAACATTCAGTCACACTTGAATTTACTCTTTCAGGACACCAAACAAAAGGTAACCACACCTTATGATTGTAACTGCAAGCAATGAGTAACAGATTTCATTTGTAGCTTATTTTAACATATAGATAAGTCATAAGTCTTCCATAAATCTGTGACATCATCTTCTATACAGACTCGAGATTAAATTTTTAACCATAAGTTATTCATTTTTCCACAGTGAAAGAGAAAATGCAACACAATCACAACCAGCCAGAACATATTTGACATTTAAAGGTGAAGTGTGTAATTTCTGCACAACTAGCATTGACAAAGAGCAAAAAAATACTGTTTCCAAACAGGTTTCCTAAAGGATTACTCCATCTGCCATTGGTCAAACAAACAGATATTCCCGCTCCAAATTCAAGCTATTGGTCAAGCCAATACTGCAGACTGTAGAAATAAAAATAAAGCAAAGAACAACAAATGTTGTTCGTCACTGTTGTGACTGGTTAGAACACTGTGCTGCGGATCATGTTCTTGAACAAAAAAAGGAATAAACAAGCTCATACAAAAATAATAATAATTATAATAGTAATATAAAACCATTGTGTTTATAGAATTTCATATTTGTACAATTTAACCACATTTACAAAGCCAACATACTCCACTGGGTAACACATGAAATATTTCTCCACCCCATTGACTTTGTTGCCGTTGATAAGCATTTTATCCTTCTGTGATGCTTTTTGAACATCTTATTTGTGAGGATTGAACCCTCTGAAGGACAATCGATGGACAGAAAGTGTGATAGTTCCCCACGTGAGACTCTCTGTTGTGATCAGTCTTGTTTTTGAGAGTCTGCTGGTATGAAACGTTTCCTCCCGCTTGCGTTTCTGTGCTAGAACGGCGCAGGCTGACCTCAGTCTCTGAGCCTGCAGAGTTTACGAGTCACAGAAAGCAGAAAGATGTAGAGAGGTCTTCTGTGAACATGGAGGTGCAGGTGTTCTCTACTGTCAGCGTTTTTTGAAGGATTGTATGGTTTGTTGTGAGGGGACTGTCGGAGGGATGCAGGGTTCTTCGGGTCCAGACTCTCTTAAAAAGACTGAGTCCGGCTCGGAGGAGCAGGTGGAACTCCGTTCATTCAGGATGACCTGAGAGTACAGGGGCTCCAGGGGAACAGAAAGGTCCAGATACTCCTGCAAGGGAAGAGAACAGTGAACATTTTCATCCAAGTTGGCAGATGGAGCAGCGTATTTGCATTGTGGACCCAAGCCTTAACAGAGTTGCTGCCCATGAGTCACATCAGTCACTTGTGAGGATTTATTTTGAGTGGGATGTTGACATAAAAGATAGCTACCTATGCAGTCTGCTGGCCTTACCTGATTGGATATCATGGACAGAGTGCGATCAAGGTCTTCTACCAGCTGTTTAAAAGTTGGCCTCTGTGTGGGAACTGCATGCCAGCAGTCTTTCATCATTAGATATCTGGGGGGGGGAAACAATTGAGTCATTATGTGAATACAAAATAAATTATTTATTTTTGTATTAAATCTTATTGTGCACAATTCATCCCTGCATTTTATTCTAATAAAAAAAAAAACTAAAAAAATATGTTAAACTTGTATTAAAATGGTGTGATACATTTTTGAGCAATGTATTTAAATAAAGCAAAAAAAATGTGAAATAATTATATAATATAAAAAATAACATTTATTATTAAAATTGTTTCAATCAATATTTATTTTAATAATAATTAAGTAATTACTATTATTGCAAATATAATAAATATTTATTAAAAGAAATCAATTACAAAGTCTGTTTCATTCAAAAATGTGTCACGTTATGGAAGTAAAATGTTTTAAAAAAGATTCTATTTTATTAAATTCTGAAGGATTTTTAGTTGCTAACCAAAACATCTGAATGGGCCTTTTTATTCTAAAGAAAAATGTTTGCTAAAGTACAAAAAAGAAAACAAATCTAAGAAATGAAAATAATTATTACAACAACAAAAAACAAATAAATGAATTTTATGATAGGTTTCACTCAAAAATGTTTCAAATTATGGAAGTTAAAATGTTTTTGATTTGTTTGAATGCTTCCATTTAAAACATTTTTAAAGATTCTATTTAATCAAATTAAAAGGAACATCTTTTTGTCACTAATTATAATGTGCCGTACATCTCCTGAGTGCAGGCTGAGGGTCTGTCCATGCGATGACCTTCCCGCAGTAGCTTGAAGAGCTCTTCCACTGGCACTCCTGGATAAGGCGAGCCCCCCAGAGTGAAGATCTCCCACAGAAGAACACCAAAAGACCACCTACAACATGAGATCACTCAGTACCAAAACAGAACCAAGAAACTGTACTTTTATGAAGTAAGAGAGCTGATATGAAGATATACTGGAATTGAAAACATATGAGCCATCTTACACGTCACTTTGATGTGTGTAAATCCTGTCAAACAAAGCCTCAGGTGCCATCCATTTGACAGGCAGCCGGCCCTGAAGAAGAAATAAAGACGTTCACTTGTCATATATTGCCTTTTTAGATAATAAATACAGCTATGTAGAACTGACTGCTTACATTTGTAGTCTTCTTGTAGTAATCTATGTGATGAACATCCCGGGCCAAACCGAAGTCTGCTATCTTCATCACACTGTCCTCTGTAACAAGTACATTGCGTGCCGCCAAGTCTCTGTGGATACACTACCAAAATAAAAATGTTAATTTCAGCTCACATTTTAAAGAAATAAATCACACAGTATGTCAGCAATACCTTTTTGGATGCCAGGTACTCCATGCCACGAGCCACCTGGTAGGCACAGGAGACCAAGTCTTTAATGGACATGCTCTCCACAGGCACCTGGTCAGGATTGTAACAGTACTCCATGCCATGCGGCCGGCGGGCACGCAGATATTCCCGCAGGTTTCCTTTAGAGGCGTATTCCACGATGACATACAGAGGGCCTGAAACAAGGAGATTGGAAACAAATGTGTGTTTTGAGAGAGGAAATCCTTGTAGTGTGATCCAACATCTTCAAATGCTGCGTGATTGTAAGAATCCTCAAATGGGCTCTTACCATCCTGGGTGCAAGCTCCGAGCAGGTTGATGATGTTCTTGTGTTTTCCAATCATCTTCATCATCTCCATCTCTGAGATGAGGTCAGACAGATCCTTCTCGGTGGCATCAGCTATTAAAAACATGCTAAATCTTAATGAGGTCTGGTTCTGGTAAACATCTGGTTAATAATGTGGTTTGGTCTTAAAGCCCCCATGCAATCAAAATTGGAGTTTTATGACTAAAATGTCTGTTTGGTATTTTTGTATTTTTGTCTAGTTTTATAATAAATACTGAAAACAAATACCTAAAAAATAATAAATTCCTCAACCATATAATAATAATAATAATAATAATAATAATAATAATAATAATTATTATTATTATTATTTATTAAATAACTATAAAATATGGTTATTCTAAAAATAAATTCTTATTCTCTATATTTACATTTATTTCCCCACAAAATTCCTTATTCATGTTTATGCAGAAATTTAATACAATTTAGTGAGGTTTATCATTAAAACGGAAAAAAAAGCCAATGAGATAATAACAATATGTATTAATAATAATAATAATAATTTCAAATCAAGTGAAAATTTACACAATTTTGCTGCTCAAGTAAATTTATCTATCAGATCCTATAGAAATTGCATCAGATCATGTCATGGGTTCTTTTCGGCTGATAATTTGCAAAACCACATACATTTCAGCATTTTCACAGCAACTTTAGTTATGCGGTTGGGCTTGTCTTTGTCCAGTCCAATGGCTTCGCCCATCACCACCTGACCAAAGCAGCCCTCGCCCAGAGGTTTCCCAAGTACAAGCCTGTTACAAAAATACAGATGAACACGATTTCAGAATAATTTCTCAGATGACCCTGTTACAGAAGAAAAAAAGTTAGAAAAGTTCAACTTTTAGATGAACAGTGTTTGTACCTCTCTCGGGGCACCTCCCAGCATGGGTCCTGGGGCAGCTCGTACTCAGACACCCCTGACAGCATGGGCGTCCCGCTGGAGGAGAGTCGTGAAGGTCGGACCAACATCACACCAGAGTTCAGAGAGGAACTGGATTCCACCGACACCTGTAGAGTGAGGAAGTAGAATGGTGCTTTTAGAAAGACACAAGGGCCCTTCTTTGGAGGGCAGTACACCAAAGCCCTTATCTGTTACCTGTCTGCGGAGAGGAATGCTTTTGGCCAGCTTATGGACAGCCAGCTGGCTGTTGAAGTCACTCTTCTTGGAGGAGCTGTGGACTTTGACGATGGTGGCGATTCCTACCATGAGGAAGATGAGGAAGAATCCAACGCAGTAGATCAGCACCTCCAGGTAGGACTGACTGGGGACTGCAGAGGGAGTGGTAGGGGCTATGGGACAAATAGAAGGCTACGCAGTCAGTAAAAAATATATATATATTTTATAAGAAATCTCATTTTACTTTTTTATTTTATTTAGTGTTATTTTAAACCATTATAGTTTTTATTAATACTTTTAATTAACTTTTATTTTTATATTTTCAGTTTTCATTTTCATTTTAGTCATTTTATTGTGTTTTTGTCACTTTTATTATTATTATGACTATTATTATTTATTATTACTATTTAGGTTTAATTTATTTTTATTTCAATTTAAGTTTTAGTTAACAACAATAAACTGGTTTCGTAAGTCTAGTTTTCCAGTAAAAACCGTCCTCAAAACAAGATTTTACTTGATTTACTTGACAAGCAAAATTAAAAAGATATTATATTTATTTTAAGTATATATATAAAAAAAATAGTGAGGTTTATATGCAAGCCCATTTCCGCAATTGAATATTTTTTTTTTATGTAATTGTGACTTTTTATCTCATAATTCTGACTTTTTTCTTCTAATTGTGTTTATATCCAGCAATTTCGACATTAAAACAATTCTAACTTTAAAACTGCGAAAAGAAGTCAGAAGTTTAATGTATAAACTTGCAATTGTGAGATAAAAAGTCACAATTACCTTTTTTGTTTTATGCAGTGGCGGAAAGGGGCTTCCATAGGTTTATACTGAACTTGATTCAAGATATTTTGTCTGGAAACAAGTGTTATTTTACACAAATTTGTCTCCTCAAGTAAATTATTTTTTTTCTGGAACACAAGACAAAATATGGATAATAGTGATGCTTGCCATAGAATACAGCACTAATAAGGCTGAATCCACTTGTACAGTGTCAAGAACACCTCTGTTACTGTGTCTACAGTGCTTTGGATTGACACACACTGGTAGATTCTGGTGACAGGCACACACACACACACACACACACACACACACACACACACACACACACACACACACACACACACACAAACACAAACACAAACACACCGAGCTCTGTTTTATTTCAACCAGTGCATTTGACACTATTGGCACTGAGAAAAGAGCACAAGCACCCTTTTGTGGCCACACAATGGCTCCTTTGTGGCGTAGTATTTCCCCCCACATTCTCCACCAGCGTGAGGCTGCAGTCATCCCATGCACAAGCATGAAACTGAACCATCCTGGCCAAAATGTCCTGGAAGGCCAAAGTGACACACAGCTACACCTTATGGGTTGTTCATAAATTAGAGCATCGTTCATATGGAGTTGAGCTGTTCTGCAATAGTATGCAGTGGTTGAAATAAAACAAATCATCCAGAAGATAAGGAACTAATCGTGTGATGCTTGATCATTAATAATTATTTTTCCCACAAGGAAACCCATATTAGTTGGTGATCAAGCTGATAATACACTGGGTTAGAGGAAGTGACATCAAGTGACAGCTATCACAGCCACACAACTCTGAAAATAGATGCCAACTTCATACATTAGTAAAAAATGTTTTAATGATCCAATGAAAATGCAGCACCAAGTCACAGCAATTTCAGATTATAGTCAACAACTCCAGAATTATACCTAGATCCCATTTTTAGGCATTATATTCATGCTTCACACAAAAAAGTGGTTAAATTTTTTTTAATAGTTCAGTGGGTAATTTTACCCAATATTGTTTGCACCATTTTCAGCAGAGGGTTTCAACCTGAGGGCCAGGACCCAATAGGGAGGCTTAGTGAACTTCTAAGGGGCCCCGACATGACTAAAAATGATTAAAATAAGACAAAACAAGCATTAAAATAAGCTACAAAAAAGCTAATTCTAATTTTAATTCAACCCCTCAACAATATATTTTATTTTCCTTTGAAGAACCAGGTTTCCCACCCTCTTGATACATTGTTATCATTCTGCTTACTCTCAAAATGAGCATAACTCATATAATCTGAATAAAGGTGACTTGATGTGCACTAACCACTCATTAAAACAACAAAGATAGCAGGTCAGAGAGCGAAAACAAGGTATTTAGAGAAAAATAAGTAGAGGAGGTGAAACAGTGCTATAACTCGTGTCATTTGTCAGAAGTGAAAACCACTGAGGGCAGCTCAGTAAGATGATACTTATAGGGGAAGATGTCACTAAAATCCAAATGTTTGGTCTACTCGGTCTACATGCTGGTGCCATGCATGGGTGGTTTTGCACCTGTGGACGGCCCATGAAACACCTCGTCCTTCATCAACGGTGCAAAATATACACCGGTTAAAGTGATAGCTAAGTAAATGCTCTTTGACTTATACGTGGTTCACCTGAAACTGCCGAATGACACAAACAAATAGCCACTGTTGGGACGAGAAGGAAAAGTCTAGAGAGGACAGAAAAGAGTTGCCGGATACCTTTGACAACGGTCAACCAAGCTGAATGATGGGAGATCCCAATTGAATTGCCTGCCAAGCAAGTATACTCCCCAGCATCCTCAAAGGACACATTCCTCAACTGGAGCACCTCCATCTCCTTGTCGGTGGTGTTGAGGCCTGCCGTCTGGAAGAGAACGAGAAAAGCAGACCGAGGCCCAAGACGTGAGGGGAAGGGGGAGGAAGCAGGACAACGTTGAGCTTGGGAAATTTTGGGGAGTCGTTGCATCTATCTGGTTGGATTAAAACCAGTTTGATGCCCGGGAAACCACCTGAAAACTTTCTATCACCTGTAGAGGGAACAAATATTGCCGCCCAGCACCATCACCTTCGATCTACCTCCACCCACATCAGGCAAGCCACATGGAGACTCTCTCCAGTAAGACCCAATCCATAGCGAGGGAGTTATCGCCATTGATTGGGTCGACCGGGAGTTTCCATGGCATAATGGGATAGGAAAACCCAAAGCATGAGAGAAACCCAAGGCTAAAACCTCTGAGGAGATCACTTTAGATTATCCTGTGGTCAAGTTACCTTGTACATCATGTCTAAGGACAGTTAACCAGGCTGACTGATTGGCTTCTCCTATATAATTGGACACTTTGCATATATACTCGCCGCCCTCTTCTTCTGTGATATTGTAGAGTGTCAGCACCTGGGTGTCCGAGCTATTGACCCCCGAGTGCTGGAGATGACAAGAGACCAAATTCATCACATCCAATCCCAACCCAGGACATCCTAATATGTGTGGACCACTTATATGACACTGCTCAATGCAAGTCAGACTTAAGTAAACTGACTGAATTTCAATGTAAACCTTTACCTTTAGGACGCGTACGTAAGGTAGTCCATCAGGTCCCAGTTTGCTTCCGTTCACATATATGTGTTTGAGCCACTGAATGTGAGGCTGGGGATCGCTGAAGACCTTGCAAACAAACTCTACATCACTGCCGACCACAGCTGTTCGATTTGCAGGGAGACCAGCGTACAGGATGGGCCTGTGAGGCGATCGCTCTGAAATATACACAAGACAGTGTTTGTTAGATTTGTATTTAAGCACAGTATTTATTCCTGATCTGCTACTGGCTGATATTGAGAGATGACTGACCCACTACATCCAGCTGATAGGTGTGATTGATGCTTCCATATTCGTTCTCCACCAGGCACGTGTAGTTGCCCTTGTCTGAGGGCACCACGGACTCCATGATTATGGTCCACATGTGTTCCCGCAGCTGAGAATGGAAGAAAAGAAATATTCTTTAAAGTGTATTCACACAATATTTACTCCAAATACACACACACACAAATGAAAACCAGATATGCATAGTCCATTCACAAATCTCTTATGTGAAATACATATGTATTTTTGGCTTATTAATGGCTTAAATGAATTATTTCAAATTAAAAGAGACCATCATTTGAGAAGTCTAAATAAATATAATAACAATATTTAATAATTGTAATCTATGCTGACCAATATGACAATAATAATAATTATTACATTGATGTTTTTAATGATAATAATAATAATAATAATAATAATAATAATAATAATGATGATGATGATGATGATGATGATAATAATAGTAGTAGTCATTTAAAATTATTACATAAAAAAAACACATATGGGTAAAGGTTTGAATCAGTTAAAACTGATTCACTTTTAAAAACACTTAAAACATCAGTTTTAATGCTCTTGTGATTGCAAAACTATTGTAATAATGCACCCTGAACGGAACGTAATGGCCAAATAAACATCAAAATCACATATAAATCGATATTAATGATGTTGCTTAATTTTAATTGTTGGTTACTAATTGTTTTATCACATTGTGGTACTTCTTGTCTTGATATTTGCCCATTGTCTCTCTATGTTGAGTCATTTTTACATTTTCTGGGGCCTTAAAGGTAGCGGGTTTCATGTATACTTCTATATGGCTGGTGTGATCTCTCTTGAATCCATTTTTAAATCGGCAGCAAATCATCACAAATATTTTGCCAAGCCTTTATCACTATAGCAAACAATTTGTAACCAGAGCTCCGTTGTTTCCTACACGTTTACATCAGGGTGTGTGCATTCAGGTGTTGGGTTCAGGGTGTATAGATTCAGGCTGTGATTTTGGCCTATTGTAAGCTAAGGTATCAGCTTTCGTTCTCTCGGCTCAGGTGCAGAGTAAATGAGGGCTGTATGTCCCACATAACAGTGATATCACTCAGGTACTGAAGTCTGCTTATGCGCAGACGTACCTTGTAGCCCCCGATGCGCTGGTCTCTTTTGAACTCTTTTCCATTCTTGAGCCAGCGTAGTTTCGGAGTCGGGTTTCCCTCGGCCTGACATCGGAATTTCACCGTTTTGCTGGCTGGTACAGCATGAAGCTTTTTTTCCATCTTTTCAGGTTGGGCCCAATGAGGTGCCATTGCTACAGAGAAAATATGGTATTAATAACAGAACAATTCATCATTTGATTTCCTTCCTAAAAATGAGAGTGCATGCTTACGTAAGAGCTCCTGGCTACTTGACGGCTTGTTCTCTTCTGATGATGACTCATCGTCATCCTCATCCTCAGAAGACGCTACAGCGTGACCTGTGACAAAGTCGACAGGATGTGTGTCAGAGAATAAATTCATATAGCTGCCCATAAAGGTCAGAATATAGTTATGCAAAAGTCCACAATCCATCATGCATGATTTAGAT
Organism: Cyprinus carpio; assembly: GCF_018340385.1. NCBI lineage: Eukaryota > Metazoa > Chordata > Actinopteri > Cypriniformes > Cyprinidae > Cyprinus > Cyprinus carpio. The sequence continues at coordinate 16,069,574 of NC_056581.1, read as the reverse complement.
GTCACAAATTCAGCAAAGCACATGCAGATGTGGTTATTTATTTGTCTGTTTGTCCACCTTGAGAGTCAAATCTGAAAATGTCTTGATTTATATCCCTTAAAGTGTTTGATTTTACCAGTCTTGAAGCAAAGAATAGCAGCAGGTTGAGAAAGGAGAGGCTTGCAATGCTTTTATTTATTAAATTATTTATGTATTCACAATATTCTGGTGATTTTGTATTCCTGCTTGATCTGGATATTGAACCAGGATGAAGTAACGCATCTGTCCTTCACAGAGCGTCGGACAGTGCGAGCGCATGAGTCACTGCAGGCTCCGCTCCAGAGCCGTACCCACGCTCCCATCACACAGACGGAAACACACACACTCTGGGGAGCTGTCTGACAAATTCACCACTCAACGCCTGACACATTCCACAGCTGAACAGAGAGAAACAACCTCACAATGTTTCAGTTGCTCATCTATAACAACAATACAATCCCAAAAACAACTTAAACTAGTTTTTAACAATTTCAGAAGACAATAAGTGGTGTTTGCCTGCAAAACTTGCCTGCATGATGCCAGGGGGTTGCTACTGTATGTGGTTGCTTAGATCACGTCTGGGTCATATTTTAACCATATTTTAACATATTTTATAATTAAAAGAAAATAATTATTACATTTCGGATAAAGAAAATAAAGAAAAACTGAAATGAAAATATTTTAATAACAATTGATCACTATTAACCAAATTACAGTAAAAAATTTGTAAAGAATTGACAGGAATGTTAAAAAAAATATTTAAATAATAATGATTATTGTAATGTATGTATTTATACATCAAGATAGTATTTGTTGTACTGCATTTAATTAATTATAATTGTAAAGCATTTATACATAAAGATATTATTAGTTGTACTGCATTTAAATTATTAAAAAAAATAAAAAATAAATAAATAAATAAAAATTGAAACGTCGCATGTATTTTAGGTATTACATGAATGAAAATTTTTCAATGTCCTCTTTGAGGACAACACAAAATTGCAAAAAACAACAACAAAAACCAAAAGAGTAAAATATCTGATGCATTATATGCAACAAGAACAAAATGAGTCATTTGTGAAGAAATCTGTGTTTCTCCGGTAAGAAAAAACACAAAGCTCATCCTCTCTAAGCTCCTATAAAACATACCGGTCACATTAACGATGAAATAGTCAGAGTGGTTGCCGAACAAGCTCTGGACAGTGCAGGTGTAAAGGCCAGAGTCTGTCGGCTCCACTGACCCGATCTCCAGCTGGCCCCCGTTCACCCACATGTGGTCTCCATTCAGAACTACAGTGTGGTCTTTAGTCCAGATGACCTCTAGGCCTGTGATCGGGGTCTCGTCTTGAGCCAAGCACTGCAGAACCAAACGCTCCCCGGGGAACAATGTGTACAGCTCCATTTTCACCTCTGTTTGGACTAGTGGTGGAACAGTAGACCAGCAAAAGGGGGCACTGGATCAAAATCAGCATTTCAAAACAAAGTGTGGGACAAGAGACAACTCTTGTCCAAAGAAAAGTGAAGAACCACAAAACTTAAAGTTAAGGGCCATGACTAACAAAAGAGGTATGAGCTTTTAAAGCACCATGGGTAAAGAAGACTATGGAAGTGGTACCTCAAAACAAAAAAACAAACACGTGAAACTATAAAAATATGACAGGAACACCACCAACAAAAGAAATAACGAATAAGAAAACTGTCACAAAGTCAAAGAAGATGAAAATGAGAAAGTAATGCATAAATCTTCAGAAACAAATTTACATTTTGTGAATCTCACAAAACCTGTCAAGATTTGCTTGGGCTATATTTTAACCTAAAATTAATAGAAAAGAATTCTATTCTATTCAAAGATTTTTTTTGGACAAAGGAAATGCAGCCTTAAGCATGAATATTTTTGCATGATTACATTATTTATTATAATTAAGCACACTACACAATAAAAAAAAGCTAATTACAGTAATGAAAAAATTTCTTATGACTAGAATGTGAAAAAATTCATGGTTTAAATATTGATTTAGATATTTAATTTGTAATGTATTTATACATCAAGATAGTATTTGTTGTACTGCATTTAATGATTTAAAAAAAAAATAATAATTTAAATATAGTGCAGCAAAATTATTATAAATTATGAATATAGTTATTTCCTTTTTTCCATTTTGTTTCTGAGGTGTAATGTGTTCCAGTCAAACACTTTGAATCTAAAACATAAGCCTGCTAGCAAGCATTGTGATACTTCCTTTACAAAAGAGGGGGAAGTTCTGAAGAAAAAAATAAACAGTTTAAAGATTAACCTCCTGTGGCCCACTTAGGCCTGAGTTTCAGTACATACTAAACAAAAGCCCTGATGCCAGAACATACAGCCGTCCCATTCAAAGAGACCCCCCACCAAGCCAAAGTCACCTTGATTGTCAAACAAACTAATCTGTCCCTTTTATCCTCTGCAGTGTTTCCTGACAATGTGAGCGGATCCGTAAGAGACAGAAGGGGGGAAGAAGAGAGACGGAGAAGAACCTGTAACAGCAGGTTCCTCGGCTAGTTGTCATGGAGATCTCACTTGAGCCTAGTGGAGGTATTTCCTGGATAACAGGCCCCTTAATCCCGGCAGGGAAACGGGACGAAAGGGGGTTGGGATCGACTTTCGCTTCAGCCCAATTTAACAAAAAAAGCATGGTGTGCAGGAAAGGTTGAGGCTGAGGGAGATGCTGGTCTTGCAAATATAAAAGGAGAACTGATGTCTCATCCTATATCCTTCCATTCACTTTATTTCCAATCATTCTGGTCACTTACTAGAGCAGAAACATGACGTGCACCCCTAAACCTCACATTTATGAGAAAAACAGCACTTATAACTGCAGTTAATAGGGCTGACAACTCCCAGCATGCCCTTTGATTCTTTTATACTAAAATTAAACCCTGGCTGTGACTATTGTTGCAATAAATTCAGATAAGTTATTTTTAGAGGAGTCTAGCATTTATTAATTCTTCATAGACAAGTGGTTTTGCTTTAAGTGGCAAAAAAAATTACAAAAATGTCCATAAAAAACATCAATCTGACCCTGCCTTTTATAGGCACAACAATATGCAACATTAAGAGTTTGGTTTCTAAATTGCTCTAGAAATTCAATTGTTTTGGCAACTGAACTGGTATTTAATGTAGTCTGGGTAACTTTGCGTATGGTTTTTGAGTATGACGACATGTCAGAGAGCTTGTCCTTGTTAGCATGTGCCTAATTTAGCTAGCTTCTACCAAGTAATGCACTAATTTGAAGCAAATGTAGCAACTGATTTAAACATAAGTTTGGTGTCAGTAAGATTTATTTTCAAATGAAAACACTTAAGCTTACCAAGGCTGCATCTATGAGATTTAAAATACAGCATAAAATATTATAAGTATTTTTTTATTAAAAATATTTTAACCTTTAGTTTATTCCTGTGATGCAATGCTGAATTTCCAGCATCATTACTCCAGTCTTCAGAGTCACAAGATCCTTCAGAAATCATTCTAATATGCTGATTTGATGCTCAAGAAACATCTATTATTATTAGTGTTAAAACAGTTGTGCTGGTTAACATTTTGATGATTTACTGTATATTTTTTCAGGATTCTTTGATTAATTGAAAGTTCAGAAGAGCAGCATTAATTTGAAACAGAAATATTTTGTCAAATTACAAATATCTTTACTCTCACTTTTAAATCAATTTAATGCATCCTTGCTGATTAATTTCTTTAAAAATAAACAAATAAAAATAATATAAAAATAAATAAAATAATCTTACAGACCCCAAATTTTTTAACAGTAGTGCATAGTTGGCATTTATTATTTGCATGCATTATTTGTTTTTTACTCTGTTCTGCACAATCCTGTCAGAACAGACCGTCATCCCTTTTTGGGCTTTCAAACAGTTCAAAATCAAGCCAATCACATACACACTTCTTTCAAAACAGTTCATGTGTGGAATTTACAGTCAGAATATCATGCAAAGCTATTGCACAAGCTTCACCTAAAATGAGCTTTTGCACGTAAAACGGCACATTGAATAAAAATGCAGTTAAATTTGACCCTCAACATGCAGAAATTCAAACCATTTCTCTGGTCAAATTTGAAGCAGTTGACAAGAAGGGGAGAAGTGTACCACCTAAACAGCCGAAATGGGGTAACTGTAAAATTGGAAGCACATTTTCTTTATGACTGCTAGAAAATAATCTAACTAAATTAAAACTGAACATTTTCCATAAAACAGAAAAAATCTTGATTTGCTCCTACATCATTCTTCCCAGTCTGACCGACCCAAAAACACAAGCATGATTTCATCGGCGAGCAGTACCAATGCACATCTGTGTGCTCGGATTCAGACCGCTCCGGACTGGCTTCTTGGAGAAGCGAAGAGAATGTGTTTTCTCAGAGGGAGGCGGAGGCCCGACCCATCTGTCTTGGTCAGTCAGTCCAAGCTGAAGTGGACAAAATCTGTCATCACCTCATTATTCATCCGCAACATCTTTAAAAGCCTAAATGTCATTGCATTTCTGATCATTATGACCCTTTTAATGAACTAAACCTTCAATAAAACAAGCCTTAAATCCTTATAGGCGACCGTCTCTCCGCATCGACCAGGATTGGTGCGAAGCTCTGGACTTGGCTGGGAATCGGTAAAGGAAGTCATAGCCTGGATGGATTGCTTCTGGGATTTCCTGCCTGGCTAGTAATTGTCCTGGGCACTGAGTCACTACACAAGTTAATTCAGGGAAACAGACAGTTCGATCAAGGCTTACAAACAATGGACCAAGACTTTATGCAGAAACAGGATATGGACGATGGCTGTTTTCACATGCAGATGAGCTCTGCAGCCCACAGTGTAGAACATATCAGTGTCTTAAGCAGCTGTGAATGGACACTATGTCCACTTGTATGCAAACATGCATCATCAATAAGGCTGTAAACAACTGAGACTAGTGTAAGCGTGTTGGTGTCAGGCTGTCACAACAACAATTCTGACCCCTGCCTTTACAATAAAGTTAAATGCAAATTATCAAACTTCTTGATTCAACTCAAAACAATGAACTATGAGGACGCATCAATATAAAAATTCAAAACAAAAAGATGATAATAATGTTCTTGATATGGCTAGTGATGATTGATATTAAAACTGAATACTATTTTGTCAAAATTAATATAAAAAATAAAACTTCAAATGAGCATGATGACAAAGATGATGATTTAAATGTAAAAAATAAAATGAAAATTAAAATAAAAAACAAATGAATTAAATATATTATATATGTGTGTGTGTGTGTGTGTGTGTGTGTGTGTGTGTGTGTGTGTGTGTGTGTTATTACAATTAACTAAAACCATAAAGCAATTTTCATTACTTGAAATTAAAAAAAATATATATATATATTATTATATTTTATTTTACTTAAAGTAAAAAATAAGTAATTTAAATTATGGGTTAATCCAGTAAACTAAAACCATGAGACAATTTTCATTTCTTAACATAAAATAAATGTTAACCAAAATAATAATAATAAAAAAAAATCAACTCATTTTATTTAAGCTAGTTGCCATTTTTGGTTCAAACTGATGTACTACAATAATAAAATGAAATTGAAAATCAATTAAAACTATATAGACATTTTAAATAAAAAATAAAACAACACAAACTAGACTAAAACTAAAACTAGACACTGATATCCAATACTGGGGTGGGGGGATAATAAATACAACTGATATAACCATATGGTACCAATATATCAAAACCAACGAGTAAAAGCGAAGCAGCTAATGAGCATTCCAGATTTAATGAATAAATTATTCAAAGCCATTCTCCGATTGCTGTAGAGGTCTGTATTGTATTTGGAGATCTTTTAGCACATTGAGAAGTCTTTGCAATGCTGGACATTCCACCGTGATCCATCTGAACCTCTAAGGTTTCAAGAAAGAGTGAAAAACCCCAAAGCTCTTTGGATGCATAAAGGAAAAGCATCTGGAGTCCTACAGCACATCAGACCCTAATGAGTTCCAGCTCCGCTAGTTAACTCCACATCAAAAACAGAGCCATGATCAGAACTCTGCTGCTGCATGTGCTGGAGCCAAGTGTAAACCGAACATCAAATGAATGTATTCGAACCTAAATCACGCAAGTAAAAGATGTGCTGCTTGCTTTCTTCTATTTGTTTCAATTTGTGCCACCTCAGATTAGGAACAGCCTGAAAGTTGACATGGGAACAGGAAAAACTTACCTTGTTCGGTTACTGCAGGACGTGAGTGGGCCAAGGGGAGCTGAGCTAGAATAACCCACAGGAGAAGCAAATGCCATGACTTCATCATCCTGAGAGAAGTCATGCCACGGCAGCTGGGCGAGGAGGATGGGCCGAGTCAGCTCATTCACACAGCTGTGGGCAGCACTGGCCCATCAACACTGGCAGCATAGAGCTATCTGCCAAAAAGAGAATGTGTACAGGAATTAATATTACACACTATGCATAGATGCAAAGGACGAAAAATGAACTTTTCATTGGAATGATCTGGCTTTTGGAGATTTTCCACAGTTTTTTTTTTAAACTGGAATCTATGGTTCCATGAAGAACTTTTAAAATCCTTGGAGCCTTTCCATTCTATAAAAGATTCTTTATAGTGGAAAAGAGCTCTTTACATGCTAAAAAATCGAAATGACTGTGGAAACAGGATTGCACGATAAAACTACATGTCCCATAATTCTCTGTGGCAACACAAAAATGATAAACTACATACATAAAGCATCAAAAAACATAATATGCAGTCTTTACTCTAAATTTTGTGAATGAGTACATTTTATTCTGATCAAAATCACCTGAAGACACATCACATTGCAGTGGGAACAAGTTAAAGTTTCAAATCAGCATATAAGAATGATTTCTAAAGGATCAGGTGACACTGAAGACTGGAGTAATGATGCTGAAAATACAGCTTTGCATCACAGGAATAAATTATATTTAAAATATACCCAAATAGTAAACAGTTATTTTAAATTGCAATAATATTTCACAATATAACAGTTTTTAGTATATTTTTGATCAAAGAAATGCAACCTTGATGAGCATTGAAGACTTTATATTCATTAAAAAAAATCTTACAAGCCCCACACTTTTGAACAGTAGCATAAGTTCCCACTTATAACTATATCAAAGAGCCACAAAATATAAGCCCAGCTACACTCACGCTCTTCTTACAAAGACCAGACCCCTCTCATTTACTGAAATAATACCGTCACCTGGCCATAAAGCCCATCTGGTACTCACTAATTCAACTTCTAAGGCTCCTTCATTGCTTTTAAATATTAATTAAGTTTGATTAGCACTGACAACTGTTTATGCATCAATTCACCACCCAATTAAACAACCACTGATAAATAATAAAAAAATCTCCTAATTTCAAAGCAACAATCATCCTATTACATGAAATTCTAACTTAACTAAGAAAAAGCTGTAACTTTTTGACTAGATACCTCACAAATCAAAAAGTAGTTCAAACATGGTTTTCCCACAAGTATGAAGAAAACAGAGGCCCCAAACCTCTCGACCCCTCACCCGACAGCAGCTGCCCCCCTGAGTAGGTGTAGAGAGGCCATACTGGTGGTGTGAAACACATCTGTTAATGCTATGACCCCCTAAGACCCGCCACTTGACACTTGTCTTTCGTCGGGACTGCAGTCACGCCTCCATCCCTGCCAAACATTACCCAACAAAAGCCCCGTAATCTGGTGGTTGTTTTTGTACCCCTCCTCCAATATTAGTGCTGCAAACCATTTGCTCTCGCACCTTCAACATTACTCACAATTTCCAATCTGAACCAACACAATTTGGTGCCACATGTTTTGCTCTCATTAATAATGAGGGGAATTAGAGTATCAGTGAATGTAAACAAAGTTGTTTTTAACTTATTAGCACCTTCATTGCAAGGCTCAGTTTCGCACAAGTGTGTTTAAAATACTCAACCATGATCTGTTTTCATCTAGAGGAGTTGAAGTACAGCAACATCCAATTCTGTTAATTATGAACACCTCATAACAATGATAAACGAGGAATGTCCGTCCATTACTGAGAGCTGTCGGATGGTTTTATGCCTGAGTAATTCAGCTAAAGGCAAGTACATGAAGAGACGGTCGTTCTGTGGTGGGTGGCGACACTGAATGAAAAATCCTAAATGCTGATGTGCAGCGGGTTTATGATAAGGCCATAAACGCAGTTCATTTACCTCCCAGGCGCTGTCCATAACCACGTCAAAGCAGTAAAATTTAAGAATCTCTTAAACTGATGAGAATGTGGAGTTATTCGTGGCACTTTTTCACGCAAGAAACTGCGGCAAACTGGTGAAACTCAAAGAAATGTTATTGGATGAGCTATAAAAGTGTTTTTCAACAACAGTCACGAAACCATTAAAAAAAAAATGTGTGAAGTTCTAGAAGAATAATAGATAACATGTTGCACAGTCCTACCACCAGTCTGATGGATTTTGAAATAAAAAAAGAGAGATTAATAGTGCTCATGCTTGATAGCTTGTACTTTTTAAAACATTATGTGCAGGAAACAAGCCATTTCCAATGATAAACACAAAAAAAAAAAAAAAGAGCCATACAATGTCAAAATAACTAAATAAATAAATATTATAAAATAAATACTATGAAACAATTTTCAGTCAGAAATTGCTAGTAAAATTCACAAATAACTACAAAGAAATGGCAAGTAATTAAACGTGAAATTCTGAAGACTAAAATAATATTTTATTGTAAAACATACTTAAATAATGTTTTATTTATCTTTAACTTCAAAAAATAATGATTTTTTCATCTTTAATGAAACTAAACATCTTAAAAAAAACACAATATCAAATGTTATATTAAAAAATGTGTGCATATTACAGATTAGCAAATATAATAATGGATAACTAACTAAATAATTAAATATACAGAAAAGTACAGACAGCAAAAACAGTTAATAAAATGATTATAATATATATATATATATATATATATAGATATATATATATATATATATATATAATTAAAAAAATAATGAACTGTTTTATTTCTTTTCATATCTGGCCCTAAATAACCTTTCAGTAGTTGATTATACTTGTACTATTCTCTTTTGCAAGCTGCTTTGGACAAAAGCATCTTCTAAATGTGAATAAATGCAAACCAAAACAGCACTGAAACCAGCAGTCCTTTCAGAGTTCTTCACAGTAATGCAAGAGGAGCATTTGAAAAGCCCATTGTGATAATTAAAGTTTGGGGTTTGCTGTGTTCCCTACCCCCCTGAGAGTCCAGCCCGGACCCTTAATCACTATGCTGCTGCATCCATGCATGACATTCCTCGACTTGGTGTTTGTTTTGGGAGATAGTCATCAATCCATCCCAGGACCTCACTGTTCACTACAAGGTTCTTTGGAGAACCAAAAATGGTTCTTCTGTGGTATTACGGGGGCAGTAATGGGCTAATGGTTAAAGAGTCGGACTTGTAAGCCGAAGGTTGCGGGTTCAAGTCTCAGGTCTGACAGGCATTGTCGGTGGGGAGAGTGTATAACCACACGCTCTCTTCCACCTTCAATACCACGACTGAGATGAGACCCTTGAGCAAGGCACTGAATCCCCAACTGCTCCCCAGGTGCCGCAGCAATATGGTTTCCCACTGCTCTGGGTGTGTGTTCATTAAGTACTGTGTGTGTGTGTGTGTGTGTGTGCACTTGGATGGGTTAAATGCAAAGCACAAATTCTGAGTATGGGCCACCATACTTGGCCACACATCACTTCAATTAAAAAAAGAAGAAGAAAAAAATCCTTTTGGAACCTCAAAAGCTACAAACCATAAATATGATTCATGGAATATCTAAAACTCTGGACAAAACCAGCAGCAGGAATAACCACCAGGTGCATGGACGGAGCTCGTCTTTCAGCGCATCCAATATTACACATTCAATTTGGATGGGCTCCAGCTGACACATGAGATTTGGCTGTAACTCAGCACAAAGTGCCACAATAAGTCAAGATGGGCTCCTCTGGGAGGGAGGTTGTGATTTTGAAAAATATCAGTTTTATTTATGAATCATCTCTGAAATTAATGCTTGTGGAATGAAGTAGTCATCCTCAGAGATGCTGACATGCTGACACATTCACTCGTGATCAGAAAGTGGCCCTAAAGGTAAATTAGCACAACGTCTCGAGCATGGGACTGACTCAGTTTCAATGGTTCTTGACCAAGATGTTTAGAATGACTCTATTAGTGCTTTTTTCCCCTTAAAGTCTACAACAGAGGTCGGCCAGGGAAAATCAGCTCAGTTAAATCACACACACACAAAAAAACATAACACTGATTTATCATTAAAACAGAAACAGATCCTGGAAAGGTTTGTTTCCTCAAGGAACACAATGCATCCATAAGACACACTGGACATATCACCTAGGGTTTCACAGCTCAAAATAGGTCACTTTTCATATTCATTGATATGCAAATTAAGGGAACACAATGTAGCATTCTTATTCTACTCCTGCTGTGAGCACCTATTCAAGGTTTGTTTCTTCATGAATGTGCAAATACAATGGAAATGGGAAAAAATTTACTTTAAAAAGCACAACTATACATATAGGTTATGTATAAGGTTATATGCATGTAGCCTATAGTACACATATAGACTCTATTTATCTTTATATCTCAATCATATAGGCTGTAACAACACTTCTGTATAGACATCGCTACACAAAACGTGCAAAAAAAAAAAAAAAAAAAAAAAAAAAATGTGCCGACACATATAAGTGTCTGAAGTGTTTTTCTTACGACTCGGGAGTATCTTTCATATACTTCAATAAAAATAAACATCACAGGCATCAGATAACACGTAAAATGTTGAGGTTCTTCTCAAAGTTAAAAACACTCACCTCTGGATGTTATTGTGAGCACTGGGTTGTGCTGAAGTGCACTTCTTGTGGGAGTTATTTAGGTTTGTAAAACATTACTCCAAAACAAGCGTTCTCCATAGAAAATATCCCACGCTGAAGTTGATCAAAACAAGCCACTCAGCCAGATTTCTCTCGTGCAGCGCGCGTTTCTGCAAAGGTAACGAGGAAAAAAAGAGTCACGTTTAAACCAGCTAAAGCACACAAAAGCTTTTGGTCCAGGTGCGTAGAGGGACCGTTAGAAAACTTCCACGTCTTTGCTGTTTGGGAAGTTTTGAGGAAGAAACTCGCGCGGATGTCTCGCAGCGAACGGAGATTTACGAGTCCCACCGAAGTCAACTGCTGCGAATGTGCGTGTTTGTCTTGCGCTTTCTCTGTCGCTCACAGCAGCGATTCTTCCTCTCGAAATGAATATGAAGGAAGTTTTTTTTTTCATCGTACCTCCCACTTCCAGGATTTGAGGATTCAAGAATTTCACTGCCCCCCTCCACCAACCCCCAGTGCGACCCTCCCATTCACCTCTGAAACTCAGTGCAGATATACTGCTGGTCCTTACCAACTCACTTCTACTTACTTCATTTACTAAATAAGAAGACAGGTATAGACAAACAGATGATAGATAGATAGATAGATAGATAGATAGATAGATAGATAGATAGATAGATAGATAGATAGATAGATAGATAGATAGATAGATAGATAGATAGATAGACAGACAATAGATGGAAAGATGATAGATAGATAGATAGACAGACAGACAGATAGACAGACAGACAGATAGACAATAGATAGATAGACAGACAGATAGATAGATAGATAGATAGATAGATAGATAGATAGATAGATAGACAGACAATAGATAGATAGATAGATAGACAGACAATAGATAGATAGATAGATGGATAGATGGATAGATAGATAGATAGATAGATAGATAGATAGATAGATAGATAGATAGATAGATAGATAGATAGATAGATAGATAGACAATAGATGGATAGATAGACAGACAATAGATAGATAGATAGATAGATAGATAGATAGATAGATAGATAGATAGATAGATAGAGATAGATAGATAGATAGATAGATAGATAGTTGGTTGGTTAGGTAGAGATCAAACAATCTAAAAATATATATCTGGAACACTGGGATCAAGAAACTAAAACACAAAGTAAATTACAACTCTATCAAACTACAAAATCAAATTATGAATTGGAACCCACAAAAAGAGCTTGTTACACTGAGAGCAAAGAGTGTGTCTTCACTGTCAGATAGGAGAGACCCTTACAAAAAAGACATTTATTCAAGTGTGCTATTTGTGACGGCTGGTAAAAGAGGAGGAAGCAATTGCAGGCAATCAGAAGAAGTTTATTGAAATCAGAGTCCAGAATGTAGGCAATGGCAACGAAGGTCTACGGTGGCGTGAGAAGAGCTGGATGGTGAAGTCGCAGGTGAAGGTGAAGACGGTCAATGGATGAAACCAGGAACAGACCGGAACACTGACACGAAGACGACAACACGAATACAATCCAGCACACGACCACGGAAGACGGTAAACCAACTAGGCAGTGGAGACATGAATGAGGATCTGACAACAGACAGAGAGATGAGTGAGTATATGTAGCTGAGTGGAGATGAGGATCAGCTGGAGCGAGACAATCAACACACAGGTGACAACAATCAACCAAACGAGCACATGGAGACTACGTGAGTACAACAACAAACACAAAACATGACACGGAGGAAACAATGGATTTCCTACCGTGACAGTACCCCCTCCCCTAGGACGTCACCTGACGTTCCCAGCCTGCTTTACCTGTAGATTGTAATCATCAATAAGGCGGTGATCCAGTATGTCCCGAGCAGGAACCCACCTTCTCTCCTCCGGACCGTAACCTTCCCAATCCACCAAGTACTGAAATCCGCGTCCCCTCCGTCTAGAGTCCAGAATACGATTAACCAAATATGTGGTTTCCCCATTAACGATACGAGGCGGGGGGGGAACCGGGGCAGGCGGGTTAAGACGGGAAAAAACCACCGGTTTAATTTTGGACACATGGAACACGGGATGAATCCTCCTGTACGCCGGAGGAAGGCTAAGACGCACTGTTACCGGATTAATGATCTTGGTAATAGAAAACGGGCCAATAAATTTGGGAGCAAGCTTATTCGAAACGGAACGCATCTGAATATTCTGGGTAGAAAGCCACACTCTTTGACCGACGACGTAACGGGGAGGCTTCGACCGGTGGCGATCGGCCTTAGCCTTGGTGCGCGACCTAGCCTGGAGCAGAGCTCTGCGAGCTCTGGTCCAGGTGCGGTGACACCTCTGGACTAGTGCGTGTGCGGAGGGGACCGAAACCTCGGATTCCGTACTGACAAAATTAGGTGGTTGGTACCCTAAACTACACTTAAATGGAGACATGCCCGTAGATGACACTGGTAAAGAATTGTGTGCGTACTCCACAATTGAGAGTTGCTGACACCAGGACGAAGGATTATTGGAAGCCAAACATCGCAAAACCCTTTCGACATCCTGATTGGCTCGCTCGGTTTGACCATTGCTCTGGGGATGGAACCCGGAAGAAAGACTAACAGTCGCTCCTAACAATTTACAAAATTCTCGCCAAAATTTGGACACAAATTGGGGACCCCTGTCAGAAACCACGTCTGTCGGAAGGCCATGTATACGGAAGACGTGGTCAATGACAGCTACCGCTGTTTCCTTGGCTGATGGTAATTTGGGCAAGGGAATAAAATGAGTCGCCTTCGAGAACCGGTCCACTACGGTTAAAATCACTGTATTGCCCTTAGAGGGCGGGAGGGCGGTAATGAAATCTAGCGAAATGTGGGACCAGGGTCTCGAAGGGACAGACAGCGGTAAGAGTAACCCATCTGGAGGTCGATTGGAAGTCTTACCAATAGCGCAAACTGAACAAGCCAAGACGAAGTCGTGGACGTCACGAGCCATACCAGGCCACCAAAATCGTTGCTTGACTAGAAACCTAGTTCTACTAACCCCTGGGTGACAAGCAACACTGGAATAATGACCCCACTGGAGAACGTCTGACCGTAACCCCTCCGGCACAAACAATCGGTTCGGTGGGCAAACGAGCCGGGGGCGTTACCCCTTCTAAGGCAGTCAACACCTTCGATTCGACCTCCCATCTGAGCGCGGAGATAATGATGGTCCCCGGTAAAATGGGCTCGGGAGTAGCAGTACGATCGGAACGCTCAAAAAGACGGGATAAAGCATCGGGTTTGATGTTCTTGGAACCTGGCCGGTAAGAAAGTGTAAAATCGAAACGACCGAAAAACAATGCCCACCGAGCCTGCCTGGAGTTAAGTCTTTTGGCGGTTCTAATGTATTCGAGATTCTTATGGTCCGTCCATACAATGAAAGGTACACCCGACCCTTCAAGCCAGTGACGCCATTCTTCCAGTGCAAGTTTGACTGCCAACAACTCTCGATTGCCAATGTCATAATTAACCTCTGCAGGAGATAAACGGTGAGAATAATACGCGCAAGGATGCACCTGTCCGTCTGAGGATGCGCGTTGGGACAACACTGCTCCTACCCCCCCCTCTGACGCGTCGACCTCCACTATGAATTGACGTGAGCGATCAGGGGTGACGAGAATGGGAGCTGAAACAAAGCAGCTTTTCAGTTTGGCAAACGCAGCCTCGGCTGCGTTTGACCACCTGAACGTCAAACTAGGGGAGGTCAAGGCGGTCAGAGGAGCGGCTAGTTGGCTGAAATTGCGAATGAAACGCCGGTAAAAATTGGCGAACCCCAGAAATCTCTGCAGGGCCTTGCGAGACTCTGGGGATGGCCAATTTACCACAGCCTTAACCTTCTCAGGATCCATGCGAACACCCTCAGTCGAAATGATGTTTCCTAGAAAAGAAACAGACTGTGCATGAAAAAAGAGCATTTCTCCGCCTTGACAAACAATCCATTCTCTAGCAACCGCAGAAGCACTCGTCGTACGTGTTGCACGTGTTCCTGGAGAGACGAAGAAAAAATCAATATGTCATCCAGGTAAACATATATGAACAGATCGACCATGTCTCGCAACACGTCATTAACGAGTGCTTGGAAGACTGCCGGCGAGTTCGTTAGCCCGAAAGGCATCACGCAGTACTCAAAATGGCCTCTAGGGGTGTTAAAGGCAGTCTTCCACTCATCCCCCTCCCTGATGCGGACCAAATGATAAGCATTACGTAAGTCCAATTTAGTGAAAACGGACGCTCCCTGCAACCTCTCAAAAGCTGAAGACATAAGCGGCAAAGGATAGGTATTCTTTACCGTTATGTTGTTCAGCCCTCGGTAGTCAATGCAAGGTCGCAAGGATCCGTCCTTCTTTCCCACAAAAAAGAACCCCGCCCCCGCTGGAGAAGAAGAAGGGCGGATGAACCCCGTTGCTAGAGAACTGGATATATATTTCTCCATGGCCGCCGTCTCTGGAATAGACAAAGAATATAACTTGCCCTTAGGCGGAGAAGTTCCTGGCAATAACTCTATCGCACAGTCATAGGGACGATGAGGAGGAAGAGAATCAGCCCGAGACTTACTGAACACCTCCTTCAGGTCGTGGTACTCCGCGGGCACGTTAGCCAAATCCACTGCTTCCCCCTGAAACACAGACTCAGAAACATTAACACCAGCAGACAAAAGACAAGACAAATGACACTCCTCGCTCCAGCTAACCACAGATCCGAGGCGCCAATTGATCCTGGGGGTTGTGTTTCTGGAGCCAGGTGTGACCTAGAACAATGGGGGATTGAGGTGAGTCCGTGATGTAAAATGAAATCTCCTCCGTATGGTTGCCAGATGTGATGAGAGAAACCGGTACAGTGGTCTGTGTGATGACTGGCAGTCTGTGTCCGTTGAGTGCAAAAGGTGCAATGGGGTGTTTGAGGGAGGTGAGAGGAATGTTGAGTTTAGTAGCCAACTTACAGTCCATAAAACTACCCTCTGCCCCAGAATCCAACAAAGCGTGATGATCGAGTGCGTGGGTGGACCACCGTAGACTCACCGGAAGGAGTGTCGATGTAGATGAGGTCTTCCTGGCAGAGATCCCACCCGATAGTAGCCTCCGTTTTAATATCGGGCTTGGTCTTTTACCGGACAGCGCTGGATGTGATGTTCTTGGCTGCCGCAGTATAAACATAGTCCCAGGGATCTCCGCCTGATCCTCTCCTCCCGGGAGAGCCGAGCTCGCCCCACCTGCATGGGTTCAAGATCTCCCGGTGGGCTGACCGCAACCTCTGAGCGCTGACGCTGAGCCTCCGGTCTGGTCGCGAGAACTGCTCTCCCCCTCCGTCTGGCGGCTTGGTCGAGTCGGTTGTCTACTCTGATGGTGAGGTCGATCAGGCCATTGAGAGAAGTGGGGAGCTCGACGGCGCGGATCTCCTGTTGGATGCGGTCAGCCAACCCATGCAGGAAGTGATCCCACTGCGCCTCTTCGTTCCACTTACACTCCGCCGCCAGGGTGCGGAACTCAATAGAATAGTCGGCTACGGACCTGTCTTCCTGACGTAGGTCCGTGAGAAGTCTAGCCGCCTCCCTCCCGGCGACGGAGCGGTCGAAGACCCGTCTCATCTCCTCCGAAAGGGCGTGGAACGAGGCACAGCAGCTGTCTTGGTTCTCCCACACCGCCGTCCCCCAGAGGGCAGCCCTCCCCGTCAGTAGTGACAAGACGAATGCCACCTTCATTTCCTCGGTGTGAAACGTGCGGGGGGCTGCAGGGCGAAGTGCAGAGAACAATGAGACAGAAATGATCGACAAAACTTTGGCTCACCCGCATATTTCTCAGGGATGGGGAGGCGTGGTTCGGACTGGGAAATCCCTCCGGAGACGATCGGCGGTGTGGGTGGCGTGGGAGGCGCAGCGGGTGGCGGTTGTTGTTGTCGTTGAGCCTGGAGAGCGAGCTCGGACACCTTCGTCACCATTGCTTGGAAAGCTCGACCCATCTCATCTATCGCCTTGTCTTGGCGATCCATGCGATCAACGGCTCTCTGCAAAAACTCCTCTAGATGAGATGGGGAGCGATCGCCTGCTGCTTCCATGATGGTCAGATCCTACTGTGACGGCTGGTAAAAGAGGAGGAAGCAATTGCAGGCAATCAGAAGAAGTTTATTGAAATCAGAGTCCAGAATGTAGGCAATGGCAACGAAGGTCTACGGTGGCGTGAGAAGAGCTGGATGGTGAAGTCGCAGGTGAAGGTGAAGACGGTCAATGGATGAAACCAGGAACAGACCGGAACACTGACACGAAGACGACAACACGAATACAATCCAGCACACGAACACGGAAGACGGTAAACCAACTAGGCAGTGGAGACATGAATGAGGATCTGACAACAGACAGAGAGATGAGTGAGTATATGTAGCTGAGTGGAGATGAGGATCAGCTGGAGCGAGACAATCAACACACAGGTGACAACAATCAACCAAACGAGCACATGGAGACTACGTGAGTACAACAACAAACACAAAACATGACACGGAGGAAACAATGGATTTCCTACCGTGACACTATTAGTATACTTCTTTTGAACTAAAAATAGGAAAGTATGCTTTTAGTTTACTTTTTATGTACTTCTCAGAAATGGGCTTTATGTACTCCTCAGAAATATACTTAAAATGACATTTAATTTAAGTATACTTGACTTATACTTACAAAAAGTCTAAATATATTTGAACTGTACTTGTGCTCCTAGAATCTGTGTTTTCATTATTATACGGTAGAGGGCGCTAGTACACATCTTCTGCACAGAATTTCCCAAAAAACACAAGTGAAGAAGAAAAAAAAGAAACAACAGATACTAACATATGCAATCTAACATGATCCTATGTTATGAAACAGCATCAAAACTGTAACATTATGGAATAAAATGTTGACCGATGAAGAGGTAATAATTACAGTCAAGCTTTGGGGTGTTGATCGACTCTATCTACATTTTGATAACATCATTCTGAATCCAATTCATAGTCTTTTTTCAGCTTTTTGTTCAAACTTGTTATTTCTTTATTTTTTTATGAAACTTATCGACCCACATTAAAGTGTTTAAAAAAAGAATGCATGAAGCTAGAATAAAATGTTTTTGTTTACAAGCAGATACCCTGCTCTTTCTTTGGATGTTTTGTATGTTCAGATATTCATATAACAAAATATGTACAAATTAAACCTAAATAGGGACATAGCAGTATACTTAAAGTATGATGTAAAGTTCACTTAAAGATAACTTATGAGTACACTAGGAGTTTACTGAGACTATACTTCAAAGTGTACAAAGTATTTAATTAGTGAATTATAAGTATGTACCTATAAGTTCACTTTTTGTATAATTGCAGTACAAACTACAAACATAGAGGTTAACCAGTTGTGTACTCAAAGTTTGCTACTGTTATACTTAAAGTATACTTAAAAGTATACTTTTATATAGTAGAAAGTGGGCCAATTTAAGGAGAACTGAAACAGTACACTTACAAGTATACTACTAGAACACTGATATTTGTATACTTGCTTCATAAAGTATATTTAAAAATATACTTGAACTTTACTTAAGTATACTTAATAAAATAAACTTGAAGTATACTACTTTTTGGTAAGGGGATCGAGACAGAGGTGCACTTCTGCCTTCATTGTTACAAATTTAAATCAATAAGAGACCTATACATGAACAAATTCACAAAAAATCATAAAGAACTTTACAGCCATGACTGAAGAGGAACAAATAAAGAGTACTAGGAGTGGGACAAACAGCAGCACTGCGAGATATGTGTGGATGTGCCACAGCCTGAGAGACAGCAGGAGAATGTGTGTAGTGTGTGTATTATATATCTGACCTCCGTGTGTTTCCCTTCTGTCCACTACAGTGACCCTCAGCATGTGTGTGTGTTTATGTTAAACACTAGTATCAGTTCACACATGTTCTAATTTGTTACACTGTTTAAGTTTAAATTGTTATGTTTGCTTCTATTATTTTGATATTTTCATTGTTATTAATATATCTCTCTAAATATATTCCATAATATATTGTATTTTTACAGTCAAGCCAATAAAGCGATTTTGGAATTTAGATAGATAGATAGATAGATAGATAGATAGATAGATAGACAGACGGACAATGGGTGGGTTATTGTATGAGTCTCTGTTTCTAATTGGATTGATTGGTTCAGTTGATGTCATGTGGTCTCAGAGCACTTAATGTCAGAGTGACTGGATTGAAAATATGAACTGCAAAAACAAATAAAGACTCCATTTACTGTTCAAGTCGATAATTACCCAGTCAACTGTATTCATCAATGTCCCGTGAATAAGAGTTCTGTTGGAAAATATATCGGCCAAATTTCACTTACAGTACATGAAACAGTTTCCATTTAGTATTTAGCAATCATCCACAACATCGTAGCATCATGGTGGCAAGGTTTGCAGAGGTAATTTTCATCTGAAAATCTAAAAACTAGCTTACTTTTTACAAAAAAATAGTATGTCTTGGGTATTTAAGATTTTGTCACAGAGAATCTCTGAATGCAAATCAAGAAGTAAAACAGAAAAGCAGTTCTGGTTCTAAATGACTTTTGATGAATTACCTTTTTACTTTGACACCGCTGTATTTTTTAAACGGCTCCCCAATGAGGTGCTTTACATCAACATTCAACTCCATTTGCTCACTTCCCTTTCAGAGTGATTGTATCTCCATCTGCTGAACCCATCCAGCTCTCTCAATCCACACACCATAGCGCAGAAACCACCTGCTTCATTTGTGAGCGTCTGATGTGGTAAGTGGACGACTTGGATCATAGAAAAACCACCTAGTGCAGGGTCCCACAGCATTAACATCTGGAGATGCGTTTACAGGGTATTTCACAGCAGTGTGCAGTATGTTTAAAAAATCTCTGGTTACAATTACAAAATGATGTCTAAGAAACAAGTATGTATTAATATTTTGGCTCATCTCAGTGAAGTTGTATTGATACAAATAGATGTAGTCATAAACATGTCACTGGGTGCGTGATTTAGCTTGGGGCAAATAAATATTGGTTACCATAATCACTTAGTGAAAAACTAAGAGAAATATCCATGAAATAATGCAGAGAAAAAAATGCCCCAAAAAGTATGGTTTCTGTACTTCAAAATAAATAAATAAATAAATAATCAAATAAGATAAAAAAAAAAAAATACAACAATAAATTATACAAATAAAATAAAAAAACAAAAATAAACAAAATAAGATAAATACATCAATAATAATAAATAAAAATACATTTAAATAATAAATAATATACAAATAATTAAATGGAAACATGACTTGTTTTATAAAATAAAAATCTAACTAAAATAAAAATACAGTCATAGACATGTCATATGGGGGTTTGATTTAGCTTGGGACAAATAAATCTTGGTTACCATAACTACCTATTCATTTCTATAATGAAAAATTAAGAAAAATATTAATGTAATTTGTGTATTCAGAGAAAATATGCTCCCAAAAGTTTGAGTATGGTTTTTGTACATGAGAATGAATAAATAAATAAATATAAATATACAAATTAAGAGAAATATTACATACAAATGATCCAAAATGGTATGGTTTTTTTGTACTTATAAATAAATACATACATCAATAAATCAAACTGAAAATATACAAACAAATTAAGAGATATATCCATTAAATAATCCAAAAGGTGTGGGTATGGGTTTTGTACTTTGTAAATAAATAAATAAAATACAAGTGAATAAAAACTAAAATAAAACAAAAACATTATGGCCTGGTTTCACAGGCAGGGCTTAGGTTAGGCCATAGTTTGTAGTGTGCATCTTGAGACAAAACAATGTTTTAAGATATGTCAGTGTAGACAGTTAAAACAGCCCAGACATTCATTTTAGTTTGGGACTAGGCTTAAGCCTTGTCTATGAAACCAGGGGTAAGTTTTATAGAATAAAAATACAATATTTAATACAATATATAAACAGTCTGCTCATCCATCACGGTGATCTTTTTCATACCCTGGACCACAAAACCAGTCACAAATGTCACATCTACACATTTATCCATCAAGCTGAATAAATAAGCTTTCCATTGATGTATTGTTTGTTAGGATAAGAAAATATTTGGCCGAGATACAACTATTTGAAAATATGGAATCTGAGGGTGCAAAAAAATCTAAATATTGAGAAAATTGCCTTTAAATTTGTCAAATTAAGTCCTTAGCAATGCATATTACTAAACACAAATGAAGTTTTTATATATTTAAAGTAGGAAATTTACAAAATATCTTCATGGAACATGATCTTTACTTAATATCCTAATGATTTTTGGCATAAAAGGAAAATCAATAATTTTGACACATACAATGTATTTTTGGCTATTGCTACAAACATACCCCAGCAACTTAAGACTGGGTTTGTGGTCCAGGGTCACATATAGGGTTCAAGCTAATTAGCATTTGTTCCAATCAATAACTGGAGTAACACTTACATTTTATTTGGACACAGTCCTGCATTTCATTATAAGCACTCAAGAGGAGGGATGTTTACTGCTGTAACTGGAAGGGTCAAACATTGGTTAAATCACAAACAATGAAGTGACATTTCCACAGTATCACTGTAACTGGCAGCAGAATCAATGCAGTAGAGTCAGCAATGCTTGAACTGGCATTTCAGCTGTTCGGCTCCCACTAACACACTGACGGATGCCCTCATTGAGAGGCGTCTACAATCATTTAGAGGGTGACTGATAGTAGATTGGAAAAAGAATTGATACATACAGTATTCATGAATTAACAGTGGATAAACGCCAGTCTTTGAACTTCTGCTATGAACAGTACAAATGATCACTATTAACAAAATATTGCAACAAAAGTGATATTTTAAACTTTTTTTGTCTTGAAATATGAACAGTACACAGGACTAAATGAGAAGGTCATTCAAAATGACGCTGGAGGCACATGCTACCTTTTTGTCAAAGTATTGATTTCTTCACAGCAGTGGTCTCATTTGCTTATTTTCATCTCATTTATCAGGGAGTGGCTGGATTTGTATCTTGTATCTAAAACTTTTATCTTACCTGTCAGAAAGTGGTAAACAATAGCAGCAAAAGACAATACGGATACTACGCCAAATCAGGGTTATTATAGTTAAAGGGATACAGTAGTTCATGCAAAAATGAAAAATCTGTCATCATTTACTTACCCTCAGTTTTGAAAAATGTTGACGGTAGCCATTGACTACCTTAGTTTTTCCCCCCATACTAGCTGTCAACTGTTGGGTTATCAACAATCTTCAAAATATCTTTTGTGTTCAACAAAAGAAAGAAACTCACACAGGTTTGGAGGAACCTTATAGGGTGAGCAAATTATCACAGAAGTTTTATTTTTGGGTGAATTATTCCTTTAACTAAAACTAAAACCAATAAAAAAATTGTTACTTAAAAAAAATTATATATATATATATATATATATATATATATATATTTATATATACACACACACACACACGCACACACACACACACACACACACACACGCTTATATATACACACACAACCATTTTATTTCAGGCAACACTTCTCATTTTCATTTAGTTTAACTTGATGTACTAAAATTATTGAAACTAAAACTGGAATTAAAATGTTTCAAAAGACATTAATGAACAAAAACACAACAAAATTACTAAAAGTTTAACTAAAATTTAAATGAAAACAGAAAATATAAAAATAAAAACTAAATCAAAATCAAAATATTAAGAAAAACTATAATAGCATCGCAATTATACTAAATTAACACTGGTTCAAAGTATATGCTACATAATCTGCAACCATATAGTCACTGGTTATTTGTGATGTCAACCAAAAAGGTAAATGGTGCAAAACATTATGATTAAATATTATAAAAAAATAATAAAATCTTTTTTAAATCTGGAATAATATGCACAGATGAATACAATAAGACAATGAATGTGCATTTAAAAAGTAAATAGGGTCAATAAAAAAAGAAATCAGTATTTTAACATTCATCTAGCTACTGGCACTTTAGACACATTCCTCTCACTAGATTCCCGCATTTAAATTCAACCTCTGTTCCCCTCTAAAACAGGCCTGTGTCTGTGTTTGTACTCTCACATCACGGCCAGACAGGAACACGCTGCTCTCAGTAAACAAACACTCCAAAGTTTGAAATGCGCCGTTTTACTGGGCATCCCCTGACATGACCTCGCCAGCTCGCTTTTGACTTGCTCAGTAATTAACAAAGAGTCCAAGAGGACTGATTATTGTTTCTGCCTGCAGCAGCATTTATGGGGTAACACTGTTGTCATATTAACTCCGTTCTGTTTTAACCCTTGAGACAGATTCAGATTGTATTCTTGAAGTAGTTAAAGGTCTGTCAACCTGGGACTTTTGTGGCTTTTGTTAAACCCCACTTGCATTTTACTTTCAAACAATGCTAAAACTGTAATTTTCTGCTCATTTGTCACTATCCTGGTTTTTGCAGTTATCAATGTTTTTGGATCAAATTTTGCATCACAGGTTAAAAAAAATACTAAACTGTTGGTACTTTGTAGCTCTAGATGAAAATACACTGAAAACTATTGTATTTTCATAATACATTTTGCCAAGTACATTAGAATTAAAATACAGAAAGGTTAGGCAGTTTGTTTATTGGCATAATTTCTGCTGGAAACTATGGTCATTTTCTTCTGCTCATCCATAATAACAGGCATTCATTACGGTGAAAATGACAGGCTCAGAGTGGGTTGCCACCCTAAGATTTTTCATAATGACACACAGTCTTCATGGTTTATGGTCCTGACTTGTTTTTGCTATCGCTTCTGTCCTTGTTTTGCCACCGGCACTGACCTTGCTTCAATGTTATGCCTATGACAGAACTGAATGATGATACTTCCACAAACATAAACTGCTCGTTTATCATTACCAAAATGTGATTATTGTAAAGCAGGATGATTCTTTTCTATACCCACTGTATATACAGTATATACCCACACACACTTACAGACATGCACACACACAGACACGCATACACACTTTTGCTTCCATTTTAAATTCTAAAAATAATAATATTAAATTAAACACCAATATTTATATTTTATAAATACTTCATAAATATTTATATTTATAAAAATATTTTACAATATTATTTAAAAACATATAAATTATTACAAATAGGATATTACAATTTTACACTTAAAAATAGCAAACAATATTTTTTAAAAGTTGCTAGATTATTGTTGATGCTTTTAGACAAATGACTACATTAACACATTGTAAAAGATGATATTAGCTATTTATTGTTCATTCAATTCATTTTTAAATATAAGCTGTATGAAGGACACAGACTGACACACCAGAGAAGCTTCTCATTTGACCTTAAATGACCTGTTATTATTTCCAACAGGGACGATATTCTGCATTGATGAGGTGTTTTGCTTAATGATATAGCTGCATTTGTATAAATTGGCTTTAACGTTTAATGTCTAATGAAAGTGAATAGATGCACTGGAGCCAGCTGCTGCTTTGATCACAACACAGCTGTGGCAGTCAAGCTGACAAACTGTGAGAGTGATTTACACATGGCCAAAACACAGTCAGATTCACACTGATAATTAATCAGAACCAGAATCAGAGTAGAGTTTAGTAAAGATGCCCAAAATAAACAGGCACAAATTAATCAGCCACAATGTGCATAACACATGTTAGCAGTGGCGGCCAGAGAAAGATGTGTTGGAAGTATTGCATGAAACTGGTCAAAGACTTTATCAGCTGTGAATGATTAGCGCTCGCAGACTTCATGTTGTTCTTTTTGCGAACGAAATGTATTTTTCATTTCATGCTCACTGCTAGACTTGTCAGGTTCTCCTAAACTTAGTTTCTTTACAGAGGAAGCTGGTTTTGGAAGCTACTGCCACTTTCCTTTCGGAACATGACATCCAAATTCCAAGGTTTGTGGTGTCTGCATGTTAGTTGTTTTATACTTCGTATTTTGAACAAATCTGGATATTCTGAAGCAAATGTGTGCTGTTTAAATGTGCCTGGTTTAGACCTTTCAGCATTTAGGAAGTGTTAGCGCAACTTTATGCCACAGTGGCAGTGATGGATGCAGAGGAAAGCAAAATGCGGTTTTGCCGGGCAAAGCATTGCCACACCCAGATCACCACAAGGAGCAATCCGGCAAACACAATTCCGACGGAAAGCACAGAATGGTGCAAGACGCTATCATTTGCAGTAAACTAGTGTTTACAATGAATGTACATGCATGTCATATCATGATCAGTGAGATCACAATGCGCGCTGTGGACGGCCACACAGCTAGAAATGCAGTAATGGTGAGGTCATGTGGTAAACGGTTGCCACTACTGTCAGGATCGTCCATTAAATGGGAAATGCTTCCAGTATTTTCAGTATCTGAGAGCCTGTCATTACTTGCAAAGTTCACAAGGGTTGCAGATTTTCTGAAAATTACACGCTTGCATGGTTGAGCATCATTGCATATTCACAACCCTCTGTGGTGCACCAACAAATGAAATGAGGACCTTAAAGAACAAAGGGCGAGCGAATACCTAGGTCTGCGGTCGCATTGTGAATTCAGCATAGACGAGACACTTTGGCCAAATATGGCCTTTTTTGGTACTTTCTGACCATGGCCAAAGTGCGGATTTGTGCTGTCTAGGGGTTCGGTTGCCCAGTTCTTTCTATGACCTTGCATTTAGTCATGCTGAGAGATTCACAGGAGGCTAAAAATAACCGCTTCAATATAAACACGATCAGGTTCCCTGCAAAACAAATGATTTCTTGACTTCAAGAAGTTTTTAATTAGCTTGCTGTCCAAAATATATTTTAAATGTTGCTTTGTTGCATAATTGTTCCACTTGTTTTTAACTAGCTTATACCTCAAATAAGTAGAAAAGTTCCACTTATAAATACAGGGAAAGTCTTAATATCTTAAATGGTGTTGCTTCACAAGTAAATTTATCTTGTTTCAAGACTTTTTTTCAAGATTATTGTAACTGGAAAATTAGACAAAGCCCTGTGCTTCCAATTTCTGCTTTTTAGCAAATGCACACATATTGATTAATTTATTGACTGATTAAAAGAAAAATGAAATAAAATAAAAGCTTTCATTTCATCTGTACTTTATATATGTTGTTTGACATAATTAATTATTTAAAAAGACTTGCTTAAGTTGTGTGAACAACTTTTGGATCATATTTTTTTTTTCTTTTCTTTTCTCAAACAATGAACTATTCCATGAATCACAAAATAAAGAAATACAGAAATCTGTCATAATGATGTCATCATCCATTTATCATCCTTTTTATCATTAGAGGACGATCTTAAAATGTCAACTGTAGTTTTGCATAGTAAACTGATGCTAAAGGTTTATATCTGTGACTATATTATAAAATTAACTAAAACTAAATACATTATATATATATATATATATATATATATATATATATATATATTACTTCTACTGAAATAAACTATTAAAAATACAATAAATATAAAAAAGATATTTTAATTTTCATTTAGTTTCATTTAGATGTGCTAAAATAACTAAACCTAAACTTGAGATAAAAATTAATATAAACGGCATATTAAAAAATAAATTAAAACCAGAAAATATGAAATTAAAAACCGTAATAGCATCTCAGTGATACTAATATGATAAAATAATGTTAACACTTTAGTTTAGGGACCAATTCTCACTATTAAAGGGTTACTCCACCCCAAGATGAAAATTTTGTCATTAATCACTTACCCCCATGTCGTTCCAAACCCGTAAAAGCTCAGTTCGTCTTCGGAACACAATTTAAGATATTTTGGATGAAAACCGGGAGGCTTGTGTCTGTCCCATAGACTGCCAAGTAAATAACAGTGTCAAGGTCCATAAAAGGTATGAAAGTCGTCGTCAGAATACTCCATCTGCCATCTGACGTGCAATCTGGGTTATATAAAGACACAGGAACACTTTTTGTAAACGAAGAAAACAAAAGTAACGACTTTATTCAATAATTCCTTTGTCAACAGTCTCCTCTGTGTCTCTCCATATCACCGTATGCTGCATATGCTCTTCTGTATCATCCGCACCACAACGATGCACTGTTTCTACATGTATTTAGCTTTGATTTTAAAGAAAACAGTGCATCCTTGTGGCGCGGATGATACAGAAGAGCATACCTTTTATGGACCTTGACACTGCTATTTACTTGGCAGTCTATGGGACAGTCTCAAGCCTCCCGGTTTTCATCCAAAATTTATTTTTGTGTTCCGAAGACGAACAAAGCTTTTACGGGTTTGGAACGACATGGGGGTAAGTGATTAATGACAAAATTTTCATTTTGGGGTGGAGTATCCCTTTAACTAGTTGCTTATTAAGATACATATTACTAACAGTGGCTATTTATTAGTACTTATAAAGCACATATTAATGCCTTATTCTGCATGATCATATTTTAGATCTCTTAATCTTACCCCATACCTAACTTAATTTAACAACTACCTTACTAAATAAGCAGCAAAAGTTTACTGAGGCAAAAGTCATAGTTATTAGTTATTTAATAGTGAGAACTGGTACCCAAACTAAAGTGACTGAAATAACTGTTTCTAACAAACACCTTGCCTTTTCAAGATCCTGATACCTATAAAATTTATTTTTTATCTAATTTAACAATTTATCTAATTATCCTTGAAACAAGAAAATTATACCAAAATACTCATTATGAATATGAGTTTTTGCAGCCCATGGGGATTTTGATTACCTGAAAATATGATTTATGTACTTCTTGAGCACTTGTTCTTCATCTTATAGCCGTACAGGAGTTCCTTGTGCTGTGAGGACAGACTGCTGTAATGTACCCCTGTATTTTTCTGCTTTAAGTTATTTTTGATGGTGAGATGGAAGGAAATGGGCAGAGAGGAGTTGTTGTGAAAAACACTGGCCAGTCGGAGAGTGTCTCTGGGTTGATGCTGGAGTTTGTGGTGGGGTATGGGGCTGAAGTTTGGAGACGCTGATGGGTTGGGAGAGCAGCTGGCGGGCTGTTTGCTGAGGAGCTGTCCACATTTCCGTATTTTTAACCTTGCCTCATTCCGTGGCGAGTGCCATCAGTCACATTTGGAGGCTACTGTGCACTGCACAAGAGTTCAACTGCTGGAAGATCTTTCAGAGAAGTGTGGATTCATGCAAGAAAACCTGAAAAACATGATTTTAAGCTAAATAAATGACAGTTTAGATTAGTTCAAGTAAAAGAAAACATTAAATGACACATTCTGAAAATCCCCAGAAGGAACTGTTATTGTTCAAAGGTTTCCCAGGAGACTTAATGAATCTCAGCTGTGCTTTAAATGGAACGTTCACCCAAAAATGAAAAATCTGTCATCATTTACTCACATCATTTACTTACTTGTGTCATCGTTCCAAACCTGTATGCATTTCATTCTTTTATGCAAAAATATGTTTTTTATTTATTTATTTTTTTTGAAGAAGAATGTTGGTAATCAAACTGTTTCAGTTTCCAGTGACTTCCACTGTATGGACAAAAAACACTATGGAAGTCAGTGGGAACTGAAATTGCAGTATATGGTTTTCATCATTCTTCAAAATATCTTCTTTTGTGTTCCTTTGAAATATAAAGTCATATAGAGGTTTGGTGAGTAAATGATGACAGAATTTTCATAAATATCCCAAAAGTATCATCTTTGTTGCAGATGTTTTCCCTAAAATGCTCTAGAATATATAAAAATAGACACAAGATGTATTTTTTTAAATGAATGTGGATAGCAGGTCAAGTAATTTTTGTCTGGGAATAATATGATTCCAAATTTTGACTTTACAATTTTAGAGGAGAAATGTTAGTCGATTTCTCAAAATAATAATCTGAGGAGACATAAAGTCTCAATTTGCTCTCTATATAATCTTATTACTGTCTAAGAGAAACATTTAAAATATTAAACAGATCTTATTTGTGATTTTCTTTGCTATCTTTTAAAAAAATCCACACATTTTCACCTTCATCCTATAGTTTCTGCTATTCATTCATTGTTGTTGTTTTGTCTTATGAATGCAGTCTGAAAACAACATAACATATACTTACACTATACGTACATGACAGAACATCCTGTTTCAAATGCTAAGGCTCAATGATCAAATAAACCCCCTGTGTAAGTGTTTTCTCCACTGTGGGATGACCCATATGATTCATCTGCGTGCAAATGGGGCATAACGGTGTCTCTGATCACCAGACACAAATCAAACTCCATGCATGTAGTTTGATGTTACAATGTGTGTGTATACAAGGTCCAAACCGAGAGTATTTACATATATGGTCTCTGTGCCATGGGCAAGGATACATCAGTAGACCGCCGGGCACCTCTAAATCACCAGAGTTCGGAGAGGCCGGGACCATGGCCTTCGTCAGCAATCACCAATGTTTATTGTTCGAGGAGTGAGCGAATGCTCTGCGGGATCCTGGAGCAAACAAATACACCACAGCCTCAGCAAGGCATAAACACTGGCAGCCCCCCTCGCCCTCCACACAGGAAGCAGCTCTGCTGACGGGGGTGTGGGGGACAGCTGAAAACACACATGCCACGCTACGTCAACATTCACGCCACATATACAGACATGTGTCAAATTCAGGATATCCGAAGTGGTGGACTTCATTTCCTCAAGTCATGAGACAGATTTCTGAAGTTCGTCCAAGATCTGACTGCTAGTTTTGGATGGGTGCTGCATGGTTTCTAGCGGCTCGTTCAGCAGCTGGACCTGGTTTAAATTGTTAAAACATCTTGGTCAAGTTAGTTATGGGAGGCAGACCACCTGACAACATCTTATAGAAACATTTGGAAATATTTTTTGTAATACATGCAATGCAGACAGAATACTTTAAATCAGTGGTTCTCAACCAGTGGGTAAAACTTCCAAAGGGAACTTAAGATGACTCAAAATTATTAAAAATAATACAAAACTACTTAGAATCAATATATTTCTCATTTTGATTTTTTTTTTTTTTTTTATCTGAAGAAACAGGATTCCCATGGTCTTGGAAAACATGCATGAGATTTCATTTTTAAAGTATGATTTTTTTTTTTTTTTTTTTTTTTTTTTTTTTTGTTCACTGTATAACCCAGCTTGCTTATAAATAATTCTGGATTCACTAAAACAGATGCCAACATTATTCAAGGAATAATTCACTCCAAAAAAATATAAATTCTGTCAGCATTTATGCACCATGTTTCCATTCCAAAAACCATATGACTTTTTATTTCTTCCTTGGAAATAGAAAGAAAAGTTATCATAATATTCATGCTGCTACTTTCCATAAAATGAAAACATAGAGAGACCAGTGGCTATCAAGCTCCATAAAGGAAAAAGCAAAAAGTAATCTATGATAGTTATGTCAATACAAATATCAATTTATAGATATTTTTCACAATATTTTTTTCAGCACTTTCAGCCATGGCTATATAACAATAATAAAAAAGTGCCCATATACCAACTTCAGCCATCACACATATTCATTCAAGAGCATAATTCCGGATTATGCCATAAAGCCCCTGTGAGACTGTGATGAGGTTTCCTTTAAAAGTCTGGCATCGATTCAGGCTGTTGCTCTGTAAAAGAATGGCAAGTTAAAACCAGAGCTTTGTCTAAATTAATCAGAAATGATTTATGAATGTTTCTTTAATAAAAGCATGTTTCAGAAGCCCTGCCCTCTCATCTCCTCTCTGAGGCCCAATGTGGCGCCAACTGCCACAAGCTCCAGATGTGTTTCTTTTCTCTGCACTGTACCCCCACGACCACACGTCTGGATGGGCTCCAGGTGCCAACAAAAGGCCTGCCGGCTCTCCACCACGCCTCTACATCTCCAAAAACACACGTGTGTGGTTTCCTCAGCAAGACTGATCAGTGTCCCCCATAAAACTGAACACACACACAGATTGTTTCAGATGTCTGTGATTCATAATACCTGAAGGAAAATATCTGAAAGGTAGCTTGTTTTACCATCAATTTGTTACTTTTGAATGGCAGCCGATGGAGAAAATGCTTTTTGCTCCAGATAATGTAGTTATAACATTCACCAGCTGTACAAGCATAAGTGTACAGTCCTTTGTGAACTATTAGTTTGAAAAAAAGAAGGTGTATATTTATCACATTATGCAACTGTGGCCACAGTAAGAGAAACAATGGGTGGGTTTATGATGTGCTTTTATTACTCAAAGGATGGTGCAATTTTGCCCGTTGGCACTTTGGGCCTAGTGCTGGTGAGAGTGTGGGTGAATCTCATGAAACCCAAGAACATTACAAGGTCAGATGCCAATCAAAAAAAAAAAAAGAAAGAAAAGAAAAAAAGAAAGAAAAAGTAATTTTTGCATAAAGACAATAAAGCACCTTTTTTTAGAAACATTAAACATTTTGCACTGCAACATTATTTTCATGAAGTTTCCTTATTTATTTAAATGTTTTAAAAGTCCTTTATACATTTTGTTTTTTGATTCATTCAAAAACACTGTATTACAGTATTTTCAAGTCATGAGACTTACACTTACTTACACAATACTTTCAGCATTGATAATAATGAGAAATGTTTTTTGAGCAGCAAACTAGCATATTAGAATGATTTCTGAAGGATCATGTGACACTGCAGAGCAACGGCTGCTGAAAATTCAGCTTTGCATCACAGGAATACATTACATTTTAAAACATTCACATAGAGAACTGTAATAATATTTCACAGCAGTACTGTTTTTACTGATCAAATAAATGCAGCCTTGGTGAGCATAAGAGACTTCTTTTGAAAGTATAAAAAACAAATCTTACCAACCCCAATCGTTTGAATGATATAGTGTAAATCAGGTAAATTGTGACCTGGACATGCTCTAGTGAGATTCTCCCATGTCTGCGTGTTAGTTTTACACAGAAGGGCAGTGGATGTAGGAAGTAAGGTTTTCTTGTGCTACTAAACACCAGGCACCTTTACTCCTGTATTACCATAACCAAACATCACAACCACAGGTATGAAAAAACCTGCGTTTAATTCCCGCTGGCATTTCACACATTTTCTAATGGTTTGATACCACAGAAAACCCAACTGTACTCGGATGATAAATGAAGTGTTGTTGTATCATTCTGGGGTTTACTAAAATGCTCCCTGTGGTGACTTAAAAACAGAAACAGTGGTTGATCTTTTCTGCAGCCAACATACAACACAGGCTGTCTTTAATGGAACCCAGATGGCCATTAGGTCTAATAACTCTGCGGTCATTCCCGCTGGGGCTCACAGGAAAAGCAGTGGGGAGTTCTCGGGTCAGACCGTCCCTGGGCCGGACGCTGGCGGGTCTGTGGGTAGAGGAAGTGGGTGGGAGGAAGGGCCACATGTGCGTGTGGGGTGGCTACTGCAGCCGGTCTTGAGGACCGTCCATGTGAGGAGGACAAATGCACACTCATACCTTCACACACTGAGGGAATGAAAGAGAGGAGGTGAACGGGTGGGCACTTTTTAAAAACAGGAATGGCTGACCGTGTGCCATTTCTGAGGTCGCTTACTTTAGTCGAAAATCCAAAGAAAATATCTAAGCATGAGCAATGAGTCTTCAAGATTCACAAGTGCAATGTGACTAGAAGTGCAAGTAAACGCACTGTAATTATGATTTAACTGCAAAATGCAGGATATTCCTCTTGCTTCTTTTAAGTTCCTCGGAATTACGGTGCTAAATGCAAACATCCGACTCCAAACCTCAAACCACAATATCAACGACTTGTCTAGTCCGAACAAAGTGTCACTTGTAAGCCTTCCAAAAGTGAAGAACCTGAAATAACAGCAGTGCTGGCTGAATAATTACCATATTCATATACCAGTGCTGCAGCGATGACGATTTTTTGTAATTCAAATCAGAAGTAAGGATCACCCTCGTTCTCCTGACAAAACCCCATTCTTCATGATAATCTTAACAAATGAAAATAACTTTTATGTATATTGAAGCCTAAATACAATCGCTAGAAGTAAAAAGCTAAACATAGGCTATAGACGAACTACAACACAGTTTTATGACTTCAGCATCACCCCCATGAAACTTCTGACAACTTTTTTAGTGTTTATTTATTTTAAAAAGAGTGTGATTATGAACACAAGGCTCTGAAAGCGACTTGTTAGTAGATGAGTTTACCTGTTCGGTGTGATGACGTTTAATGTCCTTGATGACCTCTGTAGACAAGTAAAAGCTTTAAAAAACAGTATTACTGTTTTATTTTATGTTGCAGAATAAAATATGAAAATATCTTGAGCTTATGTTAACCACAGGCCTTATTTCAGGTATTTAACCAAAAAACCTATTGACTGGGATGCCAACTCATTTCCAGGTTTTGGCCTATAAAAACACATCATCCCTGCAGCACACTACTGAGGGTACTTCAAAGAATTCCATGGAATTACCATTGTCCATGTCCAATAAACCTAACCAAATGTTTTTTTAAAGGGATAGTTCACCCAAAAATGATTTACTCACCCTCATGTCATTCCAAACCTGTATGAGTTGCTTTCTTATGTTGAACATAAAAGAAGATATTTTGAAGATTGCTGGTAATCAATATTTTGAAGATTGCTGGTTCCCATCAGCTTCCATAGTAGGAAAAGACATACTATGGAAGTCAATGGGAACCACCAACTGTTTGATTACCAACATTCTTTTTTGGGTGAACTATCCCTTTAAGAATATCATGGCCAAAAAAAATCGCCTTAAAAGTAGTCATATGACTACAGAAGTCTTTGTATACAATGCAGAAGTTATATGGACTAGCTTAATGGTGTGGTTTTAGTCCCTTTAGACAGTCCTCATTCTATGTCACTGTATGGAAAAAGATTTTCTTAGAAAAAAAAAAGTAAGAGTGTGGAACGAGATGAAGGTGAGAAACTGGCAGAATTTGTTTATTTTTGGGTGAACTGTTCCTTTAAATGGTGTTGTTAGGTACTACCTAAGCATTCATTGCTTTTAGAAAACAGCAGAAACAGCACAATAACAAATATATTTGAGTGTATGATTTATGAACATTTATGAACACTAATAATAACAACAGACAATCTTCCGCCAAGTAATATAGTTCAGTAGCTGTTTACAGCTACCATGCAACTTAATATGGCACATTAGTATGGAATTCGACGTGATTTGGCTCAGAATTTTAGTTATTTCGAGAATTCTAAAATTATCAATACAAACTGGCATGTGTCACAGTGTTGTACAAGTGTAAATAATATTTATACCTAATTGCTGGACAGATGTTTACTACAACAGGGGACTTCAGGCAGCAGCAGTGCTCATCTGCTCCTGTTGATGGGTTTTCCACACACTCAGGTCCAATCAATCACTGTGGCAGCGCATCCTGGTGAACAGATTTCACGGGCTGTTACAGTACTTACCTGCTGTGATGAGCTACTGACCGTCACGGATGAGCTGAAGCTGTTCCGGGAAGGTGTAACTGGTTACACATCTCATCAACACGCTTTGTGGGTGTTGTTGTAGAGACACTGCTGCTCCTGCTGGCAGCCTGATGTTCTGCTGGAAATTTGTACAAGCATCCAATCATTTCTTGTAGGGATGATGATTTCACTGTTGTACTGCCGAATCTGTTGGTTTTATGACTAATAAATAACATTCACTAAAGAAGTAAACCTATATTTTATATTCACAATTTGACGATATTATTTATAGAAATAATTTTGTGTCCATATTCTTTATAATACGTGACTCAAATGATGAAACACATCAAACAAGACTATTAAGAATAACATTTTGTGACATTGTTTTCATGACAATGAAGCACGTTTTCCCCAAACTTCCCGTAACTGTGATGCATTTTAATTTTTTTCTTTTTTAATAATTCATGTTATCCTCAGTAATGATCAGTTTTATTTGATTCTATTTTATATAGATTATTAGATTTTTTAAACTTAAATCAGCATAAAGTCATGACAACAAATACCATGATATATACATAGTTTAATTTTTTTAATATTTTAATGTATTATAAATATTTGGTGTCATTATAGTCTTACTGATATAGTATCAGAAAATATTCTGAATTTGTTTTTTAATTATATTTTCTGTTTTAACTTTATTTATTTATTTATTTTGGTAGAGTTTTAGTAATTTTGATTAGTTTTTTTTTAATTATATATATATTTATATATATATATATATATATATATATATATATAGTTCTTATTCTTATTTCTTAAAATAACTAAAATATAAAAAACTTATTTTTTTTTATTATTTTTTTGATTTTTTTATATTTTATTTCAGTTAATGTTTATGTTATTTCAAGTAAAAAAAACACAAAAAAAACATGTTTGTTTTTTTAATGTTAATGAGACTGAAATATCTGTAATTGTCATTAAAAAAAATCCATACAAAGTATAACGAACTATACAGCATTTGCTAATCTAATCAAAACAATTGCAATATTATCATCTTAATATTATCTGCATAAACTGTCTGCACTGAAACATTGTGCATTGCAGTTGAGATTGTAAAAAATAAAAAGCCAAAAAGTTCTTTCAATCTCCAGTGTTTGACTTTATTGAATCTTAATAGGGTTGGTGACATCAAACTAGCAGGTTTCTAGTGGATGTTTTCCCTTCTGCATGCAGCACAGTCCAAAAACACCTACGTAACAGTGAACCGAGCAACACAGTGTAAAATCGGCACGTATGAAAAGGTATAAAATTGCACATGCACAGAACAGCCACGTTCCTAAATCAGAATCAGATGCAAAAACACAAATATCAGATGTTCAGTTCACAGACCAGCAGTGACACATGAAGAAGACTGGCACAAATATACAATTGAAAATTGCAAGTCACGTTAAACACAAATATATCTTGCATTGAGAAATGTAGCAAACACCATTCATAGTAATGCAATAATACATCAAAATAACTGTTCTTGAGGCAACAGTAGACAACAGATGAACAGATAATATCAACAGGCTAAAGGTCACATGACAGTCATTATGTTTGCAGGTAGGTTTTTAATTAAAGCTGCTCTGTGAAGAGGCCGCAGTTTTACTGAAGGAGGCTATCTGACACTCTGTGACATGTGCAGCGGCGTCAACATCTCCTCAAAGATGGCCCCCTTTACGTTGGAGCCTCGCAGATTCGCCTCCTGAAGGTCACAGCCGGACAGGTCACAGTTCTGTTTAACAAAACAAATGAATGTGAAAAACACAAGACGACATGACAATCTACAGAACGATTCTGAAACCAAACTGACGTTCGCTCACCTCTAGATCGGTTCCTGCCAAAGTGGCCCCTCGCAAGTTACAGTTCTTGAGTTTGGCGTTCTTCAGCGTGGCCACGCGGAGGTTTATACCCGTCATCTGACTGCCTTCCATATCCACCCCCTTCAGATTGGCTCCTTTGAGGAAATGACAGGCATTACGTCTTGGGAATATGAGATCCAAGCGAAGCAGTTCGGAAGTCAAGTGTGATCATTTTACCCTCCAGATTTGCTTTGAGTCCCGCAGGATCTTCAAAATTACAGCCTTTGAGAGACGCCCCTTCTGCATTGGTGCAAAGCATTTTCACACCCTGTAAATTGGCACCCTGGGAAACACAAGCAAAAAGACCAAATCAGTGTCACAGACAGACAGACATAAATGCTACAACGAAAGGAGCCACAAAGGATGCAAGTGGGTGAATAAGAAAAAAACAAAGTCAATAACAATGAAGCCTATTTTTAACAATAAAGATGTTCATGACAATTAATATGGTCAATTAAGTAATTAAAAGTATGGCAACAAATACCATGACAAATAAAATACTGTTCAAAAGTTTGAGTTTTTAAGAAATGAAAGCTTCTATCCAGCAAGGACACGATAAATTGGTCAAAAGTGACAGTAAAGAAATCTATAATACTCCAAATCAACATATTCTAATGATTTCTGAAGGATCATGTGACACTGAAGAAAATTCAGCTTTGCCATCACAGAATAAATTACATTTTAAAATAAATTAAATTATATATTTTTTGACCAAATAAACCCCAAACTTTTGAACAGTGGTGAAAATATTTTAAAAATTAATTTTATGACTTTTATTTTTCTATTTAAATAAATAAATACATAAATAAACAAATACATACAAACATTTAATTAATTAATTAACTAACTAATTAAAAAAAAAAAAATAATAAAATAAAACAGGTTTACTTTTTTTAAGCAAAATAAAATGTTGAAATATCACACAGGCCTGTCCCTGCAGGTACATCCTTACATCTAGATTGGCACTGGAGAGGTCTGCTCTCTCCAGGTTGGTACCACAGAGGTTGGCGTGTGTGAGGTTACAGCGGCTGAGGTTGGCCATCTTGAAGTTGATGTAACGCAGGTCAAGACGAGAAAGATCTGCCCCGCTGAAATTTAGGCCCTAGAAGAAACAGTCTACACTGAGATAATGCACAATAAAATAAAAAATAAACCAGTGCAAATATTCCGTTGCTTCCTACCTGACATCTAAGTTCTGATTTAGTCGGAGTGGCAAGCAGAAAACGCACAAACTCTTTGCGGGAGATGGGCGAGTGATCATCGGGAGGCTGAGAATTCTGAAGCAGGACAAAACAGCCATCGCTGTTATTTATTTCCACATTGAATAAGTCACCTTTTCACCTTTCTTCAGCATAGTTTTTACCTTAATAACACCTTCAAGCTGCTCAGCAAGACGTTCGATTCCAAAGAAACGAGCTTCTTCAAGCACGCCTGCATACAATAATTTTCCATAGGTACTCATATGCAAAGAGCTTAGCCAATCATAACGGAGCTCATTTACATATTAGAATGTCAGTTACACACACACACACACACACACACACAAAAATCAAAGGTACAGTACCAAAAGGAGGATATATATATATATATATATATATATATATATATCAGAAAGAGGGAGAAAAATGACCATGAAAACTAAATGATGATGGTTTTCGGGGGACAACCCTTAGGAAACACATAAAACGCTACAAAATGGTACATGTCTCTGCTGTCTTACCCAGCAGATTGATGCCGTCATTGATAATCAGCTGTCCGTGTCTCAGGTAATTTAATATGGGCTCAAAGTAATCTGGACTCCGATCAATGAGATACGCCCCTTGCTCGTCCTGCTTGTTTCCCCAAACATCTGTCAGGATTATAAAAAAAAAAAAAAAAAACTGCAGTATGAATTAAAGCAGTAAGGCAGCACATGCACAAATTATATTTTGAACCTTAGACAGAAATATCATTAGTTCAGTCCTCACCCTGGTCTCTGAACATGTGAGCCAACATGCTCTCCGGTTCTTTGACCAAAGTGCTCCTAACAACCACAGAAAAGTGTTAAAGTGTTAAATCCATCACACAGCCGTGGAGCAGATTAAATGGGTTGAGTGGATGAATGTCACAAAAACATTCAAATACATTAATGAATAAAAAATAAGATTACTTGACACAATTTTCATGAAAATTAAGCACATTTCCCCCCAAAATTGACATTACTGTAATTCAAAAGTGATCAAAGGCTCAAAATCAAACTTGATTAAGTGCTGTGTGCAAAAGTAAATTTTCTATAAAAAAAAAAACTACTCTATAAATAAGAAATTAATATATGCTTCAATGACACTATTTTTCCCCTGCTCTTGTGATATGGCATGGTGGTTTGGTTTTGGCACCTCTGCTGTAATGCATTCAAAGATTGTTTTTTTAATAATTCCCATTGTTATCATTGATGCTTATCATTAGTTACACTCAACACCGTAATAAAGTAAAAGATTTTTGTAATACAATTTTTTTTTATTTAAATCAGCATAATTAATGGCATGACAACAAATACTATGAAAGAAAAATGTTATTTTTTATTAAAATTAACATATTTAAATAATTACATTAAAATCATATACTTAATTTCACATTATAGTAATAAGAATGAAATGTTTGTGCTTATTTGTCATGAAAATAATGCTATATTTTTATTATTTATTTATTTTTTTGATTATGTATGGTTTAGATTATGGATTAGAGTTATTAAGGTTAGTATGATCTGTTTTGTCATCACCGTGTGGTTGTGAACCGCCGGCCCCCCACATTGAGGGTGATCCAATCTGTGTGTGCCCAGGAATGAAACTCATGCGGACTCTCGAGGTTATCTGGTGGATCTGAAGAACATTAATAAATTAAGACAGATTAATGCAACAGAAGACAGATCTAAGAAAAGCACACACCAAATCCGAGTTATAATGTCAAACTCACCAACAAAATTATCTCCTTCCGATACATACAAGACATCATCATCTCTGTTCCAGGGAAACACCAAATGTTTCATGTTTATGATAATGTACAGATGTAAATATACATGTTTTATATACAAGATAACTAGTTATTGTTCTTACCTGATGAGGGCTATATCATCAATAAGACCTCCTTTCCCATTGTATATGCTGGCAGCTTTTATTCCAAATTTTGTGCTTGCAACTGAGAGTAGATCAGCTAGAGTTCCATAAACTGCCACCACCTGATGTAAAAGTCACAAAAGGAGATTTATTCAGCAAGCATGCCTTTTATAATATATAAGCAAGACGATAGATAACAAAACACCCTCACCTTGCCATTGTGTGAGGCTCCATTTACAAACAGCGTGACTCTTCTCATATCCGAGGTTATAATGTGACTCTTCAGTGTCTGATTTTATTGTTTATAAACTCCACGTTACTGTAAATCATCAAAGCATTTCTGATTATGGCAGAAGACTGTTTACTTCCGTCATTACTGCAGCCAATCAGTGCGATAGTGCAGAGTCCATAGACGTCAATGGCAGACTCGAAGGACTGGGAAATGAGGTGGGCGGGGTTAAAAGATCGAACTTCTTCTCTGATTGGACAGGTGTGATGGGGCTAAATAATTGTTTTGGTTTTTCCGTACTGTGGATTTACATTTCAGTGGACACGACATTACTCTCGTGTCGTTATTTAATAAAAAAATATTATCAAGACCGCTTGTGAAGCAATACAAAGATGACCTGGTCACATGATACTTGTTACTTTTCTCAGCGCTGATCATGATGGCCGAATCACAGTCGTTTGCAATTACTTGATGTATTTTTATAATCGTTTTATTTCTATTTGTACGTCAGGTACTAATTGATTGGATTGATTCAACAGATTATATTTTTGTGTGTTTAACTGTCTCCAGTAAGACTTTCTGAGCCATCAAGAAAACTTGTTTGAATGGACATCTTTATAAAATAGACAATCAATAATAGTAATTAACTCTAATATGTTATTACATCATTTTAATATAGTAGATTTAGGGACCTCTAGACTTACATTTAAAAACAAATGAGTTTTTGTTGTATTACAAAGTCACACCAACTACATGTGACAAAACTTCAGCAGTCTTGAAAACCACTGTTAATAACATCAGCAGCAATGCACAAGCAGACAAACGCTTACATTGCGGTTTGTGTTTACATAACTCACAGAAGCTTATTTCAGACAGCATTAATTTATTTATCATATTGAATTTACAAAATTAAAAGAAAAAGCAACAATCGAAGAAACAGGTTTGTACATTTTAGTCCTTTTTGTCATTTATTTTTTGTTTTTTTTTTAACAGTTTGAATAGCAATCCACTGTACACAAGGCTTATGATGATATTTCTATATCTTTAAAAAGAAAAACAACCAAGATGCTCTGACTTCCCAGTGACGACACTGGAGTAAGGCGAATCTTAGGTTGGACAATCTGGACTTAAACGTAACCCTGCTACCCCATCATCCCATTAGAGAGCAGCTCTCTTTCAACAAACACTACAGAAATACTAGTGCCAGAAGAGCTTCTAAATCCATTCGGCCACCCTCTGCCTTCGATATCCACGTCGATGAGATTTACATTGAAACAACACACAATCTCAGTCATCCTGTTGATTTCATGCACTAATCTGGAATTCGGGGATACTCTGAATTTACACTGAAATCGTGCCACAATGATGAGATGTCTCATGGCCACGTAAAACTCACTGGACGACTTAATTAAAGCTTCAGTCAACAGTTCTGGTTCTTGAGTTAACAATATGAGATTCATGGGAAATGTTCAGAGGAAAAACATAACTTGAAAGGGCTGATGTACGCATCAAGTCAATTTTTGTGCGGTAACAGTTATGCTTTACAACTTAAAGCTGACAAACATAATTCTAAGAGCAACATTTCAACAACAAAAAAACAGTAAACAACTTGAAAATGTTCCTTTTAGCCGCCCCTTTTCATAAACCGATGCTTCCATGTTAAAATGTACTGTATACTAATAATAACACTTGTCGACATTTCAAGCAGCGATAAATCTTGCTATCTACTGTGTACTTCGTATTTCAGTATACATTATTTAAATTCCCTTGAGCTACAGAGTGGTTTCAGCCTCGAGACGGTCAAGGGGAGGGACACAGACAGGAAACACAGTAGTGTCCATTCCA
The DNA here is from genome assembly GCF_018340385.1 of Cyprinus carpio. Classification (NCBI taxonomy): domain Eukaryota; kingdom Metazoa; phylum Chordata; class Actinopteri; order Cypriniformes; family Cyprinidae; genus Cyprinus; species Cyprinus carpio. The sequence continues at coordinate 16,028,117 of NC_056581.1, read as the reverse complement.
GTGAATTGTAGTGGTGAGCGATGCTTTTTTCTATTGTATATGTTCATCGTTAAAGCGTCAAATAAGAATAAAAATACTATGCTGAGAACTGCAACATTTAAAGAAAAGGATCGATCTCTTCAGTTCTGGAATGAAATTCTTACGAGAGAGTAAAACAATCACCTGCATGTTTCATTATAATAGATATGACAATATCAAACAGGGCAGGGTAAACTGTAATAAATATCCAAGTGCTGAATTGAAGTATTGGCTTTAAATTAAACAATAGTTACAGTATTGACTGATGCCCTGAAAAGCCTGTTTTCTGTTTGATGGGTGCAGAATGAGCAAGGGATGCCAGGTCGCATTCTGCCCCAGTGCTACTCGTCAGGTGTCCTGAACGAGAGCTGGGCAGGGGACACGGAAGGCATGCCTTAGCTGCGGATGGGAGGCTCGGCAGGTTTGCTGTCGGGACGGGTGGGGAGGGAGGGAGAGAGGGTAACAGAGGGAAGGCCAAGCGAGAGAGGAGAGGGATGTGAAAGCAAAGAGATGGCCTTAAACCCCATTAAAATGTTTTCCGGTGGATGGCACGGGCGCGATCTTCCTCGTATTCCTTCTTGGAGACCCACATCTTCTTAAAGGTGTCGAGTGAAGCCAGGATAGATCCCCTATACATCGTAAATATAAAAACTGTAGGTTAAACACCATAAAATATACCAAAACACTTTTAAAAACATCCACTAACATTCAAAAGTTTGAGGTCTGGAAAAATGTTTTTTTTTTTTTTCTAGAAATCTGTCATGCTCATCAAGACTGGATTTGTCTGATGAAAAATAAAGTAAAACATTAATACTGTGAAATATTTAACATTTAAAATAACATTATTTTTATATATTTTAAAATGTAATTTACTGCTGTGATATTTTATCTTTTTTTATACTTCTAATTTTATTCATTGATTCATTTTCATTTTATTTCAGATCATTTAAATTTTAGTTTTTTTGTGGTCATTTTGGTATTTGCTTGTCTTTTTATCAGATTTTGTTCATTTCAAAAATTAATTTAAGTTTAATTTATTTTTATTTCTGTTTTAGTTAGCAATTTTAGTGCTTCAACTTATTTCAGTCAGTTGTCAAGTCAACATTTCTAATTTTCGCTTAGTTTAAACGTCTAATATTTTTTATTTTTAAATATCTAAAAAAAATATATTTATTATTATTTTACAAATTTAATTCATTTAACAAATATGAACTTCAAAAGAACCACATTTAATTTAAACATAAATCTTTTGTAGCATTATAAATATCGTTACAATCACTATTGATCAACGTAATGCATCCTTGCTGGAAAAAGTAATTAATTTCTTAAGGAGGAAAAAAAAAGGTAGTTTTCTGTTTTATGTTTTTATGTGCCTATATATACTTTGTTCTTACCCTATCCATGTTGAATAAAGTCTTTCCTGTGGTGCAGATATCTGAAACAAGAAGAAAAATAAATATTTAAAAACACAGTTCTCACACTAAGCTAACATTTCTTAGCTGTGGTAGAGTCACCTTAATTTTAACGTCTTTGGGTGCAAGTTTCTTCACTTCGCTTAACAACCGATCTCCAAAACCTGCGAGGAACAAAGACAGAGTTTCAGTTCTGTCACTGATGGAGAACTGAAAGATGCTTTCAACTGATCTCTTCGCTCTACCTTTGAGGAGTGTTGAGCCGCCAGACAGCACTATGTTAGAGAAGAGCGTGCGTCGCAGATCCATGTCTGACTTCTGAATGGCGAAGGCCAGCACCTCATGAATACCCTCGCTCTCATCGCCAACCAGATCAGGCCTGAAGAGAAGCTCTGGGGCCCTGAACCGTGCTGGACCGATCTGCAGGAGATAAACTGCTGTGAGTCAATGTGAAAATTGACACTACTTACTTTCTTAATACACAATTTCGGCGCCATCACGAGCAAGTTATCAGTGCACTTTATTCCAAAAAGATTTTTTTTTTTGCCATGTTATGGAAGTTTCTGAATGCCATTTCATGCTGACTTCAGGAAGAACCTGAACTGAACTGCCACTGAATGTCAATAAAAACAGGATATGATGTGTAATTGTACATTTATGCATTTAGCATACGCTTAAATGCGACTTACAGTGCATTCATTCTATACATTTTTTTTTTATTTTTTTTTTTTTTTTGTTTGTTTATGTTTGTTTGAAGGGATTTGATTTTGCTTTGTTTTGGGATTGTTATGCAATTGTGTAACAATGAGAGAACACAATTTTATGACCAAATTATCATACACTAACATATACGAGCAATCTCATTCTTACATCTAGAGTGCTTCCGTCGGGGAGTGTGTATTGTGCTTTTTCAGTTTCTAGAGTTTCATCCTTCTGGGGGTTGAGGGAAAGGTAGCAGGCTCTCTGGAAATCAAGACAGCATTTTTTCATCATCTCGTATCTAGATTATAATTTCCAACAAGAAGAAACTGCAAAGAACATGTTGTATACATCCAGATGTGGAGTCTCGTACCTCCTTGATGGTGCGCACAACCTCAAACTCTGCAGAAGTGTGGAAATCGTAGCCTTCCTTGCGCAGGAGGAGGCGGAGGTATCGGGAGACATCACGTCCAGCGATGTCTATGCGCATGATGGAATGTGGAATTGCGAATCCCTCATATATGGGGACAGCGTGTGTCACACCATCACCAGCGTCCAGGACCACACCTGTGGTTCGGCCTGTGGCGTATCTGTCAGACAGGAAAAGTGTTTTGCATGAGAGAGGGAATAGGAGGTGTGATATCAGGAATAATGAAATTCAAAGTGCTGAACTCACAAACTAAGCACGGCCTGCATGGAGATGAACAGCGCCGGCACGTTGAAGGTCTCGAAGAAAACCTCTGCAGCCCGTTCACGGTTTTTACTGGGGTTCAGCGGTGCTTCGGTCAACAGTACAGGATGCTGCAAAATACATAAAAAATATGAATGTTTAAGGATTCGTTCACCCAAAAATGAAAATTAGCCCATGATTTACTCACCCTCAAGCTATCCTAGGTGTATATGACTTTCTTCTTTAAGAAGAATATGATCAGAGTTATATTAAAGGACTATATTATATTATATTATTCCAGGATTTTTCTCCATATAATGGACTTCAACAGGGACCAATTGGTTTAAGGTCCAAATTGTGGTTAAAGAGTATAAAAATTTGTTGTTTTTTTTTAGAAAATGACCCATTGTTTCATTAGATAAGACCCTTATTCCTCGGCTGGGATCATGTAGAGAATTTTAAAGTTCCAAGCTTTATAATGGCATTGAATGGTGGTCGAGATTTTAAAGCAAAATACAGTGCATCCATCCATCATAAAAGTGCTCCACACGGCTCAGAGGGATTAAAAATGGCCTTCTAAAGTGAATGATGCATTTGTGTATGAAAATTTTTTATAAATCTTTATAAACGGTAATCTCTAGCTTCCGCTAACGCTCGAGAGAGTGGCGTTCCAGCGGCATAGCATAATAAAATAAAATTCAAAAATAAATAATTAATATGTAATAGTATGCAAATATATTTGTACATATATAATATAGAGAGCTGTACCTCCTCTGAGAAGGTCTGCAGCTGTTCCTTTGAGTACACGTACTGCCAGATGCGCTCCATGTCATTCCAGTCCTTCACAATACCGTGTTCCATAGGATAGCGGACAGACAGCAGCCCCCTGTGCTCCTGCATATACCACAGAAATATACAATTCATTAGAGATGACCGAACACCTGAGAAGAGATGATGCCAACCCTCAGACAACATACAAAACTAGTCAATTTTGCTATAAGTTTGATCGCAACATATAATCATTGCTGTTAATAGTGTTCACCGTCTGTGTGATTACATGACATTAACTAACTGCTCGATTTTTACCATACATTTCTGCTATTTGGACATCAACTTGACATAGTCACCACTGAGAAGCTATTACTAAATATAATGTAGAAACCTTTACATTTTCTGTAAAGCTGCTTTGCAACGATTTGCATCGTGAAAAGCGCTTTACAAATAAACTTGAATTGAACTGAATAGAACACATGATGTTATTACATTAGAATAACACAAGACAGCGTGAAATCAAAACTATTTGTCCAAGTTATAATAACTTTTCTTTTCTGATGACATACATAAAATATTATTAACCAATAACATCACGGGTTAAGTCAAGTCCCTGCCAGTATTATTTCTGGCTGAATATTGTGGCACATTATGAAAGTTGACTGAGTTGTGATTGTCTTATTGTCTTTGAATATAATCTTAAATTAAATATAAACGGTTTACCTCAGCTTTGGGTCCAATGAAGAGATCGCCCTCAAGGGCACCAGCCATCACCCGAACATGCTTGGGTCGCCCCACACTAGAAACAAACATTACCAGTTAATATCACATCACATTCACACCAAATTTCATTACTTAAGTGTTTGTTTGTTTGTACAAACAAATGCCAGTATCTCTAAAAACATAAAGCTGATAATATGACAAATTTGATGATGATGTATATGTATACAGTATATAGGCATACTATATATAGTTTCACACTACTGTTCAAAAGTTTGGGGTTGGTAAGATTTTTTAATGTTTCTGAAAGTCTCTTATTCTCTCCAAAGCTGCATTTCAGCATCACATGATCCTTTAAAAATCATTCTAACATGCTAATTTATTGCTCAAACATTTTTTCATATTATCAGTTTCAAAAACATATTTTTGTGGAAACCATGATATTATTATTATTTTTTCAGAAATTAATCATTGTTATTTTATAATTTATTGTTTATTTATTTAAAATAGAACTCTTTTGTAACATTAGAAATATATTTACCGCCACTTTGATCACTTTTAATGCATCCTAGCTGAATATAGTTATTAATAAATAAATAAAATCTTACTGACCCCAAACTTTTGAAAGCTATCCCAATGCAGTAATATCAATTAAATGGTTGCTTACTAATTTGGGAAACAGTATTTAGGGATCTGATCTCCAGCAAAGCCAGCCTTAATAACTCCAGACCCCTGTAAGAGAAATTGTAAGGCATTACAATTTTGCAGCGAGGTACTTGAACTATAAAAGCTCAAACAGTGAATGTGTTATTAAATGAATCATCCGCTGATCTGATCCTTGAGTCATGAGACAGAGCTGTAGGGAGCTAAAAGAAACCCAACCAGCTACAGCCTCCAGAAGAGTCACACTGTGAGAAAACACCCTAATGTTTCACTAAACATCACTGACATTTATTAAGTTTTCATAATTTTAGTAACCTGTCAAAAGTGACACATTCAGGCTTTGAGATCTTCCACCTTCATTCTGATTACCGGTTGAGGCTTACTAGTTCTCCATGTCTAGCTTCACCCTTTTGCCTTTTATTTTTTTTTTCATATTATTTTTCATACTAAAAAAATGTAGCTGTATATATAAGGCGGGGTCACAGCCAGCCATCTTAGCAACAATAACAACTCTAGCTCAAATACAGGCTTTTATCTGACAGATACTCTCTGACAACCATGCATCTTGCAGGATTTCATTAATATGAACAATGTGGAATCATTTATTTAAAGTTTGAGTGATAAATTCAAAGCACCGCTGAAATGAATGGCAAATCAGCTTTATGCCGATGCATCATTCTGAGCAGCTAATGCTTGAAGACCTCGCAATTAAGACAGAAACACTGTCGTGCTTAAATAATGAAGTCGATCGGACGTGAAACTGTCCACATTACTATCTGAATAAATCAAATATTAAACACCTTTCATTTAGCATTGGCCGGCTAGCGCAGGTTTTGGCACAATAGCATTAGCTTTAGCCTGTTAGCACAGACTGGGTGTGGAGGGCTGCTGACATCATACTCACATTATCAATCACGACCGGCTGGTTTGCTATAATATCATACGACTCCATGTTCAGCCTGCGCTTGAGTGCGTTTTTCGGTGAACTTGTTCGCGAGAAGCAGCGTTTATGACTTTATGTTCATGTAAATAAAAAATAACCGTCGCTGCTTGGCAGTATAACCACAGGCTGAGCGGTGATGCGTCAACCGAACCGCACTGTGGAGGGAGCCAATCAAACCCACGTAACTAGAAGATGAGTGACAGCTCATTTAGCCAATAGGTTTGGTTCGCAGACGCAGTTTGACAACCTCCTAGACCGTTCGCGATGAATAAAAACAATTGTTTTTCTATTTACTTATACTCATCTTTTGTATTTGTAGTTTCTATGAATATTTTGTGAATTATTATTTATTTTCCTTTTTTTTTTTTATTAGTAGACTATCCCTTATCTATTGGCTTGCTTTACTTTGAGTTGACTGTCTTATTTTTATTTTATTTTATTTTAGTTTTTGTACTTGATACTGTATCCCCTGTGCTTTTTGTTCAATAAAGAGAAAAAATAAAAAAAACAATTGTTTATTTATTTAGGTTTTTATTTTATTTTTTGAACGTGTGTAACTTTCTCTATTTATTTATATGTTGTGTTAAAATATAATTGGAAATATATGTTTTTTTTTTATTAGAAGCAACAGTTATGCAGAGTGGATGCTTTATTTTTATATATATATATATTTTTTTTTTTTTTTGTTTTTTTTTTTTGCTTTTTTAAAATTTATTTTTACTTTTTAGTTTTATGCATGTACGCCCTTACAACAAGTGAGACAATAAATAAATACGTGGGTTAAACATCAAACGAAGCGTTCTTGGACATTTTATTAAGTGAGGGACATTTATTTTGACATACGGAAGTGGCTTATCCGGAAGTTGTTCTTCATAAGGTTGTTGTTCTGTCCTCCGATAAAACTAAAAGTGTCAAATCAGCCAGAGATCTAAACTAAACGCATATAAGAAACGTCTACGTTCGCAAAACATCTCCAGGTGAGGATCTACATTTGAATTCGGTTAACAATGTTGCCTGAATGACAAGTTTCGGTCATTTTTATAGCTTTTTAGACGTAAATAATAATGAGGTTTGGGATTGTTTAGTTAGTCATTGCGATTAAAAATAGTGTCGAATCTATACATAATTTAAATTTCAGTTTATTAAGTTAGAAATATTCTCTGACATGACATTCATGCGTAACTTGAGCCTAATTAACAACTAAAAACGCTAATAATAATAATATTATTATTATAACATTAACATATAATGTGCATCTTTAATACAAAGACAGACGTTAGCAGAATAAATATATAATTATGTTATGTATCATCTTATACTGTAGTAATCAAACAATTTTAAGTGATTTGTTTTGAAATCCGTGTAATATAATGGTGCTGATCACCATGATACAAGACCGAACATATTATGCATATTTGTTTATTTTACTTAAAGCGGAAGTGTTATTGAATTAACATTGTGATGTGATGTGATATAGCAAATATTTAAGTATTGCATTCATGTCTAATGGTCTGTATTAACAGGTGTTGCACATTGAGCCTGCTCTGTGTCGCTCATGGTTGAGCTGGAGACTGTGGATCGAGCCTGACGTAAGATGGCCTGTGTAGATGAACCTCCAGAGAAGTGAGTCTCTCCAGTAGCTGTGAATCACAGGACTAGTTAGTAGTGCTCTTAGTTAAGCTCTCATTTAACCTGTTGTCCCCCGACAGGCACTGCTGGGTGTGTTTTGCCACGGAGAAGGAGGATCGAGCTGCAGAATGGGTCAGCCCATGCCGGTGTAAGGGCTGCACTAAGTGGATCCATCAGTCTTGCTTACAGCGATGGCTGGACGAAAAACAGAAGGGAAACAGCGGAGGAGCCGTCAGCTGCCCGCAGTGTGGCACAGAATACCGGATAGTTTTCCCCAAAATCGGTGAGTATTTGCACTTAACCTTTTTTTGAAGGGAAACGTACTGATACCTTTTTTCCACTTTTGTTGACTATCTTGGTATGTCATGGATTCTCACTATGGAGTCTCGTTATTGTAACTAAAATTAAAACTATTACAGATAATTTATATTGACTGAAATAAATGTAAAATACAAGACTTAGATAAAATCTTGGTAAGTAACGGAAATAAAAATAAATCGAAGTCCTAAAATTATTAAAATAAAATAAATTAGAGCTAAATACAAATATAAAATGTCCAAAAATGAATAAAAAATTATTGTAAAAAATTAAATGAAAATTAAAATGTTGCTTTGGCAAATAGCTCAAATAAAATTGAAGTATTAAAATTATTAAAACTAAAACCAAAATAAAAATTAATTAAAACTAAATAGTAATATTAAAAAAACTAATAAAAATGCTAAAAACTAAGTGAAAATGAGAAATGTTGTTTTGCAACTAACTGAAATAAAATAAGTGTAAGTTCAAGTACTAAAATTAGTAAAACTAAAATTTAAATAACTTACAGCTTAATAAAAATATTAAAAAAAACTAATAAATGCTAAAAAAAACTAAAGTAATAATAATATAAAAATACAGAAATATGCTTATATATATATATACTTCTGAATAAAAATATAAAGAAACCAAACATTTATAAAAATGACTAAGATCTAAACTAAAATGAAATTATAAAAATTCTAAAAGCTAATTCAAAACTAATATATAACAGTGTATGAATAATAATAAACACTGTTTTAGAACATGATATTGCACTTGTATTGTAGCTAAACTTTACCATTTAAAATTATCATATGTTTTTGACAAATTAGCTCAGAAAATGTGACAAAGGTGCCCAGATTCTTCGTGGCTTTACTAATGGCGAATATTCTGACGTTGTGTTTGGCTGTTACTTTATTGATTTAATAGTGAAGTGTTAAGTGTGTGGTTTTGTCTCTCCTCCAGGCCCTCTGGTGTACTTCCTTCAGCAGGTCGACAGAGTTCTGTCCAGGGCCAGTCCGTTCGCCGCAGCTGGAGTCGTGGTGGGCACCATCTATTGGTCGGCCGTTACTTATGGTGCCGTCACGGTTATGCAGGTGTGTTAAAGACAGGATTCAGGCTCTCCAGGGCTCTTTTGAACACGTTTGCTACTCTGTTTTCAGGTGGTGGGCCATAAGAAGGGTCTGGATGTGATGGAGCGAGCAGATCCTCTCTTCTTACTCATGGGTTTACCCACCATCCCTGTCATGCTGGTACTGGGGAAGATGATTCGCTGGGAGGATTATGTGGTGCGGCTTTGGCAGCGACACTCCTCTAAGCTTCAGATCTTCAGTGGGCTTGTACCTGGTATGTGGAAAACAGGGTTAAACTTAGCAATAGTTCACCCCACTGTTGTTTTTGTTAATTAAATCTAAAACTATTAAAAAATTGTTGTTTTCCATTTTCATTAATTAAATAAAAAAATTATTTTTTAATAAAATTTAAAATAAAACATAAAACTTTTTAATAAAACTTAAAATGAAAAAAAAAAAAAAACTATTAAAAATTTCAATTATTAAAAATTGAAAAAATATTGCCTTGCCAACTTATTTTTATTTAAGTTAAAGTACTAAAATTACATAAAATAAAGCTAAATATAATTTTAAAAAACACACTAAACGAATCATGACAAATGCATAGTAAAACAATTAATACAACTTAAACTAAAATAAAAATTACAATAAAAAACAAAAACTAATAAATAAAACCTAATAAAAATGACAAAAGCACACAACACTCACTAAAACTAATAAATATTCTAATGTTTATTGTACTGTAATGTGTATAAATTAACCAAAAAATAAAAAAGCTAAATAAAAAAAGTAAATAAAAACTGATAAAAATAACAAAAGCACATAACAAAATGACTAAAACTTCAAGTAAAAAATTACAATGAAGACTGAAAAATTTAAAACAGAATCTAATTTGTTGAAATACTAAAATCACTAAAAATAAAGTTAAGTATAAAGATATGAAAAATTAAAAAGCACATAAAATATACTATGTAATAATGACATTATTTATTCACCATCGTTCCTTTAAACCATTTTAGTATTTATGATTTGTTGTCATAATCATACCGTAAGCTTATCCTAATAATAATAATAATAATAATAATATTAAAAATATATAATTTATTAATGTTATTTTTTTTGTGCAGGTATGGGCCATCCTCAACCCCGCATCCCAGTGGAGGGCAGTTACGGAGGAGACCATCTCTCTGTGTCTCGCACCCTGTGCGGCGCCCTCATCTTCCCCTCCATCGCCAACCTTTTGGGACGCCTCCTGTTCCGCAGGGTCACGTCAAACCTGCAGCGCACCTTCATGGTGAGAGTCGAGAACGGCGATGGTTTACCATACAACCTGGAATTACATTAGTGTGAATCCTAACCCAGTTTTCCTCTTCTAGGGTGGCATTGCGTTTGTGGTGATCAAGGGAGTGCTTAAAGTATATTTCAAACAGCAACAGTACCTCATCCAGGCCAACAGACACATCCTGAATTACCCAGAGCCCGAAGGACGAGCAGATGGCACTTTTGAGGACGACAATGAAAACAGTGGCAATGAATGAAGATTATGCACTTGAGAAAACAACAAATACACTGTAGTATAGGATTCTCAGAATAAAGAGAGACATATTTATGAATGTATAAAGACCTAATTTCTCAGTTTCACATGGCTCTAAGTCAGCACAAACACATGTTTGCTATGTGTTACTAAAATGCAAGGATGAGTGAAATTCTTTTATCTGTGAGAAACGCTTGATGGGGTGTTAAAGTGCCTGTAATAGCAAAATACACCAGTAGATGGCGACAAATGCAAAGCTGAAAACTGCACTGTGTATTGCTGTCTCTGAAGACATTGTAATTTAGGCTGCAAATGTACCAGCAGAATCATGTAAACATTTTGAGAATGAGTTAATTGATTCTGATTGAAGATAAAAAGCAATGGCTCTATGATGACAAAATAAACCCAAAAACATTCATGCTTTTAAGATGGGGTTTTACTGTCATTGTTTTCAACCTGGAAGGAAACATCTGGACCATTTCACAAAAAAAATTAAAGAAATAATAAAATATGAAATATTACTATATTTGCCTATTTAAAGCCTATTAAATTGTTTGGTTGTTTTTTTGCATTAAATTTGTGACGTTGTGGTCATGATGATTAAGTGTATTTTCAGCCCATATTCAAATTAATTGTAATTAACTTTTTTTTTGTAATTGTTACAAAAAAGTTATTTTCATTGTTTCTCATTATGTTAATACAGAAGGCCTTCACTGTATTTAAAATAATAAAAATGCAATAATTATTGTAAAACGATTTCAATAGTAAAACTAGCTTAAAGGCAGTGCAATAAAAGTCATGATGTAATGAAATCAAATAGAAATAATAATAAAAATAGCATAATTTGCCACCATCATGAGATTTTAGTAATGAAATAATTTACCAGTGCAACCGATCTTAATAGTCCTAAAATGTGATTATTTTCTTTATGTGTAATACTTATTTTTCTCTTTTGATTTTGGGGTCAGTCTTGTGAAGTGAAAAGCTGTGTGTTTGAAATTAAACCATCAATGCGTTTTAAAATTGTTGCTTCTGGCTACAGTATTTTTCCATAATATTACTTTGTCCAGTGTCATTGTCTACGAATCGTCTGTCTGAATCAGGAGAGAAATATACATAGATAAACCACCGTTTACAATTGAAAACAGTTCTAAACATATATTAGGATTTTGATGTGAGAGGACAACGGGGGATGGACTTTTTCATGGAGGAAGTGTTATTATGGATTAAAGACAGGCGTTTGAGTTTTTACAAACACAGCTTTTTGCTTCAGAAGATGGTAATTGTCTGGCATCATGTGGATTACTTGTGGATTATTGTGATGTTTTTATCAGCTGTTTAGACTCTCATTCTGACGGCACCCATTCACTGCAGAGGATTCATTGGTGAGGATATGATGCAATGCTACATTTCTCCAAATCTGTTCCGATAAAGAAACAAACTCATCTACATCTTCATCACCTGCTGTCAGCTCTCCAGCAGGCCCTTTGAAGGAATGGCAAAGACAAGGCTGAAGAAAGGCACCCCATAAATAATCTGGCCCGCTTCTGATCTCTTATTTCTTTATTTCGAGAGCGAGAGGGGCAATTATGAATAATGCAAAAGTTTGCAGATGGTAAACGGCTGGCTGGGAGAAAAGAGTGGAGGGAGCGCACTCGGCTCACCCAAGATGACTTTATTTGGGTTTAAAAATACACCCCTGCTCAAAACTGTAGAACTGGAGCAGCGCTCAATTTAACATCTAAAATAGTTCTCTGGGATTGTTGTCTCGCACTTTTAAAGATCTCTGGCAAATATAACTATGGCAGACAGGCTTTGTCGAAGCTGCCAAACGTACAGTGTAACATTTGTGACTCAGGAAATCCCACAATTCATCTTTCACTTACGGGATATAAACATCCGATGTAATACTACGCACAAACAAAAGTTTTTCATTACAGAAAGTTATAAATAAATTCCTTGATTTTAAAGCATTTTGGCCAAATATGAAATCAGAGGATTTGGATGGCTGAATCATAGCATTTGCATATAAATGACATACAGTGATTCATTTCACAGCCTTAAAGCAACCCATTTTCTTTTAGTGGTCTGTCTTGATGCTCCAGATAAAAAGTAATGTAGTTTGAGCCATATTGTGAAGTAATGAGCAAAGGAACATAAAAAGAGACATTCCATTTGTAAGAATGGCATAAAATAATGCTGCAATATCTAGCTGCTGTAAAAAAAAAGAAAAAAAAAGATAAAAGGCAATTTCTGTGAAATATATAATTAGGCTGTGACTTTAGATTTACATCTTAAGTAAAAAACAAATACAATCATATATATATATATATATATATATATATATATATATATATATATATTCATATATATATATATATATATAATACACATATATACATATGTTACTTTACATACACTTTGTAGTACAGAACATTGTATAGTGGAAACATGTAAACAGCAGAAACTGTTATCTAACCAATGGCTTGTTATAACCTGGTCATAAATGGGTCATTTTTGTTCTTTGGCACTTTTTGTAATCTGTAACTCTTAAAGCATAAACACTCCCTAATTAAGTATTTCTATTTATTAGTATTTCAGAACGAGGCCTTGGTCAAGCTTAGACTCTTAAAATGTATGAATTATAAATTAATAATTTACACAACAGCAACAATAACAGTATGGAAATAAAAGCTAATGTTAGCCAGTTAGCCATTGCTCAGGGGTTTGAAGAAAGCGTGCAAAGAGATTGTATTATCTTTTAAAATGTTGATTTCACACAGATTTTTGTTATGTCAAACAGGATAAAACATGAAACAAATCAACTTATACAATAAATCTTAACAGAATTCATCAAATCCATAATACTTACCGATTCTCTAATGGTGGTTTTCCCTCCAAAATAACATCACTTCCTGGAGGACAATGTGATTAAGGAGCTGGCCTTTGTCTGTTTAGTCTAACTGGATGATTTAACCTCTATGTTTACTTAACTGATAATATGATAAAATAATAATAATAATAATAATAATATAATAAAATATTTTCTATAGCGCCTAGCATCTCAAAGTGCTTCACAAAAATAAGATTTAATAAAACATACAATTATACAATCAATGCATTAAAAAAAAATGAGATAAAAAAAAAATTAAATACATACTATCAAAAGATCAGCAAAAATAGAAATTTTCCATGGTAATTTCCATGTCAAAAATGGCGTGTTCAATATTTCATCAATAAACCACATGAAAATCTGCCGAAATGCTAAAGTAATGGCCTCAAACATCAAAGACTCTCAAAAATGTGCTGCATTTGCAAGTACATCTGATTGCAGAAAGACTGTAGGGGAGATTCTGTCAAATCAAGCTGTACACATCACAGCCGCAGGGCATATTTAGATGACGTTTGAATAAATATAATGCAAGAGGGACTCATTTTCGATTAGAGCAGCGCAGATAACCCACAGCAAGCTAATAAACTGTGGTGAGAATTATAAAACAGAGAGGAGGTGGCAATCCCTCTGGACAAACAATGATTATCCGTTTTCTATAATCTCCAAGCTCTCCTTTGCTGGTGCGTCCCCTGAGGCTTTGGCCTACACATAAATGTACCGAACCAATGGAGGATTGTCTTCAAACACTTCGCTTTCAGATATTGTTGGTGACGTGCTGGAAATCAATGGCAATTTAAAATAAGTGCATCTTATCAAGAATGAGAAAACAAGGTTAGGTAAAGAGCTTTTATCTGTGTGCCACACGTTTCATCTCCTCTAATAAGAAAACCGCGGCAGCAGAGAAAAGAAATGGGACTCGTGAGACAACAAATCAAGCGACCTGAGAGTAGTAACACCTCTGAACAGAACTCCTTGACCTGGACTCCGTTCACGGAAGAATGGATGTGATTTATAGCACCTGGGATCTCATGTCACGGACAGCACACTGAAGAGTGGCATGATCTGGCATAACGTAAACGCTCTCTGTGACAAAATGCCAAAATGTCCTTTTGACCAATGAACTTCCATGACCTTTATATATTTTTTCCAGTTGTTTATGATTATAATGGTTTAAAAAAAATAAATTGCATGTTAAGACAGACACAATCTATATATATATATATATATATATATATATATATATATATATATATATATATATATATATATATATATATATATATATATAAAACAATTGCTTTGCTTAAAGAAAATGTGGTCATTTAAATATTAATATAAAAAAATTGTAGTTTAGGTATTTACAAAAAATTGTGTCATCATCGAGATTAGTTACCAATGGACATCCATGACATTTAAAAAAAAAAATCCCCAGTTGTTTATGATCATGAGGGTTTAAAAAAATTATTTAGAAATATTTTAGGTTTTTAAACATTTTTAGTGTTTGTTTTTTACAGTATTACTTAAAAAATAATTTATTAATATAATGTGAATTTAGTAAGACTCGCTAAGAATAATTACTCAATTTCTAAAATAAAAAAAATGTATATTATATATATATATATATATATATATATATATATATTATTCATATATGTGTATATATATATATATATATATATATATATATATATATTCATCTGAATCACTTTTAAATCTCCAATAAGACAAAATAAGTCTCGATGTGAACATTTCTCCCTGAGAAAGACAATTATTTCTCAATTTTGTGAGACTTTCTCATACATTATAGTTATTAGCAAATATATAACACCCAATGTGTCAAAATTTATATTCATTTTCATGATCTTCCCCTGACTTTTAAAAACTGCTATGGCCTTTAGAAACGCATACCTATAGATCAAACAGTGCATGGAGCTAGCAACACTGAAGTCATGGGTTCAAATCCCAAGGAATGCATGAGGTAATACAATGTACACCATGAATGTAAATCACAAGCACAAAACCACAATTTTAATATTCCCCATGTTTTCATCACCACAGGAATGCTGTAAAACATCTTCACTCTTGTATCTGTGAATTGCTGTTGCAGTATGTTGTTGCTGTTTTTAAACTATAAGTCAGACAAATTACTTTAAACTGAATAAACTGTCTAGTACCTTGATGGGCATCAAAAGGATGATGCCTCAGGAGGAATGTTACCTACATTTAGTGCCTCATGCATCAGTAATACAAGCACATCTGCTGTATATGCAAATTATTTCATCTTCAGTAATGAGCAGAAAAGCATGCAACATAATTAACAACGATGCCACCGAACAAGAGAGTAAAGACGAACAAGAAAAACAGTAAGTGGCATTACATGGATGTCATGTTTCTAAATTTATTTGCTCTTTCAGAACTACCATTTATAAGGCAACAAGAACGTCAACACCAAACACCTTTGTTAGAAACTGAACTTTGCTTTGACTTCAATCATCAAGAAAATATTTAATACCAAACTGGCATTGGCACAGTCGTATCAATTGTATCGGAATATGGATGTGTCGTTAAGCTAACACCAATGCTCAAATGTTTAATATGTTTCCCAAAATTACAGGTACGATTCAAAGTTAAAATGCAGCACAAGCTGTCTCACCAAAGCAACACAATAAATAGTAATAGTTACAATTCATTAAACAACAACACCAACAACAATAACAAAACCAGACATGAACAGAAGAAATGCTTTGGTGAGGGCACCGATTCCCTGCTACAGTGATTTTAATGACTAACGTTAAGAACTGTACATGAACAGAACTTTCATTATAACAACAACTTGCTGTTTGATGTGAAATGTCTGGTGCGCAATGAACACTAAAACAATCAAGCCTCATAAATCAGTCCTGCCTTTTCTAACACAACAGCCTGAAAGTGTCATCATGGAATATTTATCCCGTACTAGTCATACACGGAATAACGCCCTGACTACCCTAGCTGTCATTAACAAAACATCACACCATGTTCCAGACCTGGACCCCCCGGAAAAGACGGCAACAGTGAGTTGAGGTTGTTTTTAGATCTCTTGGGTATGAACTGATGCAGAAACCCACATAGAAATTCCACGTCTCCATGGAAACGAGGCTCATCCTCAACCCCTCCCCTCATTCTTCCCTCCGTTCCTGCCGTCTCTTTATCAGTGAGCACACTGTTCCGTTCTCATCGGAGAGCCCCGTTGCATCGACGACACCTTGGTGACATCGGTGGCCACCGTCGAAAGCGGGAAGCTCTCGTAGGTCTCTGGAACGCCCCAGCCGCAATGGCAGCGTTGAAGCGTCACCTTCAGCTCCTTCTGGAAGTTGGTGTTGAGGAAGCCATACACCACTGGGTTCACGCAGGTAGACGCCATTGCCGTGAGGTGGCAGGCTGAGAAGATGATGTCGTGCTGGCAAGAAGGAAGCACCTGGTGGTACCAGTCAAAGATGGTGTTGAAGACATTGAGCGGCAGCCAGCAGAGAGCAAAAGCGACCACAATTACGACCAACATGGCATTGACGCGCTGAGCGCCCCGCGCCTTCCTCTGCCGGGCCTCGGTGGCTTGCTCCACCATGTCTCTCCGTCGACGTAAACGCAGGAATATGCGCAAGTAGCAGAGCAGAATAAGAAGCAGGGGTAGACAGTATTGGAAAAGCAGAAGCGAGGTGGTATACGCCAAACGGTTGCGTTCGGACGGCCAGAGCTCCATGCAAATCACGTGGTCGCTGAATGGGTTGAACGGAAGGCTGAGGTTCTGGAAGGGGGCGTTAGTGAGAATGTTAAAGGACAGGAAGGGTAGGGAAATGAAGCAGGCCACCATCCAGGTGACTGCCACGGCCAGGTAGGAATGGCCTGCGGCGGGCGTCCAGCCGGTGGGGTGGATGATGAGTTGATGCCGCTCCAACGCGATTAGGACCAGCGAGAAGATGGAGACTGTGATGGACATGCACTGCACGAACGGCGTGACCTTGCACAGCGTCTCACCCAGGATCCAGCGATCCATGAGCGTGTAGATGACCGTCACGGGGAGGCACACCACGCACATGAGGATGTCGGAGCAGGAGAGGTTGGCGATGAGGATGTTGGTGACATTCCTCATCTCCTTCTGTCTGGATATGATGAAGACCAGACAAGTGTTGCCCACCAATCCCACCGCAATAACAGTGCTGTAGGCCACAATCAGAAGGGTCGTGCCACTCACAGAAGGAGGGCAGACGTTGGACTCTGCCCATGTTCTCTGGCCCAACCCTACTGAGGTGTTGCTGATGTTGTCCGAGTTTGGAGAGGCCTCCATTAGTCCCAAAGTTGTTTGAGAAACAGCTAGGCGTTCAGAAAACTGTCAAACTGCAGATGAATGATGACTCCTTCCATTTATTTGCAGACGGCCAGTTGGTTGACCTGGAGGAAAACGAGCACATAAACACTGTTAGCTGGCATTAAAATGGACAATATGTTGGGAGGGATTTAATAGAGAAGGATTTAACTTTGCAAGGGAGTCTCTGGGAAAGGTTAAGCCCCATTAATCCAACAGATGTTTGTGGACCTGAAATCTGACCATAAACATCTTGTTTAAGGAAAAAACACTGCAAATCTCTCAAGTATTTTCAGCTAATCATTTCATGAATTAGCTCACGTGTATCCACCAAAACACATGATTTATTCTGCTCTAATAATGGTGTGAACTCAACTAATACTCTTTGCAAAAACTCCCTCGGGATGTTGACAGGTCATCCTGTCTGTTAAGCTGACAGATGGAGGTCTCTCTCAGTAGAATTCTCTCTTTATCCCTTTTATCTCAGAGTTCTTTTTTCTTTGCCCTAATGTGGCTTTTATGTGATAAAAGCAATAAAAATAATCATATCTCAAACTACAGATTTAAAAGATGTTGACGTATTAGCACATTTTTACACAGTATTTACTTGACAGGTTTACCTTGTCAACCTCAGTATATCGAGAATCTTATTCAATAAAATACTAGAATTGAATGATCCTGTCATTATGTTCAGTTCGGTTAAACAGTTTAGTTTTAATAAATGGTACTTTACTTTACAATAGTGTTACCAAGCACGGTATCATTTTGGTTGATGTGAAATTTAAACAGATTTATTAAACTCCCTTCCTTCACTATCATTCTATTTCTCCACATACTTTAGTAAGCACTGCATCTAACTTGACTTCACTTGATTCCTGTAATGCATACAGATTTGTCAAATGCATCAAATATTTTACTCCCGCAGTCACTTCGGCTAATTTATTCCTTGCGCCGACCACTCTGAGTTTCTGGATTGAGTAAGTGTTGTAATTAAGCCACTGCTATTATCCTCTCTCTCCTCCAAACCTACTGTCAGGAGTTTCACACCGGCTTATTACGTCATTCATCTCACATGGAGTGGGAAGCTGATTCAGGGAATGCCTTACTGAGATTATCTACTCCAAAGTTTCAATCCTTCACAGCTCTAAAGAGCATCATTTATCACACACAATCTTTTAAAGAGGACCTCTACAATTTTAATTTTTGCAAATGAAATAAGTGCATTTTAATGCATTAAAAGAGTGCTTCGGGTTTTGAGTAAAAATTTGGAAGAAAAACTAAATAAAATAAAGTGGTACTTCCCCATAAAAAAATAAAAAATAAAATAAAAACCTTACCAATACAAGACTAGGGTGCTCTGAGAGGTTGCCAGGGCAGTGCTGTGCAGTAGCTAAAATGTTCTGAGTGGTTGTTAGGCCATTGCTAGATGTTTTTAATGGTTTTGTTCTGAGTGGTTGCTATTGTGTTGCTAGATCTCTGATAGACTATTTGCGGTAGCTTAAGGGTTTAGAGTGGTTGCTAGGCAAATTTTTGGATTATGGTCAGTTGCTAGGCCATTGCTAGATGTTTTGGGTGGTTGAGTGGATGCTATTGTGTTTCTAGATGTCTGAAAGACGATTTGGTTGGTTGCCAGAGTGTTCTGAGAGGTTGCTAGGGTGTTCCTATGTGGCTGCTAGACATTTCGAGTGGTTTCCAGTGCATTGTTATGCGGTTGCTAAAGTGTTCTGGGTGGTTGCTAGGGTGTTTCTAGGTGGTTAGTCTAAAGAATCCACCCCCAAATGTCTATTCTGGTCCCTGGCAAATATGCATATTCTGGCAAATATGCATATATGCTGATATGAAATGTATGCAAATGTGACATTATAACTAGCAAAAATAATTTTAGATAACCATTTAAACTGGCTAAACCATTAAAAACCATTATTAAAAATGCCAAAATAAATGTGTAGAAGAAGTCATTAATGCAGTAAAGTATTCTAAGATAGAGGTCAGATGTGAGAACATATCTGATATACGATACCTCTGATGTGTCCTACAGAGGATATAAAGTTTTGTATTACCACAACACTGACATGCTGAGATATAATAGCATATATCAGAGGCAGCAGTATTAGAGGTTTGTGTTTGTGTGAGTGTGTGTGTGAGGAGAGAGTGACTCAAGAATTTAAGGGAATGTGTGAAATTATATAAGGCAGACCTAAATTAATCATCTAATTTTCATATCACACAGACAAGTCTGAGCGACATGCTTTCATAACCGTACACAGAGATTCGCTACTAGTGCAGATCAAATGTTCATTGTCATTTGAGATGAAAAGAACTGAGGAAATAAGACAAAAACAAAGGCAAATGAGTTACAGTGTTTCCAGCAGACATTTAAATCAAGCTGAGGTCAAAAAGAACATTTTAAAGGAACAGTTCACCCATAAAAATGAAGATTCCGTCATTATTTATTCACCTTCTTGTCATTTTATATATATTTGTATGAAATCACAAAGTCTCTCTCTATAGGCATATACATCATTGTATGAAAGATTACACAATCTCTCCAAGCCAAGTGAAAAAAAAATTAAAATATGCCAAAATGGAACAGACATTTTGCCATTTTTTTTTAACATGAAAGCTTATATAAAACCCTTCTCACAGAAGTCAAAATACGCAATGGGATATTTAAGGGCAGATCCAATAAATTAGGTCAAAAAACAAAAGAGTGAATTGTGCCAAGTGCTTTCTTCTTCCATTAACCTTGAAGAGTTTGACTCTTTTGACAGAAGCTCTAGTGGTTCATTAGCTTGTTCCTCGTGATTTGGATCCTGTCATTTTCAATGTAGCTGTAAGTTTCTTGTCAGGCAGCTAATAAGCTGACAACAACTACTGCTATCAAACACTTTGGTCCGGCATCTAGTATTACTGAGAGTAGAATCTTACTTCTCCATGGGAATATTAATGTTTTTCGGCAACCTTTTTATTGGTACTTTATTGTGCTTGCAGACATTAGAATGCTATTTGATTCATATTAGCGACTGTGAGTCACTCGGGTAACTGACAGCTTTATAGTGACCTTGAGATATGCCAGGCTTATCACAACCTCTGATTAAACAGACTCTTGATGGTACTGTTGAGTCAACAAATAATAATGTGAGCGATCAAACCTAATCAAAGCATTCCTTCGGTCTTAAGATGATGTTTAATTTTTTATCTTTTAAAAGACTTACTCCAATCTAAGCTTAAATGAATATTCTGTCATCATTTGATGAATTTTCGTACAATGATTTTTTCATCCAATGTCATTGGTCAAATGATGAAATCCCAGATTTGCATTTAAGGAGAAATCTGGTCTCTATCTAGACCATCTAAAAATCTAATATTTTCGACTATAATCTTTATTTAAAAAAAATAGTGTACTGTAGCTGTCAGGGATGGAATCACATTTTGATCTAGTAGTGTATCCCTGAGCTATTCTGATAACCATACAAACAATATTTCCACTGATGATACTCTTTACACAGATGGCAATTATAGATTCAACAACTTGAATAGCTGACAATGATCTCTCTCTTTCTTTGGAATTAGCTCTCTTGACCTTCGGCAAAAGCACAATGGCTTGCCGCAAACGTGTTATGGATGAAGGTTCATGGCCAGAGAAGCCCTCAGCATTTCTGATTGAACAGGAACAGCGTGGTTCTCTGCTGTAGTGTTCTGAGGAACACTGCTGAGTTTCCATAAATATGAGTCTCCCTATAGGATGGTGGAAGGGCAGTTCACTACATAAGACCCACACTGAAGGTAATAGCCCTGTTGAAATATCTCAAAGTGGCCTGAGGCAATGTGTTTCAAATCCATCTGGGCAGGCCATCTATACAGAGACAAGTTAATTTATTGGAAAATCATGGTTGTAGAACAGCTGCTCTACAGCTCCAGTGTAGTCTATTATGTGGGAGGACGTGAAGAAACCAGGAAAGAAAGTATAGCTATGCTAGACAATATTTATATATAAAAAACCTTAAAAGAACAGTTCCAGTTCACCGAGAAAAAAAAAAAAAAAAAAATATATATATATATATATATATATATATATATATATATATATATATATATATATATATATATATATATATATATATATATATATATATAGTGTGCATATATGCATTCGAATGATAGTTTGCGTGTGTGTGTGTGTGTGTGTGTGTGTGTGTGTGCGCGCAAAAACTATCATTCAAAAGTTTGGGGATCAGTAAGATTTCAATAATTATTTTATTCAGAAAGGATGCATTAAATTGATCTAAAGTGACAGGAAAGGCATGTATAATGTTACAAAAAAAATTTCAAATAAATTCTGTTCTTTTAAAATTTATATTCATCAAATAATCGTCAAAAAAAAGTATCACTGTCTGTTTCTACAAAAATATTGAACAACACAACTTTTCATCTTTGATAATAAATATTATTATGAACTAATCAGCGTTTAAGAATAAATTCTGAAGGATCATGTGACAGACTGGAGTAATGATGCTGAAAATTCAGTTTAGCATCACTGGAATAAATTACGTTTTAAAATCTATTCAAAAAGAAAACAGTTGTTTGAAATTGTAACAATATTTCACAATATCACGTTTTTTTTTTAATTGTATTTTTCTTCAAATAAATGCAGCCCTAATGAGCATAAGAGACTTCAAAAAAAAAAAAACCTGTACCCATCCCACACTTTTGAATGGTAGCGTGTATATGGTCACCATATCTATTTATATACAGTACTCCATTACATCTTGAAAAGAAAAACATCAACATTCATTCCACAGGTAAAAGCAAATAATACAGTTTTGAAATGACATGAGAGTGACTAATTGATGACTGAATCTTCATTTTTGACTGAACCTTTTAATTTTAAGATGCATTTTAGCTGTGCATCTTTCACTAAAGCGAAAGGTAAAGACTAAAAATTTGTGACAAGCTTTTCAGAGCATTGTTAAAATGTCATATTTTGAGCCACAGGGCTATAGTAAAAACTCAGGCCACCCACCATCTCAAAATTCAGCCCATCCTCTGTCTATTTGCCATGGGGTGTCCTTTAAAGAATCTCACAGTGTCACCTAGCTCCTTAGGAGATGGGAGTTCAAAATGCACTGGGGGACGGCTTAAGCATAACACAAGTGTCATAAAAAACAGTGCTTTTTAGACACCTCATCTTCATCCGACTGATGAAGTTTGACAATCCATCAAAATGCATTACATCCATCCAGTGACCTTTGATGTTTTCATCAGCACCTTTTTAGTTTGGGAGGCTTCCCCTCACAGGCTAATGCAGCTTCACATCAGACAGACATATGATCTCTGCCCATTGAGAAGTCCCTCAACACACCACACGCAAAGACTTTTGTTTTCACCTTGAACCTCCTCACCCTCTGCTGGAAAATATGGAAACAATCAATATTCTACAAAAAGGTCTATAGAAAAATACATCTTATAATGTATATTGCAATGGTTCTCAAATGGTTTGCTGCAAGACGCAGATTTCACATTGAACACCAAGAACGAGCCCAACCTAAAATCCCTTATTATGACACATGTGCTGTAATATAGTCTACAAGATTTTACACTGGACATCGAGTATGAACCGACCCAAAATCACTTCTTATGCCACATGTAATGTAGTCTACAGCATATTTTCTTTTACCTTTTGCAGTTTTGTTCCATTTCTTATTATGCAAACCCAGTTTGACTACCTTCATTAAAATGACACATAAATTAGAGCCTTTGGCGTCAAGAGCAAAAGATATTTAAGGCATTTCTTCTCCCATTTAAAGGTTGACATGGCCATATATTTTGCTACCTCAATTTAAGCAACTATATAGTAAGATGCATTTTATTTTTTTGCATTTAGCATAATTTTTTTCCACTGATGTGCGACCCATGTACATATCGATCCACCGGTTGAGAATCACAGACTACATCAACTACATCAACTTAACATGCTATGACCATCTGTTGCTATTGTGCACATTTTATTTCCAAATAGGTTATAATAATTTCCTGCCATTACCATTCTTCCACCTTGTGCATGAAATCGTCTATGAAATCATATAACATGTAAGATCACAACAGAACAATCCCTATGGTCAAGTAAAAAACTCTTGAACTCAGTACCAAATAATGCAAGGAGTGGTGACGTCTGAAACTAATCTTAGATGACTTATTGCTAGATGACAACTGCACTCCTATGTCTCGACTGAAGGGTCTGTCTGAATCAAGATACGGTCTCCTGGAAATAAGTAATGGTCTATTTTAAGAGAAAGAGAAACCAAAATCACCATTACCTTGAGATCCTTTCACACCTGTCAATCAAACCGCCGGGAGGGAGAAACCGTAATAAATGCTCCACAAGGGCAGACATCATTCTTACTTCTCACTCTCACATTTATCCTTAATCTTGTGTCTCTCAAGCTGCACAACTGAACAATCCTCGTGTCTTGTCTTGACAACAAGCACACATTATCTTCTGAGATTATAGAATTTCAACGCACGCTGACAAGTACATGAAAGTTATTACAATTTAAATCCCACTTGTGGAAATCTCGAGTGCATTTTCTGATTATTCTATCCCAGAAATACTATTTGCTTCAACTGTTTCCTCATCACGTTCAGTTGTCAACTAGATCATTCTATCAAGTCTCAAATTCCAACTTGGTGGAAAAGGTGAAAACACTTTGACCTCCTTTCAGTTATAATTTCCATCAACAGATATCAACATTTCACATAAAACACCATGAATTGACTTTATGCTCTGATGCTAGATTGTTTGACATTCTTAATTACTTTTCTAATAAGCAGACGTTTAAGGATAATTCAGCTTTTCTGATAAATTCGTGGTTTATTTTCCAAAACCACACATTTCATATCACATACCAAGATTCAGATTATGAAAATCAGTTGCATAACTACTCAACACTGAAATGCGAGGAATCCTAGAAATTCCCTTAGACGTTTTTAAACTGTGCTCACGTCACAAATCTGCTCACATACATATAACACAGTTTATGTTATTTCTAAACCTTTACATCACGACATTGTCACCATCTTACCAGTAAAGCTGTGTTTTCTCCAGCGTTGGTGCCGACAGTGCGGTAGAGAGCCCGAACTCGACTGATGACGGAGGAAGAGGATGCTGAGACTCCCTGTTCCAGCATCAGCAGCTGTCTGATTCTCTGGACGGGACTTCAGGTGTACACATGGGCAGAAAGTGTCGAGATGAAATGCTGGGAAACTTTGCGTGGATGTGAATATTGGTGTCGTCCTCCCCCTCGCGCGCAGATTTCACGGGCACCTCGTCACTCGACTGGTTGTTGTTTGGAGCTCTCTCTCAGCAAACGGGCTTGATAGCGCTGCATGCTAAAAGGAAAGGTTAATTAATAAGATTGTCAATTAAGGCTAATTGATAAGTAACTTCTGTAATGCGACTGCGTTCTTATTAATTATTGATTAAAAGTAAGTGCCTGGTCATTTAGATTTTGACATGTACAAGGATGTAATAATAAATTATGGGAATTAGGAGTAAAAAGGATACAGTATGATTTGAAATCCAGTTTTTGCATCCACACGTTGGTTTCACGTGTTTGGAAAAATAAATAAATAAATAAAAAATATAAATAATTTATATTAGTGACCCTCAAAAAAACGTGGTGTAGCCTATCTATCTACCTTTGTGAACATTTATAGGCGTGATTATGCCGCTTTACAAAGAAATAAGAAAAAAAGCGTTCGAACGTTGTTTTTTCATAACATTGTGAATATCAATACTCAGGGTTAATCCGTTTGGCCCGAACAAAACGCTATGCGTCATTTGTTTTTGGATTTTCTTACCATGACAGCTAAATTGCATCCCGCGTCTTGGTTATACGCCCAGCTGGCTTTGATTTGACAAACGTTTTCAGTATAACTGTTGTAAAAAAACAACAACAACAACAACAACAAAAAAACTCTTACTCCTACCTTTATTTTTACTCAAGATTTTCTATATTGTAATGCTTTTTTAGTATATTTATTTATTTTGTAACAATCAATGGGCAAAAAAAAAAAAAAAAAAAAAAGAACTAATGATTTTAATTCAGTAAATAAAATAAAATAAAATAAATGTCATAGTAGCTGAAGATTCATAGTCATGTTTGTATGAATTGCATTTTAATGTACTTTTTAATGACAATGACAGAAAAAAATTCACAAGGACCCAATTAATAAAAATCATAATATATACATATACATGTTATGTCAAATTGTATTAAATGTCATGTCTGCTTTTTAAAATAAATATTTTGAAAAAAAAAAAACTGTTCAAAACAAAATTAAATGTATTTATTTAATTAAAAATATTTTAAATGACCAGACATTTTTCTCCAACCAGACATTTTTTCAAAGAAATATTATTTAATATTATTTTACGGTTATGCATAAACTCTAATCCCAGTTCCCCTTCAAGGTAACCCGCACTGCGTCCTCCAGTGGACACTATGGGGAATGCCATCAGCATGACTGGTGTCTTAAGCACGTGTAAAAACACTCCAAATCCGTCATTAGTGGAACGCCCAGAAGTATAAGAGGGCGCCGGTAATACACGTCATCAACTTCTTTTGTCTTCAGGAGCCGTTTGTTTGTGTACTTGTAGGAAATAAAACATGCAAAACATTTCAGGTAGTGCACGCCTCCGTTTGAGGACCTGAGGACATGCATGTTTGATGCATTTTGTGCATGAGTGAATCTAGTGTCTGCACAGAGTGCATTCGGCTCTAACTTGGTTGAATTGGAAGTCCCTCCTGAATATTAGAGTTGGTTGGGTCCCCCATTTCAGCCAAGTTATTTTAGCTGTCTGGGCATCATTGTCATGCCCCCCTTTTTAAATAGGTGGATGATTGCAACTATTTTTGGTGCTCTCTAACCAGGTGGACAGGACATGGCAAAGTGGGTATTTCATTCTCAATACTGTCCACTAGAGGATGCAGTGTGAGTTCCCTTGAAGGGGAACGTCTCGGGCTTCGCATGTAACCATGGTTGCCCGAGAGGGAGAATAAGACACTGCGTCCCCTTGCCATGCCTAGAACCAAACACAAGATCTAACTTCACCATAATATTGTGCTTTGGAACAAAACTGTTACAAGTTCAGTTATTATTTATTTCCATCAGTTGGGTTAATGTTAGGCCCTGTTATTAGCCAACGAAATTTTCAAATCTGTGTAGGCTAATTATAATTTAAATCAGACTACTTTTCAAATTATATTTCATAAACCAACATGTCAGATGTTATGTCAAAATGTTATGGGGTTTCAAATCAAAAAATGACTTTCTGTTACAGAACAGGGCATTGATTTCATGTCCAGAGGACATCAGGACTTAAATCATGTATATCAGGCAATTTGGGAGACACAACAAGTTAATATGGAAATAAATTATACAACAACATTCCTATGAAATATTAGATATTATTATTAAAATGTTGCCAATTATTATTCCAATTAATACACATTTCATTAAATGTTGCTCCAAGAACACATTAATATACAAATTAGATACAGTGTATAGATACATTGCATTGAATTGGAATATTAATTTATGGCCATGTAACCCACATATTGCATAAAGTAAAATAGTGTATCAATTCATTTCATTATATCTTTCATAACATAGTTGAGAATCACCTTTATACAAATTTTGTTTTAAAAAAAAAATCCTGAAACCCAAAAAGTTACTGGTGATTGGTGATTAAAAAAAAAAAAATCCCATTGTTTTTGCCTATACATATAATTTCATGTCGTTTTATTTTTTAAACAACTGAGTTCTAGTGTCCACACTACAGAGGACATAGCGTAACATGAATAAAATATCATTTTTCATCATTTTTTTTTTTTTTTTACCATTTGTTTTTTATGCTCTAAATAATGTGATTACATTTTTTTTGGAGGGGGGCTGCAGTTACCATAAAAAAAAAAAAAAATACCATAAAGAAAATTTGTTTGAGGTTGGTTGAGGAGATGAAAGTAAGATTTAAAAACAAATGAAATCCAAGAAATTTCCACTGGTGTATTGTTGAGAACTGGTAATCACATCAATTTGGGTGAATAATGAGTTTTCAGGCCCTGGGAAAAGGATTGTAGACAGAAGATAATAAAAGGAGCAGAGCACGAAAGACAACGAAGGCAGGCTGGAGAAAAAAGTGTCATTACGAATAACGCTATTTCATCTCAGGAAAAATAGAAAAAGAAATCACAATGAGCAGGCTGTCTGCTGTCTAACTGAATGTTTGATTAGATGTGCGGTGGGAGTTTGAGTCACTTCGGTGGCAGGTGTGTGATGTTAGTGATGATGGCTAGACCTTGACGTGTGAACCAAGCATGGAAAATGTTAAACTCACTTCACTGGTTCTTGCCTATGATTTACTGCACAGGTCTATGCTATTTTTGGCATATTCGTGATGTAAAGCGCATCTTATAAAAGAAACCTTCCAGCGGGACAAAATGTTTTACTTGGTTTTACTTTACTTTAAGATACTAAACCCATGCTGTTCAAATGCAAATTAGGTTCTGGCTACCATTTTCAGAGGTACTTCAGGTGTAAAAGGCTGTCTGAAGTGCAGAACTTAAACAGTCTGCACAAGAAAAGCAGGTGACACCACTGTTTTGAGCTAAGGATGTTTAAGGTGTTGTTTTCTTCTTTGAAAGGAGAGATTTAATCTAGTGAATATGTCTCAGAGTAGGTTTATTTTCTGTATAGACACATAAGTCTTCGCTATAAAGAAAGCTCCAATTTCAGAAAAGAGAAACAGTAGTAATATACTGTTTATTTGCCCTTGTGTTTATCTGTGACTCAAACTCAGTGGTGCACACTACTATCCAACCTCTATTTGTGGACATGATACTATGGCATTATCTGTGCAAAATACCACTTTTTATGTGTTTTTAATAGACTGGTATTGCTAAAAATGGATGCGTCCATCTTGGTTTTCTGACTTCTCTACTGGAAAACGGTTCACTTGTGTGTGATGGCATTCCCAGGTCTGACATCCGACTTCTGAGGTCAATGGAAGGCAGCATAAATTTGGTGAATGTGTACAACATTTTTTGAAAAGTGCTATTTGCTTTATAGCAGCAACAAATGCACATGTACAGCTATTTACTGTAATTATAACAGTGATATATTTACAACAGCAAATTCCATTCACTTAACTGTAGGTGGAACCAAATTCACAATAAATATTCTTTTAGTCTAACTGAACGTTTGACTCAAAATGAGATAAATGTAAATGAGATACAGCCCTTCCCAGCTAACAAAAATATTAGCTAACCCTTTGTTAATGTTTTGCTAACCCATTAAGTCATGAAACCGCTATTTCTTAATGTTCTCTGAACATTGAAAACATCCAGTTTTTAAAATGTTTCAAAGGTGTTTATTTATTTTTTTCATTATGGGAGCATTAAGAGAACATTCTATTTTATAATTTTGCAAACAGTATGGGAATGTTACTTTTTAACGTTTTCTGAACGTTCTGAAACAAGTATTAACATTCAGTAAACATTATAAGAACATTCAATCAAAACATTTAAAAAATAAATCGTTCAATGAACAATAATGTTTTTGTGCTAACATTTTAAAACCATTATTTAAGACCAAATAACTCTGAACGAACATTCTGTTAAGATTACTGAATGAATGTTTGTTCATAACTTTGAGAGAACCTTGGCAGAACTGAAAATTTACCTTGCTGGCTGGGTCTCTGTTTGACAACTAGCCCCGGTTCTGTACAATTAACAGGAAGATAATAAAAACTAAATTTGTTGGTCATCTCATTTATTATTTATTTAGAAAGTTATGCGATCAAGTGAAAGGATGCCACTTATATTGTGTTGAAGCTCGGTGCCTTCATTTGGCACTTGAGAAACTGAAAGCATCCCAATTCTGAGTCTTATTCCAATTCTGAACAGCTAGAAGTCGTAAACAGTTCTTGGGGAAATCCTGGGAAAATCTCTCTGCAGCACTGCTGAAATGAACTCACTAAGCCTCTGATGTCATCCAGCACTCGTTTTGTCATTTTAGCAATGATCCCTGAAAGATAAAACCAGAGCATCTACATTCACAACACATCTGAACATCTGTTGTAAAGAAGAAAAAAAAAAACAATTTATAAAAAATGTATAGATTTTTTTAATTTGAATTCTAGTCTTTTAGTGCTGTTTTTCTATGCTGCACGTGTAGAGATAAAACTCAAGAGAAAACAACATGCAAGAAAAGCCTCTTAAAAAATGCATAAATGTGGCATTTGTGGCTCTCTCATGGGTCTTCCACTGAAAACACATTCTGGTTTAGTGAACCGATCTGTAAGCTTCTTGTGCTTTTCTTGACCGCATGGTCCAAAAATTGTTCAGCCAAACACTAAAACAAAATCACCCACTCCTGCTCTTTGCATAAGCTCTCAAAGCAATACCACATTGAATGATTTCAAATGGTCAGTAATTAGGAATGTGGATCCATAATGTGGGATAGCATTTCTCTGGAGTATCCCTTTACGTCACCTAGCCTGGTATTGTGACCCGACGATAACTGCAGAGTGTCTCGGACTTTTACATAAGAATCCCTGAATGACTCTCTCACTCTTCCTCAACATTCACCTGTTTTGTTTGATTTGTATAGAGTAGGCCTATGTTTCAGTGAGGAAATCCTGAATGGAGAATAATGAAACAGTTGGGTCTTAATCAAATACAGCTGTATTTTATTCAAGTACATATTTGTACAATTGTAAACATTCCATAATGTTATTGTTAATAATAAATTGCATTGTTCCAGGTTAAGTTAAAGGAGTACATTTTATATCTTGGGTCAAAATAGAGTAGTTACAACAACAGAGCTGACAGGACTTAATGCTGATATTTCTACAATTTTCCCCCTGTTTTCTATTTCTATTATTTCTATTTATAGAATAGTTCATGACTTTAAAACATGAAAATTAATGATTTTTTATTTATGGAATATTTCATTACTTTAAAAGGTGAAAATATGATGGCAACAGACTTGATTTCTATTCTTTTAACATTATTCTGTTTTTTAATAATATACAGCCTTATTAAAATTAGGATTTTAAAACGGAATTAAGATTATTCACAAAGGATGCATTAAATTGATAAAACTGACAGCACAAAAAAAAAAACACTTTTTAAATAAATGTTTTTCTTTTGATTTTTCTAATCATCAATGAACACAATTTCTTGAGCAGCAAATCAGCATATTAGAATGATTTCTGAAGCATTGTCATGTAATGATAATTCATTAATGATTATCATACTGAAATTTTTAATTTTAAATATATTAAAATAAAAAAACTAATTTTAAATGGTATTTTATAATATTAAAGTTTACTTAATTTTATTATACTGTATTTTTGATCAAATAAATGCAACCACAGTAAGCTTAATGTATAAAATAAGAGGCTTTAGAAAGGATGATGTCATTATGATTTATGGAATATTTAAGTACTTTGAAAATATGATGGTAACAGGGTTGCCTTTTAGTGTTTTTAATAAATATTCTTCAAAGTGAAATCTAAAATACAGATAAAGACTAATTTTTCACATATTTTGTTTAAAATGTATCAAAATGTGTTGATACAGGAAAGAGAAGCTGGGAAAGGATGCACTCGTTGTGAAATGTAGAATGACCCTTATGTCTTTCCACTATGAATGAATATAACAAGCACTAGAGCAGAGATGTACTGAGTCTGACAGACCGTGTGCAGTTCTCTCATGCATCGTCTTTTCTGCTACGAGCTCAATACAGACCGCATAATTAATCAGAGATCACTTTTGCCCCTGCCATGTCACTTCAAATGAACAGTTTATGTGTGTTTACCCCAGAACATTTGTATGAATGTTGTTCATTTTATTCACATAGTGGGCAGCCTGTGTAAATTTCAACTTTTCAAAAGTCTTGGTGCTGAAGAAAAACCAAAAGCATTCAAAGTCGCTTGCATCCTCTCAGATGTCACATTAAGCCATGTGATTTATTCCACAGGTTTTATACACAAGCCCAGCCAGTAGATTAACAGTCCCGTGGTGCTGGACAATATCATCTGAAAGGGGATATAAAAAAGATGGTAGTTGCATTCAGGCTCAGTAGGAAAGGAAAGACTGTAATAAAAAAGAATAACTGTGGTGATCTAATCAAAGGCCAGATGGCAGAAGATGATGGAGGATTGCTTGCCAGTAGAGTGGGAGGGGATCCAGCTCTGGCCCACTCGCCCCGTGGTGTCACACCGACACAAATATGACATTAGCAAGCAATGCTGCCCCATGGTGCCAGCTGATGAGGTCACAACTATACACTGGTTAACTGGCTGTTTTAAAGACACATTTATACATGTACGGTCTCCTTAAAGGAATAGTTCACCCAAAAATGAATTTATTTGAAATGTACTCATCCTCAGGCCTCTGCAGTGAATGGGTGCCGTCAGAATGAGAGTCCAAACAGCTGATAAAAACATCACAATAATGCACAAATAATCCACACGATGTTTGTAAAAAACAAATCTATCATTAAGACATTTTTAACTTCAGACGAGTCCTCTATCCATTGCTTTCTCCAGTGAAAAAGTTGTCTGAATCAGAAGAATCAGCACCGTTGACAAGAAAATATGGTTGACGAAAAAACGGTTCGGTAGATTTTGATGTGAGAGGACAACAGGGGATGCTTCCTTTTTTCACTGGAGGAAGCATCATTATGGATTATGGATTTGTACTTCTTAACCACTTAAATACCCAAAGATGAATATTCTGTCATCATTTGCTCATCTTCAAGTTGGTCCAAACTATATGTTTATCATTTGTTCAAAATGCTGGTAACCGAACAGTTTTGGCATCTCCATTCTAAACATTAGTAAGACATTTCTCAAAATATTTTTTTTTCTTAGATTCCATAGACTAAAGAAAGTCATACAGTTTTGAAATGGCACGAGGTGAGCAAATGATAACAGAATTTTCATTTTTGTGTGAGCTATCTCTACAAAAGTTAATTCCCTTCTTATTTCCCTCTTAATGTGATCATTCATGTAGAATTCATTTAACCTCTTCAAATAAAAGGTCAGCAATTGCTCAAGCATGCTCTCAATAAAAAATGTAGCATTCAAATTAGCCACAATGAAATGGTCGCTCTGTTGACCCTATCTGACTGCAAAGCTGAAATTATAATTTTTCTCAGCTCAGTGAGCACATGTGTTTTACTTTTTGGATGTCAAGATGAGGCAAACCTTCTAAAAAGAGTTCTTAAAAATTTAAAGAAAAGTAAAAGAAAAAGATTAATTTTGAGGGTTAAAATAGCATATTTAATTAACAAGTTAATATCAGTTAATATTTTAACTAATTAAAAGATAAACTCAGAGTAAACAATTTAGCATTTTTTCACATTTAAGGTAAAATGCTTTACCATGAATCAGTTGTTTAAAATTTTTGACAAAATCTGTGGGAATGCATTGCCATGTATTCTGTCTTTATTCTCTGTATATTTAGATTTTAGTTAGAACAATATAATATTAAATAGACTAAAAGTAAACCCTGTTACCACCATATTTCCCCTTTTTAACGTTATTTAATATTCCATAAATAAATCATATCATAAAATCATAATAACATCATCCTTTCTAGTTGAAGTTTTACAAACTAAAATCTATGGTCATATTTAGTCAACAAACCCATACGTTAATATTTGAAAAAAAGTTGTTTGTTGTTAGTTGTTTCATTGAAGCATTTGTGGGGAAAGTTAAATGTTATAAATAAATAAATAAATAAATGCATTTTGTTTATGTATTTTTTGTTTGTTTGTTTATTACATTTAAATGCTGCTGATGTTTTGCTATCACAAAATTACATTTAAAATAACATTTACAATAATTAATATATTTAAAAAATAAAATTTAAATGTTAAAATATACTAAATATTAATGTTTTCACTTTATTTTATTATACTGTATTTTTGATCAAATAAATGCTATTTTGGTGAGCATAATCTTCTTTCAAAAATATAAAAAAAAAATCTCTCTCTCTCTCTCTCTCTATATATATATATATATATATATCTTTATCTATGTAAATGAGACTTTAGACTGTTAAACAGATTTTTTATTTATGGAATATTTTATTAATTTAAAAGGGGAAAATATGATGGCAACGGGGTTGACTTTTAGTATTTTTAATAAAATATTGTTCATATTTGAATGTATTATTATTTGTTTGTTAATATTATTAGTCAACAATCAATTAATATTTTACCATGAGTTAATATTAATATTTTACCATCAGTTAATGTCTTTATTAAATAAATTGTGGGGAAATGTTTACGATAGACATGCATTTTGTATTTTTTCTTTTTTTCCCCTTTTTTACATTTAAAGTAAAAAAAGCTTCAACATAAACCAATCAGTTACAGGTTTTTATAAAAAATTTGAGGATCTCATGTGACCACTGATATGTTTACATGCTTTATAAGCAAGACTTATTTAAGCAATCTCATTAAAAACTAAAAATATAATTTTGCTGACAATTAAAAGGTATATTTCAATATAGAAGATTAACATTCGATTTAGGATTTTTTTAAAATGCCAATTAAAAAGTGTAAATTCTAACAAGAAGTTGAAGTGCAGTATAGTCAAAATTCACATTATGTGATGTGACGACTGGCCTGAAATGTCTTCAATCAAATGTGAAGAAACAGTGAAGAAACTCTTTTTCTAGCAAGTTTTCCAGTCAAATTTCAAGTTGTCCAATCAATGCATCACACCTTATTTGCAATTTCTGGAATGGGCAATTATAAAGAATCTCCAGTCAAAATAGTGTGACAGCGGTTGCATGGGCTGAAGTCACCCTGGGTTAAAGAGGGCTGCCGAATCTTTCAATGCACTGCAATTCTCAGGGGTTTTATCTCCCTTTGAAATCACACTGGTCTTCAACAGAACTCCTCAGCAGACCAGATGTGTCTGAATAGGCTCTTGCTGAGCAAAGTTGCTTTTGAGGTGCCCTAAGAGCAGGAGACAGTCTGTGAGTCTGCATTTGATAATCCTCATTTTTGAAGCATCCAGCTAGAATGTGCTTTAATTTAAAATGATTCAACCAGGGTGCAAGTCAAGCAGCAGCCAGTCCCACAGCCATGCTGTCGAAACCTGGGTGAGGATACAAAGAGAAAAAACAAAGAATGTGCAGCAATAATAGACATGAATGGTGTGTGATGACCGTGAGCTTTGTTAAAATGGCATTAGCTAAAACAGTGCTGTGTGTAATGCAATACTAAGCAATTAATCACTGTGAAAAAAATTAAAAATACTGTAAAAAAAAATGACAAAATTTAACATCTTATGTTAAAATGTATGTTTTTGATGCATCTTTCTCCCTGATTTAGGTCAGTTCCAGAATAATTTGTGCAATTTTAGATTACTGAAAGAATTAAATAGAATTGTCTATACTTGTAATTTTTGGTTAATTATTTTGTAATTAAATACATTGCTAAGTAATTAATTACTGTCATTTAAAGGTGCAAAGTTTAAAAGTAATCTAAAACAAATCAAAAAGTAGTCAGATTGTATTACCTTAAATATAATGTATTACATAATGTAATGTAATGGACTGTAGCAAAAACTACAGTTTTTGATGTGTAATTTGGAAACAGTAAATGACCACAATTTGAAAGTAATCTACAGTTGCTAAGGTGATCACTAAAATGGGTTTTAGTGTGTTGCTACATGATAACTTACATGTTCTGCATGATTTTAACATTCTGCTGTCCAGTTGCTATCGTGTTCTAAAGCACGTGCGCACTATGATATCATGGTCTCTAGATATGCCTTAGGTCCCTAAGGCTATTGGATTTTTCACCCAATTTTATCATCTGCCAGGTTTAAATCATAAATCTAATAGCACATCATTCTCCTCAAGAAGTCGCATGATTTGAGGAATCATTCATGTACGTATCGCTTAAATGTTGTGGGTTGAGTTACATGCCGAAGTTTAATACTTGTGCTTAAGGGTCTGTTCAAGTCACCAAACCCTACATATGCGGTGATTGAATTAGCACCTCTTATAAACCTCTTGCCTATTTTTGTCGAAAACATGCATCAGTGGAGAAATGAGCTCACAATTCCACCTTCCGTTCATCGACGGATCTGGAAATATCAATTGGCAGGTGTCAAGACTACGAGTGAGGTTCACATCCAAGCATTTGTGCGTCGGTCATGCAGGTTAATTAATCTTCTGCGGATGGATCAAGTCAATGTGAGGTTTTACAGCCACGTTGAGATCTATGCAATCACCCCCACCCCCTACAGCAGTCATAATGACCTTAAATGGGCTTTCATGGCAGAAAATGGTGAACAGAGGTTTCTGAGTGGATCTTTGAGAAACACAACTGGGGTCTGGACTTCAGGCAGATTGGTTGCTATGGAGACAGCGCCCCTGCAGCACACTAATAGCAGACAGCATTGCGCAGATAAGCAGAGTGCTAATCATAGACTATTGTCCTGAGATGTGTTGTGCGTCTCTTGTGCCCCTGTGTGATGGACCCTGCTCGCCAAATGTCTTTGGCTGGTCTCCTCGGGTACATTTAAATCCATCCTTCCTTAAAATTCTCCCCTTCCACAGTTGTTTTCTCGGCCCGCTGAGAAATGCAGAACAGGAGTGGAGAATTGAACAGAAGAGATGACTTGTGTGTAGCGTACTGAGAGCTCTTTTTTTGGCTTTAAAACTACACAGCTATTCAAATATTAATAACTCAAAGAGGTCTAGCCTATCAAAAATGGTGTATTTCTATGAAACATCCAGTCAAAGTATATCCTCAGAAAACACATGTAGGCTATTCTCTGTGTGATTGTGCACCTCTTATTATGAAGGCTCTGGAAGCACTATTACATAACATTATCGTCATCGTATTGAACACAGTTGCTCGAATCACAAAGAACAACCTTGTTTACGCAGTTGTGAAAGGCTAGACATGACTAATGCTTCCTTTTCTTGAAATAGGCTAGATGCTTTTTCACTGTGTTAGAATGGCAATATCACTCAACACTTTCTCTAATGTCACTGTGTAAGCTACTGTGCATAGTTAGCAAATTGTGGGATATTGTTGTGGGAAACCTGACAAAATAGTCAAATAACCTACTACATTTATCAAAATGTTAAGTGTGCTGTGTAATAAAATCTCATAGTGTTTGTGGTTCTTTTGTTGAATATGTCATTTCTAACCATTTAAAAAAAGTGTCAAAAATTGCATACTGTCTGAAAAAGTACTACATT
Source organism: Cyprinus carpio (assembly GCF_018340385.1). Lineage (NCBI taxonomy): Eukaryota > Metazoa > Chordata > Actinopteri > Cypriniformes > Cyprinidae > Cyprinus > Cyprinus carpio. Next base: position 15,991,149 of record NC_056581.1, on the reverse strand, counting down.
TCAATTTGAACTTCTCAACCGTTTAGAATTATGTTCTATATAGTATGAAATGGGTGCTATTAATGAAATTCAGACGTACAACATCAGCCATGTTGTTACTGTCACATGACCTACCAGCATCAGTTGCATTGCCATTCTTAAATCCTCTCCCGTGGCCTCATGGGATAGTAAAGTGTCCATCGAATGCACACTTCAGAATCTTGGCGGAAATAGTAGGTCATCCAGGTACTTTTCACCTACTATTTATTGAATACTGTGCAGTATTCAGTATGTAGCAAGCCATAGTTCCATTGTCATTCCTAGAATTACTTTGCATATAATCTGCATAAAAATGTGTTAGACAAACTGTGTTCTCCCAAATATTGTTCTAACAAGTCTGTTTATTGTCTGAGAGGTCTGAACAAACAAAACAGTTGCTGGTTTGATAAGGGCTTTGGAACGCCCAGCATGCATTGCAGCATGAATAATTTATTAAGACAGTTGTTGGGTGAACTGAAAAATCTCATGATAATCTCTGATAAAAACATCACAATAATCAACACCACTCCAGTGCATCAATTACATCAGTAAACGTGGACTCTTGTGAAGAAAAAACTCTTTCTTTGGAGGACTTTTTCACTGGAGAAAGCATTATGTTTTGTTTTGTTTTGTTTTGTTTTAAATGTGTGGATTACTTGTGGATTATTGTGATGTTTTTATCAGCTTTTCGGACTCTCATTCTGACGGCACCCATTTACTGCAGAGGATCCACTGGTGAACAAGTGATGTAATGCTAAATTTCTCCAAATCTGTTCTGATGAAGAAACAAACTCATCTACCTACTGTATCTCGGATGGCCTGAGGGTGAGTACATTTTCAACGACCTTATATTTTTGGGTGAACTACACCTTTAAACTGCCAGTTCTGGAAGATACTCTTGGGGGAACAAAATATATGCAGTGAAATTTTCTTCACAGCACCACAATGTCTAACAACTCAGTAGAGCAATGCACAGGAAATAAGATCTCCCTCAAATGTCTCTGTGTTGCATTTTTCACAGTCTGCCACAGCCAATGTTGGCAATTTTGTGCAAATTGCACATAACATCTCACTTTCAGTTTTTCCTGTCAGTGAAATGAAAAAGCACAGGAGGCATGAATGACCCACTAAGGGCATTTTTCACATTTTGTGGAGAAAAAAAAAAACCTCTTGATGCATTGTTTATAATGACTTTCAGTGCAATAAACAAAGTGATGTGTGCCTGAGATGCTTATGAAATGATTAACTCACTGTGGGTAGGTGCGGTAACCAGGAGAGAGGCTGAAATGGCAGCTTGGAAATTCATGTTGATGAATTCAATTATGCTAATAACCATTAGGCAATCAAGACTAAAATGTCATTTTTTTTGTCATATGAAAAGCAGACATAAAAGCCAATTTGCTCAGCCATTTTAAAAGAGAGAATATTAGCTTTGACTTACAGATGTATCACAAATCAGTAATGTGCACTTTAATTACCTAAACAATCAGTATAATGTATAATATTAAGAACATTTGTGCATTATCACTTGCAGTGGAAGTTTTTTTTTTTGACAGGGTACTATAAGACTTTTAACTCTGTATGAATTAATATGGAAACTAGAGGGAGAGTAAATTATATAAAGACTTTCACAATATTATCACATACATAAAGCAGACTATTTAATAAAATACAGACAAATAACAAAGGCAACAGAGAAATAACAAAGTAAGAGCATAATCTGGCTTTATGGCACATGATTGGATTCTTCCCAAACGCTCCTCATTTCTCATCCTTACCCTCAAATGACCCCTTGTGGACACAGGAAGGAAGTGCAAATACAGAAATAGATGAACTTCCTGTTGTAAGTTCAGACATCTTTCTGCCAAACCATAAGTGAAAGGACTTAGGGCATTTAATGAAAACACAAAAAAATCAGTTAGAACTTTAAGTCATGAAACAACAAAAACCTTTCCAAATAAGAAAACTGCAATACAAATAGAAAGCATCATTAATTAAGGGAACACCAATGTCAAAAAACACATTTTATATGAAATTGATCTAAACTGTCAGTCGAAAGTTTGGATCACGTTATTTAAAAAACAACAACAACAACAACAACAACAACAACAAAAAACACTACAAATAACAAATACTTCTCATTTACTGAAATAAAATATGGGAAAACTTTTATTTAAAATACCTATATTAGAATTGATGCCTTGGCAACTAACTGAAATTAAAAAGGTTAAAATTTAAGTACTAAAATGACTAAAACTGAAAAATTAATTAAATCTAAATTATAAAAATATTAAAAAATAAAAATAAAGATGACAAAAGCACGGAAATTACTACAAAATTAGAATGAAAAGTGAAAACATCAAAATAAAAGCCAAATCAAAATTAATTTATACTATAATAGTGTGTGTGTGTGATATATCTCTATATATATATATATATATATATATATATATATACACACACATATATACATACATATTAAATAACACTGGCTTGCACACTTTACTTCCATTTTCCACATTTTATAATAGAAAAGTGATTCAAACTGTTTAATAACCATTATTCAAATTAAAATATTAGCTTTTGTAAAAAAAATAAAAAATAAAAATAAAAATCATACACACGGCACAATTTATGTTTCTCTTAAAAATTAATTTCAAGCATTAAATAAAATTTAAAATAAGACCTTTGAGCAGAATTTAATGAACCTGAATTAAAACACAAGAGTCAAAGTCAGAGTAAGCATGTTTATTAGCTGTAACTGGACCAAACTCAAAAAGTATACTCCAATAATTTAAGTAAACTGATTTTTTATTTTTTAGGAATTGTTAGAATATTGTGTCCCACACCAGGAGGACAGGTCACATCTCCTGTACTTCTTTGCAAAAAGACAAACATGAATGAGGTCAAGACGTCTCTGGAATTCTGGGATGCAACGCTGCGGTGGAGGCAGCAGGATCAGTGAGGAAGCTCATGAGGCACTAGCTTGTAATGAGAGCCGCATGAAGGACAGCGCTGGGCTTCACCCTCATGGAGCCAGAACCAAACCACAGCAGTGTTATCCTCCTCACCTGGACAGACACACATAGATGTGCTTAATACAACTCTAACAAAATGAACTGAAATGACATCAAGTGAGTTTTAACTTTGAGAATAAGGCAGAATTGATTTTGTTTGTGTTGGACTTACAGACACAGCCAACAATCCTTTTGTTGGTGATGGAAGGTGGATTAATCATGTTGTAAGGATCCTGGGAAATAGAAGAACATGATATCAGTCAGTCATTTTGGAGAATTTGTTTGAAATGTGCTTTAAAGGGATAGTTCACCCAAAAATGAAAATGACCCCATGATTTACTCACTCTCAAGCCATCCTGTGTGTATATGACTTTCTTCTTTCAGACAAATACAATCAGAATCATATTAAAAAAAAAATTCTGGCTCTTCCAAGCTTTATAATGGCAGTGAATGGCTGTTGAGATTCAATAGTCCAATAAACTGCGTCCATCCAACATAAAAGTGCTCCACATGACGAATAAAGGCCTTGTGAAGCGAATAGATGCTTTTGTGTTAGAAAAATACCAATATTTAAATCTTTATAAACCATAATTTCTAGCTTCCACTATATGTCGTATGCTCGGTCACAAGAGAGCGGCGTTGCAGCAGATTGCACTTTTTTGGACTTCTATTGGACTATTGAATCTCAACCCCATTCACTGCCATTATAAAGCTTGGAAAAACCCAGGACATTTTTTAAATATAACTCTGATTGTATTTGTCTGAAAGAAGAAAGTCATATACACACAGGATGGCTTGAGGGCGAGTAAATCATGGGGTTATTTTCATTTTTGGGGACTAGAATCCCTTTAAAGGACTAGAACCCCTGTATAGCATGTTGCTGGCAATGCCAAGGTCATGGGCTCGATTCCCAGGGAAAGAATGACCTAAAAAAAATATATATATATATATATACTGGAATTTGTTTACAATGTCTTTTAAAGGACTAGAACCTATTGACAACACCAAAGTAATGGGTTCAATTCCCAGGTAAAGCATGACCCAATAAAATATATTCTCTGCAAAACTGAATCATCTTTCATGTCATTTCAAACCTGTAATTTTTGTGGAACGCACATAAAATTGAACCTTCATGCAGCTCATTTCCATAATAGGAAAATAAATTCATTTTATCTGATTTATCTGATTTTATCTTTTTATTTTTATTATGTTCAAGATTAATGTATCCTGCATGTTCATATCAAATATGGCACCCATTAAGTTTGACACCAATGGAATTTTGTCACAATGGCTTTCTGCAAGTGAGAACCATAATGTAATTTCATAATGACACTGACATTAAACCTAACATGAGGCCATTAAAATGCACCATATTTTAAAGTCAAATTGACAACTTGTGTGTTCTTTGGAGTCCTAGAGACATGACCTTTCAAGTTGTTTAATGGATGAAAAACCTATGTAAACATTCTTCAAAAAAAAAATTCTTTTGAGAGGAAATTAAACAGCATGCAGGTTTGGATCATCATGAGGGTGAATAATTAATGACAGAATTTCTCTTTTGGGTGAATTTGTCCTTTGCAATGAAACTGATATTTGATGCAAGCATAAACATTTATTTTGACAGCTTCCTGACAGATCATAATACATACTGAGCCTGCTTTCATAGCATTCATAATCTTCTTCTCGAGTCCGGTTGCCTGCTCCTCATCAGTGGGAATACCTGCATGAAAAATTACGATTAAAAGACTTCAAAATTCTCATTCTGACAAGCAATTCAGTCCAGTTCTATATTTGCAGACTATCTGCCAAGTCAAATATAACGCATAAAACTAAACCAATATATCCCAACAATCCACATTAAAACTCTAAAACAACCCGATCTCGTAAAATATCTCTTGAGAAAGTATATATAAACACGTTTTATCATTTAGACTTCCGACGCGGTAAGCGCAGCGACCTCCGCGGAACGAATCGCGTCCTTGGCACGCGTTCAACCCGCCTCTTAAATGATGCTGCGGCGCGTCTCGGTTATTAGAAACAGCCCGTGATAAGAGACTGACCTCCCGCCGCCATCCCTCTGCTCAGCGCGACCGCTGGAGAGGCCCTGCAAGTCGTCGCGGCCCGGACGGCGCTTCTCAACAGTAACCTTGCGGCCATATCTTCCTCTTCCCTAAAACTACCAGAATCGGGCTGATGACGTCAAAGAGGCGTTTTTGTAACCATCGCGTCGCGCGAGTTACACGTCAGCAGTCTATGTATTCCATACGCTCTGATGTGAAGTAAACGGCTGGCAATGGTTCTTGAACAGATGAAGCCTTTTACTTACAAATATATATATATATATATATATATATATATATATATATATATATATATATATATATTTTTTTTTTTTTAAATATATATATATATATATATATATTTTTTTTTTTTTTGTTAATATGTGAATCATTCAGATCTGCTGATCTATTATGTGTGTAAGTGTACCATGGTACTGTCATAGTACTTTCCTTTTAATAACTATTTTCAGTGGAAACTGTAGTATTTTTTTTTTTTTTTTTTTTTGTGAGGAAAGTAATTCATACATTTTGGGTGAGAATGCATGTGTTTTCAGGAATCTGAGTAAGGGAATATGGGAAGATTTTCATTTATTACAATGCTGGAGTTTATTTTCTGTTCTTTGTTTGATTGCCGTATCTGAATCAAGATCATAAAAAAAGAACATAAAACTTTTATTGAACTTTATTTGGATAAAGTAAGAAAACAGATTTTTCAAAAGCCCAGTAACATCATTAAAGCACATTAACAAACCACAGTCATTTTGTTACATGCTACTGCATCTGATTGGTGTACTGTACTTAAAGAAGTTCAACATAATTAGCAGGAAACAATCCGTAGTGACCATCAGGACTGTAACCTCTCCACCAGCCCTCATCTATCATCTCGATCCCTGTGATAATATCATCCGGGTCAAAGGTGATCTCTGAGTCATCCACTAAATGAGAAACAAAGAAGAAAATATAGCGCATAAATTGATATGCTTTTAATACCACATCTTCACTGATTTTTAGAGGGTTTGGAATATTGTAAAATTATTTATTTTCTAAATTTACAAACGTGTTAATCAGGCCTAGTTTTACTGTCAATGTGAATTTTATAAATATATAGCATATTTTATATATAAAATTAGATCATATAAAATAAATGTTAAAATATTTATAAATAATTAAAATAAATTACTTAGATAATACAGTAGAACCACACCACTCACAAGCTTGGTAGTCATAAAGTGCTCTTGCGCAGATGTTCTGGTTTTCGCCCGTCTCCTCTTCCTCTCCAGCATGGGTTTGGAAATCTCAAATTATATGATAAATAATGGCATTCGTGTGATACTGAAATCTATAGTACTTAATATTTTATACCCAGCTGAAATATTATTATTACTACAGAAAAATATGTCCTAATATGTGACCCTGGACCACAAAACCAGTCTTAAGTGTAAATTTTTCGAAACTAAGATTTATACATCATCTGAAATCTGAATAAATAAGCTTTCCATTGATGTATGGTTTGTTAGGATCGGACAATAGTTGGCCGAAATACAACTATTTGAAAATCTGGAATCTGAGGCTGCAAAAAAATCTAAATATTCGCCTTTGAATTTGTCCAAATGAATTCTTAGCAATGCATATTACTTAGCAAAAATTAAGTTTTGATATATTTACAGTAGGAAATTTACAAAATATCTTCATGCAACATTTACTTTACTTAATATCCTAATGATTTTTGGCATAAAAGAAAAATTGATAATTTTGACCCATACAATGTCTTTTTGGCTATTGCTACAAATATACCCCAGCGACTTAAGACTGCTTTTGTGGTCCAGGGTCACATATGTCATGGAAGCAAGGTTATGGATGACAAGACAAGTAACAAACCTGGTTAACATTCTCATAGAGACTTTCATGTGAGGGGATGTTCGTGTAGATGTTGTTTACATCATAACTTTGCTGTTTCCCAGAATCACCGCTTGATCCCTCCTCACCCGAATCTGCTCCAGGATACACAGCAAGTAAGATTTCAGGCATAATTATAACACTGACTGACGTTAATAAGCTTTACAGAGAGAGCACACACCATCCCATTCATCTTCAGAATCCTCGGCTTGTTCAGATAGAAATGGATCATCAGAGAAGGGGTCTGAAAGACAGAAATAAAGCAACTTATTACTTAACTGTTACATAATGTCAAACCACAGAAATAAAAAGGATTGTTGCTTTTAATTTACCTTCATATTTTACTGGGAAAGCCGGAGTTTCGTGCACTGGAGACACTGGAGCTGGTATATGTGAAACTGAGGCAGCCGCCGCAGGGCGAACTGGAGATAAGGGCTGAGACCTGCTTTTATTGGGAGGGTTTTCTGCACTGACTGCTTGCTGGGATAAAAATGGGCTTCTCAACTGACCTGGAGCAAAAGACATGAAGTTCTGAATTTTGGGATAAAAGGCTTGGGACTGTGCATGTTTTATTTATGAGGTTTTGTCGGAAGTTGCTGAATTGTTTGACAGGAGTTTTCTTTACCTGGTCGGGTGGCTGAAGAAGGTGTTGCACTGTTGGCCAAGCTTCTCTCCTTCTGCATGAACAGCTCTCTGGGATTGATAGAACGCTGAGAGATGATTGATGCTGCCTCCTGAAAAAAGGCGGAAAATGCTATTTTATGTCCTTTCATTTCTTTTTGCCCTTTCTTATTTACACTTAAACGTATAATAAAGGAAAACACTAGGATTCCGGAACTTTTTCAAACGTTTTTTAATGAGAATGTGTAAATTCTCTAAGACAGACCATAAGACGTCAATATTTTTATATTATGCCATTGTTTTATATTTTATTACATAATTCACAATGCTTTGTGGGAAGTGTATTTCATTTGATCATTAAAAAATGGTGTGATTTTCATATACTTTTTTCTTTGAACCAGTGATTCATCTCTGAGGATTTGTACGAAGCTTGGAACTCTTTACTAAAGAGTTTTTTTAAATCTCTTTGGAGAACATCGATGGAATATCTAAGGACACTCTCACTGTTGTGCTGTATTCATATGAACTCACATTGGCCTTCTGCACAGACTCAGATCGCAATATTCCTGCTTTGACAGGAGACAGGTGTTCCTTCTGCTCTTTCTCCTTAACGACAAATGAGGGAATCAAGAGTGACTAACATGATATATTAAATATGATTTTATCATGTTCAGATTTCTTGCAGGAAAGTCATATTTTTACCATTTTTCTTTGCTCCTCTTGTTTCTTTTCAAACAGCCTGTGAGACAACAATTAGGAAGTTATTTAGTAGTTACGTATAGCCAAAGCAACTTGTTCATTTTTACATACACTACTGTTCAAAAGTTTGAGGACAGTAAGATTTTTAAAAGTTTTTTGAAAGAGCTCTCTTATGCTCAGTAAGGCTGCATTCATTTTAATATATTATATTAAATTATTTAATATAAATAATTTTTTTTCTATTATAATGTTTAATAAAATGTAATTTATTCCTGTGATGTAAAGCTGAATTTTCAGCATCATTACTCCGGTCTTCAGTCACAGTGTCTTCAGTGTTCTAATATGATGATTTGATGCTCAAGAAACATTTATTATTATCATCAATGTTGAAAACACCAAACTTTTGAACGGTAGTGTATATACTATTTGACAATATGAACAGGACAGACACCTCTGTTGGTCGATCTCTTTCTCTCTCTCCTTCCGCCTTCGCTCTCGTTCGTTTGCCTCTCGAGCGTCATGCTCCCTCCGTTCTTTCTCCAGACGCTGCCTCTCCTCATCTGCCTTCCTGCGCTCCTCCTGACGCCGATTCTTCTCATCTTGCTGATAAAGGAGATGGAAGAGAACGTGTCAAGACGACAAAGAGCCGATGAGAAGATAATAGCATTGTGTTTTACCGTGCCGTTTCCTCACCTCAGCCTGAGCCCAGAAGTTGTCTCTGTCTGTAATTTGGAGTTCATCTAAAGCACTGACCTTTTTATAGACAGAGCCCTATGGGAACAAAGACAATGGAGTAATTCAGAAAGCAAACATGCTGATATTCAAAGCCTCTATAAACATGAGGTATGGACATAACTCATCGCTTCACTCACCACACGTCCAAGAGGTTCACAATTATTGTTCTGGCTCGATTCTTTGTGGATGTTGTAGTTGACGCCTGAGCCCTTGGCCACCTTCTCCATGATGGCTGCAGGTTCGACATCATCATCTGATCGAGCATTGATGGTCACATGGGCACCCTTCAATAAAATACACATTCAAAATGAGGAATTTGAAGCCAATGAAATTACATGACCCTGATGTAACTACAAAAGTAAAATCGAGAATTATAATAAGCTGCATCATACACTCACCCTCAGAAAATTGGCCATTGAATGAACATGGTTGGCGCAAACACCCTTTCTAATGTCCTTGACTCCCTCGCCAGTCTGAAACCAAATAATAATATAAAGATGTTTTCTAAAATGGAGATTGAGAGGTTAAAGCGATAGTTCACCCAAAATTTGTAATCCCTCCCCCGAAAGTCAAGGTAACCAAAATTTAGACAATCCAAAAGGATCATAATTGCAACATACAACTAATCCATATGAATCAAACGGTTTAATCCAAGTTATGGAAAGAGATACTGTCACTTTATAGAATTTATATGATCAAAACCTGTATGACTTATATGACCTTTTTGGATCTTTATTTTAGTTCCCTGGAATTTCAATGGAGGGACACTTCTCAGGTTCTTTTAAGTTTTATTTTGTATTTTGAAGATTTAACTAAGTCTTATTGGTTTGGAACATAAGGGTTATTAATGATGACATTTTATTTTTTTTTTAAAGTAGGCTAGTTCTCATCAGTACATTCGGTTTTGGACATTTTTGTCCACTCGTACCCAGTTGATGAGCACAAACTTGGGAACTCCAGAGCTAGGTTCCAACACCTTACAGAAGGCGTACATGACTTTGCCGCTGTTCAGTTCCTCCACCATTTCTTCAAGCCCACCATCTATGGCACACTCAGAGAAAACACACGAGCATTTGTAATTGTCAACTGCTGCTGGCTCATCAAATAGGACAAAAAGAGAATGACATCACTCTATTGGCATTCTTACCCTGCATTCTTTATGTTCTTATTTAAAACAAATGCACTCACCTCCCTTCCCTGCCACCCGAATGTCATTACTGTTTCCTTCATAGGTGAACAACACCCTATAATCAACAAATACAGTTTATTTGTATGCAGGATCCTTCTGTTACAAGATGACTGAAGGCAATCATTATAAATGACAACATACATTTATAGCGTGAAAATTAAACTATATCCAAAAATTACACAACAAGCACAATAATTCCCTTCTGAGCACGAGATATGCAAAAACTGGGTTTCTTGAAAAGTAATTTGCATGTTATGTTAAAGAGAAATACCTCATTTAAAGCTACATTACAAGAATATAGAACGTTAAAATGACGTTAGTACTTAGAAAATATAATTCATCCATGCATTTCCGATAGTATGTTGATTTGTATCACGTAGATGTCTTACCAGTTTGTGGCCGTTCTCCCGTTCACCACTTCATTATATGCGTCTGTGAGCGCGGGTCCGTTTTTACTCAAGTTTACTGCCATAGTGGGTCATTGAACAAATTCGTGGAGAACTTTTAAAGCAGATATTATCTTAATCCTGTCTTACTCTTTCAGTGGACCGTCTTCTGCCGTTTTGAAAACGCACCTGTCCCATGAAATCTGGTTCAGCGAGTTTTTGGGGAATTGAAACGAGGAAGAGAACGTGTATTTTCCATGCAGTCATCCCTTACATATTTGTTAAGGAAACAAATATAGCAAACATTATATGTTGTTAGACTAAATATATTGGAGAGAAAATGCTTCTGTCTTTCTGTCGATCAATAAACTAAATAAGCATTGGGAATCATTTTAGCGAATCGGTTTGTTCGGACCGTTTCGTTTTCATTGAATCAGTTAAAATGATTCACCGATACTTTTTAGTTAAAAGTATTCCACCCGCGCCATTTGTTTCATTTTTTTTTTTTTTTTTTTTTTGTGTCAAGTTGTGATATTGTTGCTCTGTTAGCCAACTGTTAACAGTATAAGCAGCAGTGTTGTTCAGACTTTACATCTTTGCAGTTAAACCAAAAGTTATTTCGCAAACAATCGTTTGGACTGAATCACTATCCAAAAGAACCATTTGTTCGCGAATCGCATGTTAGATATTGATCAGTCCAAGGCGGGAACTAGTTGGACTAGTAAAATCACATTTTTTGCAGTCACTTCAAGTTTTGGCTGAACATAATGCAATGCATCATCCGTGCTTCAGAGACTGACAGAACAAGAGAAACTGGTCGATCTGAAATACCAGTGTCAAGGTTAACATTCATTCAAGCTTCATGCAAAAGGGAATTTAGTGCCCAAATGCAACATATTATGCAAGTCATACTTTGCTGCATATTGGCAATAGTGAGAGATTCTGTAAAGAAAAATGGTTTCTGTCAGGTGATCTCCAAACTCATATAGGAAAGAGTCGGAGCAGTTAACTTGGCAAACTGAAAAAAGTATTGAATAAAAGGGTGTCAATAATTGTGGCCAACGTTTATTAGAGAAAAACATTTATTTCATAATGAGATGTTCCCCAAATTTTGTTTTACTTTTTTTTTTCTTTAATAAAAGATCAAAAGGAATAACAATGCGGATTTATTTTCACATGCTTCTTTGTTGAAATTCGCCACAGGTGCTGCATTAAAGGGGTCATCGGATGCCCATTTTCCACAAGTTGATATGATTCTTTAGGGTCTTAATGAAAAGTCTGTAACATAGTTCATAGTTCATCTTTGGCAGTATGGTTCCTTATGGGGGTTCTTGCTCCCAAATTAACTGAACATACAAGAGCTTAAACATTAACCCCCTGGAACCATCAACTTGGAAATACATGACAATTAAGACACTTAATAATGTCTTTAAAAGTGAACAGTGGTGATCGTGTAGATGTGGCAGTGGGACATCTTTCCTGTAGCTTGGTTATGAGGATGAGTGTCTCTCAGCAGTGAGGTCCATGCCAACCGGGACATGAAAGCCTTACTGATCTGAAACAAAGAAGACGACAACCAGAAGGTGCACAGTAATATGCTCATGCTTATAATGGGGAGGGAGGGAGGGTTGCGAGCTGTTTGAGCATGCTTACCGAGCAGTGGTGCCACGTATATATGTCCCGTGTCTAATAGGAGAATGGTAGTGATTGGAGCGATTTGACAGCTGACCGCATCAGCTGGTCGCAGCCTATACCTCCGTGGCCTGACTGAACTAACGCTGTGCTTGATTTTGGTTAAATTTCTCAATGGTAGTGTAAAACAACACCTTTTTTACCTTGTCAAAAACACACCTTTTCAGCTCGATTTGAGAAAGGGGTAAAGATTTGAGCAGATTAAAAAAAAAAAACACTGGGTGGATTTTTATCATTTTAGGGTGGTTGTGTACACACACTGCCGACACACATTTCAGTTCAAACAACTTGTAAAAGTGCATGCAGCATCATATGACCCCTTTAAGGCCCGTTCACATCTATAACGACATCTAGGCCTATATAGCATTCTGACCAGATTCTGACTGTGTGCTTCAGTATCTGGGATGCGCTGAAGATCATGAACAAGTGGAACATACAAACAACAAAATCTCTAAAAACACTTAGCTTCCCAGAAAAAAAAAAAAAAGTTCTAAGAATGTTTAGCTGATGTTCCCGTTATGTTATGAAAACATTATTTCTGAACGTTTAAACATTTTTTTTTAAAATGTGCGAACATCCCATTTTATCATTTTGCAAATATTATGGTTACTTTTGAATAAGTATAGTAACATTCAAAAAACATATAAACGATCAACTAAAACATTTCAGAAATAAAACTTTGACCAAATGTTCTATTAATGTTACTGGAAGGACATTTGTTCATAACTTTGAGAGAACCTTGCCAGAATGTTCCAAGAATGTTCACTGTTAGCTGGGTTTAATCATAACTCAAAGAATCACAATGGGTTCAGACTGCATGTTATCAGGAGGAGCGGGAGGTTCTGCTGAAAGGAGACCAGCGCTGGATAACTGAGCTGCATTACACTTTCCAGGACGACAGTTACCTACGTGTCACTTCACACAGCCGTCTCACTGATTCATGAGACATGAGACAAAACACAGCTTGACCTGTGTTAAAACACCAAGGTTTGCACTTTGATTTGAATCAGAATGTCCTGAACACAAACAGTTGATTATGACTTATTTGATCAGAATATACGATTGCTGATGTCACCACATGACATAACTCAATACTCTACTTATAATGTATAATATTTAATGTTTTTAACAAATTTTGTAACACATTTGTTTAAGAAAATTGTTAATTGTAAATTAAGCCAAGCTAGCTGTTCATAAAAACACGGAAAACATGCTACAAATTAATAAAATAACAGATATTGTACATGCATTTTGTATTTATGTTTGGTGATTTGTTACAAGCATCTTTGGTTTGATGACACTGTACATGTTTGAACTTAGTTCAGCCTGATTCCTGCTGTTATAGTGGCCCTGAACAAAAGGCCTCTCTGAATAGGCCAGGATACGGACATCGATATAAAGCAGACTTTGTTAATGTAGTCTTGACATCTAGATGTCTAGAATACTTATGACATGATGTTGTGTCATGGTGACATTGTCTGTGGAATGGAATGATGCTGTGAAGAAGAATTTCCCTAAGGGGACAATAAAGTCTAGAGTTTTCGTTGCATTTCCACAGGTTTGAGCAGCAGGTGTCGCCAGCATGCAGCGTTTCGAACGCTTTGAATCAGTGAATCATTTTGCAACGCATTTTCTTGTCTTTGCTACTCCTCTGAGGAAGATGTTATTTACTTGTTTTGGCAACAGAGAAATTTTATTCACATTTTTTTGTAACGTTCATCCAATCTCATTTTCTAAGTGACTTTTCTTTCAGTTATAAAGATAGAATATAGGCAAATATAACTTAATTTGTATTTCCTGCTAGCTACATTTTACATACATAAAAAAAATCTGGCTCTAAATCTCTGTTTTCTTTATTCAAAGTTGATGTGGACTAGTTGGCCTATATGCTTACAATTTTTAGTTTCCCAGAACTTTATTTTTTATGGTTTGTTTTTGGTTAGCCAGGAAAGTTTTCTTAACGGAAATAGAACGTTAGCTACTGGATTGTAGAATGTTAATATAATGTTCCCAGAACTTTAGTTTTTGGTATAGCAGGCTGTTGTATTAGTGTAGCTATCCTGTGTGTTTTGACACATTCATAGATGTCTCTGGGCTAAGCCCTGGATATCTACTCACCCTAGAACCGCCCCTGAGTGCAGTTATAGATAATGACATCTCCATGTTGTACAGATGCCAGATTTCAAATATTACATAAATCAAAACCAATTCAAGAGTTTTTCCAAGCAGTTCCCAGACTGAAGCTGCATATGATTTTATAAATTACATTATTATTGTTCCTTTTTGTTTGTTTCAACAACCAGCAATCTATTCTATTCTATTCTATTCTATTCTATTCTATTCTATTCTATTCTGTTGCCCAGGTCAAAACAATAGCTGCAGTTAGTAGTTTGAACGCATGATGTCGCCATTCTCATAATTTTGGCCCCTCATTTCGATAAAACGTGTGCAATGGATTGCTTATTATAACAAAAGAGAGACAAAATGGGAATAGTTTTTAGAGGGAATATTAAATATTTTTAGAGGGAAAATCTTTGGATAGTTTGTGAGGGAGACCCACTTGTTTTCCAAATCTATTAGTTTACACTACATTTGAAACAAAATAACTCAGCGCTTCAGTCTTCTTGAAGGATTCGAATCAGTGTAGGCCTATACCTCACAATTTCAACCGCACTAATTAATCTGCCAGAGAAAATCATATGCTTGCGAATTTTTCTGTGACCACATGTGCAGTTTGAGCCAAGATCATATTCGAATGAATTAATCACAGATTTTCTCACACGAAGGCAGAAAACAGATGATTGGCAGTGCTGAGTTCGATGTGAAAGGGGAACCGGGCTGCTCTGTAACAGCGTACACTGAGAGTTTCAATAGCAGATTCCTATTTACGTGATTTGAACAACGCTCTGTTTTTTTCCCCTTACAGAGCGGTCACGGGTCTCATTATGACCCCTCCCAGCATCTGACTGTTCGTGATATGGCACTGCCAATGCCTTTTGGGCAGATTTAAACTCCTGCTGTCAGCCCAGAGTCTTTGTCTCTGGCTAAGATGACCCAGTTTCGCGGATGGTATTGTGTTGCAGCCCCAGCCATGTGAGTGTGTATGTGTGTGTGCACGCAGGTCTGTGCTAAGCACGCTTGTTGACAGGTATGATATAGAGTGCATCTGCCCCCTGAGCCCTCTCACACACAGTAGACAATTGAGTGCGAGATCGTAATGGGAGCGGGGCCCTGAGGGCCTGGCCGTGGGGCTGGGAGGGCCGCGGCTCCTGTGTCATGGTTAGGCTGGTGTCAAGGTTTGAGTTTACGATCAACCCCCAGTCTTTCTCTTTCTCTCCACACACACACTCAGCATTACTAAGCCATGTGCCTCACAGATCTCTGAGATTTCTCCCTTGAGGCCAATCCCTCGTAATCAAAATTAATTGCCTGTCCTTGAAACTGTAATCGGGTTTCACTTTTGAGCTCCACAGACTCATACACAGTATTTCATGTACATTGTGATTATTGTCAGTTTAACACCAACACTGGATGCTCACATGAATGCAAATGTTTTACAAAGTTTTACAAAACTTGTAAAGAGCATGATTTGGTAGCATGGTGATATTTGATAACATGATGAAACAGATTTATCTTTACAAAAAATCTAACCAGGTCATATTTCTCCCCATTGAAAAAATTGTAAAATGTACTATATATGTGTGTGTGTGTGTGTGTGTGGTACAGTTGACAGGAAAATACTATTTCTACTTCCTACTTCAAAACTTGTGTTTCTTGCTGTTTCATTGTAATTTATTGTGAAATTTACTAGCAATTTCTGAGTGACACACACACACACATAAAAATTGTATAATAAAATATTATAATTAAGTATTATATATATATATATATATATATATATATATATATATATATATATATGTTTAATAATTGTATTATATATATATACATTTTCTTTCTTTTTCATTTATATATTAAATTGAATTTTTTAATACAATTTCTACAATCAAATTTTTTTTGTTAGTTTTAATAACATGCATCTATTATATAATTATATAGGTACCCCTAAACATATACTATATTTAGGGGCCTGTATCACCCCAATTTCACCTCACCTAAAATTATGCTATTGAATCAAATATTTACATTCTTTTAAGTAATGATTCCAACATTTTCTGTTTAAATTCTGCTGTTTTGATTAGATTTTCTTAATTATTGTTCCTCTTGTTGAGATGTGTTTTTCCCTTATAACCCCCTTTGTTTTTTTTGATTTTCTAAATTAGGACTTGAATTATCTGCTGTGCAAACACAGCTTTGCGGTCCATTTCCTCCAGACTGGTTTAAGACTGTGTCAACATTAGCAGTCAACTGGTGGATCGTATAACACACAACTGAGAAAGAAGCTTAATTGAAACTTTTAAAATGTTTTTCAATTACTTTGTCACATTTTTCCCACTTCTAGTCTTGCATGATGTCAGACTGGCTCTTTCAGGACTTTAAGTTTGAATTTTCATTGGCGGGTCGCTGTAAACTTACAATGGCCTCATGGCCTGGGGGCTTTTTTTTGTTTAATGTGTGATTGTTTGTGTCTGTTTCCCACTCAAACGTTTAGAATAAATAATCTCCCACCCCCTCTCACTGCTTACTTCTCCCACGGACATGCACACACAGTCCCATTAGCATCTGATTTGATACACATCATGTTAGTAAATGAATGGCAAACTAGTGAGTCCCCCCTGCTAGGCCAATCGATGAAATGCTCCTCAGGTGCAAACATCTCTCCAGGGCCGGTAATCAAACCCCCAACCTCAGTGAACCTCCTTATCAGAGCCATCCTTAATTAAGAGCCATTAACATTCTTTCTCACACCTTCCTTTCAGCCAAGCAGCTCGGCGGGTTCCAGACCCCTTGCTGTCAGGCTTGAATGAGCAATGCGCACATTTATTCACAGGCCGGAGTGCAGCATGCTGGCCCTGAGCCGGATGGTGCCAGATCCCCATCTTGCCTGCACGTGTTGCCCAAAAGGGGTTAGAGAGGCGTTTTATCATGTACATTGTGGGCATGTAATGTTTATTAATGCTTCTTGTTTATTATGCCAGTAAAGCTTCTCACAATATTGCATTTTGACAGATGATGAAGGCCGGCAGTAATGAGTGTCCATTGCTCCGATACAGCTGCTATCGCTTCACAGCACAATACAGCTGGCCTGCTCTAATTACCTCGGCCGTGAGCTGGTCATCTGAGAAAAATGTAAACCATTCAGAAGGAAACAGTGAGACGGCTTCAGAGTGAGTTATTGATAATGTGGCGTGTAGCACTTCATCTGGAGTTCACGCTGCTTCCTGCAAATAAATTCATCTGGAGTCAAGTGCATAGGGTGCGTTTGCATGGAGCATGTAACCCAGCCATATAGGTCTCAGTTTCATTATAATTGATTATGCACACATGGCTATTTCTAATAGACCAATAATATAATTGGTAGTGATTTTAATGGAAATGCATGTTAAAATGCATCAGTGAGCTGGTTAATTCACTATACAGTCAATTAAATATGTTATCTTTAAGAAGACAGCAATTTATAATGCTAAAAATGCTTAAAAATACATTTATGTATTTAATTTATGTGTATGTTAAAAATGTATTATATTTAGCATAAAGAGACTTTATTCTATTTTTAGAACAAGATTTTGAGCCCAATCCCATTTTAAATTTTTTCCAATGCAAAAAAACCTCATTCTCATTATTACATGTAAAAAAAAAAAATAATAATAATAATAATAATAATTTCAAATTGTAAATTTTGTATATATCATGATAGAATTTGTTGTACTGACTCTAATTTATATTGATATTTATTTTTAAAATATATTGTGCCTGAACTAAATGATTCTTGTATTACCTGCAAAGCAAAACTGGATATTAAGACTTATTTTCAGAGAATGCATTGTGAATATAAATCTAATAGTTTTTGTTCCACTGGCAGATTAGTTGTTCAGCTCTGTAATCAGACAGAATCAGAGGTCACTGAGGAGGCCATGACTGTATCACACAGTTTTGATGTGCACCCCTGAGGCGTGAATTTAACCTCGATTCACTCTGACACATTTCACAGGGGACTTTTACAACCTGTGGGTTGTGGTGGTCTAAAAGACGTTGTTTGCTTTGACTGTGGTTAGCACAGTCCCCACAGTGTTTAATGCTCTATTTGGTGTGCTGAGAAGAGGCTTTTTTGTTAGGGTGACTGCTTTATTACAGTGAGAGTACTTCATTTCCTTTCCACACTAGGCTGGCCAAAACAGAAGCAAACTGATGGCATGCTAAAACTAAACACCTCAGATAACACCTCTACTGTCCACGTGTCCTAAATGAGAGAAATGTGAGATAAATGTTAAAAATGTAATTTTAATGGAAAATAATGTAAAAGTACTACAGTCATTTGGTTAGCTTATCATATAAACAGTAAAAGATGATATTAAATTTAACAGTAAAACAATTTTACAGCTTAATAGGTACAACATAATAGATAATTATCATAAATTTAATTGTCAAATAAACTTTTTGCATTTATCATATATAATTTTTTATAATTTATATTATTTTATATTTAAAAAATTAATTTGCATTATTTATATATTAAAATAAAATGTTATTAATAAAATAATATGCCATTTAATAGTGTTTAATCAGGCTTTTGATTTTATTTATTTTTTTCATTTTGTAAGTAAAAAAGCTATGTTGTTATACTATGTGCTCATTATGGTGGTTATCAGTATTCTTTAAAGTAAAGACATTGTATTCATTTTTAACGGAGAATTTCTGCCAACCACAGAAGCCATTTGTTTTGCTTTTTTTTTTTTTTTTTACTTAATATTCACACAAGTTTTTATTATTATTATTATTATTATTATTATTATGTAATTTTCTGTAATAGTATGGTAGTTTTTAAAAACATTAAATTATATTTTATATTATATATTTTAAATCAAATTGTTAAAATTAAATCTGGCTTTTGATTTGTTTTTTGTAAGTGAAAAAGCCATATTCTGTTATGTATTTATTATTATGTTTATTGCTAGTAAATTTCACAAATAATTACAAAGAAACATCAAGCACACATTGAATTAAACGTGATATTCTGAAGTACAAATATTGAAATAGTATTTTCTTATAAAACATACTCCAATCTGTGTTATTTCTGAAATAATTTTTTTCAGTGATCAGCCATTTTTTTCCTTTACATAATATTTGCTGGATTTTTACCGTAATAATATTTGTCTTACTGTAAGATTTTTTTTTTTTTTTTTATAGATACTTGAGAATACCATCAAATATCAAATTCAATGGTGTTCATTAAATAGTATTAATAGTTACTTCAGATTCTTTATATTGTGAAAAGGTAATTATGCAGTCATATTTAGACTTAGGAAAGAAAAGGGCTGACTCATAATTTTGGTGTAATGTGGTTCTGGTTAGTGATTATTGTCCAGGGGGAGATTTTTTTCCTGGTCTCAGAGGGCATAATCTAATGTGGGGATAAATCAAATCAAGCCTGAAGTGTGCTGGTGGTCAGACCTCTCGTCCATTGTTGGACTGAGCCATTGATTCCCCAGGGAGCTCAACATGATGGCAATTAGTCTGAACCCTTCCCCTCCCATCCATTAGTCAGTCCAAACAGCATCCAGCTCAACAGGACTCCTCCGTTCTCTTAATCATTAGCCTCTGATTTAAACAGAAATCAAAGTCAGATCCCACACATCCATTAGACGAGTCTATCTGCTTCTGTTTAGTGTCTGAAATCCACTCTACAGTCTTTCTGGAGAGCAGTTGTTCCTTTACGACATCGTGAGGAACTTACTTGATCTGTGGCTTTCTTCAGGAGATCTGACACAACAAGTGGCCGACGCTATCTGAACAGGTTTATCACACAGCAGCTTCGGCAAGCGCTGTCCAGCTGTTTGAAATACTGTGACACATCCTTCCGCCTCAACCCTTCTCTCGGTTTCCTTGAGGAACAAAAGAGGGATTTCCTTTTGGACTGATATATGGCATGGCTGGAGTGAAACGGCAAGAGTTATAATGGGAGACAGAATGTCTTTGAGCTATATGCTTGTCTCATCACATAAGCCTGCTGACCGCTGACAGAACAAAAACGAGACACAGCGATGGGGATTTATTTCCATTTTTATGCCCTTCAATCTATTTCCACCTTGGTGTCCGGCTGATTACAGATTACATGATAAAATTGTAGTTAATAAAGTAATCTAGGTTACTCATTTTAGATAATGTATTCTGACTACTTTTTAGATTACTTATTACCTAACTTGTTTTAAACATACCATTAAATGTCCCACGCTGACATAAAAAAGCAGAAAGAAAATATATTTCATTCTTTGATATCAACGTCATGAAATGCATTAAACATTATATTACTCCAGGGTTTCCCAAACTGGTTAATGAAAAAAAGCTAATAATTAATGAAATCATAAAAATTTAAAATAAATAAATAAATCCATGAATACATTATTTTAAAATAAAAACTAAATAAAACACTTGAACACTAAAAATATTAAAAAAATAAATTACAAATACACTAGAAATATTTCATTTGCTTACCTGCATATTCTAGTATTCATATTCATATTTAGTCTTCTAAATATTTTTTGTCAAAGGGGTTTGGCTGGTAATATGTTTACTTGAACAAACATTAATAAACATGAAAGCAGCAATGACATTACACATCCAAAATTAAAAAAAAAAAATTGTGCGCACAATTTATGAATCGATGGAACGAATTAGTAAATCATGCGCACAAATTCTAAATCGAGGGAACAAATTAGTAAATCGGGCACACAATTTATAAATTGAGGGAACTAATTAGTAAATCGTACACACAAATTCTAAATCGAGGGAACAAATTAGTAAATTGTGCGCACGATTTATGAATCGAGGGAACTAATTAGTAAATCGTACACGCAATTTATAAATCGAGGGAACTAATTAGTAAATCGCACACACAATTTCTAAATCAAGGGAATGATTAGTAAATTGTGCGCACGATTTATAAATCGAGGGAACTAATTAGTAAATCGTACACACAATTTATAAATCGAGGGAACTAATTAGTAAATCGTACACACAATTTATAAATCGAGGGAACTAATTAGTAAATCGTACACACAATTTCTAAATCGAGGGAATGATTAGTAAATTGTGCGCACGATTTATGAATCGAGGGAACTAATTAGTAAATCGTACACACAATTTCTAAATCGAGGGAACGAATTAGTAAATCGGGCGCACAATTTATAAATCGAGGGAATGAATTAGTAAATCGTACACACAATTTATAAATCGAGGGAACGAATTAGTAAATCGGGCACACAATTTATAAATCGAGGGAACGAATTAGTAAATCGTACACACAATTTATAAATCGAGGGAACTAATTAGTAAATTGTACACACAATTTCTAAATCAAGGGAATGATTAGTAAATTGTGCGCACGATTTATAAATCGAGGGAACTAATTAGTAAATCGTACACACAATTTATAAATCGAGGGAACTAATTAGTAAATCGTACACACAATTTCTAAATCGAGGGAATGATTAGTAAATTGTGTGCACGATTTATGAATCGAGGGAACTAATTAGTAAATCGTACACACAATTTCTAAATCGAGGGAACGAATTAGTAAATCGGGCGCACAATTTATAAATCGAGGGAACGAATTAGTAAATCGTACACACAATTTATAAATCGAGGGAACGAATTAGTAAATCGTACACACAATTTATAAATCGAGGGAACGAATTAGTAAATCGTACACACAATTTCTAAATCGAGGGAACGAATTAGTAAATCGGGCGCACAATTTATAAATCGAGGGAACGAATTAGTAAATCGTACACACAATTTATAAATCGAGGGAACGAATTAGTAAATCGGGCGCACAATTTATGAATCGATGGAACGAATTAGTAAATCATGCGCACAAATTCTAAATCGAGGGAACAAATTAGTAAATCGTACACACAAATTCTAAATCGAGGGAACAAATTAGTAAATTGTGCGCACGATTTATGAATCGAGGGAACTAATTAGTAAATCGTACACGCAATTTATAAATCGAGGGAACTAATTTGTAAATCGTACACACAATTTATAAATCGAGGGAACTAATTAGTAAATTGTACACACAATTTCTAAATCACGGGAATGATTAGTAAATTGTGCGCACGATTTATAAATCGAGGGAACTAATTAGTAAATCGTACACACAATTTATAAATCGAGGGAACTAATTAGTAAATCGTACACACAATTTCTAAATCGAGGGAATGATTAGTAAATTGTGCGCACGATTTATGAATCGAGGGAACGAATTAGTAAATCGTACACACAATTTATAAATCGAGGGAACGAATTAGTAAATCGTACACACAATTTATAAATCGAGGGAACGAATTAGTAAATCGGGCGCACAATTTATAAATCGAGGGAACTAAATAGTAAATCGTGCACACAATTTAACCAACAATTTTTTTCCTGCATGCCATGTGCAGGGCTCCGCTAATTGGTATGACACGCAGTAGTATTTTTAGAAATTATAAAAAAAAGAAAAAAAAATTTGAAAAAGAGAAAAAAGAAGATTTAGGGACAATCATTAAATTATGAATAATTTGTTACCATTGTGCAAATAATATATTATCATGTAATCCATAAAAAGTTACTTCCGATTATAAGTCATATAAAATGTAATTTAATCTAGTTAAATTTTGGAATCTGATTACATAATCCAGATTACATGTAATCAGTTACTATCCAGCACTGATAGAATGAGATCATCCAGTTCGTAATCTAATTGTATGATTCAATCTCGTATCCCAAAGGCCCTGAAAAAATGAAAAGCCTTGTGAATGGTTTAGACATTCCTTGTTCACTGTAGACCCAATGGAAGAGCTGAATACACACACAAAGAGCCCACGGAGCTCATGGGGCCCCATCCTCCCCCAAACTCAGGCGTCTTTACCAACTGCTACAGTCCACATAATTTCAATCTGGTTTTCACTTCCTGTTTGCGAGGGGTGGGCAGTCATCACACAGACACTAGTTTTTACACTAACAGGCTCATAAATATTGTCAAGGGAACTGATGCAAATATTTTGCTAGACAGATGTCATTTATTAGGATTAATATTTGCCCGCCATCAGTTTACATGTCAACTGCAGTGATGCTAATAGTATGAAATACGTCTGTTGGAGTCTGTCTTGGAGAAAGTTAGTCATAATTTCAGATTAATTGGATAGATTTGGTTACATGTTTACATGTGTTGGAGATTTAAGATCAATATGTAGATTTTTATTTTATTTTAGAGTATTGCTATGCTGTCGCTAAGGCATTCTGAGTGGTTTAAGTGTGTTCCTGTTGCCTTCTGAGTGGTTGTAGTGCATTGCTATGCTGTTACTAAGGTGTTCTGAGTGGTTTAGTGTACTGCTATTGGCTAGTTGCATGTGGCCACCATGTTGGATTTCCGATCAGCGAGAGTGGGTAAAGATACTTCCTTACTTTTCCTAAACGCTAGTGCTGAGAGCTGAACTCATTGTGCGTACACATACACAATGTATTTTTCCTTAGCAGTTATGTAAATGTACAAGTTATTGTAAATACATAAATAGGCTAAATAACTTTTCAAAACAATCAAATTAGCAAATTTGAAAAAATTGTAAAAAAAATAAAAATAAAATTGTAATGCCCTATCAGTTCAGCTACAGGAATCAGCCCCAAGAACCATCCAGTCTAATCGCTTTTAAAAAGTTTGTAACTAGTTTCAAATACATTACGGTAAATAATATATTTACATTTGTGGCAGAAGGACAACGTATATATTCCATTTTTCTGATAATTTTACTTAAACTCGACTCAAAAAGTTTGTTTGAGTCATCTCTCTGTAAGTGCCACGAGTTTAGCCCACTGGAACGTAAGGTCAGCAAATGGAGAGGAAGGGATATGACTATGACCTCCGCTGGGATAAACGGGGAAACAGAGGGTTTGTATTTATATACAATGGGCACTCAGCAGCCACTGTACACTGGGACTGAGAGCTTTCACCACTGCCTGGGGTTAAAGGTTAATAGCCTCTTGGAGTTTCATTCATAGAGCACAGGTGAGAGGTCACAATAGGGAGATGAAGACAAACAGGTCCAAGGTTTCAGTAAATTCAGATAGTTTTAAATTAGAAAGGAATTACCTGTGCTTTAATAGGCATTTGTAGGTGTGTACATTCAAGTTTTTATTATTTTACAACCAGTGCTGAGCAGATTACTTACAAATTGTAGTTTATTACTGATTACAGATTACATGATGAAATTTGCAGTTAGTAAAACATAAAAAAACTGTAATCTGATTATGAGCATTTTAAAATGTAATTTAATCTAACTACGGGTACTTAATTTTTTCGAATGTGATTACGTAATCCAGATTACATGTAATCAATTACTATCCAGCACTTCTTACAACATAGTTTGGTTGTGTTGATTTTAAAGGTCTTTGAAGATGCAATACAGCAGATTTGATCACGGTTATGCTGAACATAAACTGACATACTCTAGCTGTGACTCTTCCATGTGTAACTCTATAGATAATTGTATGCCTAAAGCAAGTTATTATGGGTTTACAATCATATCTCCTATAGCTGTTAAGATTTAATTTGCTGAAATCAACTATAAAAATGTGTGCAGTATAGAAACTGCAAAAGAAATTGTAATGACGCCACTGCGTAGGCTGATCTTAAAATAAGAGCGTTCTGAATTTATTAGTCAATGAACCATGATTAGTCACAATCAGCTGCGTACAGGCTGCATAAAATGGCTAATAATAGTATTTTAATGGTCACATATATTAAAGCTATTGAAAACTGGGCTGTGCCGAGCTAATTATTCAACCTAATTGCAGCCATGTCATGTCAACAAATAAGTCGCTCTTTGCTCTACACCCTTCCTTACTCAGATTTAGAGATTGTTGTCACTATCGATGCCTGCACCTTCCTTTTCATGGAGCAAATGAGTCTACGATAAAGGCTTTGTCTTATATTTGTTTTAAGGAATCTTTTTTTCTCTTCCTTCTGTTTTTAGTCATCAACGAGTGAAACCACAAAGACTTTAATAGCTTCAAAATGTTCCATCAATCATTTTCTTTAGCAGTTGGCTTTGAGTCTAGGTTAATGTCACTGCCTGTTTTGGTATGTGGTTACCCTCCCTATTTGGATGCACTTTTTGTGTCACAGCGAGCGAATTACTCAATGTAACATTCCAGATGTGAGTTTTGTCAAAATTTCCATATGCCTGTATGCTTCCAGTGCCTAAAACTCACACGGATTTGACACTTTGGCTCTCAAGATATACGACCGCCGAGAAATTAGCACAACAGACGCTGTTGAAAAAAATGAATCATTGCTGCTAAACTGCATGATGCCTGTAACTGGAAAAATGCAAAGATGTAGCGTTGATTCTGAGATTCTGTGTTATGAAGGGGGGATGTATGGTGTTGCACATTTTATCTGATCTATAAATGCTCATTGGGGCCCTTGAAACTCAACATTATTGGACTTCATGTGCAAAATATATTAATAAGTTCTACTTATTTTCGGCCCCCGTTCGTGTTTGTGTATTGAAGTTGCGATAAACAAGAAGTAGCGACAGATGTTTTCTTCCATATTGTGATGCACATCTGGGTGTAACTGTTTGTCGAAAAAGAAGAACGTTGGGCGGGGCTATTGTTTTTATGTATTGATTGTTGATTGGATGTTGAGATGTGGGTGTGGCACACAGTGGAGGCAGGTGAACGTAGGCTTGCAGGGGCGGGGTTTAAGCAGATGAAATTATTGGAGAAGTGTAGTTATGACTTTTTTATTAAAACATGCATT
This sequence comes from Cyprinus carpio, assembly GCF_018340385.1. Lineage (NCBI taxonomy): Eukaryota > Metazoa > Chordata > Actinopteri > Cypriniformes > Cyprinidae > Cyprinus > Cyprinus carpio. The sequence continues at coordinate 15,964,912 of NC_056581.1, read as the reverse complement.
ATGCACTGATTATATGTTCATGATAAGATCTTTAACATGTATTTAGAAAATAGAGAAGTAAATTTTAATTTAGCGCTAATGTGCAGTGCTTTAGCTAGCAATATTCTCAGCTCTATTTAACACAATTTACCATGCTTAAATTGAAATTTTGTGGCTTTTAGTCCATGTTTCTTAGCTTTGATGCTGTCTAAATGCTAGTGTGGTCTTAAAAGTTTTTCGCATTTAATATGTTCATTTACATTTAAAATGTAGCATTTTCCAGGAAAACTGAGCTGAAACGTTTGTGTTTTGTCCTGCTGGTGATTAATATAAAATAAAATGTTATAAGAATACTATTTTTGTGAAAATATTGAAATAAAGTATTATTGAACAAGATTAGAAAAGTGGGCAACTTGATAGGATAGATTTAACAACATTTTGCAGATTTTCCCCTAAAATGTGTGGGAAAATGTCTATCATGCATGCTATTCCTATCTCACAGACACTGGAAAACAACCCAGAATATGAAAATCTCCTCGCCAAACCAGGAAAATTATGTCATTATGATGCTGTACAAATTAATCATCGCATGTTATTCCGTCTCCTCATAGGCTGCAGAAAGATTGTGAGGAAAAAAATACTCTAAAGGATTAGCATTCTCTTCTCACCATGTTTCTAGGCAGCTGTGGGTTTGTGTTAAAGCACCTAACTGCAGCTGCATTAGCTGTGCATGGATCCTCTGAGTTAATACAAGTACAGAAATGTCCAAAATAATATGAAACAGAATGTGCGCTTGACTTGCATACCTTAATGGTTCCTTAAAACACAGATCCATACCTTTGATTAGATGTTACTCAACTAAGTTTGTGATTAGCACACACTTCAGATATGTCATACTATCAGCACTGTTTGTCTCTTGAACAGGAAAATCTGCAAACACATTTGATCAGGTGTAGTTAATGATTCTCGCCCCAGACCTGAGTAGGGCGATCTGTTTGCAGCTTTGGTTAAGATCAATGCTCTGAAATTGTCAGGCATAAGGACTCCACATGTGGTGCTTTTGCAATATTTGTGTAATGTTGTGGCAACATGAATATGCCTGAAGAGCATTATTTGAATGTCAAGTGTCGGATGCATGGTGCCAATCTGTCTAGAGATGGATCTCATGCTAGAGAACATTATTTTCCCAGTGGGGCACATGCGATGATAACCAATCAGATCTGCTCTGGTGTTGCATATATTAATGTACTGTTGGGATTGCAAAATGTCATCTGTTCTAATCTGACAAGCATTTGAGAGCTTTGGGGCAATTTAAATCAAGAAATATGTTACAAATTCCCTAGTACTTAACATAATAAATCAAGCATTGTTGTCTTGATACATTATGCATGGCTGTAAGCTGAGTGGTTGCTCTAATATAATTCATGAGTCTTTTTCAGAATCGGTTCTATTTTTTTAATTTTTGGTTCAGTTAATGATTCTCAAATGTGCATTGTTAAGATAATTAAACACTCTGACATTGATTCCTGCAAAACTTATTCACAGCCCTACAACACCTTTGTTTTTTTTTTTAATTAAAAAACAAAGTGAAACTAAAAAGTACAAATGTTTATTGAACCAAAAATCTACAGTGCCACCAGTGTAGTCTGATTCCCGAATCAGTGATACTTATAAGCCGGTTCTTTTTACTGAATGAACAAATACAGCAATACCAGTCTGATTCCCGAATGAATGACTCAAATGAATTGGTTATTTTTACTGAATAAAAAACATACTTTGTAACCAGTGTAATCCCTGAACGAATGACTCTTATGATCTGGTACTTTTCAGTGAATTTAAAACATAAAGTGAAACCAGATTTGTCAAATTCCAGAATAAATAACTCTAATGAATTGGTTCTATTTACTGAGTCAAAAACATACAGTGCAACCAGTGTAGTCCGATTCAAGAACAAGTGATTCTTATGAGCAGGCTCTTTTCAGTGATTCAAAAAATACAGCAAAACCAGGCTGACTCTTGAGTGAATGACTCTAATGAATCAGTTCTTTTTACTGAATCAAAAACATATAGCGCAGCTAGTCTGATTCCCAAACGAATGACTCTTGAGCCAGAACCTTTTAGTGAATCAAACACACACAACTAACTAATAAGTGTATTTACTGACTGTTTATATATATATAATTGTTGTTGTTTTTTTATCTGAAAAGAAATGCTATGGAGAGAAACAGTTGAGTAAATAAGAGATAATCTCATTTGTGAAATGCATAATGTTCCTTTCACAACAACAACTGTCGTTTTGTTTCAACCAGAGAAGAGTATTTCAAATTTATGCCACATTTTTATGTGTGCAACGCCCTAATGTTTTAACAGCTAAAAATAAAACAGAACGATGGAAGTCATATTGTGCAGACTGGCTCCGTCTCATTAGAGTTTTTACTAGTGCCTGTACAGAAATGCTGAAATAATGTTCATGTCTCCTCCAAGCCCAGAAATGTGCTGCGGTGTGAACAGAAGGGGGCTTTTCATGGATGCTTAATGTACATAGCATTGGAGTTTTATTTTGGTGTATTTTTTTTATGAGCTACCACATGAACATAATGCAGGAATAGTCAAAATAACCTGGATTTTTAATGCAATCTTATCTAATTTTTCCTAACAATTATATAAATGGACTTAATCAGATTTTAACCTCATTATTTTCCACAGTTACGCTAAACAGACAACCATCGGTTGTAAGCAGCCATAATATCTGGATAATGGATGTTGAAGGCAAACACATCTGTTGAATCAGGGCACCTACAGTGCTTCTCTCTTCGCTGGAGAATGTTTCTGTCTACGGCCCAGATGAGGAAAGTCTCCAAGCCACAACATTACATCCATCTCAGGATCTTTAATGAGGATGTCTACCACTGGAGACGCTGGATTCATGTGAGGCCCACATTGGTGAGGACAAAGGGTGAATTCTTCCCCGGCCGAGTGTGGCTAGAGGAAGTAGTGCAGATGCCAGTGGAGATAACTGAGTGTGGGTTTGAGTTTCCACCAGCTGGTCGCACGTACTTCTGCTGTGCACACAACTGTGTGTAATTGAGAGCAGAGTGTGCAAAACGTATTATGCAAATATATTTCTTAATGGCTGCAATGTCTTTTGAATGGCAAATTTTTGAATGAACATTTTGAAATTAAACATTATAAAAGGAAGGGACTTGATAATGTTCAATTCTTTTTAATTACAGTTCTGTCTTATAGAATTTAAATACATTGTTTAATATAACTAAAGTTTAAGTTGTTATATACTGTACATATGTAATTGATAAAAATCTAAATATTTTATTAATATAAAATATTTATAAATATAAATTACAATATTAAAATAATAAATGTAAAAAAAACATTTACATTTAAATTCTATATTTATAACATGTAAATAAAGTTAAATATATATGTACTTTTTAATATTAATGAAATGTATATATAATATATTTACCTTTAATTTTAAAATAAAATAAACTCTAAAATTAAATTATATGTGTATTATTCAAATATATTATTCAACTATATTTTACATTTAAATTCTACATTATATACATGAAGGTATACTGTATATATATATATATATAAAATTTTATATTTACATATTAATTTTATATTTTATAATATATTTATGAAGATAATTTATATTTATAAAAATACATTAATAATTGTTACAATTTCATTTAAATTCTGTATAAAATATTTGAATATATTTAAATATGTAATTCAATATAATTTATATTTGCAAAAATTTATATATAATATACCGTATAATATTTGTAAAATTCAGCTGCGCCTTTGAATTTTAATCCAAAAATTCAGAAAATCTCAGTTCATTCAGAGGTGTTTCTTTCTGAGTGTGATTTTCTGTAACATGTTTCCTATTGGTCAGAAGTACATGTGAAACTCACCAATCAAGACTCTATTTGCTTTCCTAATGCACATTTCAGATCTTATTGTAAAATAAAGTCTTTTTAACCTTTAATCAAAATATATTATATTGTTCTTATTCTGTGACTTTTCAGCTGCCATCACTTTAAATGCATGAGTTTTTGCATAAAATGTAACAAACATCCAATCACACTGCAAATTCTTACATTATTAATCTTTTTTTGTCTATTTGTGCAGTTAAAATGTCTAAAAATCCTTAAAAGAAGTTACTTGACAAGCGACACTTCATAAGATATTAAAGCTTTTTAGCAAATGTGTCTTTACTAATGTAAGTGTATTTTGTCTTATTGCACTGGAAAATTTTGTCACTATTTAATAAATAATATATATTTAATTATATTTAGAGGTACTTTATATTAATATTTAGAGTACTGAATCACATTAAAGTGTCATTAAAAACTCAATAATAAGTTGTTAAATACAATAACAAGTACAAATTACAATATTAAATGCATATATATATATATATATATATATATATATATATATATATATATATATATATATATATATATGTAATATTTGTACTATTGAATATGTAATATAAAATATTTGTAGAAATATTGTATTTATGTTTAGAAACAAAAATTACAATATTACAATTTTAATTAAATTTCAATTATATTTATAATATCTAATATATGTAGTATGTTATACCCACTTTTCATGATGCAGCCAATTTGCAATGAATTAAATAAAGTACCGCCCTATATTTTTTTCTATTGAATATGCTGTTGTATTTGGAAATATGTCATGTTATGAAATTTAAATGGCTTGTGAATGGGGACTCATAATGATTTTAACTAACCTACAATCTTTTGGCTGGCAAACGTTTCTTAGAAAAACGCAGCGTCCATACTTTTGCGACTAATGTTATCAGGGCTCGTGTGTCATTCACAGCCTCTAAACAACTCAAAATAGTATTACCTAAATACTCTTTGATTGCACAAACACCCACATCTTCCTTACAAAGCAGGAAAGTGTCGTAACCATAAAATATTATACTGCAGCATCCGCAGATGGTATGAATATAATTCCCTTTTGCATTCTAGCTGTTTTTGTGTGTTTTACAGCTTTGACTTTTTACATCCTGTCCAGGTGAAACTGCACTCTATTATTTATGGCTCGTATAAAAATGTGCCTGTTCCCACGTGCTGTTGAATGTTTTATTGTGTTAATTATACATTGGGCCAGAGTCTGGAGGCCTGCTTAGAAAAGTGAAGGTAATTATGTCAAAAGGGAGGTTTAACACGTTTGCGAAGGCTTTAGCTCATGCCCAGAACATTTGTTTGTGTGGATTTTGCATGACAGGACATGTCCTGAGTGACAAACAGCTCTCATTGATGGTAATGATGGCTGCTGTGTACACAATGTCTCAATGTGAACTATTGGATCTGTACTTTCAATAGTAGGAATCAATTGTCATTTAAATGTAAAACATAATTGAATAATTTGAAAAATATATTTTAATAATACACATATAATTTAATTTTACTTAAAAACAAATTAACTCTACTGATGTGAAATGCATAATTTTTATGCATCAAATGTATGCTAAAACTCTCTCTCTCTCTCTCTCTCTCTATATATATATATATATATATATATACATACATATACATATATATATATATATATATATATATATATATTACAAAATGTATTTTACCAGGCAAGAAAATAATTAATTTTAATCTAAAAATATATTTTGAGTAAATGCCAAAATGTAGTTTTAAAATATGTAAACAACTGTATTAGAAATGTATTTGGGGTTGTTGTTTTTTTTTGGATTATTGTATATTTTTAAATATTTTTAAAATGTGTCATGGGGCAAGAAAATATTTTAAATCTTAAAATACCTTAATATTGATTTGTATTTAAAATACACATTTTTAATATTTTTTTCATGGGAAACTGTGGGTTAGAGGTTTATTTGAATCAATAACCATTCGTATGAGCAAAATATGTTATGCTTCTCTTAACAAAGAGCACTAGTATACAACTGTATATCATGTGACAGTTCAGATGAAACTGCAAAAGTTGATTATGAATTGTCTGTGACTTACATTCTCAGAACGGGTCACAAAAGATGAAAGCAGAAGAAGCCAGCGGTGAACCCAGGATTGACCTCTCACATGTGCAGAATGAGGGAAAGCTTTGTTTCAGATTGTCTTAAAATAGGAACTAGTTCCTCATTTTTCTCTTGGATTATTCAGAATATAACAGTCAACAGTTTGCTGGTGGGAAACAAATTTTGCGGGCCCTACGAAACCAAGAATCGTCTCACGTCTTTGGTTGATTTAATACAGTGCTGATTCGGCTCATCGCTTCTCATTTTGCCTTGATTACACAACAAAAGGACAGAAATAAGGTGTTAAAACATGAAAGCACACGGATTTTGTGGAACAAAAAAGTAGGGTAGGATGAGAGAGAGAAGAAATGGCAGGTAATGCAATATTCATGCGCACAAGGCAGATTTCCCTTTAGTTCTCATGATTAGAGGAGGGGAATCTTCGCCTGGCCTGTCTTCTTAGAGGATGGATGCATTAATGCCAAGTTGTTATTTTTTTGCTACTTTCAGAGACAAGAGAAGATGTGACTTAATCAAGGAGATGCACTTCTCCTTCCCCTGCTCTTTGATGTAGTGAAAAGACGTCCATGGTTAACCCTGAGTGTGCAGCGGCTGAGCATTTCTCTTTCAAGCCTGAGATGATGAAAGTGATAGTGCCGTGGTGGCGCTGTATCGGGGGGAGTCCAGCTTCTCTCGAAAAAGAGATGTGACCCTGATTGAAATGAGGAACATATTTGATCTTGAAATGAAGTGCTTCTTTGCTTTGCACTAATGCACTCATCTTTGATCACCAAGCGTAATTGATATTACCACTTTGCCTTTAAAGCTCACTGAACGATACGCCAGCATATTGTCCAGAGCATATTGGTGGAAGGATGTTCATTGTATAGGATATTCCCAGATCAGATGAATGAATGAATGAATAAATGAATGAATGATGCATTTATATAGCGCTTTATTGTGTATTGTTGTACACCCAAAGCGCTTGCAAATCATGTGGCGGGGGGGTGTCTCTCCTCAACCACCACCAGCGTGCAGCATCCACTTGGCACCATGTGAAATAGAGCAAACTGTGACAACAAATGCATCCAAATGCACTGTAAAAATAAATTGAAATTTTAAATAAAGATTATTGGGAGCATATGTTTTACAAGAAAATAAGAAATACACAGAACACAGGAACTAGGAGTATTCGTAGGGGATAAGATGCTGGATCGAGGAGAACAGGTATTCAGTCTTTATCAAAATGAGCCCAGTTAATTAGTTTCTTTTTTCATTTTCTTTTTGCAATTATTTGTGAAATGTACTAGTCTGTGTGTACATGTGTGTGTAAAATATTATATTTAAAATATATCCATTATAGGGTTTATACATTTCTTTTTAATTTTTTTTTATATAAATTATATAAATATTATATATATGTGTGTGCACTCAAAAAAATGACTCTTTGGCTGAACATGATTCTTTCATGGACAGTGGTTCCACATGTTTGTACCATGTTATTTGGACATGAATAAATCAAGTTATAAGGACATGTCTACTTTTAGTTGACTTTACTCAATTTGCTTTAGTTTATCCTACATGAAATATCTGAGTAGAGATAATATGTTTAAATCATGTAGAACCACTGTCCATGCAAGTTCAGCCAAAGTGTTAAAATAACATTAGCAAGTAAGATATAACTTTTCTTTACACATATGATGTTAGTTGTTTGCAGTTTAAGGATGTTATTATGTGTAAATCATGCAGTAGCACTCTCATTAAAGTTGCTTTTTTTTAAATTAAGTATTTTAGACTTTCTTTTAACCAGGTCCTCAACCCAACCACAAGCTCCACACTTCACCACAATGGTAACTCGCACAAAATACACCAATATAAAGTCTTTTAAAATGCCCATATAATAGAGCATTAGACATGAAAAAGTCTCCTTATTATCACATTTTACTAAAAACTGCATAAAATAACACTTTATTTCAACATTTTCTCTCCCCATATCCAGTCCTGTGCAAAGCATGATGGGAAGTGTAAAACTTATTTTGAGGTACTTGATTGAAACATGTTCTTTCAAAATGAAAACTTTATGTTAAACCAACGAGTGACAGTTTTAAGTCAGTTTAACATGACACAATCATGTTGAAATGAAAAATAGCCAAAATGGCATTAATTCAACATGAATTGTTCAGGTAAAGTGAACAAAACTGAAAAATCATCATTTTTTTGAGTGTGTGTGTGTTTTATATATATATATATATTATATATATATATATATATATATATATATATATATATATATATATATCCGAATTAACATAAAATATATTATATTTTATACTTATAATATTTATTATTTTATATTATATTTCTTACAGATGTTTGAAAATATATTCATCATTCAGGTACTTCTTTGTAGTTAATTCTTTGTAATTTTTGGTGAAATATAATAGCATTTTCTGAGTGAAAATTGTGTCAAACTACATCCTACCTACCCCATTTTTTTCAGTGTGCATATGAAATAATTTATGTCTATTTTATTTTTTATTTTTTTATGTTGCTTGAGGGTGTTTGGGAGCCGGTATATTATATTCTGGAGTTCTGCCAGTCATTCGAGAATCACAAAACTGTTTAACACGCACCTGTTCCCAGTGCTCGATTTGATTAACCCCTCTCGTTCTATTTATTTGGTTTCAAATCTATTCAAATTTTTGGTTGGATGCAGAGATGGCACTGAAGATGTGTTATTTATCCTTGGCCAACAGAGGGGAAATCTGAGAGTGAAATTCCCATGTCGCTGATAACCACAAAGTCAACATGTCAATAATTCATTGCTCATATGATTTAATATATCAGCGTTTGAATTATTCATTCTCTTGGTTTCTCTCTCTCTCCACCTGACAATCTACATCTGACTCTCCCAGTTACTTTCATATTCATTTCAATCGGATTGGCGCTGAATGATTTATGGATGGCTGACTTGTAAAAGGCCATCCGTGTTGATGGAAAAAACAAACATGGACACAGTATTTGAGTTGCTTTCACCGGCGGCCCCTGGAGAGGAGAGCTGGAGCCAGTGAAGGCTCTGGAAGAGTAGGAGGATATAGAAAACCAAATAAGACTGAAAAATAGAGGTTTAATAGAGTTCAATAGGAGACAAACCTGCAAAGATTGTAGACTGCATGTTCAGATAAAGAGTCATTTGGCTCACAATATAGTCTTAAGCCACCTGTAGGAGACAGAATCCACAGGTGGACCTGGACTGAGACCCCCCTGGTTTAAAAATAAAGGTTTAAAACAATCACTGTTCTAAGTTTGAAAGCCACAGAAGTATATGAAGGTTTATCTCAACCAACAATTAGCTCAACAGTTGTAAATCAGATCAAGTATTGTAAAACTGTATGTTTCTATATGAAGTTTTGTTGTGTATTGCCAACAACCACCTCCTCCCCTGTTTATCCTCCAACATGGAAATTGTCCCGTATTGTAGCCTGCCTGCACAAAACAAGACGTGGGCTGAAGTGGCCTTTGAGTTCCTGCTACATCTGAACAGTTGATTTTTAAAATCAGACTACATCTGAGATCATCTGCTGATCACAAATATTATAAAATAATGTACATTTAAACAATTGATATTGGTAATTATTAATGAGTCTTAATGTGTTTAGATAGATAGATAGATAGATAGATAGATAGATAGATAGATAGATAGATAGATAGATAGATAGATAGATAGATAGATAGATAGATAGATAGATAGATAGATAAAAATATATGCATACGATAGATAGATAGATATGTAATAGTATGTTGCTGTTGTTGTAATGAAGCTTATTTGTTTGAATTCAGGAGCTCTCTGCTTGAGAAGTGTGTACTGTCTCTTTAAGGGGGTTTGTCGCGTGAATAGAGTGTCGGTTTACATCTCAGACTCCTCCTCCTTCATTCTGATGAGGGTGTTCTTCCTTCTGCCCCAGTCCACTTCTATCATTCAGGGATACAAATGTTTCTTTATCCACATTCGAGTCTGTCACCGGAGCTGAATTATCAATATTAAACACACAGTCGGGACCCGTTCGCGCGCCTTTAATCAAACCATGGGATTGACACGCTGACACGGAGATATTTGAGCGTTTGGAAGAGAAACTCTGAAGGACTGAAAACTTTGTATCCACACCTTTGTTTCGCGAAACTTTTTTTTGCATGTCTTTACGTTCTATGTAGGACTATCGGAAGATTCCAGGCACGCGAATGGATATCAAATGATGCCCGTGGACTGTTTTGGAGGTTTATTGCAGTGTGGTTTTGTAGGAAGAAACCCCTATTCCACAACCCACAGGCGTCTGATCTAATCATGGGAAATCTAGGAACGTCTTGTTTTTTCTAGCCTCGGCAAAATCGCGTTTATAAGATTTGGGGTTAGTTCGGATTACAGCTCTCGCTGAGAGAAGAAAGTTTCGTTTTAATCAGACTTTTGGGTTTTTAAAGTGCCAACATGCCTCAGTTAAACGGAGGAGGAGGCGATGACCTGGGAGCAAATGATGAACTTATTTCCTTTAAAGATGAGGGCGAGCAAGAGGAGAAAATATCAGAGAATGTGTCGTCAGAGAGAGATCTGGATGAGGTGAAATCTTCTCTAGTAAACGAGTCCGAGAACAACAGCAGCTCATCAGACTCCGAAGTAAGCAAAAGTGCACTAATGCATGCATGTAAGTGTTAATTAGCCGTGCTAAAACTAAACCGATGCTTTATTTTCCAAATGCAACAAACAGACTGGCGTCCTCGACCCAGACCAGAACTAGAAAGTTACGAGAAACAGAGAGAATACTTTGCGGAAGGTAAATAATAATAATAATAATAATAATAATAATAAAAACAGTTCGATATTTATGTGTTTTGTGTGAGTGATTATGCATAGTAATGACAATTATCCGTTTTCTGTCGCCCCTAAAGCTTTGAGACGACAACAAGATGGAGGATTTTTCAAGGGACCCCCTTACGCTGGTTATCCGTTTCTTATGATCCCAGATATTACGAATCCATACCTTTCCAACGGATCGCTATCTCCCAGCACACGAACGGTATGCCATTTCACTTTAAACGCAACTAACACCTTCATGACGTCACGCCGCACTCCGTAAATTTTTCTGTTGCAAGACGCGCGTTACAAAAGTTCCCTTTGAGTGCGCCATATTCTCTTTTTTGTTTGATACTTGTGTGTTTAGAATCTCTTTTTAAGTATCAAATACTAGTAAATACCCCAGCAAGCTTTGTCTTCCAAAAGTTTGTTAGCACTTGTTGGATCTTGAGCATGCATGTATTAGGAGGCCGTTCTGATGCATTGCACAATAAGTCATTTACTTTGGCTCACCCGAGCACAAAAAAAGCCTTTACTTGCCGCATCCAACGGCACAAAAATTTACTTTTCGCAGTGAGATGTCTGCACAATTAATTTTGTATTATCATAAGAGGCGACAACCTGGAGGCAAGCCCAGGCAGATAGAATTCATCCAGCTTTTGCAAGCTTTTGCATCCAGCTTGGTGTCAGGAATGTCTTTACTCCTTTTTGTTGTTGTGTGATAGTGTGTTACCCGGTCAGAGAGTCGAATTTACGACTGGGCGGCACATAGATATCGAAAGCAGGAGGGTTCTGATTGCATGTGTTTATGGTTTATATCATAAAGACCTTTGAGTTCATTTGAGCCACATCGGGATTTTCTAGATAAGTTCTTCCCCATCAGTGAAACTGTCTTTCAATTAGAGGGCTGTTAGGCGTCTATTGTTATCATTAGTTACTGCTTGATGGCCCTATCGGAGGTCTCTACTGGATGCCCATTATCTTAATGACATCTTCACCTAGGGGGGCAGTTTGGCTACCTGAGCAGCAAGCCCCCACCGAGGTGTTTGAATCGCAGGCAAATTGCTGCATATGTTTGCCTTCCTCCATTTAGCTCCATTGAAGGATATCTGGAGTGTTTTTTTTCACAGTGTTTGCCTGTTGCTTTCTAAAGCCACTGTGTCAATGTATAAGTGATGAGGCATGCGAACGTAGGCTGACATGTCATTGTGGAAGAATTCCAGCAAGCCTGTGGCGATAAACATACGTTCATTGTGTTCATTGTGCTGCTAACTCGGGAGAATGCATGAATCTGTTGGTCATATACTTAGATATTAGATGTTGCATTAGGTTTGCTTGTTTACAGCACAATGGCTTTTTTAACTCGTCAAATGGTGTTAGCCAGAGAATGGTTGCTGTTGCATGAGTGGTTTGACCAAGGAAAACAGGTTACCTTTAACAGCTGTAACAAAGAGCGACTGTGATTCTAGTAGATGAGATGGATAATAACATCTGACTTCTGGCTTGCTTGTGTGTGTTTGTGTGTGTGAGAGCCCGAAGGCAACTGATTCAGCCATGTCTTACTCAGTGTGCAAAAAAAAGGTTGTGTATAGTTTTAGAGTACAAAAGTTTGTGAAGCGCCACTCAGTCTATGAGGAGAAAAAAAAACATGTAATGTTACTGAACCGAAGCTGAAAATTGTTTACAGTAACTGTTGGCACTGGATTTTCAATGTAAACACAACCTGCTGTGCTAAGATTTTTTCAGGGAGCTTTATTTTCTCTCAGGCTTTTTTGTTTCAGTTTGCACGATGAAAAACAAAAACACTAAATGTCTTCTTGTTGAGGGTTTAGCTTCCCTCATCCAGTTATAAAGGACTTTTAGATACTTTTCCTTAACTGAGCTGTCCGACTTTAACAAGGTTTGCTTTGACCCCAGGTTGAAGTTACTTAAGGTTTTATCTTCCACAATGTCCTCTTTTCGCAAATGCTAATGTAGTTTTCAATGTTCCCATCAGTTTAACAGCATTGCTCTTTGTTTGCTAATTATCACTTCCTTATTTAATAATGTTTCTTTATTGATTTAATTATATTCTAGTGAGTGTTAACAGCAGGGTAAAAGTCCAGTGCTTTTGTCTGCAGATTAGTCAATATATTATTGTTAGCCCTGTGAGGCTAATCTTGATTTTTTGTGTGTCTTGATCTTTTTGGTGTGACTGTAATGTTTTGTTTATTAATTTGGACTGTTAAAGTTTGTTAGATACTGTTGCTAACATTTTATGCTAGCTTAATGTAGTGTAGCAAAGCACAGTAGCATGTGAAGCTAACTTAGCAAATACTAACAACGTTTAAGGTCCATTCACACCAAGAATGATAACTATATTAGCGGATTGGCTAATGGATAGATTCTGATTGGCTATGTTTTTATTGTTGATCAACCTGAAAAAACAACAAGTTTGTTAAGGTCTGTTCACACCAAGAACGATAATTATACTGATAGCTATGTTAGCGAATTGGCTCATGGGTGTTTTCTGATAGGCTATCAATGTTTATATTATTCTTCAACTGGAGGAAAAAAAAAAGTTCTGAAAGTGATCCTGAAAATATTGTTACTCTGTGTCATAATTCGCTATTAAATTAGAATTAGAATGCTAAAAAAATTATAGTTAAAAGTTATCATCCTTGGTTCGAACGGACATTTAGGTGCGACAAACAGCTACAGTGGTGAAAAAGCGAGCATTTGAACAATTTTAACACAAAAGCATTGTTGTTGAAGCACTTCGCACTTATGTATCCACTTCCATTGGGGTTGAACCATGCTAACCTGTGATATTAATTCAACTTAAGTGCACTTATTGTACCAAGTAGTACTAGCAATAGTCTTGCGTAGCCAGACCTTCAGGCGTCAGGAATCCATGGCAGCTTTCATTGGTCAAGGCCCGCCCATGAGGCCGTTTGACCAAAACAACCAATCACAGTTCGTTTTGTTCAGCATCACGTTTTGGGGTGTGGAAATGTCGCCACAATAACAGCAAAACTCTCTGATGTATTTTAAATATTCTATGCTGCAAACTTTAAATATTTCACATACTTTTGAAAATCCAGCATTTAGTTGATCCTGATAAGTGCTTGTCGTTACGGTTGTAAACACGGCGGCTTTCTTTTTTCGTGAGGGGGTTTGGCGTCACGGCATCTTTGTTTTCAGGCAGAACGTTAAAGAACGTGACACACACGTCTCCCGGAAATCCTGTATAATTCAACCATTATATAATTCAAAACTCCTGAAGTGTTTCCACTTTTGTGTGCCATGCATCAGACGTTCAGCCAACGGTCTGTGAGCGTTACGTCTGAGGCTGAGACTATGTTAGGGAGTGGGTTTGTGGTCGTTGATTGTGTGGCTGAGATTTGGGTTCACGTCTGCCCTTTTTGACTGGCATTCTCTTCCCCTCCAACTTGCTTCAACTTTTTAAACTCTCTCCTCTACAATGGTATTTTAAGACCTACGAGACAATATAAAGTAAACAGAGGAATTGTCCTTCGTACGAGAGGGCCTCATTTTACATAAACAAACAGTGCTCAGGAGAGTGGCCCTGTCAACAGCCCAAACCTTTTCCACACACTCAGCACTCAGAGACGGGGTGGGGGTAGTTGGCGAGAGAGAAACCAGGCACCCCCCTCCAGCCTGTCCCACCTCCTCGTCTTCAGCTACAGAGGGGACATTGTCCAGGCCTTTAAGTTAAGACAGCATTCCTGTAGTGCAAGACGGTTCAGGAAACCTGTGTGAATGTTTGTACAAATGACCAAATAAACACAGCTTTACAATTTTATCCCGACTTAATGTGTTATGTTTTTTTCTCTTCTGTAAGGATGAACTCAGCAAATCCAAATTAATTTAGAAATATTTCAGTCTCTCTTTTGCTGTGTAGAAGAAGGGTGCGCTATGAATGCTGCGTCTTGTTAGGAGGCCAGGAATTGCATGAGACATAAACCAATTCTCCTTTTTCCCTTTTTAATGTTACTACTTCATCAAGCGACCATTTAAAAACCTTCCCGCCGTTGGACGCATTCCACTGAAGACCCTTTCTGGTTACTTGATTATTGACTGAGATTAAAACCAGAAAGTTCCTTAAAGAAAGAAATGTCAAGCCAAACATTATTTTCCTCCTTTGGTTTTCCACACAAGCCTGGCATCACTTTTTTTGAACAAGGCAAAATAAAGACCTAATTTACAGACGTTCCTCCTGAAAGGAGTGTGGTTTATGAATCTGTACGTGAGGGTGAACTAAAGGGGCTAAAGAAATGCTACAGGAAGTAGATAAAGGAATGCAGGGAGCTGTTCCCAAGGCCGTAACGCAGATCTCTTTCCTGTTGATCATATCATGTCCTGCGCTGGCCACATAAAATCATTCTGAATTTGCTGTATTTTAGTTTTATCTCTTTGGCCAATTATCTTCATATGGCATGGTGTTTACAGTATGGTTTAGATAACAAGAGCGCCGTCATTACACAGTGGTTTTAATTAGTAATGGAGCAGAACTGCTCCATATCTTAATGCATCTGCGATTTATTTTATTATTGCTTTTTACTAATTTCCAATAATTTGCTTGCTATTTATGCTTATACAGTCCTGGAAACAGCAAAAAAATAAATGTATTTGTAAATGAATATTTTGATATATATTAATATTTGTTTTTGTTTATTTTTTATATATATATATATAAAATTTGTATATATGTTATATATATTTATTTAAATGTATATAAATCTTTTATATACATATAACAAATTGTGCATTTTTATTTTATATATATATATATATATATATATATATATATATATATATATATATATATATATATATATATATATATATACATATATATATATATATATATATATATATATATATATATATTATACACATTATTTTTTTTTCTTTTTGTTTTTTAGAGAGAACTGTATGTAAGCAGTTTTTGAAGTTAATAAAATGTTTCAAGATTCAGCAGGGTTATTTGTTTAAATGACCAATGGCATACGACGGAAGCTTTTTAATCATTTTTGCACAGAAATGTCACACTTCACCTTTTAGAAACCGATATTTCTTTTAGTTTGTCTCAAAAAAGAAAGTTATGTTTGAACTACTCAGAATAATAGGTTTTATTTATTTATTCATACCTTGAAAAAGGCTAATGGCTGGAATGTTGGTTTGATGAATAAATAAGCCTAGTTAGCCTAGTTTTGCCACTATATTTTCTTTTTTATATATATCTTGATATATAGGTGTGTGTTTTTTTTTCTCATCATTGTATTCAGGAAACTCTGGGCCATGAAACAATATGATTTCAAGTGTCCGAAGATAAATCAGGAATCTTAAATGGATGCAGTTAGCCTGATCTTTTCGGGACTACTCCATTGGGAGCAAAAATCCTGAGGCAAAAAAGACTGAAGCCTTGTTGGAGTTTCTGTGTTGGTTTTAGTGAGTGTGTGTAAGCCGCTGACGTCATTCTCCATTGATAAGATTGTGCTGGCAGTGGTCAGCGCTCATCAAAACCCACTTCATGTTCGCTTGCAAGTCCTGCAGTGACTTTCACCCCCACCTCCCCATTTTGGTCACAAAAAACGGCGAGCTCTCGTTCAGAGCTGCGTACTGACTTCATGCATCACTCCATGCTAATAAAACTTGATTGTGCCGGGGATAAAGTTTAAGGGGGTGGGGGGGCTTCAGGCTTCATCAGTCTGGTATTTTTAACAGCTGTTTTCAGTTATTACCTCGCAGTCAGAGCTTCCTGGGGCCTCGGGAAGGGGAGAGAGGGAGAGAGCAGGGTGTGGGGGGTAGTTGGGGTAAAGCATTGTGGGAAAGAAACGAAGCAAGCTGTGGGGATGAGGGTGCCAGGTGGGTGAAAAAGTGGGCATGTGTCCAGGAATGTGTGTGTATGCGTCCTGTTGGCTTAGTTGGAGCACATGAACGCTGCGATAATGTGTTATCTCATCACAGCCCTCGACGGTCTCACATGGCCTTGTTGTGCCTGCTGCTTCATGCCAAGCTGAAAAGGCCACGGGAGATCTGATATCAGCAGCATCAGGATTTTCTTGTAGGGTGAGGTGTACTTTCAGCTAATTCCTTATGTGATCAGTTGCTTGTGATATGGTTATCATAGTGCTTTTAATTACTGCTGTCTTTCCCCTCCTAATGTTACCTTTAGCACAAAGAATGCATGTCTTCTGACTTGCGAAACCTGATAAATAAGAGAGTGGCTGATATGGAGTTTTTGAGGGCCGATTCCAACACTGTCATGCTTTGTGAAATTCAGCTTGCGTAGTTAGAAGCACCTGCATTAACACACTATCCTACAGCATGTTTCAGCCTTATTTTATGTAATATTTATAATGCAAAATTTTTTAAGGATGCACAATATATATTGGTATTAGGGATATGCCGGTATCAAATGTTCATGTTGCGATTAATTGCTAATGCTTTTATCACGGTATTATCACGGTATTGTAATTTAGTTTTTGAAAAGTGGCCATAATACAGGTTTAATAACTTTTTTCTAATAACAAAAATAACTGAACATTTAAATACAATAAATCAATACAGAAATACATATAAAGTTAAAAGTTTTACGCAAATTAAAGTGCAAAAGAACTATAAAGATCAGTAGGTACCGCTTTTCAGTAAGACCTCATAAGTTAACCTTAGTTAATGCATTAACATTCACAATGAGCAATAGCTACATTTGCTATAGAAGTTATTAATCTTTGTTAAAAAATACAAGTCTTAGTTCATGTTAGCTCATTAAATAACACAGTTAATGACAACTTTCGATTTTAACAACGTGTTATTAAATATTGGAATACCTAAGATTAATGAATGTTCAGAAGAATTTTTCATTGGCATTTTATGTTAACTAATGTTTCTCATGCGTGCTTGTTTACATCAGAGTGCACACGCGTCTTTCAAGCAGCATACAGCAGTGTTGTGCATTTTGACCAGTTGATGGAAAAAGTATTCTTAAATTGCTTTCCAAATTCAGAATAAGTTGTAATATATAATTATTCACGGTCTTTAGAAGTGCCCACGATAACAATATTGTGCATATTCATTACCGTGATATATCGCATTACCGAATACCGGCACATGTTTAATTGGTATCATATTGGTTATTGTTTTATATTATATATGTATATTGGCCAATATTATGAATTTAATATTGCATGCTCATGTGTCTTTTTACATTTTGATTACCATCATCTAAAGCTAATTTAAAGTTAATTTTAAAAAATACTAAAAATTTAATAAGTGTTAAATGTAATCTTTAACAAATCTCAAAATAAATACCCATTTTAATACTGTGCATTATAATGTGTGATATTTAAATTCCTAAATTCACTTGAAGCATTTAAATATTGATTTAAGTGTTTTATTTTTTTAATTTATTATCACCTTAAATGTCGTATATGTCTTATATTGAATGGAATTTTAATTTCTGAAATGTATTGTATAGGCCATGATATGGAAGAATCATGGTTTTATCAGAATTGGGCATTTTAATATCAGTGCTTCTCTGTTATTATCCATTGACGATGCTTATTGGTAGATGGACCTGCCACTAAAGTGTCGAAATTTTAGGAATTTACTAGTATCGACTTGCAGCAAAAAAAAGTGCAGTATCTTCAAAACCCTGTTAAGCCCACAAATAATTGTCCAAGCACTGAAGGGCGTTGCTGGCATTAGCAGTGAGTGTATGTATTATTGTCATGGTGTCAGCCGTAAGCTTTGCCCATGTTGTGCACCTTTCCCCGTCTTAAAGAGTCATCGGTGGAGAAGCTTTTTGTGGGCAGGGGCTTGGGGGTGGGCAGGCAGCCCCGATTCTCGTGTGAAATGAGGGATGTTCTATAGTGACTCTTGGCCGAGGCGGCTGGGAGTGTATGGGAGCTTTTATGAATAGGGGCCTTTCAGTCTTTCAGTATGGCTCTGAAAGGCTGAACAAAAGCCTAGAGGGTGGCGACTGAGAGCTACACGGTAGATCCACAAAACACTTCACTTTGCAGCGGCGTAGTCGTAATCCCTAAGACATCAGCCATTCCAAACGAACGCATTCAAGAAATGTCACGTAAACAAAGTGGACGGCTGACAAATCTTCGACAAGTTTAACGCCATAATTGGCGTTCAATTGGCCTGGCTTATGGTTGTCAAAATGCTGGATTTGTTGTCCGTCTGGGAGTCTTATTCAAACTATGGCTGCTGAAATTATGTGGGACGTTATTTCCCTGTATCCTAAATGGAGATGGGTCATTTTTCCATGCGTTTGACAGTGAGATACATCTTCACATTGTTTCAGTTAGGGGTGAGAGGTCAAGGTTCACAGCCTGTTGACGTGACTCACAGTTGAGTGGGCACTAAAGTTCCCAGATTCCCGTAGGGTGGTCGTCGATGCACTCCGGGCCTGGCAGCTTTTACTCTCCCCTTCCCTGCTAAACTCTCCATTACGATTTGCTCAGAGCTGTCAGACAACATGTGGCATAAAAAACAGCCTCACACACCCTGCCGTTCACTTCCTCTCAAAAACGATGGTCTGTGGCATAATGATTAATTGGAAAAGAAGAACAAAAAAACCTTGCTCCAATTCTTTTTACTCCAGACATTCATTGGGCCGCCACAGTCTGGCTCATTCAGATTGGTGGAGTGGAAGTGACATAACTGCTGGCACAAAAGAGCAACCTTGTGATTGGAGGAGAATGCGCATTGTGTGCCGTTGGGGGGTCCATCATAGACACGACGCTTCTACAGCTCTCACCCTGACCACAAGGTTGAGAGCGGCTCCATTGTCACATGACATGTTCACACTGGACCACAAGCTTTTGTGTGTGTGTGCGCGCTTTTTTGTTTGTTCGTGAGAGTGTATGTCTTATCCAGCTGGGCCTTGTCGGTCAGGGCATGGGCCGCCCCTCCCCGCGCACAGCTGCAGTTTGGACCCAGAGGCGCAGTTGAGGGCTTGTGAAAACCCCCTGAGCCTTCCTCATTTCTCCAGATGAGTACCTCATTGTAATTGACTGAACAGGAGTGCACTTATTTTTTTTCTTTTCTGGACTTTTCTCTGTTTTTCGCTTTCTTATAAACTCTTCAAAATTGACTACTATTTCAACAGTTACAAGTCCTATTGAGTTTAAGCTGACAGCATTGTTCAGAAGTTAGGGGATATAACCATTGTTTCCAGCGTAACTGTAGGCTTCAAACAGATTTTCCCATTCTGTAATATTTCCAAGGTTTTCTTTAAGGTTTGTCAAAAATTACATGTTAGTTTTGTAGTTAATCAAAACTCATACTCCTCTTTGGGTTTTCAGCAGTTGTAATGGTTACCACGAGCTCCCAGATAGTGTTGGGTGAAATGTTGGAAAAGTTATAACTTTTCCAACAGCTACGTCCTCTAATTGTTAGAACTTTGGTAACTTTTCCAATAGTTACATAGTCTAACTGTCAAAACTTTGGTAAATTTTGTAGCAGTTATATCTTCTTACCAAAAATCGTTAAGAGAAGGAACTGTCGGAAAGGTATTTACTTTTGACAAGTAATCCAAATTGGAGAACGAGTTTTCATTGACTACAATGTCACGCAAATTATGGGATGTAAGTGTTTGAAAGTTTTGAGGGTGGACTGTAGGAAATGTTTTCAGCCTTTAACTTGTCCAACAGTAGTGACCCCTGACTTTGTTGATGCTGCACACAACCAAAACTTGGGTCATTTTGGGTTTCTTACAGACTTGTTGAAAGTGGTGACCTTTCCCAAGAGTTATGTCCTCTACCTTTGTTGACGTTGTACCCCTCCGTTAGTGGAAATTAGTGACATGGCAGTTGCAGTGGTTAACAAGATCAACAAGTTCGTAAGAAACTCAATATGGAGAATGAGTTTTGGTTGATGTAAAATGAGAAGTTGAGAGACGCAACTCTTGACATTGTCATCAACCACAACTCTTCCTCCATTTAGTGGAATTCATGACACTTCTGATCAATATTCATGTTTTTAATTCACGACCCAGGCGCCAGTTAGCACGTTGCTTAGGTTTATACTGTTCACTTGCGATTGTAAACAATTCCTAGCATCACATCTCGCTCTCTCTGAAACACTCCCATAGTTTGTCACAGCCAATGTTGATGGTGCGTTCCCCTAGCCGCCCAGCTCCTAGACCCAACCTCGTGAAAAACCACACAAACACACTGTGTGTACTTTAGAGCTGGTTACAGCTGCGAGCAGTGAAATCTGGATTGTGTTAGCCCATGCACTGTGATTTATAAATTGTTTCTCAGGCCATAAATTCCCACTATAATTGCACTCCAAGCCCCCTTCCACTCTCCTCACTCTTTTTCTCCCCCTTTTTTCCCTCTCCGTCTTTCACTCCTTCGCCTCCTGCGCTTCGGCGGTACGTGGTCCGGCACTAATTGTTTGCAGAAGGGAACTGGTTTGACAAGACAGAAAGTTTTTGAAATTAGGCAGGGCGGTCACAGTTGTGAGTCAGGGCCAGGTACGGTGTGTCATGCCTCCATATCGCCCCCCCTGGACTGTTATTGCACAATAACAGTTGTTAATGGTCTAAAGATAACGCTTCAGTCATTTAGTGCAATTTACCAAAAAATCTGCATTATTTCCTCTCCTGCATTAAATTGCAGAGGTTTTTTTTTTTTCCGAAATTCACTCCCCCAGGCCTCTCTGTGGTAGATTCCAGTTTTATACTTAACAGCCAACAGGTTATAAAAAATAACCCTGTTTATTTGTTGTGCCTCAAGTTCTCCATATGGAGGAAAAGCTTGTCAACAAATCCACTTTAAACGGACAAACTGCAGTGGCTGCTTTATGAAGACTTTCCAGTTCTTTTGCAATCAGGTGACATGATTTTTTTGCTCTTTTGACGCCTGTTAGACGTCCGTTATAGGAGGGGTATATCGGGGAAGGGGTGAAGTTTGAGTTAGTGTGTGTGCTGGGGGGAGCGAGTCCACCAAGAGAACACAATAAGCTCTTTGTCTTCATTATGCACTCAGCATTTGGGAAAAGGATGAAGGTTTCTTTATTTTATTTTATCTTCAACTGTCTTTAGAACCAATGCACCATATTTGGATCTCTGATTTTCGATGCATATGCTATGCATAATTTAGTCAGTTTATTCAAATACTTACAGCCTGCATTGTTGTTGGTCAGTTTATTTATATTATTATTATTGAAAAATATAGTTATCATAAGTTGGCTGCCAACAAAGTTGAAGATTGCTATAGCAAGCATTTTTGGGTTATAAAGTGGCTTTGTTATCCCTCTTGGCTGCTTATGGGTTAACAAGCCCAGGCTGTTCATCGTAAACCTGGGTATAGTTTGGACTGCAGTGTTGTAACCAGACACTGAAATACTGGAAACCGCATAACTGACTTGTAATTGACTTTAAGGAGGGTGGCTGCATTTCGCCTTTGCAGAAAAACAGAGCTCCCAACAGACAGCTTATTACTTTCCCGTGGTCATAATTATGTGTTGGGTTTTATTTGACCTACTGTTTTGTCCTGCGCCACAATAACACTCTTATTCCTCATGTTGTTAAAGTTTGTTTGTGCTTTTCTCTGCAAATAATTAAAAAGAGATCAATGTAGTATGCATTTCTGAAGTATATTTCGTGAAAAATTTTGTTGTAAGTTTTTTTTTTTTTTTTTTTCTCTCTCTTTGGGATACAGAAACTGAAGGTGTCTACCAAAGGTAGTTCCTTTTTGTCTTCTGCAACAAGATGGTTGGTGTATGCAAACTTGGTCTCTGTTGCCATCCCTAAATGGGCCACATTGCCATGGTAACCCCTGGTCTCCGGATGGCTGACCTCTGAACCAGTTCTTTAAGTAGGCAGTGAATGGAAGGAGTAGTGTTATCAGTGAGGTCACAATAGTATCCATGGGAACTCGGAGAGCAACTGTCAGTCATGAGTCTTTCCTGTTGAAGCTGAAGCCCGATTCTGTGTGGAAGCCACTGGCTTGATGAAAAGAGGCACTTTATCACAGCTAATGTAGGCAGGTCAGCCAGCGCCACTGAACTACGGGAACAAACCACAAATAAGTGCTTCATTGCATTAGGATGATTTGTGCTTGGATTGGTTTTAAAAGTGATTTTGTAGGGATGCACTGAATTTCGACCTAAATTTTCAATACCAAGAGCAGATAATTTAACGGATTATAAATGGCATAAAAAATAGGATGCTGTTTATATTCTACACTTTTTAAGAGTTGTTAGTTAATTTAACAGTTGATATTTCATAAAATAAAAAAATATGGACTGTATAATCATTATAGTGACTAATATTATAATTTTTTTTTAAAATGTATTTTTTTTGTTTGTTTTTGTTTTTTAAGTAAGTCTAGAATTTACATTCTTTAAAAAAATAGTTTTTGGCAACTTAATGATTTTAACTTAACTTAGTAATGAACCATTGTAGCCTAACTGTGCTGAACAAATGAGACTGATAACTGTTTAAAAAAAAAATGTTTTTATATTTTTATTTAATATTTATCTTTTTTTTCCAGTTTAAACCAGAGATCCATCTCTTATTTATCAATACAATAAACCTATACATAATTAAAAATTGGCCTGATCAAACTGATAATATATTTATTCTGATGATAATAATAGTAATTCTTGTTATATTTATCTTTGCCTAATTATATTGTGCATCTTTAATAATAAAGACTTTTTTTGTCCTAAAATGAGTAATGTATTGTTTCGAGGAATTTGTGTTATGCTGTGGCTGTTTATAAGCACGCAGGTTTGGATCTAATTTCTGAAACCAAATTAGCGTCTCCTGATCGTTTGTACCTAAAAGTTCCCAGAACCCTGTTGAATAACTTCCTAATGTGATCGGTGGATGAATAGGTGATTTGTTGGTCAAATTTCTGCAGTCCAACCGCTTATTGTTTCTGTAATAAGATAAGTCTGCTTTAATGAGCTTCTCCTCCTCTTCTGACTTTAATCTCTTAAATCAGACTTCATAAGTACTTCATTTTTTGCTTATTAACATTGTTTGCTTTTGTTGTTCAAAGTTCTTTTCTTCCCAGCTATATCTCTCGTTCATATTTGGAGGTGGTCAAGAATTCCAGTCCTTTCCCCGCAAATTAATTTCCAATTAGCACAGATAGGGGTGTAGTTTGCCTATGAATTGTTTACTTAATTATCGGAAACTCTCGCAGCTCTTAAACAGACAATAGGCCTGAATGCCGACCTGCGGTGAGGGAGTGCTGTAAACCGCCGCCTCTATTGTCTTTGCCTCTGGCGGCAGTGAAAAGAGCAGCGAGAGGTGTCGCTCGCATAAATAAATGAGTCAGGTGATGTCGGACCCCTCTGGCCGCGTCAAGGCACTGCCCTATAGGCATACATGCACATAATCCAGAGCCTTTTGTCTGGCTTAACTGTTCTGATGCTGAGATGTAATAGATTCCTTTGTGTGCCATCAGCTTTCTGCTCCATTCTAGTGGAGGGTGTGTGGAATGGGTGGAAACATCAGGGCTAAATGTAGGCCATGCTTTAAATGATTGACATGACCTATTTGGCTCCACCCAACTCCGGATTACTTTTTTTCTTTCCCTTTTTCAAGAAAGTTGTTGTGCTATGTTGTGGAAGCACTTGTGGTTTGAGGTACAGCGTTTAAAATCCCTGGTATCCTGAACGAAGCTTGCGGGTGCAGCAACACATGTTGAGGCTTCCAGATATCTCCTTAAAGAAGTGTCTTCTTCTGTTTGTTTTGACAGAGGGCTTCATTTCGTCTAGCATATGACTGTCAGGATTTATATTTGTGAAGTTTTAAGTTGTCATAATCCTGTTAAAGATCCCCATCATCTTCGCTCAGCAGCGCGGAAAGCATTTCAGCAGCATTTCTATCTTTCTCTGTGACCTCTTGACATCAGGTAGACAGCTACAAACTAACTCTAGGTGTATTTATGAAATTAAACCGCATGAACCTGGTTAGAAGTATGTCTTCTGTCTCAGCCTGCCCAAGGCAATGTGACACTCATTTTTTATAATTCAATATTTGTTTTCATAAATCAGTACATTTTAATATTTTAATAAATGCACCAGATTTTTTTTTTTTTTTTTTTTTTAATATCAGCTAGATAATATTTGGCCATTTTAAGGTTATTGGTATCAAGAATAAACATTCATTTAGTTTCAGCCAGACAGATTAATCTGCTAATGTTTGGCCAGTTTCAAGAGTAAAAATTATATATCATTACATTTCATTTTATTTCGTTTATTCATTTTATTTTTCTGCTGATATTTGGCCCTTTTAAGATTTTTGGTATCAAGAATAAACAGTTTTGCTTTCATTTTCTTCTGTGAATGTCAATATTAAGCCAGTTCAAATGTAGATACAATTTAAAAATGCAATACAATTAAAAAAAAAAATCATTTTCTCTAAATGAAGATATTTAAAAATTTAAAAAAGAAGACATTGCCTTTTTGTAGTTGCACTCAGGGTTTTTTTGTTAGATAGTGTTTGTTCGTGTTTTTGTTGATTTTCTTGGTAAAGCTTGATTTGCTGTTGCTTAGCAGGTCGTCGCTGAAATTTGACATGCATTTTGAGAGTTTCATGTCTGCGCACCATTTCTTTTCTCTTCTCAACAAGAAGTCAGTGTTGCAAATTGCTAAACATCTGCTCTTGGAGTTATGGCTTTCAAATACAAATCCCCAGACCCCAAGACTGTTTACTTTGGCCGGTCTTCCTTTGTGTCTCCAGAAAAGCAGGGCACAGGTCCCTGCAGCCCGGTAGTCTGAGTTTGTGTGGGAAGGCAAAACTGAGATTGTATTTCAAGATAGTATGTTAAGTTTTCAGTCAGGTGTTGGCGGTTATGATGAGGAAGGTAGATTGTATTTTTTCAGTCATCCGTCCACTTTAACTGCAGCTGCAAATACCAGAAACAGGGTAAGGCCTCCTGACAAGAACTAGGCTAGACGTTCCTCTCAAAAACCATTCACAGATGCCCTCTGAAAATGTAAATTGTCATCATTTACTCACCCTCATATCAAGCCTGTTTGACTTTCTTTCTTCTGTGGAGCACAAAAGAAATTGTGAGATGTTGCTTGGACCCCAAGGTTCTTCAAAATACCTTTTTTTATGTTCCACAGAAGAAAGAAAGTCATACAGATTTGGAGCAACATTAGGGTGAGTTCATGTTTGGGTGAAAAGTCCCTTTAAGGACATTCATTTTGACTGTTTAGACAAATTAGATGTTTAACTTGTGGCTGTCGTTTATCAACTCTACTAAAGACAATGGAAGGTGAAAGTGAACCCAACATCTTTAATAAACATGGTCTTGGGCTCATCCTGCCAGCTGAAGGAAACTGTACCAGTCCCTGCTCATATTCCTTTATAAACTACTTTTGTTTTCCGCACCACCAAACCCAGGAACCCCATCCACCGCACCATAATGTCTTTTCCATTTTTAGCCCACAGCCTTATCCAAACTTCCTCACAACAATTCCGCTTATGATGAATGAAATTTAAAGGGAGAAACAAAGTTTTATTAACCCCAAATGTGCCATGATGATTGATAGTGGAACATGTTTGGGTTACTTGAGATGAGATTTTGTTGTTTAACAATGGAATTGGCAGGTTTTGGTATTGCAGTGTTGGATAATAAATAGCATGTGTCTATACTAGAGTAAGTTTACACCTTTTGGTATTGATAGTTAGTGTTGACTATGGTTGACAGTGTGCATATCATTGACTAATTTATGTTGACAGTGAAGCAGTTGTTGGCAAATGTATTTTTAATGAGTACTCAGCTTTTGATTTGCATCCATCAAGTTTGGATTATTCAAAGTAAGGGTTATTCAAAAGTTGACATTACAGCATGGTTATTTAATATATAAACTATTGTATTCATTGAATTTCAGGCCAAAATACCTCTATTTTGGTATTCTGTTACAATGATGATAAGGTTTTGATCACATTGCCCACCCGGAGAATATATGCTTGGACATCAGTGCATAAGGATTTGTCTACATTTATGGTGTCCCTTAAGTAGAACTATAAATTCGGTTTGTGAAAAGAGTT
Source organism: Cyprinus carpio (assembly GCF_018340385.1). NCBI lineage: Eukaryota > Metazoa > Chordata > Actinopteri > Cypriniformes > Cyprinidae > Cyprinus > Cyprinus carpio. The sequence continues at coordinate 15,937,990 of NC_056581.1, read as the reverse complement.
CTTCTTGAGGTATATATAATATATGCTCACTACAACTGCAGATGCTTTCAGCCCCTAGACTCAAGAGCTTAGATATGGGAATGATGACTCCACAGGAACATCTGATACGGTTTGACATCTACACAAACCAGATGACCGAGCCAGGCAGGGAAGCTCCGTGAAGGGATAAAAAAAACTAGATTTTATAAATTGCTCCTGAAAATCATAAGCGCTGGATGCGAGGGGCCCCAGAAAAGCTGAAACATATCAAACTTTGACACGCGCGCACTGAGCTACGAGGGCTTTCACAATAAACGTCTCCCTCTGTATAGGAAGTCCAGTCATTTATCACTGCGTGTCTCCTCCATGTTCCTTCTCTCATTGCATACCACGCTCAACCTAACAGTGTCGCTTTTGAGTTCTCCATTGATTTATTAAGGGGCAAAATTAGAGAAAGGCAGATCTCTGTTTCTGCTCCATGCAAGGCCCCTTTCTATTCTCCCAGTGTGTTATGGGACTTCCTCCCAGCTGTTCTTCATACTAACATACACACATTTTATCCATCCAGCTGGGCATTTACTATGCTGGGACCTGCAGTCCAAATCATATTTAGCTTTCACGTTTCACCCCCGCCCCCCCCCCCCCCCCCCCTCCCCCTGGGCTCGACTGCTCCTGTCTCGGCCCCCAAACCGTTCCAGCTAATGCTCCCAGGTGCTAAACAGCACCCAGAGTTCATCTCCACAGCTTTCAAATGAATTAAGACAAAGAACAGCTGGATTGCTAGAATCTGTGGATGACTCAGAGGTCTATTTAATTGATTTCTTCCATTCCATTCCATTTTAAATGAATATTCCAGGTTAAATACAGGTCTCCAGAAATACGGTATACTTGGGTCAACAACTGTAGCTTCATTAACTTTTCACCCAAGTGCTTTACAATCAAGGTGTTAATTTGAATTATTTCTGGTGGCAAACATTTATTTAACTTGGCTTTCGACCTGTCTTGAAAAAATGTGGTTTTGGTTATTCAAGACAGACATTCTGCAACATCACTATATCAATATAAAGCACTATAATAGAAGTATTTTGGTTTTGCAGTAACATGTAGACAACCTGGTGCATGTGTTGATGATCCATTGATTGTGACTTTCTCTTTTGTCCCCTGCAGTATCTACAAATGAAATGGCCGCTTCTTGACGTTCCCGGGACTGCAGCCCTTAAAGACTCCAGATCACCAACACCAGGGCACTTAGTAAGTCCATCAGCAACTTCATATTCTGTATAGTTTACAATGCAGTCAAAATGATTTGATTATAAATTAGGAATAGACTAACCTTTTTGTAAATTGTCCATTCTTATGTTACGTTCTTGCATGATATGCATCTTTAGAAAGCAGATGCTTTGAAAGGCAACAGTTTGATCTGAAACCATTGAACCAACAATAAAATATTGTATTATATTGGTATTTAACTGAATAGGCTGGCTTATCTTGCCTTAAGAGCATAGGTACATTGGTGTCCTGCATAACTTCTTTCGCAATGAACAACCATAAACATTTTTTCCCACACAAGCATGACTAGCTTTTAGCCGAAACCTGGCTTAGGCTGAGGGCTTAAGCTTGTCGTTCCAAGTGTCAACAAGCAATAGACTTATTTTCATGCCATTCCACTCCCTCCCGCCACTCATGCGACCCAACTTTTGACCTGCTTCACCCTTTCCAGACACCATGGTGGAGAACCTCAGGAATGCTCGCTCCACATGGTAGCTAATCCATTCCGGAGACACGTTTTTTTCACCCTCCAAACACGGAGATTGTCAGCTCAGAACGATTGAGGTTCTGCCACGGTGACAAAGTGATCACTGACTGTGGTCTGAGCTGGAAGATTAGAGAGTTTGCCCAAGAGATTCCCAAACAGACCTTTGGGTCAGTTCTGTCTAAACGAGAATCCAATTTAAAGTTCTCAGGCCAAAGATTATGATGACCCGATGATAATACGGGGACACTGGGCCTGTTGTGTCTGGTGTTTTGTCTTTATTTACTTAGCATGTGTTTCATAAAGAATGATTGGGGACTCCAGACAGACTGCAAATATGCAGCAGGGGAATTTCAATCCAATTATATGGAGATGAGTTGACTATTGAAGCCTGTTGATGCTGACTTTGCTTTAACACTCAGCATTGTGTTGTCCAGAACATAGAAACACTGAATGCTACTGTTCACCCGTCAGAAAAACAGACTTCGCTTCCTCATTCGATGTTGGCAGTGGGGATTAATTTCTGACATGCAGATCTGGGGGAATCTCTTGTGATCAGAGGATTAATTAAGAGTCAGTAAATAATTTAGGCAACATGCTAGAGGGTTTATTGTGTTTCTAATGAATGGCATGGGCTGTTGAAATCGCACCAGGCTGCCGAGAGGGCTTGAGTGACCTGTGGAAACCATTTCTGTGGCTGCACAGATTGGGTCCAGAAGGCACACATGCTAATAGGGTGAGCCAGAGCGGCCGAAAGGCTCAATAATTCAGGAACCAGGTTTGTTTAGCATTCCATTGGCATCCCTCTGAATGTGTTTAAGAGTGATACTGCAGCACCAAGCCCACTTCTTTACATTACCTTCCATACAGTGCATCTGGACCCAGGCCACATGAATAATACATCAAACCAGAACACAGGGGCAGGTGATGTGTGAGGCATTGTGGGAACTTCAGACTTGTCAACCCCTTTGTAAGCTGTGTGTTAGATTTGTTTTTGATTTTTTTGGTCAGAGTCATACAAAAACTTCCTGTGACATTACTGTGGTTCATGTATCAAATGGCAATACCATGATACAATTTGATTCCTGTGTTCATATATACCATGACACTGTAAGGTACATCAAAGAATAGCATGGTAATGTCCAAAAACACAGTATTAGCATGTTTTCACATGGTGTCTTATATGGTAAAACTGTTTAAAGAATCCTTTATTTGACTTTCTGCAATCCCATACTCTTAATAGGTAGAACATAAGCTTGATCTCTAGGTAGTTTAATGGAATGTCCTTTAGCTTTTCTGATTAGCAGCATTAGTGTTAACTTTGATGCTAATCTTCACACTTCATAAAAAAATACACAAAATGTCAAGTTGTATGCACTCAGAGTCTTGTATCTGATATGAAATAATCTCACAGTGATAACACAAGTGCAAAACCTGGTACTTAAACCCCACAGTAAGCCACCGTGTTTAGCAAACACTTATATTAGCATCAGTCGACGCAGCAATCACTCTTGGCTAGCCAGTGCATTAACTGCTGTCTGACTCGAAAGCATGCTTGCACATTAGGTCTAGTCAAGAAATGATGGGTTAAATAATTTATAATAAACTAATAAAATCTTAACCAAGCATTAGTCATGAGTCCACAAGCAATTTTCAAATTATTTACAAAAATCAGATTACAGATGGAAATTCAATTTAAATTGCCTGCTAATGACATTGACAATGGATGAGTCTTAGTGAAGGCATGATGTTTGTGCTGATGGGAAGAGTGTTGCATGTTCATGCAAAAATCCAGATGAATGCATCATGTGATTTTAGTTTTTTCAATTAAACCTGTTGTGGCCTCCATTTACAATGTTTTGTAAAGTATGAGGATGTAAAACAAGATACAGATTGCATCTACAGAAAGTAGTTCTTAATGGAGATGTTAAAATCTAATTCAGAGCCATGTAACTGTAAAGGCAGATGGTGATAATTGTAAATTGCACCCCATTGTTAGGGATTAAACTGTATGGCTCATACTGCTAGTTTTGGCTTGTCCTTTCCTCTGCACTATTTTATTATCCTTCATTTGAATCTGTATTTAGCAACTCATTCTTCCACTGCTAAAGCAGTTCATTGTGTCTTGATCCCTCTTGCTCAAACGCCTGTTTGCTCAGTAACTCAAGAAAGAGATGGAGGAGGTGAAGCCAAAAGAAAAAAACAACAGGCCACATTTGCTTTTTACTCCACAATGTGCTTGTTTTAGCAGAGCTCCAGTTTAACAGCTCCATGTGGTGGCACCAGAAGTCATCTTTGGGTGGGTTCCTTTGCTAGCGGGCAGAGAGGAGCAACAGATTAATCAGCAGGTGTAGAGCACTGACCCTGCACTTTGTTTTGTACACATGTGACTTTTGTCGTTTTCAAATGGATGCGCTATGTCCTTGTGGAGAGTCACTCCAAAGAACTCAAAAAAAAAAAAGAAAAAAAAAACCTCGAAAGAGGTGCAATGTTTGGCTACCATTGTGTTAACTTTAGTTCTGAGTGTCGCTCAAAATAATAGCTGTTGAAAGAAGACTGACCTAGCACAATTGGTAAATATGTGCTTGAGAACACTAGAGTCCACATAATTTAACTGTGATACAAAAGGTGGAACAATGTTTACACAATGACTCATTTTTTCTGTTTGCTGAGGTGTTTTGTCAGCTGTTTTTCACTGCTGTGCTGGTCAGGTGTCTTCTCCTCCTATAGACCAATTTACAAAAGTGGATTAAGGGAGATTTATCAGGCTTCGCCCTTGATGAACTGCAGGACTTGTTTGAGCAAAAGATAAAAAGATTCAGATACTTGTTGACAGACCACAATTGAAAAAGAGCCCAGTTCTGCCATCTAAAGGTGGATTCCTGAATATTGCAACCTGAACGGTTGACTGAGAAAGTGCTATTGTTGTTGTGTCATTGTTCTTATGTTACCGAACCCAGTGACTTTCAATGCTCCCCACACTATGGTCATGGTGTGTTTTCCCCCAGTCCTTCATTTAACACTTAAATTGTGTTAATCTGGTGGACACTTCATTTCTATTAGCTGTAAAGAGCCCACTTGAACAACAAACAGGAGGACTTGACCAAGTGTTGATATGGATCCTTGGATGCTTGGAGTCAGCTGGTCCCATCCAGTCCGTTTCTAAGGGGGGCGAGGAGCCCAGTCTGGTGGCAGTCTATGCTTGGGATGTTGCTGTCAGAGGCAAAACGGCTGGTGTGTTGACACAGCAGAGATTCTTGGCAGTAGGATAGCGAGAGAGAGAGAAACATCATAGTACAGCAGACAAATACCATCTTAGAGGAAGAGTGCAAGTTGTCCTCTACCTTTCTTTCTCAATCAACCTGCTGATAATTCTTTAAAACAATCCTGTAATGCACCTTTCTCCAGAAGTCAGGCTCAGCTTGTCTCGGCTGATGCAATGCTAAATTATGTACACACACAGAGACAGACAGTCAGACAGATAGATGGAAGGAGAAAGGCAAGGAATAGAGAGGCAGCCCAGAGATGGGGATGTGTTTGGACTGTGGAAATGAGAGCCAGTCTTGTCTCAAAGCAAGCCTTGTTCATGTTCACAGAGTGCTGGTTGGAGCAGAGGTCAAACTCACTGCCTACATAGAGGTGGGGGGAAGGTTAGCATGGAGGAAACAAGACTGCATTCTCTACTCTAGCTCACTTGTGACGTCCTGAGCCAACAAGTAGCCCATTCAATTTACGGCTCACCACCTTGCGTTGCCTTATGCACACATCATAGCAGTGCTGCTTCTGATGTTATTATAGTGCTACTGCTATATTTATGTGGTTAGGGTTCTGGATGTATGCTAGTAAATTATATGCTAATATAGGCTCCTCAGTATTCAGTGGGGTGATAGAAGTGCCTTCAAATGACTGCAAAAAAATCATGAGTTATTATTCAGGTAGCTAGCTTTAAACATGTCGAGATTTGAACTAACTTTAACTACAACACGATTCTCTTTGAACTGCTGGTACGTCATGATGTTGGTTGACCTGAAAGAGAAAACTGAGTAGGAAGTTTTGCTATTGCTTGCTATAGCGTGGCATTTGCGTGAACTCCTCAAATGTGAAACTTGAAATTTAGCTTCACATTTGCATTCATGTACTTGCATACAGTATTGTCCAAGGTTGAAGTGTTGGTATTTGTAGTAAAAGGCTGAAATGGTCTTGATAGTTGGTTTTTGCCAGAATACACACAACTTTTCAAGCAACACTCCTCACAAAGTCATCAGGTTATAACTCTAAGGTAATATGTCCCTTAAAACTACATTAGCCTAGCGTAGGGGTAACCAACCGTGCTCCTGGGTGGTTGCCTTCCTGCAGACTTCAATTCCAATCATGCTCCAACACATCTGCCTGTTAATTTCAAGTAATCCTAAAGATGCCGATTAGCTGATTAAGGTGCATTTAATTAGATTTGGTGCTACACTCTGCAGAATAGTAGCTTTCCAGGAGGGGACTTGCCTACAGGCTTCCAAAATTGTGCCTTCTTAAGAATCTCAAAAGTCGTCCTGATCTGTTAAACTTTTGCCACCTTGCCAAGAGAAGAACTGAAGGGTTTGTTACAACAGGTGCCACCTTTGGCCGCCTCTTGAGAGAGGTGTAGTAAAGGCCTGTCCTGGTGTCATTTATGGCGGGTGGCAGCTGGAAACGTCTTTCTCTTGTTGAAATGCTGCCTGTTAGGGGTGTTAGGTGTGATTTCTCCCGCCCTCCATGCAGCCGGTCAAATGCCCAACTGGTGTTTATTTTCCTTTGGGAGAAGTAGGGAAAAGTAAACTCTGCTGACGAGACCCATTGTTCTTTAAAACTCTCTGGCGCCGATCACGAGTAATGAGGCCTAATGGCTATTTTCTTCTTTTCGGTTGGTTGTTTGAACATGCACACACACTTCATTTCCCCTCCCTCACCTCCTTCTCATTTTGTTTTCAGTCCAATAAGGTCCCAGTGGTACAACACCCCCATCATGTTCATCCCCTTACACCGCTGATCACCTACAGCAATGAACACTTCTCCCCTGGGACGCCTCCCTCTCACCTTTCACCGGAGATTCTTGACCCAAAGACGGGTAAGCGCCACCAACAGCAATTTCCAGATGAATTTGCTGAAGCTTTGAGAAAGTAGTACAATCCAGAAATGCAGAGTCATGACCTTTTTTTTGGATTGGGGTTTATTGCAATAATATGGGGATAGAAGTAGCTACAGGTGAAGTGTGTGATTTGGGGCGCCACTAGTGGCATTAAATGGAACTGCAATCATTTTTAATCTGTGGACTGAACCAGTTGTGTTTTTTTTTGGGGGGGGGGGGGGGTGTTAGGACTACCCGTTTGCAGGGAAATTGTAGGCAAGGGGGAGTGTTTGAAGATATTCAGAATTTTTTAAATTTCGTTTGGTGCCAGTAGCAGCGTGGAAGTTCATCCTTAATTTCACTTGTATGTTAATATTTGTCTTCAGTTTTCTTAATCAGTGATTGTTTCTTCAGGAATACCAAGGACCCCTCATCCTTCAGAGCTGTCCCCATATTACCCTCTCTCTCCTGGGGCAGTTGGACAGATCCCGCACCCTCTAGGATGGCTGGTTCCTCAGTAAGTCTGAACCCTGTGGCTTTAAATTACATAACATCAACCTTATTTTACTCATGCAGATGGCTTAATGAAGTTTCTTCTAGCAGAAAGCGCATCTGTTTGTCCCTGATTTTGCTTTGGCCAGTTGTTTGAGTGCTGTTCTTCTATCTTCAGGCATGGCCAACACATGTACTCCATCCCTCCTGGGGGCTTCAGACACCCCTACCCTGCACTCGCCATGAACGCCTCCATGTCTAGGTATGTAACAGAGGGCAAGACCTTCTTTTCGGCACCAACTTGCCGATTTCAAGTTAAACTCGAATCTATTAATAGACATGAGATGCAGACAGCGCAAATCCTCCCCGAAGGCTCAGAGAACAGTTAGTACAGGAAACTGCTGATGTATTTTTTGCTCAGTAATGGCGCCTTGATACCTCTCTTTCTTTTTCAACCCTGTGCACGTTCCAGAAAGGAAATCTTTTATTGAATGCAACACAGTTTGTTTCATCTCTCTCAGATAAAAGTACAACTTAATCGCCGATTCTCAATGCTTATAATGAAATAAAATTATTAGATAACACTGAAATGTTTGTTTAGCATGGAATATAATTGTCATATGCATGGTATTTATATGCTGCTTTAAATTTTTTTTTTTTTTTTAAGATAAATTTGATAGTGTAATTTTGATATAATGCAAATGTGGACATGGACAAACTTCTGAACAAGAATTCGACCAAGTTTATTTTAGTTAAATAAAACCTCTACGCACTCAGAGGTGTAAGTTATTCCATGTTAATCCTTCATTTTTCACCACTTTTTACCATATTACTGTAGATTTGCTAGCCATTATATGAAAGTAGCACTTCTTTCTCCCATTCAACTAGCTACCATTGAATTTATACCTTTAATACGCTGATATATCCATCTATTTATTACTGTCTATTATTGACTGTGAATCTGTCTTTCTCTCTAGTCTGGTATCCAGTCGTTTCTCTCCTCACATGGTGCCTCATCCTTCTCATGGCCTGCACCAGACGGGCATCCCTCACCCCGCCATTGTGTCGCCTGCCATCAAACAGGAGCCCAACGGCGACAATGCCAGCAACTCGACACACGGGTCAGTCCATCTCCTCCGTTGCTCTCTCACAGTTAATTCTCTGCTCTTCTCCAACTGACTCTCTTTGTGTCCATCTGCATCTGTACAGAAAGCCCTCAGTGCCCGTGAAGAAAGAGGAAGAGAGGAAGCCTCACATCAAGAAGCCCCTAAATGCCTTTATGCTCTACATGAAGGAAATGAGGGCCAAAGTAGTGGCCGAATGCACCCTGAAAGAGAGCGCAGCCATCAACCAGATCCTGGGCAGGAGGGTGAGCGCTTACAACTCCATTACGAGAAGAGCTGAGATGCATTAGTGTTCTCTTCATCTTGACTTAAAGGAACAGTTCGACTAAGAATGAAAATTGGCATCATTTACTCACCCTCATGTCATTCCAAACCCACATGAAGCACACCGGGAGATATCATGAAGATTGTGCTGGTCGCTCTATTCCATGCAATTACAACAAATAAGCACTGAAGCTATCGAGCGTCAAAAAAGGATGCAAAAGCATAGTAAAAGTGCTCCGTATGACTTGCATGCTTCTGAAATTTTTCCTTTTGTACATGATGGTTTGGAATGACATGAAGGCGAGTAATTAATCAAAATGTGCATTTTTGGGTGAACTATCCCTTTAAGGAATGAAAAAAGGAGGGAAATTTGACCATATGTTCTTTTATTCCGCAGTGGCACTCTCTTTCACGTGAGGAACAGGCCAAATACTATGAACTCGCCAGAAAAGAACGGCAGCTGCACTCTCAGCTTTATCCGGGCTGGTCTGCGCGAGACAACTACGTAAGTGAGCCCAGAATGCAGAGTTTAATGCAAATCATGTGGGGTTCGGATGCCTCCATTGTTTTTGGCAGCCAGGAGAGTTTTGCTTAATCAAACACATCTAATTTGCTCCAAATCATGTCTGTCCTCAGGGAAAGAGGAAGAAACGGAAGAGAGACAATAAACCTGATTCCCCACAAGAGAGTAAGTGTCACTGGACATCTGTATTTCTTTCTCACTTTCTGTATGCATGATCTTTCGCTGAACTTGAGCTTTTTTTCCCCCAGCATCCCTGTCGGTCCAATCACTCAGCTCATAGATCATGTTTTAGAAGCTAGATGACGAACATTTTGGCTTTTTTCTTCTTAACTGGAATTTTTTTTTTTTTTTTTCAAGGATTAGTTCATTTACTAGCTCGCATGTTTTTCCAAATCTATTTGTGTGTGTGTGTGTGTGTGTGTGTGTGTGTGTGTGTGTGTGTGTGTGTGTGTGTGTGTGTGTGTTTGAAGTAATTTGGGAGCAAATGGGAGTTATTTTTAGTTGTTTTTAATTCAGATTTTGTATTTTTATGAAAATAAACTTTAAATTTAGTCCCTATTTTTTCATGTCATAATCATAAATGTTGGCCGATTTTTGACTGAAATGGCATCTAAAAGTAGTTGATTAAAAAAATAGCAAGAATAATTATTCAATTAAATTTTTAAACATTTTATATATTAATTTAAACCGCATGTATGTAACCATAAACAGTGTGAATTCATCAAAATAGTTTTCATTTTGTGGGAGTATATTTAACCCTGTTTCCCCCTCATCTGCAGGTAACTTCTTGCCCCAGCCCAAGAAGCAGTGCGTCCCGTACTTGCCATCCGAGAAAATGTGTGACAGCCCTACCTCCTCTCACGGCAGCATGCTGGACTCGCCCGCCACACCGTCCGCTGCCCTGGCTTCACCGGCGGCCCCTGCGGCCACGCACTCGGAGCAGGCTCAACCCCTGTCCCTCACCACTAAACCAGAGGGCAGGACCCATCACCCACACTTCCCCCTGCCAGGGAAAGCATCGGGCTCCAGCTCCAATTCCTCTTCCTCATCCAGCTCCCATCCGAGCATCTCTCTCCACAGCCAATCGGCGGCCCTCCTGTCCCGTCCCATCCCGTTCACCACCCTCCCTCCCTCCCTGCTCTCCCCGTCCTCGCCTTTCCACCAGGCAGCCCTACATTCCCATCATGCCTTGATGCAGACACAACCTCTCTCTCTGGTCACCAAATCAGCGGAGTGAATGGAAAAAAAAGACAAACTTTTTACACTTGTATATTGCTTTTTTTAAAACATTTTTATAGATATTAGACCAAGTTTTTAAGATAGAATGAAAAGGAATAATTATTGGTCAATATTTGACCACCCCTCTATTTTGCTTTTGTCTTTGAAACAAAAATGTATTTTTTGTAAATTGCCTTTTTCCAACGTTATTCTCCAATGTTGCTACTTGTATAAAAGTCAAATGTATAAAGATTTCTTCTTTTTTTTTTTTAAGCCGTACTTGACAAAATACAATTTGTAGTTTTAGTTCAATTCAGTCTAATGGTAGTTAGGAGTTTGATTTTTCATTACTGCATTCTCTCCCTTTTTTTTCTTTCTTTTGGTACCACCTCACCCTGTTCCTAACCCAGTGTGTGTGACTCTCGTAAGACTCCATAGCTAATAAACCTCAAGTTATTTCTAAAGGCTGCATTGTGTTTTTTGGGGGGAGAAGACGCTGCATATGATGACTGGCTGAATAATGCAACATAGATCTTCTGAATAGAGCCAGTATCCCACACACTGACAGTGTTCATTTATCTAATTACGGCTCGTGAAGTGGTGTGTGTGAAATGCTGGCACTCATGATGTGCACAAACTAAATCATATAATTCACTGTTGCGCAAAACTCAGCTTCTCAAAGAAAAAAAGTGCACTGTGTTGCACGCTGTGACTTTATCCTGATAAAAGTACTCTGGGGGAGCAGAATAATGAAAGGTGAAATGAAAATTTACTTTTTTAAAAATGTTTTTTTTTTTTGGTTTTAATATGCCCAGTTCATTTGGTTAATGCAAAGAAAAAACAATCGAAAACTACAAATGTATTTTTTAATACTGTGGTTTACACTGTCAGTTGTGCTTTATCTGGCAAATGGTGTTTAGAACAGACATTATTTGATTACACTGTGGTTTACTTTATTGACAGGCTTGTGAGATAGAAATCAAATCAAATGTTCTACTGATTTAAAGTCAGCTTTGAGTGATGATGAGGACAGGAATATAATGTTTTCAGAAGGCTGTAATTAATAATCAAGGCTGAAAACTCGGTCACAAAATTGTAGAAGCCGTGTCCAGAATGAAATATTTCCACCCGTTTACAGGACAATTATATGTGTGTTTTGACCCACTGCCACTGTTTTTGACGAAGAGGCTTGGAAAGTTGGTCCTCTGAGATCTTATTAGCTATTTCAATTAGCAAACGGCATGGAAGGAAGGTTACGGGATTCTGTGGCCCCTGGGATGCCGACGTTTGCCAGGAAGAAGCTATTAGTTCCCACGGAGGAGACGGAGTAACCCACTTATTCAACTTAACACACATAGATGCGTTCCAGCGATGGCAAATGTGAAGCTGAGTGTGTGTTAGCTCTGCATATAAGCAATAACAATGTTTCATTTTTTCATTCACCAATCAGTTTTTAGGTTTCAGGCTATTTTTAGCCAAACTTTGTACAAAGATGATTCCCAACTGTGTTATAAAAGATGTAACTGCTTTATGCAATGTGTGCGTAAAATGTCCATCCTATGCCAGTGGCATTCCCATTTCTATTGCATCTAATTTGAATATAATGTGTTCTTGGGGCAAACCAAAATGAGAAAGAAGTGTTATAATGGGAGTAATAAATCTACAACATTTTCATAATATCTCATAATTCATAGGAATATTAATCTGTAATTTCTTTCCTTATATATTGACTTGTTGTGTTTCCCTAAAATGCCTGATTAACACGCTGTAGTCCCGGTGTCTTCTACAGAAAACATGTATGAAAATAATGGCCTGCTTTGTAACAAAAAGTCATATTCCAATTTGAAACCCCATGCATAACATTTTTGTGAGATATTTATTTATACTGTGGCATGTAGGGTCTCAGAGAAATTCACTGAAATATAATGTCCTCTACAGAGTCCCAGGATATGGATCCGCTCTCAAGGAAACTGCTGAAGCCCATAATTACAAGATGACCGGGACAGTTCATTGTGGTTATTGTGGTGAGTAAAAACGACATTCCAGACTAAGGGAGAGCTGACCAGGAAACACTTGAGGTGCTAAGAATGGCTTTAAATTGCATTCAGTCACTGTTTTGCAAAGCTGTTTTTAATGCTATGAAACTGGCTCCTTGATTTTCTTTTATGGGTATAGTTATGTGGCATCAGATGGTAAAACCACAACATATGGTAAATACGTTTGATAACTAAAATACAGCATACAATGTTCTTATAATGTTCGTGTACCATAATGTTTACTTCCATATAACATGGCAGTATCGATATTTTGAACCCAAAAAAGTATGTTTTTTTAGTAATTTATTTCATATAGGAATCTATAAGCTCAGAATTATGTAAATTATGTAACAATCATGTAACCTAATATCAGAATGTAGCCTAGTGTGTCAATGTAAACGAAAATTAAATATTAATTAAAAAAAAACTGAATATCATTAAACTATGTAATATATAGCCTTGTTTTATAGCTTTGAACACCACAGTGCGAAATTAAAAAATAATATCCGTGGGATAAAATTGATATTTAAATTAATATCCGTGCTCCAGATAGATAGATAGATAGATAGATAGATAGATAGATAGATAGATAGATAGATAGATAGATAGACAGATAGATAGATAGATAGAACAAGGAAAAAAAACGTTATATTTGAACAAGTTGAAGTTGTAACATGAGTGAGGAATTAATATTGGTGTACTGCGCCCTCTAGTGGCAGACATAAATATCACACTGGTGCCGGTCAGTACTATAGACTCAGTAGATGGCGATGTAGATCCTTTTGTGACGCACTTGCTCTCATTCACTGAAATGAAGCCCAGTATATAGAGGACACTGGTTTGTAGTTGTCAAACTCCTGGGAATATTTGTCGCGGTAGGTTTGTTTTGTGAATTTTTGTCTTTATATAGTCACAGTCTATATAGAGACGAAATATAAAAATTCACTGAACACACTTTGACTATTTGTTTAGCTTGATAAACTGTCACAATGGGCACCTACAGCAGTCAATTCAGGTTTATATTGTATGTGTACATTTCTGATGAGACGATTAAACTAGAATACAACTTGAAAAGGTTTTTTTTTTTTTTTTTTTTTTTTTTTTTTTTTTTTTTTTTAACTACTGAAGCATATAAACTGGTCATCTGTGTTTATTCAAATGAGCAAAAGCCCTTCAGTGCTCTTGAGTGAAGTATATTCATATAGGTCCTGACATCAGCATTTGTGCTGGCTGTGTGCACTGATGAAATCCTGCATGCCTGGATCTGCTGTCACTTCACATGCATTCATTGTGCAATATCCTGTGTAAACACCTTCAATTACAGTAAATATACAGGGGCAAACTATGATTATGATTACTTAATCTGAGTCACAGACAGCTGAGCCTTTCTTTCAGTTTAATTTTTAACTCAAACAGCATGTAACGATCTTTTATTATTATTATCATTACATTAGTTCTCTCCGGAATCATCAGGAATTCAATAAATTGGCAGTTGCATCAGACCTTATGTAAATGTGTTCTTTTTGACACTAAACACAGTTGCTTGATTTTTTTATAATTTTTTTTTTTATTTTAATTTTTTTTTTCAAATTTAGGTCTGTTATGTCTAGCTAGCAAGTCATCACTTCCATATTTCATTGTATTTAAAAAATAGAAGAATTTTAACATTGTTAAGATTTAACGTTTTAACATTGTTTCAAGAATTGTAAGAATGTTTATCACTTGCAAAACTTATGTCAGTACTTATATAGTTAAAACTTAAATTATTCAAATGGTTGTTTCCAAAGTTTAATTTGTATTTTAAAATAAACTTTTCAACAAGGACACATTGAATTCATCAAAAGTGACAGTAAAGACATTTATTATGTTACAAAAGATCATAAAAAGTTATTTTGAATTTTTTATTCATCAAAGAATCCTGAAAAAAATTTATCATGGTTAACACCACCACCACAAAATAATAATAATAATAATAATAATAATAATAATAATATATATATATATATATATATATATATATATATATATATATATTAAGCAGCACAACTGTCTCCAACATTAAAAGCAGCAAGAATGTCTTTTGAGCACCAAATCAGTATATTAGAGTGGTTATAATATTTTATAATAAAAAATTATTAAAATATAAATTAAAATGAAATTGATTGAAAGCAGTTATATAAATAGTAATTATTTTTATTATTATAATAATAATAATAATATATATATATATATATATATATATATATATATATATATATATATATATATATATATATATATATATATATATATATATAATATTACTATTTTATTTTATTTTTGATCAAATAAATGCATCCTTGGTGAGCAGAAGAGACTTCTTTCAAAAGCATTAAAAAATTTAATGACCTAAAACTTTTGAACAGTATAGTGTATATAAAGAATAAGTAGAATATATACATAATGAGGTAGCAATAGCAAAAAAAACATAAATGGAATGCTAAGAAAGCACATCACATCATGCAACTTTCCCAGTCGCTCATTTCCTGCTGGACATGAAACTTTACTTGACAGGAAGTCCCTAGATTCATTATCAGTCTCCTGTGAGATACTTTGAGAGATGTTATAGAAGAGTTAAGATGAATCAGTTTGTCTACATATTCTTTGCCGTCAGTCTCTGTTCTGCGATCTTCAGCTGATGGAGCTCTTCCGTGATCTTCTGGGTTCATCGATAAGCTTCGTTGCTGCAAAGGTCAAGCTCAAATCTTCTGCTGCTGCCGTCTGACTGTCCATGAATGGGAAAACCTCTCTGGTAAAGCGGGTCACAAAACATGGCATCTGCTTTTTGGCGCCCAACAGTTTCCCTCTGGATTCAAAGTTGTAGGCCACCTGGTAGTTTAATCGAGTCAGAAGTCTTGTGATCTCCAGATCTGGACCTCCTTCCTTTTCTAACAATTCACAGAGGGTTTGAATCAACACCGAGCCCAGAGGATGCATGAATGCACCGTAACCTAGAAACGAATCAACGTACGTGAGTGAGGAACTGAAGCGTTTGTGACTTTACAAAGTATGCAAACAATGTTCTGGAGTTAATAAGTCACACCTGGAGATGTGGCGTACATGACTGCTGTGTCACTAGGAATGGAAAAGAGCTCAGACATGCCGTCCTCTTCCTCTGAGAATGAAGAATCAGCCTCCACCTCCACACCTCCATCCAAACCATGCCCTCGACAAGCCTGAACACCAGAAAGTTGTTCATTATAAACATTCAGTTAGGATTTGCAACAAGTTTCAAGCTTTAAGAAAAATATACAGGTAAAATTATGAAATAATATCAGCTTAAATCAACATTTAATATCCATGCATGTATTTATTTGGTGAGTAGCCATGCAATAAGCAGAGAGAAACCCCCCCAAAATGCTGTATTTCATATTTCATTTTCATTTCCTATAGCAGACATGTGAACAGTAAAGTGTGAGTCATGTCCACAATTTTTTGACCAAGTTTAATACCATTCTGATGAATGAAAAAAAAATGATTGGCTTAAAATGACTGAACAGTACCAGAGTCAAAGGAATTCTAAAGTAGAATGTAATATAATCACTGCCATCAATATTTGCTAAAGTATGCAAGAAGTAAAGAGGTCACAGGAGTTTGTCTGTGGAAAGTTTTCACTAAATGTACCTGGATGAGGAAGAGTTTGCTCTTGTCTGCCATTGACGGGCCTCCAAAGTAGCTGTAGACCTCTGCCAGTTTCACAGCACATCCATCAGCGCCAAACACAACACCCTCCTCACCGTGACTGGATATGATGCCCACAAAACAGTCTTTGACCGTCTTTTTGCTCTCTGAGGATGGAAGCCGCAGAATTAAAGTCAGTGGTGGTGTGTAATTAAACAGAATGGACAGATTTTGCATGTGTTCTTTTTTTGAGCTCATTTGTTCCTATTGTTTATGAGGCTTATGAGGTCATGATCTCTTCCATTCATATTGTGTATCATATGTTCAGATTTCAGTTTGTTTGACCTTTAATCACTGACTAGTAGTTTTATTGCTCATATGATTCACTCATTCATTTCTGATTGATAGCAAAATCAAATTGTGATTCAACTCCTCAAAACCCAACACGAATCTACATTTCTCTGCATATTAAAATCAAATTGTTTTTCAAGTTAAAAGAGTTTGTGCAAGAGGTAAATTGTTTTTAATCTGTGCTTGCTGCTGATAAATGAGGACAGTATTATTAACAAGCATGGGACTTTGGCACCAAATAAAAGAAACCAGAGAGAAAAAAAGCATTGCAGATGTGAAACACGAATTCTGCTTGGAAAGAAATTAGACTAAATATTGTTACCTGCTTTAAATGCTTCATAGATCTCATTTGCTTCGATGTCCATTCTGATGTCCACAGAGAAGCCGAGCTTGGTGAGGATTTTGTGAAGTCTTCTAGTGTCTCTCTTCACCCCGGTCCTCTTGTTCAGACCTGCATCTGAACAGAAGTTCTCCACAGACACTATCAGTGCTCTGTTCTTCACAGTCTTATCAGCTGTGAAAGGAAATTTACAAGACATCATCTTTACCTCTCTCCTGTCAAATACTGAGGTCTAATGCTGTATGATCTGTGTGTGAACGGGGAGGCCTACTTTATGAGTCTGTCTGAACGTCATATAACAGGTGAGTCCAGCTTTTATGAGCCTCATCACATGTCTTATTGCATGCCTTATTGCATATATGGAGTTTCCTCCCAGCATTTTCTATCATCAGTCTGATCTACACAACACCAGCAGTTCCCTGTCAAATCAGAATATATACATACATATATATATATATATATATATATATATATATATATATATATATATATATATATATATATATATATATATATATTAGTTTTTCCACAAGCTTTTAGTGTGAGATCGCACACCTTTATTTGTTTTGAGGAAGGGTGGATATGTATGCACACAGTAGACAGAAGACAGCATGATTTACAGCTCAGCATTGTGTCAGCTTCAAATTATTTCTGCAATCCTGTTCTTCCAACAGAAGTTCTGTACTTCAGCTACTGTACGACAGGGACGGATACAGGACACAGAGATAATTAGCATAAAAAAGAATGAGGTGCTTTTCTTATTTTGTGTGTTTACTTTGTATCAATAGCTTTTCAAATTTCTCAGTGCCAGTGTTCAAATTGTAAATCAGTTTGCAGCATGTACAGCATTGTTTAGACCACTGCTGAAGAAGAACACGGTGTTGACACATATGTTTTACATCGGATTTGACAATTTGAAATATTTTTATAAAGTATGGACTTTCCACTTGTTTGTAAGGAACCAATTCTTGTCATCGACTGATTTAAATATTTATATTTTAAAAATTTCAAAAAAGACAAAAAAATAGCTAAATTAAATTTGAAAATCTCAGAATTTCATTTCTCACACGCACCTCATAGTGGAAGATGACTTTATGGTCTCTTTATGACTTTGAGTTTATGGTCAGAATTTAAATAATACTGTCAGTGTCAACTTAATAATAATAATAATAATAATAATAATTTTTCAGAGTAGGCATTATTTTTTCATAATTATAAAATAATAATAAGTATTTAATTTATAGCTATTTTTCCCCACTACATTATTCAAACTATAATCAAAAAGTGCACAACAAATCTTGTTTTTAATATCAGCTGAACTGTGTGGGCCTTTAGATGTTTATCAGTATGAATGTAAGACTGTAAGTAGACTTCATGCAGATTCAGTGCCGGCGCTGTGGTGGGGCATTCGAGGGCCGTGCCCCCCCTAGCGGTCATTGATGCCCCTCCTACAGGCCATGGCGTGGCCCAAAAAAAATCCCTTTTAGTTATTATTTTAATATTAAATGTTCAAACTGTAACTTAAAGTAAATAAAATAAAAAGAATGGGGAAAATGCATAATTTTGGTTGCTCATGGCACGTTACTCGGTGAATGCTTATTGGTCGCCGAATAAACTTGTTACATTTGATTTGCAGCGCGCGCGCAAAATCCATTTCAAGTTGAAGAACAGTTTGTCCGTCTATATTATAGACAGTTGTTAGCAGCTAATTAAAAAAAGAAAAAAAAAAAAAAAAAAAAAAAAAAACAGTTGAATTGTTGATGAATGTTTGTGGGTTCTAACTGCATTTGTGTTTTATACTTGGCTGTCTGTAAAGATATATGGGCTTATGTCATTTCTGCTTGGTGCGTGCATAAACTGTTGGGAGGTGTGTAACCCGGGTTAAAACCAAGTACCAATTTTTGTCCTTTATTTATTTTGTTTAGAAAATGAGTCCTTTAGAGTATTTAAAGTCCTTGAAACCCTAAGAAAAAACGGTGTTTAAAGAAATTATTTTTATTTGTTGAAGCACACTTTGTATTTTCTGTATTTTATTTTTTCCATTTCCTGTATTTTATTTTCTTTTATCTATTTCTCAAGTTCTACAGAATTTGCATTCTACGCAAATCAAAAACTACAAAATCAGTTAAACCTTATACCTTGTGTGAGGGCTCATTATTATTGTGACATCCTTATTCTCTGAAGGCGAATTTTAGTCTTCTGATTTAACTGGTCCATACGCAGACATTTGTGTGATGATGTCCAACTCGTTTTATTAAGAAAAAAAGCCTTAAGTTTTCAGAAACATCTATACAAAACACTTTGTCTGATGGGGACATTTTTTTGCCGGTTATTCAAAGCTTCAAACTGATTCAGTGTTTTATTTTTGTCGTCGTAATTTGTAAATTATTTAAGTATAAAAAATATATAGCTATTCATTGTAGGCCAATTTTATGTTTTTTATTTAGCCTATATTATATTTATATTATTATTTTCTGTCCTGTTCTGTTGTTTAGGCTATCTGTTCTGGGCCGGGTTTTCCCCTCGATGTAGCCTAGCCTATCTTAGCTCTTAAAAGCGCTCTCTATGTGCAAGGTTATAAACGTTATCCGCAATTCCTTGCGCGTTTCCCAAAAATGTACATTTTCACAAAAAATGTAGGCTACTGAACTCGTAGAACGCGAGAATGAGTAGCTTTTCATTCGCTGACGTGCTGAACTAGGCTATACTAACCTTATATGGAATTTTCTGAACGTTTAACCTAACAATCGTCATCTGTTGTGTATTAGGAATCAAGACAGGTATATATATATATAAAAAAAAAAAAAAAAAAAAAAAAAAAAAAAAAAAAATTATATAATGACATTCTATATAGATAGATCATTGGAGCTAACATTATAGGGTAGAATGTCATTCTATATAGATCATTGGAACCGTATCCGGTCGGCAAAACAGCAAATTTTTAGCGCTGTCTTCTGTTCCTCTTTTAGATAAAAACCCAAGTCTAAATCTTTCATTGTCATTCTATATAGATCTTTCAGATTTAGGTCTGGATTTCCATGCTACTATGATGTTGCCAATGCGTCAAAAAAAAATTATCAAACGACAGTGCCCCCCCGCCGATGATCCAATGCCCCTCCAGTAGATCTGCTCTGACGCCGACTCTGTGCAGATTGCTTGTTAGTACTGATGTCTGCCGTTCGTGATAAAGTACTCTCTGTACAGTGTGTTCTGATCCTTCACGTCAAGAAGTACACCAGTTCTGTAAAATGATGCACGTCTCTCATGCTCACAGATAAGTATTGCAGCGTCATTCTGGAAGTTCCTGTAGGTTGAGAATCACCAAATACTTTACTGCATATCAGTTTGTGCTATTCGCATACCAGACATGGTTAAATGCTTCTTTATTTTTCTTTTTGCATCTCATTTTCATTCATATTTTCACCAGTTCAGGTTACTATAATATTTTCAATGACTTCTATGTCTCATCATTGGGAGCCAAAATGTTCAAACTCCTTTTTCAGTCATTTTTTAATGTATAAAAGATCACCTGAGTCCAAAGAATGACTGAACACCAATTAAAGCCAAACCGAACGTCTCATAAGCACAAATAATAGTCATCACTGTATAGACAGTTAAATGAAACCTGGCATTAGTGTTTGTGACAGACAGGCCATGTTGAAATCCTGCATGTCTGGATTGGCTGTCAACTCACATCATATGAGCACTTGCAAAATTACAGAGTGCTTAATAAACACTTCACACCTACAAGTACAGTTACAACAGCAAGGGCAAAGTATCAGTATGTCGTAATCTGAGTCACAGAATGTAGTTTCGCATATGGTCATCAGCACAGGATATGGATTATCATAACATAACATAAGTTTTTCTCAGAAATGGTGTTTCAGTTAAAATGCTGTTGCAACACTGATTGATTTTTGAATTTAGTAAGACATTGAGCTTCGAGTTCAGTTTAGGTTTTATTTGAATATCACATATAATACAGATAAACACTTTAAGATTTATATATAAATGTATTTTTTATATTTATTTTTTTTTCAATACACTTTCACATAAAACAGAAGAGGTCTATTTTACTTCAGGAAAAGAAATAAAAGGAAGTAGCAAACACGGCATTATAAAACAAGTCACATTCTGCACGTTTTCCAGCACTTTACTTCCTATTACTGATGCAACTTTACGTGATTATATGTTATCTTATCAAATGAGATGATATGATATCTAACATGAATCAGTTTTTCTACATATTCTTTGCCGTCAGTCTCTGTTCTGCGATCTTCAGCTGATGGAGCTCTTCCGTGATCTTCTGGGTTCATCGATAAGCTTCGTTGCTGCAAAGGTCAAGCTCAAATCTTCTGCTGCTGTCGTCTGACTGTCCATGAATGGGAAAACCTCTCTGGTAAAGCGGGTCACAAAACATGGCATCTGCTTTTTGCCGCCCAACAGTTTCCCTCTGGATTCAAAGTTGTAGGCCACCTGGTAGTTTAATCGAGTCAGAAGTCTTGTGATCTCCAGATCTGGACCTCCTTCCTTTTCTAGCAAATCACAGAGGGTTTGAATCAACACCGAGCCCAGAGGATGCATGAATGCACCGTAACCTAGAAACGAATCAACGTACGTGAGTGAGGAACTGAAGCGTTTGTGACTTTACAAAGTATGCAAACAATGTTCTGGAGTTAATAAGTCACACCTGGAGATGTGGCATACATGACTGCTGTGTCACTAGGAATGGAAAAGAGCTCAGACATGCCGTCCTCTTCCTCTGAGAATGAAGAATCAGCCTCCACCTCCACACCTCCATCCAAACCATGGCCTCGACAAGCCTGAACACCAGAAAGTTGTTCATTATAAACATTCAGTTAGGATCTGCAACAAGTTTCAAGCTTTAAGAAAAATATACAGGTAAAATTATGAAATAATATCAGCTTAAATCATCATTTAACATCCATGCATGTATTTATTTGGTGAGTAGCCATGCAATAAGCAGAGAGAAACCCCCCCAAAAATGCTGTGTCATCACCTTTGTGATTATACAGCTCAAATAACTTCAATGTCTGCTAACATTAAAGGGAATAATCCTTTCAGGTGCTTTTTAGGTTTTTACTCTTGCAAGATTTTGTGAGGAAGCAGACTGGTGAATTTCAATTGAAATCAATATTAGCAAATGAAGGGAAGATCCAGTTAGCAATTTCTAAGTGAACTTTGTTTCCTAAATCCTACACCTATTTTTTTTTTTTAGTGTAACATCTTGGCAACAAACAGGCTATTGAGTTCTTTTAACATATTGACCAAACTATGTTGTAACACTATATGTGGTAAACTCACAGTGGGAACTTGCATTAAATAGTCAATTATGTGGTTTTCGACAAATTTAAAAATAATTCAGAAGCACTTTTATGTTGTTTTGTTTTGGCCAACTTGGAATATGCAATTACAACATATAAAACTCATGTGACAACTTAACCAAGTTAAGTGTGACAGAAAAACTGGAACCTATATTACAAAAAATGTAATATTTGTGTCAAAATCACTTTAACCTTATAGTTACAGCCATTACGTCTGATGACTAGTCCCAGTCTCTTTTTTATTTTAACTGAGAATAAATACATTTGTTTTAAATTCTTTTTTATATTATATAATTCAACTTAAATTCAACTGGCCCTTGTCTCAGACTTCCTCATTCTTTTCTGTCTATCGACCCAAATCTTTCCTGGTATATAAAAACATAATTCCCACTGTCACGGTTCATTTAGCATTAAAGGTGCTCTAAATAATGTTCAGAACAACTTACCTCATCTGTACTGAACAATTATAAAAAGTTAACATACAAAAATAACATTAAGCATTATTTTGGCCAACAGAAATTACGATGATGAAATTACATTTACATTTAGTCATTTAGCAGACGCTTTTATCCAAAGCGACTTACAACTGAGGACAATGGAAGCAATCAAAATCAACAAAAGAGCAATGATATACAAGTGCTATGAACATGTATTGTTTGGTTAAATCAGTGCGTGTAGAGTGGTTTTTTTTTTAATAATTTTATGTTTGATTAGAAAACAGATAGAATAGAAAAAGAATAGAGTAAGCTAGTGTTAGATGGCTTTTTTTGCTTTTGTTAACTGTATAATATATGAAAACAGATAGAATACAAAAAGATTAGAAAGCTAGTTAGGTTTTTTTTTTAAGAAAATAAGCAGCAAATGAATAGAGTGCAAGTCTAAAAGGAACAAGAATATATTTTTTTTAATTATAGAATTAGAATAGAATAGTGCTAGAGTTAGAGGGTCAAATAAAGATTAAATTAGTATTTAGATGGTAGTCACAAGTTCAAAGAATGCATACCTCCAGAGAAACATTCCTATCATGTACATTGTGGGTTTCCTCTGCCAAACTTCCTTAAAAAGACCTCCCTTAAAAGAGTTTAATTCCTGATTCTTCTACCATAGATAGTATTCAAATACTTTGTTTACTCGTCGATTTTAAGTTACTCAGAATAATGTACAGAGGCAATTACGCCATCTTTATTCATGTTTGCTCTCATAAACGTGTGAAAGTAAATTTTTACTTACGACTAAAAGCAAAGATTTACACACGCATAAAGAAGAAAGTATGGTCAAAGTATTTAGTGTATACTGATGGCAATACTTTGAATTTGTAACAGGTTATTGGCAGCTGGAACAAAGCACGGCAGCCACAAAAAGCGGCAGCTGAGCATAGTAAATGTTTATAAATTATTTACATATAGTCCACAGTAGTTTGTTTTTACAAACTGCCCCTGTCATACAAAGAGAGTCTGCCACCAGAAGTGCCGCTGCCACAGCGACTGTGGAAAGTGGCGGCTGATTATCGCAAATGTAATAAATTACTACATGTATAATGTTTTTCACAAAACAAAACATTTTAGCTTACATATATAAAACTTTATTCATAAACAGCAGCCGCGGAAAGTCCGTGGCAGTTTTCCGTGGACTCGTAGAATTAGAACGATTATTAAAATTTTATAATTATCATCCTCGGTGTGAACAATGCTTTCTTTACATAATCCGTGCTGTATGGTTAGCAGCTGTTACACAAAATATATTTCCTACGCCCCATGATGCTTTGCGCGAAATTATGGGTGTAACTTAAATTGTAAACAATCAGTGAAAGGCTCGCTTTATGAATGCAATAATACGTTTTTTTTTTTTTTTACTGGGTACGATGAGATGACATTATTCTACTCACCCTTCAACCATGGAACATTAAAATGATATTTAGAAGTGTAAAAGCATAAACAAGTTACTTTCAACAGGCCAGGCATTACCCCAAAAGCATGATTCTTTCAGCAATAATGGACAGGTGAAATATCACTGTAGTAATATAAACCTATCAAAGCCCTTTGAGGCTATTTAAAGGGGTCATCGGATGCCCATTTTCCAAGTTGATATGATTCTTTAGGGCCTTAATCAAAAGTCTGGAACATAGTTTGGTTAAATTTCTCAGTGGTAGTGTAAAACAACACCCTTTACCCTGTCAAAAACAGCTCTTTTCAAAGCAAGCCGTTTTGTAGCATTTTCCTTTAAATGCAAATGAGCTCTGCTGACCCCGCCCCCTCTCTTCCGAGCCGCTCTCTGACGGACTGTTAACTTTAGCAGCATTATTTATGGATTAAGCTGAATTATTAATGGAAAACAAATTAAATCAGGAGAACAGACCACAAATGTGCAATACATGCACTGATCTATTAAGGAACATATTTAGATCAGTGAGTATATGTTGTCCTTTTTTCCATACTATTGCAGCGGAATGCAAAGGGGGAAAAGAAAATAATCATGAGGAAAAGAATACAGCGACTGAAAAAGCTCTGAGTTCAGTTGTGGTTGGGTTGCAGTTTTCCTCCCGGCCTGAGGGCGGCAGCAGAGCGCGCAGCCCCCGAGCACATTCATTTCATCACAGGAGTTGCCCACACTGTGTTGGTAACGTGGAAGTGGGAGAACATCACAGAGGTATTGGTTCATTTTTTAGTAAAATGTGTCATTCTTTATTGTAGTTAATTATAATATCTATCGTGACGTAATACGGGGCTTGCATACGCTTATAAAGACTGACAAAGCCTGAATGTTAAATACATTTTGTTCTGGTAATGACCTAAAGTGAAACCAGAGTCTGATTCTGATTTATGTAACTCCCATATCTGGCACATAATCAAATTATTCATAAATAGTTATGTTTTAGTGTTCATTAAAGCTGTACGAATTCTGCTTACAGTAGTGTCATCATGTATGGGATGTAATCAAACTATATGTTTTAAAAGTGTATGGCATTACAAAGACCAAAGCAGAGCTGCCGTGAAGACATGTATTCCGAGAGGAAAAATCCCATTCCTGACAGGTTAGTTTTTATCATTTCACTTATCTTATAAGGTTTATTAACTGAAGTTAAGTTTTAAGGATTGTTTGTGTCCCCTTTAGATGGACAGACTATACAGCAGTGGGTAAACGGATCCCAGGAACCCGCTTCATCGCTTTTAAAGTTCCCTTAAAACAGGTCTGAAGACATTCACAAATCCTCCACCTGTCTGAAAGACACACGTGAGCTTAGAATTAATTCCATTGCTTTTTGTTCTAGTCTTTCAGATATCATTTAACGCCATCAGATGTCTTTGGACCGTTTGATCTTGTGCGTATTTTAGAAGAGGAAGGACAGCAGCTGGGTCTCATCATTGATCTGACCAACACGACTCGCTACTACAACGTAGAGGTAGGAATTAAAACCTAAACCGCTAGCTTGAAGTCTAGGTTTGAGCTTGATGAGTTTTTGTCAAGGTGGAGTGAAGTTGATTTTCTCTGAACGTGTGATTGTGTTTGTGTCAGGATTTGCCAAACACACTGTACCACCTGAAGATCTCCACAGTAGGGCATGAAGTGCCAAACGATGCCACCATTCTCAGCTTCAAGAAGGCCGTCAGACACTTTCTGCATGGCAATGAAAACAATGGTGAATTTTAGTTAATTAAATCAAAGTGGCTTTCTTAATTCCCTACCGTTCGGTGGGATTTGATTAATATTCCTGAAAGAAGTCTTTTAAGCTCACCAAGGCTGCATTTATTTGATTCAGTAAAACAGTCACATTGTGAAATACTATTACAATTTAAAATAACAGTCTTCTATTTTAATATATTTTAAAATGTAATTTATTCCTGCGATGCAAAGCTATATTTTTTTAGCATCATTACTCCAATCTTCAGAGTCACATGATCCTTCAGAAATCATTATAATGTGCTGATTTGCTGCTCATTAAACATTTATTATTATTAATGTTGAAAACAGTTGTGCTGCTTCATATTTTTATGGATTTCAGGATTCCCTGATGAATAGAAAATTCAAAAGAACAGCATTTATAAATGTCACTTTTGATTAATTCAATGCATCCTTGATGAATACAATTATTAATTTCTCTTTGACCGCAAACTTCTAAACAGTAGTGTACATGTTCCTGGTCTTATAGTGAACAATTCATCAGTGCATGTTATTCCAAAGACAAATAATGCTCATCAGAATGCAAAAACCTAACTAATGTTTAATATCCTATTTCACTGAGAAATATGTCACTAGAGAAGTAAATTAGGTTCTAAACATTGAGTTCAGCTGATGTTTGTTTAACAAAAAATACAGACTTTTTTTTTTTTTTTTTAAACAGAAAAGCTGATTGGTGTTCATTGCACGCATGGTTTGAATCGCACCGGCTATTTAATATGTCGGTGAGTAAAATTTCTTTCTTTTTGCTTGTTTTCCGTATTTGTGATCCATTAACTTTGTCTTTAGATGAGCTAGTGCATCCAGCAGTTGTCAGTGTTAAATATTGTGTCATAGATACCTAATCGATGTTGATGGGATGAACCCCCAAAAAGCGATTAATTGTAAGTATACACACTTATACTTACTGTGTGTATTTGCATGCTTTTAGGTATTTTTACTTGAATGCTCTGATTTCTTCCAAGTATTCAATGAATCAAGGGGACATTCAGTTGAGAGGCAGAACTATCTTGATGACCTGAGGACGGGGCCCAAGAGAAGGTGAGCTCTTCTGCATGCCTTCAGAGTCCTGTAAAGCACATTCGATCATATTTGATACTGATTTTCTAAGGCCTCTAAATTATCAGCATGATCAAAACTTCTGAAAAACCTATTGTACACAATCTACTACAAGCCTGCTGTCATCTGATTGATAGTTTATACCTTTTTAGCAAGTAAAAAGCCTTTTAGTATGATTGTGAACATATTTAGGTTGTTAAGTTTTTTGCTGATTTTTGAAAAGTGGACATAATAATAACTTTTATATTGTTAGTAATATTCAAGATAAACATTTACTGAACATGTTTTGCCTCCCACAATATAAACTACAGTGTTTTGGTCATAAAACTAAACATTTAAAACATTTATCATCTTACTTAAGCATTTTGAGCGATATAGAGTGACAAATGATATTTATATGCATTTTATGTGAATAGCCTGTTATACTGTTATAAAGATCTCATTGAGTTACATTACACACCATCAGAATTTCATCTTTCGGACCATATAAATATCAGCAACTTTCCTCAGTTCGGGCCTCTGTGTAAAATTTAATTGTTTTTTTTCCTCCTCATTATAGCTCCATGTTCTCACTATATCTATAAATTTAAAAAACAATAGAATTATATTTATTTATTTATTTATTTTTGGACTTTTATTTTATATGGCAGGCTTTACAGTGTTAATCATGCAATTTTTCATGCAGTAATGAGGGAATGGAGGAACCAGACAAAGAACCTGCTCAGGGACTTGCAAACGAACCACGAGATGATGCTCCTCATCATCGAAGGAAACAACATAACCATGATCCTGCTTTTAATGGACATGAACTTCACCAATGGCACAGGGAACCCCAGAATCAGTTTCGGTAAGCTCAAATAATCAACCCATCAGTCAACATGAAATCAAAATGGTCTTTCTTACTGGATAAAGCTGTTTCTTTACTCAATCTCACAATTTCTCCTCAGACCGTTTCACCAGAAGAACAACATGACTTGGTTCAAACCACCTGAGCGCCAGTTCTACCGTCCTCGCTTGATTCCTCATCCACCGCAGGGCGTGAGACCCCGTTTTCCCAACCAGAGCGTCAGAGGATTCCACTTCGGACATTATCCACATCCGCTTCCCTCCGACAGGTTTGGCCAACAATACCACAATCCACACGTGCCTCCAGAGGGATTCACGAGACCTCCAGGGCCTCACAGAAAACTTCGACAGAGACACAGGAAAGGTCCGAATGATAGGACTCCTCGCTGAAATGAAGAAGCTACACCTGTTCAACCCAAACTGCTGGACTGTGCTTTTCTGAACACAAGCTGCTAGTCCAATTGTGCAGGAACTCTTCTTTTTCTTTGACGGAGTAAATGGATTTGGTCTCCTAAAGAGGTTGACTGTTTTATTAGACTCTGCTTGCTAACATTAATACTACTACATTCTGTGATGGTTATCTGTTATTAGGTCATGTAATCCAGCAAATGTAATTCACACAGTTCATCTATAACTGCTGCTAATCTATCATGCCTTACGTTTTAAATGAAGTGAAATATTAAACACTTTTGGAAGTGCAATTACAGTTGTTTTATTATTTCCTTATATTTTACACATTTTGTATTTCTTTTTTATCGTACACAATATGATATCAATGAGGAGCAGATTATTTGTGATGTTTTTCCTGCTTAAAATTGGACACTATTACAGTATCAATAAACATTTTCATAATTTTTAAATGTATGTGTTTATTAAAAGTTTGTTGCCTCAAGGCAGCATTGTACCACATTTTAAATTTTCATGCAGAAAAAAAATATTAATTGAAAAAAAAAATTATTTAACCAAACACTTATTTATCTAGTTTTTATTGTATTGCACATCTCATATTTAATAGAAAGTACAATTTCATTCAAATATAACCAAACCATCATATCAAATCATCATATCAAAACATTACAATGAGTGTTGTCTCACAGCAAAACATTAAAAATTACCATAACCTTATCCTTGCAAGCATGCACATAAACACATGGCACTTCACTGCTTGTGAAAGCAGTTCCTCTAAACAGAAAATCAGAATATGTGCAGATATAGTATGTAAATTACTATTCTTATAAATGCATTACAAAATCAAGCAAACATGCAGATAGGTTTAGACAATAGCTCCCTTGAAGCTCTTTTTTCTTACATCATATCATATACTTATGTGATTCCAGTACACTACAATGTTGCCTCAAGGCAACATGCATTTTTTTGTAATTTTCTATGATACATAATTTTAAAGACATATTATGTTTAGTTTTTGAAAATACTTCTTTACTGATGATAAATGCACTTTTCATTGGAGAAAATATGGATTCATGTGACGTGCACATGTCCTGAAAGTGGCCTATGACCACTTTTTTGCATTTTCAGTGATTATTATTTGAGTTCTCCTACTCTGAGATAGCATTTATCAACTGAATGGGTGTCTAATTTTATTAACAGTTTGAGGCAATATTTGATAAAAAATAATAATAATAATAAAACAATGTCTTTCCGTGTAAAAAAATATAATTAAAAGCAACAGCAATAATGTATTACTGTAACGGTACATAAATTCGATTTGTTTCATCATCCTGACGGAAAATACATGCATCATAGTGAGAGAAGCACTAAAGTTCTAAAAATATGCTTAGAAGTGGTCAATCTGTAGCATGACTTCACCGTCAGCTGACTGAAGTGGGCGGGGTCTTTCCATGCGATGCCGGAAGTGTTATGGTATTACAGTTAATGTGAACACACCAAGCTTTGTTTTCACAATGTCTAAATATAACGAAAATATATGAGATAAATACATCAAAGCATCTTTGAAAGCGTAAAGGAGTGCGGTGGAAGCAGGTAGGAAAGGTATTTTACCTTCATGCGAGGCTTATCTCGCTATTGTTACTGGTTGGCCTGTCAATAATGGGTGCCTCCAGACTCATTTAAAGTTAAAGTTTAAGATTTAAGGTCAAGGTTAGTGTAGTCTGGTTATTTTATTTTAATATATTTTATTTTAATGTTGTATGTGTGTATGTTTATTATTGAATGGTACCAAAAAGTATTTAGACATTTTAGCAATGTGTAAAAGTCAGTGAATAAGAAAACAAAATCAAACCAACTGGCATTTGTTTTATTTTTTTATTTATTTTTATAAAACAATAACACCTGTTCCAGTTCTGAGAAAAGGCCATTTTTTAGCATTTACACTTGATTTTATATTTTGATGTCTAATTAAATGCTTTTCAGACATTTTAAAGTGTCCAGAGGCTTTTTGAACCCCTTTTTTATAGTATAAACTTCATTATCTTATATAGAAGTAACTCCACCCAGAGAAAGAGCTTTATTAGTCTGCGTACAAACAGTGTGAACTCAGTGCAGTGTGCTGAAAGTGTGTTATTGATCTGCAGGCAGGAGACATGATGTCTGAGCACAGCGACTCCAGTCTGCCGTCTGAGGAGAGGGTCCGCGCTCTCACCAAGCTGGGCAGCTCTGTGGATGTCAGCGAGGATGTGCCGCCCCGCCGGTACTTCCGATCAGGGATGGAAATCATCCGAATGGCCAGCATCTATGCAGAGGAGGGGAATGTCGAGCATGCGTTCATACTTTTCAATAAGTACATCACGTAAGTACAGCAAGAACAGGCTGAAAGTGAAAATGCCTGGCAGGTCGGTTATTGATTGTACATATCAGATTCATTATACTATTCTCTCTCCTGATGTTAAAGGTGATTTCCAGTAGTACGGTACAAAATAGGTCCTGAAACTCTTGAAGTCTATATTTTTTTCTTTTTCAGTTATTGATAAGTGAAAAGAGGTGCTTAACCTGCATAACATATTGACCGTCAGTGTCAGGAGGTCAAACTAAGTGTTATATAAGCTGAGCTGTTTTATGTTCTATTAATTTTGTGAGATTTGCAATTTTTGGAACCCATATTTAAAAAAAAAAAAAAATTAAGGATGTGTAAATAGTTTGAAACTCTGATTTGATTGATCTTGCTATTTGTTGGAAATCCATTTCTTCATATATTAGAAAAAAAACATTAAATAAATACACATAAAAATTAAATATATTTCAAACAATACCTATTATATACTTCATTTATTGTTATGAATATACATATATAATGTCATAAAAATATTATTTTTTAATTCTAAAAATATTTTTACATAATATTCTTATTTTGCTTCCAATTATTCAAAAAATTGTACATTTAAAACTTCCTTACATTTTAAAACCATGATTTGTGTGATTTTGTAATTTACTGAAATTACATTTCTTAATATACTAGAAATAAACATTTAAGAAATATCAAAACTAAATATATAAAAAATAATATTAATAAAAATGGTTAATATATTAATATTATAAATTGTAATATATTATATAAATAACAAAGATTTATACAAAAATTATTATTAAAAAAAAAAATATATATATATATATATATATATATAATATATATATATATATATATATATATATATATATATATATATAGAAAATAATAAGTAATGTTCCTGTGTTTTACGTCCTTTTAGGTTGTTTATTGAAAAACTTCCTAGACATCGTGAATATAAAACAGCTAACATTCCTGAGAAGAAAGAAACGATGAGGGTAAGATGTGATTTTCTTCTTCCTGGGGAAAGTGAAGATGTTAAAAGCTTCACGAAGCGTGCAAAATGTGATAGAATGTCTCAAGTTAATGAATATCCCTTATTGTCCATGCTAGAAATTAAAAGAAGTTGCTTTTCCGAAAGCTGAGGAACTGAAAAAGCTGCTTCTCAAGCAGTACGAAAAAGAACACGCTGAATATCTTGTCCGAAAGGTGGGTAACATTTAGGAGCAGATATTTCTGAAATGATACCTACAAACTAATCCATGTGCGTATTTATTGACGGGTGTGTGACTCGTGGCAGCGAGCGGAGGATGAGGCCCAGGCTCGAGAATTGGCCAAGCAGCGGGAGCAGGAGGCCGAGAGGCAGCGACTGGCCGAGCAGCAGCAGCTGCGTATGCGTGAGCAGGAGCAGTTCAGCGCCTTTGAGGAGCTGATCCGCAGGCAGGAGCTGGAGAAGGAGCGCCTGCGCATCATGCAGGAGTTTAGCATCCCGGCGTCACCCGCCTCTCCCCGAGATCTCCTGGTGCCTGACGTCCAAGGACCTCCACAGGCCTCATTTACACCACCGACGACCCCCGGAGGGACCCCGAACCATGTCTCTCAAACTTCATCCCTCCCAGCGTTTGACCGCTCATTGAAGCCTAGTATTCCAGTCAGTGCAGGACACAGTGAGGCCTCTCCGTTTGCTCTTCCTTATGCATTGCTGACCTTGTGATACAAACATTACTATTGTCATAAACTGCCATTCATTGTTTTATTAGGTGCGCTGGTGAATGGCTTGCGGCAGCTCTTTGTGCCTGCCGAGCTGTGCCAAAGGTTTTTAAAGCTTGCAGATGCCAACACAGCACGAGCCGTGGAGACCTGTGGGATACTCTGTGGCAAGCTGGTACGTGCAAAACATTTGCAGACACAAGCAGACTGAGACAAACCAAATAATGTTTGTTTTTTTTGTTTTTTTGGAACTATCCATTTCAGTAAATCCCACTAAAACATGTCTTTCAGCCAAAAGAAAATGGAGAAGATAATAAAGACTATTTTTTATGCCATTAATATGTTTTTTTTTCATAACAATCAGTGGAGATTTTATTGTTATGAAACAAAGAATTATATTTATATTTTGCATGAAGAAAATAAAGTCCATTAACAATAAGCATACCCCCCCAAATTCTTATTCACTTAATGCTTCTGAAAGGTTTATGTTTTAATATGGATATTTTTTAATACATTACTGTAACACCATAATTTGTAATGTACAACATAAATTAGAAGTCATACAAAAATATTGTCATAATGTATTAATAATTTACTATAATAACATTATTTAAGCGCATCTTTATTGTAATATAAATATTAAATAATAAAGATGTATTTATGCATAATACTTATATTTTTTATACTATTTTTAACTTCTTAGTTAATTTAAGTAAATTAATAATAAAACATAAAAAAATCTAATTGGGGCAGTTAAGACTTTTTAAATGTCACTTATGGTCACTAAGGCTGCGTTTGTTTGATCAAAAATAAAGTAAAAACTGTAGTATTGTGAAATATTAAATTATTATCAGTGCTCGTGTTTTTGTAAAAACCATGTTAAAAAATTCTGGATTCTTTGATGAGTGGAAAGTTCAAAAGGAAAGCATTTATTTGAAATGAAATCTTTGTAACATTATAATGGTCTCAACTGTAATTTTTGATCAATTGAATGCATTTAAAAGTATTATAAAAAACATCTTATTGACCACAAATATTTAAAACGGAAGTGTAAATAAATCTCACTTACTATCTCTTGAATATAATTGGGCCAAATTACAACCATATTAACATAATCTGAGGAAATCTGTATTATAATGAGTAAATAAAAAAGAGTTTGCTTGTTGTTGTCCACAGATGAAGAACGCCTTCACAGTGACACACGTGATCGTGCCCAAGCAGTGTGGAGGACCAGATTACTGTGACACAGAGAACGAGGAGGAACTTTTCCTAATCCAGGATCAGAATGATCTCATTACACTGGGCTGGATTCATGTATGATGTTTTCTTTATAGTCACAAGGCTAATCTTTTTTTTTCAATAGTATCACTGTAATTATGTGTCTTGAGTATAATCAATCTCTTTTTTTCTTTGACCCACCCGACCCAGACGGCCTTTTTATCCAGCGTGGACCTGCACACACATTGCTCTTATCAAATCATGCTCCCAGAGTCTATAGCCATTGTGTGCTCACCTAAATTCAATGAGTATGTTTTTAGCTATACGCTGCCTTCATTAGTTTGAGTGATGGTTAGCAGGTAAAACAGAACAATGACAGTCTGGTAACTTATGCTCCAGGACGGGCTACTTTCGGCTCACAGACTACGGGATGGACGAGATCTCATCCTGCAAACAAAGAGGATTCCACCCGCATCCAAGGGAGCCGCCCCTCTTCTCTGTGAGTGAAGCCTGATTAGTGATTAGAGAACCCTTAATATTCAACTTCAGTACATAAAGTAATAGCCAAAAACATTTTATTTGCTAAAAATTGACCCTCAGGCCATACAAGATGTAGATGAGTTTGTTTCTTCATTAGAACAGATTTAGAGAAATGTAGCATTACATCACTTGCTCACCAATGGATCCTCTGCAGTGAATGGGTGCCGTCAGAATGAGAGTCCAAACAGCTGATAAAAACATTACAATAATCCACAAGTAATCCACAGCATCAATTAACATCCTGTAAAGCAAAAAGTGTTTGTAAGAATCAGTCCATTTTAATTGAATTTTTAATTTATTTTAGCTTTTATGGATTGATTATGGCCAAAATCTATAATCCATACACTTCCTGAAGTGAAAAAAATCTCCCTTATTGTCCTCTCACATCAAAATCTGCAACATATTTGTTTAGAACTGTTTTGGGCTTTATCAGTGTTTATTTCTCTCAAGATTCAAGATTCAAGATTCAAGATTTTTATTTGTCACATACACAATTATATAGAGCATATATAACCAGCAGTGAAATGTGAGTCAGGTCCGCTCCATGGACAGTGCAATTAATACAACACAGATGAAAATATACATAAATATAGCTATGAAAGAATGAAATAAAAGTAAACAATAAAAATATAAGAATAAAATATATAAAGAGGTGTATACTGTAGAATTAAATATATAGTGGAAAATAATGTGCATGAAAGTAAACTGTAGTCTTAAATAATAAGATACACAGGAATGTACAAGAGGCAAATGTGCAAACAGGTTGACACTTACAGTATGTCAATGTGAGGTAGTGAATGATGAATGTCTTACTGATAAAGTGAATATTAATATTATCTCCTGATTCAGATGAGACATACAGGCATTATTATGGATAGAAGATTCATATTAAGCTGAAGCTACTGGTTTGAAGTTAATAGAATTGTAATGAACGATTTGTTTCTTACAAACTTTTTTTGCTTCATAAGACTAACTGATGGACTGGAGTGGATTATTGTGATGTTTTTATCAGCTGTTCGGACGCTCATTCTGACGGCACCCATTCATTACATATAACGAAAAATTTCTCCAAATCTGTTACAATGAAAAACAAACTGATCTACATCTTTGATGACCTGAAAGTGAGTGAATTTTCAGCAAATGAACTACTTTTACTCCATGTGAATGATCTGCTGTGTCCTTCAACCTTGTGTGCATCATAATGAAGGTTTTGCGTCTGTGTCTTGTGCTCAGGCTAGTCAACACATCACCATCACAGACGGAAGTGTGAACGTGATGGATTTGCGGTGATTTCATCACTACTGCTGCTGCGAAATACGTGCCTTTGCTCTTGACCTCACAGCGACTTGCCAAGAAGCTCCTAATGGGCCAAAAAGGTCCCGTGTTGAACATCACTACATAGAAGCTGGGGCTCTATTATCGCATCTTAGCAGTCTATATTTATTGGTTTAATTCTGTAATATCCAAATGTGTCCAATAGGAGCTTAAATTTGAGGTGTGTAGCATTAGCAGCATCAAATGGATTTGTTAAAATAAAGAAAGTTGTGACCTCAAGAAAACGAAATGGAAAAATAGAGATGCACGACTTCTGTGAGCTTCCATTTGTTAAAACCAGTTCATTCTATTATTAACTAATTATGTTGCAGAAATTACACACTTCCCTTATAAACACCTATAAATATTTCAGTGTGCACTGCAGAAAATGATTTTCCAATACAAGTGTCTAAACATTTGCTTGAGAAACAAAATTAATCAAATTGTTTTCTGACAAAAAATATCAAAAGTAAGTGAGTTTATGCTTAAAACCTGAAAAATATAGAAAAATAAATGTAATTTATGATGATTTTAATAATGATTTTTTCTTCTTGCCTTAAGCATGAATTCATTTGATTGTGCTAAATTTTTCAGAAATACATTTTTCATCTTAAGTCATTTTCTTTCTCAAGTAAATAATTCTTGATTTAAGGACATTTAGATATTTGTGATGGGAAAACAAGTCAGTAAATCATTTTTTGCAGTTTTGTCTTTTGACATTCTATGTTAGATATTCTATACTAGAAACGTTTAAGATCTTTATGTTGATTAAAAGATCCTCGCACGCCATTGCAACCAGTTTCAGACAGACTGGCTTTTGTATTTAACTTAACACATGACAATGAAACCGCTGATTCTTTACGTCTGACTATGATTTTGTTAATCTCTTAATAACTACTTTAATATGTATCAGACTGTTAACATAAATGCAGATGATTATAGGGAGCAAAGACATTAATTTTCATGTTCTTTCAGCCAAACTATTCTCTGTTGCTTTCCATAACATTAAAAGTGTTGTTAGACTTGATGGATTTTTTGTATGTAATTTTCTGTAGTTGTGAACTTCATTTTTGGAGACTCTGAAGCTTTGCATCTTATCAAGACATAGTTAAATGCAAACATATCTTCACTGGAATATCATCTGTTAATGCAAGACACTACAGCTAAAACCATTGTATTTTTAAGGCCCTGGTCAATTTTGAGATTTTGGGCTATTTTCCTTCCATAACATGTCTTCTTTGAGACTATAGGAAAGAAAATATCCAAAATACACATTTAAGGCTTATTATACTGTGTTATGTACGTTTATGCAAATAGGTGCATATTTAATTAGATAATGTCTCATTTGCATATTTAGACGTAAGATTTCAGAAACTTGTAATACAAAAGAATTGTCTTAAACTACTGTGATTAATCAGCTGGGGACGTGTGGTGATATCTATGTTTAAATGTGTCCTGTACTCACCTGTGGTGTTTTGTCTTAAGTTATATTAAAGGCTTTGAAAACTAGCATTCCTTGTATTGCACTTATGGACTGAAAATAAAAAAAAATAAAAAAATACGTTTATTGCGTACCTTATTCTCTAAGGTGATGTGCTATTTAAGTGTTTACGTGTACTAGAAATGTTAAGCTGCTCAAGTGATTAAAGTACGTCTACAGTACAAAAACAATTGGCAAATGCGGTCGCTAGTCAATAGGTGGCGATGGAGAGTCGCTCTGCTTCAGCGTTCAGCGGAAATTATGCGAAGAAGAAGACGCTGTTCCTGCACGCTATTCAACTACGTTCACCTGATGTTTTGACATTGTTTTTCGGTCAAAATGTTTGATTAAGTGGTAGTTAAAAAACAACATTTACCGCGAACTATCGTTAAAATAGGTAGCAAATACGTTTTAAACATCTTAATGACATTTCGTTAGAGAGAGAGAGAAAAAAAACAGGACTTAGCATATAGGCTAACGTAAACAACGTCTTACGCAACTGGACTTTAAATCACTGTAAAAGAACAGTTTCTCCTATTAAAATAGAAATATGACGGAGTCCAAGGAGAAAGCTTTGAGTCTGAGGTCTGATGCCACTACAGTAGCTGTCAACAATCATGTGAAAGAGACTAAGAAACCGAAGAAGATTCTCGATGAAGATGAATATATCGAGGTAAGACGGTCTTAATGTGTACTGTTTACAACACATATTTCATTGTATTATACATAATCATTCGATAATTTATTGTGTTATACAATTTTAATGCCCATGTGTTTTGAAATGTGTTTTTTGAAGACACTTGACTTTGGCCGTGATTTTTTATTATTATTAAAAAAAAATAGACGATGACCTTCAACAGCACAGAGATTACACAAAATACCAAACCTCAGGCCGTTTTTCAACATATACAGGAACAGCTGACTGAGTTTCACGTGTCACCTGTAAACAACACGCTTCTGCCTGCATAGATTCTTCTGTTTTGATTTGCTAATGACACGCATACCTGTCACCATTTCCTCCACAGAGTTTGGAGAAGATCATCCAGAGGGACTTTTTCCCAGATGTTTCCAAACTTCAAGCGCAGAAGGATTATCTGGAGGCGGAGGAGAGCGGAGATCTGGAGCGGATGAGGGAGATTGCCATCAAATATGGGTCTGCGATGGCTAAATACACCCCACGCACCTATGTGCCCAGTGAGTGACGTTTCTTACCGTTCGTGATTAATTATTAAAGAAATAGTTCAAACAGATGATAAAAACAAGCAAATTTTAATTTTTTTTTACCTTCTGTGTTTGCACATCAGCGATTAACTGCTGGCACATTGGAAAACTGTTTTTATTTATTTATTTTTTTATAATAAATCATTTTGTTCCCATGTAGGCACGACTCCTTCAACATTTGGGACCCCAGATGTTGGAAGTGCATCTCCATCATGTTCAACGAGACACAGAGCAGGGAAAGAGGATGGTAAGTGACCGCTGCTACATTTTTTAGTCCTCACGGCTAGACACCACAGGTGAATAGAGAATAAAAACCCATTTGATCAATTAAAGTACATTGTGATAGTTGTTCTCTGTTATTGTATTATTGAAATATGATGTTTAACTATGCAAACAGAACACTATCTAATTAAATATGCACAAACTTGCAGTTTTTGATTTTGCTTTCTTAGTTTTTCAGTTCTTTACAGAGGGGATTTTGGATCTTTGAATCTGCTTTTTGGAGTTTTAAAGAGAAATGCAACATGCTACATGTGTTCTTTGTTATGTTTCAGGTGAAAAAGCAGATGAAAAGGATCTTCCATCTCTGGACCGATTTCTTGCTAAAAACACGAGTGAGGACAATGCATCCTTTGAGCAGATAATGGAGCTCGCGGAGGACAAGGACAAGCTGAGGCATGCGTGGCTTTATGAGGCAGAAAACGAATATAATGAGGTACAGCACAATAATAGCTACTGCATATAATTGCGTTATGTATTGTTGGGTCTTGTTTTGAGTTCTGACAATGTTTATTGTTCTGTCATTTAAAGAGGCATGAGCAGAACCTCGCTCTACCATCCACAGAGAAACAGGCGCTTGAGTGCACCAAGGCAGGATTGGATACATGGCAGTACAAGGCCAAAAATGCACTCATGTACTACCCTGAAGGTAAGGTCTCCCATTGAGGATCCCCATCTGTTTAGTATTGCATGACACTTTCTGAGCCTTGTAAATAAACTATTCATAACTTGGTTATGAGTTTGGTGATATATCTCGAGTTCATAGCCAAAGAGGCATATGGTAAATTGCATGTTTATTTTGCTCCCCAAGGTGAAAAAGACGACACGCTGTTCAAGAAGCCACGGGAGGTCCTGTACAAGAACACACGGTTTGATGTTGACCCCTTCAGTAAGGCCCTGAACAAATCACAAATCCAGCAAGCTGCTGCACTCAATGCACAGGTAACACTGACTTCTGCATCTCATTTGTCAGCATCAGATCATAAACCACTTGAAATGTGATCAAACTAAATGCATATTTCTCTGCTTTCTGTCTAGTTTAAACAAGGTAAGGTTGGTCCAGATGGCAAAGAGCTCCTGCCTCACGAATCCCCCAAAGTAAATGGTTATGGATTTGAGGGAGAAGCCTCCCCTGCTCCTGGTGAGTGCCACTGTATTTTATTCATTGATATCTGCTCATCAAGTAAATAAAAAAAATGTATTATACAATTTATATTGGTGTGCAAATTAGTATTAAAGAAGTATTTAAAAAAATGTTTTTGAACACTTAATATACAAGTACTTGTGTCATATTTTCCTAAATGGCTTGTTTGTTTTTAAGGTGTTGCAGAGTCTCCTCTGATGACGTGGGGTGAGATCGAAAGCACTCCGTTTCGTCTGGAAGGCTCAGATACACCACTCGTGGAGAGAAGTCATGGTCCATCGTTCAAGGTCCAGTTCAATTCTAGTTAGCAAACATTTCACTTTCGTATATAAACAGAATATTGGGGTTTTATTGATACCCAATTTTCTATCATCAAAAAACTTCAATGTGTGTTTGATGGTAGTGTGCGCTGTGTGTAACATTTATCGTCCAATATTTCAATAAAAATAATGAATTGTTGTTTTTATGGATGTTTTCCAGATTCCAGAGCCTGGGAGAAGAGAGCGGTTGGGACTGAAAATGGCCAATGAGGCCGCGGCAAAAAACAGAGCTAAGAAACAAGAGGCGCTGCGCAAAGTCACTGAAAACCTCGCTAGGTAAAGAAAAAGAGTCTGAGATTGTAAAATATCCTTGTGTTTTTCTAGTTTTAACAGAATTTTTAAATTTGTAATTCAAATATGGATTAAACTAGAAAGAATTGTAAATGTAAGCTTTTTAATTATATTATCAGGATAACAATTTAAGTGAAAAACTGAATTGATAAATTAACAAATTTGGTTCATTCTCCATTTCGCTTAACCACAAAATATATTAATATTTCATATCAAACCTTAATTTGCTGTATTTTATTTTCAAAATTCCAAAACGTTTTAACATTTAAATTAAATCCCAGGTTTTCAGTGTGGTTTCAGACGACTGGTTGACTGATATATTAGCAAGCTAATTATATTGATTGTTATTTGGCATCTTTTAAATTATTGGCATATTTTGACAGCGCATGGGACTTTTATTTTGACAGTGCTGAGAAAGTCAGTACCTGAATACACAAGTTTCCATATTATACAACCTTTTTTTATATTTTAAACAATTTCTTTATTTGTGAGAATATCGGTCGACCACTACTTCAGAAACCTGCTGTATTTTTACTATAAAAGAGTGTTTCAGGTTTCAGTGGGGGACAGAAAACACAGCCATGCAAATCATCTTATCTCTATAACTTAAAAAAATAGACGTGAAAACCAAAAGATACCCTTTCTGATGTAGTTTTCAAAGTGATATTCAAAACTGCATTTATGTTTTGTACTAAATGATTATTTATATGTATTGCAGCCTTACTCCGAAGGGACTGAGTCCCGCAGCGCTGTCTCCTGCTCTTCAGCGTCTAGTAAACAGATCATCCAGCAAATACACAGATAAAGCCCTGAGGGCGAGCTACACCCCGTCACCTGCGCACAGGAGCATGGGCTCTAAGACTCCTCTCGGAGGCCCAGCCACTCCCTCCAGCACACCAACCCCTGGGAAAGCCAGAACACCGGCCACACAGGACCCAGCCTCCATCACAGACGACCTCCTCCAGCTGCCCAAGAGGAGGAAAGCCTCAGATTACTTCTGAAACAAAAGACTGAATAAAAACTCTAACCTGGGCAGGGTCACATATTTATTTGTATTTTTTTTTTAAACTGTGAAACTGAATTAATCATCATGTTTCTTGGACTTTATTCTATAAAGGAAAAAAATGTCTACAAAAAACATCTGCAGTTTGTAAGAATTTAGTTTTTTATTTTTATTTTAGCTAGCATATATGTACTTTTTCAGCATCATCCACATCAACCAATTCAATCAAATGAATCATTTGTTCTATTCAATTCTTTACTACTCTTGATTTGTTTTGAACAATGCTTGTTCAGTCCTCCTGAAATCTGAGCATCTTGCAAGATCTCAAGGGCACAATAAAGAGTTCAACAGATTTGTGTGTATTATTTCACCATCCATATTTTACAAGATTCATTTGTTGTTTCATTCATTCTTTGGGTTGGATGCTGGATTCATACAGACTCCTTTAGTGAATTTACTCTTATAGGGATACTCCACCCCAAAATGAAAATTTTGTCATTTATCACTTACCCCCATGTCATTCCAAACCCGGAAAAGCTCAGTTCGTCTTCGGAACACAATTTAAGATATTTTGGATGAAAACCGGGAGGCCTGTGACTGTCCCATAGACTGCCAAGTAAATAACAGTCTCAAGTTCCAACAAAGGTATGAAAGTCGTCGTCAGAATACTCCATTTGCCATCAGACGTGCAATCTGGGTTATATGAAGCGATGGGAACACTTTTTGTAAGCGAAGAAAACAAATAACGACTTTATTCAATAATTCCTTTGTCAACATTCTCCTCTGTGTCTCTCCATATCACCGTATGCTCTTCTGTATCATCCGCACCACAAGGATGCGCTGTTTCTACATGTATTTAGCTTTGATTTGAAATAAAACAGCACATCCTTATGGTGCGGATGGTACAGAAGAGCATACACAGCATACGGTGATATGGAGAGACACAGAGGAGAATGTTGACAAAGGAATTATTTTTGTTTGTTTACAAAAAGTGTTCCCTTCGCTTCATATAACCCAGATTGCACGTCTGATGGCAGATGGAGTATTCTGACGACGACTTTCATTCCTTTTATGGACCTTGATACTGCTATTTACTTGGGGCAGTCTCAAGCCTCCAGGTTTTCATCCAAAATATCTTAAATTGTGTTCCAAAGACGAACTGAGCATTTACGGGTTTGGAACAACATGTGGGTAAGTGATTAATGACAAAATTTTCATTTTAGGATGGAGTATCCCTTTAACAAAGTCTATGATTGCAGTGTTCAAAGGAAGAAAGGAAATCAGGTCTTTTTTTGCCAATAAGACTGGACTTGCATTATATGATGCTGGGACGGACTCTTCGAATTCTTTTCTCAAAACTAAGGTTGATCACCATATTTGTGTAATATCTGTTTTTCAGTCACGTTGTAATCCATGTTGGCCAAAACAACACAAAAGTGTTTCATAATTGTTTTACTGTTTTAAGTTTTAAGAAAACATAATTGACTAATTAATGCAGGTATCCACTGTGACAATTTAACACATAGTGTGTGTGACAAGCTTAGCTCAATTTGTGTAAATGGATTGAATAGCTTGTTTGTTGCAAGACATTACACCAGGGAGAAAATGGTGTAGGATTTACTTTGAAACTATTTTCACTTAGAAATTCTAGTAAAATTCACAAATATTTACAAAGGAGTGGAACACATTGAATTAAACATGACATTTTGAAATACTTAAGTACTATTTTCTCGTTTAAAAAAAAAAAAACAGTTATTTACAAATGTAGTGGCTAAACTTGTTTCATTTGTTTATTTTTCTATAAGTTTGGGGTTGGTAATTTTTTAAGTATTTTGAAAGAAGTCTCTTCACCAAGGCTGCATTTACTTATTAAAAAATACAACAAAAATAGTAATTTGGTGCTCAAGAAGCATTTCTATTATCAGTGTTGAAAACAGTTACCTTTTTATGTTTTTTGAAAACAAAATATTGATATTTTGATATTGTATATACTGTAATATATTGATATTGTTTTTTCAGGATTCACTGACGAATAGAAAGTTCAAAACAGCATATAACAGAAATGCAACATTAGAAATGTCTTTACTGTCACTTTTGACCAATTTAATGCAAAATAAAAGTATTGATTTCCTTCAAAAAAAAAAAAAAAAATACATTTACATTTCTGGCCCCAAACTTTTAAACAGTAGAGTTTATCAAAACGCTTTTGAAATATTCCATGAGACATCCGTGTGAACGAGACGTGAGGGAATTGTCATGCATGTGTTATTATGAGGGCTTGATTAAGCGCCTCCTCCAGTCTGGGGGCTGGAGAACAGAGTTGCTTGGGATTGTTTTGATGGGACGGTGGCGGAGCCATCTTGTTTTATATGCGTCCTAAGCCTCGTAGGAAACAGCCCTGGAATATGACACTACATCCCGACCCTAGCCAACTGAAATAAACACATCCGAGTGTCGAAGCTCATTTCTGATCGACGGAGTTCACGCAGAGAGCGGAATCTGCTGTTCGTTGGGATTTATTTCTCAACATCGGCGGCTGGTGCTTTAACTGCATTTTCTCTCGCACATTTTCTCCGGTGTAAGATACTATGAATGGAGGATAAATGTTGCCGAAGGCTGACAGCGGTGGTTTTGTGCTTTTCCTCTTCATTCTGACAGTAACATATCCGTCACGGACAGGTAAAGGTGTTGTTTTAATCAGTGCATGTGTTTGCTGCAGTGTGTGCTGGTGAAGGCTTGCAGCTCTGCTTATTTTCGGTCATGAGGGGGATGGACAGGCGCTGAGATGCAGAGGCTCTTTCGCAGGCCGTCATGGCCTTTAACTACCACTGTGTTTTTTATTATTGTTCCTTATATGTCTAAAGATTTACGCATTTTTTGTGCATTCCATTTGGCAAGCTACTTTATCATTTTATCCTGAAAGCTACATAGTATCTATTTATGTTACTAGCTTTAAGCCTTTTATATTACATACCATGTGGCAAGCTGTTTATACATTTATTCCTTAAATGCATAATAAGTTTGTTATTCATTACTTATTTTTTCCTTTGCTTCTAGCTACTATACCAATCTATTCCATTATTACTTGTATCAAATTTGCAGTCTTGCCATCTGTGGTGAACCCAGTTATTTACTTACAACTAGTTATTGCTGGTACCTGTTCCAGTTTTAAGAGTCCTGGTACTTTTATGGATATCTGTTTTTCTCAACAGGGAAATTGATTGTTA
Organism: Cyprinus carpio; assembly: GCF_018340385.1. Taxonomy (NCBI): domain Eukaryota; kingdom Metazoa; phylum Chordata; class Actinopteri; order Cypriniformes; family Cyprinidae; genus Cyprinus; species Cyprinus carpio. The sequence goes on along the minus strand of NC_056581.1, from coordinate 15,893,719 downwards.
GCAATATCTTAAAAACCTTAACAAACCCACTGATTTGTTAACTGATGGAATATGCTATTGTTGAAGCCATCAGCCCACATTATTTCAACTTGTTTTTAAAATAATAAGTTGAACAGAGTGGAAAAACTACATTTTACATGATTCTGCAAAGAATTCTGGACCAGAGAAACAATGACATCTAAAGAATACTTAATACTTTAATACTTATATATCAGTAATCTTTAAGTCAAATGTTTTTTTTATTTCTCCATTTTTTTATCAATTTGATTGTCATTTGCAGTGCTTAAAGCTGTTAAGCTGTCTTGTAACTTTGTCTTTTTGCTTCAAATCAATGTTGTGATTCACCTTGGTTTGGTTCATGGCTTATAACTCTTTAACAAAATTTTTTTTTTTTAAATTGCTATGGAAAAATTGAATGTGAAAAATACTTCCAGAACCAACACTGCTATACACACCATAGAGCAGCCATTCTGACATATGAGAAGAAAAATTAAAAAGCATTATTAGTAACATTAAATACTAGGGTCTCAGAAATGGGTTCTAATAACTAATAAGGGCATTTACACGTCAACAATGTTTTAAAATGGAAAGTTTTTCCCTACACGTACAGACCACAACCTTGTCGAAACAATCCCAATTTAAACACAAAAACACCTAAAAATGCACGAAGATTGTAACCGTATCATGTTCAAAAACTTGCACTTTGCAAACTTTTGAAAACAGGTTTCATTTTCAGGCCCTCAGAATCGTTGTGTAAATTAATGTCCAAAATTCATAAAAATATTCTGTTTTTAGTTAAAATGGTGCTGTGTAAACACTCCCTAAATAAGTGATATATTAAAACTGAAATTTGTATCAGTAACTATTGTAATACTATAGTTGGAAGTAAATAGTTGATAAGACCACAGATTTCCATACAATAAATGACAAAATTAGCTACTCAGCAGTGAAATGTGTTAGTACAGTAAAATAGATGCTTCTAGGTTTTAAGGAATAAATGTAAATGTTCAGTTAACTTGCCATACATTTGCAGTCAATCTAGTGTTTCTGGTAGGCCACAGTTCAATACGAGCAGACAGATCAAGCAGAACGCTCTGGATGGAGAAACATCTAAGAACTAGGTCTCTGTTCTGATGTTCCTATGTTAGATGGGAGGTTTATTAATCCTATAGATACAAGGTGATGCATGGAAACCCAGCGGATCAAATAAATAGGACAGTATTTATTTAGGTTAATGGCCTGTGATGTGCTTTTCTGTGTTTAATTAAGCACAGGTTATGTGCTCGGTCTGCACTTATTTTCAGGGACAGGAAGGTTTGGTCCGTCTCCATGTTGATTCTCATCGAATAAACCCACAGCTGGTGTTTAATCTCCATGTGTGCTCTTGTTAAAAGTGCATAATATTAACATGATTGCTGTGATGTTAACATTAAAGGAGGCTCTTGCATATCTTTACTACTGACCTAGAAGACTTTTTACTACATAACAAACTCAAACTGATGCATGCAAAACCCATGTGCAAAATAGTAGGACAGTGAACCATTTATATTCCTCCTCATGTACATTTGAACCTAAAATCTTAATGTTGAAAAGGTTTTATCATTTTGTCAACTACCCAAATGGGTTATTCATACTATTTTGGTGATCACTAGACCTTATGGACACATGGACGAGAAGGATTTTACCAGTCAAACAGCTGTTCACCTGTTCACAATGGTCTTACTGTCTACAGCGGTGAATGTGGTGCAGATCTGCTTCTAGTAATCCATCCACAGAACACACTGCTCTTCTGAAGGCATCTCAGTGTCGGTGTGTTTGTTTAAGGATAACTTTAGACTCAAGGGTTGCACAGGTGATTGATTGAACGTCTGAATGTCTGGACCTCCCAAGAAGCTCTTTTTTTAAAATTGTAATTAGTATGTCTGTAGGATGCTTCATCTTCTCAAGAGATTGTTTAGTGGATTGGAGGATCAAGCTAATTGGGTGTTTGCTAACTGATAACAGAAATTATTTTGTTTATAATATTAGGTGGGTGTTAAGTTGAAGTATATAGCTATATAAAATGATACACACACACAGAGATGTTGAGGTTTTTGTGTTTTATGAGGACACTCCATAGACATAATGATTTTTATACTGTAAAAACTAGAAAACATTCTGCGTTTTTTATTTAAAAAACAAAACAAAACATGATTTAGAAACCGTTTTGCACATGGGGACAGACATTTTATCCCTACAATGTAAAATATTTCAGGTTTTACTGTCCAACATTGGGAAAACATAACTAATTGATACAATTTATATAAAATGTAAATATTATATATATATATAATATATATATATATATATATATATATATATATATATATATATATATATATATAATATCTATATATATATATATATATATATATATATATATATAAATTTACTAGTAATAATGATACTGTATATGTAATCAATAAATTATATATACATTATTTATTATATTTCATTATATTATTGTTTTTATTTAATATAATGTATAATATAAATGTAATAAATTATTCCAAAGAATACATAATTTTATTCTTATTTTCATTCTTGTTTAATGAATTGGTAGTTTTGGTATGTTTTCTTATTAATATGATTGTTATTTTATACACATGTAAGCGAATATAACTTAATTATATATACTTAAATTAATAAAATGTATAGTATAAATGTAATAAATAAATTATAATTATTAGTATTTTATAATAATTATAAATATACATTTATTATATGCAATATACATATTTTACTTTCTTGAAGAAAGATATCATTTCAAATTTTTAGGGCCTTTGCAAGATCATATTTGTACAAAATAAATGCATTAGAGCTTTCTGGTCAATAACATTGACTTTTGTTTGCAAATGTAGATGTATCTGTGCTATCTATTGTTATTTATACCCTGCTAACCAGGAGACAGACTGTCCCTTGAGTCTTTCAGAGATTAGGTAATGTTGTATTGCTGAAATCACTAAATCTGCCTCTCCCCCCCCGCAGGTCCACGGCTCGCTCTGGCCAGACTGTTGCCAGGTAAGCTGCAATCCTTGGAATTTTTACAAATGAGCTTGAGGGTTACCAGCCGGTTTGGTTTGACACTTTGACCCTGTTTGAGTCTTATTTGGCTAAGCCTGACATTGACACTGATGTCCCTAGATGCCGTTGAACGGCTCTTAATCTAAATTATGAGACTTTTCCTGTTGCATAATAAATCATGTTCATTTCTAATCACACGTAACGGAGTCTCTGTTGCAGGTTGTCTCTTTCTAGATTAGTTTCACTCAGTGTATTGTCTGTGTTTCAGATCAGCGCTGCAGTCCTGGCCAGTTCACCTGCCGGAGCGGAAAAATGCAGTGCATCCCTCTGTCCTGGCAGTGCGATGGATGGGCGGCCTGTGAGGACAAAAGCGATGAGATAGATTGCCCTAGTAAGTTCACACACACACACACACACACACACACACACACACACACACACACACACACACATACACAGCTACATTCTTGTGCAATGCACTTTAAAAACACGCTCATGCTTACGTCGGCATGAGGAACGGTTTCACTTCTGCTTATTCGGTTTTGTCCTGTCATTTTGCCAGTGCTTGGCACCCTGGATTATGTGTGCTGTCGTTTCTGTGTCTTAACCCTGGAGTGAGACACGGTGCTCAGAGTCTGATTCCTGGACGGGATAACAGGAATTACAGAGCGGATTTACTGAGCATGTGATCTGTGTCTCGTAGCTCCTTCAAGCACTGCTGATCAGAATCACACCCGAGCACATGAGTGCAAGAGAAAATAACCCACTGACGCTGAGGATTATTGGCTTTGTTTTGGTGGTGTTGCCAGATAATGAGGAAGTGATTGTATGTAGAGCTGTAGTCTGGGATATTTGAGGTTTTTTGAGGTGGTGATGTGATTGTTTGAATCTTGCCGGTTTTTATCAACTGATTTGTCTTCATATCTCTTCCTTTGATTTATAATGTGTTTAGCAGTTTTTTAAACTTTTCAGTGACACTTTCAGTAGCAGGAGATAAAATAATTTTTATATTTCTTAAACGTTGTCCAATGGGACTTATATGTTGATGAATGTGTGATGTGTTAAATATTCACAATATATTTGTTCATAGGGAGTTTGCTGGTGATTGAATTTTTTTTTTTATTGTTTATTACATGTTTATTTTATTTGTATAGTTTTTGTATTTTTTTTTTGTTCTTGTTATTGCTTTTCTTTTTTTTTTTAGTGTATTTTAGTTCTTGCATTAAATGTTATGGAGCAATTTGCCAACAGTGATTTTATTTATTTTTTTGGTTTCTTCTGACTGAAAAAATATCACATTTTAAGCCATTTCAGAGCAAATGCATAAATATCAAAAGTCTAAAAAATAACTACTGTCTGCTGAACTCTTGTCTAGCCCCTGCCATGCTGACTAAAGTTGTAATCATTATTAGACAGAAAACACTGCAGGGTTACGTACTTATTTCATGCTTGTATTATTTGCACTGCTCTTTTCTGATATCGTTGTAATCGAGTCGATGTTCTCAGGAGATGTTGGCTCATTTCTTGATTGGTCAACAATCTTCTTGTTTGGTTGTTGGGTTTAGTGCTCCTTCTCTTAGGAAATGAGGAACTGGTTTAGTAATACTTAGAAACTCAGTTTTTATCTTAGCAGACCTATTGCCACTCCATTTCCCTTCCGTTTGCTGTGGATTAGTGTTTCAGCGTCATGACTTTCTTAAAAGCACATTGTTTAACTTACACAGCCACCAGTGATACTCAACTGCTTTTGGTTCAGGGCACAGATTTTACACTGGACAGCAAGTGTGGACAAAGTACTAAAATGGTCTAAAAAAAAAAAAGATATATTTGACATACCTGATGTTTTTTTATAACACTATTTTTTTAAAGAAATATTTTTTTTTTATTCAGCAAGGATGCATTAAATTGATCAAAAGTATCAGTAAAGTCATTTATAGTGTTATAAAATATATAATATATATATATATATATATATATATATATATATATATAATATATATATATATATCCCGAGCCATATATATATATATATTATTAAAATGTGCCCTCATATATATATATATATATATATATATATATATATCTATATATATATATATATATATTATATATATGTATATGTGTATATATATATATATATATATATGTGTATATGTGTATATATATATATATATATATATATATGTATATGTGTATATATATATAATATATTATATATATATATATATATGTATATGTATGTATATATATATATATATATATATATATATATATATACATACATATTTTTATATACATTTTTTTTTCTAACATCATAGAATATATATATGTGTATATATGTGTGTGTATTATTAGTTTATTTTTTTATAACATTTATTATTAATTTTATTAAATATAATATAACAATGAACTTTATAGACCTTTCCAACATGCTTTTATTTTTATTTATTCATTTATTTATTTTAAGAATTTTGTAAGCGCAAAAAAAAAAAAAAAAAACACCTGTGAGTTCATAGGTAGCCTAAGTCATGTATTCCTTTAACTGTTATAGTTTTGTTCATAGTTTTTGAGGATAAGGCCACTGAGTTCAAATCTTTTGGGACGGTTTTGTGAACTGGGTCGACTGATTCGTTGAAAAGATTTGATGACCTACCCTGTAGCATCTTATTGAATGTTATCCTTCCAAACAAATATAGATCATTTCCACATATGGTTTATGCTTCAGCCTAGTATATTTTGGCTTTATTCTAAGAAAATCATTCAAACTGCATTCTGATATTCCTTGTTTCATTCTCTTGCAGCAATAAAGGAGGAGCGGTATCGTTACAGCAACGGTTTTGAGCCGGTGGAGGACGTCATGGGAGTCGCTCAGCCAGTGCGCTTCAACAGTAAGACCCTTCCTGATCTCCTTAAACACGTATGCTGTGAAGATGTGCTGTTTTTGCATTGCTATGTCAACATTTCCCTTAGCAATCACATAAAACATTACAAAATCAACTATTTTATGCAGGATTTAAAATAAACTAATCACATAAATGTAAAAAATCACCTACACAAATAAGAGCTTAACCTGTGCAGCGGGAGGGCACATTTTAATAATAATAATCATTGTTTTTGTTGTTTTTATTACAATAGAGATAGATCAGTATATTATATACACTACTGTTCAAATGTTTGGAATCAGTTTTTTAAAGAAATTAATGCTTTTATTCAGCGAGGATGCATTAAATTGGTTAAAAGTTTAAAAAAAAAAAGAATTCTATTTTAAATAAATTCCATTCTTTTGAACATTTTATTTGTTGTTATTTTATTATGTTATGTTATATATATAGTCATAGTTTTCACAGAAATATTAGGCATCAAAACATTAATAATAATAATAATAATAATAAAAAGCAAATCAGCACATTCAGATTATTTCTAAAGGGTCATGTGACACTGAAGACTGGAGTAATGATGCTGAAAATTCAGCTTTGCATCACAACATTTAAAAATATATAAAAAATTAGATATTATAAATTGTAATAATATTTCACAATAATACTGTTTTTACTTTAATTTTTTATTAAATGAATGCTGCCTTGGTGAACATAAGGAAACATAAAAGGGTGCCATTTATATATAAATATGAATATATGAATACAAGTGTAGGGTGTTAGAAGTTATGTGGAAATGATGTTTTTTAAATAATGTAATTCCTGCTCCTAACACAGGGAAGTGTCCGAGCGGCTGGCACCACTATGAGAAGACAGCCAGCTGTTATAAAGTCTACCTGAGGAGCGAGAACTACTGGCAGGCGGTGGAAACCTGTCAGAAGGTCAACGGCTCCCTCGCGACGTTCGGCACCAATGAAGAGCTGCAGTTCATCCTCAAGATCGAGGTGGACTTCGATGAGAAAGTGTGCGAGCGAAAGGACCAGTGCAAGTGAGTGCAGGAATCTGTTCTCTGAGCAAGAGAGAGGTTTTACAGTTTTAAGTTCTCAACGCTGTGGATGTTCTTGTCATTGCAGGTTCTGGGTGGGATATCAGTATGTGATTACCAACCAGAATCATTCGATCGAGGGCCGTTGGGAAGTGGCATATAAAGGTTGGTTTTTATCTCAAATTATTTTAAGAAATACAGGAAACTGAAAAACTCACCCTCAAACCTGTTTTCATTGTAATGAAAGAGAATGAGGACCAGAGCTGTTACACAGCACAATTACCAAAAATAAAAGTGGTCCTAAAGACTTGTGAGCTGTATTTCAACTCTTATGAAGTCTTACCATAAATTAGTGTGAAGGACAGATTGAAAATTTAAGTTGCTATTCACAGAAAATAGTTGAGTTGAACTCATTAACCAAATGACTCTGATTTGTGAACGAATCATTCAGACTGGTTTTGTGAAACGAATCGGTTGATTCATTGTAACAATCAAACATCACTATTTCTGTAATGTACTTTGATGATTTTAGCAAATATTTAATTTTCAACTTAATTTTTTATGATTTTATTTATATTTCATTAAAGTATTAATTAACATTTTGAATGAGCTTTTATGGTCTTTTTACTTAATTTTATATTTTAGTAATATATATGTACTTTTGTCATTTTCGTTAGTTTTTGATATTTTATATATAACAAGTATTAATATGTGCTTTAATTTATTAGTTTAGTTGTAGTAATTTAATACTTTAAATTCAACTTATTTTCAACTTACAGTTGCCACAACAACATTTATAATTTTCAGTTAAGTTTAAGGTTAAATTTTAACGTAAATTATATTTATTAGTTTTAGTTCTAAAAATAACAACACTGATTTCAAATGACATGTGAGGCGGGTAAACAATGACAGAATTTTCTTTTTTTGCTAAACTATTTCTTTACCTTATAAAGGAAATCCTTTTTTTCACATCTGTTGGTGTTTGGGACTGTTCCCTATAATAGCGACTCTCATGCGTCTGTCTGTTCCTCACAGGGTCCATGCAGGTGTTTTTGCCTCCGGAGGGTCTGGCTAATTTGGGCGAGGCGAACCCCACCCAGGATAACGTGTTCTGTGCCCAGCTACAGCGTTTTCAGATCAAGAACATGAACGAGCGAGGCTTACACAGCTGGCACGCCGAAAACTGCTACAAAAAATTCCCCTTCCTCTGCAAGAGAAGTACGTCCTGCAGCGTATTAACAGAAGGCCCAGATTGCTAGCATTCTGTTAATACTAATGTACTGATATCAATCTGACCGGTTTCTCCACCAGGACAAACGTGTGTGGACATCAGAGACAACGTGGTGAACGAGGGCTATTATTTCACACCTAAAGGGGACGACCCGTGTCTGAGCTGCACGTGCCACGACGGCGAGCCGGAGATGTGTGTGGCTGCTCTGTGTGAGCGCCCGCAGGGCTGCCAGCATTTCCGCAAGGACCCTAAAGAGTGTTGCAAGTTCACCTGCTTGGATCCCGGTACATTCATGATCTCTCCAAATTTGTGTGTGCTTGAAATGAATACCTGTATTACAGTAGAAGGTTAGGGGACAGATCACTTATTATTCAGCTGTATTTAAATGACGATAGATCTTTAAATGTGCACCTTATGGGATTTTGCACCCATTTTTGTAGAGTGAAGTGCCCAAGATTCTCTTGATATGTGTGGACTGGCAAACTACCATTATTTTAATAGACAGACAAAAATTAAGAAATTTTTATATAAATTCTAGCATAAAATTTATTCGATATTGCATATTAGCTTTTATTTAAAGTTTTTGGTTGTCATTTTTATTAGTCTTTTTTTAAAAGCATTTCTATGTGCTTTAATTTTTTCAGCTTGAACTTTTTTATTAGATTTTTTATTCTAATATTTATATTTTATTTTAGCTATATTTCAATAACTTAAAAAAAATAATAAAAAATAATTTTTTGAAAAAAAAAAATATATATAAATATATATATATATAAATATATATATAAATATATAAAAACGTTGTGCATTATGACCAAATATCTGCTGGTTTATATGCGTACTACTACTGCATATTGTTTCAGTCACTTCTGAAAATAAGTTCTAGGTAGTATTTACTGTTCAGTGTGCAGCCAGCAGTATACTTTCAGTCACACACATTCCTAGTGTCATGCTGCGGTCTCATCAGTGGTGTTTGTTTTCAGACGGTAGCAGTCTGTTTGACTCTATGGCCAGCGGGATGAGGCTCATCGTGAGCTGCATCTCGTCCTTCCTCATCCTCTCGCTGCTGCTCTTCATGGTGCACAGACTGAGACAGCGCCGGCGGGAACGCATCGAAACCCTCATTGGAGGAAACTGTAAGGCCCTGTGTGATCAGCTGATTATATGCACATGGTAAAGGGCTGTTTTTCTGAATCATCGCTGTCTTTCACAGTGCATCATTTCAATCTGGGTCGGAGGGTCCCTGGCTTTGACTACGGGCCGGATGCGTTCGGGACGGGCCTGACGCCTCTGCACCTCTCTGATGATGGTGAAAGTGGAGCTTTTCACTTCCAGGAGCCTCCACCCCCTTATGCTGCTTACAAATACCCAGATATCCACCACCCCGACGACCCTCCGCCTCCATATGAGGCCTCCATCAACCCAGACAGCATCCTCTACATGGACCTTGGTATGTTTTTACAAAGATTAACAATAAAGTCTTTTATATACATATGCAATTAATCATTTATCATCTTAAATGAATTTGTTTTATGGATCACACTCTAGAGCTCAGATCCAAAATCTATATAGACAACTTTATTATGTTTATCCTACATTCTAAGATACCCGATTATGGCCAAATTGTAAATTGCCATCATATGTATCTTTTGTAGATAAAGCAAAACCAGAATGCATTTTGCAGCGTATCCCCCCAAAATGACTATCTGGTGAATGGAGTCGAGAGGAATATAATTAGCAAATATTATATTGCATTTAATACTGAAAAGTGTTGATAAAAACAGTCAAATCGATTATAACAAATTTACATGATATTTGTGTATACGTCTGTGTTTTTTATGTATTAGAGAACAACAACATTAGCTTATAACAATGCTATAATAAAATTATTATTAATAATTGTAAATCTCTTCAGCACTTGAATATTGTTTTTGTAGTTAAGCTCAGTTCTAAATGATTTAAGAAAATACTATTTCAGAATTATTAGTATTATGTACAGTATATGCTATTTTAGCTTTCATTCATATTTTAAATTAGCTTTTAATTTTTTTATTTTTATTTTTTATTTCTGTTTGGCTATTTTATTTCCATTTAAATTACATTTATTCATTTTGATTTTTCGGTTGTATTTATGTAAATTATGTAACGTTATTTCAACTATCAAAAACTATTTTCTCTTTCTCTGTCTATTAAATGCAAAACTTTCTTTTTCTTCATTTTAGCTTGACTAATTTTACATTTGCTTGCACGCTTGCACTTTTCATCTGATACTTGTATTTCATTTTATTTTAGCTTTATTTTAATTAATGGAAATGATTTGTAATAGTTTTGGTTAACAATATCAAACACTAGACAGCAGTGCAGCTCGCTAGGTTTTGGATGACCCTTCGTTGACCTCCTGTTCTCTCTGCAGGATGGACCAGTGTTCCGCTGGTGACTGGTCACATGAGCGGCACGGTCGACTCTCTCCAGAGGGATTTCCCCGAGCCTGCGCTCCCCGCCCCGCCGCCGCCGCCCCTGGAGGAGCGCGAGGACTCCATCGACAGCAGCACCCTGCTGGTGTCTCCAGACACCCCCAGCGAATCAGAGAGCAGCATCACGCAGAGCTCCACCGCAGACTGCAGCGGCCCCTCGCTCAGCACCATGGTGTAGGGCACATCATTGCATCATAGGGTACATGTCCAGACTGAACACTTTACTAGCTGAAGGTAGGACTCAAGGACGATTTCCTGTTTAGAGCAAAGACTTCAGACACGAATGAAAAGACACTTTTTTTCTGGTTTTAATTCAGCTTGAGCGTCACATGTAAATACTTCCATCGGTCATCGACTGATGTCATGGAGGGCCAGTAACGCACCTCTCTGTGATGTTGACACTGGCATGTGTCAATCACCACACTTTGAACGAATGAACCGGTTGACGAACAGACTTTTTAGGCCTTAGTGGTGTAATCAAGACAACCTGACGTTCTCTCACTGGACTCGTTCCTGGCACAAAGAAGCCATTTTTCCTTGACTCATTACTGCTCTGTCCAAACTGACCCTTCAGAAGGCTTTCTTGGGCGGTCGTTCACCTGTCCGTCTCTACGGGAAGGATCCGTTTGGATGTGAGTGACACCATATTACTATCTGGAGTTCTGTGATGTCTGGTTTTTATATTTCTGTCTGTCGGATCAGTAGCACAAACTAAAAAAAGTACGAAAAAAAAAAACTTGATTCTTTTAGATAGAGGTACGAGTTTCAGCCACTTTTACGTGTCCTGCTGTGGCATGGTAAAGAATGTCATCACCAACCTAGAAGCTAGAAGATTCTTTTGGGAGGTGAACTTTTTAGCGTGTCGTCTGTGTCACATTTGATCAAGTCTAAAAAGGTGAATCTGATGAAAGCTGTGAAGAAATGACCCGTTTCCACCGAAAGAAAAAATAAGAGATTATATTTTGCATAGAAGCTAATTGAACGATTTCTTTTTTGCATCATGACATTTTCATGGCACTCAAACACTCCAAAACTACTTGTGGTCAACAATATTTCAAACAATATTTAAAATTATTTCATGAGCATAACAATAAACAATAAATACTAACATTTAAAAGAAAATAATTAAAAACAATTATATATATGGTATTTGCTGTACTAAATTTACAATAATTATTAAAAAATTAAAAAAATTAAAAATACTTTTTTTTTTCATTGTGATGAGGAATTTTTATGCAAATTAGAACTTTTTTTATTTTGTGGTGTAATATGATCTGGTCATTTCTTCATAAGTCCGGCACTAATATACATTTTGGATATAGAATGTAACTGTTAAAAAAAAGCTCAACATTTACCTGCGTATTAAATATTTTCACTCATTTTTGTCTCTCAAACTGATCTCAGACGGAGTGCTGAAGCAAATCATGGTGTTTGAAATAGATGTTTCTTCTAGTTGAGATCCTGAGTTAGGTTTTGCGTGTTTAGACTTGTCTATGATGAATTCTGAGGTTTGCGTTCATGTTCGGTCTGTCAGTGTGTGTGCGACTTTTTTTTTTATTTTCATTTTCAGCACCTGAAATCATGTGCTCTCATATTATTTAGATGTAAATCACCAAAAAATTCATTACTTGACACTAAGTAAATGTGAGCGCAGAAATGTAAATGTATCTAAGAGCAAAACACTTCTTTTTTTGTGTTTCATCATTTACCAATTTACAGACTACTTAATTGCCATTTGGACAGTGTATTTCTATTGAATGAATTGTGTAATCAAATACGTAAGTTATGAACTTAGATTTGGTCTGCATTGTTGCTCACTGAAACAAACACTGCTTTTTGTATAAGGGAATAGAATTTTTTTCTGACTGGAAAAAAGCCCAAACTAAATGACAATCAGGCATTTCGTACAAAGATAAAGATGTTTTTGCACAACAAAAGCACATAGACTTACTGTGTTGGGCTGAAATGCAAAGACAAATTAATGTGAAGTCAGCCAGCAGATCCCTATTTCATTAAAGATCCATCACCAGCACCAAAATCATTGAGGATGAAGACATTTTGTCCTCCAGGTAAATGTTCTTTTACTGTGTAGTCTTTGTTTCCCAGGGTTTCACCAGCACAGACAATCCTGTGAATATCAGTTTACTTTTCGTGTGTGAGTGTGTGTGTGTGTGTGTGTGAGAACTGGTCGTGTGTAATGTAAAAGTTGGCATGAATGTTTTGCAGACCTCCGGTTGCATGTTTTTTCTCTTGTGCATGCAGAGAGGACGTCTCTTCTGCTGTTGTACTCTTCATTTCTGCTATGCTTACAGACGCGAGGTTCAATCCACATCTGCATCCCATTTGCAAACTTTTTTTAAATAAAAAAGTAGATGATTTCTTCTAGATAGACTTTGTGGTGCAACGAGGGAAAAAAAGCACCATGGAATGTTTTATGTAGAATGCAACGGTCAGTGAATCTGTTGATTCTTCTTTTTTTATGTCATGTACTGTTTTTTTGTCACAGGGCTTTTTTTTTTCTCTTAAGTAGTTGTACATCTAATCAAATGCCAAATAAATTGTACCATGAAGGACAGCCACGTTTGGGTTCCTTTTGTTTCAAATCACTCGTTTCAGATGATGACAGTGGGCTTGTGGGGTTAAGATCTCGTGATGACTCCTTTGAACGTTTTAATGCCTTCTCAGAGATTTCCCTGTCTGTCCTGGAAATGGATCACTCTTAAGTTAAATGTCATGTGAGCCAGCAGGGGGATCCCCACTGTAGAGAAGCCTACTGGGAATTCTGGATCCCTGAGAGAGTAGACATCGGTGACATAGTTGTGAGATTTACAAATAAAAGATTTACTCTTTCACAATTTTGACGAGATAAATTGTTTCATAAGAACTGTATTTTATATTTAGACTCTTTAAAATGTCATTGCATTAAATACAAAATAAAAAAATCAAGCGGCGTCTGAAACAGAATCATTCATGTATCATTCAAAGGTTTGGGAGCGGTTTTTGAAAAGTTGTTTTTGAAAAAAGGCTCTTTTGCTCACCAAGGCAGGTAAGGGGGGAAAATTTAATAAATACATATTTTTACAATTTAAAACAACTGTTTTCTATTTAATTTTTTTTTTTTTTTTTAAAGTCATTTATTCCTGTGATGCAAAGCTAAATTTTCAGCATCATTACTCCAGTATTCAGTTCAGAAATCATTCTAATGTGCTGATTTAATTTTCAAGAAACATTATCAATGTCAATAACAGAACAGACCATTATAGTTTTTTTAAGGTTCATTGATAAATAGAAAGTTATTATATTTATCTTGCAATTCTGAGAAAAAAAAAATTGAATTGTGAGAGAAAAATTCACAAATTCTTTTTGTGATTGAAACAGGCTTCCATTTAAAAAAACAGAATGTGAAGAAGATAAAATATAAATAAATCATTTTCATTTTCTTGTACGACAAACAAAATAGATCAGACCATTTCCTTTGATGAATCTGTTACCTCTGAACAACCTGAAGCATTATTACCATTGTCACGGCAGCCTCACAACGGCCCTTGTTCACAGTGTATCAAGTACCCATCTATATCTCATGGGCTCAGGTAATACATATATACTCTACTATATATACTCTTTTTTTTTTTTTTGCATGTCTTAAGTCCTCGTCACAAGGTGGCGCTATAGTGATAATAGTATAAGCTTTTACGGTTACAACAAAGCAGCAGTTTAAAGGAACCTTGCCAAATAAGTTAGTTAAAAAAAAAATTAAAAAGTTGTCATGTTTGTAAATCGGGAAATAAGTAACACAAGTTTATTAGCAGATGTTTGAGGTATGGTGATTGGATACAGCCACAATAACACTGCATGCAAGAACACCTGCTTGCAATTCACAAGTTGAGCAGATTGTGTTGTTGTTTGCAGATCTTAGGGTAAGGGTCTAGGGTCTTAGGGATCTTAGAGTCTACATTTGTAAAACAACAGCATGTATATAAGATGTTTTTATCATTTGCTTTCTTTTGACAGTTCTAGCTGTTTGTAAGCGGGATATATTCTATGGAGGAAGAAACAGATAAACAGGTTCCCCTGCAGAACAACTACAGACACATCCATCCAACCTACGGTCAGCCTGTGTACGCTTCCAAAGATGCTAAGCTGCTCACCAATGGAGATTCCCCTCTTGCCATTTTTTTTTTTTTTTTTTAATGTTCTTTTATATATTGGATTTTTAAACATTTAGTATTTTGCATATAGCAGAAGGACAGTATTAAACGTCAACTTGAACCGATACTTCAATTACTGTCAAAGGCTACTCAGAAAGTGTCACTAGCCATTTTAAAGACCCATTCACATATAATAAGCACACTGCAGTTATGTCAGCCGCCACTTTAAATGGATTTTGATTGGCTGTTGATGAGTTTATGGTTTATCAGATGGGCCGGGGGGGGGGGTATTGTTCCTCATTATCGTTACAGGCAGCTGTGGTGTGGACCTTCTTATTCTCATAGAATTCAAACAATTATGATTACGGTCCGTTCACACCAAGAATGATAACTATTAGCGTCCACACCAATGCACGATAAAGTTCTGTTTCTTATACGTACGCACTTCAGTTATATGTCATCTGCTGCTTTAAATGCACAAGCTCTTTAAAATCAGGTGGACTCTGATTGGATGTCAGTCCGTGAGCCTGAAATCGCATAGTGTCTGAGTAGGTACTAGCTTACATTTGAATTTGAATTTACTTCATGACTGTTAAAAAAAAAAGTATGTTCTATATAGTATTATGATGTACTGGGTTGTAGGTGTTGTTTTTGGATGTTGTACTTGGGTTGTAGGTTGCGTCACTTTATTGCCGTTCATAAATATGAAAAACATACTTACAGGTCGTGAGTCAGAACAGCCGGCATTGTAGGTTCAGGAAACAGTCCTCCGTTAAATGCGTTGCACACACACAAATATTTGGTTTGAACTGTTCTGGAACAGTGCTGGAACTTAACCACTGATTTCTAGTTGTGTCCTCTTTTGGAAGGGCGAACAAAGTAGTTTCGCTTTCACAATGAAACACAGCGTCTCCACGACATGGCAGCGGCAGCAACAATACTACAGTGAGAATAAAAGATACACCTTCATTCTTTGCGTGAACATTTGGGTGATGTTATGCAAATCTTCCCACACAGTGACGTAGAGATGTGGGGGCGTTTTAGGAGGGCGTGGACAAGTCTTAACTTTTATAAAGAATATCTCTTTGGGTTTGAAACTTTAGGGATCTTATCTATGCACGAACAGCTTGCAACACTCCAAAGAGAAAGGAAAACTTGCATCACATGAAATCACATCACATGACCCTTTTAATCAAACTGCAATCAAATGAGTGATTATCCTTAGTGGGTATCCCCAATTACTTATTTCCCTTCATTCATTCTTAGTGAACTTGATCATTTAAAGCCTTTTCCCACACACAAAGGCTACACAGTGGGATTTCATATAATACCCCATAGTAGAAAGATAAAACTGAATAAAGTTTAAGGGAAGTTTGTGACCTTAAAGTATGCACACCTATATAGATAAACCAAAGAATAAGTTATGAAAAAAATACAAACTTACCTCAGGAGACAAAATATTTGATGTATGTACAATAGCAGAGCTAGCAATAGTGCAAAGTGCTCTTTTACAAATGATAAAGTGTTAAAATAAAATGACATTGTTATCGGTGTGTTATGTCTATTTTGTCTAGCTCAATCAACACAGGAGTATTGTTGTAGTGCTCATACCCTTCACGTCCTGTTACTGAAACTGGGGGCACTGCTCAGTCACAAAAAGAGCCCTTGTGTCTGTCTCTTTCAGGGTACTAGGTTTGCTAATCTGGCCAGTGAGGTCATTCCCTGCTGCTCGATGACAGAACAGTCACTATTTCAGCCTGACGTTCTGAAGTGGACCTCATCAACAACTACTTGCCTATAATGTTCTTTAGCTTAATTGGTAAAAATTTATAAGATAATGAAATATAACAAGAATCATTAAATGTTGAACTATAACATTACTGTAAAACGATACTGTTCGTCACCAGATGTTATTTTTTTCTCATGTAAACTGCATTGTTTGCTGTAAACATTTGCTAGACACACGTATTTGAACGTTGTGTTCGTAAACCGTTCCGTTTTACGTAAACCGCAAGGTCCAACTTTTAAAGAACGCGCGTCAAAATAAATATATAAATGTACTGACACTTGTTAAGGAATCTACTTATGTTTTTAATCAAAAGATGACGGAAATTTATTTTTTCTTTTGGTTAAACCCTGCAAATAGAAACTAAATACATTACGAACAATAGCCGAGTCTTTTCAAATGCCCGAGTCTTAAAAGGGTAAACCTATACAGTCTATGAATAGAGCTATGAGTTATGCAAGGCAATATGAAAGGCAGATGGTGAGACCCCAGTGTGTTTTAGACCTCCTACTGACACAAATATGTTCAGTTATTAATCGTAATTAAACTCACATTCGAAATCCTGCTCCTGCTAACTCTGTACAGGAACTCACCCATCCAGATTAATAAACTTTGAATAAATAAATGTGAGACATGATTAAAATATTAGTTCCAAAACAAGGCAGTTGAAAAAAAATCCTTTATTTTTCCATGATCTTTTTCCATACATTTGTGGTATAATAAATAGACAGGGGATAAAGGTCAATTTTACCAGTCTCCCTTGCCATTTCTGAATAATGCTTTTCCCCCACACTGCAAACAGATTTTCATAGAATTTACAACCAAAAATAAAAACTAAAGCTTGACACAAGCTGAAAATACTGCCACCAGCTCTCTGTACTCTGTCAGATAGACCTTTCTGAGCTGTGAAGCTGTAGCAAATCCTCAGGAACAAAAATATATATATATATTTATTATTTATATATTCACAGTTAATGTATTTACACACAAGAATCCAAAGGAAAATGGGCAGAAAAAAGACGTTTCTACAAGAAACAATCTTTCAAAAGGAAGTACAAATCTGTTTTATGTACAAGATGCATCATTTTCTTTAAATTAGCTATTCAACCCCTTTTTCCATATAATGATCCCTGAAAAATATTCATTTTAAATACTCCATTTGTCGCTCATAAAAGCAGAACGATGCATCATCACTCCCCATCGTGATAAAAAAGCCTAATTCCTTTATACAAACCATTATTATCCTGTACAATATAAACATATTTAAAAAGAAAAATAACAAAAAGAGGGGAGACCTTACCCTGTGAGTGAACTAATGTAAAGGACACGTTTCATAGCTTGTTCTTGTGAGTGCCATATGGCCTGATGGGAGGATAGAAGCCTCTAGTGCATTTATAAACATAACCAAATCACAAAGAAAAGCACAGTGACCACGTTGCCTTGCAGATCAGAACGTCTTCTGCTTTCAAAGGGGACATTTGGCTGAATGAGGCTGTAATAGCTTTTCAAACTTTTTGATGGTTAAATACTGAGAAAAATGCAGAATACCTCAGATGGGTCGACCCAAGTACCAGTGAACTTAGGTCATTCGTACAAACACTCACACATGAGGAGACAAATGGAAGAAGTCTTGCCTTTAGATCCGTGACACATTAAAGTACATGTTTGGCACTCTATTCAACTTTGTACTTGATTTTTTTGGGTCCACTGCTGACGGTTTCAGGTCGACGGACCTAATACTCCAGGGTCTGATATCCTAAACATTGGTGCATTTGCTTAGACCAGATATATTAGTTAAATTGGTGCCTGGGCAACCTTTTTGAAAAGCATCAGTGCTGTGCACCAATTACCTCACTCACAGAGAACTCCAAATACTATGAAAACCCATGCTGAAACCAGTGCAGGTGGATTTCGCCATCTTAAAGTGAACTGGTGGAGAAAATTAGGAACATACGTTTGCAGAATAGCAGCATCATGGTGAGATTCGCTCCATAATAGAAAATTCAGCACTAGTGACTGAATCTGCATGAACCCAATTGGACCTCTGCATGTTTATCTGCTAAAATAGTGAGCTGACATGACAAACACAGAGTTAATACTAAGCTGTACAGCTTTAAAGTGGAATCTGATTGAAGACGAGCAGCTTTCTGTCTTTGCACCTTACAAAAGCTAGAGGGCAGCAGACATGCTCAAATCCAAAGATCACAGACATGATTGAAAAATGGCTTGAATAAATGAAAGAATAAAGTGTAGTGTATTGTTTGATTTGCTTTTATCCTTTATAAAAGGTCCAGTCAGTAGGTGTCACATAGGTGCAGCACTGGCTGAAATATCGTAGGATCGTTTCACTTTGTGTAAATTTGCCTGAGCTGTGGACCTTTTCTACTGATTTGTTTTGTGGCCTGCGCAGGTGTGCTTTTGTTGAATGTTCTGCAAACTGAAGACAATTGACCCAATTCCCCCAACAATGGTTAGTGTCACAATGAATGCTAAACCTTGTGGGCACGTTACAGTGAAGTCCAACATTAAACTAAACTTCATGCAAGTTGGGCTGGGAGAAAAAGGACAAAAAATGTGATAGGAGCTTTTATAAAACTGAATTTTGTGCCTGTGGGACAGACGTGAGCAGCTTAAAGTGTTTGGGGTCCAAGTTCAGGGACGGGGAGGTCTCTCCCTAACCCAACTGCAGAACAGAAGGGGAATGACGAGGAGCAGGAGCTCCATGGCAAAGACAAACTGTGCCAAATGGGCAGACAACAAAGTCAGTGCCCAAACATTTGGGGGGGAAATAAGTCCATATCCAAATAGGTCACTGGAAGAGTGGTAGAAAACTCATATTTTTATGCTTGAAAGAGCACCTGTAATTCGTAAACAATCGTGAACAAGTAAAAAAAAGAAGTCCCAGACACTTAGCTGCACGATGTATCCAGTGGATGTGTTGGATTTTACCCACTATTTCCTCTGTAGCTCCAGAAGATGGGGCGTCTGGGCTTGTTGTTGGGCAGTGCATGTTTTTCAGAAAGTTCTCACCTATACATTGGGGTTAGTTTAAGGTTCCCCTGCAGTTTTCTGCACCACAGAGGCACGGTATCTTTTCATCCTCGATGGGGAACTTGTAGTCGTAGGTGATCTCCTCATTAACATTTATTGGCTGCCGGGAGTAGATGACGATCTTTTTCTGAGACTCCACAGTGATGACCTTGGCATAACAGTTTGGCTGGGAAGCACAAAGTAGGACAACATTAATATGGTATTTGCCTTCAAAATAACCTTTTGTTAAAAAAACGTACAAGCAAACTCACATTGCAACTGTGATTGATGAAGCGAGCAAAGTTGCCACATTTGGTTGCATCTATAATGGTATCGTGATCCACACGGAACATGTAGCTACTGCCGATGCCCTTCTCCTCATAGCGCTTCTCTCGCATGTCTGCGATAACCTGCAAAGAGACGAGGAAATTACGAACAGAACGGCCAAAAAGCAGTGATGCTGAAAGTTTGGTTAGCTTCACGCTCACCTGTCGGATATTCTGGCCAACATATTCGATAACCATCTCATCGGCAGCAATAGGTTCCATTGCAAACAATCCCCAGTCATGAATGTGACTTTTACAGAACCGGATTTTCTTTTTACGGAACTGTGGAGAAGTTGTGACTCATTAGATTTTGACTTGACTCGTATTTTGATTGATGTTTTGCAGTATATGCAAGACATGAATAGCTGGGTTTTGCTTGTCCTACCTTGAGCTGGTTGAACTTGAGGAGGTCACTGTCGCAGCTGAAGGATGACAGCAGGCGGCGCTGTTCAGACCGCCGCTCTGAACCTGCCCTGGTGGATGCTTGTGGCTGTGCTGGAATACTCTTCCCCTGTGAGAAATCACACACAAACACAATCAAGATCAAGACCTTCAGCAAACCAGCTTAATGAAGTATTGATTGTGAGTAAACTCCAGTATTTTATCACTGCGGCCCACCTGTGTGTCCACATCAGGCTCTTCAGACTGCAGGCGTGAGCTGTTCAAGTACTTCATTTTGTCTTTCTTGTCGATTTTGTAGTAGCCCTCGCTGCGGGCACAGCCGGTGACATGGTCGCGAATACCATCCTCTTTCCGCTTCTTCTTCAGCCCTGATGTGCTAACCATGTTGGTAGGTTCAGAGGAGTCAAGGAAATACAGCTTTCTTTACATGAACAGATACGTCTCCACATTACAGGTCTGCAAATACTAGCAATTCATTTTAGTGGACGTAATTATTTTTATTTATCACAACACAGTCAACGAGTAAGATAGTCCCAAAACATGTGAACACTTGAGTTCTATTTGAGTTGTAGAAAAATCACATTTTTCAACATTAACCGAAGAACTGGAATTCAATTCCGCAATTCCACTTGGAGCCACAAGGAGCAAAATATCTTCACTCCTAAGCCCCTTCCACACTTCACGTTGGACCCGGAACATTGCCGGGTCGCCCTCTGTGTGAACGCAAACACGTCCCGGAATCAATCCCGGGTTGGGGACCTAGTAACATTGCCGGGTTCAGTCCCGGAACGAGCGCTGTGTGAACAAAAGCCAGAACTAATGCTGTGTCGTAGTGATGACACACGTTATCGCGCGACTCTTTTAGCGTGTTTTGAAGGCCGATCAACTTTTGCGACGAAACAAATGTGCGCAAACTGTAACGAAGCAGAGATCAGTTAGTTCCTCACTTTCCAAGCTGAAGCTGAGATCGTTCGCCAGCTTAAGTGAAAGTTAATGTGCCTAGCGTTTTCGACTCGTACATGTGTGTGAACGCACGCACATATTCGGGTAATCACTGGCGGTGTGAAAGGGGCAAAATCTAGCGACCCGGGAACAATTGCCGGGACACATTACCCATGTATTTTCTGTAATCGCAGTGTGAAAGGGGCTATAGAAGCACCAAACTAAACTGAAAAAGGAACGAATTACTCTGCCAAACACACCCCTAAATCTTCAATGTAATTCCATTTGCTGCCACTAGGGTCACAAATGTTACCAACAACCACTTTAATAGGATTTTACAATTAAAAAGTCATTGTCATTGATAAGACAATGGATCTTTTTTGTCTGCTAAATTTCCCTTGTTACTGCACCTTAACATTGTAGTAGTAAAGGATATGAGGATGGTGGACCCAGAGGGTGTCATTGAGCCAGTCGTTGCCATTGTCCTGCTGCAGCATCTTGTCATAAGTTATCTTAAGGTAGCAGATGTCCTCCTCATCAATGCCGTCATTCCAGATGTCATACAAGATGGTCATCTCCTCAAATTCTGAGCGGGGTAGGAAGCTGGGGTGGCGCGGTGATGTCACAGGTGAGTGCATGGACAACAACAACTCTTGCCAGCCCCGTCTCTGTCGGCGTGTCTTCTGAATAGGTTCCTCGACGTAAAGCAACCTGTCTTCCACCTCAGGTATGACTGTCTGGGTTTGGTTATCCTCTTCCTCCAAGGCTCTGGAGTCACCATCTTCTCTTTTGAAGGTCTCTGAAGGGTGTTCTGGGTACAGGTTGTTTACTGGTAGATCTGGAGGTAAAGAGGCCACCACTGGAGCTGGAGGCTCTTCAGAATCTGAAGACGTGGCCACAGGTACCTTTTTAGACTTGGGGCGTCCCGCTTTCTTCTTGCTTGGTGTAGCATCTAAGGGCACAGGAACAGGTAGGTCTTTTGGAGCAGCAGAAGAGGAAGTCTCTACATAAGTGGGAGAGGAGCCTTGGGGAGGCAGAGGTGGCTCCTGAAGTGAAGCTGCAGGAAGGGAAGGACCAGGCAATGGGGAAGAAACTGCACTGTTAGGTAGGCTGGCCTGAGGAGAGGCGCTGAGTAGAGGCTCTTTAAAGAGAGACTTCTCCTCCAAGCTCTCCGATGAGGCCTTCCTGTGAATGGGAAGGCCTGCAGATAAAGCAGCAGAGTCAGGGAAAGCTGGGGCGAAAGTAAGGTCTCTACCTGGAGTCCGAGGGATACCAGCGCTGAGGACAGGGGATTGAGCGGGATAAGAGAAAGGGCTGCCGAGAATATGCGGCGAGCTCAAGCTGTTACCTGTTAGTGGCGTGTCGCTACCTGGTGTGACAGGAACTGCATCAGTGCTCTGAGACTTGCCCAAACCCCGGGGTCTGTCCATAAGATCTCTCCCTGGTGTGCGTGGGATGTCCTCTTCCGTAGGCAACCGCCCACGGACAGGCATATCTGGCAAAGCTTCAGGTGGCGGCAGAAAGGATCGAGCTTCAAGGGCATGATTGGGGGGAAATGGAAGGTGCATTGAGGGTGTAGGAAGAGAACGAGGGATTGCGGCTTCTGATTCTAGGGAAACTGGGCCAACCCGCCCAGGGGTACGGGGAAAGTCTTCTGCAGGGATCTTTGGTTTGGTGTCCTGATCACTGTCTGCAAACGAACCTGTTGGAGTTGGTGGCCGCAAGCTACCGACATCCTCCAGGGTGGCTTCAGCTTTGGACACTGGAATACTGACGGCCAAATCTACGTCGGGTTTATCAGCTGAAAAGAGATGACAACCAATTATGATCTGACTTCAACACAGAATACTCAACTGTTACAGGAACATCAGGCTTAAAAACAGTCAAGACTCTGACCTGGCAATCCTTTGGGTGATAGGGGCCACACACCTTCAACTCCAGGCTTGATTGAGCTCACCGCAGTATGTTTGTGATCGATCTCTGCCTCATCTAACGCTTCCAGCCTGCCCAACTCATTTGGTTCCTCTTCTGGTGGTGGTCCTGTGGGGGTACTGGGAGCTTTTACGTCAACATCCTCCTCTTCAGAAAATGAGGATGTGGAAGATGAGGACGACGATGAGGCTTGTGCATCGGCTTCATCTTCATCCTCCATTCCCTCTACCTGTTCTTCTTCTTCCTCCTCTTCCTCCCCTGAACTCGATTCGTAGTCGGACGAGCTCTCACTCCCAGAGGAACCAGAATCAGATTTGGAGGAGGATGATAAACTAGAAGATTCTGTTGGGGGTGGGGGAGTGAAGGTCATTACCTCAGGCCAATTACAGTGACCACAAGAGCACAATATTTATCAACCTCAAGCCATTAAACTCATTACCATCGTCTGATGAGTCAGATGATTCACTCTCGCTGGAGTCTGATTCATTCTTCTTTTCATCATCTTCCTCGTCCTCCATAACCTAAGAAGGCATGTTTATGTTAGGCTCAAATAAGTACATAGTAGATTGCACATATACGTATAGAGCCTGATACCTACACTTGATTAAGGTTTATTAAGAAATACTGTGGACTGGTGCTCACCGTGCCAGAGGACAACCTCTCAGAGGCATCTTCCACTGGCTCCTCTTCATGATCTGAAGGTGATAACTCCTCTTTGCCAGAGGTTTCCTCCTCCTCCTCGCCTTCGCTGTCCAGCTCTAGAGGTCTGGCTGGCCTTCGCTTTGCAGAAGAACCACCAACATCCATTCTGGATCCATCTGTGCGAAGATCTGTTCTTTCTGATTCTGAGAACCGACCTCACCAAGTTAGTTTACAGAAATAGCATGAGACCATGTAAAGCAGTGTCACTTTAAAGCCAACAGTTTGAATAAGTGGTCTAAGTTTCAGTTTAAAGATCAGAAATCTGATTAACTGGGCAAGTATGTCAAGCACACACCTTCATCTTCCAGCTCATCATCGACAGGTGTGGATGGTCGCACCCTCTTATTGTCATTGGTAGATGTTGGCTCAGGGGGCTGTTTCCTCTTAACCTGCAAACAAATGAGTAGCAATTGATAATGAGCAACTTTTAAAGTATAACAGCAAACTAACAAAAACACCTGGTGATAGTTTGGTACCTTGAAGGATGGTAACCGGATGACACCGCGCAGGCCTATGCTGAGACCCATTCCCTCGAATCCCAGACCCTCCACCTTGTTCCAGTTTTCCAGTAAGCTAGAGGATATAGTCTCTTTGGGTTTGGCCCGTTCTTTTTCATCATCTTTGCTCTCACCTGTCTTCACAGGTGTAAGCGTAGCCTGCAGGTGCAGAAACATGATGACGACAGATAATTCTGTTAGTATAAATTACATGACCTCAGATAAATAAACTGCGGTTTTCTTTTTGACCAATTGTTCCAAAACTCTTTGGAACATTCAGGTCTGGAACCAGCTAACTTTTGAGTTAGAGCAAGATAACATAAATTAGGGATAATTTTAAGCTGTCAAAGTTTGTCTACTACTATCTGCTCCAAAAAACCAACAGATTAAATATCAATTTATCAACCCTTCCCAGGAAGGTTTTAGGAGATGTAATATTATTATTATATTAACTTAATACAATTATCATATTATTATTATTTATTAATGCATTATTACTGAAAGCTAAAACACTGTTTTGATCAAACAGACATGACGCTAATAACATTTTTCAGTCAGAGTTGGGTTTGTCACATTTCATTTTGCATTATGTCAGTGCAGTTCAGAATCATTAACGATGAATGTACCTTGATGTACTCTATTTGAACTGAACAAGAACCCATTTAAAGGGAAATTATATTTATGAAAGTTACCTATCAACTTGACAGTGATTTTGTATCTGACACGACTTAAATAGCTTAAAAAGCAAATTTACTGCATTTGTTGTTATTCATTTCAAGATGTATTTACATATTCAGCAACGAGTATCATGTAACATTTAAAACAGGCCCAAGTTTGTAGAATGGCACTTACCTTAGCCGAACGCTCCTGTTTGTCCCACCACTCATCAAATGCCCTGAAGGCCACCACCTCCACCATCTTGCGGTTGAGATCTCTTTTCATAATGGACTTCAGCTCCTTGACAATAAGCGTAAGCACTGCATCCACAGTGGCTTTGTGTGGGTCTTCCTTTTGGGGCTCATAGCCTGGAGGGGGAACAGCAGGGTTGAACTTGGGCATGTTGGGAAGGTGCCAGGGCTGCCCCTGACCCACAGTGCTTGCAGGCGCACCAACCATAGACAAAGGTGGATACGGGCCACCAAACTGCATGGCAGCAGCAGCGCTGGCACTTGCAGCAGCCCCGCTGATGAAGTGAGGGTAAGGGTACGGCCGCTGGCTCTGTGCCATGCGACTTAACATCTGAGTCTGCATCTGGAAGGACATGTGAACGCTTCCCCACTGTGTTAAGGAGCTCATCAGGTCCATCTGCATAATGGGCATCATGCCAGGGGGATAAGGGTGCAAGGGGTGTAGCATCGGATGGGGGGCCACGCCAGGTGGGCCAGCCAGGTGCGGTACGGTTGGAAGAGGAGGTAGCGGAAGGGGGAAGCCAGCCTGTGGAGGAGGCAGTGGGGGGAACCCTGGCGGGGGCATGGGAATGGTCTGCATTGGAGACATCGCAGAGTTGACCACAATGCTTTCACAATCCCCACTAGCATTAGGTGTGCCAGGCATCTCATCATCGGAAATCTCCATGTCTTCACCTGATGACTGATGGCCCTGTGTAAAAAAAAAAAATATATATATTTTTTTTAATTTAGAGTACAAACTAGTCATTTACAATGCAAATGCAGAGATAAACACTATCTATTGGCCTGTATTGCCTTTGGCCTTGTGCAACAACGAACAGATCAATAAATTTTTTTACCCCTCCTTTTTAACTTGATCTAGACAAAGTTGGTGTTAATGAAAAAATGAAGTTCTATTGTTCTTAGTGATCATAATATTGAGTACTTGATAAATTAACTTATAAGTTAGTGTTATTTTAGTATTATTTACATATTTATTAATGATTTGAATTAGCTTTTATTTGTATATTTTCAGTTATTTTTATTTTTAGTTTGTCATTTTGTTAAATGCTTTTATAATTTTATTTATTTCAATATCATTTATTATCTGTAGTTTTTGTAAAAGAACATTTATTACATTTAGTTGCAAAGGCAACATTTCTCATTTTCATTCATGTTATTTTAAGTTTAGGTTTGTCATCTAATATTACAGTTTTTATTTACTTCAGCTTTATTTCAGTAATTTACCAATTTTAATATTTACAACACTGTGACTTAATTTTTAGTCTACTTAAATCGCTAACCCTAAACAACGGTAATAATATTCTCTTGAAACAATCATTGTAAGTAGCTTGAATGTAGGAACCCAAACACTTTCACATGTGACACAGCTCTTGTTGAACTATGGTTTTGGAGATTCAATAAGAACAGCACTTTCCTGATGGTCCAGCTTTCAAGCAGGAAGTAAAGCACAAAAGTGAGCAAACGGCTTTTCATTGTTTCTCGTCTTGTACTATATGTAAGAGGAAGTGAAAGTGTGTTGCACATAAGCGGCATCCACAGTAGGGTAAGTTTTCATTGGGTTTGCCATACAGAGCTGGGGGCTGTAATGCAAACAAGTTAATTTACAAGAGAGAGCCTCATTATGTACTGAACGCTTATGTCCTTACTGCAGACGCCCAATATTCTTGAATTTTCTATGGAATGCAATGCTTAGCTTATTTTGTATAGATTAACATGTAGCACTTAATCTGTACCAGGCTAAACTTTCCATTTTTCAAAATGCTGCTGAAATGTTACAAACAGTTGAGTAGCACAATCTCAAGCACACAAGGAATTGACCAGTGATGCTGAGAAGTCTCCTGGCTAGACCTATGGGTTTATACAAGCCCCACAAAGCATATGGAGATCTAAATGAAATTGAGAAAAATAAAAAAACATGCTTGGAGATTTTGAAGGGGAAAAAAAAGCAAAAACATGTTTCAGCAGCCAGATTGCACAATTTCTTCTACTGCTGAAATGTGAAACAAAAGGGAAAGTAGAGGGCCTCCTTAAAGGAAGATTAGTGTGGTTGCCTCTTACATTTCTCCTGGGTCCTGAAACCCTCCATACAACAACTCATAATATCATATTTAACACCACATCAGAAGCTTTTGAGTAGTTAGATACACTACAAACTAATAGCCAACAGTAGCAAACTACAATAAAGCAATTTAGAAGGCAACATCTTTAAAAAAATAGTCACTGTATTTATAAATACTATGGTAAAATATCAGACAACATGATTTATTTTTGCAATCTAGCACAATTCAAAAACATAGCTGCATTTCATTGAAGAAGCAGAACATTTTGCTTAAAAAATATATGAATTAATTTAAAAAACTGAATAACTGAATCATTGAGGCCTACAAATCAGTTCATTCCATCTGAACAAACTAGATCAATACTTCAAAAAGGGGATATTTCAAAAGAACTGTTTGTGCAGCTTTAAAATTAACTAAACTGAATCAACACTGAACTAAATTGAACTGAATAATGAAACTATTGTGTTTTAGAGGTGCTTCACAGTTAAAATTGTATATAAAAGAACTTTGCAACATTTATACAATACTTTAAATTTTATTATTCTGGAGCTTCTTTGAAACAATCTGTATTTTATAAAACACTATATTAGGGGTGTGCGATATGACGATTTTTGATCTTGGACGATAAAAATGTCTCCACGATCTGCTTTTGAAGAAATATTGTAGTATCGTGCTACAGTGCATATTCTATCAGCTACAGTTCTGGTGCCTCCGTCTCAAGACACTGTACAACGCGACATACATTCACATCAGTGTTAACTCAGCGATAGAGTTACTCTTACAGGACACTGCACTTATTTGCAGTCACAAAAGTACATTATTTGCATCTATCTGCATGAGTTGTTAAACCTTTCATTCAGCTCTGTTCTGATGTGCACTTTTTCTGGGAGGTACAGCCGAAGCACATGCACTAAAAACCATGTCAAACAGCTCCTGTTTATTGGACTAAATTAGCTTTTGCGCTAATACTGTCAAATGAAAGTAAACAGTTTGGAGAAATTCGGATACGTGCCTGTATATTAGATGCGTGCAGGTATTAAAGGGACAGTACTAAACATGCTTCCGACTGTCATTAAAGGGATGGTTCACCCTAAAATTTAATTTCTGTCATTATTTACTCACTCACATGTTGTGCCAAAACTTTATTTCTTTCTTTATTGTGCTGAATACAAAATAAGATATTTTGAAAAACGTGGGTAACCAAACAGTTGCTGGTACCCATTAAATTTGATGGTAGGAAAAATACTATGAAAGTCACTGCGGACCAGCAACTCTTTTTTTCACATTCTTCAAAACAGCATTTATGTCCAGCAAAAGAAAGACACTCATTCAGGTTTAAAACAACTTTTGAGTGAGTAAATTATGGTATAAAAATAAAACACTAAGACAGAACTGACAGACAGATCACAGAATTTTTATTTTTGGGTGAACTATTCCTTTGTTAATAAAACAAAACACAAAGAGAAAAATCACTCAGTACTCGACTGAAGAACTTTAATACAGTTGCTTTGCTTTAATAATAATAATAAATCTATATGGTGTTTCATTTTATGTGTTCATTAAATTTCTTGAATGCTCCTGCTGAATATTGTACCTGAAAATAAAGCACTGTTTTATTTGTATATTATGTGCATTTGTAACGTGTCTCCTTGTTCTTATTTTTTATAGCAGATAAAATAATGAAAGATTACCTTAGCCAAAAAATCTGTCATTCTTTTTTATATTTTGTTACCTTGAAATGCTTTGTCTTTATAATAGGGAAATTAGTTTGGTTGTAATAATCAGACAGCTTGCAAAATAGTAAAACCAACATGACAAAGAATCGTGATCAAATCGTGAATTGTGATATTTAAAAAAAAATAATAAAAAAAAAAATCATGATATGATATTTGTGCCATATCGCCCACCCCTACTTTATATAAACAAATGTGACTTGACAGTAAAGTTCAGGAAAGAGAGATCATATCTCAGGTCTTACCGTGTCCATTTTGTCAATGGGCGTCCGTGGTTCTCCTGCCCCGATTTTACTGTGCATGGAGGGCGACATGGCCCTAGAGTTTGCCAACAGGGAAGCAGTACCAAGAATAGGTTCGTCATCATCCGAATCGGGAAGTGGCGTTGGGCTGATGTCCTCCAGGCCGGTGCTTGAAGGGCGCGAGGGCTGCTGGGGCGGAATGGGGGACAGCTGAGAGGACGATGAAGAAATCGGACTCCCGTCCATGCGCACCTCAGCGTCCGAGTCTCCGCGTTCATTCAGGAAGGGTTTCAGAAGCCTTTCTATGCGCGAGTCCAAGCTGTTGCGCTCGGGGTCCTGGGTCGGGGTGCCCAGCGACGGGCAGAGCTCAGGTGTGGAGGGGGGAGGTGTGGCTGGTTGGGTTTCTGGGGCAGGGGGTGGCGGCTCGGGGATTGGCGGCGTTGCAGGCCTGTCTCTGACGGGCATGAAGTCCGTACTCGGGGGAGGCGGGGCTTGAGCCGGTCTCCTATAATCCACTTCCCGTTGTACAGGCTGGTGGAAGGAGGGCTCTGTGTGAGGGTACACTGGGGGAATTGGGGGTTGATAAGGAGAGAAAGCATTCTTGAAATTTGCACTGGCTGGTGGCGGCGGCGTGTGCGCAAAAGCAGGTGACGGCGGCTCGGGGGGCTGATGTTGCTTAAAACTGGGCGGTTGCTCTGCGTTACCACGATGTGCCCCTCCTCCTGTACCGTGGACATAATGCCTCTCCGGTCTTCGGTTGTAGGCATCCTGGAATTTGGTTTCATGCCGTCTCGACTTGTAGCCTCCTGAGGATTCAGCACGGTTTGACTGGAACGCCGGAGTGCCTTGCCTGCTGGAGTACGTGGAGTCCTGAGAGAACGGGGTGCCTGATGGCCGCGGGGTGTGCGGGGTACCCTGGGACTGGGGCGTATCCTGCCTTAGGCTGGAGTAGGCCGTATCCAGGGACATGGGCGTGTTGGTGCCGCCCGGTGTGCCCGTGCCTCCGACTGCAGAAGAACTGCCTTCGGACAGTCTTCGCAAGGGCTGTAGACACAAAATCACGACCAACTTAAACACATTTCTGAATATCACAATGCAAACTTTCTGTAAACAGAATCACTGGTTTGGCCTTTTCTAATGGCATTAACAATTAACAAACTAATGAAATACATTGTATAAACATTAGTTAATGGCACTCTGTTTTCAAATGGCTTCAATGTGTGATAATGGCCATAACTGAGGGGGGGACCGTTCAAAGTGCATGTTGTAATAGCATGCAGCTCTCTGCCGGTGGCGGTTATTATGTGCATTTCAGTTTGTGTCCATTTAACCACCTGCTGAACTGATAAACTGGATTAGAGATAAAGAGGTTTCTGCTGGAGAGAGAGAGCATGTTATACAGTGTGCTGATGTAAAATACCTTTTGTACTGAAATTGTTAACTAATAGATTCAGCCATTTAAATGCATTTACTTGTCATGATAAAAAAAATCTCAATATACCACATTATAATATTATTAAATGTACATTATTTATCACACAAGTCATGGAATAAATACAAAAAAAAAAAAAAAAATTACAGTGTTATATGTGCAGAGTTTCCCTCTATTCAAAAGATGAGGAAAAACTCAATTTCAATTTTTAAATCATTAATTTGTCCTATGGAGTAATAAACTATGATGTTCAGAAATACATCATATGAGCATCTGAAGTAAAAAAAAAAATATATATATATATAAATAAATAAACTTTTGTTTTTGTTCTGAATCATTTAATTGTTTTTGAACCAGCTACCCAAAGCTACTTTGATAATGGCTCTCTTCATGCAGCTGTAAAAGAAACGGTCTTTAACTTTTTGTTTTGTAGTACAATCTTAAGTGTTCTGATTCTTTCTTTAATTAATGTCACATGTAATGGCATAATCTGGTTTAGTTTTTACCAGCAGGGCTTCAGCCAAGCTACGTGGAGAAACTTCACAGGCCTCTTCACCACCAACTGGAAGAGTGAGCGGAGTATAACTTCCATTGATCAGACGCTGGAAGTACCTTAGGCGATTTTCACCTGAACAGATGGATGAGAACCCACAATTCTTCAATGAACATGATTAATGAAACACAGTGTGGGCTACATTTAAACAAAGAACTCATATTATATATATATATATATATATTTGTTGCATTACAATCTAAGAAAGAAAGAAAGAAATGTCTTATATTGTCCAACATAAATTTTACATTTCAGTTTGTTACATTTTCAGTTGTCAAGTCAAGTCACCTTTATTTGTATAGCACTTTATACAATACTGATTGTGTCAAAGCAGCTTTACAGTGTCAAACAGGAAAATAGTTTGTCAATAATGCAAGTAGTAATCTCACATGAAAATAAAGTTATTAAAACAACTCTGTAAAATGTTACATTTTGTATGTAAATTTTTTTAAATATATTTAACATCTATATATAATATTATATACATAACAAGCATCTATACATACA
Organism: Cyprinus carpio; assembly: GCF_018340385.1. Taxonomy (NCBI): domain Eukaryota; kingdom Metazoa; phylum Chordata; class Actinopteri; order Cypriniformes; family Cyprinidae; genus Cyprinus; species Cyprinus carpio. The sequence continues at coordinate 15,861,827 of NC_056581.1, read as the reverse complement.
CACATCAAATAAGAAAATGACAGTATAATGCCTGAAATGCATTCAAGTCACTGACGATAACAGATGAAACGGTACTGTCTCTTTAAGAGAGGGGAGACCCACTACAGCTGTCATCCTGCCTTCAGGATCTCACTTTTACAAGGTTAATGACGGTTTAGTGTGCTTGTCCTTCAGTAAAAAGTATAAATGAAGGGTTTAACATTACCAGTATTTTAATTTGTACAACAATTACGCTTTAGTCGTGGTTAACCACCTCCTATTTTTTTTCTAAAACATACATTTTTGCACATCTTGCATTCATATTTTAGAGGTTAGACAATTTTGCTTCAAACTATAGCTAAATATCTAACTAGCAGGTCAAATGCTTCCGTTTCACGGAAAACGTCAAAGCAAACACATCAGTTAATCCCTCATCCGCTCACTTGCAGTTTAGTGGTTACCAAGCAACCAACGTAAATTTTCGCACGTGACTTCATGTCACAAACAAACTATTCAAATATACAAACATATGTTGTATCTTAGTGTATCTCGGTCCGACGATAGTCCTCCGATAATATTAAAGCTAAAAATGTCCAGTTTAGTATTTTAATACATAATTCGTCCTTACCTTTAGGGTCCAGCTCCACGTGGATGATGTTGCCCATGACAGACGTGTTGTGCAAGTTCTGGACAGCATCCTTCGCCGCCTTGACGGTTCCGAAAACAACTTTAGCAATCCCGAGATGTTTTTTGTTCTTCGGATTGTACAGGATTTCCACCTGCTCGATTTCGCCGAACTTCTTGCACATGTCGGTGAGGAATCCCTCTCTGACGTTGTCGTTAAGCTTGGCGAACGTGACCTCCTTCGGGGGCACGCGACCGATGTAACAGTCATCGATCTGAGGAAAAGAAAAGCCATGCTTTGAAACAGAAGGTTTGTTTGACGTTACTTGACCGTTATCTGCTGCCCGTTTGCACGTGCCTCTAGTATAACTGAAAATAGAACGTTAAATCACTTGTTTTTGAATTCAAACGCAAACAATACGTTCGATGTACATGACGCGTTTGTGTGAACGTCAACCGTCCTGCAGTTGGATAACGTACTTTAAAAAACACACACACACACACACACACATGTGTCAAGGGGGTGTGACTGACTACCTTAAATTTAGGAACCGGGAGATCCGTCTCCTTGTACTTAGTCCACAGACGACCGATTCTCGGGTCTCGGACGATGTCCACGGGTGGCATTCCGGGGTTCTGCGAACAAAACAAGCACTTTTATAAACACTTTGCACAGAAACCGGGCATGTCACTGTCACCAGAACCGGCGCGGCACAACGAGAGCTCGTCTCTCACTAGTTTAGTTTACAAACGAGCGGTCAGTCGTGAAAGTTTAGCAACGGTGGAACTCTTTGATGTGCTGTGTCAGGTGTTTACAACGCGAGTGTGTTATATCCATTCAGCTCGCGGGTCGGTGTGTCCGGTTCTGGCCGTTGTAACGGCTCGTTTCGCTCACCGGCACACTGAAGCTCTGTCCATCGTAGCGATACAGTTTGTGCGATCCCTTTTTCAACGCTGGGTCAATAATCAACTTGTAACTTCTCCAATGACTTCGTTTCTCTCCCGAACTGCAGATAGGATGGCTGTTCTCCATTCCGTTCGCCAAACCTAACGAAGAGAAGACAAAAACAGAAAGTACGCTTCACAATCCTGACATGGCAAATACTGATATTTGCACACAATAACGTAACATTACGTTGTAGAAAATGGGGGGTTTGAAGCGGTGCCCGAAACAGACATTACAGAGGAAGAAAAAAAGAGAAAGCTTACTTGAACTCTGTCTTTTACCGTGATCTTCATTTAGCTTGTTTCTTTCTCCGGGTCTGGACATTGTGCGCCCGATCGAGTAGTTGTATATAAAACGGCTAGATATTGATCCTTTCGCCGATCACTTTACATGATTTTAAAGATACTGCCTCTTTTTTGCGAGCCAACACATATTGTGTGTGCCTCTAGTCTGGGGTTTCTGTCTCTCCCACAATACACCACTATCTCAGCCTTCCGGCACATTCGACACGCACTTTCGATTTATTGTTTTTAATTGTTACGCTAAAGCAGATTTTTCGTGTGTCCGTCAGAAACACGCACAAGTCGAGTTATGTGCGATAAACGAGCGGGAAGTGAACATATCTTGAATTTCGAACAGAAAAGCCAACGTTTCGAACGCGTTGAATCTGCGCGATTGATTTACATGGACGTTAAATACAAGATGGACATGGAGGAGCGACGCTGGGGAAGGTTGTTAAAACTGAATTGGGACACGCGCTGAAAGCCCAAATGATTCGGTTTAGAAACGATGTGCGTTTCTGTTTTAATTTAAACATTTCTTCCTGAATATTTTTTAAGGCTTGCATTCAGAATGTATCAGTAAAATGAACTTCCACGAGGGTCCACCTTATATAAACAAAAAAATAAAAGTGGTGATTTTTGTGTTTAAACATCTTATGTTTTGTACTAACACTAGTTGTGATACATTTCTCAATTCCACCATTCCCAACATTGTTTGATATTCTGCGGTGCTTGGGCAATTGGCTGGTTAACAGCAGTTCACTCACTGGCCAATCAGATTGAAGCACCACAGTAGATTCAGCTATTAGAAGCACAGCCTTCAGTTCTTCCTACAGAGAGCAGAAAGAAGGCTGAATGCAGGCGCAGCCATTTTCTCCTACATTGGAACTCAATGGCCAAAATGGGTTTCCTTTGTTCCTAAAGGGATCTAAATCTTGATTTCATCAGCCTTTTATGGACTATTTAATACATACAGTGTTTCTGTTTACAGGATCTGAGAAGAAGGAAGATTAAATGTTGGATGATATCCCTTTGACATTTTTTTTATTTTTTTTTTACTTTTTTTCTCTTCCTGGAAACCATCTTTGTCCCAGCAAACTAGGTCATGGCACACCCATATAACAGCATTTTATTCTTTAGTAAAATGCTACTGAATAAACATTTTGCATTTGATTATATTATTCCTAACTAGACTGTAAAAAGAGAAAGGGAGAAAAAAAACATGAAAATTACCAACTGCTTTTAAGCCCCTGCCTTGTTTAGGGCCAAGCATTAATCAATAAGTAAGTTTATCTTTATTGTCTTTGCTTATTTAGCTGCTGAATAAATGTTTTATTGTTAATTAAACAGGCATTTTATGTAAACTGGTTGAATTCTTTATTTCTTTTTAGTGCTCCCTAAGTGTCATTAGTTTTGAGTAAAGCTTTGTCTTCAGAACATTCAGTTGCATGCTGTTCTTTTTTTTTAAATATCTATTTAAATTGATTGCTTCTCACATTTCAGCAAACAAGGCAGGCCATAGAGAAAAAGGACGATTGGCCTTTTACAAAAATGCTGAATCACAGGTATGATTGATGGGGTTTGTGGTTGTCTTAATGCTCATCCTGGTTGCGCCTCACTTTTTTTTCTTCTTTTTTTTAAAAACACTACATTACTATTATCAAAACACATTTTTAAAAGTAAAATGATGTTTAAAGAAATATGTGGAATTCACTTTTCTTTCATGACGTTTATATTGGGAATAGTGTATTCCTGATTTTACAATGGAGTGGAAATGCCTTTTGTCAATTGGTATTTTTAGTAAGTGAACACATACTATATATCTGACCTTGCGCCAAGGGCACACTTTAATTTCATAACACTATTAGTGTCATAGTGTACAGAACAATAAATATGACTCTAAACATACATAATTATTAAATCACTAACAGAGATATTTACCTTAACATTTTGTTGAAATAATTCTATCAGGCCTAAACGATGAGGAAACAGGGAGGTTTTCATTCCCATCTTCGGATCCTTTAACACTGGCTTTAAAGAGGGGGTTGGGTTGCAACGCCTAAAAGGAAGAAAACGACAATAACCATGTTTCTGCCGTCGTTTTTCGACATAATTCACCATTTAACACACCTATCTGCGCAGTCTCCAACGAGTGGAGCTGCTGGAAATCTTGAGGCACTTTTAGATATTGCAATATGCAAACAATCCCTCTCTTTCTCTTCCTGAAGACAGAATGACAAGAGAGATCAACTCGCTCATCATCATTCAGAAGATAGAAATATTCCTTTTTCTTTCAGAAGGTAATAGTTCAGACGACCTTTTTTGATTAAAAAATAAATAAATTGCCTTAGGAATATTCTGTCTTTGTTTTAACAGGTAATAATAAAATCATACTTATCTTTAAAATTCATTTTTAAAAATACAAGTATTGTTTTTCCTATTGGGATTTATTATAATTGTCAAAAAATATACAGATAAAGACAAAAAAAAAAAAAAAAAAAACAATCATTGTTATAGACACCTCTCATTGCTGACCCATGTCCAAAGCGACCTCAGAAATAGCCTGATGTTTAATGGCTTCTCTGTTGTTCTCATTTTCAACATGGCGTCTTCACAAGGACATCACTGTGGAGAAGAAAGGCTGCCGCCCGCGCCATTTATGGGCGAGGCTGTCGGTCGCTCTTTCAACTGATTCTGCCTTTGTACGTGACAGTCATTGCAAACACAAACTGACTAGATGTGGTCGGTGGGGCTCGCCGTTTGAAAAGCGAGGATATTGCACTAAACTAGCAGTAATATCTCTCGTGCGTAAAACGCGCCCTCGACGCCGCTGCTGCGTAAAGCGCTGGAAACCCTGTGGCACAAAAACCCAGCAGTAATCTGAGAGTTTGGACGCATGCCACGGGTCCGGGATATGACTGCACCCAACCTAACCATTTAAGGTCGGAGAAAGAATCTCAAACACTGTGTGGCATTTCAATCAGCAAGTACAAAGGGAATATCCAGTCCTCTGTGCTCTCTCTCGTCCCCCTTTCGAGAACATTCGGTGCAGTTTATTCGCCAGCCATTCAGGGGATCATTTGACGTGATGCATGCAGGATTGCGCACTACTTAGGTTTCACAGATCTTCTGCTGAATATACCACACTGTTGCAACACATACCGGTATGTGGTATGCAGATTGTCGTGTTTTGCACAATTTATGGCTTTGTAATTTTGTATATGTAGCTTATTCCACAACACTAAAATGTGTAGAGAACGGGCATATTTATAACCCAAGCATTGTATTTTGTAATTTTTTTTTTCACTTTCCCCTTGTGCGCAACGTCAGTTTCAATTTATCAAGCAGAGAATGGTGTTGCGCAAGGAAACGTACCATCTGTCTTTCGCTTTTAGGATTCACGCTTGTTATTGCATGCACATCAAAACGATTTTGTCTCTCTGCCATAGTCTAAAGTAGGACTGATGTCCGAATATTCCAGAAAAAAAAGGAATGAAGACGTGGTGACCACATCGTTTCCTGCCGCACAAAGCTGAAGTGGGTCATGAGGCCATTTTCTGGCACTCGTGTGTTTAATCAGGAAAATCCTCTTTATCTTCTTAACCTGCGAACGCAAGCTGTTTCTAACGCGAGGACAGAAGGGCAGAAAAGAAGTACAGAGATCTCAGTCGACAGTGTTGTCATCTAATAGTCTCTTGGTTTGTTACCCGATATGCAGAAGTGTGCGCAAAGCTCCATTTGTGCTCTGGACAGCTGGAGTGGATCCTCGACAGATTTCGACGTTCAGCTTCGCCATTAATCATATAACATATGTTAGCTTTTATTTAGTTCTTAAAAGGACATTCTTGAAAAGTTCATTCTTGAGGCACTCTTTTATACGTGATATTTTGTATATTTTAATGTAATTTATGTGAAGACTAGAAGACGTCTGAAATCTAAATTAGCCTACAAAAGGTTTTAAATGACAGTAACGTGTGTAATATTCCTTTTTTTAAATTCCGTTTTATATTAAATCTGAGGAAGCACTCAACAGATCCAGACGACGGTTCGCAATTGCATTTCTCACCATGGACAATTATTTTTGTAACATTTCACTCCAGCTTTTTTATTATTAGCCTATTTAGAATTGAGATAAAGATGGATTTTAACATATATAATCATATGGTAAGTATATATACAAAGGGATGTTGCACCCAATTAAATGTTTTTATATTGCAATAAATATAACTTCTTAAATTCATTAATGTAGTCTTGTATTCATTGACACATTTTTTTCTTCTTCTTATCTTCGCCTAATTAGCTGTTTCCTCGAAACGAAGTTGACTTTCTGTTGTAAGATTCATTTAGCCTACATTTTTATTACATTTCGCTGTGTGTGAACTGATTTATAACCGAATCAAACGGGCCCATATGGCTGCTGCTGTAGGCCGCTTTTGTCCTTCATTAATGATGCTTTTTTATGTACCATAACAATCTATATAATTGATTTTATGAGAGCATGGTGGGTTATTTTGAGTAATTCCTCTCGGTTGCCACTGGAACCAGTAATATTCAGAGTTCTGTGACAGACACAGTCACAATACGACGCCTCCTATCTGAGGAATGAGGAGAAAAACAACAAGCTTTTCGAGCTTCTCATTGGCTGTGATGTTGTGGGAGATGCGTTAACTGACACACATTGGTCAAAGAAATACGGGTTTGTTGTTATAGGCCTACTCCAACGAGGTGCTTTGCTAAACAACAGCCTTGAACTGCTTCTACATGGCTTCTCATATAATTTGTTTTATATTAAAGACAATACGTTCTCATTGAAATGGCACTGCTGAGCAAAGTGATTACGTGCCATTTTAGAAGATTCAGTCCTTGATATGCTAATAGTGTTTATGCTGTATTCATAATTAAAAACAATTTAAGACAAAGTCCATTTAAAGTCGTTTAAGAACGAAATTATAATAATAATAATAAGGAAATAAAGAGACATGAACTTGAAGCTTTATTTGTAAACAAAATAAATAATAGTGACAACACACACACACACACACACACACACACACACACACACAATCAGGTGTTTATTGCATCATAGCTGTTGCTGAATTGTTCATTTTAGCACAACTGCAATGCTATTTTGACCATTTGGTATCCAGGACCATTATTATTATTATTATTATTATTATTATTATTATTATTATTTTAATATAACAAATAAAGTATAAGGATTCAGGGCCCATAAACTTACATTACTTTACTTATGTGCTACTAAAACATTATTTAAAATCTCAAAATAATATATGCAAATCTTTATAAAGTGGGAATTTGAATCATTTTGCATGTGACATTGTAACACTTTTCTTTTTAATGTTTTTAATGATAATTCTTATTATAATTCAAACATCTTTAAATTAAAGAGTAAAATTTTAAATTAAAGAGAAAAATAAAATAGTAAAATATGTGCTTATGAGTTAGTTTATACACATTTATTTATTTATTTTGTAATGGGCAGGTTTGTTATAGCTAACATAAACTAAAACTAAAACCATAAAAAAAAACTTTTTTTGTTACTTGAAATATAATAAACATTAACTGAAGTAAAATAAAGTATAAAAAATTAACTTTATTTTATTTCAGCTGGTGAGGCAACATTTATTTTCCATTGGTTCAACTTGATGGCCTACAATAACCAAAACCTGAAATGAATATTAACAAAAACTATAAAGGAATATTAAAAATAATAATTAAAAATAACAAAAACAGAAAATAAAATAAAAAAATATATAAAATTGTAACGGAAACAGAAAATACAAAAAAATTTAAATTAAAAATATATAAAATATGTGAATGATACTAAAATAGCCTAACACGTGTAATAGATGGGTAAATCTAGTAATACAATTAATAACACTTTTAGTTATGTAATTATTATTAGTAACAAAGAAACACTCTAACATAATTCACTTAATTATCAACAAATTGCTAAAATAATTACTGCTATTTTGTTTTTTTGTAATATCATCTCAAGCATACCATTCAGAGCAACATGCTGTCCTGCTCCACCCTCTGTGGATGAGAGAATGTGAGACATGTGAGAAGGTTTTCAGAGGACTGTCTCAATTAACATGTAGTTAGGAAGTAAACTCTCCTGACCGGCTGGAGGGAGTGCCTTCATGTACCCCGCCTAGTGATGGTGCAGACCATGTGCAGACAGCATAGAAAAGAGTCACACAACCTCAATTACAGTCACATGCTCTGATCTGGGGTTCTTGAAAACGTAGTCACATGGTTTGAAACTTAAAAAAAAAAAGGCGAGAGGAGGAGGAAGTTGGGACCGGATAGCAGCATGCTTACCTGGCAGAGTGTTAGTCTCACGTTATACTCACCCGCCACTCTCACCAATGAATTTACCTGACACTTCTGTGCACTTGGGCACCTGTTGGAGCAACTGACTTGGCCGGTGAGGCCCACGAAAGGACATGACACAGAACGGCACTGTAGCCGGCAATGGCACTCAGACTGATTCTCTCAAAATTGTGATCGTCGGAGACGGGGGTTGTGGGAAAACTTCCCTGCTTATGGTGTACGCCAAAGGAGATTTCCCAGAGGTAAGCTTTTAGATGATGAGTAAGCTCAAAATTATGACTTTGAGGGGTTTTATGTTGGCAAAGTACAAATTTTCTTGTGCTTGCTTGACAGTTTTGTGTGTGTGTGTGTGTGTGTGTGTGTGTGTATGTGTGTTGTGTAAGTAAACCAGATTTACTTCAGTTGTAAATATAGTTACAGAAATTACAGTTTTAAAGAGAAGGAAACATTGCAAAATGTATAAAAAGTCATTTGCACAACATCCTCAGCAAGGTTTTCCACTCCCAGACAGCAATTTTGGTTTCTGCCTACGCCTTGACCGTACTTCAAAAGTGTCTTGTAGAAACCTGAACTTTTTATGCACCCTCATCCATTGCATGCCTGTATTTGTCTAATTTTATGTTGAAAATCAACAGAAATATGCTCCATCTGTGTTCGACAAATATGTCACCACTGTATCCTATGGAGGGAAAGACATTCAGCTGAATCTCTATGATACAGCAGGTAAGTGTCTACAGACGCCAGACACACCTCAGATTCCAAACACCCCATTCTCTAGTGACATGCTTCATTGATTAACTATTTAGGCAGGAATGTTGAGTGAAATGGGTGTGAAGCAATCAGTAATGGTTTTCTCAGCTGTCATCCCTTAGGTCAGGCCGCATACACACACACTTTGATCATTGCATGATTATCTAAATAATAAAAAAATCTAATCAAATTCCCTTTGGCATTGTGTTCCATTTAATTTTGAATCGTTGACATCTAAGACCATGCTGTATAAATTCCTTACAGTATATTACAGTGTTTACTTGAAATAAATGAAATGTTAGCCAATGTGAAAGATTCGTATTCTAAGTATCACCTTCCAGTTTGTAAGTTGTGGCTTATTGTGCCAGAATCTCTCTGCAGATGTGGTTCAACATGCTAAAAGCCACTACTGAATGTGTAACGCAGTTGTTAAATTTGTGGATGAATACTGCATGTTTTAAAAATGTTAATAATTGAAATATTTAAATGTAATACTTTGATTATCATTTACACTACTGTTCAAAAGTTGTCGGTGTGATTTATTTTTTGGATGGAGTATTTATTCAGCAAGGATACATTAAATTGATCAAAAGTAACATTTTTAATGTTATGAAATAGTTTTATTTCAAATAAATTCTGTTCTTTTGAGCTTTCTAGTCATCAACAACAAAAAAAAGTATTACGGCTTCCACAAAAAAAAATATTAAGCAGCCCCACTGTTTTTAACATTTGATATCTGATCATGTGACACTGAAGACTGAAGTAATGATGTTGAAAATTTAGCTTTGCATCACAGGAATAAATTACATTTTAAAATAAATTCAAATAGAAAATTGTTATCTTAAATCATAATAATATTTTAAAATATTACTGTTTTTAATGTATTTTTGATTTAATAAATGCAGCCTTGGTGACCATAAAATACTTTTTTCAAAAAGAGAAAAAATCTTACCGACTCCAAGCTTTTGAACAGTAGTTGTTGTTGTTGTTGTTTTTTTGTTATATGTATATATACAAAGATTTTATTACAGAAAAAACAATTATAGTTGTTTTGAAGACTCAAATTGATTGAAAATTGGATATTTGAGTTAGTTTGTTTATAGTTCATACATTTCAGAACTGTACATTCAGGAACTAGGATATATTTTTACATTTTTAGTTTATTCTTACAGTGAATATATTTTCATAGAAAAAGGAAGTTTAATTTTTATTAATCACACTGTTCGTCAGATATTTTATGCCTTATTTGGAATGTTCTCGTATTGATTTAATCGTCATTTACTCATTTACTGTCACTGACCTCGGTGAATCCCTGATGTCTATATAACTTGATCTATATAACTTTTGTTTTGACTAAATTGAACTGCATCTTCAGTAATCAAGCTGCTTATTAGACCCACACTGCTGCCCAGACTTTCTGTGCGTCTCAGGAACAGGATGTTGAAGCCAGGATGTGGTTTTCTACCACATCTCTGTTTTTCGTCAAAATACTTTGTTCATAAAATACGACATACAGGAAGATGCTGTATACGGTCAGAGGTCTCCACCTCCTCGGCTTCAATGACTTATTTAGAAGCATCGCCATAGAAACAGTCCACATAATGCAGCGCTGTTTTCAGGTATCAGTGTGATAAAATGACATCGTTTCCTTCTAATCTGTTTATTGACAGGCCAAGAGGACTATGATCGCTTAAGGCCTCTGTCGTATCAAGAAGTAAACCTTGTTGTCATCTGCTACGATGTGACCAATCCGACATCGTTCGACAATGTCACGATAAAGGTGAAATCATTTACCTCCAGTTGAGAATGAAACTGAAGTGTTCGTCAGGTGAAAGTCTGTTTTAACCTTGTTTGCTGGCAACTGTGAGCTGATAAACTTTGACCTGAACGGTAGATGATTACATGTGGACCACCTCTAAAAAAACAAACAGTATTTCTTTGAAGCTTCCTGTCGTGTCAGTTCAAATGAATGTGTTGAGCCCTGTTTAAATAAAGACACAGCAAAGGGACTGTTGATTTATGGCCTAAAGATAGATACAGAACACCAATACGTCATTAAGAAAGACCAGAAAAAGTATTTATATAAAAGAAGAAGTTCACTTTTAAAAGTTTTTTTTCCCTGTTCCCCTACAGTGGTACCCAGAGGTGCGTCATTTCTGCCGTGACGTCCCCATTATCTTGATAGGGTGCAAGACGGACCTGCGAAAGGACAAAGAGAAGATGAGGAAGCTCAAAGCTTTAGATCTGGAGCCCATCACCTACCTCCAGGTTGGCTTTACATTTACATTCATTCATTTGGCAGACATTTGACTTAGAAAATCAATTTTTTGGGTTAAGTTTGTTATTTTTAATGCTACTATAAATATATTCGACATAAAAACATCTATCTATCTATCTATCTATCTATCTATCTATCTATCTGTCTGTCTGTCTGTCTGTCTGTCTGTCTGTCTGTCTGTCTGTCTGTCTGTCTGTCTATCTTTCTATCTATCACATTCATCTTGTCTGAAGAGCAGTTCTATCTATCTATCTATCTATCTATCTATCTATCTATCTATCTATCTATCTATCTATCTATCTATCTATCTATCTATCTATCTATCTATCTATCTATCTATCTATCTATCTATCAAATTATCTAAGACATTATAAATGTCTCTGCTGTGACTTTTAATTTAATGCATCCCTGTTGAATAAAAGTATTAATTTCATTTTTAGAATTTTATTTATTTATTTTTTACTTTTATATTTATGTATTTTTTATATGTTGGTGAAAACTAATTTACTGTCACACACACACACACACATACACATATACACATTTTATAATTAAATATAGCTAACGTTCTCCATTATATATATATATATATATATATATATACACACACACACATATAAGAGTGTGTATGTATATAGATATGTTTACTGAGTAAGCAACCTTCATATCTCTTTCTTAGGGTGAAGAGATCAAGAAGCAAATGAACGCTGAGATATACCTGGAGTGTTCAGCTAAATATAGAGAAAACGTAGAGGACATTTTCAGAGAGGCAACAAAGCGAGCGCTCTCGGCCAGGGCTAAAGCAAGACATCGTCGCAAGAAGAAGAAACGCTGCACCATCCTGTGACCATTACCAGAAGGAACACATCTGTTCAAGTTTTGTATATATGAACAAGGATATTTTCTAAAAATTCCAAAACCCTCTGCAAAGCTTCTCATTGTTTAAGCTTTCACGGAGGAATATTTTTCAGGACATGTGGTGTGCGTTTTCTCATAATCTCCCCACCAAGCAAGGCTTAGTTTTTGACAGAGGTCACCAGGGTGTGTGTGATAAGTTTGTAGTGGTCCACACCACATCCTTCTGCTGGTGTTACTGATATGACTTGATGGAATTTGGTCTTGCATGATCGTGGATCCAACAGGAGATGGAACAACTGCTGCTGATGTCTCATGGATGACTATACATCACATGGTCACACTTTGAATTTGGTCTGTGTTGTTTATAATGGTAACGCACAGCTAACTGAAGTAACAGCCACTGGGTGTGCAATTTATGTTACAGTTGCATTTTTTAAACCTTGAGTTACAGTATTTTTGTCCATATATTATATAAAGCCTTCTAAACAAAAAAGTACTGTGGTGTGCAAAAAAAAAAAAAAAAAAAAATCCTGGAGATTTGTAGAAATATCAGTCTGTGTGTAGACCACCACCATTTAGGCTACAACGTTTTAACTATAGACTAGAATTTCATTTTTGTTTCTATGTAGCTATATCTCGATAACTTCTTCAAATCTCACACAGACGTCAGAAAGTGTTGGATCATTTGAAAACCATTTGCCTAAGTGTAGCTCTCACAAATAAACCCGTGCTATTTGAAGTTATTGTGCACATAGGTGTTTTGCCTACTGAAGTGAATCATGTGTGAACAGGATGAAGTCGCTCTTTTATAGCCTATCTACAGCTGCATCTGCACACAGACACTTTTCATTTTCATAATGCAGTTTTCAGATATATTAGGCAGACATATGAGTGAAAATCTCTGCTTTCTTTAGCAAAACGAACTTGGTCAGAATACAAGAGTGATCTTTTTGTGGTTAGCGCAAATACTCCTGCTTAGCAGGATGTGACTGCGGTAACGGAAGCCTCCAAACACTGCAGCGTGTCACGGCCACGAAGCTAAGCAAGAGTGAAAAGCTACTTAAGCATGAAAATATTATCAATATGAATTTACGGAGAATTCATATTGACAATTCTCTGCACCGTTTTAAAATATTTTATTAATTATGATTATAGCGTTATAAACGGTAATTTATAACACTAATATAATAACAATTTATTTTATTTACATAAATTATGATTATAATATATAATTATAAATATTTATAATATATAGTTTAAATATTGTATTCTATAAATACGGTATATTTGTAACACTAATATAATAACAAATAAAACAGTAACCATTAAATAAAGCTCTAAAATTGGATATAATAATATTAATAATAGCTAGACACTAGACTACACAGAGCTTTATAAATAAACGAGTAAATAATAAATACAATCGCTGTTATAGCATCTTTATATTACATAAGTAGAAGCACATGCTTCACTCTTGCTCCCTCTGCTGGTAACAGATTTCCACACGAGGCCATTGCATCAGATTTCATTTATTTGCTGTATAGCAGCAGAAGGGCAATAGAAATCCAGCTTAATATCTAATCGGCCCTTTGGAAACCTTCTTTTCCTCCAGTCTCAAGGCTTATTTTAGGTTCAAGCAAAAGGTGCAGTTATTTGTTTCAACACAAAACACTTACAAAATCACACTGTGAAGAGTGACAACTATTACACATGATTTAGGCAGTGGTTAATTGTGCAATAAAGCATTTCCCAGCATGAGAATTGCATTTAATTACAGGTTTTTGCTTCAGGTAGAGTTCACTGAGCCTATGAAATTCCAAACAACTTGTAACACTTGGGTTCTAGGCTAAACTAAACCAGGTGTGAAGAAGCAAAGGAGAGCATTAAGGCAAACAAATTATCCAGTAACCAAATGCAACTTATGTCACTACTAATCTACATCTTGGATGGCCTGAGGGTGAGTAAGTTCTAATCAAATTTCATTTTTGGGTGAACTATTTCTTTAGTTCAAGAGTTTGGCCTTGCTCAAGCACTGTACTAACAAGCCACAACATGCAAAACACACCTTTCCCTTGAAGTTGCATTGCATCAATGCTTTCCCGTAACATAAAATCTTGAATATGCTTCAGCTAAAATGCCTTGTATAAGAACAAGTACTTTAATCAATATCCAGCTTTAAAAAATAAATAAAAAAAACCTCATAACAAATCCCTTTGAGATGCTGCAATGAACTGAGCATCTACAGTTCTATAGCTTTTCTGCTGCATTGCATAAACTTTAAAATGTGGCTTATTGTAAACATATTCATGCACAGGAACAAAACAAAAGTGAACTAAAGTCTCCTCACTTATTGAGTATACAGTGTCTGAAGGTTGTCAGTGGCTTCTAGCCCAAACATTACCCTCTAATTGCTGTGATTGCATAAATAAAAGCAAAAACAACATGGCAGGCGATAGGGCAACGTGACACGAAATCTTGAGTTTCACTGCCGCTGCTGAAACGAGTTCGCGGAGACGTCAACATCTTCCTCCAACCCTCTCCAAACAGACACTTATAGACGAAACAGTTTTGTGCGCTTTGAAGTTCAGTTCTGTGACTTTCACACTGGCCTCGCTGCGTATGAAATCTTCCAGTTGGCGTCTCGTCAGTTATTTTTAACCTTTTCTTTGTTCTTCTGGAGCTTCTGGTGGACCACTTTCAGAGTAGTGAGGAAATTTCCCAAGAACAGGACGAGAAACGTCAAGGCCAACATGAACACCTGGAAAACGAAACATTTAAGTGCAAAAATCAGTTTGCGATACTGGCAAAATTAATAACAGTATTGGATGAGAAATGTGCAGAAGACCAATACTTGGGGTTTTGAGCAATAATAGTGATGTCTGACAACTTCAGCTGCTCTCTTTACCTGCCATTCCTTGCAGTCATCACGGGCAGACAACTTAAAAAGACACACAGCATTGTACAGCTGCCAAAACTGACCAGAGGAGAGAAAACAACACAATTCTCTTACATGCCGGTCAATAGAATCAATATATACCAGTACTGTTCAAAAGTTTAGGGTTGGTAAATCTTCTAAATGTTTTTGAAAGAAGTCTCTTCTGCTCACCAAAGGCTGCATATATTCAACCAAAAATAAAGTAATAACAGTAATATTTCAAAATATTATTGCAATTTAAAATAGCTGTTTTCTATTTCAGCATATTATAAAATATAATTTATTCCTGTGATGCAAAGCTGAATTTTCAGCATCATTACTCCAGTCTTTAGTATTACATTTAATATGCTGATTTGCTGCTCAAGAAACATTTCTTATAATGTTGCAAACAGTTGTGCTGCTTCATATTTTTGTGGAAACCGTGATAGATTTTTCCAGGATTCTTTCATGAATAAAAAGTTTTTATTTTAACCTTTTGTATCATTATAAATGTCTCTACTGTCCCTTTTGATCCATTTAATGTGTCTTTGCCAAACAGAAGTCTTGATTTCTTTCAAAAAAAAAAAAAAAAAAAAAAAAAAAAAAAAAAACTTTTAAAAATCCACACAGTCATATGTTATGAACTCCATAGATGTTACACTGTCAAATGCACAACAATTTTCACAGACAAACTTTTTAAGACGACTTTAAGGTTGCATAAGAATCAACATAAAAAATAAAAAAGATACACAAAAATGAAAGGCAACAGTTAAATGCTGGTACTCACGTGGCCAAAGAATAGAAACGGAAGGAGGAATGTAAGCCCTCTCCACATCCACGACTGAAAGCCCTCTGTAAGAGTAACACGAGAGGTCAGTCTGGGGTCTGACTTCAGGCCAAACATGTAACATCTGCAGTGTGAAACCATGACATCATCCAGATCAACATTTCTCCCAGGATTCAAATCAAAGTCACAATTCTTACCCACTGTCAGGTCCAGCTGGTTTCTTTCCCCCAGAGCCCGTAACCGATACAAGCAGCCTCTCTGATAATAATACTGAAGAAACTGCACACAACCTGCCAGAGAAACATAAACCATCACATTAAACGTTCTAACAACAAACACAAGACAAATAAATAATGAATAGATTATACTCACTCTGATAGATGGAGAAAGCCAGGAACTGACTTCTGAACATCTGATACATTGGACCTTCTGGTTAAAAGACAGAAACAGAGAGTGTTGATGAAATACAAGCCGGTGATGGGAAAAAATTATTACATTATATGATTTGTGGCCAGAACACTTACCATGTCAACATAACACCTGATAAAAAGGTTGAGACGTAGTGATGTGACACCCACCAACCTTTAATTCTAGTAAGAAATAATAAATAAATACAACGTAAATCATAATCATGCTTCATAATACACTAAACAATGACATAAACTGAATAAAATCAATAAAATACATTAAAATAAACAAAAACAACCAAATAAATATCACAGCCAAACAAACAAACAAGATAATAAAATACCACAACCAAATAAATAAACAGAACAAACAAAGTGCTACAACCAAATAAACACACAAAAAAACAAATATACACAACCAAATACAGTAAGTAAAAACAAACAAAATACTACAGCTAAACAAATAAATAAAAATAAAATACTACAACCAAATAAATAAACAGAACAATGTGCTACAACCAAATAAACACACAGAAAAATAAAAATATCACAACCAAATAAATAAATAATAATAATAATAATAATAATAATTCCACAACCAAATAAAATAAATAAATAAATAAATAATAAAAATGAAATACTACAACCAAATAAATAAACAGAACAAAGTGCTACAACCAAATAAACACACAGAAAAATAAAAATATCACAACCAAATAAATAAATAATAATAATTCCACAACCAAATAAAATAAATAAATAAATAAATAATAAAAATGAAATACTACAACCAAATAAATAAACAGAACAAAGTACTACAACCAAATAAACACAAAAAACACAACCAAATAAATAAGTAAAAACAAACAAAGTACTACAACTAACTAAATAAATAATAATTCCACAACCAAATAAATAAACAAACAAACAAAATACTATTAAAAATTTCAGATAAAGAAAACACTGAAACCAAATAAATAAATAAACAAACAAATAAAATACTACAACCAACCAAACAAACAAATGAAATAATACCACCAAAGTTAATTTAAATTTATTTTGAGCATTTTGCCCCGAAACACATTTTTAGCTGGTAGAATAGATGGAGGACAGGAAAATACTGGGAAAAGAGATTCAAACCTGAATCTCCCAATAGCACCACAGCTAACCATTAAGTCATAGCACTGATCAAATGTATTTTAAACTGAACTCACCGTGACCCATTGCTCATGAGGATACTCTCTCTTATTGTCAATGTGCAATAATACCACACTAATAAAAAGTTGAAGATTTCATCGATAACCCTGCGAATGGAACGTTAAATTATTAATAACATTAAATTAAATTAATAACATTAAATTATTCAGATCTCTCATCTTACCGGTAGTTGAAAAGGAAGAGGCAGGTGACGGCACCAAACATTAGTATTATAGTCATATAAAGTTTGAACTTCTCATATTCATCTTTGTACGCAAACCTGTCGTGTAAAACACAAAATCAGCAATTCTGTACTGGGAAATCTCTCTCTGCTCAATGGCCATGCTCACATCTGACTCACTTGGCTTGGTTGCTGAGGAGCGTGACATTCACATTTCCAAGTACTAAATTTAAGTACAATCTGAAAGAAGACAGTAGTTCTCAGATAGTAGAAAAGCCTCAAAACCAAACCTCACAACTGTGGTATTATAAATAACACACTCAGACGGAAGAACTACAACTCACCCATTTTTCTTCGGCAAATATGCCTCCATGTCAAAAAAGACATTTTGCCTTTCTTTAATTTGGACCTGCAGGTCATTTATCACCTCCGTTTCTTTGTCACTGCGAGTTTTCGTACACCTGTTTTAAACATAAAAGAAGAAAGATCCGCTTACATCATTGTGAATGTGTCCTCAGGATCTTTAGTAACATCTGAAACTCGGCTCATACTTATGAAGACCATGCTTGAGGTCTTTCAGGGCTTTTCTTTGTTTGGTAATGGCACTGCTGCATATGGCCTGCAGGTTCGTCAGCTCCTCCAGCTTCTGTCTGTAGACTTTGTGCGTTTCCTAAAACACAAAACACACTGCAAGTCAAAATAAAATCAGAGTCATTTCCTGATACATGCATGACCTTTCAATGGGCACGTGGCATCCTCTGGATGCTCCATTTGAAGCATGAGGTATTTCAAACATGAGAAGGACATTTTAAACATGGGCCGATCCTTTCTAACAACTCTTACCAGCCCCGGTGACAGATGACAGCTGAGTGGTGATGAATACTGAATGACTACCATATTCACCTACGACGGTTAAATTATAAATGATGGCAATACTATGGTTCTTTGATTTGTACCACAGTACTGAATAATTTTTCATGGTACTCCATGGTATGTATTAAAACAACAACAACAACATAGTATTACCATGGTATCCTGCCCTAAAAAAAGCACTTTTTTAGTAATATTCAAACCCCTGGAGCTCCATGAACTTCAAAGTCTAGAGCTTCGCCATCCTGTAATCTACCTCTGTCTATCACGAAACATAGATATCATCATTTTTACAGTTGAGTAACAACTCTTGGTTAACATCTAACCTGGTTTAACCAGTTAAATCCGCGAATCATTATCAGATCTTCTTTACTAACGCACCAAATTTATTAAAAGAATAAAATATACACACGAATATATTGAGTCATATATGAGTCAAATGTTTTTGAGAACTGATGCCGGCTTAATACACATGTACAGTAACAAAAGGAAATGAGTTAATCTGATGAGCTAAAGCCTGTTAGCCGTGTCATAAACATCCAAAACAGACACATTTTCTTCCTTACTAACACAAGATTCATCCTTCGTCTATCGGACCACTAATATAAAACATATCCGCTCAGTTCAAACCTGTAATTGCTGATATTCTTGCTCTATTTCTGTCCATTCACTTTGACATCTCTCCAGTGACATTGTACCCGTCTGTGCTGGCGCTGCTCTGCCGCTCACTGCCGCTAGTAGGCGCGCCATCTATTTATATCAGCTCCGCTTCTTCACCCGTCCACCAATCACAGGCCAGCGTAAGATTCCGAGGATTACATCGCCACTACATGACTTGGAGCGTCCGCGAATAGAAGGCTTGTTGCTAGGTTACCGTACACGAATTCTTTTGACAGGTCGGTCGAGATCGAGCAGTTTGACGATTGCAGTTTAAATATAATTTGTTTTAAGTGATTTGGACGGTGAATTTGGTCACAGGTAAGGTCTGAGCAGGTGCTAATAGACCTACTTTATGATCACCTTACTTAACTTTTATTGTATTTACACTTTTTTTAGTGCAGACAAACCTACAAAAAGTACTTTAGCATGCTAGCATGCTCAAGCTAACAATATTTTAATGATAATAGTCAGCTTTTTATGTACAGTATGCCCTTCTTGAAGAGACCCCAGACTACAGAACCACTTGTAAAACTTTGGGACAAAAAGGCCCAAAAATGTGGCCCTCATCACACTGTGTATTCTGTCAATGGAGATCAATACACAGGCGAGTGGATGGATAATAAGAAACATGGTAATATTTATTTTGGATTGCATATTTAATGGCATGTTTTAAACTTTAGAGGCCCTGAGGATCACAGTAAGAAGCCGGGCAATTTTAATGGACAAGCCTTAATTTAATTTAATTTGTTATTTAGATGTGTTCTGCAGATTACATTATTTGTTTCTTGGAAACGCTGCTTATCAAAGCTGGATCTGGCAGAAAGATTTTCCCTCCATTAACAAAATGTTCCTGAACATAGCTTTTACTCTGAAGGAAAAGGAGCACAGGTTTGGAAGAAAACAGGAATGATCTATGATGGGGACTGGAGGTGTGGAAAGAGAGAAGGCTATGGGACCCTGAGCAAGACTGACCCTGAAACAAAAGAGTATGTGAGAGTTTATGTTGGTTCTTGGCGAAATGACAAGAAGGAAGTAAGTATCAAACACTTTGCCATCATATGGTCTGTAGTTAACACAAATACATTGTCAGCCTTTCGTTCAAAGGGTGCCGGGACATGTTTCTACAGTCCGTCTGCTTTCTATGAGGGGCAGTGGAGGGAAGATCAGAGGAGTGGATGGGGACGGATGCAGTATGAGAACGGGGAGCTGTATGAGGGAGAGTGGCTGAAGGACAAACATCACGGACAGGGTTTGCTTCTGCTAGGTACGGACTAAAAACTGTTTTCAGATGAGCCAGCCTGCATGGTGGACCTCACTAAAACATGCCCAGATCACTCACATTTGTCACAAAATTAAACAAACAAAAAATATATAAAAAATATTTGCATAAATAAACTGAAGCCTGTTTTTAGGAAAATTAACATCGCGTTGTAACATTACTTTTTATGACAAAAGTGCTCATTCTGCATACAGAAAAAAAGACCACATAAAATCATTACCACAGACACTACAGATATATCTATAAACAGAAATTAAACATTATAATACATACATAAAATATATATATATATATATATATATATATATATATATATATATATATATATATACAGTTACAGTGTTGTGACGTTATAATAAACGGTTTCATTGGTCTTCATGTTTTTGTTGTTTATGAGTTTGTTTCACTCAGTTCAGTTCATGGATCTCTCTCCTAATGAGCTGATGATCTGAATCAGGTGCGATAAATAAGGGAGACAAACAAAATGTGCAGAGTAGTGGGTCCCGAGGACTGGAGTTGAGAACCACTGATATATAATATGTATTTAAACATTAAGCAATACATATCTTTTATGCATTATTATTTGGTATTTATAAATCATACATACAATAAGTACCAATGAACTAAATTATTTTATTTAGCATTACAATTTATTTTATTTAAATAATAAATAAATGCAGTATATATATATATATATATATATATATATATATATATATATATATATATATGATAGTAATAATTATAAAAATTATTTAAAAAATTCACACACACACACACATAAATATATATATATATATATATATATATATATATATATATATATATTTATTTATATATATAAAATAAACATAATGCATACTGTATTTATCTATTTTTTGCAATATGGTAATTTGGTATTTATATATGATAAAGAACAATAAGATTTTATTTATCATGACATTTGTTATATAATACAATTATTATATATAAATGATAGTAATCATATTTTTTGTATTATAGTAATGAGAATTTGGAATTTTCTTAATTAAAATAATGATGTAATGCAAATAATCTTAATGGTCCTAAAAAATTGGCTTCAATTTCTCGCAGAAGAAAGCAGTGAAGTTTGAGCTGTGAATTATGATCCAGACATTTTTATCTTTTTTTTTTTTGCAAAGCTAATGGAAACCGCTTTGTGGGCACCTGGAGTGATGGACAGAAAAACGGACACGGCAAGTTCTACTACCTGGACAGAGGTCAGCTGTATGAAGGCTTTTGGGTTGATGGTGTTGCTAAGTGTGGAACAGTGTTTGATTTTGGGAGGGAAGCAGCGGTTAGACCAACAGTGTATCCAATTCCCAAGGTAAATGATTAACGCTGATGTTTGCTCATTTGCATGATTTCCATTTTAATAGTAATGCATAAAGCTTTCAGAGAATATAAGCTTTCAGTCATAGGTTCTGACCACTGTGACAGCTCAAAATGTTTCATCATTTTGCATGGTTTCTTACCAAATGCAGATTCAGAAATGCTGTGGATTACAACTCTGCTTTTATGTCCAAAGGTTTGCCTACAGGATTCACAGGCTGTGCTGATGGAGGCACAAGCGTATTTCACTGAGGACAAGGAGAAATCAACAGAGACCATGATTCCAAGTCACATAGTTGCTAGGCAATATGTACCTTGACAATATCCTGAAATCAAAAAAAGCAGACTAGTGCAGTGAAATACGTTTTATCAACCCCGCTCACGCACAATAAAAAGACTATCACACAATACATAAAAGCTGTTGGTACATTCTGCATCTACTAGTATTGAACAAAATGGCAAGATTTTGTTTTGGCAAGAAATGCATGTCATACATGATATAAAATAACACAAAAAGATGTCTGGTTGAAGTTGGTCTGATTAAGACTTTAATTAAAATGTATAAAACTGTGGGGTTTTAAATTCCAGCACATGCTGTGCACTAATAAAAAGAGCTTCTTAATCAAACTTTACACAAGCTGTTTGCACAAGATGGATATTATTTCACATACTTCTGAAAAAAAAAAAAAAAAAATCATTGTGTTTCAATTTGGCAATACTGAACATATTAATTTAATGTTGTTTTAATCATTTTCGTCAGTGCTACTAATGTAACTACATGCTTAAACGGTCCTCTGCTTAATAAACACTTTATAATTTGTTTGCTAGCATAATCACACAATCCTGCCAGTTCTTTAACTGTGACGGCTCTAATCACTTCCCTCCACCTTCAGAGTGAACAGAGGCCCCTTTAATGGGAAGCGGTTGCAAATACTACCAAAAAAGGTCAGATAAACATGTTGATAAAGTGCCTTTGTTTCTACTAAGATGTGCTCATTCAGGGGGTTCATTTAGGAAAACAGTTAATATTTGAGTTTGAATAAGACTATAATTTTTTTGGTTTTGATTCAGCTGTTCAACAGCAAAGCCCTGAATCAGAAAGCATCAAAATTATTTGGTCAAGTGGACATTAAAATGTCCCATGTACTGTAATAACTTCAAACACAGCCTCTGATCAGTATTTAAAAAAAGTGTTGTTGTAATATACACTAATGTCTGTAAGAATGTAGCTTGCCTTGTGTGAAAATAAAAACCTTATAAGTAACAAAATTGGCACAGCTGCCATACTGAAATTAAGGATTTTCCCTGTGGTGAATTAAAGGAATAGTTTACCCAAAAATGAAAATTGGCTCAAAAACTATTCAACCTCAGGTCACTCATGTAGATGAGTTTGGAGCAGTTTTTAGAAATTTAGACAAGAGAAATGTAGCATTACATCAAAACACGGATCCTCTGCAGTGAATGGCTGCCGTCAGAATGAGAGTGCAAACAGCTGATAAAAACATCACAATAATCCACAAAACTCCAGTCCATCAATTAACGTCTTGTGAAGTGAAACGCTGTGTGTTTGTAAGAACCAAATCACTTTAAACTTTCACTTCTGGCCAAAATACCAGTCCATAATTCATAATAATGCTTCATCCAGTGATAAAGTCCATCCCCTGTTGTCCTCATATTTCTCTCCTGATTCAGATGAGATAACTTTTTCACTGGATAAAGCAATATTATGGATAGGAGTCATATTTTAGCCATATTTTTAGTTAAAAATGTATTAACAATGGATTATTGTGATGTTTTTATCAGCTATTTAGACTCTCATTCTGACGGCACCCATTCACTGCAGAGGATCCATTGGTTAGCAAGTGATGGAATGCTACATTTCTCCAAATCTGTTCTGATGAAACAAATCTACATCTTGGATGGCCTGAGGGTGAGTACAGTTTCAGAAAATGTTCATTTTTGGGCAAACTATTCCAATAAAAAGAGAAAAAAACTGAAAAGAAAACATCTATAAAACATGCAGTGCATGCTTTCACATTTATCACAGCCTGTTATAAGTAAATCTAGCAGAAACAGTGGACAAATCCTCAACACATATAAAACTAGATGCTTTGGTGACCACATGCAACAAATATATCAATACTATGGTCAAAAATACAATGTGTTGCAATACACGACAAACCTAAAACATTAACAGAAGCTCTTTCCCAAACTCAAAACTAGGGGTAAAGGGAACCGGGAGACTGTAACGTAGACGACTCCCCTCGATGGTCCAATTCGTTCTGTAAGTCCTCCAACTCTTCTAACTCTTGAAACTGCCTGTCGGTCTTGTGGCTGACCAGTGAGCGGTAGAAATGCACAGCGAAGACAATAAAAACCAAGCCGAAAGGGACCATGATGGAGGTAGACGTGATCGCAGCGGCCACCCCAGCGGATATAGTACCGTTTTTCTGGTCCTTCGGCTTAATGGGTAAAAACTTGACCCAGCACAACAGGACCACCTCGGCCAGGAAGAGCAATGTTCCAATGACTGTGGAGAAAGCCCAGGCCAGCTCGATGTGGCAATGCATTCTCTCGTGAGGAGACTCCTTCACAGAGTTGAGGTTGTGCACATTGCTGACAGCTTCGATGTTGGGCAGGATGCAGGTGCTCACCATGAGGGCAAACAGGTGGACGGCCACCAACACAGTGGTGCAAGCACTGAAAGCGATCAGCAGTCCTGGGGGATAGTCGTGACTGGTGTCCAGCTGTACTTCCACCATGGCCACCTGTTGAATGGAAGGAAAACACAGGTATAATGCAGTATAAATGCATCATATAGTCTTTGAACCCAACAAAAATTTTACTGTAATATCATATAATAACTCCATTAGACAGGAAACTTATTTAATTATTAAAATGTATCCATCTATCTATCCGGGAAGTGTTATAAAAATTATTAAAAAAAATGTTTATAGCTTATCTACCTGTAGATCTATAATAAATAACACATTATATATATATATATATATATATATATATATATATATATATATAAACATATAAAATTTAATTTTTAAATGTGATCAGATTGTTTAGAGCTTATCTGTAGGTCTGTCTATTTATCTATCTGGGAAGTGTTATAAACTATTTTAAAAACATCTATTTAAAATCTATTTAAATGTTTTTAGCTTTTTTTTTAACAAAGAATATTTACATGAAACAAAATGTGCATTTAGGTTTTAAGAAGATTAAAATGTTAATTTAAAGTTTATTATTAATATTATTATTATTATTATTATTATTAAAACGTCTCAAGAATCGGTTTGGCACCAAATTAAAGTGCACCCGACGAATCAAGAAGTTGAGGTCTTGGCTGCATCCGGGTAATATCCGTGTTTCTCGTGATGCCCTACATTAACATTACTAAGTACAAACTGCGGTCATGAATGTAAGTACAGTATCTAGTTGAGCATTAGCACAAGCTAAACAACTGTGGCTGTCAGTTTGTGATTGCAGATGCATCAAAAACCGCGAGTCATGCGCCTTTTGAAGCCAAAATATTCGCTTAAACTTATACAACATTGTTAAACGCGGTTTCTCTCTAACAACTCGGTGTTTATACTGCCGGTGCGAACTGAATATCCACAGCACTAAATAAACAGACGCGAAAAACAACTCACCATTGCGAAACCGGATAAAAGAGCAGACGTGCGACTGGACGCTTTGAGTTTGGCTCTGCTCAGGTAAAGCTTTCTCCAGGACAGAGCCTGCAGCGAATGCTCGTTCCGACTCATGTTCATCCGAGCAGAGATTATGAGACACTATCCGAGAGATTCAGCTGAACCGAGGCATTGCGCTGGGTTAATGGTGAATCTACAGCGCTGCGCCTGCACGAGACAGTCAGCTGGCTGGTTCAAGTGAAACTGGATGCATCGTGAAGGCATTACCCACAAGCCTTCGCGACAACACATTTGTTTACACGCTTATTAGTGTGAGAACAGAACAGAATCGATGTAGGTGAATATTTTGTATTGAATACTTTAACAAAATTATTATTATTATTATATTTTTTGTAAAATTCTTAGTAAATGGCTCATTTTAAAAATGTAATTTCATATGTATAAAATATTAATATCTTAAGCGTTTTCTGAATGCAACAACAAGAAATTTTACTTTGCCAGGAGGAAGCATTTTCTATATATATATATATATATATATATATATATATATATATATATATATTGTCTGTATGTATTTTTGTTTCTCCTATAATAGCAAATATCAGCATTAACAGCTATACTAGCAAATATTCACTTTTTATTTTTCATAAAAAATATAATTTTATTTTAATTAACACTACATATTTTTTTTAAGTTTAACAAATATGCACATTTTGATAAAAAAACTTTTTTTCATTAAAAAAATCTAAATTAATTTTAGTTAGTATTATGCATTATTAAAAAACTTTTCTATTTGTAAAAAAATTTTTTCTCCTTACTATATTAGCAAATATGCACATTTTGATGTCAACTTGGTTACTTTTAGCTTGTTAAAGTAATTAGTAAATAATAAATAAACAATGATAACAATGATCCACGTGATGTGTATGCAATGTTTTGATTCTGTTGACCGTGACGTCACGCGGTCCACTACACAAAAATGGTTCCTACTTAGTTTTCTATGGAAGGCAGATGGGGCCAAAAGTCTTGAAAAGGAACGCTTGAAATTTGTCCGCATCAACACACACAATTTGCCCGTGTTAACGCGGCAATTTTTAACACATTTCATTTGTACGTGTAGACACGCACATTTTGGCCGTGTTAAAGCGTCAGTTTTTGCTATGTTTATTTGGTACGTGTGAAAACACACAGTTTGACTGAATTAAGACGACAAATTTGAACGTGTTTCTCAACGCACACATTTTGGCCGTGTTAAAGTGGCAATTTTGAACATGTAATATTTTTTACCCTCATATTTATTTAGTTTATGGTCATTAATTAGTGTTGTAGCTAGTTAGTTAATACCTTTTGTTATTTATTTTCATTTGATAGTTATTACTCTTACTCCCAGGTCCGTGTATATTCTGGTCATTGGAACTGTTTTTTTTTCATGGGTAAAAAATTAGATTATGCCTTACTATTTGTTTCAAATGTGTGAGCGGCCCTGAAACACCCCTTTAATCCTCCATCTTCTGTACAAACACCGTGTACACAACAACCCCGAGTTTATTTTCAATCGGAGAGATGCGCGGCAGGTGAGCAATCCTAATTGAGATTGTAGATAGATTGTCAATGGTCCACTTGAGAGATAGGTGGCGGTAATGCACTTATAAGTCTGTGATCCGCCATAAAGCAAGAAGAAGAAAACATCTCATGTGCCAGCTGCTGAGAACTTGCTCAGGATACTTCTAACAGTTTGGACATTGCGTGAATCAGAGGTAAATATAAAAAACAATATAAATACTGTTAAGTTAACATATAAATGCTATTCAGTTTGTGTCTTTACACATCAATGTATCATCACGAGCCGCAGGGTTTAATTTGGTTTTGTTTTTTTTTTTTTTTTTTTTTTTTTTTTTTATTCTGTTTTAGCCGTGATTCCCATCCACTTCCATTATAAGACTGATAGACTGCAATGGTTTGTGTTAAAAATCTTCGTTTGTGTTCTACTGAAGAAACAAAGTCACCTACATCTCGGATGCCCTGGGGGTAAGCAGATAAACATCACATTTTCATTTTTGGGTGAACTATCCCTTTAACGCGAGCAAATTGTGTGTTGACATGGTCAAATTTCACGCGTTCCGTTTCAAGACTTTTGGCCCCGTTCGCCTTCCATAGTTTTCTATACAAGCAATCAAAGTGTGCACAACTTTACGCGTTAAATATGGTCCAAATAAAGCGCTGGGGGAAATAACACGGACGAAAGGCTCGGACATGGAGGCGTGTGCGGAATCCGGACGCAAACTGGTTTGTAGTTGAAGCTGTCCTCTCAAAGACTCGTTTTAAATCGCGGATTTCAGCCTCACATCGATATGCATTGTGTTTAGTGGCCTAAATCGGTGCGCATCACTGTAATACGAGAATTCGAGCGACATACGCCACACTAGTAGTTTAAATGCAATAACTCTCGGCTCGTAATGGTAAACAGGAAAGGGCACATGTTTCATAATATTACAAAGAGAGCAAGATGCTCCATATACAGACGCTCGTGCGAGACAGTACACATTGTTGCCCCGCGAGCCTCGTGTCTAATATTCATCGAGAAGTTTTAACTTGTTCACGCTGATTTGACATGTTTTAATTATATAACAGCTGCAAGATGGTCGACGATTAAGGCCTGGATGTTAATTATGGAATTTGACGTTCGTGCAAATAATATAGCATCCCAGCCCAGCGTTATATCTCACATCCGAGCACAGAATGAGGCAGGTTCTCTTCATCTTCATCATGTGTTGTTTTCATCCAGCGCTCGACCTGCAGAAGGATGTACGATGAGAACGAGGACTTGTCAGATGTGGAGGAAATTACAAACATCAGGGGCTTCAGCGTGGAGGACAAACTTGAGAGCAATTCATACAACAGTGAATTTGTTCAGTTTATGGAGGGAGAAGGTACATGTTCTTTTACTTTTTAGTGTTTATATTCTTTATGTATTATATTCTTATACACATATACAGTACAGGTCAAAAGTTTGGAAACATTACTATTTTTAATTTTTTTGAAAGAAGTCTCTTCTGCTCATCAAGCCTGCATTTATTTGATCAAAAATACAGAAAAAAACAGTAATATTGTGAAATATTATTACAACTTAAAATAATAGTTTTCTATGTGAATATACTTGAAAAAAATAATTTATTCCTGTGATGCAAAGCTGAATTTTCAGCATCATTGCTCCAGCCTTCAGTGTCACATGTAACATCTAGTCTATCACATGATCATTTAGAAATCATTCTAATATTCTGATTTATTATGAGTGTTGGAAACAGTTCTGCTGTCTAATATATTTGATGAATAAAAGGTTAAAAAGAACAGCATTTATTAAAAAAAAAAAAAAAAAAAAAAAATCTAATAATATATATTCTAATAATAAATTTTTCTTTACTAACACTTTTTATCAATTTAAAACATCCTTGCTGAATAAAAGTATGGATTTTATTTAAAAAAAAAAAGAAAGAAAAAAAAATTACTGACCCCAAATTACTGACCAGTAGTGTATATTGTTATTACAAAATATTTATATTTTAAAAACATAGCTTCTTTTTTTTTTTTTTTACTTTTTATTCAAAGTATCCTAAAAAAGTATCACATGTTCTGAAAAAATATTAAGCAGCAGAACTGTTTCCAACTTTGATAATGAATCATCATATTAGAATGATTTCTAAAGGATCATGTGATAATGATCCCTAAAAATTCAGCTTTGCATCACAGAAATAAATGATAATTTAGAGTATAATAAATTTAAAAACAATTATTTTAAATTGTAATAATATATCACA
Organism: Cyprinus carpio; assembly: GCF_018340385.1. Lineage (NCBI taxonomy): Eukaryota > Metazoa > Chordata > Actinopteri > Cypriniformes > Cyprinidae > Cyprinus > Cyprinus carpio. The sequence continues at coordinate 15,832,632 of NC_056581.1, read as the reverse complement.
ATATTACATTTTTTTTCTGTATTTTTGATCAAATAAATGCAGGCTTGATGAGCAGAAGAAACTTCTTTCAAAAACATGAAAAATAGTAATGTTTCCAAACTTTTGACCTGTACTCTATATATATATATATATATATATATATATATATATATATATATAACAAAGCACTTTTGAACAGGATAATTTGTGTAAATTCTGTTTTTTAGTTTTGTCTTGTGGAATATATGTAAATATCTATTATGTCAATTATAGGGCTGCAGTGAACGATTATTTTGATAATCGATTAATCTAACAATTAGTTGACTAATCGATGATTATTTAACTGATTTAAGCAGCAAAATAAAGGTAAGTGATAGGATGTTTTATTTTTGGCTAAACATTTTATTCTAACATAATCTCTCTTAAAATACCTTTATAGGGTTATGATAATCAAAACAATCCTGAGCTACAGTAGATCAACCAAACTAAAACTTCAACAATTAATTTTTTAATTGACTAATAAAATTATTGTATCATTAGCTAGCTTCACACTGGAGAGCTGCTTTATAACAGAAAATCAAGTTATAATCTTAACTGAAAGCGACACTGACTCTGGTTTTTCATGTTTAATACTGCAAAGCTGCTTGATTTAAGGCTATCTATTGAATTGTACTGTTATATAAATAAACGTGATGTGACTGGACTTTTCTTTACTGGAGTGCCGAACTTCAGAGTTTGTGCAAACATCCACATCGCTATAATCAAATGTGTTATATAAATTGTTGCCTACAGTACATACAGTTTTTTTATTTTTTTTTTATTTTTTTTTTTACAAAATTAGAATTGTATTATATTTTAATAGATTTGTTCTAGTGGAAAGTGTGCATTCATATGAACCTCTTTAGTGTGGGTTTATATATAAGAAGATTGATCACTACAATGTTCCCAATCTGCCATTTCAGATGTTTCATAGTTTTGATGACAATTATTTTAAAATGTGAGAAACTGTCATAATGAATGAGAAGTTGTGTCTAAAGTCTTGGTTTACAAGTAATACTTGGGTCATTCATATACTCTCTATTTTAAAATCCAGGGATTTGTTTTTTCAACACAGTGTAACTTTTAGCAACCACATCTTTTGTACCATCCTAGATTTTACATATGAATATGTTCAGAGAGAGGCACTGCGAACTCCACTCATATTTAAAGCCAAAGATGGACTGGGAATTAGGTAAGAGCAAGTAAAACAGTTTTATTTCAGCTAGATTCATACTTTTTACATTGTGAATCACTCATCTGAATTGTTTAATGTACTACAGAATGCCGGATCCAGAATTTACTGTAAGTGAAATCAAGGGTTTGGTTGGTAAGTACTAATAATTATTTTTTTTTTTCATCTAAAATGAACAGGCAAAGTTGTTTGACTGTAATCAGATGAAAAGCAGTAAAACGTTTTGATAACATTGTTAATCCATACTTTTGTCTGGGACTTTTATTGCATTTTCTCTGTTTAATATCTAATCAGGTCTTGCATTATGCATGAACAGGACAATGTTCTGCTGCTGTATTATGAAACTAAACGCATGCACCATGTCTGTTCTGTGTGCTGGTATTTTGAAGAGTACATATGCATTAGTTTATCTGGCTGATCAAATTGATGATGTCATGCACATACATACACAGTCCATCTTACTCCTTATTAGGGTTGAGGAAGAACATAAGCTCTCTGAGCCTCATATTTACTCACAGATTCATGGCCTGTACATTGATTTATGATGCTGGTAAATAACTTTGGAATTATCCTTGTATTAAGAGGGTAATGAATACAGAACAGTGAGGATTATTTATTGGCTGTGCATTTTAGAAAATAAAGGTTCCAGTTTAGAACCAAAACGTTTAAACTTGGTTACTTCTTATAACTGAGAGGAGTAGCCTATCAAGTGGTAAAGTGTTTGTCACTGCATGGATGTTCAGGCAGCAGGCGAGCTGTTGACGTGATGGATGTTAGCACACAGAAGGGCTCAGAGATGAGCATGGCACAGTTCGTCCGCTACTTTGAGACGCCTGAGGATGAACGTGACAAGCTGTTCAACGTCATCAGCCTGGAGTTCAGTCACACCAAACTGGAGAATTTGATCAAGAGACCAACTGTGGTAAGAAACATGATAGTTTTTTTTTTTTTTGGTTGATTTGTCGCTTTTCAACATTCATTTGCGCAGTTGCCATTTAAACATGATTTAAAATGACATTAAGGCAAATCTTACTTGTGACTTTTCTTCAAAGTATCATGCATGTCAGTAATTGGGTACATGAGAGCAGGGATACTAGTAATGCTCCGCTCAATAAATGAATTAGTAATATCAGGTCAAATAAATTAGTAATAATTTATGGCCCAGTGATATTTGCGAATGCAATTCAATCTTAATGCCTTCATGCAATTTTTGGGTATTTTATTTACAATAAAAAAAAAAAAATCACACTTATCTCTCCTTAAAAAGTTATATAAAAGTTAATGTTTGTTTTATTTGGTAGAAATAATATAAAAAAAAAAGTATGTGATGAATATTTGAAATAAAGATAAAATACAAATATTAGCTGAAGAGCTTATTTTAGTTAGTTGCCAAGTCAGTATTTCTAATTTTGTTTAGTTTAAGTTGAGTCACTAAAATTACGAACTGGAAATAAATAAAAACTAAAATAAAAATAAAAACAAATTAAACCTAAATTGTAATATTTAAATTAAACCAGAACTAATTAAAATGACTAAAGCAAATAACAGAATGACTATAAATTTAAAAAGAATTATTATGAAACTAAAAGTATAAAAATAAAAGCTACTTACAATTTTTAATAACAGCTATAATAGTATTGTATATCAATAATAACTGTGCACATGTTCTGCTGTTATTGTCACATGCAAAGGGTGACTGTTAATATTAATAATAAAGTGTGGAAGTTAGAATTTCAGTTATTGTTGTAAATTAATCTAGTTGTCAAGCATTTAAAAACTTCCTTGGTCTCTTTGGGTTTTAATGTTTATTATGCCCGTCGTTTTATTTTAACGTATTTCTGATTGTCTTTAGGTGGATCTGGTGGATTGGGTGGACAATATGTGGCCGCGGCATCTTAAACAGAAACAAACCGAAGCCACAAACGTCATGTCTGAGATGAAATATCCCAAAGTTCAGAGGTAATATTTTAGTACGTTTTTGGAAAACAATTAAGAATAGACCTTTTTCCAAAGACTGTGATGACGCATTTACTGTTATTACCATGAAAAAAAAAGTAATCAGGTTTTTTTTTGCCTGTTTTTAATTTTATGTACATTTATTTCACTATACTTTGTGATATATTATCTTGGTATTAATTTACAGTGAAATACTAGTTAATGCTGCTGTGGGGGTTTTTCTAATACAGAGGCTGAGGGAGTGACGTAATCAATCGCTCAGTATTTTTTCTCTTTTGTAAAGTAACAGAAATGCTATTGTGGATTTTGTTTCTGTTAGTATTAGAGCAAATGGGCACGCAAAAATTATATTTGTTGTAGTTTCTGTTCACCACTTCCCGACTTTGACTACTTCTGCTTCTGAGAATCCCAGAAATGTGAAAAGTGTCCCCCATTTTTTTTCTGAGTGTGTCCTGAGAAATCACAGGCTCTCTGATGAGTTAGGCTCTGTAAATGGCAAAAAAGAACTGGATAGATGAAGCAAATTTGCCATTTGGAGATCATTATTATTTTTTCAATTTTATGTGCGTGTTTCAATGCCCATAAAGGTTTTGTTGCTCCCCTGTCTGCTCCGACTTTCCTTTAGGAAATATTTTGGCTTTCTGACACAGCTCCGAGCTTGTTGAGTCAAAACTCTTCTCTGACATCCTGCGTCAGTCAAAGATGAGGTCTGCTCATTTCCCACAGTCCCTTGTTTTGCTGCGCATTTCTTTTGCCTGCAGCTGGCTGTGACTCCATCAAGTTGCTAGGCAGCACACTTCTAATGCGGAGAAGAGGCGGATCTTCACGGGCTGCTGCAGCATCCCAATGAATCCTGCTCAGCCAATCAGAATATCACATAGCAGTATTTCCTGCACAGGAAAGCCCACTCTCTCTCTTTCTCTATCTCACTTTGCCTTTGACTCCCTCCTCCCGACTCTCTGTATTCATTGAGCTCTTTATAAAGGAAGAATTCAGCGCTAAAATCACTTCAGTTCTCCTCTTTTGAATTACATGGGCAGATGTCAGAACGGCAAAGTGCTTCAAATGGGGATGAACATTTTCTGGGTATGTGTCTTTTTTTTCACTGAATACTATGGTGCGATAATTTAAAGAATCCTTTAGAGGTCCCTTTAAGGTTTGGTATAGTCTGCTCAACTTTCTTTGCTAGTTTAATGAAAGTGTGACCAGTAATTTGTGGTCATTCCACTTATGATTATGCGGTCTGGTAAAATACATGTTTTCTGAGGGGCTGCATGTGTGGTCTGAAATTTTATAAGCTCACTCAGCATGTTTGTGCACATCAAGGGTCTAGTTTTGTTTTGGCTGCTTTGGTGCATCATCCCCCTCACTGACTGCTCTGTGAGATGGATGACACGGGCTGCAACAGTCACCGTTTTTGTTACTAAATACAGTATGAGTTATCCATGTTCATCTAACAGAACTATTGATTGCATTTCTTTCTGCTTTGGTGTCGTTATACATGTATACAGTTATAGAATATGAAATTCTGCTCCAGTAGCCAGAAAATGCAATTCTGCACAAAAATAAGATGTGGAAGGAGATGTGAACAACCATGAATAAAGAGTCAGATTTAAATATTATATTATTTAAATATAATGTATAATATTATATTTGTTTACTGTTTCACATGGGGTTTTATATTGATAATTTTTTTTTAAATACAATTTTATATTAATGCTAAATTTGTTTTGATTAACGTTATTATTATTTAAAAAATACTTTAAATCTTAAAATTCTATTAATATGTTACACAAGGGGCAATTTTTATATTAATGTTACATATTTTTAAAACATGTAATATTAAATTATATTTAAATTCTTATATTATCAAAATTTTATTAATATGTTTCACATGGGGTAATGTTAACATCAATGTTATACATTTTCTAAATAAAAAAAAAAAAAAATATTTCATAATGTTATGTTCATAATATTTTCAAATTTGATTTATTTTATAAAATTGTATTAATATTTTCTAAAATACATTTCTTTTATTTATATAAAAAAATCTATTAATATTACATTTTTATATTAATAGTCACAATAATTACGTCATGACCTCCGTGACAATATAAAGTGTTTTAATCCATTAAAAAGGGTCATTATTACTGTGTTATTAGGCCTTTTGTGAGGGTACTATGTAGTCACTGATTATTTATTCATAACCTTTCATCGAAGAGCTCCAATTATAGGTTGTAACCTCTGAGAGTTCAGGTTGCAAAGTATTACCCTAGTGTTACCTGCTGCAGCCTTCAGTTAATGAGTCTAAGAAAGATTTTGCCATGTTTGCATTATGGAAAACATCTGGAATCAAAGTGCTCAATGTGCTTGTTTGTTGATGCTGTGGCATGATGTCATCTCCAGTGACATCATCTGACATTTACACTGCCAGAACTTCAGCTGGCACAGTCTGATGTGCAAAACATGCAAAACTGTCTGGTAATTACAATTCTAACCATTGTGAAATCCTTACTTTGGTGACCCTAAATTTTGAAATCTCGTTTCTCAGGCCCTCAACCATCTGGGCTTGCCTAAATTGATGCCTAATCATTTTTTAGTTCATGATGCCCTGCGGTGAGCGATGCGTTTTGCTCATTAGAGCTAACGGATTTCTTCACTTTCTTCTTCTCCCGGCTCAGTGGGACAGATTATAACCAGACACTGAGGCAGTTTGGGGTTTGATTAATTTCGCTCCTTGATAAACGCTGTGGATGACAAATGCATAAGCCGCAAATAGCTTCCATCCCTGTTCTGCTGCTGAGATGGCTTTATCTGAAACAAACCCATGTCAATGACTGTCGTTCTGTATGTTCTGAGAGAGAAATTAGCTTTAATTTTAATGCTGAAACAATTTTTTGTTGTTGTTGTTGAAATCCTAATATTTTGCTGTTGATTGAGAAGGGGAAATTCCACTTTATATGGTTTAAGGAAATATTCATTTTGAGTTGGGAGTTGAACATTTCCATGGTGTGGTCACTCCCAGTTGCAAATACAGTCTTTTTTGTCAGGACCTAGAAACCGCATTAAGATTTATCGTTCTTCTCCATTTATGCAGATGTTGCGAATCACCCTGTACTTCCCCTGTTTCTATCTTTCTGTAGATACTGTCTGATGAGTGTAAAAGGCTGTTTCACTGACTTCCACATTGACTTTGGCGGCACATCGGTATGGTACCATGTCTTCAAAGGAAGGAAGGTAAGTGTTTGGTAGTTAGTGGTGCTATTATTATTATTATTATTATTATTATTATTATTATTATTATTATTATTGGCCATACTTGGGGTAGGGGTTTGTTTATGCTATTACTTTCACAGCTATTATGATTTTCTGCAGCATTGTCTTTGCTTGTGATCTGTAAAGATCAGGTATCTAGAGGCCCTGTAAATGAATCTCTTCCCTGTTTGCATTGTTGCATCCCTGCTGGGGCTGCAGTGTCAGCAGAAATGCTGCTTGTGTTTGTGTGTGTGTAAGTGGAGGGTATCAAATAATATCCTCTCTGAAAGGTCAAACGAGTGGTGGCTTGTGCAAGAAAGATGAGTGACACATGTATGTCTGGGGGAACTTCTAGGAAGAGTTGTAGGAGTTTATGCCTGTTATGTAATCCTCCTCCTTTCACGAGAATTGAACCAATTTCTCTTGCAAAGAAATTGCAAAGTTATGAGCTTAGTAGTTTTTAATCATACATGCAGTGGGGTCCAAATGTCTGAGACCATTAGTAAAATGCTTTTATTAAGCATGTTTATTATTTAATACAATTTTACAATACATATTTTGGTAACACTTTACAATAAACCTTCTTAGTTTATTCTTCTAAAGGATTAATAAATCATAGTTAATGTTAATCACAACATGCACTAATACATTTTTAAAATCAAAACTTGTCTGTTAATATTAATTAATAAACCTGAACTAACAATGAACAGGTGTATTTTTATTAACTAACATTAACAAATATTCATAAATACTGTAATAAAGGCATTGTTCATTCTTAGTTAATGCATTATGAACTAAGGTTAACTAAGGAAGGTTATTGTAAAGTGTTACCCACATTTTATTATTTGCTAATATTATTAGTAACAATAAAAAAAATCTAAGAAATTTTATTTGCAGACTATAAATAGTAAAGCATTATCTTCATTTTGTCAAGTTTCTTTTTTTTAATTTTTTAGAAATCCTGAAACTTTCTGATGATTTCCAAGTATAAATAAAATAAAACTTTTTGACCCAACTGTATGTCTGCTTATTAATTCAATTTGTAGCATTTTTTTTATTTAATACACTTTTGTATTCTAGATATATAGATAAAAATTCTCAGTTGCCACCTAAAAATCTTCACAAAGTACAGAATCCCCCTAAGTTTGTCATATTGTTTCTTTGATTTAATGTTAACGTTTAATGTCCTACAACTTTGTAAACTTTGTACTTTATTTATTTCTTGGTATAAATGAAACCAAGATTTTGGACCACATTATCTGCTCTTGAATATATTGAAGAGATAAATAACTTACACATAAAGGATGAATGCTGACATGAGTTTGTGAATTATTCATTTCAAAGAAGAAAAATCATATCCCAGTTTAGAATCACACCTGCATTTCTCTCGCTCTTGTTCTTCAGGTCTTCTGGCTGATTCCTCCAAGCCCACACAATCTGTCTCTGTATGAGGACTGGGTGCTGTCAGGCAAACAGAGTGATATCTTCCTGGGTGACCGTTCAGACAGCTGCCAGCGAGTAGAGCTGAAACAAGGCTACACGTTCTTCATCCCTTCAGGTGACGCACTGAGCTTGAGTGCATATATTTAATGTAAAAACTGAAGAGGATGTCAGTGGCAATGCCAAGGTCATAGCTTCGATTCCCAGGGATTGCATGAACTGATGAAATGTGTACCTTTTATCCAGTGATAAAAACATTGGATAAACGTTTCTGCCAAATACTGAATTGTAAATGTCAATTCTGTTCTTGTTTGCTCACCTTCATGCTGTTTACTGTGAAGCACAAAAGGAGAAATTCTGAAGAATCTTAACAAAACTCTTTTCAATGCAACAACAGTTGTTGGTCATTGATTATGTTTGTCAAGCAAAGAAGCACAATTAAAGCCATTCCTATGACATTTATGCTGTATTCCATGATCTATAAAGTCAGACTGAAATGTAAGTAATTATTCCACTGAAATGTCATTCATGTTTGCGCTCGGATTCAAGAAAATAGCGTCAGGTTTGACTTTAGTGACGTGAATAAGATGAAGAACGGAGAATGCCATTATGAGAGCAGAAGAGTTTTAAGCCATTTTCTGAAATTGGGCATTCATATTTTTGCTCGTGTGTGTGTGTGTAGGTTGGATCCATGCCGTCTACACTCCAGAAGACACCCTGGTGTTTGGCGGGAATATTCTACACAGTTTTAACATTCCCATGCAGCTCACTGTCTACGAAATTGAGAACAGAACAAAGGTAAAGCATTTATTTACAAATATAGATAGTTTGATGATTTATCAGTCAGCGTTTAAGGATCTGTCTTTTTAATTTGATGCATGTGGAAGGAAATTCTGATCAATGTGCATCCTTCGGAAGTTGTTTCCATTTATAATATTTATGAGTATATAGTACAAAGTGCCGGGTAGATTACTCACAAATTGTAGTCCGTTACTGATTACAAATTACGTGACAAAAATTGTAGTCAATAATGGAATCCATTACATTTCACATTTTAAATAATATAATCAGACTACTTTTAGATTGTTTTTGACCTAACTCGTTTATTACATTGTTTTAAATAGGATAATCTTGTACCATATTGATATAAAAAATACAAAGAGAAAAAAAATAGAATCTGTTCTTTGTTATTAACAACATGAAGTTTTTTAGAGATGAAGTGATTTAGTGATTGTTTCTAAAACTTGGGTTTTTGAAGAAATTGGTTTGTGTTTGTTTTTTTAGTGTTTGTATTTTAAGTTATGTAGTGAATTTAAGTTATTTTATCATTAAAATAAGCACTTATGAAAAAAGATGAAATGTTTTATTTGTTTATCTGCATGCCATGTGACCATTAACCAACGTCAGAGAACCATAAACATTTACTGTAATTGTCATACTTAATTTATTAGCTCATTACCTTAAAATCTCAAGAAAGAGTTTCAGCTGAACTGTAGTCTGATTACAATTATTAAAAAATGTAATATAATCTAATTACAACTACTTCATTTTTAGAACCTGATTACGTAAACCAGATTGCATGTAATCAGATCTGATTGCAAATGCCTTTTTATATTGAGACTGGTACTTGATGCTATAGATGTGGTTTCAGTTTTTTTGAGACAAAAAGGACCATCTTTTCCCACTAGAGTGTGACCCAAACTGCATAAATTTGAGAGGACTGAGCCTAAAACAAGATTTCTGATTGGCTCGGATGCTGACAGTAAAAAGGATGTTTTAGTGACAGCATTGGACACCTTTGAAGTGTTGTGACATTTCAAAGTGACAAACCAGTTCTGGTCGCTCACTTTCTGCTAGCAGAAGCTCCAGGACACTTTGATGTGCTTTGCAGGGCTTAGAGCCGGTGGGCTGGGCTATTTTTATATTTGCTAGACAGAGCAGCCAGAAATGAAGATGGATCGTGGCACTGGCTGTGTTGTTCCAGGGGCTGCATTATTGCAGTGCTCTAAATTTAGCTCTGCCTGAAGGAGGTATGAGGGAATGAGAGCACAAGCCCTCCATAACTCTGAGAATGTGAGTTTCCTCCCTGGAGAGGAGCCGGAATGGAAAGATATGTGCATGAGAAGCATCTTAGTCATGTTGTCGTTTTTCTCATACTGCAAGAGCCATCTATTATGAAGCCAGTTATATTAGTTTTTTTATGTAGGTTTTAGGTTCAACTTCATAGTAAGGTTTAATTTCTTAACATCAGTTAATGCATTCGGTATCACAAACTAACAATGAACAGCAGTTTTTACAGCATTTTAAAATGTAGGTTAATGCTAATTTATAATGTACTTATTATTCATAATGTTAATTCATGGTAATTTATACAACTTGAAATCTTAACAATTTATTAGTTTTTGTAGAAGTTAGGGCTTCAAAAAAACCATAATCACAAAATGGTTTAGTGCTATTATCAAATCAAATTAAATCAATATACATGCTGCGCATCACACTGAAGCATGGTGCTGTTTTTAAAAATATTATATCATTTTAAATATATGATTTTTAATAATTTGCAAAGATATTGCAATATTAATATTTGTTATTTTGTAGTAGCAGTAATAATATAATTTTAATTGTATTTTAATAATGATGGTAACAATAATAATAATAATAATAATAATAATTATAATTTAAAATGATAAAATAAACATTACTACTACTACTACTACTACTACTACTACTACTACTACTACAAAAAATGAAAATAATATAATAATAATAAATTATGACTTTAATTATTACTATTATAGTTAAAATGATAGATAATCATAAAATGTTGGCCCAAATTGTGCAGCCCTACAAACCAAACCTGGAGCTTTTCAACAGTTAGAACCCCCCGCCCCCCCAAAAACATAAAAAAAAATCAAAAAAAAAACAAAAAAAAAAAATCATGCTGTTCTAGTAGAAATTAACATTTAACCAAGATCAATAACTGCTATAAAAGTCCATTGTTAGTTGCATTAGCTAATGTTAACAAAAAGAACCTTACTGTAAAGTGTTCCAAGGTTTGTCATAGTGTTAATTCATTGCATATCGGTTTTAGGTGCACTCCAAATTCCGCTACCCTTTCTTCTATGAGATGTGCTGGTATGTGTTGGAGAGGTATGTGAACTGCTTGACCAGACGTTCATACATGAGCCTGGAGTTCGGCGTTCACGCTGGTGAGTTGGCTAAACTGACAGCTATTTGCAGTGACAAACGTAATCAGAAGTCATTTTCAAGTGACGGACAGCGTTGGCAAAGCAACAAAGTTCAAGTGTATGCAAATGCACAGTAATGTGATCTGCCAGCTGTTAACGGGAGCGCAGACGTAAAGCTTGCGCAATCCACCGCCTGTTATAGAATGTCGGCTAGCAACCAAAAGAACAGCAGCTTGATTATAAAGGGAGTGCTCTTTGAAAAGAACCATTAAAAAGCTGACATCTCAGTTTGTCGCGATCTCACAAAGATCTGTTATACCACAATGAATAAATGCACAATGAATCTTTCATAATATTTACACTTCGTGTATTTTAATGAGAGGATTCTTGAGCACGCAAATTTCAGCTCTGCACAGGAACCAGAGTCCCTTTAAGGCAAGTCATTTCACTTTGCGGATTTCATATTTGAAGTCTCATATGTCTTTTTGCTCAAATAGCGTTATAAAAAGCTTTTTTAGGCTAGACCGGCCAGTGCGCATGCGCAGTCCTAAGCGTGCATCTCGGAACACTGACTGTTTCTATAGCAACCGGGAGTGACACAATGACTTTACCAATTAGTGATTGGCTCTTTTATTCAGAAGGTGGGGCTTCCTTCAATAGAGCGGCCATATTGAGCTTTGCATTTTACCCCATTCAAAACTACAGTCGTGGCCAAAAGTTTTGAGAATTACATAAATATTGGAAATTGGAAAAGTTGCTGCTTAAATTTTTATAATAGCAATTTGCATATACTCCAGAATGTTATGAAGAGTGATCAGATGAATTGCATAGTCCTTCTTTGACATGAAAATTAACTTAATCCCAAAAAAACCTTTCCACTGCATTTCATTGCTGTCATTAAAGGACCTGCTGAGATCATTTCAGTAATCATCTTGTTAACTCAGGTGAGAATGTTGACGAGCACGAGGCTGGAAATCATTATGTCAGGCTGATTGGGTTAGAATGGCAGACTTGACATGTTAAAAGGAGGGTGATGCTTGAAATCATTGTTCTTCCATTGTTAACCATGGTGACCTGCAAAGAAACATGCATAAAAATGGCTTCACAGGCAAGGATATTGTGGCTACTAAGATTGCACCTAAATCAACAATTTATAGGTTCATCAAGAACTTCAAGGAAAGAGGTTCAATTCTTGTAAAGAAGGCTTCAGGGCGTCCAAGAAAGTCCAGCAAGCGCCAGGATCGTCTCTTAAAGAGGATTCAGCTGCCGGATCGGAGTGCCACCGGTGCAGAGCTTGCTCAGGAATGGCAGCAGGCAGGTGTGAGCGCATCTGCACACACAGTGAGGCGAAGACTTTTGGAAGATGGCCTGGTGTCAAGAAGGGCAGCAAAGAAGCCACTTCTCTCCAAAAATAACATCAGTGACAGATTGATCTTATGCAGAAAGTATAGTGAATGGACTGCTGAGGACTGGGGCAAAGTCATATTCTCAGATGAAGCCCTTTTCCGATTGTTTGGGGCATCTGGAAAAAGGCTTGTCCGGAGAAGAAAAGGTGAGCGCTACCATCAGTCCTGTGTCATGCCAACAGTAAAGCATCCTGACACCATTCATGTGTGGGGTTGCTTCTCATCGAAGGGAGTGGGCTCACTCACAATTCTGCCCAAAAACACAGCCAAGAATAAAGAATGGTACCAAAAACACCATCCAACAGCAACTTCTTCCAACAATCCAACAACAGTTTGGTGAAGAACAATGCATTTTCCAGCACGATGGAGCACCGTGCCATAAGGCAAAAGTGATAACTAAGTGGCTCGGGGACCAGAATGTTGAAATTTTGGGTCCATGGCCTGGAAACTCCCCAGATCTTAATCCCATTGAGAACTTGTGGTCAATCCTCAAGAGGCGGGTGGACAAAACAAAAACCCACTAATTCTGACAACTCCAAGAAGTTATTATGAAAGAATGGGTTGCTATCAGTCAGGATTTGGCCCAGAAGTTGATTGAGAGCATGCCCAGTCGAATTGCAGAGGTCCTGAAAAAGAAGGGCCAACACTGCAAATACTAACTCTGCATAAATGTCATGTAATTGTCGATAAAAGACTTTGAAACATATGAAGTGCTTGTAATTATATTTCAGTACATCACAGAAACAACTGAAACAAAGATCTAAAAGCAGTTTAGCAGCAAACTTTTTGAAAACTAATATTTATATAATTCTCAAAACTTTTGGCCACGACTATATAGGAGTGACACGTCTTGGGTATTCTATAGTCTTTGCAGGAGGAAGTTAAACATCTCTGAATGGCCATTGTGTTCCAGAAATCAACAGATATGTCTGTGATTGGCTACATTGCTCAACACTGCAAACACGTTACAAAAGGAAACTCTGCCTGTGCTTGCACCTGTTAATCATTTTTGTTTTATATTAGTTGTTTCTGTTGCCTTTTCTGCAATAGATGAATAACAATTTATTTGTTTTTAGATATGGTATGTTAAGATATTTCTATTTTGCGGAAGTGCCTTGAATCATTTTACTCCCCTGCATCCTGCACACACATAAGTCTCTACCCGCCCATAAAGTCCCGCGGGAGTGCAGGTCTGTAGTGTAAGCTGCAGAAACAATCCATAAATTTGTATTGGAGAGGGTTTATAAATATCCATTTTAATCACTCTTACTGAACTCCACCAGAAGTGAGCCAATCTACTAAGTGAGCCCTTCTTTGCATTTCTAATCTCTGAAAGTACATGCAAGTTCCCGTGTTTCCTTATTTCAGTCATACCACTCATCAACATGATTCCTAAGATTGCTCAAGGCCTCTCTGGTCTTTGTGTCATTTTTGGTGATTCTTGTTTTCTCTTCTGATTTTTATTTAGCTGAACCCAAGCTTGTAACTGAGTGTCTCGTCTCTGCTCCTCGGCTGGACATGGAGGAGGACTCGTGTGAGTCACGGTTAGAAAGGACAGAGGGCATGACCCAGCCCTCCTCAGCTGTTCCTCCCTATCAGACTTTCAAATCCCCGGCCAATGATTCTGAAGACAGCTTCAAGTCCCTGCCCTCAGAGTGTCCCAAGACTCCGTCTGGCTCACCTGGAATGGAACATTCCAGCAAATGGACCCACTTGACTGAGTTTGAGTTGAGTGGACTCAAGGCCTTGGTGGAGAAGCTGGAATCCCTTCCGGAGACAAAGAGATGCGTTCCAGAGGGCATCGAGGATCCACAAGCACTGCTTGATGACGTGAAGGTCTTTATGCATTTTCCATGTGTCATTTGTTTTGTCTCTCACTCAGTGCCTTGAATTGACATCATTATTGCTGCTGCCTGACTCAGTTTTCTTTTCATAAGGAATAGTAAATGGAAGTAAGCACCTGCTGGGTGCGGTGTAGTTGCAGACCTAGACTTGTAGGTTCAGGAACAAAGCATTGCAATGCACTTAAAGGTTTTTGTTGCATTAACTTACGGTGGCATTGGTACACCAAGTCTAAGTCTTCAACATTAAAAACATGCACAAGATTTTGGGTTATCTGTTTTATTTAAATTTGTAGGCTTATTTGTAGGCAATTATTTGATTGAAATATTTCAAATAAGTTCTAGAATATTAAAATATTTTAATTATATTTTAAAGTATAAAAGTGCATTGTATATTTTCGCACACCAAAACTATTCAATGTTTTGATTTCCATAAATAAAAATAAATAAAATACAATAAAAATAGTGTCTGAACTTATGTATATATGTGTGTGTATGTGTGTGTGTGTGTGTGTCTATCTATATATTTTTTTAATTTTTTTATTTTTATTTTTATTTATTTTTTTTAAAAACATGGTATCTCTATCTAACTTGATATGCATTTTAAATTATACACACACACACACACACATATATATATATATATGTATATGTGTGTGTGTGTATGTATGTGTATATGCATGTATGTATGTGTATGTACTTTGTGTTTTCAATTTAGTTTTTTGTCTGCTTCTTGAACAGGTTGTGCTGAAGGAACATGCAGATGACAATCCAAAGTTGGCCATCTCTGGTTCTCCTATTGTATGCTGGCCAAAGAAGACAGGCAAGGTATGAATGTTTATGTAGAGTGATTAGAAACATTACTATGTGGCTGAGCAAGATTTTCATCTATTTTAAGGTCATTAATTTGATTTACATATTGCAATGTCATCGGTTAATTGTACTTTAGAGTAAGACAGATAAGGACCAAAACATGTTATAAAGGTTTTGCTGTCTCCATTCCTTCCTAATTTTCCCCCTTCAGATTCATGGTTGATGTAGAAATTAAGAATACGTTTAGATGAGTTTTGTTTAAAAAGCCCTTTTTGTTGTTGTAGTATTACCAAAATAGTTGTGTTGTGAGGTAGATTCAGTTGAAATATTGTGCAATGTCTTTATTTGCAAAGACAAAGCGGAACTTTGCATTAGTATTTCACTGAAATGATGAATCAGCTTCACACACAAGGGAAGTGTTGGCAGTCCCCCAAAATTAGACCTGGCCAATCACATGCAAATCTGGGTTTATAGACTTGTTTTAGTTTATTTCCCTATTGACTGTGACACGTGATTGGTTGTTGGCTTTTGTACCCCCCCCCAACACTAAAACTGTCTCGACTACTAAAAGCCCAGCAGCTGAATTTTCGCCTCCATTGTGTCTGTCTTTTGTGATTAAATACCATCTGTTCTTATACTGCCCCAACTGGCCTCTCTTCTTTACCCCATGACCCGGTTTGAACACTTCTGTTCTGCATGCTCGCTTCCTAGTGGTCGTGTCCAAGCTGTGTTGGCACATATTAAAGAGCATGTTTTGCATATTGCACACCCATTGGCTCTGCCGCTCTCCTCTCCCCTCCCACTTTTTGGAACTTCCCCTGTTGCATATTCATGAGCATGTCTTGCTCTAGCGGCTAAGGAACAGAAGGGAGGGCTGTGCCGTCTCGCAGCCAGTAGCAAGCCGGAGCTGCAGCCATGTCAGTTAGCTAAGTGCTGAGAGGACTCTAAGAGCCATGGCCATGTCTCTGATCGCTGACGAGGAGGATTATGAGAACTCGGATGCTGAGCAGGTAGTAACGTTGAGCCAAACCCATGGGTCCTTAGTCTTAAGAACAAAAGATGCAATAGATTGCATGTAGCAGTTATTTGTGTGTATTTGCAAGTGTAACTGAAGTACACTTGATAAGTGAGCTGTCAGAAATGTTTATGGTGACCGCTGATAACTACATATGACTAACACATGAGTTCCGTTTTGAGCCTGGTGCTCATTTTGATTCAGTTAGACATTGTTTGATGTTTAATTTGCAATAGCAAGGTCACATTTTTGCCAGTTTACTCACTGAACTTGAATGAATATATCAGCAGGTTGTTGAAACATGAACCTAAACTAGCATTTCTTGATGGTGTAAGATCTTGTTAGGTACTTTCAGAAGTTGCAGATGAAAGTGAAATCAGTGACACTTCATTTGTGGAGAAGCTGTGATATTACTTTGTCATATGATAGTCATGCTGTGTTAGTCACTACAAATGCTAACAGTCACAGTTGATGTTTTAATGCACACTGCAGTGTTTCAAAGGCGTGTGGGTTCTTTGAATACTTTGCATATGTCTGTTTGTGCGGCTGCCCACGTGAGACTCTCCCATCGCTTGTTTTATGCTTGCGGTTGGGCGGATCTTTGCTTCTCTTCCAGGGAATCCTTTTGTATTCCTCTTCTGTTGAAAACATACAAATGCATTTCGCTGCAAATGCTGTCGCCACTGAGGAAAGGATGTAGCTGCTCGATTAATCATCCATCATTAGGATGAAATCCATCTTTGTGGCTTTTGTAAAAACGTACAAAAGTATGTTTGTTTGCGTACATTTTTACTCTCACCGCTCGTTCCAGATATTTGTAAAGATCATGGTGTTATTCAACTTCCTCAATTTCCAGGATATTTTTAACTGTTTTGGCCACAGCCCAACAAGGGCCTCTTTGAGCCGGTCCTACAAGATGAGCGCATGGGGGAGGGGCGGGACAAAGAACCAACGTGAGTAAAAACAGTTCAGACATGTTCCTGTTGTTATCCTGGACCTGTAGTTATAAAATTGTAGGTGTATACTGAATCAGACTTTTTTTTTTTTTTTTTTTGGAAATTAGATCTTACATACGTCAATAGATTTGGTCTTGAATGCTATTGGACAGTGTATTGCTGTAATATTGATAAACCACTATTTAGACCTATAATAAGAAAATAAGAAAACACAATTACTTGCTAAGTGACTTTCTTGGGGCCGTAGCTAGTTTTTGGTTTCTATCAGTTAATCTCCAGTTTTTTGGTCACCTCTTCTTAGGACTGGCTTTGCAATGTCAGCATTTTTCAAAAAAAAAATGTTTGTGATATTATTCGCCCCCAGTGAAAAGGCTTTATTTTGCTGATATCTGCCTCATCCAGTTTTGTGTTTAAATATCAAGTGTATCTTCACACCCTACCAATTAAATTTACCCTGCCATTGTCCATACAGCTGGGTGTAATTTGTGACTTTTGCTGTTGTTTTTGCAGTATAATTTTATTGAATATTAATTTGGATAATGTTCTTAACAAGTTGGACAATTACATAAAAAGCATCTGGTTTAATGATGGTATCACAAACTAAGTGCTTGAGTCAGCTTTGTGTATGTTTACCATGGATATGTATTTTTATTTTTTTTAAACTCTGCACATACACCTATACCAGACAGCAAGCTTTACAATCCATGTTTGCCCTTAATATCTACAGTAATCCTGTCTCAGAGATCTTCCATCTCTGCAGCACTTTTTATATGAATGCACTCTTTAATTTCTGACCTTGTCAGCAACCCGCTCTAACAATGTCAAGCAAATCATAGCACATGCACACACTCAGATGCTGTGATGATGGTTGGCTTGGAAAGTTCTTGTTATTTCAGTGGTTTCACAATGAGAAGTGAAACATTTCCTCACTTTGACAAGATTAAATTTTAACAATGAAATCCGTTTTGTGACTGTTGATAAGTCTCTGTTTGGCTTCTAAAATCTCCTCTGAACAATTTGATATTCTCTGCTTGGAACCTTTGATTTTGGGTGGTGGTCTTGTGGGACTTTTAATGAGTTTGAAGGTCCTGTCTATAATCTGGGTGAAAGCAGCTCTTACAAACACAAACTCACAACATCCAACACATTAACAAGAGACATTAGATTTGGCCTGGAATGTTTTTCCCACTGGAAGCCACATAACTGTCTCCCTCTTCCCCGGCTCTGCTGACCACATGCTTGAATTTGTGCTTCTGTTTTCCTCCGTCTCAGTTTCATAACGCATCACATCTGAGATGTTGTGAAATAGCAGTTTCTGCTTTCTGATATTTGTGGACAATTTCAAGAACTCAACAGTATTTATGTGTTTGTCTTTTTTTAATTATTTTTTTTCTTTCTGTCATTTCATCCATGTAGGAAAAACTAATCAAGTCTACTACAAGCATCGAATTCACAGCTCTGTGAAAACAGTATTTTTGAGTCCTACTGAAGAGCTAATTTCAACTCTCATGTGCAGAGAAATCCACTTAGGCTTTTTAAAAGCAATGTACCTATTGAGGAGGTTGGGTTGAATTTCCCCCTCTGGCTAATGCGATTGTTCGTGTTTTCCTCTCCATTACTGAAGGTTCCTAATGAGGGTGGAGGCCAAATTCATTCTCATCAATCACCCTGTGTCCCATGGTGCCGTAGGAAAGTCGTGCTGTGGGTGCTGGGACAGGCATGGCTTCTGCTTGATGTAATGGGGACATTGCAGCCCATGGGATATGGCATATAGCTGTTTAAAGAATAATTCCCTTTGACTCTCTTGAGAGTATATAAGTGTGTATGTATTAAGCTTACTTATGATTAATAGTCTCAATACACTGTTGCCATTTTGGACTGATGGCCAAGAATGACATAGAAGATGAGTAAAAGCTCTATCAGAAAGGAAGCTCAGGAGATCAGATGGCAAACATAAAACACGCTTATATTCATTCTGACATCCCTGCTACTGCTGCCGTTTCTCCTCTGTTGCATAACACGGCTAAATCAGTGCTGGAATATTTGTGTTTCTAAGGAAACACAGTTTACGTTTATGAGAAATGCTGTTAGGAATAATATTCGTTGGCTGGTTTAATGCATGTTCCTGCAGCTGTATCCTGACTTATTGTTCTTTAATTGACTCAGAATTAATAACAACAGGGAATGTCCTCCAACTTTACTTGACTGACACTGTGGGCAGATTTTATTGGTATTCAAAGAGCAGTAAAAATGCTTTCTCATGTTCAGTGCTGCTGTTCTCCTTTTTTTTTTTTAAAGTGCCCTGAGGGCATATAAACAATTTGAATAATTGCACATACAACTAAATCTGAACCATATGAACCCACTCTCAGAGTGTGGGGTCTGAAAGTAGATAGGTTTGTGTTCATTATGTTTGCATTCCCTTGACTATCTGGCATTGCATTGCATTACTGTTAAAGTCAGCAAGCAGCTCATGAACAGATCGTGTTCATCATGTTCTGGTTTCCAAAAATGTTCAGTTTACTACATGTAAAACAGGTTGAGAAAAGTTAATCTGGTTTCCTTTTGGCTCTTGTATAAATAATTCTGTGGTTCTATGTTTCAGCCACGACCGCTTAATCGGTCAAAATCAAAGATGGGCTCATCTCCATCGGCTGCTCCAGCGGGAGGAGTGAAGCTCTCGTCCAGCCGCGGTTCATCTAGTGCCCGGCGCAGACGGACACGCTGCAGGAAGTGTGAGGCATGTACGCGTAAAGAGTGTGGGGAGTGCCACTTCTGCAAGGACATGAAGAAGTTTGGTGGACCAGGCCGCATGAAGCAGTCCTGTATCTTGAGACAGTGCATAGCGGTCAGTCTGGGAACACGGCATCAGATTTGACCCTTGTTCTGCTGAATGACATGTCTGGAGGAACTAACTGCCACACTTTCTGTGTTTTGCAGCCTGTTCTACCTCACACTGCTGTGTGTCTGGTGTGTGGAGAGGCTGGGAAAGAAGACACTGTAGAGAACGAGGAGGACAAGTTCAACATGACGCTTATGGAGTGCTCTATCTGCAACGAGATCCTCCATCCAGCATGCTTGAAGGTTGTTTTTTCTAATTAGGCCACCAAACAATTGGAAACTGTGATATCTGAGCCATAATGGCATCAACAATTTTTCATATTTAGTCTAATTTTTGACATACAATGTTGTCTGTCTACTGTTCTGTTGAGTAGAAACTTATTCTGTTCTGTTGTTCAGGAGAAGGATTCTGGTGGTGTTGTAAATGACGAGTTGCCAAATTGCTGGGAGTGTCCGAAATGCAATCATGCTGGAAAGACAGGGAAAGTAAGCATCACTGTCCTACCTAACAACATGATTAAAAAATTAAAAATAAAATAAGCTAAATAATGAAAATGGTGATGACAATGTTAACTCTCAAGATAACAAGATATTACATTTCTGATATAATACATAATAGATATAAACTTGTCTTGTCTTCTTTCACACCTTTTGGTCTCAAAGCAAAAAAGAGGCCCAGGGTTTAAGTACGCCTCCAATCTCCCTGGCTCTATGCTCAAAGAGCAACGAATGAACCGGGACGTAAAGGAAGAGCTGGAATCAAACATGTCTGCAGAGTCCTACACCTCTACTGTTTCACCTGTCATGAAGAAGACAGAACGAGAGGACAATCCTACCTGCAAGTCAGAAAACGCGTTTAAGAAACGTTCTCCCAAATTGGAGGATAACCCACTCCGCAAGAAGAGAAAACTCTTTGAAAAGGACTCAGACTCAGATTTCAATGTTAAGAAAAAGGTAGCAAGACAAAGAATAAGTAAAAGCAAATAAGAGATGAAATAATATTTTTTGCAAAGCATGTATTTTGACCCTCTTTTAAATCCACAGAAGAAGCGCTCAAAGCCTGAAGATCTCTCAACCTCTAATGTCCTGGGACAGATTAAGACGGAAAGAGAGAATGATGAGGAGTATGATGAGGATAACAGACAAGAATTGGAGAGGAGAGCCTTCAGTTTTGTGACCTCAGAAGAGGAGGATGGAGTTGATGAAGGGGAGGAAGAAGAAGAGGAGATAATGAAAGAGAAGAGTAGCCCAGAGGAGAATGGGAAGCTTGAACACAAAACCTCCGCTGCATGGAAAGGTGACCAATCACAGGGCGGTTTTACCCAGGCAGGGCCCAGCAGTGACTCAGGTGTTGATGCACAATTGAGGAGCCAGCGAAAAACCAAACGTAAGCCTCGCATGCCCAACAAAGAACTGAGCAAAGTACTAAGCAAACAACTCAATCAGGAGATCCAGAATACAGAGGATCGTCTAGCACATCAAAATGGCAGAGTGGTGAAAACAGAACCAGATAGTGATGGAGAGGACAGAAAACCACTGAGGAATGGAAGCAGCCATCTGAGAGACTGGCTGGGGCCTAAGCGGGAACTAAATGGATCCTTGCGAGAGCAGCTCCCGGTTAGTTGGATCAGGACTACACCTACCCCTGTCATTCGGCCAACACCTTGCCGCTCTCCACCGAAATGTGTTCAGATGGAGCGTCATGTTATTCGCCCCCCTCCGATCAGCCCCCCTCCGGATGGGCTGCCCTTAGATGATGGGAAGAATCACATCATGCGGAGAGAGGTGTGGATGGCAGTGTTCAGCCACCTCACACACCAAGACCTGTGTGTCTGCATGCAGGTCTGCAAGACCTGGAACAGATGGTACGTCTTCCAGAAACTAGGAAAGAAAGCATCATAATATGTTGTAGAGAATGTGCATTATACTGCAGTACTACATGAGCATCCTTTTCCTCCATTGGTGCTTTCATTGGTTTACTACCTTGCTCTCAGACTTAACCACATCTTTAACCTTTGTCCCGACTAAAGAAAAATTGTGACTTAGATCCTTGAGGGTTGGGTCCTCCATGTTATGTATATTCTAAACATGCAAACTCAACTTTGTAAGACGCAAGTCTTCTGTCCACTGTTCTCAGGTGTTGTGATAAAAGACTTTGGACCAAGATTGATCTGAACCGGTGCAAGTCAATCACTCCACTCATGCTGAGCGGCATTATCCGCAGACAGCCAGTCTCCTTGGACCTGAGTTGGACCAACATCTCTAAGAAGCAGCTCAGCTGGCTAATCAACAGATTACCTGGTACAATCACACTTTTACTTACCAGCTAATTTGTTTAATGGTGGAAACTGTTTTATTTCAGTGCTTCTCAGGTTCACTGTATAAATGGATTCCTTTCCAGCTGTTTTGACGTGTATCTCCTAATGGTGTAGCCTTTATGTACTTGACACTCCAGTCTTGTTCCCGGAGATCTATAGTCCTACCAAGTGTAGCTATGACCCTGATCAAGTACACCTGAACTAGCTAATTAATATCTTTAGGAACACTTGATTATTATAAACAGATGTTTTGGAGCAGGGTTGAAACTGAACTCTCTTGCATAAAAGTAGATCTCCAACAACAGGATTGGGCTCCCCTGATGTATGCAAACTTCACTCTTGTGTCCAATACTTGCATGACTCCTTTGTGTTGGTGTCCTGGCAGGTCTGAGGAATCTGTTGCTGGCAGGCTGTTCGTGGGCAGCTGTATCAGCTTTATGCACATCCAGTTGTCCTTTGCTAAGAACTTTAGATGTGCAATGGGTAGAGGGACTCAAGGACAACCATATAAGAGACCTACTCTCCTTGCCGACAGACAACAGACCAGGTACTGAATGATAGCATTAATTGCTGTTTATGTCCATTATGTACTCTTGACCCGTTTAGAAGTTCTTTATCTTCTTATATTGAAAATTCATAGCGCCCCCATGTGTACTCAAGAAATAGTACAGGCACATTTCTGTTATATTGTGTAAAAATTGACTGTAAAAGATGCATATTGCTGTCTCTCAGGTCAGTTGGACAGTAGAAGTAAACTGAGGAATGTGGAGAATCTCTGTCTAGCTGGTCTGGACATCACAGATACGTCCCTGAAGCTGATCATAAAACATATGCCTTCACTGTCCCAGTTGGATCTTAGTTACTGTAACCACATCACCGACCAAAGTGTCAACATCCTCACGGCAGCCGGCACCACGACCAGAGACTCTCTCACTCACATCAACCTTTCAGGTATGCAGGTAATACTAAACCCCACACATAAAAGGTTAGACAAGCTAACGGACAGTGGGGTGGGCTGAAAAACAAGTATGTATCCTATCTTAATCTGATAGGATTGCTATCTTGCTGTTTTATGCATTTGCATCTTGGGAAAAGCATGATGTAAGGCCACTGCTCTTCACTTGCTACTAATATAAATCTGAGCGGCTATGGCTCTAAATCCCTATTCCTTTCCTCCACAGTTTGTAACAGAGTTACAGACCTGTCGTTGACCTACTTCAAGCGCTGCGGAAACATTTGTCACATTGACCTGCGGTGCTGCAAACAGGTGACCAAAGAGGGTTGTGAGCAGTTCATCGCAGAGATGTCCGTCAGTGTGCAGTTCAGACTGAACGAAGAAAAACTACTGAGCAAACTGAGCTAGTCAACAAAGAGAGTGACAATAACTTGACCTAGAACCCAGGGAACTAACAATCTCGCCCTCCATTTTCTACACTTTTTCAACACAGGATGGGTGGAGTGTAACACACTCAACAGAAAACCAGCAAAGACAAAAATGACATTGCTAAAAAACACACTCCAAGCTAATGCCTGATTTCATCAACAGAGCTCACAAGTGAAGAAATGTTCATTTCTGGTGGCCGATTCAGCCTCTCAATCTGTTTTTTTTTTGTCTTTTTTTTTTTTTTTTCTCAATTAGTTTAGTTGTGCTACTAAGGCAAACGTTTATTGATTTTTACGTTTACAAGGCACAGCTAGCAGAGCGTGCCGTTAAAATGCTGTTGAAAGGCATGTTTATTAATATTTTGCATAAATGTTATAAAAAAGGTTTTATAGTCACAGTGCAGTGTTGCAGTGACAAAACCGACTGTTATTTTCTTTCTCGGAAAAGAAAAATTCAAAATGCATGTGCTTTTTTTGTTACCATGCAAACGTTAAGCGTCATGCAGTATTAATTTTTGTATCAGAAGGGATTTCACACTTTATGTGCAGTATTAAATGCACTCATATAGACTTTATTGACAGTATTCAGTCAGTACAAAGTTTATTTTTTTCTACAGTAGGAAGTTAAGCAGATCCTATCTATACTAGCTATAGTAACATAACTGTGCAGATGTTTTTGTAATGTTAATTTAAGATGTGATGTCTTTAAATGTTATAAGATGTTCTACAGGTACATTCTCTTTTCCATACGAATATATAACTTACCTGGGTTTCTTTAATATGTATATATCTGGGGGAAACGTATTTGCACTGTTTGACCTGAATAAATACTGATATTTTTTCCAGTATCGATGTTTTGCTTCACGGAATTTTGAATGTGAACAACTTGGTGCACAAAATTACACCGAGTATCGGATTATTATTCATAAATTAAGATACAGTTCAAGCATTTATGATTTCCCACCTACCTTTTTGCCGCTCTTTTCCTCACGCTCATGTTAAGACTTATAATTGAGTAAATATAGGACAGGTTATCACATACAGACAGACTTACCTCAGCGAATCTGTTCTCCAGGATAATCAGCAACCATATCCGTGTTTTGAATTTGTGCTATGAATAAGTTATTTTCATCCGCTTGCGTCTGACTGACTGTGTTGCACTTAGCAGCCACTAGAAGGCGCAGATCAGCATTTCATCGTTTGCAACCAAGGAAAAAATAAAAACTGAAATGACAAAACTCTTATTTTGTTAGTTCAAGGTACCATGTTTTATTAAATGTAATAAATCATCTTTGAAGTACCAAAATAAAAAGTTCAACATTCCAAAATACAAAGACCAGATCCCAAAACGCCTTCCAGCGCTCAGTTTAAGTCGTTTAGACTGTAATCGTGTCTGTGGTCTGCTCAGCTAGAGTAGTCGCCTACTACCAAGTGACATCTTTTAGAGATAGCAGCATCAGAAACACATAATACACATAAGCACAGTGTCAGTGTTGGGCAGACGGGTGTGGAGATGTTCTAGAAGCAAATTAAAAAGTCTGATTATAGAAATACATGGATGTGACACTAGAATGTAACCAATTCTAATTGTGACCGATTAAAATGATAAACAACTAAATCAATATTGTTTACATTCAAAGAAAAAACTGGAACGCTGAAGAACATTTAAAAGAAAATGCAAGAAAAACTGAACAGAGGAAAATATATCCATATAGCATACTTTGTGTACATCTTTTTTCACATGTATATAAAATCATATACGTTTCATCGATACAAATTTTCCTTTATATTTGTTTGTCTAGCCAGTACCACAGACATCATAACTTGAATTTGTCTACAGAATTCACAGCAACAAAGGGCATCTAGAGGAATCATTTATTTTCCTCTTCATCTTATCGTTATCTAGAAAATGTAAATATGCACAAAAAGGGAAAGAAACGTAAGTAAAATCACGAATGCAATAGAGAACTGTGATACGTAAATCCATGTAGCACCGCTTGTGGAAATCAACACAACACACCAAAACACAGACATCTTTCATGGTATTGCTGGAGATGAAGAACATTGAAATCAAAGCTGTCTTTTTGACCAACATTGAAAACTGAATATTTTGCTAATAAAACCTACCAGGGTTTAAAGGTGAACTAAGAAATTTTTACCAACTTCTGTAGTGCTTTTGACAAATGTTTTAATATTGTACACTCAGGTGAGAAAGGTTTCTTAATGTTGAGATCACATGACCAGCCTAACTTCCTTTACCTTAGTAACCACCCTATTATCGAAATAATTTAATTAATCGAAAATGACTTAGCACACCTTTAATTATCTTATATACACAGCACAATGGAGACAAACCAACCACACGCCTGACATTCGGCAGATTCTGCAAAATTTGGTAAAAAAAAATAATAATTGAGGATCCAGTAATAAGCTACATAGTGGCAGATGCTGGATTCCAGTGACACTGTGAAAAAATACGATACAGTTTCTATCAACTTGCTATAAATAACTCTTCTGCTAGCTGGTCATTTGATCCGGTGTGGTGGATGCTGATTTTGTGGTATAGCAATAGCCGATTTAATACATGAAAACAACACGCTTGTATAATAATATAGCACGTAAAAACATAATCCAGAAGCCGTTCTGCACATTTCTACTTTGGCACCTACAGTACCTTCCCCTTTCACGGCAATGGTTTTCACTGTTTCTACGACAACATGCATCTTAATGGCAATCGGTTTCTCTACACGCACACGTAAAGATTTCTAATATTGCACATACAATAAGACATTTCCAAAAAGTTTACAGCAATGTACTGTAAACCACTTAAACGTTCATATTTTTTATACGTTATTCCTCTAAAATCACTTTCTTCCCTGGGTTAGTGACCGCAGAAATTATTTCAAACGTGTCAATGAATGACCAAATAAAAATGGGCAGCAGGAAATGCCCGCTCTGTAAAGAAGGTGTGCGCAGTACTGGTTTCCACCACTTTGACTATAGAGGGGCAGTTCATTGGTCCAGTCGTGGCACCAGCCTGCTCGGTCAAGCAGGAAGCATCTTCCAGTAGAGGTGATGCTCACCCGTTAAGACTTGAAGACATGCACCGCCCGCACCACATACTGCCTGCAGATGGGGCACTCGTTCATCCTCTTGCCGCACTTGGTGCAGGTGACCATGTGACCGCACTCCAGCAGAACGCAGTCTATCACGGCATCCATGCAGATACGGCAGAGGGTCTCATCAACGCCGCCCAGCTGAGCTACTTGCACACCATCTGGAAGTATATAATATATAGAAGGTTTGAGATCTTGTTTAATAGTCTATCGATCTTGTTTTTCTGTTCTGCTTGTGTGTAATGAGGTTTTCATTTCACCTTGGGAAAGATTTTTGTACATAGTTGCATATGCAATGACATTTTACAAGAAATTTACAAAAATACACAAGAGATTTTGAGCAGTAAAATGTGATAATTTTCATTTTCACATTTAATTTTTTTAATTAAATTTAATTAAATTAATTAAATTAAAATGCTTTAAAGAAATGTTCCAGGTTCAATACAACTTGAAACTTAATCATAAGCATGTTTTGATTATGAGAGAAAATGTTTTCGACTTGTCACGTCATTTAATAAAAACATTTAAAAGTGAAAATAAATGAGAGCACGCATGTTAAATATTTAAATGTCACGAAAATGTGAATGACATTAATTCTTCTTTAAAAAAAGATCAATTAAGGAATTTTATTTTCAGTTTTATTTTCTTTAAAAATAAAGAAAAAAAAATTGAATTATTTAAATTACATTTAAATTCAGTTAAAAAATTTATATGTTAAAATGCTTTAAAGAAATGTTCTGGGTTCAATACAACTTTAAACTACATCAAAAGCATTTTAAAGTTTTGATTATAGATTTGATTACATCCCATAATTTAATAAAAGCAGTTATAATGGAAATAAGTAGGGACATGTGCATGAAATATGTAAAAGAAGAAATGTTCATTTTTGTTAAAGAACATTAATTCTTCTTTAAAACTTAAGACAATAAATTAAAACATTTTATTTGCAATTTTCTTTTCTTTAAAAATAAAAGAAAATTCAGAAATATTTTTATATTAAACAGAATGAGACAGAAAATGTGCTCATCCCTGATTAATAAAAAAAGCAGTTATAGAAATAAATAAGGAAATGCACATTAAATATCTAGAAGCAGAAATATCTAAAAGTGAATTTTTGTTAAAGGAAATTAATTCAGACATTAATAAAAACTTTTTTTTCAATTTAATTTAATCATTTTACTTATAAAACTGTAATTTTTGTTTTAAAAATAAACTCAGCAAAAAGTAAATATTTTCTGTATTACTGAACCTGGACAGACACTGTCTTTCTTATTTAATATCCTTTTAACCGGTCGATATCAGCGGTCAAACCTTTTAATGCATGAGAAACAGTATGTGCTTTCAACTCTCCTCTATGGCAGACTAAACCAGTATTTGCTTTATTATCTCTATTAATTGCTCTATAAAAAAAACAAAACAAAAAGGTGCACATCCCTCAAGCATATGAAACTTGGTCCTTCTCCAAAAAGCCACTTAACATATTGTCTGAGACCGGATAGCTATAATCTTTGAATCATTTTGGGCGGTTTTCCAAGCAGTGTTAATATAATTAATGAAGGCAAGGTGCAATTACAGTAATGTGACAAGCTATAAAAAGACAGACAGATCCTATTAGGAGCACAATTCATGACACAAATGTGATCATGCACGTGGAAACCACATATCAAACTCTCCCAGCATGCATTGGGAGGAGTCACTTTTCATTCATGGTAATGAATTGATGGTAATGATAATGTTGGAGCCACATTAAAAAAAAAGGCAGAGTCTTACCTTCAATACCTCCATTACATATAGGAGGAGGGTAAGCTATGACTTTGATTGACAAACATAATAGTGGAAGAGTTAGTATTATTAGCACTGGATAGCTAACGTAAGCTCACATGCATACAGTTTAAATACATGTACTTATTATAAGGTTAGG
The DNA here is from genome assembly GCF_018340385.1 of Cyprinus carpio. Taxonomy (NCBI): domain Eukaryota; kingdom Metazoa; phylum Chordata; class Actinopteri; order Cypriniformes; family Cyprinidae; genus Cyprinus; species Cyprinus carpio. Next base: position 15,803,973 of record NC_056581.1, on the reverse strand, counting down.
GTTAGGATTAGGGTTCGGCTTAGGGTTACTTGCATGTAATTATGCATAATTAATTGTTATTATAATAGTAAGTACATGTAATGTGTAACAAGGACACCTTAAAATAAAGTGTTATAATACTACTATAATAGTATATAAATAACACTGTACAATGTATCACAATATTGGTCTGCTTACCTGCAGCTAGGCTGTTGCTAACATTTTCCACTGCAAGGAAAAGAAAATGAAAAGAATAAATTTTATGGAGAGCAGAAGCCTATTTGAAAATCACATTAGCCACAGCTGATCTTGGCCTGATCCTTGACTGATTCAATTTCATAGTCAGTCAAAAAGATTCGGAGACTGTAATAGAATGGCTGCATTCTTTGTCATCCATCACTCTTATTGACCCTGGACCACAAAACCAGTCTTAAGTGTCAATTTTTCGAAATTGAGATTTATACATCATCTGAAAGCTGAATAAATAAGCTTTCCATTGATGTATGGTTTGTTAGGATAGGACAATATTTGTCTGAGATACAACTATTTGATTATCTGGAATCTGAGGGTGCAAAAAAATCTAAATATTAAAAAAATTGCCTTTGAATTTGTCCAAATAAATTCTTAGCAATGCATATTACTAATCAAAAATGTAATTTTGATATAGTTACGGTAGGAAATTTACAAAATATCTTAATGGAACATGATCTTAATATCCTAATGATTTTTGGCATAAAAGAAAAATCAATAATTTTGACCCATACAATGTTTTTTTTTTGGCTATTGCTACAAATATACCCCAGCGATTTAAGACTGGTTTTGTAAGCTTTTTTGTCAGCTGTGCTCTTTTTAGCCTAAAGATCTACAAAAGCTGCCCAGAGCTTTCTTCTCATTATTCTGCTGATTATACAGCCAGTAGAAAATAAAATGGTCATATAAAGCACCCAATGAACCTTTCATGCACTATTCTACTAATTCACACTACTCTAATAATTCAACATATAGAGTATCTTTGAGAAAGATGAAGTTGCTTAGTAAAGTAATATGTTATTAAATCATGTTCTATATATAAAAAAACAACATCTTACACTCTTAAAAATAAAGGTTCTTTATAGGCATGTATGGCTCCATGAAGAAACTTTGCATTGCACAAAAGATTGTTTATTCTAAAAAAAAAGTTCTTTAGATTACTAAAATGTTCTTCACATTAAGAAAAATTATTCTGTTAAGAACTGTTCACTGAAGGGTTCTTTTGAGAATCCAAAAACCCTCTTTTGGAAGCTTTAACAATTACAATCCTTTTTTGCCTATGAATATTTTTGGGTGACAACTAGAGCACAAGTGGATTACTTAGGGGAGAGATCTACACTTTCTGTGTCACATCGGGTCTTACTCGATCTTCTGTTGAGTTGGTTCTCTCTGTAGAGACGATGGACGCGCTCCACCAGCTCCCATTTCTCACAGCAGCCTGAGTAGTTGACAAAGTTGCGAGCGAGAATCTCCTTCAGCTGTCGCACCGTCAGGCTCTCGATGTCATCCTCGTGGGACAGGTCCGAGAGGGAGGCACGTGCACATCTCTGCGTCGCTGGGCTGCCCTGCTTGGGGACAGATGTAGACATATAGCATTTAACTGCAGTCCACGTTGATATTACACAAGACTGCTCATTTTTAACTCTGCAGAAGTATTTGCCAAACACTAAGCAAAGTTATGGGATGATGCTGAATTATTAATGATAATGGATGCTCAGTGAGAATCGAGAGGTTTTACAGTAACCCAGTCGTCTTCACAGTAAGTGGCACAAACACTCATCGCATGCAGATTTTGTCAGAAGGAAACACAGGCATGCTTTGTTCTCACCTCCATTATGTCGTCATGAGGCTCCAGGTGGAGGAGGGAAACTGATGCAGCATCTGCATGTTCCTGGAGACAAAACACAGAATCAAGAACTTTGATCAGATTCATTGACTAAAACCTGGTTGAAGTCAGAGTGCATGTTCAGACACACTGAGCCGGGATGTGAGTCCAGATTCCACCATCTCTCCTCTTTAGTGTTTGTATTTATGGAGAAAACAATTCTATGGATAAAAAAAGCCTATGCTAAATGAATAAATTCAATACATGTAAATAAAAGTTTACTTGATTTAATATATGAAATATTTTTATGAAAATTTCAGAATACAAGCCATATTAAACAACACATTTTACTTAAAAAAAAACAAAAAAAAAACATTAAATATTATAAATATTAAAAACGTTCAAAAGTATGGGGTCGGTAAAATCTTTTATTACTTTTAAAAGAAAAATACAGAAAAATACAGCAAAAACCATAATATATTTATATAACATTTTTGTTATTTTAATATATTTCAAAATGTGATTTATTCCTGTGATGCAAAGCTAAATTTTCAGCATCACTACTTTAGTGTCACATGATCCTTCAGAAATCATTCTAATATGCTGCTCTGCTGCTCAATAATTTAATATAATACATAATATAATAAAACAATATAATACAATGCAGAAATAAATATAAAAAGTCCCAAAATACATTTCAAAATATTTAAAATATTGTAAATAATAAATACATTTAAATATCTAAATATATTTCGATTTATATTGTACTAAAAATCGCCTAATTACATTATAAATTTAATTTAATCTTAAAGTAAATCAGAAAAATATTATCCATTCTTCTGGAATTGGGAAGTGTTTACCATGTTACACAAATAATCTCCTATATGAAATTACTTGAGGGCACTTAAAAAATAAAGTAAAATCAACATTCGCTTTAAATCTCTTTTACAACTGTGAGTAACCTCTGTGTGTGTCGGTACAGTTTAATTAAAGCATCTTCCCATCACTTCTCTTGGTTCTGTAAACTGCACATCAAATAACGCCAAATTACAGAGTTCCTTTCCTGTGTCACTCACACAAGAACCGTTTGGTCTCTCTCTTTCTCTATTTGCCGCATTCAGAACAATTAGCTAATGGCCCTGTGTTCTTCCTGTCTGCTGTCTTTATGAGAAGACTCAGCACATGCACTGATCTCACACATGGGCCACACACAGACGGCGTGCAGCTTCGCTGGCTGGCTGCGTATTAATAATGAATGGGTCAGTCTGCCAATTCAGGCTCTGAAGTCACACTGGACCATCACAGTCTCTTCTCGAACACACGCAGATGCTCTTTAAAACTTCAGGCCAATTTTACGTAGTTATCGAACTTAGCCATTTGCCTCTTAAACTCATTTGCACTTAAGTGTAAGTGTTTTAAGTCGCATCAAGCAGGAATTATCCGACAACCTGTTCCAGCATTATATAACCTGCTCAGCATGTCAGATCTAAAAAAAAAAAAAAAAAAAAAGGGCAAGGCTTAAACGTCACGGCTAGTCTCGTGGGGTACAGCTGTTCACGCACGTATGGATGAATCTTTAGTAACTGAGGGTTGTAAGCAGCTTAATAACTGTCCAGACAACAGGAGTCAATAGATTATGGTGTAGAAATGTAGAAAATTGAGAAGAAATCCTCACTTGATGTATTCAGAAACATGCTACTTTTTCAAGAAAGTGAAAACAACGAAGTGCAACTCGTGACTTGTGCAAAAAAACAGTCCAATCTCCCAATACGGAAGTAGCTAAAACAATAACAGCAATCAAACAATATGGTCAGATATATTTAACAATATTTACAGGAATTAAATTAGTTTGTTTTTTTTGATTTGGCATGTATAAGAAGCAAAATGCAATGCGCATGTTAAAAGTAAGCATGCTAAATTATGTGACAAAATGCAATGAACATTTATAGTAATTTTATACAGTAAAGTAATACATTAGAAATCAAGATTTTTGGAAAAAAAATGTTCAATGTCAAAATGCTTTTTTGTAACGTAATGTCATTTTACATTAGCCATTTGTAAGCTGAACAGCCAAAAATGTTTTTTTTTTTATATTGCTCAATTTAGTGGTACAGAAATTATAAAATTATTCAAAAATAAATAAATCACATAAAAAAAAAAGATAACTTCTAACCCAAGATAACTTCTATTATTTAAAAATAAAAAATAAATGTAAAATAAATAAATAAATATTGTAAACAATAAATATATGTATACATATTTTTTTAATTAAAATTCATTACAATAGGTAATACGTTTAATTACAAAACAAAACAAAACAAAACAAAACAAAACAAAATGCTTGGCACTGTGTACTGCACATATTCTTGGCTCTTGTGACAATTTGCTTGTGATGTTGTGATTATTTTTATGTTGACTGTTAAATTAATATAAATGTGAATTGATACATTTAAAAGTAAATGAAAATAAAATATAATAAAAAAAATATTTATTTTCCTTATTTTGAAGTCACTTCGAATAAAAAGTGTCCGCTAAATGAATACATTTAAAAGTAAATATAAATAAACAAAGTAAAACGAACACTGAAATGCAAGGGAACACATTGCCGACATGACGTTTCTTCCGGATAGCGCCTCACCTGATTGGTTGTCCCTGAGTTATCACTGTGACTGAGAGCCTCTCCCTGAGACGTGGCTACAGACAGCGCCGACTGCTGGGAGGAGGATCGTGCCGCGGAGGCGGGCGGCGTGGAGAGAGAGCGCGGAAGTGAGGGCAGACTGTCTGTATCTGCTTCTGCCTCCTCTTCTTCCTCCTCATCCTCCCCCATCTCCAGCTCGGCGCTCAGATGGCAGAGCACGAGGTCCACCAGATCCTCTTTCTCCCTGCAGGTGTCCGTGTTGATGTTTCGCAGCGTGAGGTACTGCCGCAGGTCTTTAACGCGGAGCCGCATTAACCTGGGCCGCTGGAAGGCCGTGCCCCACAGCAGGTGGCAGGTGGTGCAGCGCCGCAGGTTCTCCTGCAGCACAGAACACAGCGAGCAGAAGCTCTTCTTGCAGTCTGAGCAAACATGCTGCGAAGAGAGAAAGATAATGAATCATTAAACAGCAAACTAATAGGTGTGCATTAGACTGGCGATTTAATTACGTCATACTTTAGTTGTTTTGATTGACACAGAAGCAGCATAAACTTAATTTTTCAAGACACTTTCTAACTCTCTGAAGCAGCTGTGGAGTCTCTGTTGGCAAGCTTGGTGGTGGTTATCAAATGCCACCATGCTGATGAATGAGCTGCTCAATCAAACCATTGCACTTTAGCGTAATGTCAGTTCTATCCATCACATCTGAATATGTGAGAATATGTGTGCTGCAGATGCATCACACTGTCTTGACATCGGAGCGTCTGCAGACAGGTGTAAAAGTGCTGATATCAGTTCAAAAAAGTTAATGCTCTGATCTTTCATCACTTCAGTCCTTTCCAACGAAATGAGGAATGCCAGACTGAAGTGGCAAATCAGTGTTTCTTCCACCTCTAGTCACAAGCAATACTGTGCTATATATACACATACACACATATAAACATTATATATATATATATATATATATATATATATATATATATATATATATATATATATATATATATATATATATATATATATATATATACACACACACACACACGATTATTTGTTTTTGAGAGAAGTCTCTTATGCGCATCAAGGCTGCATTTATTTAATCAAAATATAGTAAAAACTTTCATAATATTTCTATTTAAAATATATTTTTTTATTTCAACATATTTTTAAATATGATGTATTTCTGTGATCAAATATGAATTTTCAGCATCATTACTCCAGTCTTCAGTGTCACATGATCCTTCAGAAATCATTCTAAAATGCTGATTTGCTCCATTTATTATTATTATCAGCGTTGAAATCAGTTGTCATTTATGTCATCTCTCTACTTTCACTATCAGAAAAATCCTAAAATCATACTCCACAAACCCCAGGCGTCCTACCTTTCGTCTGAACACGGAGAAGGCCAGTCCGCAGGCTTTGCACGCCAGGCCTGCGCTTCCTGAGGTGGTGCTGCTGGGTGGGTAGGTGGAGTAACCAGCGCTGGGGGCAAAGCGGAACGGCCCGGCTCCGGCTCCAAAGCCCGGCTGCTGAGTGCGGACCGCCCCTGTGCCCATCACCTCGTTCAGCAGCCCACAACATGACGCCCACATGGAGGAGGCCCCCGCCTGGAGAAGAATGATATGTTAATAAAGATAAGTTCAGATATAGGGGCAGGTATTGAGATAAATTTCACAATTCAAGTTCCATTTATTTGGATATATACCAGGTAAAGCGCACGTAAATTTTCTCAAGGAAAAAATATATCCAAAAACTGTATTTAAGTTATATAAATGTTTAAAAAAAAAAATTTAAATAATGTTTAAGGAATGTTCTTATAACTTGATTAATATTTGTGAAAACATTCTGAGAACATTCTCAAAACATCCTTATGTTAATTTTACTTTGAACATCCTAAGAAATATTTTTGTAACCTTTAAATTATGTTATAATGACAACTAGAAAACAGGACCTTTTAACGATCTTAGAATATTAAAACAAACATTCAAATAACGTTATATTGTGGGTGAACATAAAGTTGTTAGAATGTTGTTTTTGTAACATTTAAATAATGTTCTAATCACAACAAGAAAACATTTAAATGTTTTAGAAACATTTCAAAACAATGTTCCCACAACGTTTTTAAAACCTAAGTTTGTTCCCTGGGTATTCAGATATGGAGCGTGTTATGAAGCATAGCCAAAAACTATCCTGTACTTTACCCAGAGGGCTGATTTGTTTGCCGGACACAGATGAAATCAGGCACATATATTTCACTGAGCTTCACATTATGTAACTTGTCCATCATAAACAACTGAATGCACTCAACTTCAACACTCATAAACTCTGCTAGTGATCAACTTAAATGAATCAATGCTCTGCAGACCTTAAGTGAATCCTCAAGAAACATGATACAGTGTAAATGGCTGTTAGGGCAAGACAAGACCCGACTCATTCTTAGCGTGCATTTGTAGCGTTAAAGCAGTGTCAGTACAGCAAAACAGCCATGAGAGCTAAACAGCCGAGATTAATGGACATCTCTCAGGTTTCAGCCAAATGCATGTGCAAACCAAACAATGCTTTCATAAGTTTCATAAAAAGCAGACATTACCAGGCCTATTCTTGCTCTTCAATGGTCTGGGCTTTCTAAGAGCTTTCATTTTCTTAAGGTGTAAATTTAGAAGATGTTGATTAAGTCAGTAAGCTTTCACTCGGCTGGATGTTTCATAATACTGTTGACATACGGCCTGATGATCTTCCCAGCTAGAGAAAATCGTGATCTGTCTCAATGTAAATAAACAAACCAATCCCTCCGAGAGTTGTCACGACAAAAATTGATTTTTACCTTTTATGGGCATTTTTACTGTAAAGCTATTTTTTTCTAAAAGTACGCATCATATTTTACATCTAATTCTTATATTTAATCAGTCAGAATAAAAATATATTTGGGCTGTTATCAAATAAGTATCAACAAAATTAATCTTGAAGAAACACAGAAGCTGCATCTGAAGTGTCATTTAGATGTATTTACACTGTTAATGCAGCCAAAGACTATACAGATATATATCCCTGAATAGGACTTTGATGCAGCTCAGAGGGACATGTAATGCTTTAACCTGCAGTTACAAATGCATAAATAATATTTTGATATTTTAAACATAAAACGTTGAATACTGATATTTAAAAAAAAAAAAAAATGTACAAATAAAAATTAAAAGATACTGATTGTGATTGAACCGAACAATTTAAATGGGTGATTCATTCAGGAACGAAACACTGTCATGAGAAACTCAAAACAGTGCTGTGGCTTTGTTTGGAATAATTTTTGTAGGTGAAATATAAACGTAACGTCTAAAACATAAGTCTCTTAATATTAAGATCTTGTTTATTGAACTGAAATCAATATTACATTTGTAATCATGCTGATTTTTGGAGGAAACAAACTGCACTCTTCATGTGATATTTATACATTTTCTGCCCCCATCTCTTGAAATTTGTGATCACTTTAAAATCATTTTAATAGACTGAATCATGCAGTGAAAGAACGCACTCTAAATGCGCATGTGCACTAATCTAGCTTACTAGACTTCATCACGTAATGTATGTGTGCACTCTGTAGGTCTGCTTTGTTTGGTTTTTGCGATATAGCCAATAATGTCAAATTAATAAAACAACAATTATGATATTATCACAGACCATATATATCGCACACAAAGATTTTTCAATTATTACTATTATTATTATGTTGAAAACAGCTGAGTTTTCAACATAACAACAGGTATAGGTATATGCCCCCAAAAAAAATTAAGATAAAATTATACAGACTCCAAGCTTTTGAATGGTATAGTGTATAATGTTACAAAACATTAAACCAGCAACTACACCAGGGTTTAAGTGTCTCAAACAAAACAACTTGTGGTACCAACCAGAGAGGCACAAAATCACTTTCCAGGACACTTTACTTCACTGTTACCTTGTCTTCAGTTGTGTAAAGTCAGCAAATCAGATTCATGCTTGGTCATTAAAGCTCAAAAACATGCATAAGACCTCAAAACAAACATAAAAACTTTCTACAGGCAACAACATTCATTGTTGCTTTAATCAATAAACCCTCATACATACATACAAACGCAGACAGACAGGCTACCCTGCTGACCGGCGGCTTTCATTAGCGCTTGTGACCCAACATGGCGTGATGTCTTGTCTCAGAATAACACTCCGGAGTGGGGGTGGGGGGAGGTCAGTGATGGAAGAATGCTTCTTCTGTTTAAGAACAGGACAATCGATGAGCTGAAATGAGCATACATGCCTCCTATGGTGCAGAGCGACGCAGAGAGATGGGCTTAGAGCGGATCAAAGAGTTAATTTTTTTTTTTTTATGTACTTAACGCAAACTTTAGAATGGTAGTGTACATATAGACACAAAACAAATTACCGTAGTTATCACAGTTTCTCTCAAAACTGTGGCAACTTGGTATTAACCATCACTATAATTATAAGAAACAAACATATTTATTATGTAATAAGCATACCAAATGAATTTGTATTTTCATTGTCTAACTAAACACAGTGTCTAACAACCACAATCCCTCATGCTGAAACCTGTGCTGGCAGGTCACTCATATCTCCTGTGTTCTCAGATTCTAAATAATGGTGATTGTTCATGAAGTGCAGGCTGGGTTTGAGTGGAGGCCCTCTGGCAGTGCGCTCAGTATTTGAACAGTATGGCAGTTAGCGTGATCTCCGTGTTGCGTAACATAAGGTCAGGGTATGAAGCCGCTGCTCGTGCTTCAGTCTGGCAGAGAGCCGGTGCCACAGCATCCCTCTGTCACTTCAATTAGAGCCCTGTGAGACACCTCCATCACAAAACCACTGAGAGAAACACCACATCTCTCTTCTTAGCATTTTCTGTGTATTTATGCATTTGTTAGTTGTCAGGCTTATCATAGTTAACTAAAACTAGAACAATAAAAAAAAAAACATTACTTAAAAAAAAATAAAAATTATTAAATAAAAATTATTTTCAAAACCTTAAAAAAAAATGAAGTAATGTGTTATTTTTAAACTTTGTAACGCATTTTATATTTTTATTCATTGTAGAATTGAATTAAGTATTATAATGTATTATAATTTTGGTTACAATTATCCCTGTTATATTTTGCATTAATTATTAAATGCAAAATATAAATTAAATGAAAAATACTGAATAAAACAACAAGAATATAATAATAATAATAATAATAATAATAATAATAATAATAATTCCAAATGATGTATTTTGAGATTACAGTTACACATAATTGATCACAAATTACACATAAATTAACATACAATTATTCTCATAATTTGATGGATGAATTATTAAATAAAAATGTGTTATTTAAAAACAATAAAATCAATAAATAAAAGAAACAACAATGATATAATAATAATTGCACTACTACTGATGTCAGAATAGTGCAATAAACAACTGTAAGCCTAGTAGATATGATGCATTATCACTTTCATCAGCTATGATGAATTTGTTGTCCTAAATCAAAAACATTATTGGTAAGGTCAAAAGAAGTCACCCACTGTGAATGGCTTTTAAAGATTCAACATCATGCATCAGAGAACATCAGGGTTATTTATGAGACTATGCAACTGATTATTTTTAAGTTGTATCTGCATTAAGAATATATTTGTAATGCATTATATAAAGGCTTCAAAGAAGAAATGACAGAAACGGCTGACCAAATAGAAAGAAAAACCATGACATTCACGTTCCAGAGTGTTTTTTTATATAACTGCACAAATGCATATGTCGTCTGGCTTGCAAAAGTACATCTGACCCAGCAGCACCAGCGCTGGTAGTTTCTTTTAGAGGTCTGATTCCTGATGACCTATTCTCTCACATCAGACCAAGAGCGCTTGGAGAGCTCCACGTCCTTTAAGGAAGACAGAGTGTTACAGTTCCCCTTTAGTCATGATTCGCTACACTGGGACTCATTCGAAAGCGAATCTTACTGTAAATGCTTATTTTTGACTCCAGAGAACTGAATTCAGACTTACCGCTCACGGTAATCTAGTAATCTAGTAATGTATCTAGTAATACATGTACTAGAAACTTACAACTGCATTAAGCACTGGGAATAAGACAACTCGGCAAGGTACAGTACGTTCCCCTGGAGCCTGGTGTTTCTTAAAACAATGAATCAGCACTTCTGATTTACAATGGAATGATGGAAAAGCAAATTCTCCGTCTCTCCTCGCACCTGCAGCTACAGGGCTGTATAAAGCTCAGAAAGAACTAAGTAGTGTAGAAATCCTTCAGAAAAGCATGACTTCTGATGACTTCTGTCTAATAATCATTCACATGAGAGAGCATAACTAATTACACCAGCAGACATGGGCAGCTTTGAACATGTTGGTTTTAGAAATGTTTTTTGAAGCTTACAAAAATGTTCTAAAAACGCTTTCCAAACATTCCCATTAAGTTATGGAAATAAGATTTCTGAATGTTCTCAGTACATTCAAAATGTTCTTTTTTTTTTTTAATGTTTTAAAAAAAAAAAAAAAAAATCTTGGTTATGTGAAGAGAAACCATTAAGAGAATGTTCGATTTTATCATTTTGCAAATATGATGGCTACTTTTGTTACTTTTATATTAATATTCATGTTACATTTGAATGTTCTCTTAACAATTTGAAACAATTAGTAAAATGTCCAACTAAAATATTGAAGAAAAACATTCCATGAACAATGTATAAATACATTTTTTTTTTTTGCTGATGTTTTGATAGCATTAAGACCAGATAACATTCTATTACCGTTACTGGAAGAACATTTGTTCATAACTTTGCCTGTTAGCTGTGAACAGTTCATTTAAAAATGAAAAAAAAATCAAGCCATAAAACTAATCCAAATTATACTAAATATAGAATAAAAGTCTGTTTTATAGTTTTTACAGTTTTATAGGAGCTCAACAGAGCATATTGACTATCAAAAAATCTCTTTTCATGATACAACAGCATGAGTGTAAATAAATAATGAAAAAATGTTCATTTTTGGATGACCTATTCCTTTAAAGAAGTGTAAGAACCTTGCTGGGATCTAATAAGACATCTTTAACAAATCTGTTTTTTTTTTTATTAAATGTACTTTTTTTAAAATCTTCATAATCATTAGTGGATTTTTTTTTTTTTAGCTCGTCAGAATGACTGGCATTTCCAATAATGATCATCTGGTGGAGATATGCCATCTCGTTTCCACCGCTTTTTAATATTAAACAGATGAAAGCAGATTATTTCCATCTGAAACTTTTCCAGACTTGTGTTCAACTCCTTGTCCATATATTTAAATAATGACTTCAGCTATAGTGTGGACAGATATCAAATATTTTTTTAGCAAAATAACCCAGAATATGAATGAACAGACTCAACATCATTGCCTGCTGTGAGTATAAATACACAATATCAAAGTTCCAAAATACCTACAGAAACAATTCCTAATTTAGTTAACTGAATAATTCACATATAAAACCCCAGATGCTTCTGTCTTGTGTCTGATTCGAAAAGCTTTTCTACTCAGATTAAACAAAGCACTGTCACAGAAGAGTGGTTATTCTCAGAAAAAGCTTTCTTTCAGAAGATTGTTCTTCCTTTTGCTTCCCGGGGAGAATCTGTGCTTTTTAACACACAGTGTCATTTCATAAACCACAGGGAGAAACAAAGCCAGACAGTGAGCTCTTATGAATGAGAGGAATTATTCATAAACCTGAATTATCTGACACGAGATTAACCCTTTAATTATACCCACTCACGCTTTCCTTCATGGCTGCTCCCTGAAGAAGTGAGGTCAATGCTAAGTTAAAAAAACTGCTTCATAATTTAATGGAGATAAGAGTGTAGTTGAAAGAATTTCGTCACTATGTGGTCAACTTAAGCTGATTGCTGACAAAAATCGCAATCATCTGATCAATTCTCGCCTGCAAGTACTGTAAATCACATTATCAGCAAATGCAATCACAATCAAAACAAACCTTCTCTAATCAACTTCTCCTTGTGACTGAGCAACTTTTCATATCAACTCATAACACCTCGGCCAATCACAACGATCATAATCACATGCACAATTATTTTCACAATCGTCCCTCCTTGTTCCTGCCACTATTCTGACATCATAATCACTATGCAATATTTCAGTTTGGAGGCTTTAATGAGAGGAATCACAACACAACTCAATCATTTTATTTTCATGCTTAACATTCCACTATTAAGACATCATATAGTTCAGTCGTGATGTTTTAGTGTTAGAATTATGTTTTAGTGTCCATTCATATCAGCCTAGCCAAGCATAACAAACATTTTCATCACTATTGTGATGTCATAATCACTACGTGATAATTAAAAGGAGACATTTTAACCATCACTGTCTGGACTCCTGGTCCAGTTATAACAGCTCCGCCAGACATCACAAATAGAATCACAATCATTTTCACTACGGTGATGTCATAATCACTTTGCCATGTTTGGAATGTGACATCTTATTACAGAAATCACTTCCATTCCCTCATGACTGTCTGAACTGAATGTGCATTATAAAATTCTAAGAAGATTCTAGCAATCATCAAAATCAGAATCACACTCATTTTCCTAACTCTGCTGACATCATAATCACCATACACACAATTAAACTGAGACATGTTTGTAGGAGAATCTATCTGAGTTTCTGGTCCATTAAGATGATCCTGACTTTTTTCACTGTGTTATAATTTTTTTGTGACATTATAGTTGAGGAAATCACTTCTGTCACTCATGACTGTCTGAGCTGCTTGTCCATTCATATCAGCTCATCCAGCGACTGCTGGCATAGTCTATCCTCCAATCTCATTAGTGCTGCGATAAACTGGGTTATGATGAGCACTGCTGGATGTACACTCTGTTCCTAGCGTCCGCTGGACAAACCGAGCTGCACCTGTCCTGATATCTGCTGACTCCGATAGCAGCGAAGCTCCTGCTAAACGATAATAAATACAATGCAGCTGTCACCCAAGCAAACACTCTTAATGCAAGAGCGTGCAGAATTGTTATTTGCAGACGTCATTTGATGCATCCAATCTAATGCAACTCTTAAGAAGTCAGGCTGTTGTCATATTAAACATCAAACAGCCTACGGATTTTTTTTTGTTTGTTTCCACGCAGATGACAAATCTCGCCGATAACAATAAAAATGTGGCATCTGTTTCTTTTTACATACCTTCATTGCAACTCCCGTCCGCGAATACTGTCGAATACTAAAGTGATTTTCATCGTAAGGACGCTTAGGAACACTCCATTACGTCTTCCCTTTCTATCTTCCTTCTGTATGTGTAGATAACGTAATGGCAAGCGCGTCTCAGCCAATCCTGAAATAGCAAGACCCGCTGGTATGTATAGCAGCCAATCGGCGTCGCTCTCGCCGGCGAGTGGGCGTGTCTTAGCGACACTCACGTGGGCAGGCTTTGGTTTGATGCAGCGACACTAGCGTGACCCTCAACTGTTTCTCACTCTCAACATATTTGCAAACAGATTGTGTAAAACGATGATAATTATGTCCAGCTCTAATTAGCATTTCCCTACGCGTGATAATTAAATCTCCACTCTCAGTTTCATTAATAAGGAAATTATCTCAATGTGTCTCAACTAAATTGGCGTCAGACGTTTTAAACAAACTTTTTTTATGATATACCTGCGACGTGCATAAATATATACATATACAATACTATATGAATATTAAAAAAAAGTATTAAATGATAACGTTCCTGTGATAAATGATAAAGTTTTGTTTTTATTTGCTTAACTTCCGTCGATGGCGTGCTGTTGCTATGGTTACCTCTTTAGGAGAACGCGATTTATTTCCGCTAGCGTTTATTTAGCGCGCTCTGATTAACTTTTAATCTAAATTTTGTGGCAGTTTCTTCGCTCTACAGTCCACACTGGAACGTGCTGGAATGTTCTAGCAGTGACGAGGTATTTCACAATTATTAATCCTCACAAACAGCTGCTCTTAATACTTTAATACTCAAACACCGTATGTTTCAAAACTCATATTAGCTGACAGTTAATGTTTTAACATGTCAAGACAAACCACTTGAACTCAGAATGTATTTAGAAATACATATTTAATAACATGCTTTGAATAAATTAATACAGTTAATACAGCATGCTCATCAACTTTCATAATTAAAATGAATTTAATATTTCAGTTCCTTCAGGGCTGAACAGCTCTACGTTTCGACGTCGCATTGCAACACGTCACTGTTTTGAAATGAAAGCAGGTCATCTAGTGGCCAGAAAAGTGAAAGACAATCCGTACAGATACAGCATATTGTTGAATTCAAAATTATTTAAGGAACCAGATTTCTTCTAGAAGCATCTCTGATTAATTTACAGTTTATTTTATATATTTGATATGATCTCTAAAACATACATGTAGAATGTGTACGCTCACATTTAAATACACAGTACAGTTTTAATGAGAAAATAGCTGGGGATCATGTGTGATCTTTATTATGCAAATGAGCCACAGTGTTACATGGGACAGTGACCACAGGGAGAGAAAATTCAGTGGTTTACATCCACATTCATCTGTCTGTCTGTCTGAAAGAGAGAGAGAGAGAGAGAAAAACAAAAACAAAGTTCATACCATTCAAATGCAGTGTCAGATTACAAGCAAGATTGTTTCTGATACAAGTGAAAGAAGGCAGAACATTTGCCATCTGTCAGAGTGAAGTCATGCATGATGTACTTGTCAAAGTAAACAAACCTGAGAAACAAGTGGGCAAGTTAATGAAATTTGATTCCATCTGAAGACTTGAGGCACAAATTCCTAACAGTTCGTTATGACGGCCTTCGGCACAAGTCCACGAGAATCAGACCAGTCCTCTGCTCAATCTGAGAGCGTTGCAACCTGGAATTAAACCACACCATGCTGGTTTCGTCCGGCCAGAGGAGAACTGGCCCCCCGACTGAGCCTGGTTTCTCCCAAGGTTTCTTCTCCATTCTGTCACTGATGGGTTTTGGTTCCCTGCCACTGTCACCCTTGGGTTGCTTAGTTGGGAACACAATTTAATGCAAAATGTTGACTTGATTGCACTATTGGAAGAGAACTGAACTGAGCTGGATGATGACATCACTGAATCAACAATGAACTGACTTTAACTGAAAACTTTTCTATTGTCCTCTTGCATTATCAGCAGACGTTTTTCCTGTTTAACACTGTAAAGCTGCTTTGACACAATCTGTATTGTATAAAGCGCTATATAAATAAAGGTGACTTGACTAGACTTGAAAGTGCCTTCAGCTTTGAAGCAACCTCAGTGAGAACTAAATGATTTAGTGGAAACTAATTAGGAATAAAACAAAAAAAAAAACGATATACTTCTAAAAGACATTTATGTTTGTATGTGTGGACGTTCTAAAATGTATTTACAGTTTTTTAAAATATTTTCTTTGCATGTTAAAGCAATTCAAACTGTTGTCCAATCGGGGGCGACATTGACCATAAAACGTGAACCTTCAGGAGACAAACTGTGAGTTTTAGTGTAACTGGAAACTGGATTAATGAATGGAAGGATACAGTTTTACAGTTACCGATCAGTCAAAAGCCTAAAACTTACCTAAAACATTCATGAACCTCTGTAGCCTAAATGACAGGATAAAACATTTTGACAGTGTTTTTAATAGACAGATTTTAATAATAGTTTACTCTTTTATTGAGGCTACTGTAAGTACCTTAAACCTTAATACTAAACTTTGCTTTTTCATTGAAATGTTTTTCCATTATTAATATGAATCTAATTTCAGTTTTAAGTGTTTCATGTTTTTAAATTGATTTTAATTTAATCATTACATTTTTAATGTAATCGTCATTAGTAACTTCACGGTGTAAATTCAAACCTCATGTGCACATGTTGTGTCTGAATAAACAGAATGACACAATGTATGTTACAGGAAACAGCAAGAAGAGTCACACCAGTCTAGCTACATTTTTTTTCCCCAGAACTTTTCTGGTCTTCCAGGGAAACTATAACTTGCATGCAATGTTTCATGCTGAAATTCCCTGATGTCATTAAGATCTGGGTTTCTTGAGTTGTTTTTATTAAGCCCCTAAAAGGTGCACATAAAACCGGAAGACACTGACACACTGATAAAGAAATGCACCCCAGAGACAGGCCTTGACCAAAAAAAGATGTTTTCCCAACAAAGATAAAGAAAGTCAAATTACAAACACAAGGAGCAAAGCAACCACAAGTGCTCTAACTTATGTCTCAAGGCACAGTTTACAAAGGGCAGTGGACTCTCATCAATTATACGGCGCATCTGCACTTCAGATGACTCCAGCTGTTTCCTGTGCAGTTAGAGAGTTGAACGCATCAAAGGTTATTTACTTTTTCAGGGTTATTTAAACCAATGAACTAATCCAAACCTACTACATATGAGAGTTTAATTCCACACCAAATTTAAAAAATTATAATTTATAATATTTTCATTTAAATCACCTCTCTATATATTCGAACTGCCATTAATCTACTTAACCATATGATGCATGAATGATTAATGAAATTATTAAGCAAATTAATTATGAAGGGGTAACAATCTTGCCTCATTTTGCTTCAAAACAAATATAATCATTCCCGGTTTTGTAATTTTTTGAACAAGCTTTTTGTATTTAGTTACTTGTTTAACATTGTTCTATTGTTATATGATTAAGGAGCTATATGAATAAAACAATCCTGTACAGCAGTATAAGAAGAAGAATAAGTTGAGTGTATGTAAAAAAAAAGAAAAGCTAAAATAAAAAGATAATGAGAATGCTACATTAGTGAATAAGAGCTCTGTATGTGGTGTGGAGATCCAGCGGCTGCATGTGAAAGCTGCCAGCTGTAGAAATGACTTATGGAGTCTCATTAAGAAAGTGCTGTCTGCTAACACAGAGCACTGTTCTCATTAAGCAAACAGAGACACTCAGAAACCCTCGGTATTGATCACACCAGGATGAGAAATGTAGAGAGGAAGAAAACCCTCATCAAAAAGAGCCTTTTGTTTAGCATGGGCCAGCACTACAGACTGGAAAGCATATACTCACTAGGTAAAATACTGTGGTAATACCATGTTTTGAATATAAAACAGACACTGATATTCTTTTTTTAATACCATATATAGTAAAATATCATCGTGTATGAGTATGGAAACCACGGTGTTACTGTTTTTGTAAGAGACTCCCACAACAGTTATTTATATATCCCAATACTTAGTGACAGTACTGCTGACTCCTGTAATTACTTATTGTACATTAACTCTGGGAAACAAATTAGAGGAAAACACATCTGGCAGGTAAAAAAACAGGTTATATTCCTGTCCAGTCTGTATCTCAACAGCATGTTGTCAAATGCATCTCAAACACAATGATGTCCAGTCTTTTTACAAACAGAGTTTATTTCACACAGCAAGAACAATCATTCATTAGTGTTTATTATAAAACAGAAAGGAAAAGAACATCCAGGTGCTCCAAGCTATTAGCGTCACACTGTTTGTGATATTTATACTATAACTGAACACATTATCTTTGAACTACAATGAAAATTGTCATAAACATAAAAAAAAACCTGGAGATGACCAACCAACTAGAAAAGCCTGTCACGTAACGTACAAATCAGACATGCGTCTGTAAAGGAAAAACCACCTGTGGAGCAAAGGGCATCACAAAACAACTCAAAAAGACACATTTATGTGCACTTGTGCATTTGCACACACACAGCATTAATAATTAATAAATGAACTCTGTTACATCAAATTTGTTTAAAAAATACAAAATACTGACATGAACCAAACTAAATTTTTCTATAAAAACACTAAAATCAATTTCACTGTGACATTACAAATTTTTTTTGCGCTGATGAAACATTGCCAGCTGCTTATGTGTCTTATAATGCCATCCCTTGTTGCAACCTGGATGCGATTTAATGAAAAAAAAAAAAAAAAAAGCAGCTGCCTGTGTGTACTGTTTAATGAGCTCTGGCTAAAGCTACATTTGCATCATAAGCTTCCACAGAAAAACATCACACACACATGCAAACACACAGACATCAGTATCTCTTCTAGCCCGAAGGCACTCTAGCAGCCTTTTTTCTCTCTTCTCTCACCTCTTCTCGCTCTCTGTGCTCATCTAATTGAGGCAAATCTACCCTGGACAAAAGCTTTCTCAGAGGGGAGCATTTGGCCGTATCTGTCACAAGCCAAACGTGAACGTTTCACATCAGAAGCTTGAAAGTTACTGATGTGGCTGGTAGATGTTTTATGTCTTACAAATTTGTCTTGTTCTGTTATTTTTTATGTGTGGTCAGACCCTAATTTTGAGTTTAATGTTGTAAACAACAGATTCTCTCGTGCTTTCTGTAGCATTTGGACTAAAGAATAAAGTTTGTGGGAGTGAGGAACAGGTCCTGACCTTTCTCCCCCTCTCCATTCTTTCAAAATCCCACCTCCAGGAACCAACTTTACATAACCAGTTTTTGTCTCATGGCACTCCATTTAGGTTTTGTGGCAAACGGGTGCTTAATGCTTTTACAATGTTGATACACTGAACCTTTATTTGTAGTGTTAGAATAACAAAAGAACAATACCACAAGGAACAGCAGAGTGCATCACCTTTCACAGTAATGCAACGTGTTTTTCTCTTCTACACTCCAGGGTTCCAGCACCAGATGGTCTTCCAGCTCACCCTCTTCATCCTCCTCTTCCTCCTCAAACACACTTATTTCCTCAGTAGAAGTCTCTAGGAAGTAGTTGCTGCCTTGACCCTCACTGTATTCGTAGATGGTAGGTAGGCTGCTTCTCATTCCAAAGCGTCTGCGTAGGGCGACCAGCAACGGCTGAGGCACAGTAAAGATATCCACATTGTTGCCCAGGTCCACCCAGGCCAAACTGGGAAACTTTTTGGGGTCCTTAACCACCTCTATCAGGTCTTTAAGGATAGCTACAGTCAGTCGGTTACCGTTGATTGCAAGCGTGGTGAGTTTGGGTAGCACTCCTAAGAATGGTAAAAGAAGTCGCAAGCACTCATCTTGGAGCTCTGTGAAGCTGATGTCCACTGCCGTCACAGATGAACCATTGTTCTGAAGGTAGTATGCCACACGATGTAGATCACGGCTAGAGAGAGGGATACCAGACAGATCCACGGTATCGTTTGTTAATTTCTTTTTCAGTGTAGTTTTTAGACTGCGAAAGAAAAAAAAACAGCGTTAGCATTTTAACATGTTTATAATATTTAATATTTATATATACATTGGTTACACTTTATTTAGACATTCTACTAACTATAAGTAACTTTGTAACTACATGTCAACTACATGTCAACTAATTCTCATTCATTTGCAACTACATGTCTATTAACTCTCAGAGTAGACTGTTAGGGTAGGTTTAGGGTTAGTGTAAGGGGTAGGTTTAGGGTTAGTATAAGTTGACAAAGAAAATGTTATAAGATATTAAGCAGACAGTCTTCTAATACTCTACTAACTGCTAGTTGACATGAAGCTGCAAAGTTACTTACTGTTAGTAGAATGTCTTAATCGGACTATCGGAATAAAGTGTTACCTATATATATAATATATAAAATTAGACTTAGACATACAAGCAAAAACACACCTTCACCTTTCTAACAATTATTACAGTACATTAAATATATGAGCGTATGTTACAGTTGACTTGATTCCCATAAAACATATTAGCCATTCAAACATCAGTCATCATTCAATCATTCATCATTCAATCTCAAACCAGATTTCTTTTTTCTCAGATAAAGGTCAGAAAGTGACAGGCAATTTAAATCTAACTCTGGCAACTGTTTCTAACAATGACGACCAATGCCGTTGGTTTCCCACTCTTTCAACGCACATCACCAATCAGCCCGTCCGCCGCATATCCATACCTGCAAAGCCAGAGCAACAGAAATGGCCACTCAGTTGAAAGCTTATTTCAAAGCATCGAGCCATGCTCAATGTTGTGGGTTTTAGATTAGATTCTCTCGTAGACTCATTAAAAAAGGAGAGAAACATGGAAATTGGATGTAAGGATGGATTGATAGGGGTTCAATGAGTCATTGTTCTTGCCCAGAGCGGTCACGTTGACAAGCAAGTCAGAGCTGTCAGAAAAAATGAGTGCACACAACAAAAACGGAAAATTGTGGCAACTCGGACTCACGGAGATGTTTGCAATTGTGTGTGGTGTGCTCTGAGGTACTGCTACTGCAGCTCCCCATTAACTGGTCTGCAGATAAAGAAGTGAATGACACAGTGGCCGGGGGAAAGGTTGGCTTTTTTCTGAAAATAACTGTAAATCAGCTTCTGTTACATATTTATGGAAGACAGAACAGTTCTTTGCATTACATTGACATAAAATATACTGAATATATGGGTAGTAATAAAGACTCCCATGCATGAGCAACGGCTCCTTGTGCACTAACTACGCTTTAAATTAGAGAGCTGACAACTGAACAGCAATGCAGCTCCCTCCTTCAATCACCCCGCAGCACCCTACCTCTCTGCAGCGGGGAAAGTCCATCTGCTTCTCCTCTGCTTTGCATGATAGCATTACATTCAGAGGGGATTTTGCTGTGACTGCAGGATTTGGACTTCCTACGCCGTGTGCTCTATTGTTGTGAGTTTGGGCTTGTCTGATTGGATTAAGGTCTTTCCTACAGGGGCTGGCTGGCACACCGCTAGCACTTTTCTGCGTAGGAGCCATAGGTCCAGTTAAACAAATTGCACAGATCAGCCCTTTTCAAAAACAACAGTGTGTGTTGGTGTCATAGTCGTGAGGAAGGGTGCTGAGAGCTCCTGGAGTTGGTGGGATGGGGGTGGAATGGATGGGGTAGGTAGCAGACTGCAATCCAGAATTGGTTGCCCATCTGCAAGGTAACACGGCAGTGCTAATCCTGGATTAGACTTGAGATCATGCACCCTTTATCTCAGGGACATTGTTAACAAGATCTCCTGACAATGTTGATCATCAGGAACAAACCATTCAAGACTGAATTATATGTGATGTGGCAGTTTTGATGTGCACATTTTTGCCTTGCATTTAAATACACTGTAGTATTATCAGTATTATCTCCTATTTTCCATGAAATATCTAAAAATTTTACATTAAGGGGAAAGGATGAAATTTGAAAGGTGATTTCTAGGGTCATATGTATGTTCAGTAGACAAAACCAATCAATGCATTGATTAAATTAACTGTGGAACAATCTAGAATCCATGGAGGAGCTTGACCTGCTTAATGAGAGATCTGCAGGCTCTAATTGCATTGTTCATCTACTCTGCCCTTTGGGATATTGACATGTTTTCTCCAAGAGCTTACATGACCTATCAGATGTAACCTCAAAAACAGATACTACAAGGAAAGCATTAAAATATAGGAGGCTGTTACATAAGACACATTCTGATGAATTTGAACAATTAATTACATGACAAGATGAAAATTAATCAAATGAATCACATGCATCAATAATTGCTGAGGAAAGCCTCCCCAAAAAGACAATTAAAAAAATTTAATTATAATGGCAGGCAATATCATTACAAAAAGTTAATTGCACTAAATTGACAGCCCTAATACTTATATTTCACTGTTATACCTTAATTTCCACAAAACACATGGTTTAATTTGCTAAAGCTATACATTGCGTTTTCTGCAAGGTAAAATTGGATGACTAAGTAAACCTGAGATGCACAGCTTCAGTAGTGCTTCTCAACAGACACTGACTTGTGGGTAAAGTCTTTTCAAAAACCTGTCAGTGCAGATCTACATACCATGCCACCATGACTCAAAATAACGTTGTCAAAACTCTCTTCAGGTGATATCTCTACCAAGCCCTGATGACGTGGCATTTCTGAAGGCCCATTTGCATTAATATTGCCCCATACTGACACTTTGACATAGGCTCTATATAAACTTATGTCTCTGAGACTTTATTTAGATTTAAAGGCGCGATGTAATGCGATGCGATGTGTCGAATGGACAGTCTAAGTCACAGTTTTAGATCTCTCCCTCTTCTCCATAGGCTCTGAATCTCCTCTGGGATGATGTTTATGGTCATTCTGTGAGCCTTCTGCAAGTAGTAATCAGGTTTTGTCTCTCTTCAGTGCCACATACATACACATTTTCCCAGCCATCTTAAATGTAAACTGCACAGAACAATGACTTTCCAGTTGGCTAATCCCATTTCAGTACTGGTGGGATATAGTTGAGGCTATATATCACTGCCGATAGTAAACAGAAAACTCAGTATAAAAGCACTATTCTGCCAGGGCTTTCTGTATTATTTGCAGTTCTGCTGTGGTAATTCTCAAAATATTAAAGCCATATATACAAATACATGTACTCACACACATACGAATAAAAACTAAACTTAAAACAAGTTGTAAATGAGGTGAACTGTTATTGAATCACACAAAAATAACTCTTTATTTAAATTATACACAGCATGCAAATTTCCCTGCAGGAAAACACTCTACATACCTTTGAACTGATTAATGAATTTATACAAGGACCTATGCTATGAAATTAATTGACCCTTGATGATTCTTATTTGGTGCAAAGACTTGTTCAATCAAAAGAGTGCTTAAACAGTACTGTGGGCTTTAGTTTATGTTCCAGTCACATCAGCATAGCTGAGGATATCCAGGGATGTTTACTAAAAGTTATCATGTAAGATACTGGCCTGCCATATAATGCTCATCTACCATAAACAGCCCCCATTGCCCTCAATCTCTAAATCATCCCACCTCTCGCTTGTTGTGTGGCACCGTGAGTTGATGCCATCCTGCTTTAATTAGCCGTCAGAAGGCCACTGTGGGCTTAACGGTGAGAGTCAGACTGAAGTAGTGCCAGTTCCTGGAGCAGTTAATCCTGCTTAACACACATAGCAACACTCAATCAACACAAACACTATCACATGTGAGATCCCTCCAACAAGAGGAATCTCAGGACATTGGTGCCTCTCCATGGGGTTTCACCCACGTGGATCTGAGCAGCAGCTTCACCAACTGTGCCAGTAGAAAACTCATGCTACATCATAACGTGAAACAAATGTTTTAAAGGATTAGAGGCACATAGGGAGGAATAGGATCAAAATAAAAAACAAATTAAGAAATTATATTTTGCATAAAGAAAGTTAAGCCATGATTCTATTATATTGTGGCATTCATTTTAATATATTTTCCTTTAAATTCACATTACTGTAATATTGTAAAATAAATACATAATGAAATCAGAAAAACACAATGATAAATGATGCTTTTTTTGTTTCTGTACTATGTTAATGAGTGATATTTTTTATATATATATATATATATATATATATATATATATATATATATATCTATATATATATATATATATATATATATATATTGCACAAATCGCATTAAGATTTTTTTGTGATGTTATTTTTAAGACGATTAAACATTTCATATAAATTCTCATTACTGTAATACTTTTAAAAATACGAAATAAATAAATAAAATACATAATTAACATATTATTAATAATAAATTATAATAATAATTACTACTAATAAAATAATATAATAATTAATAATATAATAATAATGAATAAATAATTATTATTCACATTTAACTCCAAAATCAAAAGAAAAAAGAACAAATCATATTTTCATAAAGAAAATAAACAGATAAATATAATGTAAATGAACAATTATGAATAAATAAAAACATTATATTGTGGTATTTTTTTTATTGAATTAAAAAATATAGTTTAGTGATTAAAGACATTTTCTCATTTCTGTGATACCATAAAAATACTGAAATTTATTGGAAAATTTGCTTAACCAGCTACGCCAATGGACAAAACATGGTACTTGCTAATGTGAGAAAAAAGGATTAAAAACCATATAAGAAGTAATAGATAAAACAGAAAAGATATACATTCATATAAAAGTTCATAAACAAGGTTTATGCATGTCATATTACTCATCAAACTGATTGTTCCTAGAATCTTCATGGAAGACCCATTTCCAGTATAATCGTGGGGTGCTTTCAATGGCGCAGTAATTTTGATGAAAGGTTTGTCTAATTATGCACAATCTGAATTGGATTATAAAACATACCCTTGCCCGTTTTAGAAGTGTAGTAGTGTAGTGTTATATTTGTAGCCATTGAAAGAGCTCCCCTTTGATAAGAGCGCATGGCAGGGCAAGAGTAATGATAGCAATAATTATAATGATGATAATAGAACATGATGTGTGTGATAGCATGGTGCTCCTAAAATGGCTGATGAGGAGCACTGCTCTCTTCATATCTGCAGAAACCCTTAAAAAAAGACACTTCAAAGCTTTGCTAAAGCACATCAGTGCAGCTTTTAGCAGAGATCAAGCTCAAAACCTGCTCGCCGCTAATGCTACATGCTTGTTTGCATTTGTTACCAAGAGTCTAATGCCTGCACCTCCTTTCTATCTGGCTGTATAAGGCTGTGACAGTTGAGTTATTGGAAAGGCCTGTCTACAATGAAGTGATGGATTATATAACAGTAGCATGGCGGGCGCCCAGCCAGCAGAGTCACTGCAAAACAGCTACAGAAACAGCATTAAAATGTATTACTTCAGAAGGGATGCACCCCAGCGGCTGATAGCCGGTTTGAACTCTATGTACGGCGGACTGTCTGCTCGGCCTTTTTAATGCGTCAGCCCTCTGGGAATTTATGTGTCGGCAAATTCGCCTGGTTTCTGCCAAGGTTACAAACAGTCATGTTATGTTTATGCTAATCAAAGCGTTTGGAGGGCAAATGCATCTTTCAACATGAGGCAGAGATTTTATGGCTCTTGTTTGTATTCATGCTAATACTGTAACATATCTTTTTGAATGTCTTTCAATATTTCTGTTAAGCAGACTTCAACGTCTTACAAAAAGCACATGGTTTCGCTTTAAAATAAAATACATAACATACAATATATAATAAAAATATATTCAAATATAATATTATGTATATATAATATTAATACAATTTTAATACTAATGTTTTTAAGGCATTGCAGTAATGAGAGTTTACAGGAAAATGTGTTTAATTGCCATTAATATATGTTTCTTTTTATTGTAATTAATTAATATTTAATGTAGTTATGGTACAGTTAAAAAGTATGTTTATTTTTTAACCCCTTAGATCTAACTAAAGATCAGCGATGGCCCCTGATTATTGTTGTTACACTTTAACAGATATGTATGATATATTAAAATAATATATAATATATATACAAATAAATCTATATAATATATATTATAGTAATGAAAATGAGATATTTTTAACAGGAATTGGGAAAGGAGATGGTTTAATTAATTATTATGTATTATTTATTATTTATATATAATACTATGTATATAATACATATATTAAATAATAATAAAATAAAATAAAAATAAAAGCATATTACATGCATACATCTTAAAATGTAAAAAACTTTTAATTTATCATTTATTAGCATTATAGTAATGAAAATTGGATTTTTAAATTGGGGAAAGAGATGTGATTTAATTGATATCTATTTTTTTATTATGTATTTTATATATATATATATATATATATAAAAAATATAATATATATATACATATATATATATGTACACACACACACACACATATATATGTACACACACACACACACATACACACACACACACACACACACACACACACACACACACACACACACACACAATATATATATATATTATTTTTTTATGTATATTAGGTATAATAGATAAATATTTATTTTTATTTTTAAGGATACAAATACAAATAAAGATTAAGATTATACAGTCTACAACAGTCAAACAACACAGGCCTGACGAGGATGACATCAGGCGGAAAACAGTCTTTATATAGTTATTTACAACAAGCTAAATGTTCTGTACCAAAAGTTCCCCATGTAGGGTTCAACAGGCGATTTATCACGGATAAGACTTAATGATGCCTGCTTAACACTGTTGTCAAGGTAAGGTTTGCAGAATGGCATATCTAATAGGATTAAATTGAGCGAAGTGAAGTAGCTCTACACCTCAACCAGGGCAAAGGGGACGAGAACAAAGTAGAGTGATAACATCAGTTTGTTAAATAAAAGCATGGCGACTGGAGAGTGAAGGGAGAAACAGGAGACATGAGTCAGACCTGTTGATGACCTTTACCTCAGCTCTCCAGGGCTGAACAGACATGATATGTAGGTCAAACACATTTAAACACAGTCAACAAGGAGGTCAGCAAGCAGAAATGGGGGGGGGGGGGATTCAAAGGGAGAGTAAACAGCAGAGACATGAGGGTTAGAGTGTACACTACAAAAAATCATTTTAATCCATCTTAAAAAAAAAAAAAAAAAAAAAAAATACAATTAAATTCAAAATCCCATTGTAGTGCCGTTTGATGCCATCACTGTATTATGGTACTACCCAAAAACAGATATAATTTACACATTATTATTTTACTGTAATTTTTATTGGAAAACAAGACAAAAATACTTTAAGTTTAGATTAAGTTTGTAGCATAAGGTTTGGTTGATACAAAAAAGAATCTTATGCTACAAACTTAATCTAAACTAAAGTATTTTTGTCTTGTTTTCCAATTAAAAATTACAGTAAAATCAACACAAGTTAAGGGCAAGCCCACCATACATACCAGTTATGTACAAATAAACTTACATTTTACATTTAAATAAATGTAGAATTTATGTTTAATTTATTTTATAATTTATATAACTTATATAAGTTTTATAACTTCATCAATTTTATAACTTTTATATGAACTTATATATTATATTTTATAACTTCTAAATTTATTTAATATAACTTCTTACTTTTTAATAACTTCTATTTCTATTTATTTAATAATCTCTATTTATTTTTTATGTATTACAATAATGAAACCTAGATGTTTGAAATGGGAATCGGGGGAAGCAAATATGTTTAATTATTATTCTGCAATGCAACATTCGCACAGTGCACAAATAAATACCATGATATATGAATCTGATAATCATAATTATCAAGGTGTATATTAAAATTATATTGTAGTACCATTTGATACCACCGGTGAATAATGGTACTGCCTCAGCGCTTTCTGGGAAGGATATAATTAAAAATTTAAAGTTTCTAGAAATAATTGTCTTCAATTCTTGAAGGAACTAAATCACATCAAATTTAGGAAAATGCCACATAAATCTAAACAAGATAAATTCAAGTGAAAAGCAAAACTGTTATTTCTCCTCAAAGTGTATTTCTTCTATAATCTAAAAGCCCCACAGTGAGTAAATGCCCGCAGGAACATATGGGACACAAAACATGGATGTGGGATGCAGAACAAATCAGATGCAAATCATTCTGCTCGGGCTGACATCATCTTCAAATGTGGGCTAAAACGTCAACCCGCTCTCGGGTGGACATGTGTGCGTATGTGCCTGTGAGCGCACGGTTACAGTCTGCCTGCAGTGGGCACATGCATCACGTAAACTGAAACCCAAACTGCCCCACATGTGTTCGACTCAATCTGTCATCTAACGCACCAGCCAAAACAGGCCCGTTTTATAGGCCACCGTGACCGTCCGCTGGTCCTCATTTGGGTCAGACTCACTCTGCTGTGAATTCTCAACCCATCATGCTCTTAACTGTGGCTCTCTGCTGACCGGGCAGCGATGGGTCGTGTACGTTTTACCCCAGTGGCAGGCAGCCAACACACTCCACATAATGCTTATCAGAATGAGGAGGATGTTAGCTGACAAATATTAACTCCTCGCTGCTTTTAATGCGAGCGCAAAGCTCCCCCAATAAACTTTACATCAACACGTCACAGGCGATCCCGAAGCAGAGCCAAGATCTCCATACGAGAGGGGAAAATTACGCAGAGGGCTGCTGCTGGCTCATCTTCACCCCTGCTGACTGCTTTATTAAACAGATTCATCATTCCATTTCGTTTGGGAGGCCGTTATGGCTGAGAGGCGAACGGCTGCCTTGCAGGAGTGCTGGGTTGATGAAATAACAACCACCGCTGTGCTGTTTTATGCTCTCACACGAGGGGCTTTTCCAGGAGCTATCAAGAATATGTGGGTGATTAGCCTGGAATCGAGAACAGACTTTAAAAAACACCACAAAAGAACACTAGCATCTCAAGCGTAGAGGCTTGAGAGACGTGATCTGCAATGAATAATACAAGTATGAAAAATCTAAACATTTTTATCTCATTTATTGATATATGTATATATATATGTATATATATATACACACACACACACACACACACACACACACACACACACAATATTTTCGTTAACATTTTGTAAAATTAAACATTTTTATATTTAATTATTTGTCATTACTGCTTAAATAATTACATATAAAAATTATAATTATTAACTCTGTAAAAAATATTGTATATAATGTTTTTATATAAATAATATATTATGTCTTAAATATTATAAATAATATATTATAATATATATACAACTATATATAAAATAATTATATATAAAACAAACACACACACACTATATATATAATTATATTTACATACACACACATTACCAAATCTTTAACATAATTATTATATTTAATTAATAATATACTGTGTGCGAATTAACTGTAATAATTAATATATAATATAATTATAATAATTGTATTATATATATACACACACAAAAATATAAAATATAAAACTATGTAAAACTATAAAACATACAAATTGCATTGTAATATTATTATATAAATATATATTATATATAAAACAATAAATATGTGTATTTATATAAAATTATTATAATATCATAAAAATAATCTACATCTAGTGACTGTATTTATAAATAATATAAAACTAAATTATGCTCAGTGATACTCAGTGATGAACTACAATGCATTCACTAAAGGGTAAGTTTATTTATCAAAACTGTGAAGGGACTATGCTAAAAAAACACCCATCAGAAACTCTTGCATCTTGCTCATTGATGCCACACGTGCTGCTATCCAAAAGCTCATTGGAGGATAAGTTAAATTTTACACAAAGCTATTGAAAATTTTAATTAAGGCTCGGAATAAAGCACACAGACCACTTTCATAAATCATTTAGTTGTCACAGTCGTTTTTGGAAAAAACAAACTCAAAAAGTAACTACAAACTGGTTAGGATCACCATGAGGGTGAGTAAATAGTGACCGAATGTTCCTTTTTGGATGAACTTTCCCTTCGACTCCCTTTCCCTTCGGTTCTAGCAGCACAGATGCTAACAAACACAGTTTTTCTCAGCTCTCTCTCTCTCTACTTGAGTTTCTCTGATACTCTTTGTCTTTCAGGTTGTCCCCTCCGGCCACCTAACCTCTCTCTTTAAAGCTTTTCTGGGAGAGGTGCTAGGCTGGAAAAAAATCAATGTGCTTTAAAGGAGCCTGAAAGCTCTCCTAAAGAATATTAGACAGAAGAAAGAGAGATGGGATGTCTTTAGAAGCTGAGAGCATCAGCAACACAGCATCTTTCCTCTCCTCGTGTTCCCTTTAAATAGAACTACGGTCGGCCTGACAATATCTTCATACTCGAACAGGCGCCTTGTTCCGCTTAAGCATTCAATCTTTTTCCTCACGACCATCTCCGAGGGTGTGACAAGACTAACGGAGGAGGCATTTCTGCAGATTAGGCTTTTATTACAGCGACTGAAAGAGCAGAGGTTCACGAATTACGTGAGCAATGGCAATGATGGCTTGTTATTGTTCAGGCTTGTTTGGAGATGAGTTGGTGATAAAACAAGGAGCAGAGGAACTAAACTGCAGCTGTCGAAATCTCCCAAACTGGGTTAATTGCTCTGGGATGATGAGAGAACATGGATATCATTAAAAAGACTTTCCCTTTCGTAATTATTTCCTCACCATACCTGCCCAACGCCCAGAGGGAATGATGTTTCCTTTGTTTCATATGCTGTTTGCTGGGAAATCACGATATCTGATAAAAGAACTCATCTGAGAGAAACATTCAAACGCCAATCATGTGGTGTGATATCAAGAGTCGTGGCAGTAAGTATCCCTTGATTGGGAAGTGGCAGGCACCTGTGATAACATCTTCTGCACTTCTACATAATGGAAAGTGTCAGGTTCGGTAGACAAAATCTGCAGTATGTTCTTGTAGCTCGACTTGTATATCACATTGTGGGTCTGACAACCAATACTACTGTTTTTTAAAATAAATGAATACATTTATTTTGCAAGGATACATTAAATTGTTCAAAAAAGAAATTAATACATTTATTTTGCAAGGATGCATTAAATTGTTCAAAAGTGACAGTATGATCATGGTTTCCACAATAATATTAAGGAGCACAACTATTTTCAGAAATGTTTCTTGAGCAGCTAATTGATGACTTTCTATACAGTAAAGAAAATACAGCTCTAGAAAAAATTATATTCAAATAGAATAAATTGTAATAATATTTCACAATATTATCTGTTTTTATTGTCAGATCCTCATTCAAAACTTTAGTATTAAGAAATGGGTCTGATTCAATTCTGCTATACATAAAAGAATTCTAGAAAAAAATGATCATGGTTTAAGATATTTTGAAAATTGTTTTTTTGTTTTTTTTGTCCATTCAATGAAAGCTAATAGAGTTTAAAACAACATGGGACCCCACTGACTTCCATTGTATGTATTAAAAACAACAAAAAACACTGAGACATTGTTCAAAATATCTTCTTTTGTGTTTAGCAGCAGTGTTATTTTAGTAATTAGTAAATAAGTAGTTATTTTTATAAGTAGTTATTTTGATTAATATTGTGAATCTGTTTTTATTTTTTATATTTTCTGTTTTCATTTTAATTTTAGTTAGTGTTAGAATGTTTTTTTGTATTTTGTCATTCTTGTTTTTTAGTACATCAATTTATACGAAATGAAAATGTTGCCTTCTATATATATATATATATATATATATATATATATATTGTTGCATATAATATATATATGAGTCTAGAAGTTAAACATTTTAAAAATTTAATTTTTGTTTATGTTTATTATTCTTATGTCGGTGTTGGGTATTATTGTTTTTTTTTTGTTGTATTTATTTCAATTTGTCAGCACAGAATTTTCTAAGCTCTGATGTCAGTTGTTGACCTCGCTGTGGAGATGTATCCTAATAAGGGACAGATGGACAGATGCAAGACTCTTACCAGGCTTGAGACTTCCTCCTGGGCACGTTCTGTCTGCTCCACTTGGAGTGAGGGGTCAGGTGATAGATCAGCTGCCTGCAGATCTTCTCAGAGGACTTGAGAGCATCAGACTCCTGAAAAAGCCAGAATGAGGAGAAGCGGGTGATGAAGAGCTGTTCTGGGAGACGGGCTGCCAAATAAAGCACAAATCTGAGGGGTTATGGTCACTGACAGAGAACCTAAAAAACTTGAATGTTTAAGGGTTGCAGAGAGGTAAACTGTTCAGGTTAATCTGTCAGTGATTATGATTAGTGTCATTAAATAAGAAATAAAGCCAAAGAGCCTAAAACCCCCTTTAACATGATAAATTCACTGTAATGTGGAAACAACATGGCAGAGGTTTATAGCTTGCATAAAATGGTATGAAAGAAGATACTGATATTTAACTAAGTTTCATTATCAAGTTTGGGGATGGTAAGATTTTTTAATGTTAGTCTCTTATGCTCACCTTGGCAGCATTTATATGGCTAAAAATACAGTAAGAACAGTAATATAATGAAACATTATTACAATTTAAAATAACCTTTTTCAATTTGGATGTAATTTCAAATGTAATGTATTCCTGTGATGCAAAGCAGAATTTTCAGCATCACTTCTCAAGCATTTAGTGTCACATGATCCTTCAGAAACTATTCTAATATGCTGATTTGGAGTTATTATTATCAACATAATTTAACATAGTTGTACTGCTAATATATATATATATATACATATATTATATATATATATATAATATATATATATATATATATATATATAGTGGTATTATTCTTTGATTTTTTTTTAACATATCATCAATTTGAAATAGAAATCTTTTGTTACATTTTAAATGTCTTTACTGTCAGTTTTGATCAATTTAATGAATCCTAGCTTAAAAAAAGTAGGGAAATCCTATTAACTATATGTATATTAATACATATGTTTCATTTTCATTTGTAAAATATTGTTGAATTTACAACTATATATGAATTTACAAGAGAGTGAATTTACTCTCTTGAATTTACAATGATTTAAATAAATAAAGTCATATGAGAATCCAATTAGAGTGGGAATTACAAAATAAATAAATAAAATAAAAATCTAAAATGAAATGTATGGAGACATTAAATTAATATTTGATGGGGAAATGTACTTAATTGTCATGAAAAGAATGTCATATTGTTAAAATAATCTTTATGCTCCTAAAAATGGTCCTTAAAAACTTCAGATTCAAAAGCAGCAATTAGTGTTTCAAAGAGCGGTACTCTTTCTTAACATATAGCTTGAGAGTTTAATTAAAATGTCTTAGTTATTCATGCCATTTTGAACTACTGGGTGAGAGGTTGGTTTAAAACGATCTCAAGGCCTTCGGTCATCAATGCTTAAAGCCATTTCTGCATCAAAACAGGCTTTGCTCACCTCTCCCTCTTTAAACGGATTGGCCAGAGCAGAGCTGAGTAAATCGAATCAGTGCTAAAGCACAACAACGAGTGAAGCAGGAAAACACGAAAAACTGGGCCAAGCCATTGACAGGAGTCAACTTGTTCGTACTATCAGTCTAAGAAATTACAGGAAATAAACATGTTCCTCTTAGTGGCCTCCTGGCGGCTATTAAGTCAAAACAAAGCTGTTTGTTGAATCTTTAATATATATAAAGTTGGTTTCTGGTAGCAGTGAGTGACAGCAATTATCGGACTAGTTTTATTGAACTCCCTTAATAAAGACGCCGTCCATTCGATGACGTGTGCTCCAAAGGGAGTTTTACTGTCGGAAGGATTTACATGGACTTTCATTCAGGGACTGAACATTAAGACATTAGCCATAGCTCAATACGCAACTGCCACAGTTTAATGAAAAACCGTCAATTGTAAGACAGTTCAATGAAAAACAAAATCTATGTGCTACACACAAACAAAACCTCATTAAAATGCCTTTTCATATTTCCCATGATTCCCATCATGAATAACTGCTGCTTGAGGATCCCCATCAGCTCACTCCTGGGACTCAAAACTTCATTAGTTGCTGGTGTAGTGACAGTATTATAAGCAGTGCTGGGGAAGTTAAGCTAAGCTACAATGTTCCCCTGTAGATGACATTAAACCAGAGACAGACCTCTCATAAAAACAGACCACACGCAGCTGTAGAGCTCCGCTTTCCAGTTAACAGAGCCACCTGTGTACAGCGTTTCAGTGATACAAGCAAAAAAAGACAATGATTTTTTGATCAGAATTTAATGTTGTTTTGAAAT
This sequence comes from Cyprinus carpio, assembly GCF_018340385.1. Classification (NCBI taxonomy): domain Eukaryota; kingdom Metazoa; phylum Chordata; class Actinopteri; order Cypriniformes; family Cyprinidae; genus Cyprinus; species Cyprinus carpio. The sequence goes on along the minus strand of NC_056581.1, from coordinate 15,770,051 downwards.
ATATTATTGCAATGACAACATCTTTCTTATTTGAAGTTGAGGGGGCAAATTACTTTAAAATAAAATAAATAATTAAATTCATTTAAAATAATGTATTATTATTTATAAAATAAATATATAATTTAATGAATTAAAAAGAAATAATTATTATTTATCATTTTAAAAAAATCTGCAGTTTTTAAATGATTGAATCTTGATTAAGATGACAACATTTAACTTAAACATATAAATTAACACTAATAAAATAAAAGAAAGAATATAATGAGTGGGAAACAGTAACTATTTTGCTGTATTTTGACTATTTTGAGTCTGAAGCACTGAATCATTAATTTTTGATCTGTTTTATTAACACAAACTGTCCAAACAAACTGATTCATTGAAAAAAAAAAAAAAAAATTAAGTAAAAACAGACATTCCGATGCTACATATTAATTTATTGAGTTTTCAATCAGTGAATAGTTTCTTTTTGATCCAGTTATTTACACAAACTTTCTAAATGAACTGATTCATTAAAATGAATCAAACTTTCTGACGGTACATATGAGTTTAGGGTCACAATTAAGTTTAGGGATCAATTCTCACTATTAACTATTAACTATGACTTTTGCCTCAATAAACTCCTAATTTGCTGCTTATTAGTAGTTAATAAGGTATGTAATTGTATGGGTAGGATTAAAGGATCTAAAATATGGTAATGCAGAATAAGGCGTTATTATGTGCCACCATCATGCTAGTAATATGCATGCTAATAAACAATTGTTTAATAGTGAGAATTGGTCACTAAACTAAAGTGTTACAGAGTTTAGTGAGTTCTCAATCACTGAATCATTTCTTTTTGATCCAGTTCATGTGACTCAAACTGTCTGAATAAATTGATTCATTAAAATGAATCAGACTTTCTGCAGCTACATATAAGCAGCCACATAGTGAGTTTTCAATCAGTAAATAATTTCTTTTTAATCCGTTTCACGTACCCAAATGGATTAATTAAAATTAATCCAACTCTACATAAAAGTAAGTATCCCTCAATACTGATTATATAAATATAACAAAGCGGTTTGGCTTATGGGCAAGACATCTGAATGGCATGAATCCATTTCTTTTAGAAGCAAGGTGGCTTTTCTGAGCTCAGTGGGATGGGATTTGCTCTACCTGTCAGCAGGTAACTGGATGTTTATTAAGTCAGAGAGGAAGAAAAGAAGCAGAGAAAATTGAGAGCCATTCAATCCCTCGCTCTCGTTTTCTGGGTTTACATGATTAGCTCCTCAAGGCTTCTGCTGTTGAAGGAGGCTAGCAAGCATTTTTACAGCCGCCTGCTAAGAGTCCAGTTGGGAATAAGAGAAAACTTCACTACAAATCCAGTCTGAATACTTTTTTTTGCGATGTTAAAATGTTCTCTCTAATCCCACCATCCGGCTCAGAACTGATCCAAACTTTTTTCCTCAGCAAATGCAAAGCTACAGTGCAAATGCAAATTTTTGGTTATGGTGCTTGTGTACCGAATGTTTTTCTTGGATTGTATTACATTAAATGGATAAAATAAGAAGCAGAGGCAGAACAGTCTATCTATCTATCTATCTATCTATCTATCTATCTATCTATCTATCTATCTATCTATCTATCTATCTATCTATCTAGGCTATGTCATATTGTTCCTTCTGTCCATAATGCCTGTAAACTTTCTAAAGGCATTTTAAGTCTTTTATCAATCCTTTTAAACAAAGATTTGTCAGTCCAATATTTAAAGTTTGTCTTGCTTTTCCAGTTACAGTTAAATGATTTTCAATTGATTTACATCCATTCCAATTTGAATTGCAATTCTGCATCGTTTGCTACCTCATTTCAAATTAAATACAAATTAAGGAATTGAACTGGAATTTAAAATGGGAATTTTGATTCTTAATTCAATTCTGAACAGCGCACAACCCTGCTTTCTATATCAACACATTTACAAGGTTAAATAAGTCAATGAGTTGCATCCTAATTTAGTCTATTACAATTGTTTATGCTCATGATGTGGTCCTGTTCTTACTTTAGCAAGCATCACATTGATTTACTGTCAAAATGGGCCGTTGCAATACGTGACAGGGAATCGAAAGGCAATGTCAGAGTCAGAGCCATTTAGTCGGTGACCTCGCTTTCATGCTTAATCAGGGAGTGGTGTTAGGTTACGTTAGGCTACCCAAAATGTCAGCTACTGGGAATCTTCCTTTATCAGACATGCAAACTGACTGATAAAAAGTTTACTCTGCACTACTTTTTATATGAGAAATATGCAGCCTAGGTACACTGGATAAATGTGACTGTGCTTGAAAAATGACATTATGTTGTTTCTTTCATGTTGAGCAACATTTTCAAAGTGAAATGTCCAGTTAATAGCGCAGAAGGCACATTTGGTTTTATCCAAAATGTGAATCTGTTTTAATTTGTTGGTTGTTATGCATATCACACTAGTTTGGATATAAAAGGTCAGATGAGATGCGCTACAAGATCAGGTTTGAAAAGAACACCACCAACACTAAACCCTACCTTAAACCCAACCAATAGTGTTAAAAAAAGCAAACATGAGATAAAAATGCATTTGATGAATTAACATGTCATTTTAACTTGCTTCCACAAGCTCTTTTTCACACGCACTCATATTTAATGTTATACAACACAAATACCAGGTGAGCTACTGAGCAGGTTTACTGTGTGAGCAAAGCCACACATATGGAGCTGGTTATGTGATACAACGGTCAAAACTTTTCATTTAAAAATCATGCACTATGGTAAAAGTGTTTTGAGGTCATTGCATAGTATTGTGCAAGGAACTGCACAAAAATAAGATGTTTTATATAAAGCAATAATCTGCCCCTGTTATAATAATTTGTGTGAAAAGGAATAAAAGTTGTTGGTGTTTTACTGCAACTAGTGTTAATTTCAAATGCAATCAGTTGTTTGTATAGTTATGCTTTTGGAGTTTTGCGCATTTTTCTAAAGAATCTATGTTGGAAAACATGACATGTTGATACAATTTGTTATTCAAAAAAAGTCTTGACAGAAAAGGACAAGCCATGCCCATTCAAGTGGATCTAATATTGGAAAGTGCTCCTCTTGCTGCCCTTTCTGTCCAATTAAGTCCAAACAGAACTGTGGAATTTCAGCATGGAATGAAAACATCACTGATGGCTCTCTTGAGCAAAATAAAGGTCAGTGCCATCTTTCTGTACTTCTGATGTTTTGCAAACTAATTTAGGACGGGACTGAAGCGTAAGCGCCCAAACTCCAGTCCTGACCATGGGATGACAGCTGTCTGTGGTCTTATCCAGGCGGCGGAGCTGTAGAATTGTACCGCCAAGCCTCTTACCGCCAGCTAAAAATAAACGCTCTACATATCTGGAGACCGAGTAATGAACATGTGCACAGGTTTTGGCTCAAGCTAAAGCAGGGATCCAGAGTTAATGTTGACAGCTGTGAGCTGGTATCGAGTCAAACCTTTCGACTAGCCACCTCATGAGTTTGTGTTTATCTTTGTTTATTAGCGCTGGTGGCTTACCCTCTTTGGACACTGCATGTCTCGGGCCAAACTGAGCAAAAGCTCATGGGAAATTGGATCCACTAGGTTCAGGAAGGCAGCGTTCTTGTAGAGGATTTCGTTGAGAGATGTTCCTTCAAGACCCAGGTCCTGTCGAGAAAGAACAAGAAAGAGCGAGAGAGATTGTTAAGCATGTAGGATTCCAAAAGCGAGTAAAGGTCACTGATAAACCTCGATATTCACAACTTAATCCTTTCATCCTACCCCTCCAATCTCCATTCGAGAGATTAATCGAGGGGCTTTTTTGAATGACACAGAGATAAAGTAATCTTTCCATCCTGTTTACTTCGCTATTGCTTCGGAAGTAAACTCTAAATAGCAGTCGATAAGTTTCTTGATCTATTGCTGTACTATAGCGCTGCTAACCTTAAAGTCCAGATTCTTTTAGTATGGCAGAGAAAGTGTGTGCAGACACAGTGACAGCTTATTAGCTGGGCTTATCGTAGAAAGCTAAAGTGTTTCCCCCCCACTGAACAGCCAAGGCAAGCGAGTCTGATACGACCATCAGGGAAAGAAAAAAAATCAAGTAGGAGAATTGAGAAAAAAATTCCCTGAAGACGACGTTTCTTGTTTAACCCAATTAATAGGGACAAAGTGAACATATAGAAGTGAATACAGAAGGCGAAACACATTTGATGCCTCCAGGCAAACGTCAGCATCACAAAGCAACGACTACACCACCCCGTGAATCGATTCAAAGACAGATCCCACAGAAATTGATGAAGAAACTGGCAGGAGGAGGAAAGCTGCTGAGTCCAGGGAAGTGGAAACCTCCCTTTGGGTTTCACACTGATATTCTGTTTCTCAGGGATTCCCAGACATCTGGAAGCTCCTCCAAGCCCTCTGTTTTCCATCTGCAAAGCATTAGCACAGGTCATTTCTGTTCTGCAGTACTTTTTCAACACTGTAACCAAATGAATATTTAATATAATATTTAAATATATTTGAATATTTAATTTCACTGAAATTAAAAAAAAAAAAAAAACGCTTTTGTGTAAAGCATTTAGTGGAATTTCTTTGGGGGGGGGGTCTTTGTGCTTTGTATCTTTACAATGCTTTTGTGTTTGGAATTTTTTGGATCAGAGTTTGTTTGGGTGGGGGGTCTTTGTTCTTTGTATCTTTATTTGATGATGTTTAGATCAGAGAAACTATTATAGTCTTTTTTTTTTACATTTTGAAATAGCTTGTTATATTTTCAATTTTACTTTAGTTTAAGTTTTAGTACTTTTGTTATGTGCTTATGTCATTTGTATTAGTTTTTCCTTTTGTAATATTTCTTTAAAGCTTTTAATTTAATATTAACATTTTATTTTGCTTCAATTACCGAAAAACACTGTTCATATATTCTGTTTTAGTTAAGAATAACAACACTGATTGTGATAAAAATTAACTAACTCATTTGATTTCCATCTTTATCCAGCATATTAAGACCAATAAATGAGGGGGACATGAAAATATATGACCCAGACCCAGACAATATAGGCAAAGCAGAGTCATATCTGGAAGATTAAAGTCAAAGAGACATCATTTTAAATTCAATGTTATTATACAACCACAAAATCTTACAGCATTGACATCCACTGCATGTGCTCAGTAAAGCATGTAAGCAGAGTTGTTTCTTGCGTTTGCTCAATGAGAGTCAACGGCGGAAAATGAATTGCACTCATTAGGGCACAGGAAGAGCTACAGCAGAGATAAGGGATGATGTTTTTGTCCTCCTCTCTTTGGTTCTTTTTCACTCTCTCTGGGGCAAAAGGAAGCATCCCGCTCCATCATTTTGACCCCTAGTTGATTAACATCCAATCCATTTTTCCCTGAACAGAAAAGCTGCTTTTCAACGCGCAGAAATTAATTTCTTTCAGCAATCTACAGTCTTAAAAGGTAGCAAGGTTTGCCTTGACGTGACCCCTCTCTCCTCCAACAGGGTACTAAGGGCTTCCAGGGCCAGGGTGAGTGAGACAACTCCATGTTTGGAAAGCTTTTCGACTGGCTGGGCATCCATGTGATAAAGTGCCATATCTAGACAGGGCCAAAAGTGATGACTGAAAATGCACTTAACCATGACTAAAGCCGAACCATCTAACAAATATTTAAATGGCTAGAAGAATTTGAACAAACTACCATCTACCAACAGTCACAAATGATACTTTAAATCAAATGGATAAAAAAAACCCTCCCATGGACAAACACTGAAGAAGGGACTCATGCCATGAGAATTCAGGTTAGCCTAAACAACCATAGGGGTGTGCGATATTTATCGTCCACAATAACATCGTAATTGTTGTTTAAAATATATGCGAGTTGACATTATCGATATCATTTGCAAAAAAACAAACAAGAACATGTTTGTTCAAAAGCATTCACTGCAAGATGAAGCTTATCAGAATGCAGTTAAAATGCCCCTATAATTCAAGTTGAAAACCAAAAAATATGTTTTTATGCCCCTATAATTCAAGTTGAAAACCAAAAAAATACCTTGGGTTACCTATGGGTTTTTTATATTAATTAGAAGTGAAATGAAAATGAAAATTTTGTCATTAATTACTTACCCCCATGTCGTTCCAACCATGTACAAGCTCTGTTCGTCTTTGGAACACAATTTAAGATATTTTGGATGAAAACCGGGAGGACCCCCCCACCCACACCCAAAATATTGAGATACCATTTTTTGTCAATATCGCACACCCAGAACTAGAAACCACTTTTTTGTTGATATAGCATTTTTTGTAGTAATAGCTGATCTGTGTGGAATCATGTACCTGATGGAATTTACCGCTGATTAGAGAACTGGCTTCACTGACGAGATGTGCATTAATTATTGGCCGATATTTATCGTGCACCCCTACTGACAATCTTGTTCCAATTTACTGTTTTCAAGCTATCAGATCTCCCATCATTTCATTCTGTTCCAATTATCTTTTGATCCAGATGTCCAGAATCTCCCTCCAGATGTTCAACAAGCTACAAAACATCACATTAAAATTACTCCTGTTGCATAAACGAAGGTTTTCTCAGCACCTTTTATCCAGTGAGGGTGGAACTGGAGGACCCTCATCATCAGGTTGCATAAATTGAGATGTTCCTGTGAACATCCCTCTTGACAAGCTAATCAATAAACACAATTCAATGCCTTCATGAAGTCCATAATATGTGCTGATTCTCTCGTAAACACTTCAGGCTGGAACTGTGGCGCTTCCATTAGCATACACTGGATCAATGAGTCTGCACCAGTGACCTTACTGCACAGATCTGATTCGCCATCAGGATAAAATGATGGACTAACGGAGCACTGAGCTGCCTGTCAATCATCAGCTGTAATATTTGAGCACTACACCTAGACCTCAAGAGCTGAACTGTTCATCAACAACAGCTATCAAAACTCTCAGTTGCGATCGAGACATCACGTGAAGAGCTTTGGAGAGGTTGGTTTTGCTCTGAGCAGTATGTGACATCCAGCTTTTGGGGTCCAGCTCATCCTTTTTGACAATTACAGTAAATGCAAATCAGAACATTTATGAAGCACTCATGTAAAGGAAAATCTTGAGCAACTGTGATGCTTTCGGATTAGGCTGTGAAGAAGATGTGAGACAGGTTCTGTCAGTCATGTAGAGAAAAGCTAATAAGGCGGTTTGTCCATCATGATCTAACATACAGCAAAAAAAGAAAGATATAAAACATAATGGAGAATCATATGAGAATCAGAAATGTTGTTTTAACATCAACCTAGAGGAAATGTTTAATCACATAGAAGAGATTTTAAGGAGTTTTCTAATACAAAAATACGCATGTACAAAAATCTCACTATCATGATATGGTAAATGATAATATGGTATGGGAAAAAACATGGAAATACCATGATGCTTTTCTGTTTTAGATACAAATGAGTGGCCATGTTTATATCATATTATGAATTTAAAAGGAACATGATTATAACTGATAACAGCCAACATAACCGAATTAATAAAAATAAACTTATTAATCTTTATACTATTATACTAACAACTAGTAACATTGCATTACCTTCTACTTCAGAAAAGGCTACATGTAAATACCATAATACACAATACTAATTTACCTTAAAAATACTATGGTTTATTATGGTAATCATTTAGTACCCTGACACATATTAAAGCACCATGGTTTTACCAACACTGTACCATGGTACTTCCAAAGTAGTTTTTGTAAGACTTCAAATTATTTAGTTCATACAATGCTTTATTACAGCCAGATAAAATGTTAATACATACGTATTTATTAGAACTATTTCGCATTGTATTCGTGATGAAACCTCACATTTTTCATTGCAGACTTTAGTATATGATCGCAGTTTGAGACTCTAGAATTTCTCAGTTTATTTTTTTAAATATTGAGATATTAAAGAGATCTCATTTGTGATTTCTCTTTTCTCAGGTGAAAACATCATGCAGCAGCATCAGCAACAACAACCTGTAGTGCTGAGTAAGAACTAGATAATCTGCTTTATTAATAAATGAGGTATTGTACCTTTCTAAGCAGTTTTAACACATCGATGGCTTGTTCCACCTTCTGCTCCTTCAGCAGGGTTTGGATCTCCCGAACCCAAGCCACTCTCCGGACATATGGGCTGGGACTGGATTTGCGCAGCATTCCGGGGAGCTTGTCGGACTTGAGCATCAGTGAACTGAATACAAACTCTCCTCTTCCTCCTGTCCTCTTCTCCACATCCCGCTCATGATGCTGTCGTCCCTTCCGAAAGAAAGTCGCCTGGCTGTCCAAACTACTTTGTCTGGTTAACTTCGATCCCATGCTTCAACTTCCCTATTTCAGTCACAGTATCAAATAATACAAAGATTTTTTTTTTCATAAAGCATGTGTAAAGTAAATCTTATAAGCTCTCTTTAGTGAGTGCGCGCTCATCATTACACTTCGTCGTGTTCATTTGCTCATGTAGAATCAAATGAATCAAGTACAATTCACATGGAGCGCACGAAATTATTTAAATGTCACTTTCTCTGCGTTTCTCTTGCCCCTGCGCACCTCCGCTGTGTTTGTGTTCTTCCAGGCTTCCCCACATGCCACGCCCATATCTCAATCGCTGTCCAATCAGAGCGCTCGATTTCCACATGTGTTTACAGGAGACAAGGCTCCGCCCACTTTCAACAGCTCAGTGTTTATGATGGGAAGCTCTTTCTGTCCTGTCAGCACGTTCTGCATTGGTATCGGTTTGCTAAAAATAATATAATAATAACCATCAATACAACCATAAAACTAACAATTTAACAGAAATATTTCTAGTGATTCACACACACACAAACTTGTTATTGAATGACAGTATTAAAATATGCGGTGCATGGTTGTTCAGAAAAGACGTAGCCTACATAGCATTTGATTTTTTAGTTATTGATTTATTATTTTGTAGATTATTATTATTATTTTTTTGAATGTGTTGTGTTTTATTTAATACATTAATTTTTATTTTTAATTTTAGGCGTTAGCTTTTCTTTTTGTTTTCTGTATGTGTTTTACCGAAAAACCCGCTCCAAACAATTCGGCGTGTTAGTGAGACGTCCGAATGATTCAGACTGAATCGATTCAGATCGTTTAACTCACGATGAAGAACCGATTTATTACAGTGATTCACTCGCGAATAGGTTAGTTGCGATTCTAAACAGCGGACAGGAAATACGAACACGCGACTAGCTGCTGTGAAAATTATTCTCGTGTCGGCCTTAATCAGTTGATAATCAGTTATATTAAACTAAGCTTAAGTAGGCTAAAGCAGTTTGCTAAAGACAGGCCTTCAAAGTATAACTTTGGAATATTTCAGGATTTTTTTTTTTTAAGTAGGCCTACTATGGATATGTATCAGCACTATCATTTTATGTGTAATTATTTATTTATTTATTTATTTTTTGTGTATGGTTAGATTTCTGTTAGCAGCTAAATGTATACAGTACAAATCATTCCTTATGGAGCTGCCAAAAAATAGTACAGAGACATCTAATGATTCAAAATCGAGATATTTGGATTTCTGGATTTTTTTGTGTATGGTTAGATTAGTACAGGGTGATATAATTATTAAAGATAGATCTAATGATTCAAAATCGAGATATTTGGATTTCTGGACATGTGTGTGTTGAGTAAATTTTTTTTTTTATTTTGATTTCTACATTATATGGAACATTAACTTCCATAGTTAATCATTCACTAGAACTAGGCAAATATAATAGATTACAACATGAACGGCTTAACCATTCAAAGATTAAATGCGTGAATACAAGTGATACATCAATACAACAAAAAGCACCATGTGAAAAGCATGAATGGATTAAAAATTCAAAGATTAAATGCGTGAATACAAGTGATACATCAATACAACAAAAAGCACCATGTGAAAAGTTTTCTAGTGCTGTTTTTTGCAGACATCATTCTGCTGTTTTTATGGCACAGGTGTGGTTTACAATCATCACTTAACCTGTGCCCTTTGCAGTGTCAATAAAACAATTATGGAGGATTTCACGGGTTGATTTGGTTAAAGTTTGATGGCTATTATAGTTAGACATTGAGAGCCAGAGGTTCACAGCTTTGAGTCAGTCAGCCTGCGGAAAGAGGGCTCATTCTATGGGAGACTCTACAAGAGGCCTGTGAAGTTTTTAGGTAGGTGATACTACCTATACTAAAACCTCAATGTACATTAAACTCATGAATTATGAAATTAACGGAATCATCACAAGATTATTTTCACACACAAAGCAAGGAGAAAAATATGAGAAAAAGCAGAAATGTTGTGCAGCATCCTTCCCGTTGTTGTGTCTTATTTGTTGGAACACACACTGAACTCCATGGATTATAATTTGTGCTCTTTTGTTACGATTTGTAGGAGGAAATAACACAGTCTTTTCTGTGTGTGTGAGAAAATTCTAGTCTCTTGTGTGGCGGGTTTAATTTTGTTGGCTGCAGTCACAGCAGGTTTCTCTGAGATGTTCTGCAGTTCGTTCCCACACACAGCACAGTCTGACAGGATTTAATGTGGACAGTAGCAGGGCTTTGAAACTATGAAAAGGCGCTTTTCTGAGGAGGATTTCACTTTATACAAGGCTTTTTTATTCCAAGTTTTCAAATTATAAATGCATGAAATCTTGCTGCCTTTGGAAGGGATACATAAAACTACATTAAACAACATAAAATGTAGAATAAGAAAGAGCAAGGATGCATTCTATAATTCTTTATAGTGCTCATTTTGTTCTCAGATGATACAGAATCAGGAGTTGATTTACACTTGGAACCAAATAGCAAGTGTATAATGATCAAATAAGCAATACAAGCATTTTAGTAACAAAACTAGACTAGAAACAGCAGTAAGGCAGTAATGGAGTATTATTTTTATTTGAGGTTTTCTTAAGGGGATTGCTAACGGTAACAGAGTAAAATTTATTATTTTTTTTTTTTTTTTTTATTTTTTTTTGAAATTATGCCTAGACTATGTATTTAGCCAGAAAGCAGAAAACGTAAGTGTATTCAATCTCCAACTGTTAGATCTGTTGTTAGTATTCTGCTTTATGAATTATATTGTGTTACATAAAGGTTAGAAACGGTTGAAGGGCAATTTTAAGTGCAACTTACATTGAACAATCATTGATTGCAAAAGTTAATATGACCAAGTCATGGTTACATGAGAATACACAAGCCCCATTTATCTTATCTGTTAGGTACAATTACACTATACTGTAAAAAAGCAGCGTCCTTCGGATGAGACGTTAAACCGAGGTCCTGGCTCTCTGTGGTCAATAAAAATCCCAGGATGTCCTTTGAAAAAGAGTAGGTGTGTAACCCCGGCATCCTATACAAATTCGCCCATTGGCCTCTGACCATCATGGCCTCCTAACCATCCCCAAACACTGATTGGCTTCATCACTCTGTCTCCTCTCCACCAATAAACTGGTGTGTGGTGGGTGTTCTGGCGCTATATGGCTGCCGTTGCATCATCCAGGTGGTGGTTGAGGAGATTACCCCCTTCTATGTAAAGCACTTTGAGTTCCCAGAAAAGCGCTATATAAATGTAAGGAATTAATTGCAATTAGTCCATGTTCTTTTCATTTCACTTAGCAGTTAAAACTAATCTATTTGTTTAAATACAGTAATTTATTGTGTTCAGTTTCACTTGATTGTTCACTTGAAGGTTCACTTGATTGTTTCAGCTTGGGCTTTTTTTACACTGTGCTTAACCTTGGGTAATTGTTCAAAACCCAACATTTAACCCCAGGTTATGATACCCTTCTTTTGCAGTGTTAACCACACATTTTCATGTCAAACTTGTACAGTGTGAAACGAAGCAGTGTTAATGGCTTTTTACACCTAGTTAACCCATGGTAATTCTAAGCCCCAGGTAAAGGGAATCCTGGGTTAACTTGTGTCACGATTCCCGCTGCTCATAATTGACCTGGAGTTAACAATGAACCCTGGGTATCCTTAAGCTGCAAATTTCACACTGTATATGGCTAGAACCCAGGTTATTTTCTTATTTGCATATTTGAGGTGTCAGTGTCATTTATTGGATGAACATATATGCACGCAGATATTTAGGAAACATGCTAAGTTCACATACTTTTTACTACGAAAAACAATGCTGCAGCCAGTTATTTTACTTTTGAAATGTGTGTTCTGTGTCGGAATGTGTGTTTTTGTTTTGGTCTGTGTTATTCCGCCCACTGCCAATTTACCTAATAGTTATTGAACACACTGGGTTGCCAGCTGAAAACACCATATATTTGCATCTATGGAAGCCAGTCAACGAACTGGGTCAGAGATTGCAAATTCTACCTGACCACCTTGGCATCCATATAAAAAAGCTCTATGATGCTTTCCTACCTTGGACGGGATCAGGGTATGTCTGAATCCAAGACTGTTTAATTCTTATCTTTATAGTCTGAAAAGTCCATTGTTGACTTTGAGATAGCAAATATGCAAATAGGAACACTGACCCAGGGTTTAGGAATGTATAGTGTGAAATTAATTAAGTATATGATTACTTTCAGATAAGGTGGCATGAAAACATCAACAGGCAGTCTATATACATCAGCAACAGAAAACTAGACATTTGTTGTTGCATGTTGCAGGAAAATGGTGCAGAAGTCTACTGTGGTGGGCCTCACCTTGCTGCTGCTGGCTGCAATTGGCACGTTTTTGGCTGTTTTCTTTTCGGTGCAGGGCAAGAAGACCTCTCCTGAACCTGAACCTGAAAATGGTTATTTCAAGGCAGCTGTGGCAGCAGATGCTGGGACGTGCTCAGAGATCGGCAGGTTTGAGCTCTGTTCTCTTGAAATGCACATTCACTTTTTGCCATCTATGACCTGTGGTTTTTGAGAAATTGAAATAAAATGAATCCATTAAGATCCCTTTACATCAGAATTTATATAATTGTAAATAAACAGCAAAGATGTAAGGAAGGCCATATGAAGAGCACACCTAAATGTTTGTTAGGTAACCTATTTATTTACATCAGAGATTTGAATCATCCTCACTTTATGCTCACAAAGATCACATCATGCAGAAATTGGTCCTAAAGGAATCAGGTGCCAATGTTCGCTTGCAAATAAACACTTTTCTCACCAAACAATTTTTTGTGTGTTGCATAATAATAGTTCTGTGGAAAGCCAACCAAGATAAAATGTAAAAATGTTTTGTCAGGTAACTTTAAAAATGTGCTGCATGAAGTGAAATCCACTTTAATTGGTTTTGTGTAAGTGAAAACTATTATTTAATACCACTGAATCAAACTGAGCACACCAATGATTATCATTTTAAAGGTCACATCCAGTAGAAATAGATCCTTAAGACACGACACCAGAGGTGAAAAAATATTAACTAATATGTATCATCATACTTCCCTATTGATTAATGTTAAGTAAACATGCAAATTAGGCATCACTTAATTAATTATATATGCGTTCATTTGCATACATTTCCAGAACAGAAATCTGAACACTGGGAAAAGCCAGGATCAAAATTCTTGTTTCATTTTGTAGGCATATTAGTTGAAGGTTTTTACGGAGGAGATTTTCAATATCTCTTTTTATCACTCCATAAATCAGAAAATATTGTCATGATCCAGGAATAAAGGAATGAAATGTTTTATAAATCAGGTGAATGATATATGAACAAATCCCTCTGTAAAAACATTAGGAATATAGATCTCAGATTTGTGCAACAGAAAAAAAAAACTTTGGAGATGTGTAATTAAAATCTACAGATGCTAATGATAAAGATAAATTGTAATAAAATGAACACACATATTGCACATTTTTGTCAAAGCATAATATATTTGTAGTATATTTGTACTCTTTTTTTTTTTTTAGTTGTTGGTACATTCTGATATTTAAAATGATAAATCCAGGATTGCATGGCAAATGCCCTCTCTGTGTGTCCTCCAGGGATATCCTGAAGAGAGGCGGTTCCGCTGTAGATTCTGCCATTGCTTCTCTGCTGTGCGTGGGATTGATGAATGCCCACAGCATGGGCATCGGAGGAGGGCTCTTCTTCACTATTTATGATGCCAAAACAGGTATGCAGTCAGTATTTCCTGTCTGATTCAACCTGACACTCCAGTCTGCAGTGTCTGTGTGTATATAAAGAATTTCTGTGCATATTTTAAGGATCTATTTTTAAAACTTATTTTTTAATATTTAATATTATTTATATTTTAATAATATTTGCAACTTTTGTGTTTAAAGTAGTGCATTTTTATATTATATTTGCAACTTTTATTTTTGATTTTTTATGCACACCGCATGAATAAAATGTAAATAATTGTAAATCATGTAAAATGTAATGCGTATACACACACACACACACACACACACACACACACACACACATATATATGTATATATATTTATATACACATACACGCGTTTATACATACAGTATATGTATATATGTGTGTGTATATTTGTTACACTGCATAAATAAATAATAATAATAATAATTTTAATTTAATATAAAATAATATATATAAAATGTAAGTTTTATATATACCAGTCTGCATGGAGAATGATCTATTTTTATAATATTATGTTTATTTTTAAATATTTAATATTATTCACATTTATTAAAATATATATATTTAGATAGACAGATAGATAGATAGATAGATAGATAGATAGATAGATAGATAGATAGATGATAGATAGATAGGTATATATGCATTATTTGCAAAAAATATATTGTTATATATTTTTATTCACACATTTTAATATTTTAATCTATTTTATATTACTTATTTATGTTTTACTTTTATTTATAATTTATATTTTTGGATTTATTTATGTTCAAAGATTATTTATTTAATTTTGCAGGAAAAGTCGAAACCATCAATGCACGTGAGACGGCTCCTGCAAATGCAACCAGAGACATGTTTGGAAATAGTACGGAACTTTCCCAGAAAGGTATTTATTGACTACATTACAGTAACTGGGAAAATCATTAGTGAAACAGGATTTACACTATGAGTGGCCTCGTGATACAGTGCCAGCATGGAGAGATAAGCATCCAAAACTATCAACACAATTTCAATCAATAACTCACAGCAGATAAGGCTCTATATGGTTCCTGTAGAACTTTTCGAGGAAATCCATAAACCTGTATTTCAGTTCATTGCATATCTTTAAAATAAGTTTGCTGTCTCAGATCTGTTGGTTGTTTTAGGTAGTACCACATGGAATGAAGTGTGTAAAAATTCATCCACAGGTGGTTTGTCTATCGCTGTTCCTGGAGAGATACGGGGGTATGAAATGGCCCATAAACGGCACGGCAAGCTTCCATGGAAAGAGCTGTTTTTACCAAGCATACAACTGGCCAGAAAGGGCTTTCCTATTGGCAGCGCATTGGCAAGTGCGATTAACTCAAACAGAAACATCATTATGGATGATAAGATGTTATGGTGAGCATGCATGGATATTTTCAACCAAGATGTTAAACACACAAAAAAATCTGTCCTTGATATGACAGTGGGGTAATATTAGGGGGTTTCATATTATAAAACATTTATATAATCAATAATCAACCATTACTTTTATGCACTAAGATTTTCTCCTTATTGTTTGGTTATTTAGTTCTGTGTTCTGCGATTCCACTGGCAAAATCCTGCGGGAAAACGACATCATCACCTTCACAAAACTGGCTGCAACTTATGAGCTCATAGCAGAGAATGGGCCTGATGCTTTCTACAGTGGACAGCTAGCTGAGAACCTTGTGAGGGACATCCAAGCTGCAGGTTTTTTATTCACACATGTCTATTCCATTATTTGGTATCAATAATTTATAATCTGGATAACAGACTAAATTAAGTCAAAAGCATGGTTGGACATGGTAATCTAACTCAAAATCTGATTGGTTGCCTGAAATATTGATTCGAGGATATGTTCTGCTTTGATAAATCACAATAAGCATAGAGCCACATTTTTTATTTCATGTCAGATAGACTTGACTGCCCATATTAGTGTGTTAAAGATGCTAAGTTGGGCAGTTTCTAAGCTTCTGTTGTGGCTGAGGTGTTTTGGTTCATTGATTTCCAAATATTTTACATCCCACTAATTCCTGCAGTGCTGCCAATAGTCCACCCATGCAGAGGTGTTGAAGGATGGCACACAATTGGTTATTAATGACTAAATCAATAACTCAGTAGGTTTGATCTTATTAAGTTGCTTAGCATCATGCGTCATATGGGAGTCTGTGTCGTGTGTGTTGCAGAGGGGATTATAACTCTGGAGGACTTGAGAGATTACAAGCCCTTGCTGGATGAATCCCCCCTCACTGCCACCGTGGGTGAATACACAATGGTGACACCAAACGCGCCTGCCAGTGGCCCAGTCCTCACACTGATACTCAACATCCTGAGCGGTAGGTACAGAGTTCAAACACTGGGCAGCCTATCCTAGACACAAATGGATTGCTTTATATAAGGATTTTTAATATACAGAATATAGCCTAAACTAAACGGTTTCTAGATTATCTATTTAATTTATGTTCGATAGAAATGTCAGTCTGTTTTGAAAGAATATTTCTGTCTGCTAGAAAACACACACACACACACACACACACACACACACACACACACACACACACACACACGCACACGCACACACACACACACAAAAACACAAAAACAAAAAAAAAATTTGATTATGGTTCCAACATCTGACCCAAACCAAGTTTATTTTAGTATCATTGAGATACTGTTACAGTTTTTATTTTTATTTCTGTATTTTTCCATTTTTAGTTAATTTATATATTATAGATATATATATATATTTAATATATATATATATATTATATATATATATATATATTTATATATATATATATATATATATATATATAGTTTTTATTATTTTTAGTTTTAGCTGAAATGTTGCTGTGACAACTAGCTGGAATAAAAAGTTATTTTTTTAATATTTTAAATTATTTCAGTTATGTTTATCTAAGTTTAACTAAAATAACCCTAAAACAAATATCATTTCTTTGTGTGGTTTAGATATTTGATTAAAAAATACTATTATTTAAAACTGAATATTGATTTTTATTTTTCCATTTGCCAAATAATCAACCAGTCAGTAAACAGAAGTCTCACAAACCTATAGTAGGTTCTCTGTTAATTCAAGTTAAACATATCCAAAAAATGCCTCGCTGTTCTGATACAGCACTGATTCACCCGCTAGCGAGTTCAAAGTTGTTTAATGAATCTTTTTGATTCACTCATTTAAAAGAACCGATTCATAAGAGTCATTTATTCGCGAATCAGACGTCACAGCTCACGCTGTTTATTGTGTTCAAGAATAACTGAAATGCATTCAAACAAGATCATAGGTGACTTACGAATGCATACAAAGCTTTCCATGCTGGATTTTAAATTATTGTCACACATATGCTTATTATGTTTTGTTGTATGTCATTTTTACTATTATAAATGTTTATTTTTGTAGTAATTTTAGCCATAGTCTGGAGCCCTGAGATGAACGAAATCAATTCAATTCAATTCAATTCAAGTTTATTTGTATAGCGCTTTTTACGATACAAATCATTACAAAGCAACTTTACAGAAAATTAAGTTTCTACAATATTTAGTAGTAGCTTATCAGTGGTGACTGTCAGTTCATGTGCATATAGCAGAAATGTTCAGAAAAATCAATAAAAAAGACGTAAACAAACAGACGATTAACACTATTAACAGCAATTATGCAATCAGACTTATAGCAAAATGTGGTAGTTCTGTATGTTGTCTCTGGGTTAGCATCATCTGAGGTCCTCTGAGGGGCTGGCATCATCTCTTCTCAGGTGTTCTGGATCCAGACTGGAGCTTGTGTAAATCCTAGTTACCACGGGATGTAAATCCCGTGGCAAAGCAGAGAAACAAATAGAGACATAATTAGCGTAGCTGCTGTTCCAGCCAAGTACAATTAATTCGTTTTAACCCAAGCTAAAGAATAATAATGCGCATTTGATCAGATATAACTGCAGTCCAAAATTATAAGATGCATTATTTGAATGCTTGGCCAAAGAGGTGTGTTTTTAAATCTAGATTTAAACAGAGAGAGAGTGTGTCTGAGCCCCGAACATTATCAGGAAGGCTATTCCAGAGTTTGGGAGCCAAAATGCGGAAAAAGCTCTACCTCCTTTAGTGGACTTTGCTATCCTAGGTACTATCAAAAGTCCAGCGTTTTGTGACCTTAGGGAGCGTGATGGGTTGTAGCGTGGTAGAAGACTAGCTAGGTACGCAGGAGCTAAGCCATTAAGGGCCTTATAAGTAAGTAATAATATTTTATAACTGATACGGAACTTAATAGGTAGCCAGTGCAGAGACTGTAGTATTGGGGTAATATGATCATATTTTCTTGACCTGGTAAGGAAATCCTCTTATTTAATGTTTCTAATACTTTACCTGGTGTTAAGTAATTAAGGGTTATGTGTTTAATTTTTTTACATTTAAATACTATAATTTATAGTTGTATAAAGTGTATATTTATTTTTGTGGCACTATTAAAACATAGGTATAGGGCTTATATCTGACATTATATCTCACAATGTAAACAATTTTTATTTTAAAATAAAAAAATATATATAAATCTTGCATAGTACTCATGTTTGCATTATCAAAAAATATTTAAATTAATGAATAAATATTAATATGTATATACTGTACATTAATATAAATGCAACATTATATTAAAGATCATTATTATATAATTATAATGATTATTTTTTTATTGGTCAATCAACCCTCCTCTGAGGCGAAAACAAGTTGTGGACAAGCTTGAAAATGACTACAGGTCTAAGTTGGTCTTTTAAGCAGCGAGAGGAAGCATCTAGTTGATACTGATTACAGGATGACCGTTAGTCAATCTTTAATGTTCTTAACTGTTTCCTCATGTGAATGGTGTTTTGGGGAGGATGAGACTTCAGAATGTCTCAACTTTTCTTTGCTATGAGCTATTAAAAATCCCTTCACCCTTCGCTCCCTCGCGCCTGTCCTCCTGTCTCTCACACCAACACTAACGTGGGCTGTTTGCCACTAATTGGATACAAACCAAGCATGGAAAAATCCATGCAGTCAGCATGTTAAGACCCTTTCCTTGGGGTTCCACCAGTAGGGGATACTCTGAAGCAGCCTGTCATCTGAGATTCATCAGTCTTGCTTTCTTTCGGCGAGCTGGACGCTCTCCACGGCTCTGTGTCTTAGTTTTTTCAGACACCCACTCTGTAGCTTTACTGATGAGATACTTAGTCATTAAATTGCAGCCAGACAGGGCACGGCTGTCGATAAACACTGTTAGCACTGTTTTTTTTTTCACAATATAGCTTAACTTATTCTGTAGTTATGAAACATCTTCCATGGTGAATCACTCATAATTGTTCAATTATTTCAAATAGACGGGTCTGGCATGAATGATCGAGACAATTTAGGAAGTTTTGGGAAGACTAAAACTGGGTCAGTTGTCCAACATTAAAATAATAGTTGACCTAAAAATGAAAATGATGTCGCCATTTACTCACTCTCATGTCATTTCCTAACACACATGACTTACTTTCTTCTAAGGAACACAAATGAGATGTTCTGAAGAAAACCATTTCATTGACCGCACAATAAATAAACACATTGATTACCCAGCTAAAAAAAAAAAAAATTCTCAGAACATTTATAACATCCAGTTTATGAATGTTTTTAGAACTTTTAGGGGTCATTGGATGCTATGCACTTTTACAAGTTGAACAGAAATGTGTGCCGGCAGTGTGTGTACACAACCACCCTATAATGATAAAAATCCACCCAGTGTTTTTTTTATCTTGTTAAATCATTTCCCCTTCCTCAAATCAAGCCGATCTCAGATGCCTGTCTGTGTAACATCACACAGACAGGCCCCTCCCACGATAGTTTGATTGACAGTGGCATTTCAGCACAGACTGGACTGGCGTCTTACCTTAGACCCGCTGTGAGTGAGCCATCATTTCACTGCCGGAGCAGATGTAGAGAAGAATGACTCCTATGTGATTGAGGTGTTCTGTTGTTGGATGTAATAATGAACATAGCAGTCATCATTTACTCCTGACATCTGAGCCGATGAAGTCGTAGTGAATTATGTTTGCTTTGGAATTGATTTGTTCTTTGATGTAATTTATTGTTTACTTGTTATGGTGTATGATTCATTGTTGGGGTTGTGGTTTATGTTTGTTTTGAGGTTTTTTAATGAATCTTTGCAAATTGCCTTTCCTAATAATGTGCTAATTAGCAAGTTTCACGATGAATGCGGCTAAAGTAAACAGTCCATCTGAGAGCAGCTGGAAGAGAGGGGCGGGGTCAGCAGAGCTCATTTGCATTTAAAGGAAAATACTACAAAACAGCTTGCTCTGAAAAGAGCTTATTTTTGACAGGGTAAAAAGGGTGTTGTTTTACACTACCATTGAGAAATTTTAACCAAACTATGTAACAGGCTTTCATTTAAGACCCTAAAGAATCATATCAACTTGTGTTGAGAATGGGCATCTGATGACCCCTTTAATGTTATGCGAACATTTCATTGTATCATTTTGCAAACATTATAGGAGTATTACTTTGGAATGTTCTCTGTCATTTATATGACAACAGTTAGCATGTTTGAATAATCACAGCATGTAGGGAATGTAACTGAGCACTCATTCTCTTTCCTCAGGTTACAACTTCAGTTCAGAGAGTGTCTCCACCACTGAAAATAAAGTCCTCACCTATCATCGCATAGTAGAGGCGTTCCGGTTTGCGTATGCCAAGAGGAGCGTCTTGGGGGATCCAGAATTTCTCAACATCTCCAGTGTAAGTTGTGATTATAGCGATATTTCATTAGAAAAAATGGAAAATTCAGTAATGTTTATTCATCCTCATGTCTTTCCAAACCTGTATGATTTACTTTTTCTCATGGAACACAAAAGAAGATATTTTGTATCATGTTTTTCCTGTATCATGTCATTTATACTTTTTTTTTTTTTATATAGTTTTATATAGCTTTAATTTAATATAAATTCAGTTTTAGTAATTTTAGAACATTGATTTATTCTTTTATTTTATTAGTTGCCAATGCAACATTTCTTAAGTGTAAGGCAACATTATTATTATTATTTTTTAAAGATTTTCATTTATTCCAATTTATTCCAATTATTTTATTTCAGCTTTATTTCAATAATAAAAACTGATTCTTAATAGGTTTAGTTAACAACAAATCCATTTTGGACTGGATTGATATTATGTGGTCTAAGTAATAGTTGAAATGTCTTTCAAAATATCTTCTTTTGTGTTCTGTAAAAGTCATACAGGTTAGAAACAACATGACATTAGGGTGAGAAACAGAATTTGAATTTTTAGGCAAACGGTTCCTTTATATATATCTCTAAACCACAACCAACATGCATTATCTTATGTAAAAATGCTCCCATGTATCTTCAGCAGCTGTTCACACTGACACAGGCATATGTTAGCCAGCTGTGATCAAAGCCATTACTGAAACCGGCGTGCTGCATCTCACACTAATCACAGAGCATGAAAATAGTGCGCTATTGAACAGCTCATTGTGCGTTCACCCTTTTGATCAGCGCTTCTTTCAAGCTGTAGATTATTGTGCCGCCAGCAGGTCTGCAATAATGACCTTCTTGCCCCCTCCTCTTTCTTGCTGGCAGTTCATCCAGAACATTACCTCAAAGGACTACGCTGACATGATACTCCAGAAGATCACAGATAATACGACTCAGCAAGAGAGCTACTACCAACCCGAGTTCTACCTTCCCGACGATCACGGCACCTCACATGTGTCAGTGGTGGCAGAGGACGGCAGCGCGGTCGCCGCCACCAGCACCATCAACCTATAGTGAGCGTTTGCATCTCAAGCGTTTTTCTTTGCCAGTTAGTTGTTTTCTCCAACATAGGTATCTATTAGGCATTATAGATTGATTCAGACATTAATTTGATATTTAAAGGAAAAATGACAAAATTTTGTCATTATTTAGTCACAGAGTTGACATCTTTCAGCAAAATCAGCTTATGATTAGCCTACTCAAGCTGGGATAGAAGCTCATTTAACAAAAAACTGAATATTTAACATAATTTAATAATAATTATTTGTAAATAGCATCATATTCTTTCTCTTCTCCCAGTTTTGGCTCCAAGTTCATGTCAAATTCAACAGGAATTATACTGAACAATGAGATGGATGACTTCAGTTCTCCCTTGATCACCAATAACTTTGGAGTTCCTCCTTCTCCCAACAACTTCATCATCCCACGTGAGCTCTTGGCGATAATATACTACTCATGCTATTTTTGTAGTATGTATACTTAAAGCAAAGTGAAGCCATACTTTACATTTGATTTTAGAGTTTTATGCATCTCTTATGCATTTCTTAACATAATTACTTATGGTAAAATCACTGTAACAACAATATGATGAAGCCACAACAATTTTATAAAAAAAAAAAAAAAACACAATATTATAGTAAGAATTTTTATATATGTTAAGAATATCTCACCTTTACCTAATAATTATTACTGTGACTTTGTTGTTGACAGGAGGTCAGATCAAATATTCAAAATTACTACTCTAATGCTCAAATATTACATAGTAATTTAATATTTAGTTTATATATTTATTTAATAATACAAAATAACTTAAAATACAGTAGTAATATTAAATAGAATCAATATTTTAAATATAAGAAAATATATAATAATAAATATCAAATATAATAATAATAATTATTATCATTTTAACATCTCATTCTTTGCTTGTTCAAATCAGTTAAAAATATTTTTTTTTATTCAAAATGAAAAATAAGTACAATTGTTTCTCAAATGATTAGCAATATTGTTTCAAATATATATTTTTTACAAATAGTAAGCAAATTACTACTTTTAAATGACTACAAAATTAGTATTCAAATATTGCTTAAATATTAAATAATAATATTAAAAAGTATTAAATATGAACAGTATTTTAAACGTATATATATCAAATACATTCATATGATCAAAAATCTAATATAGTAATTATTATAGCAATAATAAAGTGGAATGGTAATTTTAAATAAATGTAATAATTTTATTTTCATTTCTTATTCTCGACTTTTTCAAGTGAGTTCAAAAGATCAGAATTGGATTAAAAGTGCAAAATGCTTATTTCTGAGATGAATGGCACTCACAAATTTTACACAATTACATTATGCCGTTTAGTAAGCATTATACCACGTATACTCTGCAGTATGCATTACACTAGTACAATATTTCAAACACAGCCATGAACTTTACTGTGTCTTTCAAGATTTTACTTTAAATGTTTGGTAACTCTGTTGCTTCTCATCTTTGCTCAGATAAAAGGCCTATGTCTTCTATGTGTCCTGCCATCCTGCTAGACAAAAACAATAAGGTTAAAATGGTTGTGGGAGCCTCTGGAGGAACAAAGATCACCACAGCAGTGGCCAAGGTGCATTTTCATTTTATTTCAGTCTAGATAGTTGTGCCAGACCATATCAACTCATACATAACTGACATTTTCTGCTCAGGTGATCTTAAATGCACTGTTCTTTGACTATGACCTGAAGAAAGCGATAGCAGACCCGAGAATTCACAATCAGCTGAGTCCAAACACCACGCAAGCAGAGCCTGACTTTGACAAAGTGGGTAAATTTATATTATAGATTTGACATTTTTTACAGTGGTGAGTGTTTTTGAGTGTAACCACATATTTATGGTCACATTTTGCTCTAAAATTCAGTTATTGTAACCACAGTTTATTTTACTGTTGGAGTGAAACATCACCCGGATATTTTCTTGATATTTTCTTTGGTTGTTCTGAATACACATGTGGTTTCGGCTAAGCACAACCCACTCACTATCAACCCACAGGCCATTTTGGAGGGTCTTGCCGCGAAGAACCATGTGATAGAGGTGTTGAAGTCCATGGGCGCAGTGGTTCAGGCCGTGGTGCGGCACAGTGCTGGCCTCAGCGCTGAGTCAGACCCCCGTAAGGGAGGATATGCAGCTGGGTACTGACATCTGACTCAGCGATCCGAGTCTCTGGTCCAGCTGGAGGCAATGGAAATGCTACTTTCAAGACCCGAGGACACTTTACCCTCATGCTGCTCTGAAACAAACAAGTGCCTCCATCAGAGATCCTACAGGCGAATCAGATGGACAATCAAAAGCTCCAGCAATGTTGATCTCAGCACACTCCATATTCAGTGAAAGAAGAATAAAACCAATTCAAATACACTCACAGTGGAAACACAACATCATTCTTCGGCTGTTTCTTCCAATGACATCAGTTAACCAAAATCTTTACAGATCATGTTACTGTGGGGTGGTATTTATTTCTGCAAATAAACATGTTGTAATGGCGATTATGAACTTTCTAGAATGAATTCTGTCCGTACTGAGATTTACATCCTGGCAAAATAATTTTTTTCAAGACTCTCAGGGGAGGAAGTTTTAATCAAGCTTCTAATAAGAGCTGAAGCATGAACAAGAGTTGAAATGCTCATGTCCCATGAGTATGTAGTCCTACCCACAGGCACCAGCCTAACATCAAGCAGCATCATTAATGATGAAGTTTTAGGGGACAGGGAAAAATCACATATACAGGCATTAATTAGACTTTTAAACTTGTACTGAACTGAAGAAAATAACTTATAAAATTTATGTTCAGTTTATTAGATTAAAGGAGGAGTCAACCCAAAATAACAGTTCTGTTATTCCAAACCTCTATGGATTCATTCTTCTGTGGAACACAAAGAAGATATTTTGAAGAACAGTTTTGGGTTCCCCTGGGTTCTATAGTCATTTTTTTCCCATACAATGGAAGTCAGTGGGACCTGAAACAATTTGCTGTCCAAAATTATTCAAGTCTAATTAGCTGGCTAACAATTACTGATGAATTAGTAAATGTTATTATTTAAACTGAACTATTAAAACGAATTATTGTCTAATTAAATTGGCATCCAAATGAATAATTACTATTAGAAGTACTATTAGTATAAATACAATTGCAAAATGTTGAATTGTTTCTCTAAATTAAAATATTCTGAATATTAATGCTTTTTGGCTGGTTTGTGGAAGTGTGAAAATTATGCAGCAAAATAAAACTTTGGAGTGGCATGTATTACTAAACAGTGTTTCCCCCCTCATTTATGTTTTTTTTTCCCCTTATTTATGATTTTATGTAAATCATTTGTGTTTTCCCAGTGATTGTATGTATGTACATATGTATGTACTGTATAAATAAATACATAAATAAATAATTAAAAGTAATGTGTTCCAAACCAAAAACATGTAAGAATAAAATAAAATAAAATATTTGTGATTTAATTTATTTGTGTTCATTTAAAAAAATTAAAATGATTTTGTCAGAATATACAGCTAACCATAATGCACCCTTATAAATGAGGACATTGTGGCTTTTCTGGAAAAAAAAATATAAAATATAAATATGCTACAAAGGTGCAGAATACTGTATGTGCCCGTGAAGTATTTTGGAAGTGGTGTACCTGCAGATGCTAATTCTTATGCTAACCAGTACCTGATGCTGATGCTATTAGCATCCAGCCACTAATATTACCTTGGTCAAACATAGCTAACACCAAATAAATTGGTATGCATTTTTCTTGTTTCCAGCCATCAAATGCTAAAATGTCTCGATTTTTGTGGCCTATGTGACCCATTTATTTCAGTAACTCACAGTTTTGAGGCCAGACGCGGGATATTTCAGCCTCTGAGCTCCAGGAAGGAAAGCTGATTTGCACTTTAAACAGAAGTTCAAAGCTTGTTGTTATTATAGCGGCTCATATCATAGCTGTTATTAAAGGTCACGTTGTGAAGTCTGTTTAGATCATGTTTTCATAGAGCAAACTCTGCACAAGTACACTGACATGTTTTGAGTCCCTGCTTCTTCATTTGCCAATATTTTAACATTGTCTTGTGCTTTTCAGGGGTGTTTCTTCCTGTCGGGTGGCTTTGAGAGCTGTTGGGTTCGTGCTGCTAGGAAAAGGTCAGACTCTTTCACTGTTCCCGGACTCCCATAGGGGCTGACAATAAAGCCGTCACATGGCACTCATCGCTACAACGGCGCCACCATTTAGCCCAGAGTACAGCCTAGACTTTTATTCTAATTTTTGTGGTGGAACAGTTTGAGACTACATAGCCCCAGATGGTAGGTTCAGACATTGGTCTGCTAATGATTTTATGGCAGTTGAGGACAGCTGGTATCCACTGCATTCACATCCAGTCAACAAATTGCAAGGTTATGGCAAATAATATCGAGTTTAAATGTTATTCACCTCAGCCTAAATGCAACCCGGCAAAATCTGGAGGCAAAATAGATCCACTGTCAATTATCAGCAGTGAAATGAACCATGATGCTCACAGTTCACACAGAAGTCACTTTCAAACTAAGCAGCTTTCTTGAACCTGTTATGAAATTAATGTGGAGAAATTTCTCACCCTCATGTGAAATTCCATATTGTGCCAATTTAAATTACCCTCATCATACCATATCATATCATACCAGCATATCAACATACAGCAACCAATGCATGTCCTGAACTAGTTTTGGAAAAACTTGGGAATAAATTATTGCACTTATGTCACATTATTATATATTACAATAGTTAATTAGTTACTAAAAGCCATTTGTGTACTTTCGAAGACCTTCTTAAGATTAGACGCTGTATTGAATTTAACAAGGCTGTGATGGGTATATTTACAGTCTTTTCAACAGCAGTCACTGTATAAAGGTCCTGCATCATGTATTTTTTATTATGTTTTTTAAAGACATTTCATTAACTGAACAATTGATATGTTGTTAAACAACAGAATAATACATTGAAGCACTGTTCTAAAATTTCAAAATCCTTTCAAAAATTAAAAACACGTGCTACCCTACAGTATTATAATTTGAAGATCTTTTCTAAAATTTAATAAAAGTGTTTTAATGACTTGGTTTGCTATTGCTGGAATGGTGGGATTAAATTTTTTTAGCTGATTTTGTTTGTGTATTTTATTGGTAACTTATTTTTTTTTTATGGGCTCGAAGTTGGTAGGTTTTGTGTATATGCTGGTAACTGATTTTGTTGAGCTTGAGGCTTCGCAGCCATATGAACCGTTATTTCACAGAGGATGGAAAAACGCTCATAAAAATGTGGGACTGTTGTGAAACAGGTATGAAAAACTACGTTTGTGACTGTTTTGAGCAAGATACAACAAAAATGAGGTAAGAGTTTATGATTCGTGATTTTCTGATTATTTAGTTATTCTGTGGGTGTGTTTTTTTTCCGTTATTTTGGGTTGATTTGTTTTTGGATCATTTGCATGTTTTAATAATGCATATCTCTTCCCTCAGAGGGAAAGCCGTTTGCATTCAGCTCACTTTTGAATAATTAATTACGTGCCCCCCCTAGCACTGATGCCCCTCCTACTGGCCATGGCGTGGCCCCCCCCCCCCCCCCCCGATTTTATGCACTCAAACTGTAAGTAAATTTTGTAGAAGGAGGCATGCATTTTGGTGCGTTCAGTCACATCTTACTAGGCGTCATGGTGAATGCTTATTGTGTCGCCGAGCTTAAATTTTGATTTGCAGCGGCGCGCGCAAAATTTGATTTCAAGTTGGAGTTTTTCGCGAGGTTGATGTGGATCTGTTTATGGATTCTATTTGATGTTTTTTACCGTACCTTGGTTTCACATAGATTATGGATTTAAAACGCTCATGCAAAAACTACGTTTCGGTGACTGTTTTGAGTCTATTTCTGCAAGATACAACAAAAATCAGTTGTTAGCAGCTAAATTAAAAAACGTGAATTAGTTGATGAATGTTTATGGTTCTAACTGCATTTGTGTTTTATACTTTGGTTGTCTGTAAAAGATTGTGGGCTTATGTCATTTCTGCTTTGGTGCGTGCATAAACTGCTGGGAGGGTGTACAACCCAGGTTAAAAAACAAGTATTAGCATAAAAGTAATAGCAGAATAACATTTATTTTTATCAGACACCACAATTTCTGTATTTTATTTTTTCCATTTCCTGTGATTTTATTTTTTATCTTTTATCTATTTCTCCAGATCACAAATTGCATTCTAATCGCAAATCAAAAACTAAAAAATCAGTTAAACTATTATGTTGGTGACATCCTTATTCTCTGCAGGCGAATTTTAGTCTTCTGATTTAACTGGTCCATACGCAGACATTTGTGTGATGATGTCCAACTCGTTTTATGAAGAAAAAAGCCTTAAGTTTTCAGAAACATCTATACGAAAAAACTTTGTCTGATGGGGACATTTTTTTTTTTTTGCCGGTTTTTCAAAGCTTTCAAACTTATTCAGGGGTTTTTTTTTTTTTTTTTTTTGTCGTCGTAATTGTTAATTATTTAAGATAAAAAAATATATAGCTATTCATTGTAGGCCTATTTATGTTTTTTATTTAACCTATTATATTTTTATACATTTTCTGTCCTGTTCTGTTGGGGTTTTCAAACTGTGGGTCGCGACCCACTTTGGGGTGAAGCAATGTGGGTCCCACAGTCACTTGGCTGGCAGCTAAATTTGCGTTTTTAAATGACACACACTCACACAGTTTCAGTCTAGGGGCACGTATAGCCTACCAATATTAATTACGAATTGCAATATCCTTAGTGTGATTTTCGAATTGCAATTAAGTCCGGGCGATTTTACATGCGTTGCGTGTTTTGAAGCACGGGGCGCGCACACGAGTTGTAATACAGACAGTGATGAGCAACGTCATTATTAAAAGGTTCGATCGGTCCGCATTATAATGAGAAAAAAAAACTCGTCACTTCAATGCGCTGTATTCTGCATGAGATTGCATACAACAGAAATTCAAATGTCACGGAAATGGTTTCAGGTAGGCTGTTCATTCTATCGTCTGTTTGAACTGCACTGGTTTCGTTCGGGAGACAGACTGTAAAAAGCATTTCACATGCAGGGCATAAAACGTACGGTTAATTGTAACACTACAAGATTTAAATATTCCACATAACAAAATTTACAAAATTCGCAATATTTCCTTGACATATCATCTCTATATGGAGAAAAAAAAGTTAAAAAATCTTTTGAAGATATTGCTGACCATTTATTTAACCATTGCAAAAGCAAATTTCTGACTGAAGTAAATTTGTCATCTCGTTTTTTTAGTGTTCATTTAAAATGAGACCCATCTGTGTTTTATTTTTACCTATTTCACAATTATTTCAATCTCCAAACTGTTTTAGATAGTTCTGCTTTTTTTTTTTTTTATTTATCCTTTATTTAGCCAGGAAAAAAATCCCATTGAGATATAATAATCTCTTCTTCCAGGGAGACCTGGTCAAAAAAGGCAGCACAAATATAGTTTCAAACACATACATAATTAAAACACTAACAATCCAACAAATCAAAAATAGATCGAAGTTCAAGAAAAAACATTTACAAGACTCTTTAAATGTAGAATACAGAATAAATTTAAAAGTGCTCAAAGATGGCAAAGATCTTTACTTCTTATGCTTTCCTAAAAAAGTGTTGGATTGTGCGCCGCTCTCCCTTACACACACACACACACACACGGAATGACCATGAATGCATTTTCACTGATTACAGTTCACTGGGAGTGAGCCTGTTTCACGTTTTTATGGACGGATCATATTTAACATCTGTAAACAAAGAAATTAAAACTTAAATATTATAGTGAAATTTTACAGTTGTACACTAAAATAAAATGGTTATTTTTCTTAAATCAAACTTTTAATTAAGATTAGGCTTAAAGTAATGTCAATTGTTTTTTTTTTTTTTATCTCAAATATTTTGGTGGGTCGTGAAATAGATTATACTTGTCTAGGTGGGTCGTGGAATGGAAAAGTTTGGGAACCACTTTAGGCTATCTGTTCTGGGCCGGGTTTCCCGATATCGATGTAGCCTAGCCTATCTTAGCTCTTAAAAGCGCTCTCTACGTGCAAGGTTATGAACGTTAGCCGCAATTCCTCGCGCGTTTCCCAAAAATGTAGGCTACTGAACTCGTAGAAACGCGAGAATAGGTTACGTGCTACTTGAGTCGCTGTCCATTCGCTGACGTGCTGAACTAGGCTATACTAACCTTATATGGAATCGTATTCTGAACGTTTAACCTAACAATCGTCATCTGTTGTGTATTAGGAATCAGACAGGTTGTTTGAAAAAAAAAAATAAAAAAAATAAAAAAAAAAAAATATATATATATATATATATATATATATATATATATATAATGACATTCTATATAGATAGATCATTGGAGCTAACATTCTAGGGTAGAATGTCATTCTATATAGATCATTGGAGCCGTATCCGGTCGGCAAAACAGCAAATATTAGCGCTGTCTTCTGTTCCTCTTTTAGATAAAAACCCAAGTCTAAAATCTTTCATTGTTATTCTATATAGATCTTTCAGATTTAGGTCTGGATTTCCATGCTACTATGATGTTGCCAATGCGTCAAAAAAATATTTATCAAATGACAGTGCCCCCCCGCCGATGATCCAATGCCCCTCCAGTAGATCTGCTCTGACGCCGACTCTGCTGAGAACACACATAAAACTGAATTTAATCACATTACGCTTTGTGGACTATAATTTCTCCCATCTTCATGATTTATGCACGGTCTCATTTGAGCTTGTGCCTGGACAGCAGATGGCGAGGGGGTAATGCTGAAACTTGAACCATTTTCTTCGAGAATAAAAGTCAAATAAAAGACTCATTTAAAGACATTAGAAAGGATTTATTGTGAAGTATGAAGGGAAAAATCCACTTAAATGCAATTCAGTTAATATGACATATTCTGTAGTCCTCTGGTGCATCATGGGACATATATAAACGTCATCATTGAATGAACAGATTCAATAAACTATATAAAAATAATAGAAAAGTAGAAAATATTTATGATTTAAGTTCAACCAACGTATGCTATTAAAAGAAAATGTTGTTTATAAAAATATAATTATGCAAAATATAAAAAGTGCACATGAAAAGTAGAACATATAAACAAGTATAACAATAATTGCTAAAATAATTTCATGATTGCAGTGTCTCATTAATTTTGGTGACATTCACATTGAGGACAGTTTTTAAACAGTTTAACAGTATAAAACAGTTTTTCCCAACATTTACAGTAACTTTAAAAATGGAAAAGATTCATTTGTGTGCATTAAGAAACATTGACCTCAAATTAATCGCTCTTAGCTCTTATAGGAATGATGTTAAGTGCTTCTTTGTACAAAATCTGAAAATGTCTATGCTGACATGCTGTATTTTTGTGCATAGCTAAAGGATTTGGCAAAAAAAAAAAAAAAAAAAAAAAAAAAAACTACTTAACATTTCCATAATTACTGGCCAGAAGAAATTAAAATAGACACACACACACACACACACACACACACACACAAAATATTATGATCAGCAAAAAGGTTAAAAGTATCATATAGAAAAATATCAAACTAATATTTTAGCCAACATACAGAGTGCTGCTGGGATGATGTATTTTTGTATGCTACAACCCAGAAACAAGTTATTATTTTAGCACTTCCGGTTCCATTGTATTGAAGTCTATGTTTATTTTTATTTTTTTTGGTATGGGTTTTTTGAATGTTTTGAAGGTCTGTGGTGAACAAAAGCTCAAAATGATTGCACATTTTATTTTAGGACATTTACAACAAAAAACATCACTTAATGGGCACTTGTGATTTTTTAAAACTTCAACTTGTCTTGAAAAAGGCAGTGACTAACAAGTGGCTAAATGGGAATACAGATGAGATCAGGGACATTAAACGTCACCACACCAATCAGGAAACAGGAAAATACATGTGCTCACTCTGTGGTGTTCCTAATCGCGCTTTTGCAAACTATTCTAACTCAACCTTTTAGGGATTTTTTTTCTAAATAAAGATGTATGATCTACAGTACCTTCATTATATAGTTGACTGTTTCCTGAATAAATCCCTGTGTTTTTGAGATGCAACCCTTGTGAAAACTTCCTCAGTGTGACAACTAGCCCTGGTCTCCCTGACATAAAAACATATTTACATGCACTCAAATCTTACTGTAACTCTTGTTTGTAAGAGTCCAAAAGTGGACACAGATGCACACCATTGTGAAAATCACTCTGTGTTTGAATATATGATGTCTACAGGCGTCACTGAAAGGGAAGGCTGACCCTTTGTTTCCACCGTCACTTCCTTCCTGGCCTGATGAATCGCCACACCAATCTCTAACAGGTGACAGCACAAACAGAGGCAGGGTCAGTATCCCGCTGACTTGCCGTGCTTCCTGGCGTCAGATACGGCACTGATGCACTGTCCTTCTTTTGAGATACCGTTGACCACATTTAAAAATGGGTAAATGTTTTTGTCCGTCACTTTGTGTCCTAACACTTTCATTGCCTTAATATCTGACTGAGAAGAATAAAAGAACACAATGTTACTACTTACAAGTCAATTTGATTAACTGTTTCATAAAATGATGATTATAACCAGTGACCGGGGGCATTTGAAGAGCAAGTAAGAGCAATTACAATCAGTTCAGCCACACTAACAACATTCAATTATGGGACTGGGCTTCATGGTGAACTCATAATGTAAGAGCAGGTCTACATTCCAAAGGACTTACTTCATTGTATCCATTCTCAAAAAGGACATTGTTGCTGGAGCTCACAAATACTATTTTTTCAGTGATAGATTTGTTAAGGTTCATCCCAAACCACAAGTGGTTCATAATGGACTGAAATAAGAAAAGAAACAGGGGATGTTCATTAAAGAAGGTTTGTCATTTTCAGCTGGATATCTCTGTACTGCATCTGTGGCATGCTGATGACTACCACAGACAATAGTTTTTAATGCAGACAATTTTATATTTAATTAAACTGTTTTGATACAAATTCTAATACAATTAAACTAAATTTGGTTATTTTCAGCAGGGTATCTCTATACTGCGTCTGTGGCATGCTGTCGACCACCCCAGACAATCATTTTTAATGCATCGTTTAGTGCACTTATGAAATGTGTTTATAGACTGTAAATGGATGACAGTTTTATAGCTCAATAATCTTTTTTTTTTACTGGAAAATTCTTGAAAGTGTTTTTAAAATGTTATTTCAAAGTCAATATTGACAGTATTCACACTTTTTTCAGGGTGAAACTGAATATTCAATGAGAAGAGGTAGAGCAAGTTATTATATTTTGATAAAAGAATACAAAAATTTTTTTTTAGACAGTAAGACCATGCTATAAAAAAAGAGAAAATAGACATTATGTTGAAAAATAAAATTCAATCAAAATAATAGTTCAAATAGATTATTAAATATCTTTGATTAAAATGTAAATATAATAATGAAACTAAATTATGTTCTTTTCAACAGGATATTTCTGTACAGTTAATATTTCTGTGGGATGCTGCCAATGACCACAGACCACATATGAAATATTTATAGACCATCAGACAATTTTATAGCTCACATAATTTTGTTTTTACTGGAAGATACTGTATATGTAAGTGCTTTAACAAAAATACGATTTTAAAGTCAATACTGACTGGATTCTAAGTATTTTCTTGGAGAACCGGAATATTTATTGAGAAGCGGTTGAGCAAATTATTATTTTGATAAAAGATTTCAAAACCAAACCGTTTTAGACATAAAAAAGGGAAAAATAGACATTAAGTTGGATAATAAAATACAATTAAAAATATTTCAAAAAGTTGATTACAATTTTGTGACAAAAATTTCAACAGTTACTACAATAACTAAATTAGTAGTAGATGAAAACTGTTAGTAGATGCAGTAGATGTAAGCTGTATTTTTGTGAGCTGTGTAGTTCACAAAGATTGATAACACTGATAACTTGTTTAATTTCAGGTGGAGTTTGACTCACCAGGGCCATGGCTGTGGTGATGTAACTTCCTCCTGATCCACCAATCACCAGAGTCTTCTCCTGGGACTGCAGGATGGTAGGAGCCATGGAGGAGGGAGGCTGCTCGCCTGGAGAGAAGCAAAAAAACAGACAAAAGGGTGACAAAAAGTCTCAAGACATGCAAAATGTAAGAAGATATATTTGGTGAAGGATCTTCACCTGGTGTGACAGAAACTGCTTGGCCGCAGAAGTCAGCTAGCTCGTTGTTGAGGATGATACCTGTTTTAGGAGAGTAAACAGTCGACCCAAACCTGAAGACGGAAGATATACAATTAGTAGTTTTTATAAATCTCAACAGAATTTTTCATTATTTAATTTATAATATTATCAAATTTCTAATGTATTTTTATTTACATTATTAATATGCTGTTTTATATATATATATATATATATATATATATATATATATATATATATATATATAGTTACTATATAGCCTTAGTGAGGACAAAAAAATAGTTATTTTAAAAGAATTAAAAATCTTACTGAACCCTAGTGTTATTTTGTAGGTATACACACACACACACACACACACAGACACTCAGTTAGTTTATTTACGTGTTTTCACTTTCTATTTTTGAAACTTTTTTTATACTATTTTTCTATGATTTGTAACTCTGCTGAGCATATGTTATAAATGTGTCTCACATCTGGTTGATGGTGCTGGTGACTGACACAGCACTGCCATCTGCTGCCATCACTGAAACATGCGTGGTGCCAAAGCGGTCGACTGACGGCGTGATGTTGTAGTAAGAGGCGTTGTGTGTGGAGCCGTCAGTGATCAAAGCCTTGATATGCTTAATGAACTTCTCATCTTTGATGTACTCCATCTGCATTCACAGAGCACAAGAAAAACATGAATAAAGCCGCCTTTCCACCGTCTCCGACAAACGACAAGCAACAGACCAGAAGTCATCCATTTCTAATAGAAAGTAGTGCGGGAGTTGTGTGGAGTTCCGATCATATGCGTATGCGGAAATTTCGGATCCGATTTGAGCTTCGGATGCATTCAAATATTTGAACTTCTAGGCCAGTGATCCTCAAATCTGGCCCACAAGATCCACTTTCCTGCAGAGTTTAGCTGTAACCCTAATCAAACACACCTGAGGATGCTAATCAATGTCTTCAGGATCATTAGAAAAATCACAGGTAGGTGAGTTTGATCAGGGTTGGAGCTAAACACTGCAGTGCATTGGCCCTCCAGGGTAAGATTTGAGGAACACTGTTATGTGAGTTTTGTGAGGGTTTGACGGTATGTGATGTATTGTATTGGAAATCTATCGGAGGGTTGTCAGAATTACCAATATGTTGTTCACTTTAACATTATTCTTTAAACACTATTTCTGTGAAATGGTGATTTAGAATAATTATGGCAGAAATAATTTTTTTTTAATTTTTAAATTATTATTTAAGTTGTTTTTTTGTGTAATGGTGCTTTAGAATAATTATGGTTTGGGGGGGGGGGTCATCTGATTTGTGACGATGCATTCATACATTAACTATAGTCATTAAAATTATTCATTTTACCATGGTGAATATGCCACGGTAACGGTTGCTGCACGACCAAATTGAAAGTTCTGTGCGATTGCCACTAGAGGGAGAAATGTGACAATCGTGTCCGAATGTCGTGTGCAGTGGAAAGGCTGCGTCCACACGGAGACGAGTTTAGCTGTATATGCATACTTTTTGTATCTTATAGCCGTTTCGTCCACACGGATCCGGCGTTTTGGGAGAGTGAAACCGATATTTTTTGAAACCGGGTCCCAGAGTGGATAAATTTGAAAACGTCGCCCTTGCGCTTTCATGTGGACAGCGAATCCGTATATTTTCTAAAAAAGATGACGTCATCAGCCCCCGTCTCGCCCCTAGTCAGACACCGCTATGTCACGTATCAGCAACAAAAACATGAACAAAAACTGAACGATTGTCTTTTTATTAGCTAACATTAACAAAGATTAATAAATTAATTGTTCCATGTTCATTGTATACCACAAGGTTTATGTGCATAGTCCAAGTCTTCTCTGTGGCAGTGTTTCGTGGTTTCGTGCAGATGCAGATATTTCTTGAGACGAGGGGGAAAAAAGGTCTGATAGGGAAAGATCTGGCTTGTGTGGATGTAACCTAAATCTAGTATAAAAACTTCCCAGTCAAATTTATTCAGTTTAGTCTGATCATTATTTGCGTTTTTCATTTTTTGCCAGGCGTGGAATTATTTATAATGTTGCTAAATGAAATCAAATATTTTCATGCTTGCTTTGAATGCATGCGTCTTCAACAAATATTTCGATTTAATTTCAAAGATTAATTGCTTGCATTTGTGTGGCCTTCCTAAGAAATAACATCCGGCCTTTCATAGAATTTACTCAACCCTACAATCGACGTCAAGTGATATTATGCTTACTACTGCCAAAAACAGCAAATATAAGAAAATAAAGCACATGAGAAACTCTGCTGTTGTGTTAATGTTAAATAATTGTTCCAGACGGAAAATCATGTCATTTTGATTTTAACATCAGGCCAAATGTTAATGTTAAATGAAGTTGTATCCATACATCTGTAGAGCTGAAGTAGGGGTCTTTGAGGTTGTGCTTTTGTCCATTGGCAAACTTAACCGCCTCAAGGAACCGATGC
The DNA here is from genome assembly GCF_018340385.1 of Cyprinus carpio. Lineage (NCBI taxonomy): Eukaryota > Metazoa > Chordata > Actinopteri > Cypriniformes > Cyprinidae > Cyprinus > Cyprinus carpio. The sequence continues at coordinate 15,733,389 of NC_056581.1, read as the reverse complement.
AAAGTCAGGGTTTTCTGGTCTCCTTGCTTGGAGGCTGGAGAAAGTCCGAACCCTGAGAAAAAAAAAAGGAGGTTTAATATCTATAAGTAAGAACTGATTCAGTAAAGCTAGCATAGTTGTTTTTTCTTTTGTGATCTACACCTACCATGCATTAGTTTGAGGATAAAACTGAGTATCGCTCCCCCTGCTGGTGGAGGAGGGAAGTGCATCTTGTATTCCCCAAGTTGGACTGACCACGCGTCACTGACTCTGACCGTAAAAGTGCTCAGATCCTCTAATGATAACACTCCATCTGGAAAAAAGGCAAACTGTGTAAACAAGCAAAAACCCTGTATTTCGAAAGCACTACATCCTGTATATTCAGTGTATTTCGAAAGCACCACGTCCTGCCATTTATATACAAACAGTTCGTACTTCTTTCTTGTACATCCTTTATTAAGTCCTTGGCAATTTTTCCAGTGTAAAAGGCATCGGCTCCTTCTTTGGCGATAGTTTCCATGGTTTCTGCCAGCCGTGGGAACTTGAGGGTGTCCCTTGGGCGATGGTCCTTGTAGAACAGTTCACTAAAGGACATATACAAGAAATAAGCTGATAAAACCAGACAGAAAGCAACTCAAGTAACATTAACCAGCCAGGTGAAACAAAATATGATGAAACTTGCCAAGAACATGTCTGTGTCATATTTCACCCCAAAATAATAATAGTGAAAAAATAAATTAATAAATGTAACATTAATTTAAATAACATAACAATAAAACAATAAAAAAAACATTAAAATATTTAAATACAAATAACAATAATAATAAAATGTTTTGATTAAAATGTCATTTCATTGAGATATATGTTTATATAATATTTATTATTTATCTAATTTATATATGTTTATATATAAAAATGTTTTTGAAATAAGTCTCTCACAGGATCTGCATTAATTTGAGCAAAAATACAGTAAAAACAGTAATATTGTCCAAACATATTTAGCGAGTTACAGTATGTAATTCAGCAAATTATGATTTAAAATAGACAAAAATTGTATTTAATTGAAAACTGGAGCTAGGCTCAATGTTGCTTTGATTCATGCAGCAGGAAGTTTCTTAATATACAACAATGGAACAGGTCTTATATTTCCTGCGGTTTGCCTGCGGCTAAGTCATAACCTACTTCTTTGACACTGATTGTCAGGAATGCTCCTCAAGGTTCATCGTACTTGTGCCCTTAAATAAACTATTGCATTGAGATGACAATCATAACAAACAGCAGTGTACATGATAGTGTGTATGTGTTTGTTTGGAGAAGATACATTACCAGAGTTCAGTGCCATTAATCAGGTTTTTAATTAATTCTTCCTGCAAGAAATAAGCGAGGTAGGCTGGCATGGGGAAGCCCTCTCGTGCCAGCTTGATAGAGGGCTCGAATAGTTTGGCCCAGGGCAGCTTTCCATACAACCGATGAGCCTTTTCATAGCCACGGAGTTCTCCTGGTACACCTATCCAGTGACTTCCTGTGAGGCGCGAGGACAAATAAAGCAGAAAACAGTTGGCGTAATGATTGGATTCAGAAGATCTAAATGAAGTTTGCCAGTGCAAAATTTGCCACAATTCTAGGATGTTTTTCGTGTTTGTCAGAGTGTTGCCAGGCTGTTATGTGCCCAAGTTTAATATTAGGGTTAAGCATCTAGCTAAAATCACTAACCTTAAGTATGAACAAAAAGGACAATCAAATTGAGTAATACTGGTCTGAAACAAAATTAAGAAAAGCTGTCCACTGCCAAATCAGATTATTTCCAGCTTTGTTGTCAGTGGACGTTATGGCATTACAAAGAAAAACACAGTGAGTTTCTTTCTTTTCCAAATTAAATAAACTATAGCTTTTGGAAAAAAAAAAAACTAATCTAGGAAGTAAAAAAATTACAGAAAAATAATTGCATTTTTGTGCGTGAACAGCATGTGAACATTTAGTAAACTACACAAAATTGGTCAACAGGAGAATTTAGCTCTGGAATTCTGGGTAAAAATGTTTGGCAATAGTGACTATAATCAGTCAAAATGACATTTTAACTGTCCAGGAAGTACATATAAGAATTAGAAACAAGCAAAACAAGTCCACTTAAGTACACAGTTGCCGTAAGACAGAATTCCCCATTTCTACGCACGATGTCCCATTGTACTTTCGATATTTCCAAATGGCATGTTTAATCTAAAAAAAAACAAATGTTTCATCGTTTACTCATTCTTTAATTATTTTCCTTCTTCTGTGAAACACAAAAGAAGAATGTCCAAGCTTGTTTTTCATACAAGGAAAGAGGATGGTGATTCATATAGCTAAACTATATATATATATTCATGGAAGAAAGAAAATAATGTGGGGTTGGAGTGACATTAGGTTGAATGCATGATGTAAATTCTGGATGCACTTTTGGGTAATTTTTACTTCCTGTCTAAATGAGAGGCCACCCTTACGAAAAAGAAGTTTATTCAAGTGTGCTATTAGTATACTTCTTTTAAACTAAAATAGGAAAGTATGCTTTTAGTTTACTTTTTATGTACTTCTCAGAAATGGGCTTTATGTACTTCTCAGAAATATACTTAAAATGACATTTAAGTATACTTGACTTATACTTACAAAAAGTCTAAATATACTTGAACTATACTTAAGTATACTTAATAAAATAAACTTGAAGTATACTACTTTTTGGTAAGGGCAGTGAGGGATAATTTACCCTGCTTTTATGAGGAAGAGCTTTACCTGGAGCAAGTGGAGTGGTTTTAGGACACTTATTCAGCAGATCTGCTTGGACATCTTTTGGGACTGTTTCTCTTGAGCTGATGATTTTCACTTTGCCTGAAAAACAGAGGAATCCATAAACTGTTTGGTTTATGCAGATTTTATTTTTTAAAACGGTATTATCTATCCTCATTATTTACATCATGTATTTTTCTTTGTCTCTTTAAAGAACACTGTTTAAACAATAAACTAACAGGTCAATCCAGCTTTCCACAAAATTTCTAGAGAAACTCATATAGCTGTACTGGATTATACTTGTATGAAGTGTTCTGAATTGCACATGTAATGGGAAAAATAGGTATGTTAGTTCAAATTAGACTTTGCATCACCACAATCACAAGACCAAGACAAAAAACTATATGCTAAATTCCATTTACTATTAAAGTGTTTTTATGCAACTACAATACATATATATAGACATACCTGTTTTGTCCATAATTGTAAAGATGGCCCCTCCACCCAAGCCCATGCTCTGTGGGTTAACCAAACTAGTGCAGAGCAGAGCTGCGATGGCTGCGTCTACCGCTGAGCCCCCCTCAAGCAACATGTCCCTGTGAACAGAAGACATGTCCCATAAATTTAGCATTGGGTTCCAGCTATGACTAGTGCAATATTAAGTGTATTAATTGTATGATTAATTTTAAATATATATTTCCTTTGATTTTCCTTCGAAAAAAATGTAATATTTTTCAATCTTAAAATGATATGGCAAACTGGGCGTGTCACATTTATAGACTTTCGGTGCATTCCAAATGGGATATATCACCCTCCGAAGGGCACTTCGGAGTGAAAACAATCATGGCCGCCATAATGAAGGGTCGTTCCAAACTGAAGTGCTCAAAACTGGCCACTTCAAAAGGCCCTTCAGAATGAAGGATTTCGAAGGGTACAATTGATGGACACTTCGGGCTCCCATGATCTTTTGCCCAGATTCTTTGCATGACGACAGCACCTCTGTGTGGGCATGTGATTATGACGCAGAAGGGCACTTCAAGAAACAGTTGTTTGGTCCCCTACACCCTTCAACCCTTGAAGCTCTCAATCAGGTTGGTAAACCCTTTGAAGGGATAAGTTGATAACAATCTTATGTTATCTAGTAAAGTATAAGTGAAGCCTGACACACAACCTTATGGCTTGATCATTGTATTAGTACAGCTGAGGCTCACGAATATACAGTCAAACAATTCATCTATATCTGATCATATACCATTTTTAATGATGACTGATTATGAAAGTCTGCCCAATATGAATTTTGAGTGTAAGAGGGCTGGTTTGGTAAAATTAGTCTAAATGTACAGATGAACATGATATGAAAATGGATGCTCTGTTGAATATGGTGGTATTACCGGGAGGTGCAATCATGTGTACAGATGTGACATTGTGACATGGTGACTCATGGTACAGCCTTTTGTGCCGTGTATGATGATATGATGATATTGTGGGATCAGTGTATGAGGCTAGTAGACCATATCTTACACGCCCTGACAAGAAATATAATAATAAGCCATGGTGGAAAAAGTATGTGTCAGCAAATCATAATGAAGCTAAGGAAGCATTTAAGGCATGGGATATAGCTGGTAGGCCCAGACAGGGACATTTATGGACTGGAAAAAGTTAACCAATGCCACGTATAAATATGCAGTTTGTTATATCTGTAAACATGAACAAGTGATGACAGCAGATTCAATGGTGAAAAATCTGCTTTGTAATAATGTGAATGATTTCTGGATGGACATAAGATCAATAAATAGGAGCAATGTGTCATTAACATGCTCTGTAGAGGGTGTGTCTGGAGCTGTGAATATAGCAGGGCTGTGGAGACAACAGTATTGTGCTCTGTTTAATTGTGTAAAGAGTGAGCCATGCAAAGTTGAAACAGTCTCCTGTATGGATACAGGGAGTGAGGTATATCAAGCAATAATTCAGCTCCAAGATAGGAAAACTGGTGGTTTAGATCAAAATACTGCTGAACATTTAAAATTTGCGAGCCCTAGGCTTGCGGTCCTTATGGGCTGCTGCCATAGTCTATGTTGTCAGTAACCTTGTTGCCTGTTATTAAGGATAAGACTGGTAAGATACTGTAGGTATTTTAGATAAATGTAGGCCAGTTGCTTTAGCTACTGTTGTGTCATAGGGTCTGGAAAGAATCATATTAGATCGATTAGGTGTTTATCTTGATACCACAGACCAGGGGACGGCAACCTACGGCACGCGTGCCAACAGTGGCACGCAGAGGGATAATCACTGACACATGAGTATAATAGGGAAAACTGCATACTGACGTACATTTTGAGGTATTAACTTCTCATAGTCACATAGCCTGTTTGAAGCTATAAATACTATTAAAGTGTGAGAATTAAATTGCGGTAGTCTACGGATGTGCACGACTGCTGCACATACTAGGCACTGCAGATCAATGTCAAAATGACTGAGATGGCCAATCAAATCAAAGTAGGCGGGGTTTAATGTTGACAAGCAGAGTGCGAAGCGTTAGTTTAACGTTAAAGAGAGCAAATCATTTAACAGTAGTCAACTTTTAACGATACATTTACAATATAAATGTTAAATGACCGACAGATATATCCAGTGACGCAAACTACTCGAATTTATTTTATTTCTCAAATATGGCAATTTTGAGAGCGAGAGAGAAAATTGTAAATTGTCTGTGTCTGTCTCTTAAAACAAAAATATGAAGCCTGAGTTTAGTTACTTAAAAAAAAACAATTTTACACCCCTTCTTACTGAGAAATATAAGTGATTCAGCATTGATTATTAAAAGTCGCATGGCAGCGCTGACAACAAGTTTATGAGCTTCTGAATGTTACTTTTTGCACAACGCGATCTCAGATCTGTGTGCCAGTGGTGTGTGTGTGTGTGTGTTTGTCACACACACACACACACACACACACACACACACACACACACACACACACACACACACACACACACACACACACAAAAATACAGAGATGTTCAGTATGGTGATGTTTAGTATCTGTTTTTATATTTTATTCTTTTGAATTTTTTAAAAAACTATTTATGAAAAAATCTTCAGAAACTATTTACATCAAAATCAAAATAGGCCTATTGTTTTTTTTATCGTATCATTTAAAAATGTGTATGTACTGTACAAAGCATTAATGCATACTGTATAATACAGAATTAAAGGGGGGTGGGCACAGTGGTTAACCAGAAAAATAAAAAATGGCATGTCAGGCCGAAAAGGTTGCCGACCCCTGCCACAGACTATCAGTTTAGCTTTAAGGCTCAACATAGTACTGATTTTTGTATGCTCTGAATGAAGTAGTAGAACTGTATAAAAGACAAAATTCCACTGTTATAATTGGCTTTATTGATGCTTCTAAAGCTTTTGACTGAGTTAATCATCAAAAGTTGTTCAGTAAACTAAGTGAAAAGGGGCGTATCTAATAGCATGAAGAATTTTGACATATTGGCGGTAGACTAATCAAAGTATGCAGATAAAGTTGGGTAATTGTGTGTCAAGATTCATTTAGAGTAAGTAATGGAGTCCGGAATGGGGGTTATTTTGTGTCAAGATTCAGATTTTCCTACCTCCCATTAAAACAGTGGGTAGTACAATTCGACAACGAAAAATGCTGCCGATAAAATTATGGTTCATAAACATCTACACATACCATAACCCTAAACCTACCATTACAGTAATGCAAATACAGTAATTATGTGTTATATTCGCGGTTGAAGCAATAAGGGATACATTTACAGTAAACCAGCAATAAATATTTTTTTCTACGTATTAGATTGTGTTTTATAAAAGTCTATACCTACCCCAACCCTAAACCTACCCTTACAGTAATGCAAATACATTAAATACAGTTGTTTATCATGAGAAAAAGGACGCGATATTGCTGTGCGCATGCGCAGTTAACCCTGGTAGGAAAATCTGACGGGTAGGATAAAATGTCAGGACACCAGCAATTAGGTCTACTTTCACCAGCCCTTTTTAATGTCTAAATGACTGTTATTGTTGATATTGACTGTAAGACTGGATGTATGCTTGGTAAAATGCTGATGATAGTTCAACAGCTGCTAAATATCTGATCTGATTATGGGATTAGATATGTTGTGCAATATAATACAAAAAAGAGTGGTGCCATGATCTGCAGAACCAAAAAACATAGATATTTTAATTTCCCAGATTCCTATTTATCAGCGCAAATACTAAATGTGTGTACTGAAACAAAATATTTGGGTCATTTCATTAACAATGAAATGAGTGATGATGATGATATGTATTAGGCAGCGTCGTATGTTATATGCTCAAGCAAATATACAGGTGAAAAAATTGTATACTGTATGTGTTCTGATAAGGTAAAGCTAAACCTTTTTAGAGCATATTGTACATATTTTTATACTGTTCCCTTGTGGGTTAAGTTTAAAAAAATGCCTATGTAAGCTTCAGGTTGCTTACAATGACTGTATGAGGATCTTGCTGAAAAAACAACAACAACAACAACAACAACAACAACAACAACAACAACAAAAACAAGGTAGAGCAGGAGGAGTTCCAGCCTTCACACACACACACACACACACACACACACACACACACACACACACACACACACACACACACACACAAACACAAACATGCACAATTGTGCAGAATTCTGAAAATTCTTGCTTTCTCCAAGATCAGTCTTTGCACTCTCTTGTATTTTAAGCACTTTATAGGGGTTGTTGTGTCTCTGCATGCAGCAGATATTTTGGGATAATAGGGTAATACACCACAAAGGATAATCTCAAATGTTACACGATGTCCTGAACTGATAAAAGGAAATGTGAGATATTTCAAAGGCAGTGATGCAACAACAATCTCAAACGTGTAAAACATAAGAACACTTCTTTTAGAATACCACACTCTTTTTATCAGTGTTAGGTGATACAACAATGGCCATCAATCAAATAATGATGTATACTCATATTCATGATAATGCATAATCCTTGACAGCATATTATCAGATTGTGACAGTATGTGCCTTTCTTAAGTCAACAAAGCTGTTAAGAAGACAACAATTCAGTGTTGTTGAATTTGAAAGTTGAGATTAACGATTAGATCAGTGTCAAAGTGTTAAGTGGTAATGTTATACAGCAGCTTTTGCAACAAAAAAAAAATCAAGAAAGGAAACTCTGTAGAAAAGAAATCACAAATTTCCCTTTAATACTTAAATCATCTGCCCTAGAAAGTAAAGAGAACAAACGGAAAGCAAACTCCATTCCTACAAATGTCAGTTACTGTCTGAACAAGATGAGCCTTGTTGTCAGAACCTTCACCCTCCCTGTTCCTCACTGGTGCAATAAGCTGCAATTGTACTGCATGATATCTTGCTTATGTGCCCAAGAGCTTTCAAACTTTGGTTTAGGAAACTCCAGATTGTTGCTGGTAATGATGGAACTTGTTACCATAGTTGGCTAACGATGCTTTTGGGAAACAAACCCCTGATTTATTGACACTATCCCAACATTCAACAAGCAGCTGAAGACTAACCTCTTCAAAAAGTAAAAAAAAAAAAAAAAAAAAAAAACTTTTTTCATCATATTCTTCTCTGCATTTCACCTCTACTCTAACACTGTATACAATACATATTGTTGGCTCTGTGACAAATTGCTTATGGTCCTTTATTATAAGTCACATAAATGCAGACTAAATGCAAACGTAAAGATTTTTTCTAAGTTTCATGATGTTTCTCCTAACCTACTGATCTCAGCATTGTCTCAGAATGTTCTCAAAGAGCTCAATATGAACTCAAATATTTCTTCAAATTATTTAGGAGAAATATGAAATAAAATTCAGATTAATTTTTGACCTGAAATTATTAAATGTAGTAACTGCTAATGAAAGTAGGTAAATAAAAATACTACAATAAAACATCTAAAGAAAGCATCTTAAAAACTGGCAAAGCAAGTAAAAAGCTTGCCATGGTCTGCAGGAGCAAGCAAAAGTATTTACTTTATCCCTGTAGGGGTTGAATACAGATGAACAGCTTTTATTAAGATGCGTCAATGACTGGGCATGTCTTATGTAGTAATCAGTATTAAAATCATGCCAGACAGAATAAAAGCTCTTTTAGAAACAACCTCTTTTAGATACTGATGTGCCAAATGGTGTTTGTGGGTAAAGAGGGTGTCTGTGGAAACGCAATGTTCTTTACTTTTCACATTCGGATGTTTTTTTGTTTGACAAAATGTGCAAATGAGTTCCAAGCATCTCATGACATTAATCCAAAAGAGGACAAATGCCCCCTCTACCCGGGATATGCCTGGAAACCTCAAATACCTTCTCTCTGTGTACTTTGGGAACAGGTTAAACAGTGACCCCAGATGAAACACCAAAGACAAGTTCTTGGAAATGCAGTCATAAAAGACTTCATACAGTGAACAAGAAACGCTCTGTATGTTTGGCACAAACTGCAGGAAGCGTAGATGAGGGACAAAAAAATGTGCCATTTAATAGCATGACTTCTCCACAGGGCTTTGTGAAGCTGGTTGATCCAGTTTTGACTGGCAGGAGGTCTTGGCTGTCACTAGTACCATGATTCTTGTTAGTTTAATCAGTGCTCAGAACAAAAGGTCTTTGATATGGTTTCTTACAGCATCACTCAGAGGGTTTAAATGGTTGCAGAAAATATTTAACACAGAATGCACAGAATGTTAATGATCAAATGTCAACAAGATTGTATGTACACAATAGTCTGGACAGACTCATTCTTTTTAGTAATTTTTATGTCATAATTCTAGTTATTCTAAATCTATAAGATCCATCAGTACAAGAGTATCCAAACGCAAGTGCATCGCATCTGTGCAACGCTGCATTATCTAATCTCTTAAACTGATTATCTCTCTACATTCTGTTGTTTATTGTTAATAACTGTTTGAAATACTTTTAACATTACGTCTTTATATTAAACACTATATTACTGATATGCAGTTTAACTCTCTTAACTTGTACTGCAGCTGTATTGTACAGATCTGAAAGTCAGTGTTGCATCAATATAATATTTTCCATGCTTAAGGTTCAGATTTTAATTAGCATAACGCGCATGTCTTCTTACCTGCCGATGTTGGAGCACCTGACAGAGTCCGCAGAAACAGCGCCGTGCGTGAACGCGCATTTCCGTTTGGTGGCTAAAATGATGCAAATGCAGATAATTACAACAAAGCACACTAAAGCGAGTATGCAGAAGCAGCAGCGTCTCGACTGAGATTTGGCCATGCTGTGAGCAGCGCGCGTTCAGCAGGTAGAATGAGACGCGCGCGCTGCTCACTGACTTTAAGTGCTGGGGGCGGAGAAGAGTCACGCGACTAAGTGACTTTAGGACGCGTTTACACCAGGGCCATAACCACCATAGACATTGAGGGGGACAAACCCCCCCCCCCACCCCCAATAATTAAAAGTGGCCAAACTGTCCCCCCACAATATTTGAAATTCTTGCACTGATCTGCTGCACCCCATTAAGCAGCGCCCTTTTTAGGATGACAAAAACCTTTAAAAGATATATTTTCAGCCTGCTATGACTCATTGGTCTAACAGCGCTCGTCAATGTCACAATAACTGAGATGACCAATCAATCAAAGTAGGCGGGGTTTACCCAGGGCCGCTGCTGGCCAAATGGGTGCCCTAAGCAGGATTGTATTGTTGTGCCTCCCCCTTCCTCAAATATAATGAAGAAAAAAAGAAAAGGAAAGAAAAGAAAAAAAAACTACTATAGGGGTCAAAATAGAACTTTAATAATAAAAAAAATTGTACAAAGTAAATAAATAAATTGTATTATTTACAAATTACAATTGTAGCTCTCGACATTTCCCTATGGCTATAACTTTATTATGACTCTAATTTATTTTATAGTCTCAAGCATTCAGAAATCATGCAAAAGAAAATTAAGCAGTTTTACTATGATAAAACCATGGTTTATTTTTGTAAGGGTTGTGATGTCCACATGTTTTTTTGTTGAAGAAATTGTAGGGACATGGTCAGCAAAAAAGGTGGCCAAAAATGAAAGATTAAGTGAATATTTAAATTAAATATTTGGCCAATAGCCTAAACAAGGATTTGATCCTCCTGAAAGTGTAACAGCAGCAATTACCCTTTGGCTCCCTTTGCAGGCATTTGTTATAACATGTTATTGTTTATTTTGCATTAGTCTACATTATGTATTTTAACACAGTTTTATTAACCAATCATTATTGCCTAATTTTTTTGTATAGAATTCATTTTTAAGTCTTTTTAAAGGCTGTAGATGGCTTAGCTCTGTTTTTATATGTAATTAATATATGTATTTATATATATATATATATATATATTATAGGCTATTAATACTTCTTTGTAAATTATTATTTGAAGTAACAAAACCATGGTTAATTTGCGGTTACCATGGTGTAATGATAAAAACTCCATAATCACGGGAAGAAGGAGGCGGGAACCGGCGAACACTCAAATAAAACTTTAATGACAAAATAAATACAAAACAGTCGGGCGACTGCCGCGCACAAACAAAAACCAAACACAAAATAAAACCCAGGCCCCAAAGGAGATGGAAGGATGAGGAGCGACTGAGACGAGAGAGGGGAGAGAGGAAAAAAAAAATTCCGGTTCCCAGACACGCCGCCGCTCGGCCCTCCACCAGCTGGGTGAACTCTTCCGCTCTTCGGCACTGGACGGCCCTCAGTGGACGGCACAACACTCTTCCACCGCCCGGTGGACGGCGACGGCTCCTCCGGTTTTGGGCAGCCGGCAGGAGTCCCCCGTTCCCTGCTACTCCTCGTTCCACGGGATGGCAGCAGGCTCCGGCCCCCTGGCGAACTGCGCAGACTCCTCCGCTCCCTCACGGACAGCAGCCGTCCCTCCACATCGCGGGCGGCCGGCAGCGAGTTCGTCCGTCCCTGGCAACTCACTCCAACCCACCACCTCGAGCGTCCACGGCGCCAGACTGCTACGCCCTGCTCGATGGCACCGCGGATTCACCCCAGCGGCGAGGGATCTTCAGCAGCGCGTCCCTCCTTCCTCCCGGGTTTCGGCACCAGTGTAACGATAAAAAACTTCACAGTCACGGGAAGAAGGAGGCGGGAACTGGCGAACACTCAAATAAAAGCTTTAATAACAAAATAAATACAAAACAGTCGGGCGACTGCCGCGCACAAACAAAAACCAAACACAAAATAAAACCCAGGCCTGGTCCTCTCTCGTCCTTCACTGTCGTCGCTCCTCTTTTGTTTTGGACTCGAGACCGGTGAGTGGAGCAGGTGTCGCTCATTTCCCAATCACTCCACTGGCCTCGCTTCATTCCCACGGCTCTCGGCCCCGCCCCACTCATCACACATGGCAACAAGGACGATGATTTTTGGTGTCATTCTTGTTAAAACCATGGCTAATTTTCATAAGGGAACCTGGAAAGTCAGAGAGAATATTAGATGCGTAGGTTGTGGTGAAATTATAACAGGTGTCCTGACATTTTATCCTACCCGTCAGATTGTTTTACAAGGGCTTACAGCGCATGTGCACATCTATATTGCGTCATTTTTGTCATACTGAACAACACGCCCATAATTTTTTATTACTCTCACGTGAATTTTTTTTTTGGTAAGTTTTTGACTATTTCTGTTAGTTTGATTATACCAAGACAGCTAGCAGTAATGAGAACTGATTAATGTCACATTACGTAACCAGCTAGCACCAGGGATCATCTTTGTTATTATTTTTCATTGAAAAGTTAGGCTATATGTTAGGTTATATGATAATCTGATTAGTAAACCATTTCAAAATTATTTTATGTAAAATATACTTTCTCCATTATACTTACACTGTAAAATCAAACAAAAACAGTTGACCTAACTTGAAATAAATAAATAAGGCACCCTATCGCAATCACTCAACTTAAGTTAACTTAACTAGCAAACGAAAAATTAAAAACTTACAATCTGAATATAATGTAGTGATCCAGTATTGTAATTGAGGTTTTAAATTGTACAACTGATTCGGGTAGATTCGAACCCCTGCAGACAGTCGATCAGAACTGTATAATGACTTCTAACTTGAAGAATTCACCCCAGACTTTTGAATCTCATTAAGGAGTTTACTGATGGCAAAGTTGTGGTTTTTATATGCACGCACAACTATCTTACATCACTAAGTTTGAGAAATTGCAAACAAATGTGAGATGAAACGGATTGCTCACGGAAGGAGTTTGCAATCTGCGTGTCTGCTCAGCGCACCTGCTCCACTTCCTCATGGCACGTGATAAACATGATGGTGATGTTGCAAATGTTCATTGGTCACTGGAAGAATGTCTAAGAAGCCTTTAGAACAACAGTCCCCGAATTCAATGATTGTATTTGTACATCTTGACAAAAGGGACTTATTCGTCACATGGATTACTCTTCATCAGATAGGGCTGGTAGCTTGACAAGGCGAGCTACGGGGTTGAGTATACATTCTTCTCTCAACTTGCACAGTGGCTGACCTGAAAATGTTATCTGCTCCCGGGTGCACTTCTGAGATTTTCCCCACTGGCCACAAAGCTTGAGGGAGCTGAGCGTCTACAATCATCACTTCATCACCAATTTTTAGATTTCTCTTTTCCGACTTCCATTTCAGTTGAACTTGGAGACTGGGCAGATAGCACTTAATAAAATGCCTCCAGAAGTGGTCGGCCAACAGTTGTCTCCAGCAGCATCGACTTTGCACTCCAGAGTCTTGGTACACCACCTGGGGCAAGGAGGCATCTTGGCGTCCAAAAAGAAAGCAGTTGGGGGTGATTGGGTCAATGTCAGAGATGTCAGATGATGTGTAGCCGAGAGGTTTTGAGTTGAGGATCCCCTCAATTTCGGTTAACATTGTTCTCAAAACTTCTTCTGTCACAGTCTGCGCCCAAGGTAACTTGGAGAGCAGATTTATTTGAACATATCTCCCTTTCCCAGCATCCACAGAAGTGGGGAGCTCCTGGTGGATTGAAGACAAACTTGATTTGCTGGGAAGCAAGGTGGTCTTGTAGCTCCTCATGCAAAGCAGCAAAGGACTCCTTCAGCTCTCTTTCTCCACCCTTGAAGTTAATGCCTTGATCACTTAACAACTCGTTAGGCTTCCCACGTCGAGCGATGAGGCGTCTCAGGGCCATTAGGAAGGAGTCTGAATCTATGCTCACCAACAGATCTATATACACAGCCCTGGTTGTAAGGCACTTAAACAATATGCCCCACCTCTTCTCATTTCGGCGTCCGATTTTAGTCATGTAGGGTCCGAAACAGTCCATGCCAGTTGAGAAGAAGGCAGGCTTAAAGAGGCTTCTGGTTGTCCCTTCCATTTTCGACACTCTCCACATTGACGTTGGTGTCGGCGTACTGCTTCGCGGCCTCGCAATACCCAGTAAGTCCTCCTTAACTCTGCGAACACTCGTTCTGGCCCAGGGTGGTGCAGCTTCTTATCATAATCCTTGATAATGAGTTTGGTCACAGGATGTGGAGGGGCAAGGACGACGGGATGAACAGAATCCAATTCTGCCTCACTGCAGCGTCTTAGACATCCACCTACACAAATAAGACCACTGGTAGGGTCAAACTCAGGAAAAAGAGAAGCCAACCTGCTCATTCCGGATACTGGTTTCCCAGACTTCAGTTGGACCATCTCGGTAGGGAAGGACTCATTTTGCTTTTGATGAAGCACTGTTTGTTCTACTTCTCTCTGTTTGTCAGCGCATGTAATGTTCGACACCCCGTGTAGCTGCTGACTGCATGCCTTTATGAACTCGGCCAGTGTGTCATACTGCTGTGGATTTGGCAAAGGTACAACTGTAGTCGATCCACAAAATGCTGACTGCCTTAACTCATTACTCTGTTCTTCAGCAGGCAAGAAAGGTTGCTTGGGCCAGTTCGCTGGCGGCAGTTTGAGAAATGAAGTACCTTGATTCCACTGGCTTCCTTTTACTAGGTCACACAGGCATTTACCTCTTGTGATGCTGTCCGCAGGATTGTCCTCAGATCGTATGTAGCGCCAGGTCGCAGATACTGTGAGTTCTTGTATCTCCGCCACCCGAGTTCCCACGAACACTTTGTAACGACAAGAACTTGACAACAGCCAGGTAAGTACAGTCATAGAATCTGACCAGAGTGTTAAGGAACCAATGGGGATGGTGAGTTCTGTGACAAGGACCTTGGATTGCTGGGCACCACTCAGAGCTGCACATAGTTCAAGGCGAGGTATAGACTGCTGCTTTCGGGGGTCAACCCGTGATCTGGCCGCTAGAAATGCAACTTCAACTTGGCCTTCTGTATTTTCTGTCCACAAATAGGCCACGGATCCAAAGGCCTGCTCTGATGCATCACAGAATATGTGTATATTACGTCTGCTAGTTAGGAGAATCAAGTCTGGACTGGAATAGCATCTTGGTAGTGATATCTTTTCCAGAACTCTCAGTTCTTTCTCCCATGAGCTCCATAAGCTGAGCAGATCTTCAGGCAGTTGTGGGTCATCCCAGACACGCTTTTTATCCCATAGGCACTGCACCAGCATCTTCGCTCGAGTGGTGTATGGGATAATATAGCCGAGGGGATCGTATTGCCTGGCCAGGACACGATATATGCTGCGCATTGTTACTTGTAGTGCAAAGTGTCTGACTGACAATGCCAGAGCAGTCCAAGGGTAGATTCATGGGTATCTTGCAGTCCCTGACTAAGCCAGAGCTCACAGCTGTTCGATCTTGTATCGGAGGGAAGGTGAGCAACCACTGCCAGGGCATTACTGGCCCACTGTCACAATTCAAAGCCTCCTTCATTTAGTAGGGCATAGAGTTGATCAACAAGATCTTTGACGGCATCTTTGGAGGTGAGGCTGTGGAGACAATTGTCAACATAGAAGGACATCTCTATGACCTCTCTCACCTCATCTCCTGGTTGACTGTGGTCCAGCACATGCTTTTGCAGGGTGAACGTGGCACAACAGGGACTGCAAGTAGTCCCAAAGGGAAGCACCTGCCACTGGTACACATCTGGTGCTTGTTCTAAGGTCATGTCTCTCCACAGGAACCGGAGTAAAGGTTTGTTATCAGGGAGTAGCCTCACCTGATGAAACATCCCACGGATATCAAGGCTGTGGAATGTTCACGAAACCATAGTAACACTGCCAACAGGGTGGGACTTAAGGTGGAACCTGGAAGAAGCAGCTCGTTCAAATTCTGGCCCTCATACTGGAATGAGCAGTTGTAAACGATCCGATTCTTGCTGTTGTGTGTGACCATATAATGAGGGATGTACCATGATTCTTGTGATCTCTCAGCACCGCATGGTTGCAGTTTCTCTACATAGCTAGCATTCTTGAGTCCCTCAATCTCAGTTTTATAAGCACAGGCCTGATCAGGGTTCTTCATCAGCTTTCGCTCAATGTTTCTTAGCTGCGGCAGAACAGCTTTTTTTGGCATGTGCAAAGTTGGCATGTGTTGTATGGTAAGGAGCAGTGTTGCATAACGCATGACACCATCCAGGTTAACTCTGACTGTTTTCTCTTGCAAGAGTCTGATGGCCTCTTGGTCAAGTTTTGACCGCGTCACTACTTTCTCACTGCGGTACAGAATTACATCCATCTGCCATAGCTTTTCCACTTGGGCAAACAGATCAGCATTGGGGGAGATGGCAGTAAAGAGGCATTGGTGAGTGTTAAGTCTTTGCTTGATCTTGTGTGTAGGGCCTTGTAGAGTCCAGCCTAGCCTAGTTCGAACTGCAGCAGGTCCACCTGGAGGGCCTAGGTGAATAGGCTCAATTGGGGTTACAAGGTGTGGACAATCTGAGCCAATTAGTAGTACACGCTGTACTCTATCTATTTGTTGCAAAGGCAATCCAACTAAGTGTTTGTACTTCCTCATGAGGGGTTCCAACGTGGTGAGTTTGCTCAGCGAGACCAAGCCTTTCGGCCGTAAAGGCTCCTTGAATGTGAAATTTCTTGTGTCGGTTAGTGACAGGAGACATGGTAAACGAGACTGCCACCCCATGAAGAACCTGTTGGTCCTGCCTCACCGTCCGCAGTATTAGGTCTTTAGGCTGCCCTTTCAAATTTAACTGCTGTGCGGAGCAGTATGGTCCTCTCCGACCCATCGTCTAACACGGCATATGCCTCAATAGATTTGTCCCCACTGGTAATGATGACTTTGCTCACCTTTAAGAGAACCTTGCGGCTGTAAACAGGGCGATCCACATACAGGACATCTTTGGTGGTGTTAACCAGACAGGAGTTCTCTCTTGTATACATTTCAGATTCATTAGCAACAGTCCGTTCATTTACATCATGCAGAATAAGAAGGTGTTTCCTATGGCACGTCTTACAGGGGGATTTCAGGTTGCATTTTGAAGCATGATGACTCCGTCCACAGCACCAGCATACATTGTTCTTACGGATCCAAGATTCCTTCTGTTCCTTTGTGAGCTCTTTGAAATCGTCACACCCATTCAAGAAGTGATTGGCATTGTCACAGTAGGGACAATATGCATGTTATCTCCCTTTGAATCTGGCAGATTCAATCTTTACGTCTGGAGCGGGAACTTGGATTTCACTCCCAGTCATGGATTTCTCTGTGCCCAGCAAGATGGAGGTTGGTTTCCTTGAAGCTCTTGGGTCACGACGGTCCTGCCTTTTCTAACTGCTGGGTTCTGGTGGGAGACCTGTCATCCTGGAGCCATCATCTTGTACTTGGAGCTCATACTCCAACCAGTTAGAAAAATCAAGGAGAGTTGGTATGGCTACCCTCAGTGGGTGGATGTATCTCTTAAAGCTAGTTCTCAGCTCATGAGGTAGTTTACTTTGAAGTCGTGACACATGTGAACCACAGTCTAACTCAACAGTTCCCTCAGGTCCCAGTTGTTCCAGCATGCTCACTAGAGAACGTACACGAAGCGCAAACAGCTTAAAAGCCTTCACTTATCCAGTTCTGATGTTTGGGCCATCCATTACTTCAGCAATGTTCTGCAGGACCAGCTTGTGCGGTTGTCCATACATCTTAATGAGAGCTTGCATAGTGTCTGTATAAGGGTGTGTTGAATTGCAATAGGAATCTGCCACTAGTAGTGCCTCCTCTAATTGTAAATGATCTGTAAGTATCTGATACTTACGTCGGCAGGGAGGAGGTTCTCTAATGCCATGCACAATCTTGAAAACTCTCTTGGATCTGGTGTCGTGAAGGAGGGTATAGAAGGCTTAGGTCCTCTGTACGTCCTCTCCTGGAAGCATGATGCTGCAGCTCTGGGAACGTCCTCAGATCGTTGTGTAGGATAGGACTCCTTGACATCCAAGTATGAATAATAGGGGTATCTAGAGACCTTCTCATCAGAGTGGATAGGTTCAGCATATGGACAAGCCTGAGCATGAGGAGGAGTATTCACTCTCTGAGCAGGGGTACGATACCTTGGCATAGCTTCAGGCTGATCATCAGGTATAGATGAAATGGCGCAGTCCCTCACCTGTTCTGTTATCTGCCTGATCTGGGCAGAGGGATACTGGTGGAAGTCTCTACTTTGTGTGGTGGGCACTGGCTGGCTACGACATGTTTCTGGCTCATGGAATTGAGGAGCTGGTATGGGAGACACTAATTTGCATGGAGTGGCCAAGAATTACTTGAAGAATTCACCCCAGACTTTTGAATCTCATTAAGGAGTTTACTGATGGCAAAGTTGTGGTTTTTATATGCACGCACAACTATATTACATCAGTAAGTTTGAGATATTGCAAACAAATGTGAGATGAAACGGATTGCTCATGGAAGGAGTTTGCAATCTGCGTGTCTGCTCAGCGCACCTGCTCCACTTCCTCATGGCACGTGATACACATGATGGTGACGTTGCAAATGTTCATTGGTCACTGGAAGAAAGTCCAAGAAGCCTTTTGAACAAGTATCAAACCTATTTTATTATTAATAAAAGTCGCAGGGTAGCGGGCCGTAGACAATAGGTTTCTGTGCCCTGATTTGTGTGTGAGTGGTGTGTGTGTGTGCATGGGTCAGGTGGTGCATTAATATAGCTTTTAATATATACACTGCTGTTCAAAAACAGTTATATTTTAATGATTTTTTTACTGGAGTCCTTTGTGCTATTATCGGCTTGAAGGATTTACTGTATTTATTTGTTCTATTAAAGGAATATTTGGTGAATATATTTTAAAATATATTTTACTTTGTGACAATTTTCAGCATCATTACTCCAGTCTTCAGTGTCACAAGATCCTTCAGAAATCATTCTAAATAATATGCTAATTTATTAACAGATTGAAAATGTTGTGCTTCTTAATATTTTTTGGAAACTGTGATACTTCTTTTTTTTACTCTTTGATGAATAAAAGGATAAAAAAAATAGCATTTATTCAAAATAGTAATCTTTTCTAAAAAAAAAAAAAAAAAGGTATCCATTTAACACATCCTTGCTGAATAAAAGTATTAATTTTGTTTTTTTTTAAAAAGAAGAAACAATTTACTGACCCCAGACTTTTGAATAGTAATTTCTATTTTGAATAAATACTGTTTAAAACACTGTTGTCTTAAAAAATAAACATTGTTGTCTTTTTAACTTTTTATTTATTAATGAATCCTGAAAATAGTAGCACTAGTCCCCAAACAAAATATGAAGCAGCACACCTGTTTCCAACATCGATAAATCATAAATCAGCATAGTAATAATGGAAGTAATTGAAGTAATAATGTGGAAAATTCAGCTTTGTTTCACAGGAATAAATTATATTTTAAAGTATATTATAATATATAACATTTTAAATTGCAATAAAATTTCACAAAATGGCATTATTTTTCTGTATTTTGGATCAAATAAATTCAGCCTATAAAACAGATAACTCAATTTTGTATTTTATTTATTTATTTATATTTTTTTCAGAAGTCAGGTTTTTTTTTATTTATTGCACATTCCAAGTAATATCAATCAAACTGCAGTTGGGTTGTTTTGATTAAGTAATAAAGACTGAATAAAATAAATTCAGAAAAAATTATTCAGCCTTGATTAAAAAAAAATCTTTTAAAACATTAAAAAGTTTGGGAGTGATCTTTCTAATGTTTTAAAAGAAGTTTGCTGTAGTCGCCGTGATTTTGCCAAGTAAGACATGTTCCTGGATCAACATTACTGTCCAAAAATATAGACCTAACCCAATCCCTACCAATAATTTATTCCTAAAATCAGAGAGAAATGATAGGTGAATAACAAGGGTGTAGAAGCATCACATTTCTTGAAAACGTATCCCTCGATTCTGATTGGTTGATTGGAATGTTGTTCCAGGATCGGCAAGGATGTTGATCCAGGAACATGTTGTACTGGGTGAAATCACGTTCACCACATATATGTTGTATTGTGTTTGGTTGATTTGAATGTTTTTTATGTATCGGCATATATATATATATATATATATATATATTATTATATTACATTATATTTCCCCCCCAGTGTTCAAGACATGGTTACGGCCTTGGTTTACACAAAGCCGAAAAGGTTGTGCAAGTACATAAACTTACTTGAGAGAGTACAGTAACTGCACAGTGAAGTGTGAGAGAAGAACACGAAATCCGATTCGAAGGAGTCAGTGAAACAAGTAAAGAGAAACGCGAGTTACTGACTTTTAATATTTTCCATGCTTAAGGTTCAGATTTTAATTAGCATATCGCGCATGTCTTCTTACCTGCTGATGTTGGAGTACCTGACAGAGTCCGCAGAAGCGCCGTGCGTGAACGCGCATTTCTGTTTGGTGGCTAAAATGATGCAAATGCAGATAATTACAACAAAGCACACTAAAGCGAGAATGCAGAAGCAGCAGCGTCTCGACTGAGATTTGACCATGCTGTGAGCGGCGCGCGTTCAGCAGGTAGAATGAGACGCGCGCGCTGCTCACTGACTTTGAATGCTGGGGGCGGAGAAGAGTCTGTGTGTCGCTCTCTGGAGAGTGGAGACCACAATCCCCGAAGGTCGTTGCATCGTCGCTTTACGATCCACATTAGTCAGTGGTTGATCCGCTGAATTAGTAATTAGTTGGTAGTTTGTTTTTGTTGGTAATGACTCGGCCTTCTGAAGTGTTGTACAAAATATCCACGTTCTTAAGAATGTCTAATCAAATGATTGTACCTGCAATTTACTGTTGTTGGCACACTTTGTAGACAAAAAATACATAAATAAATAAATAAAAATATTATTATTATAATATTATTATTATTAATAATAATAAATAAATAAAAAATGTCTTCACAAAAAAGAAGACAGAGAGAGAAAGAACGAAGGGAGGCTGGTAAAGAAAGTTCAACATTGCAAACATGAATACAAAGCTCCAGCAAGCCAGCAGGTAAATCATCATATAGGATATTTAACAGTTTGTCACACTTTAATTCTTGTAATCAAGTATATTTCCCATTATAATCATTTGTCTTGCTATTTTTTTTAATAGCAATATCTGGCAACACTGCCAGAACTTAAACTGATAGTAATCAAAAGACCCCACAGACATGTTATTGCTGACAGGATACCACATATGGTAAGGCAAACGCCAAAAAACAAACAAAAAAAAACATCATGATATTATCTGTCAGAAACGTTATCAACGCTATCAAAGCAGTAGCATATAACACTAGTGCAGAGATCTGTAGAACAAGTATGTTACGTCTATGCTATTTCATATTGTAGTTAAGTTTTCACAAAGTCGTGCCAACAACATTCATAAAGGCACTAGACAAAGTTATCATCTATATAGCAATGGTTATTAATGAAAACTATAACAGTAACATAACAGCCCTGACGCACGTGCAATATTTATCTTGTTTACAACTTCCTGAGTGTTTATAAATTTAGAATTTAGAGTCAGAACTATATATTCCATTAAATAAATACCACTGTACATAAATACACTGAACAAAATTAAAAATGCAACACTTTTGTTTTGCCCCCATTTTTCATGAGCTGAACTCAAAGATCTAAGACTTAATCTATGTAGACAAAAGGCCTATTTCTCTCAAATATTGTTCACAAATCTGTCTAAATCTGTGTTAGTGAGCACTTCTCCTTTGCCGAGATAATCCATCCACCTCACAGGTGTGGCATATCAAGATGCTGATTAGACAGCATGATTATTGCACAGGTGTGCCTCAGGCTGGTCGCAATAAAAGGCCACTCTAAAATGTGCAGTTTTATCACACAGCTCAATGCCACAGATGTCACAAGTTTTGAGGGAGCATGCAATTGGCATGCTGACTGCAGGAATATCCACCAGAGCTGTTGCCCGTGAATTGAATGTTTATTTCTTTACCATAAGACGTCTCCAAAGGCGTTTCAGAGAATTTGGCAGTATATCCAACCAGCCTCACAACCGCAGACCACGTGTAACCACACCAGCCCAGGACCTCCACATCCAGCATCTTCACCTCCAAGATCGTCTGAGACCAGCCACCTGGACAGCTGCTGTAAAAATCGGTTTGCATAGCCAAAGAATTTCTGCACAACCAGTCAGAAACCGTCTCAGGGAAGCTCATCTGCATGCTCGTCATCCTCATCGAGGTCTCGACCTGACTGCAGTTTGTCGTCATAGCTGACTTGAGTGGGCAAATGCTCACATTTGATGGCGTCTGGCACTTTGGAGAGGTGTTTTCTTCACGGATGAATCCCGGTTTTCACTGTACAGGGCAGATGACAGACAGCGTGTATGGCGTCGTGTGGGTGAGCGGTTTGCTGATGTCAACGTTGTGGATCGAGTGGCCCATGGTGGCGGTGGGGTTATGGTATGGGCAGGCGTATGTTATGGACAACAAACACAGGTGCATTTTATTTATGGTATTTTGAATGCACAGAGATACCATGACAAGATCCTGAGGCACATTTGGTGTGCCATTCATCCACGACCATCACCTCATGTTGCAGCATGATAATGCACGATAATGATAATGCACTGACTGGTTTTCGGACCCCCCCCGCCAGACCCCCCAATACAGTAAAACTGCACATTTTAGAATGGCCTTTTATTGTGGCCAGCCTAAGGCACACCTGTGCAATAATCATGCTGTCTAATCAGCATCTTGATATGCCACACCTGTGAGGTGGATGGATTATCTCGGCAAAGGAGAAGTGCTCGCTAACACAGATTTTGACAGATTTGTGAACGATATTTGAGAGAAAGAGGCCTTTTGTGTGCATAGAAAAGGTCTTAGATCTTTGAGTTCAGCTCATGAAAAATGGGGGCAAAACAAAAGTGTTGCGTTTATAATTTTGTTCAGTGTACATGTCAAACTTTAGAAGAAAAGCAGGTACAGGACACTGGAGTTGCCATCTAAAATGTATGATTTATGTTGAGTTCTGTCTTTTTTTCTGTTTGTTGTTTTCAACTCTCGAATTAAGTCAGCATCAACCAAATGTAGTAATTAACAAAAGTTAAGACTCTGCACCAGATTTTCTGTTTTTCTTATAGTGTTATTGTCAGGGATTGATGACAGGAAGCAAAATGCAAGTAACGATTTATTGACAGACATAAATATGAAAGGCTTCAGCTGAATCTAATCTAATCTAATCTAATCTAATCTAATCCACAACGAACACGGAACCGGAACAAACCCACGAGACTGAACGCTGAACAGGAGGGAGACAGACATACAGCACAGAGGACCTCAAACAACGATCTGACAGACAAGATACGAAAGACATGGCATTAAGTAGGCTGTGGGAATGAGATGCAGCTATGCCCACATCAAACAATCAGCAACAACGTCAACATGAGACAAGCAGGAAACAATACATTCATTAACCGTGACCGTTATATTCAGTCACTACTCTTTATAGGTGTATCATATGTTTGCACTATTTCCGTACTTTCTTTTGCACTGGAAGCTCCTGTAGCCAAGTCAATTTCCTTGTGTAACATACTTGGTTATAAAGCTCTTTCTGACTTCTGACTAATCAGTTTTTATTCCATTAGAGATCATTAACAAAGAATGAAAATATACAAACAGAACTTTGCTACATCAAACTTTAAAATTAGTAAACTAATAGTCTACTTATTAGAAACATACATGATAAACTATCTTTAATATCTCAGTTATGAAAGTGTGATTCCTTAGAAAGATTCCAAAAATCTTGTATTAATCTCCCCTAGAATTTCATCTCAACGATTTCTCATACTTCACTCATATTTGGCAAGAAGAGTCTGTGAACTCACTTCAGTCAACTCATCACAATCTACTTATCTATCTTGAAAGATGACAACCATAACATTTAAAGTTGTTAGGTGAGTTTGATCACAGAAAAAAAAATATTGGCAAGAGTTTGTTTCTCAAGAAAAGATTAATAGCACAAGCTTTTACATTGTGTGAACCTCTTTCGTCCCATACAGAGGAAAGCAAGATATTTCCCAAAGAAAAATATTTCAAACAGTTCCTCCTGAAGAAACAAATAAGGTCTTCTTTGTACTTGATCAGATAAGTCAATATAAGTTTATATAAAAACATATTTTTTTGTGTGTGTGGTTTGTGTTTGATATTGCTGCCAAGTCTATACTTAGGGACTGATACAGTATCTTTAATTAGGATTTTATGATTGAACCCTTTTGATGAATTTTACTTAAAATATAGATAAAATGAAAACAAGATTTGACTGAATATCTTACAATTCACAGTTTTCAGTATTAGCAATATAACAAAATAAAGGTTATTTTCATCATACAGTGTTCTCTTATTAACTATTCTTAAAGGAATAGTTCACTCAAAAATGTGAGGTTGTTTCTATTTCTAAAGCACATGGATAAAGGACTCATATTTTAGCTGGAAACAATTATTTGAAGTAAAAAAAAAAAAGCCTTATTGTTGGATTTGTTTCTTACAAACTCGCATCTTTTCACTTCACAAAATGGACTGGAGTAGTGTGGATTACTTGTGGATTATTGTGATGTTTTTATCAGCTGTTTGGACTCTCATTCTGACGGCACTCATTCACTGCAGAGTCCACTGGTATAGCAAGTGATGTAATGCTACATTTCTCCAAATCTGATAAAGAAACAGATTCATCTACATCTTGGATGGCCTTTTGGTTACTAGGTTTTAAGCAAATTTTCATTTTTGGGTGAACTATTCCTTTAGAACTAAAAGTTTGGATTAGAAACAAAAAGGGTGATGTAATGTGGAGAAACGGTTTAACCTGTTTTGAAAGGTATTTTTCTAGTTGTTTAGTAAAGCATCAATGTTCTGGTGCTTTAAAAAACCTAAAAATGAAATCACTGAAGTACTCAAGAACCCTATAAGTCAAAAATGTATGTATTTATTTATTTATTATTATTATTATTATTATTTTGCTGTAGTCAAAGTTATCTTGAGTTGTTTCTCTGGAGATGCAAAAGGTCAACTTTTTCAAATCTGGAAACTTTTTATATATAAATGTAGACTGAAAAATGTTTTTATTTAATATTACACTCATTTTTAATGTGTTTGTTGGAAAAATCATACTGTTTAATGCTAGTGTGTTGTTATATAAAGGATGAAAGTATTTGTTTGTCCTTGAACTGAAAGCAATTATTTTGATTCTTGCCACTCTGTGCCTGTCACATCTGAGCATGTTCCCATGAAAAGACACAGACATCTGAGAAAAACAGTGAAGTGGAAGGTACTAGAAAGATCTGGGTTTGGATATGTAACAAAAATGCTGGTTAAGATAGTCATTATTTGGTTGGCACTGTTATTAATGTACAGTCAGCTGGTCATAGTATGTAATATTCAATATTTAAAACACATTTGTGCTTTATAAGTAAATAAATGAAATGAAAATGTAATTAATAGTTGTGTAAACAGCACCTGGAAAGCCCCAAAGTGTGTTTTGTAAATTGTGGCAAAGATAAAGATCAGAATGATAAATATGAGGGTTGATCTTGCGATGAGTGATTTTCTGTATAGCCAGTTAAAAGATGAAGATAAGTGATATGGTGACTGTTATAACAGACATCTAATGTGAAACTAAATCATCTGTTTCCAAAGCAGAGTTGGCTAGAGAAACAGTTTCTTCAAGACTAAAAAGTTTCGTAATTTCCAGCAAATCCATGACTGAACTAAACCTCATTTAAATACCAAACAGATGACAAGTTAAGCTCTCCAAAAACTCTGGTAACTTTTGTGTAGCCTTACACCCCAAAACTGTGTTATCTTTTACTCGCCCTCTTGTATTTCCAAACCCGTATGATTTTGTTTCTTCTCTGAAACATGAATGGGAATGTTTTTTGGTCAATGGTGTTGCAAAATATCGTCTTTTGTCTTTTGCAGATGAAAGAAAGTACACATGTTTGTAACGGCATGATTGAGAGTAAATGATGACAGATATTTCTTTCTGAGTAAACTGTCACTTTAAGCGATATCACATGAGCAAGAGTGCTGTTGTACTGAAAACCATATGTGATTTCGTCTGCTCAGTACTGATATTGCTCAGCACACAGAGAACTTCATTTTATCAAGCTTAGAGAATGACCAGCTTAGATTGCACAGCCAAGATCAACAGCACCCGAACCAAACCCTTTTCATTTGATTGTGATAAACTCTTATCTTCAACAGAGGCCCCGACAAATCAAATGTCAAAGCAGGCACAGGAATTCAACATTTACACCTACAGGTCCTTCTCAAAAAATTAGCATATTGTGAAAAAGTTCATTATTTTCCATAATGTAATGATAAAAATTAAACTTTCATATATTTTAGATTCATTGCACACCAACTGAAATATTTCAGGTCTTTTATTGTTTTAATACTGATGTTTCTGATGATCTCAAAAAATTAGCATATCATGAAAAGGTTCTCTAAACGAGCTATTAACCTAATCATCTGAATCAACTAATTAACTCTAAACACCTGCAAAGGCTTTTAAAAACTCCCAGTCTGGTTCATTACTCAAAACCGCAATCATGGGTAAGACTGCCGACCTGACTCCTGACGGCTACAGAGAAGCAGCACTGGACTGTTGCTCAGTGGTCCAAAGTACTTTTTTCGGATGAAAGCAAATTTTGCATGTCATTCGGAAATCAAGGTGCCAGAGTCTGGAGGAAGACTGGGGAGAAGTAAAATGCCAAAATGCCTGAAGTCCAGTGTCAAGTACCCACAGTCAGTGATGGTCTGGGGTGCCATGTCAGCTGCTGGTGTTGGTCCACTGTGTTTTATCAAGGGCAGGGTCAATGCAGCTAGCTATCAGGAGATTTTGGAGCACTTCATGCTTCCATCTGCTGATAAGCTTTATGGAGATGTAGATTTCGTTTTTCAGCACGACCTGGCACCTGCTCACAGTGCCAAAACCACTGGTAAATGGTTTACTGACCATGGTATTACTGTGCTCAATTGGCCTGCCAACTCTCCTGACCTGAACCCCATAGAGAATCTGTGGGATATTGTGAAGAGAAAGTTGAGAGACACAAGACCCAACACTCTGGATGAGCTTAAGGCCGCTATCGAAGCATCCTGGGCCTCCATAACACCTCAGCAGTGCCACAGGCTGATTGCCTCCATGCCACGCCGCATTGAAGCAGTCATTTCTGCAAAAGGATTCCCGACCAAGTATTGAGTGCATAACTGAACATAATTATTTGAAGGTTTACTTTTTTTTTTGTATTAAAAACACTTTTCTTTTATTGGTCGGATGAATAGTGATAATTTTTTTGGATAGGAATTTTGGGTTTTCAAGAGCTGTATGCCAAAATCATCAGTATTAAAACAATAAAAGACCTGAAATATTTCAGTTGGTGTGCAATGAATCTAAAATATATGAAAGTTTAATTTTTATCATTACATTATGGAAAATAATGAACTTTTTCACAATATGCTAATTTTTTGAGAAGGACCTGTATACACAGCAAATACAGCTGATTCTGGAATTGTAACTTTGAGCTGACAGCAAACAACCTCCTAGTACAGATAAAGAAGTTTATGTCCAGGGAGCTTGTGAAACTAGTTGAGGAAAATAAAAAAAAAACCCTTCACTTTATGCTGAAGTGAGTCTGAGCTGAGTCTCACATATGAACACAATGAGAGCGTTCCTCTTGCGGACAGAAGAGGGCAGTGGTGGTCTGGTAGTTTCTCATTGACAAAAATGAAACATGTAATCTGTTTTGTCATTTATGACATACTATATGACTATTGTCTCATTTTTTCTTTCTTATTTCTTCTAAGAAAGAAACTTGAGATAAAGTTTTCTTTCTTAAAGGCATAGTTTACCCAAAAATGAAAATTCTGAATGATTTTCTTTTTCTGTGGAACACATAAGTAGATATTTTGAAGAACTGTCAGTTTCAATTCCCATTGGCTTCTATTGTATAGGAAAAAAATATATAATGGAAATGTTTGGTTATCAACAAAATATCAAAATATCTTTTGTGTTCAGCAGAAGAAAGAATTGCATACAGGTTTGGAGGTAAAAGACATGAGTATATGATGAGTGTTTTAGATTTTGGTGGTTATAAAGGGAACGGTCTTTGTGCTCCTTCTAGGCTATACTATCCATTCAGAATTTGAATAAATGAAAATTGTTTTCATGCTGCTAAGAGGACCAGCGGCCACACACTGCAAAGTAATAAGCACATAAATGTGTGATTCCCTTTCGAAATTGCAATGACTGATATAGGCAAGACTCCCCATGTTAAAATGCCCAACTTTACAGCAGAAAAAAAAACATGTTTAAGATCTTGTCTCTCTTATTTGATTATCGGATAAATGTCTAACGTTAATTTAAACAGTGACTCAATTTCATAGAATTTATTCAGGAAACCTAAACCCAGTGGTAAACCACTTACTTCAAATATGATGCACACCGGTTGAAAAGCTCCACGCTGTCATGTTCTCTCACATTCAAGGCAACAGTCCACCAGCTAATCACTGAAACTAATCATCTTACAGGTAAACAGTTCACTTCAAGAATGAAAATAAATGTTATTACTTGTTTTACAGTGTTCAGCAAACACTGAAAATTCGCACAGAGCTGGGTAGATTACTTACAAGTTGTAGTCAGTTACTGATGCCAAATTACGTGACAAAAACTGCAGTTACTAATGTATTCCATTACATTACATATTTTAGGTAGTATAATTGGACTACTTTTAGATTACTTGACCCCATTTTATTATGACCTCGAATTAAGGTCGGAATGCCAATTACTGTTAATCATTTATAGGATATTTTTCTAGATATCTGATTAATCTATTTAACTCTTTAATCTTATTGTACTCATTCATTCGGATTCATATAACACTTTGAGTCTTGTACCGGCGGGGTATACACATCTCTAGTCAGAGGTTATGACCACTATTATAGATATAAGCCGACCAACATTACTTTCTCTGATAATAGTTTTGGTATGGTCATGCCATGGCTTCCCATGTACACTTAGCTATATTAATATTACAATAAACAGAGGTAAGGCCCACGCAAATTTAGGCTGGTCGAACAACATTC
Source organism: Cyprinus carpio (assembly GCF_018340385.1). Classification (NCBI taxonomy): domain Eukaryota; kingdom Metazoa; phylum Chordata; class Actinopteri; order Cypriniformes; family Cyprinidae; genus Cyprinus; species Cyprinus carpio. The sequence goes on along the minus strand of NC_056581.1, from coordinate 15,704,161 downwards.
AGTTGACCTAAATGGAAATTCCCTTTTTGTCCCTTACAGTCCAAGTACAATTAAACTAATGCCAAGTGTTAGCCGGGTCTCTAAAATCTCAGTTGGTGCTATGCTTCATCTCATCTGGATGTTAGTCCATTGTTAACCTGACGCAGATATGGCGTAACAAGGATACAACATGATCTACTAGACTCAATCTTTTCAGAGTAAACAGAACCAATTACAAGTAAGAAAATATATCTCATTCATCGATATTAACAAGATGAAGTGCATTACACATTACATTACTTCAGTGTTTACCCAACTGGGGTCTGTTTATAATTCATGTTGTGTATAGTTGCATTTGTACAGAATCTAATGAAACGAGGGTGCACTAGCAGTTCAGCGGTGTTGGGTATCACGTTCACATCATTTGCTCTAATGGTTAAACCATGAGGGGATTTGCTCCCTAACTGCTTGAGTGCAAACCGATGCCTGCAACTACACCCTGATATGGGTCATTGAAGAAAATCTGATATCTCTTTCCTCTCTCGTTCTCCTTCAGACTCACACACAAGTACACATACAGGTCATGCCATACGTACCACATGTGCTCTTTAAAAAGCAGCATGGCCTAGTTCATCCTCGCTGCAAATAAAATGACCTCACCTTCAGCAAAGCATTCACCCTCAGGTAAAACCCAACATGAGAATGAATCCGTCTGCTCCTTACTCACTTCCATTCATGATGTGTGTATTTTAATGTTCTAATTGAGAAAGATAAATGCACTGTTTGAATCACTAATCTTTGAAGATTATATTTTGTCTGAGAAAATTTCTCTAAGGTATAGTTCACCCAAAATGATAATTTTGTAATAATTTACACTCGGTTGTGTTCAAAAGGATTTTGTAAAGTAAATTCTACACAAAGGTATTTGTATTTTCTACATTCAATAAGTAAGTTCAGGGATATTCAACATTTGTACTCAATTTCCAGCATGTTGGAATGAAAGCTCTGAATTAAAAGTATATATAGCTGTAAGCTTTTTGAGTTCTACTTGCTTCCAAAAAGTTATTTTTTTTTTTTAAATTCTCAGTTCAGATACTTTGGACAAACTGGTGAAGGGTTGTTGTTTTTTTATTTGTTTCTTTTTTTTTTACAGTGGGTTTTTGTTATATTTACTGTACATTGATTTATAGTTCTCAAAGTATAAAACCTTAGAATTAGAGTTTACTAGGGTATTTTTCAACAATTAATATTTTTCTATAAAATTTTAAATTAAATAAAGTTAAATGAAGTTAAATAAAATCTATTTAACTGTATACAGTACAATGCAGGTGTTCCCAGCATGCACCAGGACATCAATAATTAATGAGGTTGCAGTTTCCTACAGTTTGCAATGGTTTATTATTATTTTTATTTATGTTATTATTTTGCATGGTTGCTTTTGTTGATATTTAGAATTTTCATAACTTGTTTTGTGACACCTGCAGTTTATCTTCTACTTTTATTATTTTATTTTATTTTTTAGGCTTGACATCCAGTCTATACACTCATTATAATTGCATGGAAATGCATCAGCAGTTTTCAAAAATGTTTTGCTCAAGAAAAGAAATTCATGGGTTCAGACATAATGAGGGTGTGTAAATGACAGAACCTTTTTTGGGAGGGTGAACTATCCCTTTAACTCTTAAATGCAGAAAGGTACTGATTTTTAGGCCACATCACTGAGCGCTGTTTAACAGCCATGATGTCGACGGAGAGCTCCAAGCTCATTAGGATCCTCTGCCTGTTAGAGTTATCACATTAGACCCAAATTGATTAATTGAAAACAAGAACCCATAGGGAGGTTTCATAAGTGCTGTATGAGTGGCTTCCATCGTTGTGGTTCCATAAATAGACTTTATAATTATTCCATCCCCTTTGCGTCATGCAAAACCCCCACCCTGCTTTCCCAGCAACAACCCTTCAGAACACGTTATGCTTTTTTTGCATTTGCATTTATTATGCCATTTTCATTACCTCTATAAAGAAACAGGACCAGATTTGTTTTGGCTACTGCATTAGCTTGTGTCTTCCTCATTAGGGGACATGTGCATTCAAAGTTTTTAGCCTTGCTTGTTTTTAAGGAGGGGGATAACATAGCGACATAATGCACTAGGGGGCAGACAGTCGAATTAAAAAACACATAAGCCAAGTGCACATCTTTCCTCCATTCAAGCGTGAATGGTTTCCAAAAGTATCTTCATTCACCTGAGTCAGCCCTGCATACACAGGAATGGGGTAAAACATAAATAAATAAATGAGAAGAGAGAAATAGTGTTTTAAAAAGCATTGCAGTCTACATTGTATGGAATGCAATAAGATTTGTGAACTCAATGCATTTGAGTTCAAATCTGACCAATTAGCCCTTGTCAAAAGTTTTTAATGGAATCATAATTTAGAATAAATCCAAATATGAAAAAAAAAAAAAAAAAAAAAAAAAAAAAATCACATTTCAGTTTATTTTTTTGAAATCTTAGATTCTTTATTAGGATATTTGTTTCAGTATCATTTTCTAACTATGATAGAAACACCACTGCAGTCTCATTGTAGTTTACAAAAACTAAAATTAAAACTAAAACCTCAATAAAACCTTTATTACTTAAAGGGGTCATATGATGCGATTTAAATTTTTCCCTTCTATTTGGAGTGTTACAAGCTCTTGGTGCATGAAGAAGATCTGTAAAGTTGCAAAGTCTCAAATCCAAAGAGATATTCTTTATCAAAGTTAAGACTCTGCCACGCCCCCCTAAAACGGCTCATTCAAATACGTCCCCACATGTTTACGTCACAAAGTGGAAATATTTGCATAATGCCAGCCAAATGTTCATGCAAAGAAAGAAGGTGTGGTTTCATTAACCGCAGTTAGTGTTGAAGCAGCCATGTCAGGGAGATGCTGTGTGTATCTAGGCGAAAGCAAAAGCACTTTATTTGGCCTTCTGAAAGTAGATGCATTTAGGAAGCTTTAAGATTACTTACAACAGAACAGCAACACATTTTATGGACGACCATTTCGTGAACCTAGGAGAAAAGGTAATTCTGACTTTGCTATAACAATCTGGTGCTTCTGAATCAGCTGCTGTAAGTATGTTTTGTTATTAAAGTATTTGCTATTGACTGTTCAAATGCGGAGTTTTGCACGTTGTGTGTGTGTGTGCTCGCACACGCACATATGTGTTTGAGAAAGAGAGAGCGAGACCATCGGTGCATTCCAAATGGGATATATCGCCCTCCGAAGGGCACTTTGGAGTAAAAACAATCATGGCCGCCATACTGAAGGGTCGTTCCAAACTGAAGTGCTCAAAACTGGCCACTTCAAAGCACCCTTCGGAATGAAGGATTTCAAAGGGTACAACTGATGGACACTTTGGGCTCCCATGATCCTTTGTGCAGATTCTTTGCATGATGACTGCGCCTCCATGTGGGCACATGAAGATGACGCAGAAGGGCACTTCAAGAAACAGTTGTTTGGTCCCCTACACCCTTCAACCCTTCGAAGCTCTCACTCAGGAGGGTAAACCCTTTGATTAGGGGATAGGGATGAGCCCTTCCGAATGGAACGCAGGGAGGGTCACACAGAGGAGTCAGCTGTCTTAACCATCAGTGGCTTGTGTACTGCAAACACATACGAGCTTCATCACTGCGTCTGTCACGTGACTCTGTTCCCCTTTCGGGCTTGAACTGATGGACAAACTAAGGACATTATTAACTGTCTTTACATTTATTTTGAAAGATGAAGCTCGCGATTATGGAAAGGGCCGTTACATTTCCATGTAACATGTTGGTGTTCGGCCAATCACAATGCACTGGGTCAGCTGGCCAATCAGAGCAGACTGCACTTGTCAGAAGGAGGGACTTTGTAGAAAACGACATGTTCGAGAGAGGCAGGGCATAGAGGACTTACAATAATGTACAGTATTTTAAAAATAATGTGTTTTTTGAACATTAAAGCATGGCAACATATTCTGTTACACCAAATACACTAAATAATGATCTTTAAAAAAGCATCATATGACCCCTTTAAAGAAAATAAAAATAAACATTAACTGAAATGAAGTAAAATAAATATGAAAAACGATTTTATTTCAATTACTTGCCAAGGCAACATTTATATATATATATATATATATATATATATATATATATATATATATATATATATATATATATATATATATATATATATATATTAATTTATCTTAACTTTATGTACTAAAATATCTAAAAATGTAATGAATAAACAATTAATAAAAACTGTACAGACATATTTAAAGAAATTGCAATAACACAACAAAATTAACTAAAATCAAAATAAAATACAAAAATAAGAACTATTTCAAAATATGAATAAAAACTATAATAGTATCTCTTTGAAACTAAGACCCTGTTCCACTGGCATTCTGGTTTACACACACTTTTGTTTTATAATGTTTCAGTTGTGCAACTGGGATATCTTCATTAATGTTTTAGAACTTTCATATTCACTCATTTGTTTATAAAGCTCATTACCCGAGCAACACGTTGTGCCTTTGTGAAGCTATTTGGTTAATGATGCCTTCATATTTGGCTGAACTTTGCGCCGCTGATGTGTTTATACAAAAGCAGAAGTGTATAACATTCGGTCCATCAAAAACTCATGGGTATCAAGCTACTGACTGTTAAATTATTAACCCATCTGATGAATGTTTCAGAACCAGCAAACAGTGCCAATAGACAGGGGTTAACTGAGAGGGTGAGCTGTGGCCAGCTGGGTTGACTGACAACATTGTTCCTGAAAAGAGCACAGAAATGCACCATTCTGGTAAGTGCCTTGGTCGTAGTTTTTCAGTTGAACACCCTTGAGTGTTTTGTTAAGAATTTCTTAACAGTTGCTGAAGTAAACAAACAGAGCGTATTGCAAACCGGAAAGTCTGGAAAATGAGCTGAGGGAATTGAGCCATCAGAGACAGTACTGTAAGATGAGCACCTGAAATTTTAGCCTAAATGTTATCAAGTGGAACAACAAGTACTTTAGTCTCAACTAGTATTTTGACCACAGGCTCATTTAAGCACTGCTATAGAAAATGCATTGCATCCTCCTTTCTGTTAACATGTCTCCGATATTACCCAATGTCTTTGAATCTTGATATTGCATACTGTGCAATCATTTTTGTTGTTGTTTTGCCTTTTGAGTTGTTTTTTATTCTGCTCAAAACTTTTATTCAGCAAATAGTCCTTTTAGTGTCTTTAAAGAGTTCCTCTAAAGACCTTTCCTCCTAGAAAGCACATAAAATTGATTTGTGCTGTGAAATGAGACTTGTGTAATTACACTAAAATATATTAAAAAGAAGACAATTTTGTATTTTTGGTCAAATAAATGCAGCACAAGAGACTTATTTGAAAAACATTAATAAATCTTACCAACCTCAAACTTTTTAATAGTTATATAACTGTGCAACTTAAAACTAAATGGCAGGGCTAAGTAAAATGTTTGCATTTCCTGAAGAAAAAAGAGTTATCCACAAACCCAAGTTGCTGTGGGTGAATTTCAGATTGTACTATTTACTTATCTGGTTGCTTGGATCTTCTAGGTGGAAATTTACTGGACCAATTAAAAAATTCACAAGTATATATTTTGATCTTTAGAGATGGCTCAGGTTCTAAAACATAGTATCTATATTTTATAATTGTTTCAAGGAAATGTATGAGCCCAAAGTCTAATACTTTAAAGTCAAAGATTTGTTTAAAACCTCTTGCAAACAACACTGATTATCACATAAAACGCCTACCTAAACCCATCTAATAAGTGTGATAATGTAGCATGAAACTAAGTCTGTTTTTCTGTTTACTGGAGTGTGAGATGAAAACACATCTTGTTTTTTTTTCCTCTTTTGCTCCCTTGAATGCAAATGGGCCAGACTGAACCCTGGGGCTTTAGTGTCCCCTGCTGCAGACAGAGAGGTGGGAGGGGAGTATCTCTTTTAAGAAACTAAAAATTCATAATTTTTTGCTGAATAAAAAAGTTAAACACAATTCAAGCAAAAGCAAAATATCCCAAAAGTCAAACCATTCAGTCAATGGTTCTTTAAAGAACCATCTCTTTCTTACCTTTTAATAAACTGGAGAACCCTTTTTTGCCACAAAGAACCTTTTGTGAAACAGAAAGGTTCTTCAGATGTTAAAGGTTCTTTATGGAACCATTTAGACAAAAAGGTTCTTATATGGCATCGTGAAGCACCTTTATTTTTAAGAATATATGTGTTCCAGGAGTAACTGTGAGACCAGGGGAGTCAGGCCAATCAAAAAGGAAGGAGGAAGTGATGCGGGGCAAGAGATGGTGAGATGAAGCGAAAGATTCCATCTTTCCCTGGAGCGTGTGAGACAGAGACACAGATGTCAGTGAACACAAAGTCCCAGAAGACTGTGTGGGGCAGAAGCTCCACTTTCCAACATCTCACACACTGTTTAGTCACACGCAGTGGAATTAAGTTTTTTGGGTCCATATATAGTGACATAATGCACTGAACACCCTGCGCAGCTGCTTTGAGACTGAAGGAACGCAAGCAACCAGATGGGACTTCACAATGGTCCTGTTTGTTTGAACAGGAAACATCTCAGCCAACCTGCATCCATAATGTAGCTCACACAGTACATCTTGCATCTGCATGGAAGCAAGTCATTAAATGTGAAAGAAGTTTAAATTATGTAAAGATAGAGTACAGCGACCGCATGATAAACAGTTCTCTAGCTAGTCAAAGGATTCAAAGGAGCGGCATGTTTTGACCCATGAATATATGGCTCAAAGTCACATTCAGAATGTGATTGGTGTTTTTTTGGATTCAAGCGATTGGTTTGAACAACACATCTGGCCACAATGTAATTAAATTTGTGAACAGAATTTTTTCTTCTATTTTTTTTACATTGTATTACTTCACAAATACAGTTTTTTATAGCAGTAAATACATTTTTAGTGTAATCTCAGATATTTAAAAATGAACTTGTTTTGTAATAATTTTATTTCTGTTATATTCATTTATTTTTTATGCAAAACAAATGGTTCAGTATATTTGTATATTACCATTTAGAGCAATTTAATAATTTTTACAGTTTTAATTTTTACTGATAAGATGGAATATGCTCATCATTTGTTGTCAGTGTCATGTGTTGCTGTCACTGCATTCAATTCACCTGCGCACGTCACGTCACACCGTCATTAATATTTTGACGTGCTTTTATTCTTCAGTGGTTTCTCGAGGCAGTTTGACGTAACTTTCATCCTGAGAGAGAAAGAGAGAGAGAGGGAGAGAGAGAGAGAGAGAGAGAGAGAGAGACAGAGAGAGAGAGATTCACTTGTTAATGCTGAATTTTGGTGGCAGCGCGCGCTCAATGGGGTCACGAGGGACCGAACAAACTCCGCGCGAGCGACCTGTGCGATGCTCTCGTGCTCTATAAAGTCCTTGACTCAGCTTCCACCGGAGAGATTCCCACCTGCCCAACGACAGGCTGAGATATCTGACTGAACTGTAAAACTTAACGAGTTTGCGGGGTTCAAAATGAGCTCCTCGCTTCCAAAAAGCGAATCCACCACATCCCTAATCAAAACAAACCGGAGAGTCCGCGCGGACGCCGCGAGCCACCGCAACGGGCACCGGCACGCGGGAGGGGGCGGCGGAGGCGAGGACTCGTGCTGGACCGATGAGTGCGATGCCACCGCCCGGAGACCCCTGTGCCAACCGAAACACGGACGAAAAGGTGAGAAGATCCAGAATAATCAGAAGGATGGACCGGAACACCGCAAACCGTCACGTCACCACCACACCATTGACACTCCGGGCCAACTCCACGGGAATCCCCGCACCAGCCGGACGCCCTCGCCGACTTCATCCCTCTCCAAGCGCTCGGACGAAGCCGCGCTGTTCTTTGAAACGAAGGACAAGCATCGGACGGGCTCGAATCAAAGCCTCACCTCCAGTCCACCTTCAGCGCTTCAGCCCAGCAGCACGCGCGCCCCCGGGAGAGCGAGCGAGTACAGCGGCGCGCGTGATGCAGACCTCCATCCCATTGTCAAATCAGTCTTTGGACAGGTAGGTGACTACTGTAGCCTACTATGCTACTAAGTCCTTTAGTTGATTCTTGTATCTAAAGTGACTTACAGTACATTTCTGAAGCACACTAATGATGCATTATCAAAAATATAATGGCAACAGATTAGTCAATATTTGATTGAGCAAGTTTCAATCAAAAAGTTAATAATTTAAAATGAGTAAGATGCTTTTAAATTGTTCTATAGTATGTGCTTCATCTCATATGGTACAACATAAGTACACATTTGAAGTGTCCATGGACCAAGATTTTAGTGCTGTCAAATCGATTAATCACATCCAAAATAAAAGGATGTAATTAATATTTATTTATATCAATAAGGGAAAACGTATATTGTAGGTGCTTTAACTTGCCTTTTTAATAGTTCACAACAAATGTTGTGACAAAGTATTGTTATTATAAAAAGAAAATGTAAAATAAGAAAATACAAATTAATATTAATAAAATATTATTATTAAAACATAAATACATCATTTAAAAGTAATAATGTACAAAATTATATATATATATTTAAAAATATATATATAATTTAAAAATAATAATAAAAAAATCTATATCTATCTGTCTATCTATTTATATATATGACGTCATACAATTATTAATAAACGAAATAATAAAAAATAGCTTTAGCCATTTTGTTGTCACACCGCAGTAGGGTAACAATCAACTAATCAACTGTGAATCAACATCACAATAAATTACTAAACATGACAACAACAACAGTGTCAAACAATTTGGCAAACTGTCAAACCATAATTATTATTTATGCCTCGATGCATGCTGGGAAGACTGAACCATAAAACCACTGGATTCACTCAATAATCTCTTTATCAGGAATGATTATACCCTTTGTAAAAGAGCGTAGATATTATTCCAAATATGTTTATATTATGTTAACACAAGTTTGGTCACAAAATATATTATAACTAATATAATTAATATATATATATATATATATATATATATATATATATAATATTTGTTGTTGTTGTTGTTAATAAATTAAACTCAACAGGTGGCCAGTGGAGAATTAAACAGAAATCCAAACAGTTTTGGTTTGTCTCAGACATTTAGGGCTCTTCAAAAACGAAAGAAAAATGTAATAGGTTTTTAATCACTTTAGATAAAAGTGTCAGCTAAATGACTAATCATTAGAGAATGTTCTCGCTTAAAACCTAATGCTGCCCTGCTGAATTATGGTTTATGACAATTCAGTGTGCATTACAGTGCCTCATAGGAGAAGTTTTGAATAATGTGTAATTGGAGAGCACGTGTCTTCGGGGATATGATCTCTCTATGATCAGATAATGATTATAAAACTGAATTATGCATAAGGATTTGAAGATTAAAGTGAAACATAAGTCTCAGATGTGCCAGGTTCAGGTCAGAGTTCACAGACAAAACAAAGCTTGCTTAGGAGTCAAATGCTGGTCAGAGTGCTTGATTTGACCCTATGCTGTCACATAGAAAGCCATTGAAATGTTAAATGACTGATATGTATATTATATAGTAAAATGAGAAGAGCTGTTTGTAACTGCATATGTGGTGTAATCTGAGCATTATTTTTGAGTCTTCGGTTATACAACTATTAACATTTTTTTTAGAGTTTTTCCACGTACACTCTCATTCAATGCAATGTAAGGGAAAAAAGCAGTGCATTGGGCCATATTTCTACAGTGTGTTACACCTTTATCACCTATAACATGTTTATGCACCATCATTCTTTTCTTCACTGTAATTTGATGCCACTTTATCCTTTCTCTGAAGGACAATACCTAGCCATCCTGTGAATGTGCCACAGAAATAACACCTCCAAATTCAGGTTAAAGCTTCAGTAGGTCAAAGACACAGAAAGGCACACATTTATCTAGTGATCTAAATGAGGACATTACCACTGGCTTAAAATCTTTTTATATAAAGTTAATTATATTTACAACAAACTAAAACTAACCCAAGCCTAGACCTACACTTAAAATAACACCTTTTAGCATTTTTACAAATGCAAAGAAACAAATTAACACTGCTCACACACTTTGGTGGTCACACAACTTTTTTTTGTCTCTCCAGTTTATACTACAGAACCACTAAAGGGACATAGTGACGGTAAAAAATATGAGATGGGAGGAAAACACAATAGTTATGTGAGAGAATGCAAAGTATCTTGGGGGAACACAATACACATTGTTACCACAAAGCCTTTTTTGAGACTTACACCTGAAAACGTCACAAGATGCCTATTCTGTCACTATATAAGTCTTTTCTTACAGTAGAAAACTTAAGATTCAGTATTACCAGAAACGATGTTGAGTCGGTCCCAGATTTGACACTTTCGCTCAGCTTCAAGCACCTCCCAGGCATCATTAGTATTTGGCTCGTAAATGTCACGCGGTCATTTTCTCACAACCCCTCAATGTAAGACCTGTGCAAAAAAAGTTAAAATCATGCACGTTTCCTGAAAGAACATTCAGCTGTGACTGACGCATCACACGATTGCGATGTCATACATGTTCGTGCACGCATGAGCTCAGCTCGCATCCAGAAAAGCCCTGCATCTTAATGCGAAGGGAAACGCTGCTGTATTTATAGTACCACCGTGTCTATTTTTTCCTTATAGTGGATTGATATTCCTCATATACTGTGCTTCATATTTCCTTATGTAACATCTAGGCCTGCATACAATCACTACAGAAATCATTCTCCGCCAGCAGACACTAAATATAGCAGCTCAAGACCTGATTAAAGAGGAGAGGGAAAAGCTGTCTTTTGTGGTGGAGTGGAAAAAATTCAAATCCATTAGCTACCTGACACATGGGGTTTGAAACCGTGAAACTGAAGAGCAGATTCGGGCGTAGCTCATCACCCTGCCGAGACTGATCTAATGTACATGACAGAACATATAGCCAAATCTGTTTGCACGTTAGTTTTAAAATGATCATCAATGTTTGACTTGTGAATTTGATTATAAAATATATATAAAAAGGTTTAAGGTTCAATTTAGATTTGAATGTTGAAATGGTTTTGTTTGAGAATGAAGAAAGGAGGGCTAAAATGCAATGCAATTAATGATACTAAATGCAATGAATCATTTAAGCATGAAAAATGTTCTTTAGGTAGATATGTCTCTAAATTAAAATGTCTCTTTTATCGACCTAAAAGTAAGTCTTATTATTTAAAATGTACATTTTTAGTGGAACACAAATGAGCCTAATTTAGCACCCTAAAAGGGTTCTTCTATTGTAACAAGCCCAACAACCCTAATTCGAAAAACTTAGAAAAGAGATAAGGAAAAAGAAAAACAACAAATTCTAAAAAAATGTATTTTTTTTTAAATGCACACACAAAAAAAACTTAAGCTTTATTTATGCTTCCACAAACACATCCTTAAAAGATTCAGATATTATAAGTCCTAAAACTGTAATCTGGTTCTATTTAGAACCACCCCATTAAAGGTTCTACACTTCTGCAAGAGGGTGAGAACAAATAGGACATAATGTTTTGCAACATAAACAGCCAATCAGAACTATTTACACTGTTACACCGGGATGCTACAATTGACTAAATTTACAAAAATCAGTGCAACCCAAAAATAATAGAAATGTGGAGAAAAAGGTTAATATAAAAGGAAATGGGGTAAATCAGAAAAAGGTTGTAGCAACTTTAACATTACTTTAACAAACTTAACTTTAATGCAACTGAAAATTTACTTTACCTTTACAGTAATATTGTTGACTTTTTGGAAAGGTTGAATTATTAAAATCAATTATATCACAGATTTATATAACTTAATGAATCATAGAATTATATTTTTGAAAAAGTAAAATAGGAAAAAGAGGTTTATGGCTGTCAAACTAAAATTTCACTATACCTGTTACCATAATATGAACCGACATACTCCCCCAACATTCACAAATTTTCATTATGTAATCTAATGAATTCTACCATTGTACTCTTGTAGATAATAGAAATTTCTAAAAGCATATTTATTGTTTCTGATTGAACTGGCATACATGCAAAAATGCACACAGCATTTATATTACTTTACCAAAACATGAATTTATTGCAGGCTCTATAATGTACATTCACTTTTTTATATTTTTATTTTTTCAATAGGTATGTCTACATGCACTAATCTCGTCAATCAGAATGAATCCTGGCAGATTTCATGTTTATATGAAACATATATGTGCAAATAATTAAATGAAAATATTCAGTCTTATACACTGATCAGTTTATGGTACATGAGTCATAAATAAACATAAGCCAGTTTGTATGATGTAAAACACATTTGCATCATGGCACTGAATCCAATTGAGAAAGTGTTTATTTTTATTTTTTTGGATCAGATTATTTCAGGTCTACACCACCCCTTCCAAAATTTATTGAGATTGAGGTGTTTACATGAAGACATCTTAGTCCGATTGAGCCATCAGTCCAATTATAAATTGATTATTCAGATGTATGCAAAACTGAAGTCTTTTAAATAATTAACTGAATTAGCATCATCTAATTTAAGAGCAGATGTTTTTAACTACAAGCATATCTTTCCACAACATCTCAATCTGGTCAGATTCCTTGTCAGATTCTTTTTTTAGCCGCTGTGTGTCGCAGAAGTCTTGTGCTTCTGCTCATAGTCTTCTTACTCTCTCTCTCTTTCTCTTGAGGCAGAAGACATTAATATCCTAACACTAGCATCACTTGACCTGACTTACGTTTACTAACAATGAATTATGCCACTAACCCGCTTTTGGAGATGTGCTGGGTGCATCAAAAGCACATTTTTTTGGCATCATTGTTTTCACAGTGAGATTTCAGATCAATGCCTTTGCTCTGCCAGCAGGGGCTGCCCGTCTCAGGCTCTCTGGCTCTGACACAGATACACTGACAAAATTACATTCTGTCACTCGCATCCTTCCTCCCTGCTGGTGCCAAACTAATGGATGGATGGAGGAGATGAGGAGGTGCAGGGAGGAATAAAGCATAAGAGACCTTTATGTATTATGTAAGAAATACACAACACTCAGGTGATGCAGAACCACTTTAACTCTGCCTCTCACTCGTTTGGCTCCATTTGCGGTCATTCTTTGGGCTTTTTTGGGAGCATTCAGCCGCTCCCGCCCTCCCTCTCCAGCCCACTTGGGTCACACCGACCTTGCAAGGGTCTGAGGAGGGGAGAGATAGCGAACAAGAGGGAGGGTGGAAGGCAAACAGAGGGACAGTTGAAAGAACCAGGCTTAAATGGGCAGGATACTCAGAGGATATGTGAATAAGTGAGGCAGGCTGTGTCGTAAATTCCACGTCATTTCTGTCTTCCATACAATTTCAAAGTCCTGTGCTATTTATAGAAGCCGATGTGTGTGTATTTTTTATTCACCCATTGCAGGGGAGGAAATGCAGAATTTCTAAGCCTTTCTCAGTCTGCGTAATCGAGAGGGATAGAGAATAGACCTTGAAATTTCTTCCTCGGCACATTCCAGAGGAACATGTTATTGCTTTGAGCTTGAGCTTTCATAGCTCAAGAGACTTTATCGAGTTCTCACTTGTTTAATTTCTCAGGAGAAATAAAAAGGGGATTCTCACAATATGCAGGTCACATTTCACCCCAAAAATAGAAGAAAAAAATGAATTCATAAAATATAATAAAAATATTATATAATATAAAATCAATTTTTTTTTACAAAATTATAATAGAAAATAGAAAAAAAACAAATGAATTAAAAATATTTAATAAATTTTAAAAGATATAAAATAACAAAATGTTAGTCACAAAATCTTAATGCTAAAGTATGAGCAATTTGCTGAACATTTGATTTTGATGTTCTTGACACACTGTGAGATTCACACCAGTATAGACAAAAATTACGCGACTGTTGACATACGGAAAAATTATGTGGATAGGAGCTCAGAACATTTGAATTTGGAAATATTCGAACAGAAAATATAAAAAATAAATGAAAAATATAAAATTCATTTAAACATAATGTATGATACATTTTAATGTCACAAAATATTAATGCTCTTAAAAGTTTACAGCTTGATTTTCATGCAACATTATATTTTTTTCTATTGATTTTTATGTTGACACATTTTGAGAGATGCACTCCAAAATAAACACAAATTATGCAATTGTCGACATTATGAGTAAAGAGCATATGCAAAAATGATGTGGATAGCGGCACATTCAGATCATTGAACTTGCAAAAATGACATACATACATTCATACATAGAGTAAGAGAGAGAGAGAGAGAGAGAGCGCACTCAGGTAGTTTTATAGTGTTTTTGTCATACTTTTTGCTCCCATTCACTGTCATTGTATGGAAAAGACCAAAGAATTTTTGGGTTCTGTGAGCTTGGAAAAACATTGCACTGAGCAAATGTCAGAATTTTCAGCTAACCAAAAGTCTCCATTTGCTCTCCATTTAGTCTATGTGAAAAACTTGCAATATTAAAGAGATTCCATTTGAGATTTTTCTTTCCTATTGGATCGGAATGTGCATTCAGGTGCTTTCAAACAAGCATTCATAAAAAATTTACCAAGAGCATCTATGGGTTTAGCACAAGTCTTCATAGTGTGACGAGTCAGCTGCCTCCCCCCTAATTATCCACATCACCCCATCCCTTAATCGTTGCTGTCCCAATAGCAACAAAACAAAGCACCACCCGAGGCGAGCACTTGACACTCGGGTACAGCAGGTGATTTCGAAGGGTCAAACGGAGAGGAAGACGGAGTGAAACCAGAGCTAATGAAGCATTCAGATAGGGAAAAGAACAACACTTCTGAAGAACTGCTACATTTTTGATGCTTTTAGAAGAACATGAATGAATATTTCAAGAGAAATGTCTAATTCTGAGTGTAAATCCGGCTCCCCTTTGAGAAACCGACATGAAATGTGTATTAAAGCGAATAACCTATAATATTTCCCAACAGATCAGCACTCACATTTCCTTCAGATACTGTCAAAAAATCTAGCTATCAGTATATTCATGATATATTTTTAAAGTTTATCTTTTCCTGTAAATGTTCCAAAGGTCAGAGATGTTTCTTTGATCTTGGAGGACGTCTCCTGTCCATCTGAACCTCCATGAACATGACCCTCTCTGCCTGACTTCCTGTCTCTCCGGCTGCCAGTCGCCGTGTCCAACAGGATTATCCATGACCTCACATCTTCATTAAAATGAAGAAGTACTTATTAACATTGCTGTCAGAATGATCTGGTTTGTGAGTGTGTGGCTCAAACACTCGAGTTCCTGGAGCTCAAATGTAGCATGACGCCAGCAACATCAAGGTCATGGGGTTTGTTTCTCTTACAGATCTGCTAAATGGAAAAAGGGAGAGTATATGTCATTCAACAGCATAGTCCATTGAACATTTATTCACTGAACAGACACTTTTAGCTGAAGAACCAAATGAGAAACACAAACACAAGTAATTAATCATAAAAAGTCGATTGTAATATATTCTAAGATACAATTACTTGAGAAGTAATATGACGTTATTGACAAACTATTTTCCTGTAAAGTTGCTTTGACACAATCAGTACCGTATAAAGTGTTATACAAATAAAGGTGATTTGACTTAAGTATTCTGAAAAATGTAGAGTA
Source organism: Cyprinus carpio (assembly GCF_018340385.1). Classification (NCBI taxonomy): domain Eukaryota; kingdom Metazoa; phylum Chordata; class Actinopteri; order Cypriniformes; family Cyprinidae; genus Cyprinus; species Cyprinus carpio. The sequence goes on along the minus strand of NC_056581.1, from coordinate 15,688,467 downwards.
AGAAATATATATATATATTTTTTTTTGCAGTGTATATTGCTGAAATATGTGCCTTCTTTTTGAAAAATATAGTAAAAATATATAGTAAAAATTGTATCTGAAACAGCATGCATATGCAGCAATAAACTATCAACAATCTAGCATATCAACAAAGAACACAGAATACCCTTAAAGGGACTTTGACATCAATAAGCTAAACAATATTATGTTACACTATTGTCACATGACATTATTTTGTATTTTTAGATCATTTTTGTGTAAAATAGGCTTATAAAAATTTTGATCGACAAATCTATCACGGTTGATAGTATTTCATATTTTTTCTTATCACATTGAAATGGGATTATTATAATTAAAACTAGTAAAAACATCCGACATAAAGTGAAAATAAAATAAAACAAAATATAAATATTAGATGAAAACATAACAGCAAAAATTTGAAATGTTGGCAATTATCTGAAATTTGAATTTAAGTTGAAGCATGAAAATTACTAATGAAATAAAAACTAACGCTGAACTAAAAATAAAATTAACCTAAATAGTAATATTTAGGAAAAACAAATAGAAATAGTAAAAAGCTTATTACAAAATTATTATAAATGAAATGAAAATTTATGAAAACTATTTAAAATATTAATAAAAACTATAAAAATAAATAACACTAAAAATATAACTAGCACTAGAAACACTATACATCATTCCCATCTTAATACATTTTGAGGTGTTTTTATTCAGTTTAAATTACCTCAGGTGTGGATTTCATGCAGATGTGACTATTAAAATGTTTTGTGTGACTGGCTGAAACAGATGATGTCACTGAAATGTACACATAGCGTACAGTAACACCGGATAAACAGGTTGTGACAAACCTGCAGCACTAAATCAGAACTGTTTATTTAACTTCGACACACTCCTGTAAGCATTACAGTAGCGGAAAGATTACTTAAATCACCATGTGTGGATGATTTATGCAAACATTTACGCACAGTTATGCGATTACGGCACACTGTTGCGAGCCAGTCTGAGCATGTATGAATATATGTGAGTGTGTGTACATGTGTGAGAGTGTGTTTCTGCGATGCTGGTGTGTGTGCTCTTGCTGAGTTGACGTTATGAGAGCGGACGGCGCCTGGCTCTGATTTCTGATGTGTTCTGAAGTTTACAATGAGCCTCCGGTAAAGAGACTGGCTTCAGCTAGATGAATCATCCTCACCGACAGAGAGAGAAAGAGAGAGAGAGATCAGCCATACATGACTAAACCCAATAGAGCAGCTGAGAATTAATCAGGGAGGTTAAATGTGCTTACAACAGAGATATCGATGATGCAGAGGAAAATTGATGTCTTCAGAGGTTGCTTTTCATAGCTCAGGAGTTCTCATGGAACTGGGGCGTCTCATAAAAACCCCTAAGAGAAATTAAATTGGAAACAAGTATTGACATAGAGAGCTATAAAATTTATGTGAATCGAATTACATAATTTAATCTGCAGGGAGGTTGATGAATTTTTTTTTTACGCATTTACTAAATATGCTCACTAACAATCAATTGTATCTTATTCACTAACCACCCATCATACACTGAAAAAATAAGGGCAAGTCCTAAGGGAAAGTTATTTATTTTTCATTGGCTCAAGAAAAAAAAAATATAGATGTGAATCATTACCCTAAATTGTTTTAATTTTAATGAATGAAACATTTTTTTTTTCAGTGTACAGCTTAAACAGTTGCTAAATACATCTTAATATCAGTGCATATTATAGAAATAGTTGTTAATTTGAGTGCAAACATTAGGTTTATTATAGATAGCACCTTATTTACAAAACACTATTAATATTGTGCAATTATAACCTGCAGAAAGAGGGCAGTAGTGATCCCAACCTCTGTGATTCATTCAATAATGATTGTATGAGGGAGAGGAGCATTTTTTTATTGCTGAAAACACAATTACAATAAGGCAATACAAAAAAAAAAAAACCCAGAATATTTAGATAAATTAAATTTAAATCAACTTAAATAAATAATAATAATAATAATACTCTCCTTAACTTTTCATTTTGTAAAACTCAGTAATTTCAGAAATCTTTTTGGGGGGTGGGCTTGTGCTGTCACCTAATTTGCATAAATAATTTGCTACAATATTCTAAAACAATGCATGTAACATGTCCAAATAAAAATCACTATAATTTTTACTGAAATCTCCTCTCAGAGTTTGATTAGGGATGCACATTTTGGCCAATAACTGATAACTGATTTAAATTTTGACGCCGATAACGATATATTGGCCAATATTGGAAATCAGTCTAGATTTCTAGAGGTTGATGCTTCAAATGTCACCAAACATCCAGTCCAATGGAAAACTACTGGGACAAAAAATTATGCATGCTAGCTTTCTTTTATAAAACTAAATTTACATTTTTTTATCATCTTGGCAAAGATTCTCCATTTGATTTCATCTCACTGCTGTCTGGGAAAAGCATTCAAGATGTTAAAGGGATGGTTAAAAAAAAAAGACAGTTCTGTCATCATGTGTAACCTGTGTGACTTCCTTCTTCTGTGCAAAATAAAAGAAGATATTTGGAAGAATGCTGGAAATCCAACAGTTTTGGTGACCATTGTCTTCCATTGCATGGACAAAATTTCTGAAAATATCTTCTTTTATGTTCCACATGGTAAGTGGTGTGCTGGTTGTTTAGATGAGGGTATGTTAATAATGGTTTAAATTATGGATTTTGGGGTGAACTATTACTTTCAAGATCTCATATTTTTTTTGTGATTATAAAAAATGTATGTAAAAAAAGAGAGACTGAGGTGAGAGCGGCCTGAACAGGAAACGATCGGGCTCTGTGGGCGAGTGCCAGCTCAGCAGGTGAATTCTGGGAAGGGCTTCCTGTCCTCCCCTAATAACCTGCCGTGGCCTTCGGACGGTGTGCTGTGATTTGGCAGCCTTGGCGCATCCGTGCCTGGTGTGACCCAACCTCACCTTTTCACATGCGGCTTTTGTGTCTTTGATTTAAACGCTGGCCCTCGTAGCTGGGCGGCACAACTACATGCCAAGTGTGTGTATTTTTAGCTCTATAGCCCCACATCCATATGTGTGTAATCGACTGTGTTCGTACACGCGCTCGCCATTGTGTGTTTTTGGATTAGTGTCTTCAGCATCTTGCTCGGGGGAAGGTGATACACTCTTCTGTGCGAGCCTCTTTGTCTGTTTTTGCCTTGTTTGGATGGACAGCTTTAAAAATGAGCAGCTGAGAGAGAGGGAGAGAGAGAAAGAGGGAGGGAAGTGAGTGAAAGAGACAGTGGGGAAAACGAAGGGAGGGTGAAATAGAGAGAGAGTGTGAGAGCGAGAGCGAGAGAGAGAGAGTGCAAGCAAGTGAACAAGCAATCTTGGCTTTTCTCTTCTGAGCAGCCCTTCACACTGAGACACATGTCTCCTTTTTCTGATCCCTCCATCCACTCCGTCACTCCTCCCTTCCTGTCACTCTGACATCCTGCATCGCCACCCTTGGATCATCTACATCCTTCCCCTAAAATCCATCTTTCCTAGAAGATAAGCCTGCAGACCTCCTCACCATCCATAATCCATGCATGGAGACATGTGGCTGCTCGCACACGTGCGTAAGCAGCTGCATTGACTCTCAAGTGCGTAAAATTAGCAGAAGGTACTTTACTATGGGAAACTGCGTTAAATCGCCGCTTAAGAATTTCTCCAAGAAGGTAAGATGCTCTTTCTGATAGCTGAGAGTGTGTGTGTGTGGTATACAGACTCGACCCGGACCTGGACTGTGTTGCATGGACTGTCATCATGGTAATTCTTAAAGAACACTCTGGATTGAGTGAGGCTCATGAAATTGTTGATTTTATTGAGGTTGTGCATGCTAGTGGAGACAACTAGCTGTTGTATTCTCTTGAAAACCTAAAGAAACCAATCTGGAGTAGCAATAACATGTAACCTATAATGTAAAACTTATTGCATCAGGATGTTGGATGTTTGGTTGCCATCTTTGACCATGGAAGTTGTCGGATGTGTTTGCGAATTAATACTTTTAATGATATGCTAGATCATGCTGCCTTAATGTACCTGTGTTTAATGAGTAAATCGTAAAGTAAGAGAGAGTAAATCGTAAAGTTCTTGACAATGACATTTGAAGTAGCTTCGGAAAGTTCTTTGAAGTTCTTCTCAATCAGCTCTAGATGACTTGAGATGCATGCGCTCAAGGATTAGCGCTGTCACCTGCTAAGAGTTCCCAATGGCACAGGTTTTTAAATAGTTTTTTAATTTTTTTTTTTTTCAGAAGAATGTATGAGCTGGCACCTTAAATCCTTGGCAACAGATGGAGTGTGAAGGTCATGTGCGAGAGTACATCATGTGTCTGCAAAGACACATATGTGTATGCATCATGCTGCCAATACATTATTAAGGCTTTACCTATAGTATCATAGAAGATCAGGATCATGGCAAAATTCAGTATACGAGGCCAAATGAAACTGCTTCTGTGTGTATATGCTTGTATACCTCAGTCTTGCCCACCAGTCGGATGCAGATTACTTTAGCTGCATGTGGTTGGACAGGACAACAGGAACGGAAGACAGGGTGGGAAAGGAGATCTAAAGCAAGAATATAATACTTTAAGTCAATAAAATTAATTTGATGTCAACTTAAAAACCTGTATTACTGAAGTAATCTGTATTTGCAAGTAAAACAGGATATTCAAGAAGAAAAATGTAGGACTTTTGTTTTACAGAAACTGATTGGATTGTAAAAAGTAAGCGAGTTTGGAGGAGAGTAGTTGAATAAATAAGGGATTTGTGACATCATCTGAAAAGAAAGTTGTTTCAGAAGTGGAGCAAGTTATTATATTCTGATGAAAAGTTACAAATGCTGCATCCCAATTTGTCCTATATATGCAATAAAATATGTACTCTTACTTTGTGAAACATTTCTTTTTTTAAGTGTGTTGCAGAAGAGAGCCAAGTTTTAGACATATTACACTCTCAGAAAAAAAGGTACAAAGGCTGTCACTGAGGTGGTGCCTTTAAGGTACTAATATGCACACTTTAGGTACTTATATGTATCTTTAAGGTACCAATATGGACTCTTTAGGTACAAAGGTGTGCCTTTTGAAAGGGTACCGCCTCAGTGACAGCTTTTGTACCTTTTTTTCTGAGAGTGTACTATAAAATTAACAGACCGTTTTGTTGCATCATGCATCCTGTTACTGTAAACCTTTTAGTATTATTTGTATACTATTATTGTTTTTATTAATTTTTTACATTTTTATATATTTCGTTTTCATTTTAATATTAAGATAATTTTATGTATATTTCAGTTTTAGTTAACATTAATGTACTACTCAACAATTCTTATATAGGAGAGAAAAGAAGTGGTGCATTGATCTGCCAGTTGTGGAGAACTTTCCTCATGTTTATGCATGATGCATTTGTAAATTAGTGACCAAACATCTTTATGAAAGTTGACAGTGTTGTTGCTGATTAAATAATTATTTTTCATCAGATTAGATGCTGTTTATTAATCACTCAACTCCTTTATCTAAACCGCTCTACTTAACCATAGGTATTGTAAATTCACCATGTTTATAGGTTTTTTTTTTACACTTTTCATTTGTGTTTGTAGTTTTTAACTGTATCCTTCTCAAAAGCGCATTGGATTATGGGCAATATTAGCCATAGATCTGCATTTCATGGATGGATCTGCATTTAAAATTTTCACCAAAAATAGTAAACCATTTGGTACCTTTGGAATACTCATTTCAATATACTACAATTTGGGACAAACTACTTCTAATTCAAATGATTTAGGATGAATAATATGCAAACTGGGATGGAGCAAAAAGACTTTTTTTCTTTTGAATAATGTGCAACACTGAACTGCACTCAACAAGATGTACATAAAGAAAGCAAACAGGGTCAGTTAGATGTTTATGGTTTCAGAACATCTCAGAAGCTGATTCTCAGTAAGTGATCTATTGTGAGATGACGTCAGTTCTCTCTTTAATTAACCCATGGGTCTGCGTTTAATTGGGGAGATGCTCTTTATGTGTTTGTGAGTGATATTCGGCACACTCTTCACCTCCTCTGCCTGTCTGCTAATTGGTTATTATAATGTGCTGGCTGACTGGTTTCATTCTTATCCTGATTAGCCCTCTTCTAAACATGAGCAGTTTTACGTTCTCAAAACATACTAACCTTTTAGGTTATTTGAGGATCTACTCTCATATAATTACATTGGTTAGCCCACATCTTCACCCTTCATTGATCAAAATGCTAAAGATAGTGAGTTTCATTTGGGAGAACAAGCCGAGAACCACTTGGGTTTGCTTTTAAAACCATCTTAGGCACAGTTTGATCATTTGTTTTCATGGCAGCAATCAAATGGCATAGTATTGCGGCAGTGCGCCGCAAGTATGAAAGTGGATGAATTATTCAGTTTGAATGATATCTGATCTTAAAGGTTCTGTCAGTTGCTGAGAGGGATGAAAGAATAGAGGGCAAAGTCTGGCTCAGTGTGATTTACCCAAGTAAGACATGTTCCTGGCTCAACAGTCCTTGCCAGAACTTAGCACCCATTTAGCAGGTTTATGAGGAGACAGAATTTGTGCGACCAAACTAGATTTCACCATCAATCATCATAACTCATAAAGATGATCTTTCCGACACAATTTGAACGGACCATTAAAAAACATCAAACACTGATTACACACCTACTGCGCTTCCTCTTTCTCATTTATGTTGCATTAGTGCTAAATAAACCTTCCTCTGTTAGTCAGGAAGTGAAAAAGAAAGAAAGTGAAACATGAAATTGTCAAGAGAATCAATTTTATTCCAACTAAAATCACTCGTAAATAGGACCTTCCCAGGAGGACCTGAACGGAAGAATGCTGATCCAGGAACACTTTATACTTGGGTAAATTACATTAAGCACAAACTCTGAAGGCAGAGCTCAGCTTTGTTTTCTCACTGTCTGGTATAGAAGTACATAGCAGAAAGAACCACCGATTGACCTGACGGCTGACTGAATTGACTGACTGACCCGTCCATCCAGTGTGTCCTTCAGACGTCTTTGTAGTTTCTAATTGTGTCTTTACCCCACGTTCCCTCTTCACTTACTTATTTGGGACTGCTGGGACATGACGGCCGCACTCAGGACCGGAAGCGTAGCTACAAAGCAGTGCAGTCATGTGATGAAGGGGTGACATCTGGAGAGGCCCTCGCGGCCTTGGCTCAGAACTCAACATACATGCACAATGTGCTCGGGCCTGCCTGCATCTTCCTCCGCAAGGGCTTCGCTCAGAGCCGGCAGACTGTACGTAAGTCCGGACATGCACATCTACGCACACATATGCTAATGCAAACACAAGTTCTCACTTGCAGTATATTGTAAGTGGAAATTTCAGAATTCAGAGCAACAGACTATATGCATTGAATATTACATTATGAAGTAGGTCAAGTACAGTTATCATCACTAAATAAAGTCTTGTATTATCCTGGAAGAGTTTATTTTGCTGTATTGACTGGCTGACTTTACATTTTCAAACAATAATAATAAAAAAAAAAATATTATTGATTTAAATTGAAATTTGTATGAAAATTGGTATAACATTTCTATATACAGTTTATACAAAACATATTACAGTATTTGACATTGCATTCGTGGCCTAATGGTTAGTGAGTCGGACTTGTAACCCAAAGGTTGTACGGAAGGTTCGAGTCTCGGTATTGCAAGGGATTGTAGGTGGGGTACAGTGAATGTACAGTGCTCTCTTCCACCCTCAATACCACGACTGAGGTGAGACCTGTATGCAACTGCTCCCTGCTCACCGCAGCAAAAATGGCTGCCTACTGCTCCAGGTGTGTGTTCACTACTCACTGCTGTGTGTGTGCACTTGGATGGGTTAAATGCAGAGCGCAAATTCCAAATATGGGACACCATACTTGGCCACACGTCACGTGACATCTTCTTCACTTGTTCTTCTTGTATAATTATATAATGCAAGCAGCTTTTAGGAGCTCACTGAGAGATTGCATGGGAGAATTGTACTTAAACTGTATATATTTGTCACTCCACAGGACAGTTTAAAATGGACTAAAATGGGCAAAAAGTGTTTAAAATTATGATAAATAGGACCTAATAAATCTTGCACTGCATTTCAGCAACAGCGTTTCCCTGCTGTTGAATCTTTATTGCCACAGCAAAATAAATACCTGAGCTGTGAATGTGAAGCAATATCGCATCTGCATTGAATGTGATGAATGTACTGGCAGATAATGACAAGAAATTTCTCTATTGATTTGTCTTCATGAACAAACATACGATACGTACAACATTACCATTGTAGTCTGATTCATAAATAAATTAAACAAATTAAATGGTTCTTTTTAGCAAATCAAAAAACATATAGCATGACCAGTGTAGTCTGAATCACAAAATAGTGAGTTATGAGCTGGTTGGTTTTAGTCAATCAAAAACACACAGTGTGACCAATGTAGTCTGATTCCTGAACAAGTGACTCTTATGAACCAGTTATTTTTAATGAATCAAATATACATAGCGACCAATGTACAGTAGTCTGATTGCTGACATAGTGACTCTTATGAGCCAGTTCTGTTTAGTGAATCTAAAAGATACAGAGTGACCTTGATTGCACAGATACTATTTAAACTGAACTGAGCTGCATGATGACATCACTGAATTCAATGATGGACTGCCTTTAACTGTCATTTTGCATTACTGACACACTGTTTTCCTAATTAATGTTGTTCAATTGCTTTGACACAATCTCTTTTGTTTAAAGTCCTATATAAATAAAGGTGACTTGACTTGACCACATTCCAGAACAAGTGACTCTTAAGAGCCGGTTCTTGTTAGTGAATCAAAAATATACAGTGACCACGGTTTTTAGTGAATCAAAAATACAACACGACCAGTTTGTTGCAAAAAAAAAAAAAAAAAAAAAAAAAAAAAAAAAAAAAAAAAAATATATTTTTTTTTTTTATATATATTGAAGCACTGATACACCTTCAAGGCTGTTCTTCTCAAAAACAGACATTTTGCAGATGGTCATAAAGAAGCAGTGCTACATGCTTGGGTTTATGTATGAACTACAGGGATCTGCCTTTATTAGCCTCTGTAGGGGACTTGGGTCAGGCTCACTTGATTGAGCTCTTCTGCAGGAGCTCAGAGAGTGTTTGGAGGTGAGCCCTGCTTGCACTTGTGCTATAGGAGATGTTTGAGCAGGGAATGCTGGGATCAAAGAAACTAACAGCTTGAGCTGATTATGAGAGATCAATCCTGAGTTTATATGTGCCGTTCCAACCGACTTAATCCAAATGGAAAGATCGAATTTAAAAAACAGACATTAATTCCTTTAGAGACGGGAAAAACCCTGAAGAGGTTGGGTGTATTAGTTTACATGTGCCATTGTGATCCTAATGCTGTAATGAGTTTCTCTCTAGCAGGAAATAGTGCATAAAATTAAATGACTGTATTCTTTAGAGTAGGAGGAGAACGCCAGCTGACTTGTGTCATTAATGGAACAAAACTGCACAAATTAGTGTGGATTGTCGGTGATTACTTTGTTTATTTTGTTGCAGAACAGAGAGCTGAGACCAGAGGAACTGGATGGTAAGTTCTACCTCATTGCTAACATATCACGGTTTCCACAAAAATATTAAGCACCACAACTGTTTTCAATATTGACAGTAATCAAAAATGATTCATAAGCCGCAAATCAGCATATTAGAATGATTTCTGAAGGATCATGTGACACTGAAAACTTGAGTAATGATGCTGAAAATTCAGCTTTGCATCACAGGAATACATTTTAAAATATGGTTATCAAAGGTATTATAAACAGAAAACCTTCATAGTAAACATGCAGTGTTTAGGGTTTCTGATATTAAACTAAACCAAAGTCTGCAGAATGCTTTAGAGTTTTGATCACATCAATGTGTGCAAATTATCACTATGAAATTGTGACACTCTGTGTCAGTTGTTCCATTTTAATTTGAACAGCTTTTATTTCATTGTGAATAGAAAAGGTTTGCAATTAAGCATTTAGTTAAAAGTGTTTTAGTCATTTGGTCATGTTTTGGTAAGTGCTTTGTAATTGTCTTCAAAATTGTTTTGAAAGCAGAGTGCATGAGGGAAACATAATTGTAATATAAAATATTCTCCTTTCATAACCCCTGATTCACACTCAACTGTGCTTTTATTTCCTGACCTGCTCTCTGTCTTTGCAGAGCTACGAGAAGCCTTCAAAGAGTTTGATAAAGACAAAGACGGCTTTATTGGCTGCAAAGACCTGGGCAACTGCATGAGAACCATGGGATACATGCCTACTGAGATGGAGCTCATCGAACTGAGTCAGCAGATCAACATGAACTGTAAATCAACATGTTTTGTTCAACATTTATTAAGAAATGTATATGGCTCTGTTTTGTGCTGCTTACATACACTCTTATAATTAATGGTTCCACAAGTGATGCCAGAACAGTGGTTCCCAATCCTGGTCCTGGAGAACCCCCAACACTGCACGTTTTTGGTGTCTCTCTTATCTGACACAAACAATTGTGGTCTTGCAGTCTTCACTAATAAGCTGATGAGTTGAGTCAGGTGTGTTTTAATAGGGAGACATCTAAAATGTGCAGTGGTGGGGGGTTCTCCAGGACCAGGATTGGGAACCACTGCCATAGAAGAACCATTTTGGGTTCCCCAAAGAACCTTTCATTGATCAGTTCCTAAAAGGACCATATTTTCTTTTGAAGTGTGAAGAAAATTGTAATAATCTAAAGAAACATTTGTGCAGTGGAAAGTTTACATGGATGTTTAAGGTTCATCATGGAACCAAAGAAGTCAATAAAGAACCTTTGCGAAAGCTCAGGAAGCTCACTTTTTTGTAACAGCTTGTGTCTTATAGTCATATATGTGTCCTATGTCTTAAAGTGGGAGGACATGTGGACTTTGAGGACTTTGTGGAGTTGATGGGCCCCAAACTTCTGGCTGAGACGGCAGATATGATCGGAGTAAAGGAATTGAGAGATGCTTTCAAAGAGGTGAAGTAGGGCTGCATGATTTGTGAAAAAGCTAATTGTTTTTTTGTTTTATTAACTTTCTTCTTGCAATTTAAAATGAAATTTAAAAATTCCAGGTTTGCTATGCTTGTTTATAGGGTTGTACAATTTGCCCAAAATGTTGTGATTATATATCAATATGCCTTTATAATAATAATAATAATAATAATAATAATAATAGTTATTATTATAACTACTAAAAACAAAAGAGAAAATGTTACAATTGTAATAATTTGCTGTAAAGTAAAAACTGAGTATTTAAGAAAAATAATATCACCATAATTTTTATTTTACATCACAACTGTAAAATTACAATACTAAAAAAAAACACACAGCACATATATTTATTAAATCACAGCTTTTGTGATTTGATAATTGCACTACCATATCGAAGCCATATTGCAATTCTGATTTTATTTCAATTAAAAATGCAGCCCTAGTGTGAGAGGTGTCAGGTGAACGAAAACAGCACATATATAAAACAACAAAAAATAAACTGTAAATATGGATGAAGAAATAACATTAGACCCAGTACAGTTGTTCTCAGCTCAAATGAACATTTAATTTCACGCTTTCTTTGTAAAACATAGTAAAATTGCCCAAAATTGTCAAGAAGAGCAGGAAAATGCTTGAATACATTTAAACCTCTTACCACTCTTCTTTTGTTCCCTTTCTCTCAGTTCGACACCAACGGAGATGGTCAGATCAGTACAGCAGAACTAAGAGAGGCCATGAAGAAACTGCTGGGCCAGCAGGTGCTGTTATTTACTTTGCTAAAAAGCTTTTTAGCCCTCATTCAATTCTCCTTTCATCGCTTTATTGATTTTTATTCCCTCAGGTGGGTCACAGAGATCTGGAGGACATTCTGCGGGACATCGATTTAAATGGAGACGGGCACGTGGACTTTGAAGGTGAGCCACCTTGTGTTGATTTTGCTCTGCTAATTAGTAATGCTAATTTCACTGCTGCAGTGTCTTTATTACTGTTCTAGGTGTAGTGAATTGGTTTATGCGGCATGGGAGAAAATGATCTGTCCACAATAATCCAAAAAATATTACATTCACGTTCCCTCCGTGTCATTGTCCATATTTTGGAATCTGCAGTAAAATTTAATTATGGAAAGCAATAATTCCAGGGTATAATCTCGAATTTAATTTTTTTTTTTTTGGTTCTAATTTTGTTCTCAAAGTTATAGCATTCAACCTTTTGAAAAGTACTTAAAGGGGACATTTCATGAGGGAAAACGGATTTTCCTTGCTCTTTTGGAGGAAAAAATACTAAGACGTACTCTAGTGTTCAGAGCGCAAACTCTTCAGTCTAACCAGAACATTTATTGAAACAACAGAGAAGGTGGAAAATTACTTTTTTTGTGTAAGAAATCTTGACTAATATAAGTGGACTTCAGAAAAATGCAATGCAAAATACAGAATATGAAAAAAAGGACTGAGACAAATGATCCCTATTTTTTGATCTATTATTATTGATTTTGGTCCCTCTTGCTGTGAGCCGCTGTGTCACACAGTTTAGCTGCTGTTGAATCTCAATCTTGTGAAGGTGGTAAACTGACAGCAGTAGAGCTGTCAACCAGATTATCTCTTAACCACAGGATTATTTAACCTCTCAGATTAACCACGCTCAAAAAGAGCATGAAAATGGGAAGGACAAAAATAGCTGGCACTGTTATTCTTGCTGATGACTGGAGGTGTGACAGTTAAACATCCCCTTGTTGTATAGTATGTATTTGCATGAAACTCAAAATTCAAGGAATTGTTAGTAACAGAATTATATATATATATATATATATATATATATATATATATATATATATGGGATGCATGATAAATATCGCACAATATTTAATGCGCATCTCGTCAGTAAAGCTGGTTCTGTAATCAGCGGTAAATCTCTACATGCTCTCACGTGCATTTACTACACATAGCCGTTGTTCACTGACAAGCTGCACAAAACATGCACAAAATATGATCGTGGTTTTGCGCAGCTTGTCAGAGAACAATGGCTATGTGTAGTAAATGCTGCTTCACATGAAAGCACGCACGTGTAGAACCGGCTTTACTGACGACATGTGCATTAAATATTGTGCCGATATTTATCATGCATCCCTAATATATATATATATACAGTATGTTTGTGTGTGTGTGTCTGTGTGTTAATTTTATTGTTAATTTTATTCAAAATGCAAAATTGTTAGTTAACAAAAAAAATAATTAAATAATAAATTTATGTGTAATAATTCAAAATAAAAAAAGAAAAAAGTGTAAAAGAGAAAAGTTATCTGTTAATTTTAAAAGTAAAACAAAGCCTAAGCATAATATTTGTTTAAAATCATATTTAAATAATTTATTATTTTATAATTTTATATATACAATTTTTTAAGGATTGTATCCTGTTTTTTAAGGAATTTTATATAATTGTGTGCAGTAATTAAATATATTGACAAAGTATATAATTTGTGATACTGTGTTGGGTCACCACTTGACGTCTAATGTAAAAGCTGAGTCCTTTAGCAAAACCAGTGGGGAACCACTGTTATAGTGTTGATAACTGAATATTTAAATAAAACAATTTCTGGCCTTTCTATTTTCAGAATTTGTGCGAATGATGTCGCGCTAGAGGAAAGGTGGACAAATCACATCAAAAACTGGATCTCCAGTGCTCCGATATAGATAGAGGAGGATGAAGGAGAGGAAAAATAAGGAACAAACGGGAGCAGCCTCACAAGAGGAACTTCTGGAACATGACCTCTGACCTCAAAGCACAAATGAAAGAACTGCACTATAACCTTCCATAACAGCTTTCATGAAGCCCAGAAGCCAACAGTGGGGATGAGAGGACGACTCTAATATAAATACTGTGATCTCTGAAATATATTTGTGTAACAGGGGTTTTTACCCTATACAAAACCTGCAAAGGGTCTGATGCAAAAAAATATGCCCCGAAAGCCACCATTTAAAACAGCAACTGATCAAACTCAAATATTAAAATATCCAGTACTTTCATTTACTGGCATCTCACACCTACTTTGTAACAGTAGGGAGCATCAGATAATTTTCAATAACATTGCTGTTTCATATTTAAGCTATTTATTAATATTTGTAAAGTACAGAGAGATGAGTGTGTATAGTTTCCCTTTAAAAGACTCTGTTTTACAGTAGCCTATGATAGATTATTACTCACAAAGATTTTATTTTATATATCAATGTACTGGGAAATGCTGGAAAACTTTGCTATCAATCATTTGCTATTATTGTACAGTACATCGGACCTATGCACTACTGTATGCGTGGACATATTTTTAAAATGTAGAGAAAGTTTTGCCATAAAGAAAACATTAAACTGCTCTTGTTTGCACACTGTCTTGCATGAATGCTAGTGCTGATACCATTGAGTCAACACAGCCGAGTAGCCTACACTTGTAAGCACACTTTGTGTAGTTTTGTCATGTATTTAAATGTGTTGAGTTTAGTTAACAGTCATATGAGCGTCTTTGATCTTAATTCACTATTTGAGATGTACTTTGTGTGAGTGAATGTGAGAGGTTTGATTGAGTTTCTTGTATCTTATTTATGTGTTTTCAAGTTTGTATTACTTGAGTTATTCTATGCATGCCAAAACAACTTTTTGTAGAGTGTAGATTTCATTAAAGAGTTGTGCAATCAAACAGTTTCTGTTTTTATATTCTTAAAACACCAAGACTAAAAAATGACAATAACAAAGCAATTTTATTGACTCACATATCCAGCTTGATTTAAGGTAAGAACATGATATGACATGAACATTTCCACCACATCACCACATTATACATTGTGTTTGATAATATTCTGCGACGGAAATGATCATTTAAACATTTTTGGAACTGGCCAACTTAATTAAGTCTCATTTCTATACTGGTATTTTGTGCATCCTAAATACTCGTTGTTTTTTTTGGGCTAAATTGTTAGTTTTGGTGGAAAAAAATAAATACTTTTATTTAATCTAAATAAATTTTTGTTATTCATTAAAAATAATTTTAATTAATTAATATAATATTAAATACAGTCTATGAAATTAAATTAAATATTGACAATAATTTAAATAAATTATTTTTATTTTATTTTACGCTTAATATTTATTTTTATTTTATGGACTAATGGATATGTCAATAAAAATCTAAGCATAATACTTTTAACAAAATAATATTTTAACAAAATATAATTGATAATTCCGACGCCGCTGTTCTGGAATAAGCTTTTCCCGCAACTATCCGTTTCTGAAACGTGACCGTACACAGAACAACTGCTCGGAGATCAGCAGTAGGAGGGACAATCAACGTCAGCCAATGTCGAAGCAGCCGAGCCCACCGGAAGCGGAAGTTGCGGCAGCCGTGCCTCGCGCCGCTGCTGATGCGCTTAAACTTGTTGTATAACAACAACAACAACAGCAGCGTCTCGATATGCTCAAATGTCAAATAACTGTTTTATTAATAAGACTAATCAACATTTAAACGCCATGTTCCGGGAAAAGGTAAGTGTAAACAAAGGGTTTCATACATTTAAAGACGTTTGGCGGCTAAATTACGTGATTAATATAGAAACTGGTGATTAGCGGTTTAGCATCCAGTCATATAACGTTACGTCTGTTGTTTCATACAACCACAATTTTCATCAATTTATGATGCATTTAAGATAGAAATCTAAATGCATCTCAGAAATTAAGATGAAGAATATGTTTAGAGTGTTATATTTAGAAATGTAGCTTTTTGAGCGCTTCTGAGTTGTCCGTTACTGTATGTTCAATAGTGTCTATTAACACATTTCATTATTTAGAATATAATTCTGATTTAAATAATTAATGTAAAAGGGCATATATCATTTTATTTCGCAAATAATGCCTGAATATTTTATTTAAGCCGTTTATTTTTAGCTTATTTCAGCTCTTCATATACATATTTCTGTGTTTTTCTTCCCTGTTTTTCTAGATATGACAGAAATGGCAGTGGACTGATGTGAGACCGTTTCACATCACCGAGACCGATCACTGAAGCACAATATTCCTCCCAAGAGACTGTGAAAGCAGGAAGGATTGAATATTTATGCATAGTCTTATTCAGGGTTTTCTTAGCCTTGATGTGTCCCGCTGAGATGTCTGTAGTGTTAATTCGAAGGATATTCATCCTTTTGTTTCAGGCGTAAATTATCATTTTTCCCTACATGCCCATGAAGGCTGTGTTTCAGCGTAGGCTTCAGAAATTGAAGCATATCAGAGGAGTCCAGCAGCCTGTGTTTAGGTAATTTTGTTTCCTTTGAATCGTGCGGTCTCCACATTGTGGTCAAGATGGAGTCCTACCTCTTCCCCTTCGACAGCCTGATCTGTATGCTCTTGGGCATCTCCTTCACGGTGTGGTTCACCCTTCTTCTGGTGTTCATCATCGTACCTGCAATCTTCGGTGTGTCCTTTGGGATCCGCAGAGTGTATATGAAGTCCCTCATCAAGCTTTTTGAGGTGAGAGAGTTGCTGTTGAGTGTGTCTGTCATTTTGCAGTAATTAAATTAATCAAGAATATCCGAGGAGCTGTGGAAAGTTAAAGCAGGTTTTATGGTCTCTCTGTGGTGCAGTGGTCTTGTAATATAAGTTGGAAGGTCATTCAGGGAGTCTTTTGCTCTGTGTTTTTATTAGTTCAGTTGCAGTCAGCACTCTTTCCCTTCACTGAGGCTCAAAATAGAACACAGATTCACGATTGACTGAATTAGTGAGTCTGGAGGGTCTGGCTGTCATTTGACTTTGCCTCACTTTATCCTGTGCTGTCACACATTCTTTCATATTCAAAACTTTATGGACAGCATGCATTGTTGCAGGACTCTGGCAGTTTGGGTCATTTCAGAGTGGTTTATAGAGGTGTGATTTATGGGTGAGATTGTGCATACCACGAGTGCCAGTTTTAGAAACGTGTTTCCTCTAGTGGTTGTTAGTCTGTTTATTTAAGCACATAAGATGAAAAATCTTTTTTTGCTTCATATAATCAACATGAGGCCCTTTGTTTGAATTTGTAAAGATGGAAGGCTTAAAAATTCACTAAATGTTAATCTACCCCTCACTGATTGGTCAGGTACACTACATTTAAAAAAATCTGAGGTCAGTCAGTGTGATTTATGTTATTTTAAAATAAATTAAAACTTTTAAGTAAATATGCATTCAATTAGTTAAAGATGTTTATAATGTAACAAAAGATTTCCATTTCAAACAAATGCTGTTCTTTTCAGCATAATAACATGATTGCTGAAGGATTATGTGGCACTGAAGATTGGAGTAATGCTGCTGAAAATTCAGCTTTGTATAACAGAAAATGTAAAAAAAAAAAAAAAAATATAGCTATATATATATATATATATATATATATATATATATATATATATATATATATATATATATATATATAAATATATAATTAAAATAGAAAATTCTAAAAATAATTCCCAATATTACTGTTTTTACTGTATTTTTCACCAAATCAATGCAGCCTTTGTAAGCACTAGACACTTTAACAAGCCTTAAAATTTTTTTACTGATCCCAAACTTTTAAATGGAAGTAAATACAGAATGCAAGAGCTGGTAAATTTATTAAGAGATGCTTTTATAGATGATTAGCATCAATATATGTTCATTTAGGACTTCAGTTAAGTAATTCTCTGGAATATTGAATATTGGAATTAGGAGGACTGGGTGATTTTTCTGATTTTATAGTTTAATTCTAATTTAATGTTTTGACACTATTTTATTTTTTATAAATCGAGAAATCACGAATAGAAATATTACCTTATGTTAAGTAAAGAAAAAAGAATGATCCAACCGCATATCAGCACACGTGATCAACTGCTCACATGTGACATGCTCTGTGAAGGACCGTAAGTAGAATACATCACTAGGTGGCATTCACACTGAATGTGCTTTTGTGTTGACAAAGATGCGACATGGGCAGTGGAATAGGAAAAAAATGCAGGAAGATGGGAGTGAACTTCTTTTAACTTGAGTACCGCGTTTTTAGAATGAGAATTGTTCAAATGTTCTAAAAAAATTGAGATTTAACTTTTTTTGCCATATCGCCCAGCCCTAATTGGAATATTAGAATAATATAGTGGTTTTTTTTTACTTTAAGTCTTATTGCATGTTTCCACACCCAGAAATGGAGAAACACTGGCTTGTTCTTGATGCTTGAAGATTCTCATTTTTGAAGAACTGACAGCAAATATCAAAGATTTCAGTTACTTCGGATGGCGTGATGCAAATAATTAATCTAATGCATGATTTAATGCTAAAAAGATTTGCATCCATGGTCTGTAATTGAGATGCTTCAAGAATAATTTTGAAATCACAATGTGTTTTGAGGACTACCGGACATTCAAAATGCATCCTATAGGCTATTGTAGAACTGACCGTGTGTCAGTATTTCATGCATGCCTTCCGTCTTAAAAGGACAGCATTCCAATTTAAATACCTATGTCATTAATGTTAACCAACAAAAAATGTTAAATAAATGTATACATGTTAAGTAAAACCTACTGTATCTGAAAAATGAGTTTAATTTGTATCTCTATTGTATTTGTCTTATTGTGCTTCTTTTTTAAAAAAAAAAATATAATATATATATATATATCTATATTATATATATATATTATATATATATATATATATATATATATATAATATATATTTTTTAAATTTTTTATATATATATATAAATAATAATATTTTTTATAACTTGCTTCTTTTTCACTGCAGTTAAAGGGATAGTTCACCCAAAAATGAAAATTGTCATAATTTATTGAAGTTTTTCCAAATTCAATCCTTGATTCAAATTTCTCATAAGCTTAATTGATTTGGTCTAAAGAGAGAAGAATTAATGATTATTTTAGTTTAAAGACTACATAAAAAATAGCTACCAAAATACCTTTTGGTAACTACAGTTTGGCTAAAACTATTGACTAAAAGTAATGCAATGACTTTTCGTAGACTAAAACTATGAAAGACTCAAATGACTAAAATGTGACTAAGACTATTTAGCATTTTCGTCTCAAGATAAAGACTAAGACTAAATAAAAATGCCTGCCAAAATTAACACTGTTGCCTAAATGTTCCTAATTGTTGCAATCATTTGTTTGCTTAATGCATTCCAGTAAGAGCTCTGTGTGTGACCTAAAATAGTTTCTTATGGTGCCACTCTCCTCTCATCCATCTGGACTGATGTAGTCACTCTGTCCGACTCTCTCCAGACTCCCTAAGAAACTCCAGATGGCTTTTTTCCAGTGACTAACTTTCCCGCACTCTTCTGTCTACTGACCCTGAACAGGGTAACGAGATTTACTCTGACAAGCAACTTGACTGTTCACTCTTTCCCTATCCTGACCTTCGCTTCCGCATCTCCCTGAGTCACAGCATTATCAGCGCCTGCTAGAGTCACTGTTTACTTTCACACCGTGCATGGACATCTTTCCACACTCGGTGCTCAGCTGCTGTTCTTGCTTGGCTAATCCACATAAATGATCCCTAAGGGAAAATTCAAATGCAGTAACAGCAACATCAGATGTTGTGTGTACACGTGTACATACATGTGCATGTATAGATAAACAAGGCAAAACATAGAAAATATTTAAAGGGTTCCTGTGGGTCTTTAACAAGTCTTAAAACGTCTTAAACTCATTTCGAGCAAATTTAAGGTCATAAAATCCTAAATATATGAAATGGTATAATAAAAGTAAACGTCTTCTTTTCAGTGATTCTGTGATTCTCTTCTTTTCAGTGGTCACTAAAAATCTGTAAAGCTTCTTTGAAACCTGCATTAAAAAAATCTCACTCAGTTCTTGGAGCAATTGACTCAAAAGAATCGGTTCATAAAATATTAAAAAATATTCATAAAAAATGGATACAATTTTTTTTTTCTGGATATTATTAGGATTTTGGTTACACAATCGGGCATTTAATACAACATTAACTCTTGTAGCTTTGTTGTGGGCCGCCCCTTCGCTGGAAGGAAAAACTAAGCACTTCATTTAACACATTAAGTATATAGACTAGTATTGGCAAAAAAATCTGTTTATTAGTTTTTCTTTAAATGCATTATTTTCCTATCAGCAAAATCCAGTATTGATCCACCTTTAATTTTTATGTATTGAAGTATTAGTAGTAACTGATTCATTTGGGTCAAGTGCTCCTAGAAACTGCATTTTAAGTAAATATTTGGTTAAATGTTGTTTATTTCTGGTTTCAAAAAGGTTTTAAAGGTTTCATTGTTAGTAAATGACAGGTTTTGTGAATCATTTTGACAAAATCATTGAAAAGAACTGGTTCAAATTAAGTCTGTCGAACTGTCAAGGGCTGAACTCCAGGACCCACGGAGGACACATGGATCAGCCGTTGTGTTCTCCTCCCTAGTGGTGTTTTGGGCTGCTGCCTGTGAATCTGTGGGATTGGCTCCCCAAAGACTGTTTACCACTTGAATGTTGTTTGTTTCCCCGTCCTCATGACAGCTGTATGAGGTCTCGTGGGGTCTGGAGTCCAGCCTGCCATTGGGGATAAATAACATGGTGTAACAAAAGGACGATTAAGTGATTCAATTAAGATGTCGTGACTCATGTAATGTAATTCCATAATGAAACCGGTCATCCATCACCAGAACATGATGAAACGATTTAATAAGTTTTTGCTCCTTTAAATTGTGGAAATACCACAGTTAGAAAGATATTATTACTGTTTTGAGGCTTTTTAATGCGATACTACTGCACACACCGGGATACTGTGCTGAACTATTACAGTTTGCAATTTACTTAATTTGTTGAACTAACTCTTGTTCTGCTTTAATGGGCGACCTTAAGAATGGAGCGAGGAGCCAAGGAGAAGAATCAGCATCTCTACAAACCCTACAGCAATGGTGAAACACTAAAAAGATCATTGCCACCGACATCAAATCTTTAACATCATCATAACCTTGCTCTTTTTTTTCCCCCAGGGATCATTGCTAAAGAGCCAGTGTCCCTTGAACAGGAGATCCAGGAAATGAGGCGAGGCAGTGCAGAGCCTGAGTTTGACATGTCTGACATCTTCTATTTCTGCCGGCGAGGTGTGGAGAGCATCGTCGATGACGAGGTGACCAAGCGCTTCACGGCAGAGGAGCTGGAGTCCTGGAACCTGCTGACCCGAAGCAACTACAACTTCCACCACATCAGCACCAGGCTCACGGCGCTCTGGGGGATGGGAGTGCTCATCCGCTATGGGTTTCTGCTGCCACTCAGGTGAGAGAAGATCTGTGGATGAATGCTTTGTGGATGGATATGATTGGTGGTGTTGTTACTTGTGTTTGTTACTTGTGTTTGTTTTTTAAATTGTAAAAGGAGTTGAACTGGCTCATAAAAGCTTATGTATTCCTGTTCCTTCTTGAGACAATTTTGCATAGATTTGTAGTCTGGGTGAGTCTTTGTTTGTTGCCGAAAGTCAGAGCCAGTCTGCAGATTTTGGAGTTGAAAGATTGCACAGAAAGTTGTGTGGTGTATATATATTTTTTTCTTTTAAGCTTCACACTTTAATTTTATCAGTTGGAGGATATCAAACATTTGTGTGTGTGTTTGTGTGTGATTCTCAGTTGTTTAGTCTATAATGCCCAGTTTTTCTCTGAAACTATTTATGAATTCAGCAAGTAAATAACGCCTAGTGTTTTAATATTTGGTTTTCAGGATTATGTCTGAAACTAATGTGTAGTGTATATCAGTGAGAAATAGCCAAAGTTCTGTGTGGCACAATTCCAAACCTTAAAGTGCCCCTATTATGGGTAATGAAAGGTTTATATTTTGGGATTCCCAACAAGGCGTTGGCATGAATGCAAGGACAAAAAACACTTTCACTGTCTTATAATATGCATTTATATTTACATTACTTGCTCAACGACTCCCAAGCGATTCGCTCAATTTATTTTTCCAAATGCTAATCTTCGGTGATTGGTCCGATTGGTCTCATTTTCATTTCATCATGCCTGTAATGCCTGATAAAGCAGAGTTTGTGAGCAATGCTGCTTTGTGTACAGCGTTACCAGGGAAACTGCTATTTTTATCACTCCAAAAGTGGCACCTAGTGGCAAAGAATGAATTTGCATTCTCATTCAGACCAATGTGAAAAGACCAATATGCTATATATATATATATATATATATATATATATATATATATATATATATATATATATATATATATATATATATATATATCTATCTCTATCTCTCAGGCAATATGCTAATTTTTAATGTTGATGTCAAAATGAAACGGCTTGGGATTCATTTTAAAAACGACTCGTTTCAATGATTCAGAGTAGTCTCTTTCTTTTGAGAGACAATAACTTTATACACAGTGTTCTTGCATGCGTAAAACTTTGCAGGATGTTTTCATTCACTTAGAGCTGTGTTACACACTGCATGAAAGGTAGTTTTCATAAATCCATAATAGGGGCACTTTAAAAACAGATGTAGGTCAGCAGTTTTAAACTGTCAGCAATTTTAAACCATCAGCAGTTTTAAGGCTTTCAGGTGCCAAATGCTAAGTGCTCAAGGTTAAACTGACAACTTATATTTTTATTCAAAAGAACTATGCTGAAGAAATGTGCAAGTCACCTGGGGCTGTCCGTAAGCCTCACTATTTACTCTAATGCAGACATCATATTCGTGCAGTGATTATGCTGAGCAGTGTCATTATTAGATTTTGCTTTTAACATTTGCTGTGTTGCTCTTAACAGGGTCACTCTGGCTTTCACCGGTGTCGGTCTTCTCGTGGTTCTGACGTCAATTGTTGGACTGTTTCCAAATGGAAGGTATGTCTGAAGCTGGTGTGTTGTGATTTAAAACATCACAGTAGATGATGTCTGTCTGTCCTGTGATGCACCAGTCTGGCTCAGTTGTGCTTTGTTAAAATTGATATAACTACCATTCAGAAGTTTGCAGTCTGTAAAAACAACAACAACAACAAAAAAAAACTTTTATTCAGCAAGGATGAATTAAATTGAACTGAAGTGGCAGTAAAGACTTTTATAGTGATAAAATATGATTTCTAGTTCAAATTAATGTACTTGTGAACATCCTGTTCACCAAAGAATGCTGAGAGATAGATGTTTCCACAAAAATATTACACGGCAAGTGTTTTCAACATTGAGCACCAAATCAACATATTAGAATGATTTCTGAAGGATCATGTTACACTGAAGTCTGGAGTAATAATGCTGAAAAATCAGCTCTACATCACAAGAATAAATTGATCTCTTTTGGTGTGTAAATGTGTATATTAACACTGATGTGCAATGTGCTCTAATGGGCAGAATGAAGAATTATCTCAGTGACAAGGTTCATCTGATGTGTTACCGGATCTGTGTCAGAGCCCTCACGGCCATCATCACCTACCATGACAGGTACTGACACAAACACTACCATATGGCAATATTAAACACTACTAGAGATGTGTATGCCTGTTGTATGGTTTTATTTTTCATATTTCTTAGTACTTTCACTTTTTTTTTTTTTTTTTTGGCTTCAAGTGAGAATAAACCCAAAAACGGAGGAATCTGCGTGGCCAATCACACCTCACCTATTGACGTCATCATTCTGGCCAGTGACGGGTGCTACGCTATGGTAGTGTGATGTTTGTGTTGATGATTTCAGTTCAGTGTTGATATTGAATGTAATATGTGCATTAACTCTGTCTCTCTGTGTGGATCAGGTGGGTCAGGTCCATGGTGGTCTGATGGGCGTCATTCAGAGGGCGATGGTCAAGGCCTGTCCTCACATCTGGTTTGAGAGGTCTGAAGTGAAGGACCGACACCTAGTGGCCAAACGGTAACATTGCATTTCCCTCACATATATTTGCTGCCTTCAATTTGCAATTACGTTTGGAACATTTCTGTTTGTCACAAACTAATTAAATTTTTTTTTTTTTAGATTGAGTGACCACGTTGCAGACGAAAGCAAACTGCCTATCCTCATATTCCCAGAGGGTAAGTGTTAGAACTCCTGCTTGTAGTACCATTTCATACTGAAGTATATGAATGAAATGTATGGCATAAATACACTTTTTTTGTCATTTTTAAAGGAACTTGTATTAACAACACTTCAGTCATGATGTTCAAGAAGGGAAGCTTTGAGATCGGCTGCACAGTTTACCCTGTGGCAATAAAGGTAAGAACAGACTCCTTTTTCTGTTATATGCTGTCTTTGTTGTTGATGAAGTGTTTTTACAGGACTTTGGCTGTTATTTTGGCAGTATGACCCTCGTTTTGGTGATGCGTTCTGGAACAGTAGCAAGTTTGGAATGGTGAACTACCTGCTGCACATGATGAGCAGTTGGGCCATTGTGTGTAGCGTCTGGTACCTTCCACCAATGAGCCGTATGGTGAGTGGTGAAGCTTTGAATGAGACGTATATTTCAAATATATATTCACTACTGTTCAGAAGATTAGGATCAGTAAGATGTTTTAAGAAATGTATACTTTTATTGAGCAAGGATGCATTAAATTGATCAGAAGTGACAGTAAAGTCATTTATAATGTGAAAATTTCTATTTCAAATAAATGTTGTTCTTTTGAACTTTCTATTAATCCAAGAAAAAAAAACTTTCTTAAGCAGCAAATCAGCATATTAGAATGATTTCTAAGGAATCATGTGACCGAAGACTGGAGTAATAATGCTGTAAAAATGTAATAATATTTTAAAATGTTAAAAACAAAATTAATTTGGATTGTAATAATATTTTACTGTTTTTACTGTATTTTTGATCAAATAAATGCAGCCTTGGTGAGCTTCTATGAGAATAATTATAAAATTTTACAACCCTAAACGTGAACAGTGGTGTTTTTTTTTTTTTTTCTTTTTCTTTTCAAAACTCTATATTTCAACTATATTTAGGTGAGTTTTAAATTATTTTTTTTTTCTTTTTTTTTTTTTTTTTTTTTTTCTTTTTTTTTACAGGAAGGGGAGGATGCTGTACAGTTTGCCAATAGGGTCAAAGCAGCCATCGCAAGAAAGGGAGGACTGGCAGACTTATTGTGGTGTGTTCCTCTTTAAAGAGTGTCAAACACACTAGTTACTAAAAGGATGCATTGCATTGACATTTTTTAAATGAAATGAAGCTCAAAGCTTTTGTGTTTTGCATGTTCACAGGGATGGTGGTTTAAAACGAGGGAAAGTCAAAGAAGTTTTTAAGGAGGAGCAGCAGAAACTTTACAGCAAGGTTTTAGTGGGCAGCAGTGAAGACCGCAGTCGCTCTTGAAGGGACGCAGCTGTCTGCTTGACTTCACACGTGCTGCTCAGTGCTCACGGCGAGAGCCTGGAACCTCAGCGGATGCCGTGCGGCCCTACACTGGCCCTTCCTGAACCTGCTCGAGCTGAACTGATGAAGTCATTGTGAGTTGATGGGGAAAATGGTGTTGCCAGACCCTCAGCTTACTGCTGCGCCTCGGGAGCTTTTGCATCATTGCACAATTGTCTCTGGCATTCAATTCCTGGGCTGACCATGATTTCAGTTTGGAGTGAGAGTTACATATGGCATACTTAAATGAATTTTTTTCCTTCACAGTCTGTTACAGTTTTGAATATTTGTGCTCTGTTACTATAATGCATGATGTCCTAGGAGAAGGAAGAGTTTGAAGTTATTTATTTAAGCTTAAAAAAAAAAGAGGAGAAAATAACAGGATGGTGTGCGTAGAACTTTAGTGTTGGTAGAGCCATGAAGAATAATGTCTGTTATGTGTGTAGCTGCTCAACATTCATCTCCTCATGGCAGCCTCTCTAGTGTGCTCTTCATTCTGTTTTTTTAATAAAATGTTTTTAAACAATGTGACATATCTACTTTTTAATTTGTACATTCAAAACATACTTTCAGACATTTTTTCAAACATTATCGAAATGTTAATGCCTAACCATTTAAGAAAGACAGTGTTGTAAGATATAAAATCGCAGCTGTGAGAGAAAAAGTCAGAATTGTGAGCTTGGAATTACCTACCTATTTATTTATTTATGTTCTGTGGTGGGAAAATAAGAATTGTTAGATGTAAATTCAGAGTAAAAAAAAAAAAAAAGTCAGAATATCACGAATTTTGGCCTTTTTTCTCAGAAGAAAAAAATGTTGTGGTTGTGTAATATAAACTCAGAACTGTGGGAATAAAAGTCAGAATTGTAAGATAAAATGTCACAATCTCTATAATAGCCTGACAAATAATGACTGTAATTGTTTTTTCCATGTGCTGTCTGATACAGTGAGCGAGCAGCGATTGGTGTGTTTACCAGACAGCCTCGAGCTTACATTAAGCGCACTTACGACCTCCCCGCCTTAATAAGTGCTACAACACCCACCTAATTGGTTATTTTCAGTTTACAAAATGCAACTTTATTTTCGTAATACTTCTTGAATTTATCTGTGGTCTTCTATTTACCAGAAGCTGCATTCAGCTGAGGACATCATGTTCAGATGTTCATGGATGGTGTTAACTCTACACACAATGCCTCCACATCTCTGAGCTCCAGAGGAACTTAAAAAATACACAGCCGACCACTTTAGCCTTACTGGCACAGGCCAGAGTAAACACAAACTGACTTTGCTGTTCTGAAAGGGCATTCAGATTGAAAGCTTTTGGCAGATAGATGGCATTTCGAGTGAATATTTGACAGGTCCACCACTATGGGGGTTTCGTATCAGTGGAGGAAGAGACTTCAGGAGAACCCTGACGTCTCAAAGGTGAGCTGAAGATATCTGGCCCACATTTTCTTATGAACAAATTATTGAAAGTGTTTAGAATAAGATGGCCTTGGTGCCTTTGGTTTATGGTGTGTTAAGGAGCTGTGAGGACTTGTGCATTTTGTCAGGTTCGTGAAGGTAGTCGAGCAGATGATGCTGGGGGGCATTACAGTTAGCCTACATTTAAATAAAAAAATTTAATATCATGGAAAAGTTCTTTATTTTTTGTAATTTAATTAAAAAAAATTCTTATATTCTAGATTCATTGCACACAAACTGAAATATTTCAAGAGTTTTTTTGTTTTATTTCTGATGGTTATGACTTACAGCTTAGGAAAATAAAAAATTCAATATCTCAAAAAATCTTCTCAAAGATCAATCAATAAAAGATTTACAAAACAGAAATGTTCAAGATCTCCAAAGTAGGTTTAAATATGCACTCTATAATTGGTTGGGGCTCCTTTTGCATGAATTACTGCTTCAGTGCGGCGTGGCATGAAGACGATCAGTCTGTGGCACTGCTGAGGCGTTACTGAAGCCCAGGTCAGGTGAGTTGGCTGACAAATCAAGCACAGTAATATCATGGTCAGCAAACCACTTGGAAGTGGTTTTGGCACTGTGGGTAGGTACTAAAGTCCTGCTGCAAAATGAAATCAGCATCTCCATAAAGCTTGTCAGCAGATGAAAGCAAAAAGTGCTCCAAAATCTTCTGGTAGATGGCTGCATTGACTTTGGACTTGATGAAACACAATGAACCAACACCAGCAGACATCACGGCACCCAAATCATCACTGACTTCAGAAACTTCACACTGACTTTGGATTCTGTGCCTCTCCAGTCTTCCTCCAGACCATGATTTCCAAATGAAATGCAAAATTTACTTTCATCTGAAAAGAGGACTGTGGACCACTGAGCAACAGTCCAGTTCTTTTTCTCCTTACCCCAGGTGAGATGCTTTTTTAGTTTTTTTCTGGTTCAGGAGTGGCTTGGTTCTAGGAATGTGACAGCTGTAGACCATTTCATGAAGACGTTGGAGCGTGGTGACTCCTGATGTGCTTACTCTGGCTTCTGTCCACTCCTTATGAAGCTCTCCCAAGTTCTTGAATCGGCTTTTCCTGACAATCTTCCCAAGGCTGTGGTCATCCCTGTTGCTTGTGCACCTTTCCTACCACACTTTTTCCTTCCAGTCAACTTTCTATGAATATATTTTGATACAGCACTCTGTGTACAGCCAGCCCTTTCAGCAATGACATTCTGTGGCTTACCCTCCTTGTGGAGGGTGTCGATGATTGTCTTCTGGACAACTGTCAAGTCAGTAGTCTTTCCCATAATTGTGGTTGCATGTTCTAAACTAGTTCAGGTGGTACCCAGTATTTATACTCAAAATTAATCAAACTAATCAAGCTCAAAATTGAATATTCTCATTTTTTGAGATACTATATTTTTTATTTTCCTAAGCTGTAAGTCATAACCATCAGAATTAAAACAAAAAACTCTTGAAATATTTCAGTTTGTGTGCAATGAATCTAGAATATAAGAAAGTTTGCTTTTTTGAATTAAATTACAAAAAATAAGTAGCTTTTGTGAGAATGACACAAAACACTGCTGAGAATTTGGGATAAACCCAGCTAACAAAAATATGTTCTAAGAACTTTTTGTTAAGATTCTTAATAAGTTATTAAATCGTTATTTCTGAATATTCAACACATGCAGTTTTATTATTATTATTATTATTATTATTATTTTAATTTGAATTAAAAATGTGTTATTTTTTCTTGGTTATGCAAATATTAAGGGAACCTTCCACATCCAACTAAAATGTATCAAGTAAAAAGGTTACATGAGCGATACATATATTTTCGTAAATAACATTTTGAGAAAATTAATAAAGACCATATAACTTTGAATAAACATTATATTAATTTTATTGGAAGAATGTTGCCAAACGTTCTGACAATGTTCACCGTTCACTTGTATTGTCAAATACACAGTGCAAAAAAAAATCGAATGGTCCTAAAAGATATATAAGTAAAGTATGCTAAATTAAATGAAACTAAATATGATATATTATAATATAACACAATATAATATCGTATCATATAAAAAAGTGAATGTTTGCAAACACTGGTGTGTGATGCTTTTTCGCTGAAACCCAGAATAAGTTTCTGATTATCTTACAGAGCTGCAAAAACAGACACCATACTGCGCTGCGGTCACCTTTATCCAAGGCTTCCTGTTAATTCAGTTAGTTATTCACACAGTTAACTGACCAGCACTTTGTGAACATTATATTACTGTTGAATGTTGCTACAGTACAGTACAGTAGGCCCATTCAGTTTGTTTGAATAAAACTAGTGAGAACGATCCTGTTTTGTGTGCTGTTCTCTTTCAACCCAGGAGCTCTCAGTCTGGTGAAAGCAAACCCATGATTTGGGACAGGGCCAATCCAAGAGGTTAGTGCACCAGAACCATACTGAGATGTCTTCAAACTATTTCACATGTGTTTCTCATTGTTCATGTGTTCAGCAGTTCTCAAAGCTTCAGAGCCCCACTGGAGAGAAATACAGTCCAGAGCAACCGTGGGAACATGCAAGTAGTAATTTTACATTTTACTGATGTTTGGCTTGAATTCAAGTTTATACATTTAGTTTAATACCATAAAATAGACAAAACCTAATGTTTAAGTCTTTTGAAGGCTTTGCTGCCATCTTGTGGTCCAGTAAAAAGGGTATTTTTTTAAACCAGTTTTAACCTTAAAAAACTAGCTAAAAAAAGTTATATTATTTCAGTTTGAATTGTTTATTTTATGGCTTTAGTTTTAGTTAACAAAAATAACCCTGTTTATTGGTGGCAGTGGTCCACCACAGGACATAACTCTGCATCTGATTGTATCCAAACAACGGCATGTGAATCATAGACTGCCAAGAAAAAGTAATACTAATACCATGTTTGGAATGCTAATGTACTATTTTCTGCATAGTTCACTTTATAGGCATACTATTAAAAAAAAAATAAAAAATCCAAAGTTTATAGCGGTTCACATAGTATTTTTCTAAATGGTATGATAAAATGTCATTTATTCCTGTGATGTTTAAGCTGTATTTTCAGCATCATTACTTTAGTCTTCAGTGTCACCTGATTATGCTGAATATGGAATGTGCTGATCTGGTGCTCAAGAAGCATTTCTTACTTTTATGAATGTTACAGTTATTTAATATTTTTAAGTTTTATATTGATATTTAATATTAATGTCTTTGTGGAAATCTTGATAAAAAAAAATTCAGGACACAAAGAATGGCATGTATTTGAAATCAAAATCTTATGTAACATTATAAATGTTTTTACCGTCACTTTTAATCAGTTTAATACATCCTTGCTGAATAAAATAATTAATTTCTTCCAAGCATAGCCCATGCCATTTTGTCCCATTCCTGTTGAACTCACATTGCTGTTTGAATCTTGTCTCAGGGGGAGTTTATATATATAATTTCATAACATTTTATTGAGTGAATATTGAATTGTCTCAAGAAAGAAAAAGGACAGTGTTTTGATATCTTGTCTTATTTTATAGTGTGTTTGAGGGTGATTCATGTCTAAAATGCATAAAGACACATACATGTTTGGTTATCTGTGTCTCCTGATGCAGAACTCAGGTGGTGAAGGTCAGAGAGGGACGCTACAAACACGTGGAGTGCTATACCTGCAGGGACTGTGCTTTTAGTCTCATGGAGTGAGGACATTTCTGTGTGGATGAGGAGCTGTACACACCAGACAGCCAATGGCCTCCACTTACCCCTGAACACTTGAACTCAGTGCCATGTTTTAGTATGTTCATTATTAAGTATGTTTTCAGCAGTTTTATTTTACTATCTTTGAGCTATATTGAAGTTTTTTTTGTGTGTGTGTGTAATATTTTGAATTTTGAGTTTTTATTTAAATATTTTCCATTCTAATTTTTTGATTTATTTAGTCATTTTATTGTGTATTTTTGTAACGTTTTTGTATTTTCTGTATTCTATATATGTCTACATAGTTTTTTATTAAATTTCAGTTTTAGTTATATTAGTACACAAAGTTAAACAAAATTAAAATGGGAAACTTGCCTTGCAAACTAGCTGAATTTTATTTCAGTTAATGTTTATTTTATTTCAAGTATCACATTTTTTTTATGTTATAACTAAAATAGCAAGTATATTTCATGGTCATGTTTTTTAATGATGCTCATAAAAATGCAATTGCTCCAAAACTTTTACGATAGTTGCAAACATATATTTCACGTAAAAATTTTACTCTATGCAATACAAAAGCAGAAATGATCTCTCTAATCAATGAAAGTGGATGGTGAACATAAAAGCATAAAAAAACAGTCCCGAAATCTTCTGATAGCTTTGTGTGAGAACACACTGAAATTTAAAGTGACAGTCCACCCAAAAATCATTTACACATCAATTCATTCCAAAACGGCATGCAACTTTCTTTCTTCTATGGAACACAAATGAAGATATTTTAAAGAATGTTGGTAACTAAACAGTGTTGGTTCCTATTGACTTTCCTAGTATTTTTTGTCCATATGGAAGTCAGTGGGACCTGAAACCATTTTTGTTACCAACATTCTTCAAAATATCTTCTGCATAATGACATGAGGGTGAATAAATAATAACAGAATTGAGATATTTGGCAGTATTATTTCTTTATTGCATGTGTTCGTGGTCCTCTCTAGAGGGCAATATTTTCTCATGTTTCACTATTGCATTGCAATAATTGAATACCTTAAGTTTATGACTTTGAGCTGTAGTTGCATGATGAAATTATGCTTTCAGTTGAAGTTTCATCGTTGTGAAAAAGATGAAATCACTGGAATGCATCCCACAGCTATAACACGTACAAAAAAAAAAGTATTCCATAACATAATGTAGATGTCTTTTTTATTTTACTGCTGTGGCATGAATAGCAATTCACCTGAGTAGCCTGCAGTCTGACCTAATTGTATTATGTAAAGGAATACAGTGATAGAGTTGTTAAAGGGACGTGCCCTGTTGACTTCCACTCCCCATGCAGAACTATGAAGGCCCTGAATGACAGGTTTCAGGAACAATACCAACACACATTATCTTCATGAAGGAACATGGTGTTTGTTCACGTCATATTTATTATTAAAACCCTAAATGACAATGGAGATTCATTATTAATGAATGATGGTGACTTTGTTTTAATACCTGGTGTCTTTACCTAACTGTGGAAAAAAAAAAGAAGATTAAT
Organism: Cyprinus carpio; assembly: GCF_018340385.1. Lineage (NCBI taxonomy): Eukaryota > Metazoa > Chordata > Actinopteri > Cypriniformes > Cyprinidae > Cyprinus > Cyprinus carpio. Next base: position 15,656,369 of record NC_056581.1, on the reverse strand, counting down.
TTACAATTATGAATTATGAAAAGTCAAATTTATTTCTATTGCACTTCAAAGCAGTATAAACAGGTGTTAATTCATTAAATGACTTAAATTTCAGCTGTAAAGCAGCTCTATAGAAGACAGTAGCTAGTATGATTCTCACAAGCATACTTTTGTTTTTGTCTAATCGGCCTCTATTTTAAGTCATTATACATATTTTTTCATAAAATGTGTGACAGTGTTTGTTTCAAGTGTCTTAAATTCCTTATTCCTGTTAGTTTGCTTTATATATCAGCGTGACGACTGTGTTATTTGCAGAAATGCCATCACAGTCTTTATTTATTTTTTTTAGATTTAAAACTCTTGCAATAAAAAGACAAATGTGTGATCACTTTTTTAGAGCTCTACAGTTCTCTAATGTCTAAATTTAGTCATGGAACATTTCAATTAGGCTACACATCTCTATTAAATTGTCAAAACTGAAAGGAGCATCATCGAATTGCTATAATAAAAATAATAATTATTATAAAAAAAAAAATACAAATGTCACTATGCACTCAGTGTGTGAGTTTTTAGTATTTAGGCCTTATGTCAATACAATGTTATATATGCAAGTGTGTGTGTGTGTGTTATGCAAAGATAGTTTCCCGGCATTGCGTTAATCTTCAGCTCTGGTCGTTGCGTTACAGCAGGCCACGCCCATGCTCGCTTGCAGTGGTGACTGTTGGCGTGGCGTGCAGTGACGCTCACTTGTTGCTTCACTGGATAAGGTGAAACTTTTCCAGCGATACATTAACGGACTTTTGACACATTGAAACTTCTCGCAGGGCAGGACAGCTCGCGCGTCCTGTTGTCTTTTCAGTCCCAACTGAAACGGGTTGGGTTTTCACAGAAATGTCTCTGGCAGAGCAGAGCCAGCAGTGGTTCCCCACCAGCGTCCAGGTAACGGTGCTCCAGGCGAGGGGCTTGCGGATCAAAGGGAAGAATGGCACCAACGACGCGTACGCCATCATGCAGGTGGCCAAGGATAAGTTCTCCACCTCGGTGGCGGAGAAATGCGTTGCGCCGGTGTGGAAAGAGGAGGCCGCGTTCGACCTGCCGCTCTTTCACCCCGGTAACGCGGAGCGCTGCACCCTACAGGTGTGTGTGATGCACCGGGCTCTGATGGGACCCGATAAAATGCTCGGACAGGCGACCATCAACCTCCTGGAACTCCAAGACAATAAATCCCGTAATAAAACAGAGTGAGTGAAAATTGTATATTATATAAACATTATACATACATACATACATACACACACACACACACACACACACAAATTTTAGCCTCATGTTTAATGTATTCATCTGCATATACATACATACATATATACATACATATAATGTTTGGCAAAACATAAAGGCCCTTCTCAAGTGCATCCGACTTTCTCAGCTTCTTATAAGTGTTTGGACACTTCTGCAAGAATACTTCTGTGCTGAAAGATGGCACCAAAACTTCCTTATCTGGAAATAATGAACTGAGCTTCGAATGTTCTTGGACTTGTTCATGGTAGACCGAAAGGACCAGGGTGGTATTTTTTTCCCTCAACCAGAGACGTCACAGGCCTCCACAAATGAATCAGTATCGAGTTTTTACAGAAGATGTTTTCTTATGGATCAGATTCCTAATGGAATGTAGAGGCAAATGTAATATGATAAAATAATAATAATAATAATAATAATCACTTGGACCGGTTTATTTCCATCTTATTTTAATGAAATTCCATTAGCATTCCTTTGGAATGTTTGTTAAAGGTCAGTGCAAATCTGTTTGACTGGATCGGGTGGTTATTCCATCTCACTGTAATCCAGGACCACACGGTCTACATTATGCACAGACTTCATGAATAAATTAGTTTAGCTCCAGACATCATTGTAACATCAGTCACAGTAAGCAAAGTTTTTTTTGACTGCAATTTACAAAGTATCACATAAATCCATCACAGCATTCTGACCTTGGATTTAAAGAGCTTGTGTTTCTTCACCTGCTCTCTGAATGACTTCCGTTGTTTGCTTGTAAATGCTCAAAGCTTTTGATTAGAACCTGTCTGGTCATTTTCATTTCAAGATCTAATTCGGTCTCATGCACAAAGGCAGCCAGCGCTTGTCTGACCTTCTGCTGAATAATTATTTTGCTCTATAAGTTTAACTGACGGTTGAGTCAGAATGAAAGCTGTTTTCTAATTAACTAGGCCACTAGAGAGCTCGGCTCCTGGGTTTTTTTTTATGTCTGACTGAGACATTTCCTGTTGTCAAGTGATAGAGCTTATTATGCTAAGTCAGTCATATCAAGTCCTGTAATCGTGTGGTGCTGCTGTTCCTCAAGGTCAGAGGAACCGGAAACTCACTCAGGTCTCTCCAAGTAAGCCGACTCTCATATGAAACTGGACCTTAGTGTTTCTTGTAAAGCGATCTGCAGTTCTGATGGTGATTTTGAAGTCTGATCTCTCGGGGGGTGTGTGTAAGATTGACAGTCTTGTGGTTGACATCAGCAGGGTGTGATGGCTAGAAAACATCACTTTAATTTGATGTCACTCTTTTTATGTTAGGGGCAGCTTGGTCATTTGAATATTCCAGGTTCAGTGTGAGTTGAGCTTTCCCTTTCCACTTGTTCTTTCTTTTCTTTAATTAAAAAAAAAAACGAATTATGACGAGGCTCTTATAATACAAGTGAATGTGAAGGGGCCAATATTTGGAGGATTTAAAAGCAGAAGTGTGAAGCTTTGAGTTCTACTCTTAACACATTTATTATTTGAGGTGCAGTGCTGTTTAAATGGTCATTTTTAAGTAGATAATTTTAATGCTTGAAAGTGAGTATTTTCAGTATTTTAATTTGGTTACCACCATTCACTTTTATTGTAGCTTAAGGGTAACCCATATTAGTGTGGGTTTTTTTTTTTTGTGGTCATCAGTCAACATTATGCCACATCGATTAAGCATAGCTTCTACTCATAATATAATAACTCAGAATATTGTTTTAATTTCCATGGAGCTGATTCATTCTTTTTGCCTAGATGAATCTGAAGACTATAATTACTTCCTGTTCTTCTCATTGCCATCAATTTCACTGATCTTCATATCAGTATTTTCTAATTTCTATTGTTCCCAGAACTAGTCCCTGTTTTTTCTTTTACTGTAACTGATTGAAATTGTAATTTATCTAAAAATAAAGTTTTGTAATTAACAATATTTCGTGTTACATTGTTGCTTAGTGAAGTTCAAAAATTCAGGGTCACAGTGTTTTTTTTTTTTTTTGAAAGAAATTAATACTTTTATAAAGCAAAAGTGCATTAACTTGATCAAAAATGAAAGTTAAGACATTTTTGATATTATAAAAAAAATCTATTTCAAATAAATGCTGTTCTTTCTCTATTCAGTTTTCAACTTTGACAAAAAGAAATGTTTCTTGAGCAGTAAATCAGCAGTTCAGAATGATTTCTGAAGGATCATGTGACACTGATGGAGTAATTAAGCTTTGCCATCAGAGGAATAAATTCTATTTTAAAATATTTAAATAGAAAACATTTATTTTAAATTGTAATAATATATAAAATGATATATAAAAATTGCTCTTTTTACTGTATTTTTGATCAAATAAGTTATTTTAAATTATATATATATATATATATATATATATATATATATATATATATGTATGTATATGTGTATATATATATATATATATATGTATGTATATGTGTATATATATATATATGTATGTATATGTGTATGTATATATGTATGTATATATGTATGTATATATACATATATATATATGTTTATATAAAATAATTAATTTTTTTTTTTTTTTTTTTTTTTTTTTAATTAGCATATTTTGGATCAAATAAATGCAGCCTTGTTAAACATAAGAGACTCTTTTCAAAGACATAAAAAATCTTACAGATCCCAAACTTTTGAACAGTATAGGGTATGCATTTTTACATCCCTCAATATTAGATTTTGGCATTTAACTCATACCCCTTTGTGCACTTTAGTTCTTACACTCAAATTTCCTCTGTTATATTATGCAGTTATTTAAACAAAACAGTATTTTGGAGAAGGTTAAATATCTAACATCCCTTTTCTGGCATCTGATTGTTTTGTTTGTGCCCCAGTTCTCTCTCAGGCTTTGACGTACGTGACATGCGTTGCCTGATAACTCAATTTCTCTTAGCGTGGCATACAGTCAAGGCTTGTCAACTGCTCAAGACTTCAAAGTGGAGAAAACACTTTCTCTCTCTCAGTCACACATACAGAGGATGCTTCAGAGGATGTGCCTAAAATATGCTAAACGCCTAATGCTAATACAGAAGAGTTTGATTGAGCGTGACCTCATGTGCGGACACATTATCAGGAGCTCTTTCCTGAGTCGAGGCAGAATGGGAGCATGTCACCTGTCTGCGCCGACCTCCGAACTTGGATACTGAATCCTACATGTTAACAAAAGTAACGTTTTGGCAGTTGGAAGTGTCAATAAAATCCCATGTTGTTATGTCACATGATAGAAATGTGTCCAATTATCTAAGTTTCGTACGTATTTTGTTGAATATCTTATAGCAAGTGAATTGAAACTCTATATGGTTGAGCTTAGGAAAGGTTCCTGCGCTGCTGCATGTGATAAAACAGTCCTGTCACATAACACACTTATCAGTGCACCAGCACATGCAGGAAGTCAAGCTGCTGAGAGACACATTGGAACAATGAAACATCCAGTGCTGATTCATCTGATGCTGCCTTCACTTCCCGTCAGGGCACAGTTGTTGTTGAGGGTCTTTGAGGGTGAAACAGATGAGTTTGTCAAGAACTTTGCTTATTAAAGTCTTTTTTATCTTACCCAACACTTTCTACAAATAGGGTACAAAATAGGGCATGAAAGTCATTTTTCCCTTCATGCAGTGAATGGTCAATAAATAGAGGCATTTAAGCAGACTTTTTAATAATAATAAAAAAAATAGCTGATTTTCATGTTAGGGTAATATTTTGTAGATAATAGCTTAACATCTCAAACCAGGCAACACCCTGTTGCAACTTCCCTCCTCTGACCAGAACTGCAATGCAACTTCTGAATGACATCACAGCAGAAGCTGCTTGTTTGCATCAGTGCATTTCTATGGGTTTGAGGTGTTGTCCGAACATGTCATGTCAAATGAGCACCTACCGTATGTGCAGAGCCATTTCTCTCGTCATTGTGTAATTAGCATTAAAAAAATGTGGTTTAACAGCTTTTAGTGTTGAAGGGCATAATTGTGATCGCTTATGGTTCAATCCTTCCAGGATTTGATTCAGGGAACTTTCTGGTTACCAGCCCTTTAACCACTTCTGTTTTACAGCCTGATTGCAGTTATTCAGACTAATAGATAGTAAAGTCTAAAAACTCTACCATGTCGAACTGTAGATTGTTTGAATGGGGTAAAGCAACACATTCAAAGCATGGTGATAAAATATTTACAGAATAATCAATATTATTCTTTTGGCTACTATATATATAGTTGTGATCAAAGTTTTACATGCACTTTGCAGTAACTGCAAAACATTTAATTATTTTACCAAAATAAGAGGTATCGTACAAAATGCATGTTATTTTTTATTTAATAAGCTGAATAAGATATTTCACATACTGTAAAAGACGTTCCACATATAGTTTTTTTTTTTTTTTGTGATAGTTGTTCATGATTCCCTTGTTATTTAGATCAAATAATTAAGTTTTTATATGTTTACATATGCATTTTGCAGATTTTGTAAAGTATTTTTGGTGTTTATAGTTTATATATTTTATGTTGGTGCATAAAAACCATTAGGTTCTTTGTGTTCATTTAGTGCAGAACAAGATTTGATTGATGTACTGTAGGTCTTTTTTTGCTTCTTGTTTCACTTCTGCTTAGCATCATTAACGGTCTATGTTATGATCTCTCTCTGAAATAAAAAAAAGTTTTTTAAGCCATTTCAGAGAAAATAAATATGACAAACAAAATTTAGTTTCTTTTTGCTGTATTGTTTATCTCAACTAATTTGTTATTCTCTGACGTAGATATGTGCTTTGTAATGGTGCTAAATGTTATTGAGATGTAGGCGGGCAGCAGGAATCATGCGCTAATTGTCTCAGGGTGTGTTGCTATATTTAGCTTTAGACTCATTGCTGTATTATTTAGCAGTTAGCCACAAAGTCATTTAAACACACGCCCATCATGTCATTTTCTCTGTAGCATTAGCACTGCATTACTCACTGTGTCTAGTGTCCAAACACTAAAGTAGCAGCTGCTGTTGAAGGGACTGGTTGAGAAACAAGACAGTTAATAGTTACTGTTTTGAGATTTTATACGTTCTGAGATGTAAAGCTTCAGAAGGAATCAAGACAATTATATCTCAGCCTTTATGATACTCAAATATATCTCTCTAATATTTTTTTGCTATGCCTCACATTTTATAAAGCTTTTTCCCTATTTTTGAGTTTCAGGATTTTAATTTCTCCTGGTACTCATTCAAGACTTTTGTGCTTCTACACAGTAGATGTTTGTTTTAGACCCTGAAGTTGTTGTTCTTCTGTAGTGTCCTTGAGACGAGACTGTCTCTTGGTCATTGAATTGCAGGGTGTTCTGGTTTGTAGCCTTTGAGTAATGTCTACAATCACATGAAACTGTTTACACAGACTAAGAATTTAGTTTTAATTTTTTTTTTTTTTTTTTTTTTTTTTTTTTATCTCCAAGCCATAATGTCAGGCACTGTCATATTTTATTAGTTTTTTTCCCCCTGCAATTCTTAAAGCTGATTTGGAAACAAGTTTGACTTTTATTAGGTTTTAGTGAATTTCCATTTTTTACTCTCAAACCTGACCCTAATCTGCCAATGTGTGTTTTCTGCCCCGAGTGTCAGTATTGTGGCATTCTCAAAATTGCCTTTCTAAGCCACCCACTCCATTCTCACTGCCAAACGCTACTGCAAACATAAGTTTCCATGAAATGAGTCCTGCATGCAGTTACCGCACCCTTGTGTCCTCATCTTATTCCTCTTCCGTTTTTCATGGATCTAAGTTTGTTGTTCCTTAAAGGCATGTTAGCCCGCCAGCTCAGACATTCATTTCCTACAACATTTAGCTGGAAAACAACACGATACATCTCTCTCTGTAGCTAAGAAACAGCTTGCTGAAGGCTGCAAGTTGTATTTGGCCCTTTAAGATTTCAAGACCTATTTTATCGATTTCTAAAGGGGAAATGTGGGTTTTTCGCTCAGTCATTAAAGACTTTTTTTTTTCCCCAGACAGTGGATGTTTGTTTTAGAACATGAAGTCGTTGTTCTACACTAGTGTCCCTGAGTTATGATAAGACCGTGTCTCAGTCATTGAACCATAATGTGCTGTTCTGGTTTATAGCCGTTGAGGAATGTCAACAATCCCGTGAAACTATTTACTTGGACTTTGGGATCCCTTAGCTTTGAGTGCACAACAACCTTGTCATTTTTGCAGTTCTGACAAATTTTGCAAAGTGTAACTACATGTCACAACATAATCTCAAATCTTTTATCTCGGTTTTGCCTCTAGCTTTCTTTTCTTTGATGAGGGAGGTGCTTAAGGGAAACGCAAAATGCTTGAAACTAAACATCCTGTGCTATTTGCTTTCATACAGATGGTTCAAATTGATGGACAAGACGGGGAAGGCTGATAAAGACAGGGGTGAGGTGTTACTAGACATTCAGTTTATGAAGAACAACATGACGGCCAGCATGTACGACCTCTCCGGGCAGGACAAGTCACGTTCACGGCTTGGGAAGCTTAAAGATAAGCTGAAAGGGAAAAAGAAAGATGGGATGTCGGATTCTGCTTCTGCCATTGTGCCTTCAGTCAGCCAGGTACTGACTGACAGCGAGGGAGAAGAAGAACCTGACTCCACACCTGGAGTCAAAAAGAAGAATAAACTCAAATCTCTTTTCAAACCCAAGCCGGGTTTGCACCGTAACATTTCCCAATCCATGTCCACGCTCACCACCCTGCCTGAAAAAGACTCAGCCATCAGTCTGAGCAGATCGTCTGGCCTAAATGTAGAGTCTCCTGAAGGTATCACAACACTATTTATTGCTGTAATATTTTCAGTATTAGGGATAGCTGATATGCTGGCTACCATATTGTTCCTGTAGGTCAATCAATACACTATGATGCTAGCGATGCCAAAGTCCTGGGTTTGATCACCAGAGAAATCATGAGATAATAAATATATGCAAATCCCTTGCATCTGCTAAATGCAATGTAAATATTGAAATCTTCTGATATTAATTATACTGGTTTAGTATGATTTGGCTGAAGTTGGAATCATTTATTTAAAATTTAAAACACAAACATTTTGCCCACGACATTTGAGATGCACCAGAATTAAAAAATAAAAGGCCGGTCCTAGTAAGCTGAGAATTTATTTTCATGTTATGGCTGATAACTGATAAATATTTAATTTTTAATAATTAAAAATGAAGCACTAATACTTAAAATTAATATTTAAAGTGAATTTTAGCATCACAACATTATAAAGTATAATATGAGAAATGGATATTTATTTTGAGCTAAATTGTAATATTATATATAACAATGTTATTAAATTATTTGTGTTTTCAAAGATTCATTTTAAACAGGGTTATTATAGTAAACTTAAACCATTAAAAAAAAATCATTGTTTAAAATAAAACAAACTTTACCTGAAATAAAATATAAATTATTTTTATATATAGAAAATATAAAAGGCCAGTTGCCAAGGCAATATTTCTAATTTTTGGATAGTTTAACTTGATGGCTGAAATAACTGAACTGAAATAAAAAAAATAAATAAATAAAAACTATGTAGACATAAAAAAATATATAAATGACAAAAACTCAATTACTAAATTACAAAATTGCTAAAACTTTAAAATAAAATAAAATAAACTAATTTAAAACCTAATAGTATCTCAGTGATACTAAAATAACACTGATTTTAAGTTAGCATTAGATGATGATGAAGGTATTCTATACTGTAAGTAAAAACATGGAAAATGAACTTAATTAAATATCCTATACCGACTTACAAATTGCTAAAAAACGACACAAATCTCCAGTATAATGTATACAGATAATCACTATAGTACCGATATATTGTGCATCCCTACATAATTAAAAACACAATTAGCAGAAGGTAGGATCTGCCAAAACTGATAAAGTGGTGCAAAATTTCAATAGTGTAGTATTATTGTAATTTCCTCTCTTTTTTTATCTTCAAAGGTAAAAAGAAATTTAAATTTCTGAAACACAAGCGGACCGAAAGCTCTGATAGCAAGGTTTCCCAGGGCACCGGCTCTCCTGGACTGGGCATGGTGCAGAGCAACGTGTGCATCAACGGCGGTCACGTCTACACAGAAGAACCAGAGAGCAGAGGATCCAGGGCTGGTTCCACCTTCAGCCTGAACAGCTCAGGCCACGGATCCATGGAGGACCTGCGCAGAGGTCATGACAGGAAAACCTCCAGCACCTCAGTGGACTCTCTTAAAACCTCTGACCTACAAACTCAAGAGAATGCTGTGGAAGAGATGCGAAGAAGACAAGAGGAACAGAGGAAACAGGAAGAGGAAGTCAGGAAAAGACTAGAGGAGGAACGGAGACGGGAAGAGGAAAGGAAACAGATTGAGGAAAAAATGAGACTGGAGAGGGAAGAGGAAAGGAAACGGTTAGAAAGAGCAGAAGAGGAGAGGAAAAGGATTGAGAGAGAGGAAGAAAGAAAGAGGATAGAGAAGGAAGAGGAACGGAAACTGATTGAAAAAGAGGAGGAAAGAAAGAGGATAGAAAGGGAAGAGGAGAGGAAACAGATTGAGGAAAAAAAGAGATTGGAGAAGGAAGAGGAGAGGAAACGGTTGGAAAGAGAGGAAGAGGAGAAGAAAAGGATTGAGAGAGAAGAAGAAAGAAAGAGGATAGCGAGGGAAGAGGAGAGGAAACAGATGGAGAGAGAGGAGGAAAGAAAGAGGATAGAAAGGGAAGAGGAGAGGAAATGGATTGAGGAAAAAAGGAAATTGGAGAAGGAAGAGGAGAGAAAACGATTGGAAAGAGAGGAAGAGGAGAGGAAAAGGATTGAGAGAGAAGAAGAAAGAAAGAGGATAGAAAAGGAAGAGGAACGGAAACTGATTGAAAGAGAGGAGGAAAGAAAGAGGATAGCGAGGGAAGAGGAGAGGAAACGGTTGGAAACAGAGGAAGAGGAGAGGAAAAGGATTGAGAGAGAGGAGGAAAGAAAGAGGATAGCGAGGGAAGAGGAGAGGAAGCAGATGGAGAGAGAAGAAGAGAAGAGGAAGCTAGAGAAACAGGAAGAGGAAAGGAGAAGAATTGAGGCAGAGGATAGAGAAAGAAAAAGGATTCAGCAGGAGGAAATGATCAGAATAAAGAACAAACAGGAAGAGGAAAGAAGGAAAGCTGAGGAGGAGAGGATCAAAGAGGAGAAAAGGAATAGAATGGAGGAAGAGGAAAAGGCTAGGAAGGAAGAAAATAAACGGAGGAGAATGGAGGAAGAGGAGAGAACGAGACTTGAGAATGAAAAGTTGCGAAAAGAAGAGACAAGAATGATCGAGATGGAAAGACAACGCGCTGAAGAAGAGGAAAGACTACAAAAGGAAAAAGAAAAGGTGGAAGCAGAGGAAAAGAGGAAAAGGATAGAGGAAGAAGAGAGAAGACTGTCTGAGCAGAAAGAAAGAAAAGAACAAGAAAGGTTACGTTTGGAAAAAGAGAAGTTGGAGCTTGAGAACAAGAAAATGGAAGAAAGGATGAGAGAGGAACAGGCACGCAAAAAGGCTGAGGAAGAGGAGGAGAAGAGGAAGCTGAAAGAGAAAGCAGACCAGGAGAGAATCAGGCAAGATAAAGTAGAAATGGAGAGACAGAAGGAAGAGAAAGAACAGCGGCCTCAGGTGAAACCCAGGAGTGCTCGACTGAATACGAGTAAAAAAGCACCTGACGAGACTAAATCAGCCTACATCCCATCTGCCAATCCCTTTGAAGACCTGCTCTCATTCGATGAGAGCTCCACCAATCCCACCGTTTCTCAACCTGAAGCCCTCAGTCAGTCCACCAAAGTCTCTGCAGTCAAGCCAAGGTCAGTCTCTTTCCTGAAAGCTCAGAAGTTTGTGTTTTTAAAATCCATTTGGCCTTATTCATAAAACATAAACACTTTTTTAATGTAAATTGTTAGTGAAGCTAGCTGTTGTCTAAGAATGAAAAACTGCGTGTGTTACATGAATTAGGCCCAAAAACACAACATGGCAACTTAAACTTTATCTGTTCTCAATGAAAGCCAAATGCTGTGTGAGGTGTTAAAATCAGCCACTCAGAACATCTTTGATATTTAATATACAGCAGGGCTACGTGGGGCAGATTTTGGACGATTGGGATGTCACTGTGGGCCACTTTTCAAAAATAAATTTCTATATATAAACAAGCAACCAGTCATTTGAATGCATTTAGCTTCAGTGTACCACTCAGTACCAAAAGGAAACACTCCTTTTTCATGAAGTTTGTGGCTTGACAGACATTCGGCTGACTAAACCTCTTTGCAACTCTTAAGAACTCTCAATGTTCTTCATTCTGTAACTCATACTTTCATCATTTCTCAGAGCTGTTTCAAATCATTCTCCAAACGTCTGCTTTTTACCAACTTTGCTGGAAGGCAAATCCATGCCTCATGATCACAGCTTGAATATTAAAGGCATGGAAGTGTCTCAGTGTTTCTGTAGCATGCTTAGACTAACTCTGTTTCAGTGCGGTAGTGCCCATAACACAACACTTTCATGATTAACACCATTATGTAAGAGCATTTGGCACTATAATGAAATATGCAGTAGACTGTGTGTGTGTTGGTATGAGTGCGTGTCTGTACAAGTCCAAAAAAGCATCTGGCATAAAATGCAGTTCTTTTGAAACTTTTTCAAGGACTCAGAGTAAGGATACTTGTTTTTCTCATCATATTTTCTAAAGATGATTATCATGCCGACTAAACTGAGTAACTCTTAACCAAATGAAATAACCAAATATGAATAAAGTCTTTCTTACCATGGTTTTATCTGTTTATTTCTGCTGAGCATTATGCATTAATGCTGACAGTTATTTCTAAGGTCTCTAACCCTCATTGTGTTAGCGCTTGTGTGGCACTCGATTGAGCTCTCACCCAGAGGAAACTGGAGAAATCTGTTTCCCTGGAAAACAGCTGATCAGGCAGTTCCTTTTCTCTGACACGTGCAATTGATGGCTTCATGAAACAGTTCTGGAATGTGTAGGAGACTGGAGAGCAAATAGCATGATTTGTGGGTAGCTCTTTAAATCTAAACCAGTTATCTCTTCAAGGCTGCAGTTAGGAAGTTTTTTGCGAATTTCTCTCATAAATCTTTATTGCTCAAATGTAATAACTATCCATCAACTTATTCCAGACAGCTTGGAATGACATAAAGATGAGTAAAAGATGAAAAAATTGAAATTTTGATGTTAACTATCTCTTTAAAAAGTTTATGGATAATGATAACATTTGTTCAATAACACAGGAGCATCTTTTATGAGAGTAAATGGGGTCAATTTTAATGACTTAAAAGTGCACTTTCAGTGGTTATCATGGTTGTTGACCGAAGCAAACTGGCTTTAACTTGCTTGCCAATGTATTTCGATATTTAGCAGATGTGTTTGATTGAGTTTAATGTTCCCTTTCATTATCCTGCTTCTTCAGTTCTTCTGTTTCTGGAATCTTCTTTTCGCAAGCATCTATGCCAAACACCAATCCATTCTTAGATGACTCTGATGTTGACAGTGGAAACACTGAGAAAGTTGTCCATCTCGGAGACACTGCAGAAAGGTCAGATAAAAAACGACGTGCACCAATGCCTCCCCTGAACAAGACGCAGATGGGAAAAACAGACATCCCTCCCAGAGCACCAGCAATTCCTGAAGCCACACAAGCTTTTCTGTCTAGAGGAAGAAGTGCACAGCTTTTCTGTCTAAAGCAAGAAGTGCACAACGGACATGCAGACCAATCTACCACACCTCTTCATACCGGAGGACAGAGAACTACTAGATTCCAGGAAAAAGACCAGACTAATAAAGTGAGCCCAGTTTTGCAAGATGAGTCTAGGATCTCTGATGCAGTCAATTCTGGGAACACCAGTTTATCAAATCTTAGGCAGGTTCATCCCAGTAACAGACCAGAAACCAACCCTTTTATATTTACTGAGGTCAAAACAACTAAACACAACAAGGGTCCAGCTCCAAAGCCTTTTTTACAGTCAAAATGTTGCAAGACATCTGCATCTGAAACTGAACCCAACAACCTAACAATTAGTAATGTCCATTTGACTGGACATGAAACCAGTGCTGCCTCAAACTCTTGCATTGAGTCGACTGACAAGCTTGATGATCTTCTTGCATCTGAAGAGCCTTCTACCAAACCAGAGCCTGTGTACTCTGATGACCTTTCTTCGATAGATTTACCAGCAAAGACTAAACTAGACTCTCTTCGAGAAGATGTACCTTCAAGGTCTGATCCAGTCCTTGTAAAGGTTCTCTGCAATGTGAATGATCCCAAGAATACTGAAAATGTCTTGTTTGAGAGTGGTGTTTTCAAAAAGAAGAGTCGGGCCCCATTGCCTCCTGCCAAATCAGCATCCGGCCAGCAACCAGAAGCTGCTTTGAACTCAACCAGTCAACCCAACATACAAGATCAAGACAAGTCATTAACTATTAATAGTAGCAAGTCAACTTCTTGTTTTACCGAATCCCTGGTGAACTCATCTTCAACCTCCAGTCAAGTTCTCACTCCTCTAAGAATGGAAGCAAGTCATGGGTCAGGGCACCGGCCTCTCTCGCCTGTCAGAGTGTCACCTATTGATGTTCAGAAAAATGGGAGTGAAAGTGAGAGAACAGGTGATCCTGCCTTCAAACCCTGCAGGTGAGGCCATGCATTGAACTTCTACAGACCCTTAAATGTAGTTGCAGAAGTTGACGGTAGGTTGCTGTTAGCTATCCAGTGGTAGTCCTTGAAATTTCAAAAGGTTGTAAAGTTTTAAGTAATCCTCGTTGAAGAATCTATTACTCAAACTTTTTACCAATTCTGCTGAAAAGCGAATCCATGACCTGTATCCACAGCTTAAATAATAAAGGCATGGAAGTGTCTCTCAGTGTTTCTGTAGTATTCTAAAGCCAAAGTATACTTCGGACATGGAAGGTGAAATGTTGAGACAGAAGAGCCCACTATGTAGTACTGTGCATATTTTGAACTCATTCATCTGTGGTAGCGAAGTAGCAGATGTTGCCTGTAGGTTCCTGTTAGAATAACTGTGAAGTGTTCCAGCTGATCTTGTCATTTTGAATCACTCATTTTCAGTGGACAGTAGTGTAAGAATGATCTGAAAAGTAGGAAAATTTTATTAAACTTTGCTCATGAATATTAATTACACGACATGATGTTCATCTAGTTCTACAACCTCAGTGGTGTTCAATCCTGCTCCTGGAAGGTTACTGTCCTGCAGAGTTTGGCTTAAACTTGCCCCTACACACCGTTTCTCAAAAGCATTGTAGGATAAAGTTAATTGTAGAAACCACTGGTACCAATGGTCAGTGCAATCTAATTGCTTTTGGGAACCACAGGCCTGGACGTTTCTATCAATATTGGACACCTTAATTATCTGGTTAGGTGTTTTAATTAGGTTTGGAGGTAAACTCTGCAGAAAGAATTGGACACCGCTGCTTAATTATTACTTACTGCTTATGAGATTGATTACCCACAAAACGTTTTGCTTTGTTTTAAAATTGTCATTTGTTTTAGCCAAATACAATGATTATTTCACAAAAAGGTAGGGAGGTATAAGTTAAAGTGGTTGTTATGCCACAACTTGTGACCACCAGTTCATGTTGTGGTTATTCATGTAACACTACGTTCATATCCGTTTACGTTGTATTACACTCTGGACCCTAGATTACTCATCGTTGGGACTTTCCACATATCTGATCTTTCTGAAGAACATGGTTTGCAAAGGTTTAAACTTTGTCTTTTTTTAGAGTTTCAGATCATATGGATGGGGTGTTTAATTTCCCAG
Organism: Cyprinus carpio; assembly: GCF_018340385.1. Taxonomy (NCBI): domain Eukaryota; kingdom Metazoa; phylum Chordata; class Actinopteri; order Cypriniformes; family Cyprinidae; genus Cyprinus; species Cyprinus carpio. The sequence goes on along the minus strand of NC_056581.1, from coordinate 15,641,291 downwards.
TGTGAACTTTGTATTTTTCCATTAATTCTAAAACAGATAATTGAAAACCACAGATATGAACACTTTCATCTTTGAAAATAAAGGCATACATTTTCACATTTAACAGTTCCCTCCAATGTTCTCCAGTGCTCTTTGAAGTCCAAAAATTTAGGGCAGGATGTATTCGTCACCCTTTCTCTCTCTCTCTCTCTCTCTCTCTCTCTCTCTCTCTCTCTCTCTCTCTCTCTCTTTCTCTCTTTTTTTTCTAACAAAGGATTATATCAAAATGATGTCTTCTGGCAGAGTTCTGCAAATGAACGCTTTGTATTCCACCTCTGCAATCTCAGATCTGCCTGTAAGTCTTATACAGCTCTTTCTCTTTTCAGGTCCCATGCAGTGAAACCCCTGAGCACCACTGACAAGCAATCAGACCTCAGAGAGACCCAGGACGCTTCCAGATCTGCTAAAATTACAGATGACCTACAAGTCAAGATGAAGGTAGCGTGAGCTTTTTTTTCTCTCTTCTACTATTGTGTAGCCATTTACTATGTTTTGAATCAACATATGGCTCTTTAAGATGTTATTCCTCTCAGCTGACTTTTAAGCATGCTTTTTGTGTTCAACTGTATCTTTCAGGCCCCACAGGCTAAAGGGACGGGACCTTACTCCCAGCTAACCCATGAAGAACTCATTAACTTGTTGGAAAAGCAGAAGCAGCAGCTTTCTCAGAAAGATGCTAAGATTGGGGAACTGGAACTTTATATAGACAATCTTCTGGTGCGTGTCATGGAGGATAACCCCAACATCTTAATGTCCTTGAGCTCGATGAATAAGTCAGTTTGAGTAATTTTGTAGCAGACGGTTTTGTATTTAATGTGCACTGCAATCACAAATATGGGGTGAACAACAGTACAAGGTTGTGGGTAAATCACAGAAGCTTTCACTAAAGCCAGTAGCTATAACTGCGCACACACACTAATGTGCTGAAGATCAGGGTGTATACCTGACGTCTCGGACTAAATGGTGATGACATGAATGTTTGTTGTTTGGCACATGTACATGTTGAAATAAATCATATGTTAAGTATTTTCTCCAAAGGTTTTTACTATCCATTTTTTCTATTTGAATTGCTAATATTCTTTGATTAGAGTTATATATATCATATATCATCTATTCAGTATACTCTAATATCATGTATTCAATGTTTTGGTAAAAGTGTTCAATGGACGCAACACACGTGTTATATAAGTGAACAAAATAGCACTACATATATTCTTAAAAAAGGTTTTATATGAATTACAAAGCTGTATATTTTGTAGACAGATCTTTGTATTAACACATATTTTCCTTTTCAATAAAGCACTTTTAAAGAATCAGTTCATCTATAAATAATGAATATGTGATCATTTGTATGTTATGCCTTTTGTCATGTAAGCTGAAAGCTTTATTATTCTCTGCTTTTGAAATAAAGAATGTCACAGGTGTGGCTCTGCAAAGGGCAGCGTCACAACATTGTGTCTGTGTGCATTTTTAAGAATACAAGTTAAGGATTATTATTTAAAAAAGCATTGAGGGAATGTCAGAGATGCTATGTATGCAGGCGGTCTTCTCAGTACTCCTGATAATGTTTACAAGCTTCTGTCCTTGTGGGATTAAGGAAGGCTTGAAAAATTATAGCATTGTCATAGCCTCCACTGTCATACATAATGAAAGGATTACATGTGTGCAAGCTACACGGTTCGAAGGAGACCCCATATTAATTGTTTTTGGTTATACACAATAACTAGTCTTATGATATTTCAGGGGTGGAAGATACCATGGTAACTGTAGTTTCCACTAATATACACAGTTTTATTGTGTTGTTTATCTCCGTTATTTTATAAAACTAATTTTTGCAGACACAGGTTCACGTGGGAACTTGTCTTTAACGAACGATAAAATATTTCCAACTACAAAAATATTTATAAACATTAAGTCAGAAATTTCAAGAAAAGAATATTGTCATAAGACATCTGTATTACGCTATCTGCCGCCTTCTAGAGCCTACAGCTGAATCTAATTCGAGAATTTTGCAACATCGAACTGAATTCGAATCTACACTGAGCCGACTCGTGCTGAATAACGACACGGCTGTCTTCTGTAGAGCTATTTCCAGCTGAATTGAACTTGTTTTATAATTGATGAATTTTAAAGTTATTGAACCTAATCCGATTCACCAACACTGTTGTCTTTTAGAGCTGCTTTACAGGAAATTTTGAATGTGTCTCATATTTGAATATGTTTGCATCATTAACTTTGTTATAGTCACTTGATTTGACAATTAATAATTAATGACGGCACATATTGGACATTTCTGTTTTCATTTATTCACCGTACTAGGAACATATTGTTATGGAACTTTTACTGATGGTCACGTTTCCGCCCGGACCAAAAACGTCATCAGGAAGCGCGGCGGCGGCGGCGTTAAAAACAAACGTACACATGTCGCAAGAAGAGATGAGAGAAGCCGTTTCAGCCGTCTGTGCGGAACGGAAACAACGCGTTTTGATTGCCTATCATAGTAATATTCCACCGACCATTTGAGGAGCAACTGCCAACTGTAAGATCCCCAGATATTTTAGTACTATACACTGTCTGTTTGTGTTGACACTTGCTCAACAGTGTGATCCTCTCTTTCATTAATTCCATATTGCATATTGAGAGTCTGATGGTGGCCTGTAGTTGCAGGTATGCCGAGCAGCTGTCCCGAGTGTGGCTCATCTAATGTGGTGGAGGATGATCTGTACTCTCAGAGGCAGTGGGTGTGTGTGGACTGTGGGTCGGTGGTCTCTGAGGGACATCTGACCACCACAGTGAGCGATGAGACCCAGGGCAGAGGTAGCCAAGCACGGGACACTTCTCTTTAAACTGATCTTAATTCAGTCTGCTTGAAAACTGTTGGTTTGACATCTGTTTCTTTTGTTTTGTCCAGCTGTGCCCTATCATGCTTCCACAGAGGTGTTAAAGAAACCATGCAGAAATCTGATTGCTGGTAAGATCAACAGCTGATAATATTAAAAAACTAGTCAACAGTTCTTAAAATGTTTGAAGCTTGCGGTGAGGTCCAGCGAGTGGATTTTTGTTATGAAAACGTCTCTTTCAGGTATTCTAGTGTATGTCACAGTGCTATTGGTGTGTTATTTATGTACTATTATATTATCAATATTTTGAATTAGCCTTTGATTTTTATATTTTTAAGGTTTAGTTTCATTTTTAGTGTGAGTTTTAAGTTTATGTACTTCTGTAATTTGTAATTATATATATATATATATATATATATATATATATATATATATATATATATACATATATATATATATATATATACACACTTTTCAGTATTTCCTTTTAGATTAAATTTAATTTCAGTTTTAGTCTTGGTAATTGTATTACAAGTTAGCTGCCTATTATTTGTTAGCTGAAATAATGTTAGTTCTAATTGAGGTTAATGGAATAGTTCACCCGAAAAAATAAATTTAGCTTTAAATGTATTCACCCTCAGGCCATCCAAGATGCAGATGAATTTGTTTCTTCATCTGAACAGATTTGGAGAAATGATGCATTCCATCACTCACTCACCAGTGGATCCTCTGCAGTGAATGGGTGCAGTCAGGATCTAAAGCGTCCAAACAGCTGATAAAAACATCACAATAATCCACAAGTGATCCACACCACACCAGTCCATCAATTAATGTCTTGTGAAATGGAAAACTGCTTTTTTGTAAGAAACAAACTAATTAAGATGTTTAAATTTTAAACCATCACTTCAGTCCATAATCCATAATGATGCTTCCTCCAGTGAAAAAGTCCATCTTCTGTTGTCCTCTCACATCATATCCACCACAACATATTTGTTTAGACGTGTTTTGAACCGTTTTTACTTGCAACTTTGCATGTGCATATTTCTCTCCTAATTCAGGTGATATAACTTTTTCAATAGAGAAAGCAATATTATAGGTTGAGGACTGTATTTTAGTCTGAAGCAATAGTTTGAAGTTAAAAACATGTTAATGATGAATTCTGACTTGTATTTTCATTCTGACGGCACCCATTCACTGCAGAGGATCCATTGGTGAGGAAGTGATGCAATGCTAAATTTCTCAAACTCCTCTAAATCTTGGATGGCCTGAGGTCACATACATTTTCAGCTAATTTTCTTTTTTAGGATGAAACTATTCCTTTAAACGCACACAGTAAATAAAATTAGAAAAGTTGAAATCCAGACAGTTTTTATATTTGATTTTATTTCAGCTTTATTTAAATAATGAAAATGACCAAAAAAAATTGTCAGATTAAAATTTTCCTCTCTCTCTCCAGGCTTTTCTCGGGTCCGCGCGCTGTGCCGTATCCTCCGATTATCCAGTGACATGGAGTCGGCAGTAGTAAGTCTCTTTGAGCGTGCTTACAACCACCCGAACTTCATCTTTGTGACCTTAACCAAGAAAGAGATCTTGGGAGGCTGTTGCGTACTCTCTGTCTGTCGCCAATGCAACTGGCCTGTTGCCATGGGAACCATTGGTTACCTGTTAGGGGTGGACAATGCGACACTGGGCACTGTTTATCGGGAGTTTACAAAGGCTCTGAACATTGAGATCAGCACTATTGGCATCATGGACATGCTGGAAAGCTTCTGCTATGAGTATGTCTAACGCTTTTATGACTTGCACAATATTTTAGTTGATGTAAAAATCAGATTGTTCACTTGCGGTGTTTTTGTAGTTTCAAGCTGGGTCCTCAACAGGTGGAAGAGGTGTTTGCTGAACCCCCCCAACGGCTGGTGGACAGGACGTCTGCTTTGATTGAACTAGCCGCTGATGCCTGGATAGTGACGGGCCGTCAGCCTTTGCCCCTCCTCTTTGCAGCAGTGTATTTGGCCTGGCAGTCACTAAATCCTACGGTGAGAGACCTAGCCTGATATTCTAATAAATGTCACTTCAGTGATTAACACTGAAAGTGAGAGGTTTCTGGTCAAAGATAATGAAATCTGCAATTTTGCAGTTTGCAAAAGTTAGTTTTTTTTATTTTATTTTATTTTTTTAATAAATGCTGTTCTTTTGAGCTTTCTGATCATAGAATAGACTGCACAACTGCTTTCAATATTGATAATGATAATAAATGTTTCTTGAGCAGCCAATAATCATTAGAATGATTTCTGATGGAACATGTGACATGGAAGACTGGAGTAATGATGCTGAAAATTCAGCTTTGCATCACAGGAATAAATTAAATTTTTAAAGATATTCAAAAAACAGTTATCTTGAATTGTAATAATATTTCACAATATTACTGTGTTTGCTGTAATTTTGATCAAATATATGCATCCTTTGGTGAGCAGAAGAGACTTCTTTCAAAAACATTAAAATATCTTACTGACACCAAACTTTGAACAATAATTGTCAGATGTTAAAAGTATCAAACAAGTATTGAGTTGAGTTGTTCTATCAAATTTACAATAATTCCATCAAAAACAGCATAACTGAAAACAATATTTGCACTGTCTGCAATTCTTTTTTGCATAAATAGTTTTGGTGTGTACATTCTTGCATCTGATTAACCTATAGCTTCCTTTACACTGCTAATTGTTTTTAATCATGTACAGCTGACAAAAAATAAGACACGAGTGTCATGACAAATAGAAAGTGAACATTTTATTTTACACAAACCAGAAACATTTATTTAAGAGTCATTTTTAATTTCACAACAGGAAAAAAAGTGTAAAAGCAATGTGCTTTCTCATTAAAACAACTTCTGGTTTCTTTTTTTTATTATTATTTTATTTTGTCAGTGTACCTTATCTGCTATTTGCCAAGCTTAATGAATACACATTATTTTGATATTGTAAGGGAAAATGTTTGCCAAATATGTTACGTATTGATTGTATGGATTGACAGGTAACATAGCTGACAATTTCACCATTTTGACTTAATTTCAGTGGCAGGCTTTGTCTGGCTAACCTAATGTTATTTTCTTGACCAGATTTTGTTTTCTTCAACCTTGAATTGTAATATCTTTTTGAATTAAAATCATTCAAATATTGCCAACCATATAGTTGATGGGTCTTGTATATACTCCTTGACAGTAAGCCATTGGAGATAAAATATAGGACATTTTACCATAGTGTGTTCACAGTTGTCCACCGCAGAATAAAACCAGTATCACATGATGCTTGTTTTTTTTTTTTTAAATCAATTGACATTAAATGTACCCTGTATTATGGAATGCATCATCTTTTTCAGGTCCGCATGAAATACACCTTCGTTAAGTTCTGCAAGATCGGAAAAGCGCCTGAACAGTCATGGCACAGGAGCAGAGATTCGGTCGTGAAGCGGCTGAAAGAGCTGCGGGACGTGCTGTGTAAACTGGGCCGAGAGCTGCCGTGGCTGAGGGGCGGCACGGTGGAGCCCAACACTGTGGTCCCGCTGGTGGATGACATCCTGAAGAACCACAGAGCTTTGCTCTTGAGGGCCGTTAGAAACTACGAACAACAGCTGCAAAATGAGTCCCAAACTGCACAAACAACAGAGTGTGACAATGAGCTATCAGATTCAAACCGCTCCGAATCACATTCTTCAACGACACCTGAGCTCATGGATCCTGATCAGGCCGGGTGTGAGAATCCTGCTGATAAACAAGCCACGGATTGTCAACTGCCACCAGACCACTGGAGTAAAAGGCACTTGTTTTTACCCCCCTGTGTGAAGAATCGCAAGCGGCAGAGGGTTGACGCTCCGCAGCTGGAAGTGACCGGAGATGAAGAGATATCAGACAGTGAAATTGAGTCATACATTCGCTCTCAGGATGAAATTGAAATGTATCTAAAGGTTCAGAAGGAGCTAAAAAAAATGGCATAATTTTGTGCTTTTGTTTACATATAATCAATTACTGCTGATTTCCTGATACAGTCAGTTTTTCGTTACATTGATTTTATTTAATGGTTTTCATGGATTAGTTCTGTTCATTGTTAATAAAAAGTGTTTTGCTTGAACTGGTACATTTTTCAATTATTTCAATTTTATTTTCTGTTTTGTTTGTTCTTATTTGAATTAGTTATTACACCACCCTGCATCATATTTGCTTAATGATATCCAGTACTTATTTAATGTTGGTGTGCTGATTACACATATTACCTGTTGTCACTTTCTCACAAAAAACGTGCGCTTGATGTTTTTTTTTTTTTTTTGCTTTCGACAACCATTTGTAAGTCTTGTATTACCCCTTCATTACCAGAAGAATTGCCACCAAGACACGATTCCTATAATCTGTTCAATTCTTATGACATTATTTTATGCCTTATCCTGATTTCAAGGTTAGAATTATGGCTAGAGATGATTGCAGATGTTTTCTGCTACATCAGTGGGTGTTTTACTAAATTTAAATCTAGATTTATACATTTAAAAAACACAAATGAGACAAATGCTCCATTTATAAAAGATTTCGGAACACTTTATGATAAAATTTAACATTATTTTAGTTAATGTAAACTAAGAATGGACAACACTTCTACATAATTTATTAATTTTAGTTCATGTTAATTTCAACATTTAATTATGCAGCATTAAAATCAAAAGTTGTGCTTGTTAACATTAGTTAATGCACTGTGAATTAACATGAACTAATGATGAACAACTGTATTTTTATTAAATAACATTAACAAAGATGAATAAATACTGTAATAAATGAATTGAACCTTATTGTAAAGTGTTACCAAGATTTCTTTCAAATGAACTTTGTTAATTTTTAACTTTTTATTCACCACAGAATCCTGAAACAACTGTATTACTCAAAACTATTAAGCAGAACATTGATAATACATGTTTCTTGCACATCAAATCAGCATATTAGAATTATCTCTGAAGGATCACGTGACACAGAATACTAGCATAATGATGCTGAAAATTCAGCTTTGCATCAGGAATACTGAAATGTTAAAATATATGAAAATATAAAAACAGCTATTTTAAATTGTATTATTTTTTCATATTTTTACTGTATTTTTGATCAAACAAAAGACTTGAGAATAAGAGACTTTTTCAAAATCATTAAAAAAAGATCATACTGACCCCAAACTTTTGAACAGTGTACATTGAATAAAAAAATCACCAAAACACCAATTGATTGAATTTAAATCTTTTTTTAATGAATAGCATGCAATAATTTAAACAATTTACAGAAGCTTTCTCCTCAAAGCACAGATGACTTTCTTCTCTTTGTTCTCTCTCTTTCTCTCTCTCTGTGTGTGTGTGTGTGTGTGTGTGACTCAAATGCCTGTACCTAGGCTCTTCCCTTCATTATGAATCAGACTTTAACATCTTTGATTATCACGTGAGTGTTCACATATTGCACTACACATTCATAAAGCTCTAGTGTACTGAATGATCACAAAATCCTCTTGATCCATCAATCATAAGCAGGAAACTGCTAATGGAAAAAGTAAATGCCAAAAAACAGTCATTAATGGAGTTAACATGAAATCAAAACTCACCCTATTTAGTTCTTTAATGCAAGTTTCTGGATTTATTCTGCATGATTCCAAGTAAAACATATTCTTTTGTAATAACTTTCATCAAAATAGAATATCTTGCACAGACTCTTACATTTCCTTTTTAAATTGAGGTCACCAATATCTCCACTTTTCATATAGAGACTATTTTCACCATTCAGTCAGTCCTGATGGATAAAATACTCATAAAACATCACATCCTGGAAGCAAAATGGGTTGCGAATGCCACTTGATGTATCCCTTGTGGGATTCTTTGAGCGCTCTGAGAAAAGCCCAACATGAAGGTTACAATGATCTGTTTTATTTCAACAAATAGCAATGAATCATTTCAATAAATTACACATAATGAATCATTCAAGTTAGCATTTGCAGTCCTTCAATTACACACGTGTTTCATCAGTTTATGTACATTTTGTGGGCCATTTATAGATCTTAAATAGCACTTCATATGTTTTCAGCCTTCCTGAAGCTAACAGTTGCATCATAGTACGACGCTCGCCATGGCGCAGTGGTTGGCCGGTATACCGATGCGACGGTGGCAGGTGAACATCTTGCGCAGCTCTGCCCGGAAACGGTCGTGAAGCCACGCGTACAGGAACGGGTTGCAGCAGGACGAGCTCATGGCGCACAGATGACACAGCAGCTGGATCAGCAGAAAATGACGCTTGTTGATGAGGCGGATGTCGATGTCTCGCAGGATGTTGAACATGTGGATGGGCAGCCAGCAGACTCCGAACACCGCCACAACTAGAGACACCAGCCTGAAGATCTTCCGCTTGCGCGCCCGCTGGGCCTCGGCCTGGTCACGTGTTCGGTGTCCGGGGGCCACGCAGTTGCGGAGTTTAACGGAGATGCAGAGGTAAGAGAGGCAGACTGCAGATAAAGGCAGGATGTAGGTCAGTAGCAGCGTGCTGTAGGCGTACACCAGTCGCTGGGTCTCCTGGCCCAACCAGAACTCCTCACAGATGGTCAGACCCTCCTCTCTGAACTCCACATGATACGTGTGGGCCACAGCGGGAGCGACCAGCACACACGACAGCAGCCAGATCCCAGACAGCACGTAAGCGCAGGCCGCCATTGAGATTCGCTTCTTCAAAGGGTGCACAGTAGCATAGTACCTGTTACAACACACAAAGATTTCAGCATTGTTATATTATTAAATGATTTTTCGTTGCAATATTAGCCTAAAATCAAGATATTTTACTACATTTTAATTATTCTTTTTTTAATTCTCAAAATTTACATTAACAGTATAATGTGGAATAAATAATTTCTCATTCATATTAAAATATTTGAATTCTCAACAGAATTAATAGTTAGATTTTTACTGTAGTAAAAAATGCAGTAATATTTTTCTTTTTCTTTCAAATATTACCCCCATATCAAATCAAATAATAAAGAAAACATATTTTGTATAAAGAAAATTAAGCCTATTTTTGAACCATTACCATTTTTAGAACTATTCTTATTTTTTGTACCATTAAGCTTTTTCCCTCAAATTCTTATTACTGTAGTTCATCTAGACGTTTTACTTTTTTGATTGTTAGGGTTTTTAAAAATCATATTCTCATTAATAGACTAATGCATAAATAATTTTCATAATTTACTCATTATTTATTTTAAAATCAAAATCATTAAAATCTTCAATGGAATTAATAAGTATTTTACACTATAGTAAAAATTTTGAATTATTTAAAATTTGGTTGGTACACTTTTTGTATTTTTATTTTATTTTTATGTAATTATATATATATATATATATATATATATATATATATATATATATATATATATATATATACACCTCATTTTACTTTTTAGTTTCAGTAATAGAATAATTAAATGCATAAATATTTCTCATTGTTTATATTAAAATTATGTTAATTCTCAATAGAATCAACATAGTTGTATTTTCACGGCACTTAAAATCATTGCAATGTTTTTTTTTACTTATTAAATCAACAAATCAATTCAATATAACACAAAAAAGAAAATTTAATATATTTTTAGTATTATTTCTGACATTATAGCAAAAATGAAATAAATTGTAGTAATAAGAAAATCAGCCTAATTGACATGGAAAAAAAATTCACAATTCAAAAAAAGCTAAAATAGGCTTGATTTTTCTACAATGTAATATAATTATTTCTTTCTATATGCGATTTTTGGGTGAAATATAACACAGACATGTTCTTAATAGATTTTTTTGAGTTAAGAAAGCAATAAAAAATATTTTGTCAACACAAAATCAAAGCGATTGGAAATAGAGTGATAGTACAGTTTCAAACTGCATTCTTCACTTCCTAAGGCAAACCTCTAATGATCTCCAAAGACCTTCAATATAAAAAAAGACCAGAACCTTTTTGAAAAGCATCATTCAGTACACATCCTTTGGACAGCCTTTCATCTCAAGTGATCTGACCCACTTCAAGCACACTTAGCTTTGATATCTGTGTCTCATAACGGCGTGAGCCATTAGCGAGATCATTAGAAGGTCAGGTGCTTGCACTCGCCTGTCAACCGCAATAGCTGTGAGGGTGAAAACGGACACGTATACAGTGACGGGCTGGATCAGGAACACCAGATAGCACATGAAGCGCCCAAACGTCCACCCGTGAGGGTTGAAGGCGTAGGCCAGCGTGAAGGGAACGCAGGTCACGCACATCAGCATGTCCGAGAAGGCCAGATTGCCGATGAAGAAGTTGGTGACGTTGTGCATCTTCCTCGAGCGGCAGATGACGTAGATCAGAAGGTAGTTGCCAAAGACGCCCACCAGCAGCACAAGAACATAACAGGGGATGATAAGCGGCTTGAAGGTCTGCAGCAGGGCGACATCTGCAAAGGGATAGTTGTGAGGGGCCGTGGTGTTTTGGACCACCATCACCTCATACACTTGGCTTCCAGGAGGCTCTTCTCCACCTTGCAAGCCAGAGCCCTCCATACTTTGATCAAAACTCTCCTGCCTCCCCCTGCTGGACAAAAAAACAAAGGTCATTGCTGGTTGATGTGTTATTTTCAGATTAACAGTTGATCAGTGTGGGCTTTTCAGTGGTAACTTCTTAAACTTTTAAATTTTTTCTGGCTCAGTCTTGAATACTTTTTTACAGAACTGTTCAGTTGTGAGTTGAAATGCTTTAATGTACCTGTATGAAAGCCACTTCAGAAAACGAAGATCTTAAAATAGCTGCTCTTTGTTGACTTTTTCCCAGCATCCAGGGATTTTAAAACACAGCAGTCTTTGCCTGCAGTGATGTATTTTTCCACAGAGCCTGTGTACTTTCACTGTCAAACAAGAATTATGAATGTCAAACCTTAAACACTGATTAAACTCAAACATTGTACTCATGCAATTTGTGTAAATACAAAAAGACATTTTTATTTACCTTAAATGCCACTCATTTGATGATTTGGCATTATATTCATGGGTCTTGCTGAGTTCAGTTTTGCAAACATGAAACTTTGCAATTTCATAAAATGCCCCCCCTTTTAAGCATTGTATGGTAAGAATTATGAATTTTGTCTTTGGAAGTTGCACTATATCATTTGGAATTCCTCAGTAGAAGCTACTACTGTGTATTTTTGGGTGCTGAAATATTCATTTTTAAGTTTATGTACTTTCGCTGTCAGACAAATAAGAACGATAAATGTCAAATCTTAGCAGGTAAACGCTGCATAAATTCAATCATGTAATCTGTGCAAATGCAAAAAGACATTTTTATTCAATTTAAATGCCAGTCATTTGATGAATTGCCATTATAATCTCTTGTCTTGCTGAGTTCCGTTTTGCAAAGGTGAAATTTTGCAGTTTCATAAAATGCCCTCTTTCAAACATCATATGGAAAGAATTATGAAATGTAGACTATCTACAGAAGTTACACTATGAAATGTGGAATTCTTCAGTAGAAGCTACTGAATTCAATATTAATGGCTGCTGAAATTAATAAAATAAAATAATGATGAGTAGTTGACAGTGAAACATGCTAAACTGTTTTAAACTGCATTCTCTTATTAATATTCCTTTTCACGCAGGTTTTAAGACCTTTTAATGTATAAGATCTGTATTTTTTTTTTTTATTCATACATTTCATACATCTGGAGTTCATTAACATTTCTAAAGACTGAACACAAGTTTGTAATGTCATCATATTCATAAGGGCAGCATCTCATCGGATATAATCTGCTAATGGGGACAGTAGATAAAAAGCCCCTTGACAAAATACATCAGAATAAAGGTCATGCCTTATCTATCTGAAAAGGTCCAGACGGTAATTGTTCTTTGTGGAAGTGAGTATGCAGTACCATAAATAAACCCATTTATTCTCTAAACCATAAGTGTTAATTAACTGGAAGAGCAGAATATTATACTGATAATGGAAAATTATTCTCCATTCAGAAATAAAACTTCCTTTCTTCGGTTACATCCTTAGAGCTTCCCAAATGACCTCTCAACACAGAGAAGGTAAGCTGGGACTGAGGCGTTACCCTAAGGCACAAAACCTAAATTGCTACATATTTGTACCTGATTTATCTCCAAATGGTACATATTAGTATTTTGAAGACCCAAGTACTTTAAAAGAACATAATAGTACCTTGCTTGTATATATTTTTAAAGAGTACCACCCCAGTGTCAGTTTTGTACTTTTTTTTTTCTGAGCATGAAGTAACTGCTGCGTAAAGGCAGGCTATGAAAAAACGATTTAGCCTAATCATTATAACTCTCATTAACAGAACACACAAGCTGCAAAATTAAACAGGTGCTTAGTTTTCGTCACCCTGGATAGCATGTTGCCTAAATGCAGAACTCATAATAAATGCATACTGTTATATATCCTTTGACTAAATTGTAGAAATATGAAAATCTGATGTATAGTAAAATGATCAGTACCAGGATATTTAGTTTGGAATATAAAATTATTACATTACCTATGATAAAGCGTTACTCCTGCTTCTGAGAAGTGTGTGAATGCACCTTTTTCTCCGGTGAGGTGCTCCGAGTGTTTCCAAACGACGCGCCGGTGCGCATCTGACGCACAGCGCTCCGTCTCCGGCAAGCAAACCTCATACATCAGCGGGAGACAGAACGTGCTGCAGTAACAAGGGTTTCACAACTGTCCCTCGCTTACTCATGCAAACTGAAGCTCAACTTCTGTCACCCTGAGTCAGTGAAAACCGTTCGAATGGGAGGGTTGGGTGGGGTCTAAGGCGCGAATTCCCTATCTATGTCTATCTATCTATCTGTCTGTCTGTCTATCTGTCTATCTATCTATCTATCTATCTATCTATCTATCTATCTATCTATCTATCTATCTATCTATCTATCTATCTATCTATCTATCTATCTATCTATCTACATGTAGGCTACTCAGGGACGTGCAGAGAGTTCCTCAGGGGCAGGGGCTCAAATGTAAAAAAAAATAAAAAAATTGTCAAAGGTTTGGATACATTACTATTTTATATTTTTGCAAGAAGTCACTTATGGTCATCTAGTCTACATTTATTTGATCAAAATTTTAATATACTTTAAAATACATTTTATGCAATGCTGATTTAGGCTACAATTTTGGAAACCTGTTATACTTTTTCAGGATTCTTTGATAAATACAAAAATGAAAAAAGAACAGCATTTATTTAAAATATAAATTTGTAACAATATACACTACCGTTCAAAAGCTTGAGGTCAGTATTTTTTGTTTTTGTTTTTTTGAAGAAATTAGTTTTTATTCAGCAAGGATTTGTTAAATTGATAGAACAGTGATAGAAAAACAATGCCATTGTTAGAAAACATCTCTATTTTGAATAAGGGCTGTTCTTTTTAACTTTTCATTTATCAATATATGAACCCCAAAAAAGTATCACAGGTTACAAAAAAAAAATAAATAAAAATAAATAAATAAATAAAGCAGCAAAACTCTTTCCAACATTGATAATAAATCAGCATATCATTTGACACGGAAGACTTGAGTAATGATGCTGAAAATTCAGCTTTGCATCACAGAAATAAATGATATTTTAAAATATATTAAAATAGAAAAACATTATTTTCATTACATTACATTTTCATTACATTTCAAACATTATTGTAATGATATTTCACAATATTACATTTTTTTTTTTTTGTATTTTTGATTAAATAAATGCAGGCTTGATGAGCATAAGACACTTTCATGCTGCATAATTATCAAAAATGGTAATATAATAAAGTCTTTTCACGTTACCATTTCGCTAGCCTACATCATAACAGCGTTCACATAATAGGCCTCAAGACGCTCTTGGGCTTTATTAACTGTGATAGTTTCATTAAATAGTAAATGGTGTGCCATACAAACAAGTCAGTTGAATACCGATTACTATTATTGCGACTTTTGGCGCTGCACGGTTTTATGCAGTACTTTGTAGTCATTAAGCATCCTTTTTTTTTAGCGATTTGATTTATAAAATGAGACAAACCGCAGATCCAGATCGCTCCACAAATGTAAGCTCTCAGTCCATGTAATTTTCAACTGATTTATGAATAAGAACGGAAAATGACCGCTACTTCACATTATTGTCCAATGAAATTTGAACCTCTTGAGCGAGATCATGCTTGGTTGGTGTATTATAGCTACATGACAAACAGGCATTGATGAATTATGTAGGCTAATATTCTAAAATAATTAATTCGACACACTAGCTTTGATTATAGATGAAAAAAAGTTTTAAATATTGTTTAGTTTATTTTTCCTAGACCCATAGGCACTCACTCAAAGAAGTGCCTTGTCCAAATACCCACACTTGCTGTCTTTGTACTTGCTCACTTGACTACTTCTATGACGTATTTCCTGTATTTGGCCCAAGTGTTCAAGTGAGGATGAAGACCACAAGTGTGTGTACAACTTTTCATTACCTGATGGGACACACTTATAGTGTTGTAAAAACACAAGTGTTTACAGGGTTTTAATTTTTATTTTCAATACTTTGCATTTTAAAATAAACTTTTAATTGTCTGTTCAGTAGGTTAGTCCTTTTAACAGATGGCACAATTTAATTTCTGGTGCTTCTAATTAAGTGATAAAATGCAGTTGTAAATCATGTACAAAATAAATACAGTCTACTCACCTTTGCACCAATAAAATGTGTAGCATTTTGTTTTACTACCAAATTATATGGAATATCTAATTATTATTAATATTTAACTTACATGGGAATCGTTTCCGTGGCATCTTGGCAAAAAGTCTCGCGATTTATTTCCAGAACATGATGCATGATGGGATACACTAAGCCTGGAATACCTCTCTGGAGCGATATTCAAGATAGTGTGGGTTTAGTGTGTGTTAAGGGCGCTGCGCTTTGGCGTTTTTAAGAACTGGGACAGTCGCGCGCACGCGCTCTCAAGTGGCCAAGACCGCAAGTGTGGGTATTTGGACAAGGCAAAAGTTTGCGCATAGGGCATGTGTGGGCATTCGGCCAAGGGAAATGTATTCTTAAATTGTGAGTATTTGGATTGACAGATATGTAAAAATAAGAATTTTCAGACCTTTGAGCGATTAATTACTGTTTTGTACACATTGTCATGTTAATTTGAATTCAAATGTATTTTGTTTTATTGACCACAATATCATTGCTATTTGTCTGACAGAGGCAATTTTGAATAATTTTGAAAAAGGGCAGGGGCTTGAGCTCCCAAATCCCCCAGTTCTGTACGTGCCTGAGGCTACTCAATAGGCTTGTTTGAGATGAGCAAAATCTGCGCAGAACCGATCACCGGTGATCACCGCGAGATGCATGCCGGTTAGAAAAGTGTCCGAGTTACGTCCGCCTTGCTCTGATGTCATGCTGACGTGTGTCAAAAAAAACTCTCGCGACGGCGAGGCGGCTGTGTCGGATTGAGCAGTCGAGCGCAGTTGCTCTCCACCGACTGCGCTATTCAAAAGCATGATGGGAAACGACTGACTGACGACACAGCTTCATGCTCAATTGGCTGAGAATGTCAACTGATACATTTTCTCTTTATTTGTAAGAATTAGTTTACCCATTTATTTATATATTACTTGCAAACTAAACAAAAACAAAAACACGCCTAGTGAAGTTAAGAATTAGGAAATGCGTTTATTTTATTTTTCTCTTAATTAGAATTCTTCCTTGTAATTTTCACTTTATTCTATTGTATGTTTGTGTGAATTAATAAATCAATCCATTAAAAATATACATGCACACATACATATCTAAATGGACTGTTTCGCCATTATGCCTCATCTTTGTGTGGTTTCATCAAGTGTCAGGGTCTGGCTTTAAAACAAGGGAAGAAATTCTGAAGAATGTTTGCTACAAAACAGCTTTGACTTGCATAGTATGGAAAAATACTATGGACGTGAAATGGTGGCAGAAACCTGCTTGTTTGCGAACATTCTTCTAAATTTCCTCCTTTGTGTTCAGCAGAACAAAGGATTGATGCACATGATGACAAAACAGTGGTATTTCGATTACATTCACTTCGTCTGCGATAAAAAACGCGAACGCGAACGCGATCTCCTCCATTGCTGACGTTTGCAGGCGACAAAACAGCGAGTTTTGTGAGTTTTCGGAGTTCAGGGGTTCTTTTTTGACCCCTCCCCTTACTGCAGCCGCCGACTCTCGCCTACATTTCAGGCGAGGCAAGGTGCATCTCAAACAAGCCTAATAATTAGTCAGAGAGCGTTACGCTAGTGAGGAAGTAACGTACCATAGACCGCGCTGCATTAAGCCTTTCCGGGACCCTGGGCTAACGTAGCTTTACTTGGAGCTTTGGGGGCAATCGAACACTGTATAAAGATGCGCACGATATACTCGTGAAATAAAAACAAACTCAGTGCGCACGTCATAATCCCATAGGAGGCAAAAATTATGTACATAAATTAAACAATATTATCGAGTAATAATCTTACAAATCAGCAACAGTCCAGCAAATAAAAATAAATATCACTCACCACTAAAAAAAACTTATGAATGATAATAGTTTAAGTAACGTAACTCTGTAAAGTAGTGGCGCCACTACGGTTGCGCGAGACGAACCTGAATCACCTGCCTACATATCTGTCTGTTGTCCATATGAAGAAATGGCTTTTATCGCAAAATGTTCAGGGCTAGTTCAATTCGTATTACGAAATGTTACTTTTTAGCAGAGCCGCTGAAAAGTAAAGAAAGAAAGAACAACAACAACAAAAAACCCGTTTTTTGTAGTTTTCAAATAGTCTATGTCATCGAGCTGCAGTCGCTTCACTTTCTTATGAAGCTGTCTTAACACTGATTGATATTGATCAATATGGATAGAGTACCGACTACCGAGGCTAACCTCATCATCTATTTTTAGCCAGTGTGAAGAAAGAAAACATCAGCGTTTGGAACGACATTAGGGTGAGTAAACGATGTGTAAATTTTAACTCTGGGGTAAAGTTGAACTATTCCTTTGGGACAGAGAAGCATTAAATAGTAAGCAGTGACACAAAACACCATCCAAATAAAGTAAAATTGGAAAAATGCTAATTTGATACAAGCCCAGAGGTCAACATAATAAGGCAAACTAATGAGCTTGCATTAATTCTTTGTTACTTTTGTGGTTAGTTTTAAATGATGAGCTTTCATGGCCTGAGGATCAGAAATCAGCTCTTTTGTGCTGCCAATAACAAGCACCTGTCAGGCAAACACCTGCTCTGATGAATAATAATGACCTATAAAAAACACTGAATCTAATTTACACCACCATACTATTTTAATTTGCTTGGCTTTTGGGACTTGATTTGTCGCAAGTGTTTTTATCACATTTTATTCTTTGCTGGGATTGTTTTTTGGTCCACTATGTTTTAATGAGTTCTCTTAATGATCTACACAGAGCATCTTCTCTGATCTGAGGTTTCCGATTCATCATTTTTAACAGTAAATTTTCCCCTGCTGCAGTGCATGCTGGTAATGAAGAGGTAAACAAAACAATTGAAGAGAGCTGCACAGCTCTGACATTCAGAGAAATGCTCTTTTGTGCATCTTTGTCTTTGGACATTTCATATATCAGAACTGGAAGGGCTTGAGGGGAAAACATAATGTGGCACCTGACGTCATCAGCGAGTGGCGTTAGTGCAAGCTGAGTTAATATCATATTGGTCTGCATATTATTATAATAAACAAGGGACAAGCAAGGGACACGCAAGTGAATTTTATATAAGCACACCATTTACAGCCTCCATCCCATTCAGAATAGATACACATTCTTTGATTTATATTAGGCTACTTATGTGTTTATTTGAGAGTTGTGCATATGGCACTTATGGGTGCAAAATTGTCTATTGAAGGATTCTGGTCTCTTTCTGCACATATTATTTATGACTTGACTAATTTTCTGCAATATGCTTTTTTTTTTTTTTTTTTTTTTTTTTTGAAGCTGTTAGCTTTTTATTTTTCATAACTTTATACAAAATATACTCCACTCAAATGTGATTTGCATGTATTTAAAAGGCAATACATGTACAGCTTCCAAACATGTTCCCAGAAGAGGATTCATAGGCTGCGATGTAGAATGCAGAAATATATTTCCATAATACACATTCTTAGCTGCAGTGCTACATCTGCGGACCAGACTGAAAGAAGCCCTTTATTTGCATTAGCAGTTTCTGCTTGAACTTCTTTGTATATAGCCTTTTTAAAATACATGTAGAATTATGTGTTATTTTTTTGGATGGATGGATGGACGGACAGTCAGATGGAAAGATAGATAGATAGATAGATAGATAGATAGATAGATAGATAGATAGATAGATAGATAGATAGATAGACAAAAAAGCTGATCACCGAGTCTGAGGGGACTCATGATTATTTCTGCAATTTAAATTAAATATGTGCAGTAAAAATCAATTGACATTTATCATTGTTATTGAATCAATGTGACTTTGGCTTTTCATTTATATTTATTTGATCAGGGCTCGATGGCTTCCACATGCTCAAGCCAATTACGGTCCTGCTGTCCAAGAACTGTTTGCCTGGCAATAGCAGATGTGTCTTCTCTGGTTGTTAATGGCTTTTATTTGCTTTGTTATGTAGCAGAACACTTTCTTGAGAAGGTGCCAAAGGATGATAAATCATTTAGGATACATAAAACCGTGGCGTCATCTCTGTTGTAAGAAGGTACATTTAAATCATGCTTTTTAACTCTCCTCCTCACAAAACGTCCATCCATTTTGCTTTTTAGTGACCACAGCTCCCAGCTTCTCTCTACATCACAACGTAATTCCCTTTCTCATGACGGCCATCTCTATTTTCACTCCACTTCATTCTTATATTCCGCCTTTTGCTTTCCTCCCTTCTCTGTTTGTAAGATCGTTGTCACAGTTGAGAATCCGATTAAAGGTCTCTAAAAAAAATGTGAAAGCATCTCTGTGGATCCTGAAATCTTTTTAATGATATTCACTAATCTGCCTTTTGCATGTTGCTATGGGAAATGATAACATTCTAGTATGAGCAGAGAACAAAATGAATGTCCGTATTTTATGCACTCTGAATGCTGCATGGGTTTCATTATGTGTCATGCGCTCAGCTTGCATGGATAGAGCATCAAAACAGGTTCATTTATTTGTGATTTTTGTACAGAGCATGTGGAGTGTTTTTTCTGTGAAAGCAAAATCTGTCATCTTTTATTCACCCTCTACACGAAATTTGTACAACCTGCAAGTCTTTTGTTCAGGTTTGTAACAACATGAAGGTGAGTAAATGATGCCAGAAATTTGGATTTTTTGAGTGAACCATCCCTTCAAGGGAAGATTTTCCTTCACTGTCAATTTGTCCAAACAAAAATGAGTGTGAATGAAACTTATCATCCTGCAAAGCCCCCTTGGTAACATGTGTTTGTCAAGATCTACAAGACATGATGCTCTACATCCAGCAAACCACGAACATTGCTGCACCGGGTGTACATGCATTCATGCACATTTTCAGATGCTGTTTTGTTGAAAAGATACTTTGACCACTGGTAGACTTTGACATTCTGAAAGAGTTAGTTTTTCTCAGTATGAAGCCCCATTTCTGTTTGCTGTCCCATAAACGCAAGGGCTTTCAGTCGTATTCATGGTTTTGAAAGACAAACTGTTTTGAGGTTAGCCTGTTTAAGCCTCTACTCTCAGCTATTCTAAGCTGTTTTGAAGATGTAAAAAGCATGTAAATGGAGTGGAACATGATGAAATTGACTAAGTACTTTTTAAATGCATGTCCCTGATGTTTTTATGAACAGATCATCCATGCATGTAATGTCTTCAATCATAATGAGCGGGCTCTCATATATAGCCCACTTACTGTGATTCAGTCAGTTCCTAATGAATAAAATCAAGTCCTGCCTTCATTTTTCCCCTGTTGTATATCCTTTTCAATCTGAGAGATGTCACAATATAAAAATAAATGAAAAACAAAAAGGAATAGGTCACCCGAAAATGAAAAATTGCTTAAAATTTACTCAAGATGATGATTTATTTATTTAATTTAGCATTACATAACTTGCTCACCAGTGGATCCATCCTATGCAGTGAATGTGTGCTGTCAGAATGAGAGTCCAAACTGATAAAGACGTCACAAAAATCCACAAGTAATCCACATGACTGCTATCCATCAGTTAATGTCTTGTAAAGCAAAAACACTGCATGTTTATCCAATAATTGCTTGTGGCTAAAATACGAGTCTCCTAGCCATCTTACTGAAAAAGTCATTTCGTCTGAAGCAGGAGAGATATGAATATGAACAAATCAAGCACCGCTTACAAGTGAAAACATCCCAAAAGAGTTCTAAACAAATATGTTGGTGAATTTTGATGTGAGCGGACAAGAGGGGATGGACTTTTTCATTGGAGGAAGTGTTATTGTGGATTATGGACGGTTTAAAGTTAAAATGCCTTAATGGTGGATTTTTATTCATTACAAACACACAGCTTTTAGCTTCACAAGACATTAATTGATGGACTGGTGTGGTATGGATCACTTGTGGATTATTTTAATGTTTTTATCAGCTGTTTGGACTCTCATTCTGATGGCACCCATTCACTACAGAGGATCCATTGGTGAGCAAGTGATGTAATGCTACATTTTTCCAAATCTGAAGCAGAAACAGACCCATCTACAACTTGGATAGCCTGAGGGTGAGTAAGCTTTAAGAAAATCTTCATTTTTAGGGTAAACCCTTCCCCTCTCACATACAATGACAGATTTGCCTCATATCTGGTATATTTAGATGAAAGATTATGAAACATTCTTAAAGGGATACTCCACCCCAAAATGAAAATTTTGTCATTAATCACTTACCCCCATGTCATTCCAAACCCGTAAAAGCTTTGTTTGTCTTTGGAACACAATTTAAGATATTTTGGATGAAAACCGGGAGGCCTGTGACTGTCCCATAGACTGCAAAGTAAGTTACACTGTCAAGGTCCAGAAAAGTATGAAAGACATCATAAGAATAGTCCATCTGGTTCAACCGTAACATTATGAAGTGACGAAAATACTTTTTGTAAGCGAAGAAAACAAAAATAACGACTTTATTCAACAATTCCTTTGTCAGCAGTCTCCTCTGTGTCTCTCCATATCACTGTATGCTGCTTATGTTCTTCTGTATCAGCCGCACCACAAGGATGGGATTTGAAAGTACTGGCGAGAATATGTTTGAAGGTTTGAGCACTGTCCCCTGGCTAATATGGGTTCACACTCCAGCCTTAAAATACACTATTTTTAAGTCTAGGAAGGAGTCTAGAATATCTGCAGTCCATTAAAGCTGCTGTAAAACATAACTTTTCCCTTTAAGCACTGTCAGGCCAAATTGATATGCTTCAGCAAAGTATTTACGAAACTTTAAATATATATATATTGCACTGTTGATTCAAAAGTCTTTTATCAACTGAAATGTACTTCTTTTCTTTGTTCTGAAATTCATTTCTGAATAATATACTTCTATGGTTTAGTGTATATATTATTTAGAGGTAAAGAAAGCAGTAATAATTGACAAGTGGTCATGATGTTTTGCTGCTTGTGCCTGTCATGACAACAGATTATACCTGGAGGCAAACAGTGTCTTCCTCTATTGTTTCACATACATAATTTACCTCAGCTCCTGCTTCCGTAATTCCTGAGGAGTCTGAATGGATGATCTCAAGGTTTTTGCATTGAAGTGACAATGAGACAAGTCTTTTAAACTACTATGAGGGCTCTTCATTCGAACTCTCTCATCTGTTGTCCTGATGAATCTGCACTACTTTTGCAGCAGCTGTGCTTGTTATCCTCCCATGTCTTTGTAGTGCAGTAGGCATGTGTGCCATTTGAAGAACACACACGTCAGTAAAACAGGCACACATATGTAAAAATAGCAAATGAAGAAGTATTGTTTTGACATTGACTGAATTCAAGGCATATTTAGAGAAGGATGTGCAATCTGTGCTCTGTATCTATTGCTGCAGAAGATGTAGAAGTATTGAGGGTTTTTAAAGTGGTTGTTGTTGGTTATGAATTTACAGGAATTGTTCACTTTTTTTTTTTCTTTATATATCTCTCTCTCTCTCTCTCTCTCTGTATGCATATACAGATGTGGTCATAGGTTCACATTGCAGAACCTGCAAAAATGTTAAGAATAATAATTTAAATAATAATAATAATTGAAATTCAAATTGAAATTCTGAAGTTTTCACCCCTGGCTATTAATGCATCATGTTTCCTTCTTGATAACCAGTGAATGTTTGATCTTTTTATAATAGTTATGGTAGAAACCCTCAGTGTGAAAAGATGGATCTCACAATCATACAGGCACTGTTGGAAAGGGTTAAAATATGGAAAATATGCTGGTAAACCAAAGAATTTGCAGGACCTGGAAAATTTTTCTGAAGAACCGTGGGCACTGTTCAGGAAAATCAAGGGACTCAACAGAACAATATCACAATATATCACAAAATATAAAAACAGTCGTGGATCATTCAGGTAATGACACAAAATATTAAGAATTAAGTATGTATTGAACAGGGTTGTTTTTATAAATGTAGTTATTATTTTGTCTTGGAGTACATCTTTTATTTGAAAGCTTATTAAGGACAACACTAAATAAAAAATAACATGCAATTTTTATGATCCCTCTTATTTTGTTAAAATTACTAACAGTTTGCAGATTCTGCAAGGGGTATGTAAACTTGTAACCACAAAAGTATACATACATATATACACACACACACACACCCACACACACACACACACATATATATATATATATATAGTGGGGGAAATATTTATTTGATCCCCTGCTAATTTTGTAAGTTTGCCCATTTACAAAGAAATGAAGGGTCCGTAATTTTTATGGTAGGTTTATTTTAACGGATAGAGACAGAATTTCAACCAAAAAATCCAAAAAAAATACATAATATAAAGGTTAGAAATTGATTTGCATTTCAATGAGTGAAATAAGAATCGATCCCCTACCAACCAGCAAGAATTCTGGCACCCACAGACTGGTTATGTGCCCATGTGGAACACAGATTAGTCCTGTCACTTTAAGAAGTTACTCCTAATCTCAGCTCGTTAGGTGTAGAAGACATCTGTCCAGACAGTCTGTATCTTCCATTCCCACCTCTCCTACCACCATGGGCAAGACCAAAGAGCCGTCAAAGGATGTCAGAGACAAGATTGTAGATCTGCTTGAATGGACTACAAGACCATCAGCAAGAAGCTTGGTGAGAAGGAGACAACTGGTTGATTATTTGGAAATGGAAGAAATACAAAACATCCATCAGTCAGCCTTGGTCTGGAGCTCCGTGCAAGATCTCGCCTCATGGGGTAAGGATGATCGTGAGAAAGGAGAGGGATGGTCATGGGAATGTAAGGGTGGTGCTTGTTAATGATCTTAAGGCAGTTGGGACTACAGTCATCAAGCGAAACATTGGTAACATACTACACTGCAATGGACTGAAATCCTGCAGCGCCCGCAAGGTCCCCCTGCTTAAGAAGGCGCATGTACAGGCCCATTTAAAGTAGGCCAAAGAACATCTAAATGATTTAGAGAAGGCTTCGGAGAAAGTGCTGTGGTCAGATGAGACCAAAATTGAGCTTCTTGGCATTAACTCGACTCGCTGTGTTTGGAGGGAGAGAAATGCTGACTATGACCCCAAGAACACCATCTCTACAGTCATGGCCAAAAGTTTTGGCAGTGACATAAATTTTGTGTTTTGCAAAGTTTGCTGTTTCATTATTTGTAGATTATTTTTCCACATGTTTCTATGGTATACTGAAAAACAATGATAAGCATATAAGTTTTAAAGGGTTTTATTGGCCAAAAAATGAACTTTTCACAAAAAAAAACAAATTTCACTGTTTTTTGATCCTGACACAAAATGACCAGCTAACATTAATTGACTAATCATATCAGCAGCACACTTGAAAGTATGAATGAGTACTAGTTCGGTAAAATCACTATTATATTAAATAGATTGTAAGAGCAGATGGAGGGAAGAAGCGCTTCCAATCATTGTGTTTTTGTTAGCAATAGTTACCTCCAAAGAAACACGTGCAGCCATCATCGCTTTGCATCAAAATGGCCTCACATGCAAGGAAATTGCAACAAATACTAATGCACCTGAAAGAACCATTTACCGGATCATCAAGAACTTCAAGGAGAGAGCCTCGACTGCAGTGAAGAAGTCTTCAGGCTGTCCCAGAGTGTCCAGCAAGCGCCAGGATGTCTCCTCCTGAGGAGTCAGCTACAGAATCGTGTCACTAGCAGTGCAGAGCTTGCTCAGGAATGAAAGCAGGTTGGTGTGAGAGCATCTGCATGCACGGTGAGGCCAAGACTTTTGGACAATGGCCTGGTGTCAAGAAAGGCAGCAAAGAAGCCACTTCTCTCCAAGAAAAACATCAAGGACAGACTGAAATTATGCAGGAAGTACAAGGATTGGACAGCAGAAGACTGGTGCAAAGTTATTTTCTCTGATGAAGCTCCCTTCTGACTGTTTGGGACATCTGGAAAATTGATTGTTGAGAGAAGAAAAGGTGAACGCTGCCTGAGCCAACAGTGAAGCATCCTGAGACCATCCATGTGTGGGTTTGCTTTTCAACCAAGGAAGTGGGCTCTCTCATAATTCTGCCAAAAAACACTGCCATGAATAAGGAATGGTATCAAAACATTCTGCAAGAGCGATTTCTTCCAACGATCCATGAGCAATTTGGTGATGATCCGTGCATTTTCCAGCATGATGGAGCAGCATGTCACAAAGCAAGAGTGATAAAGAAGTAGCTCGAAGATCATTACATTGAAATTTTGGATCTGTGGCCAGCAAATTCCCCAGATCTCAATCCCACAGAGAACCTGTGGTAAGTCCTCAAAAGGCAAGTGGACAAGCAAAATCCCACAAATTATGATGAACTCGAGAACTAATAAGGCAAGAATGGATTGCCATCAGTCAGGATTTGGCCCAGAAGCTAAAATCCAGCATGCCAGAGAGAATTGCAGAGGTTATAAAGAACAAGGGTCAACCCTGTAAATACTGACTCATTATATTTTTTGCCAATCAAAGCCTTTAAAACTTATGATATGCTTATCATTGTTTTTCAGTATACCATAGAAACGTGGAAAAATAAACTACAAATACTGAAGCAGCAAACTTTGCAAAACACAAAATTTATGTCACTGACAAAACTTTTGGCCATGACGGAGCACGGAGGTGGAAACATTATGCCTTGGGGCTGTTTTTCTGCTAAGGGTACAGGACGACTTCACTGCATTGACCGCAAAATCTTTGACAAGAATCTCCTTCCCTCAGCCAGAACACTGAAGATGGGTCATCGATAAGTCTTCAAGGATTACACTGACCCAAAACATACCACCAAGGCAACAAAGCAGTGGCACAAGAAGAAGCACATTAAGGTAATGGAGTGGTCTAGTCAGTATCCAGACCTCAATCCTATAGAAAATCTGTGGAGGGAGCTGAAACTTTGAATTGCCAAACGACAGCCAAGAAACCTTAAGGATTTAGAGAGAATCTGTAAATAGGAGTGGACCAAAATCTCTCCCAAGATGTGTGCAAACCTAGTGACCAACTACAAAAAACATCTTACCTATGTGCCTGCCAACAAGGATTTCTGCACCAAGTAGTAAGTCATGATTTGCTTTCGAATTAAATACTTATTTCACTCACTGAAATGCAATTCTGGATTATTTTGGTTGGTGTTCTGTCTCTCTCTCTATATATATAATATATCATTTTACAACAACTGATTAATTTTATTAAAATTATTTATGTAATTACATCCTGAAGCATTAATGAACCATGAATTAATTAAACTTGACATATCTATATTTGTATTTCTCTCGATGTGATTAGACAGACTAAGATTTAGCCTAGTTTTTCTAAAGCTGTTGACTACATTCTCTTCAGTATATTCATGTGTGCATATTGTGTGCGTGCAGAGCGGCTCCACATGCTGTTACATCAGCAGTATGAATCACTGATGAAGAAAGCCTTACTTTACTCTGATGAGGGAGCATTGTGCTGGAGCGGCCAGACTGGTTCCCATGAGCAATCAGACCTGCATGCTTTTAGGCCTGGGATATATATATATATATATATATATATATATATATATATATATATATATATATATTACAGAAAGCCAGAGGTAGAGTAATTTTCTGGAAGCTTTTTCCTCTCTAAAGCAAACATTAGCTACATAACTAAAGTGATGAGAAAGAAAGAGAAGCAGTTTCACTTTTTTTTTTTTTTCTGTTAAAAATTCAGCTCCGTTTATGTGGCTGCGAAAGAACTTAGAGAAAGCTAAGACTCGAAAGGAAACCTGCACCGAGATTTTTCTATCTATACATGTACTGTATCTGTAATCATAATGGAACTTTTGGGAAAGCTGTAGTTTGAAGGTGAAATGTGTAATTTTTGTGGCAGTACAAAAGGTTGGTACCTTTTAAAAAGGTACACATTTGTACCTAAAGGGTACATTGATACCTTAAAGTGTATGTATTTGTATCTTAAAGGTTCAAAAGGTGCCACTCAGTAACAGTTGTAAGTTTTTTCTGAGTGTAATGTCAAAAAAAAAAACGGCTAAACGAATGCTCTTATCAGTCATCTGATAATCACTTCCTCTGCCTCTGTCAACGGTTTCTCAACTTACTGTAACATGAAACCAATCACACTGTTATGATGCAAAAGAGCCTTCGTCGCTTTTATGTGGTGTGATGGTTTTAGAAGTGTTGAAAACAATAATCGCTTACAATAATTAACAGTTCTCAAAATAATAAAATAATAGCAGTGTAATTTCGACCTCATCGAGAGGTCGCATTTATCAGCCGCATACATCTCATTTCAAATCATTTCAAGCAAATCAACAATTATAAAAATTACCATTACCTGTATATCTAATTACATTTACATTTAGTCATTTAGCAGATGCTTTTATCCAAAGCGACTTACAAATGAGGACAATGGAAGCAATCAAAATCAACAAGAGAACAATGATATGCAAGTGCTATAACATTAGGTTAAAATCACTTTATTTATTTATGTTTGTTTGTTATGGTTGGTTTTATGAAATGAGACAGCCTCGATGATGTATGCGGCTGACAAATACGACCTCCGGACAGTGCAGCCTTTGAAATGAGACACAAGCAAATGTGGAACATCAACTAAAGGTTGTAATGCGAGCCTGTTACAAGGTGAGGATTAAACAACTCCAGACCAAATGGCATAAACAAAAGCTTTCAGTTAATTTGCGTTGTCTCTCCACATTCATGCTCGAGCATGTTTGAAGCTCCAGTTAGAGTACCAAATATGAATCTATAGCGCCATGGCACAAGAAATCATATTTTACCCGAGTTGTGGGTTTGCAGTCTGAATTGGGATTAGACACAAGAGCTCACATCAAACTGACCAAATCACCTGATGCTTCGAAACGTTGTGAGATTTCAGTTATTGGATGATAAATGGGGTTAGCCTCAAACAGATTTATTTAAATCTCAAGTGTTTTATCATTTAAGTTCAAATTTTGAGTTTTGAGAGCTTTGAAAGTTTAAAAAAAAGCCTCCTTTCTCCAGTTGCTAGCAAATTAAACATGCAATGCAAACAATATAGTCTGATTCACGACAAATGACTCTAATGGGTTGCTCTTTTAATGAATCGTTAAAAATAAAAAACGTTTGAATCTGATAGGTCCTTCACAGAACAAACTCACTAAATGTCAAATCAGGTTATGATTTTTTTGAGGTTTCGTGTACTTATTATGAAACTTTATTTCATATTTATACATTTTTAATTTAATATAAAACATGACAGATGACAATGAATAACAATGAATGAGAATTAATGAATACATTTAAACAACTGTCACATTAAGTCTAATTTAATTTAAAGTGAAAAAGTGACCTGGGCCACGGGCTCTATTTAATGTCATTTTACATTATTAAACTATTTCCTCTTAGCTTATGTATCCTAAAAGCTGAGCAACTGCTGGAAAAAACAGTGTAAGCTGGTTTGCTGGGCTGCGGGTTGATTTTAGAGAGTTTTTGACCACTTCTTTGGCCGGTCAGGCTAGGAGACCAGCTTGACCAGCTTAAACCAGCTGATCAGCATAGGCTAACATTAACATTTCTAACATACGTATGTTAGTATGTCTGTAGCATAACAACTTCTAGTTAGCTAGTCAAGCGGGTTACCACAAGTGTGTTTTCTGAATTTTTGACCTCATTCAATCTTTTGAGTGTTATTCAGTTGCTGCTCAACACTAATCCAGAGGGAATGGTGTTACGGACTGTGCAAGTTTTGAAAGCTGTCACTATCTATTATGCTGTTTGTATTTTCTTATGATTTAACACTTGGCCTATTTTAATAGCAGTCATGTCAGGGAATGTCGTATGATGCTGGAGGAGTAGCATATGCTAGCTCATGATTAATGCTAAAACTACATTTTTGACATTCTTTGTAGAGTGCATTCGTAATAAACTATTTTGCTTTGAAATCTCAAGGATGTAAACATTTTTATGCATGAGCATGACACAGATTAATTCAAGACAACCTGGAGAAAGTTATGGAAGTTTCTCACGGAAACACACTGGATGTCAGTGTTTCTTCTCATGCATTTTCAGATGAGGAAAGATCCCAGTGGCTGCGGTGTTGAGAATGGAATACCAGCATTACTGCTTTCTACATAATGAGCAGCATGTAAAATAGTATGTGAAATGGTTGCATAGTTCTTCTAAACCCTTTTATGTGATATTTTGATTGTTTTTTTGCATTTTAATCAAATTAGCAAAGCAAACTCACTTAATCAAATCAATCAAATAATGAGCTAAGCAAAAGATGTTGAAAATCATAGATTTTACTTACAGTTCATTCATCACACATGAAATGCAAAGTCATATCAAGCACATCGTATTGTGTATTTTGCTCAGTACTGCATATTTTGCATACAGAAAATGTGCACAGTGCACACAGTATAAATATAGTATAAAAGTAGTATACCGCTTCAAACTTAACACACATTACACGATCTTTAAGAAATCATTCTAACATAATCTTAATTGCTGCTCAAGAAACATTTCTAAAATATTATCAAGGTTGAAAACAGTTAATATTTTTGTAGAAACCATGATGCATTTTTTTTTCAGGATTCTTTAGTGAATAGAAAGTTAAAAAAGAATAGCATTTGTTGAAAATAGAAATCTTTTGTAAATATACATGTATAGTAACATTCCATAAATGTATGAAATAATACATAGCTTAAGTAAAATGGTCGTACACCATTTCATACTCAACAAATATCAAATCCTGTGTTCCTCCAGAAGGTGATTTGTTCATAATAAATAACAAGAGCATAATAGCCTCCTCTGCATGAACCTCCTGTGGAAGGTAAAAAGGGATTTGCAGCTAAAATATGATTTTTTTTTTATATCAGGTCCTCATACTGATTGACACTGTAGGGATCAAGCTTGTATTCGTCTCCAAATTGTCAGGTTCTTGCATCTCATTTTGGAATGAAACCTCCGGATGCTCATTTCAGACTGATGCAGTGGTTTCACACAATGTTCTGACCTTTTGTGAGATTGCAGTTAATAATAACGCTTCCACTATTTGAATAGTTGTGATAGTTGATGTTTTCCATGACATGATGATGACAAGAGAGAACAGACCAATTAAAATGACTCAGTTCCCCTGTAAAAGGCATTGATTTGAATTCATAAAGTATGAAGATACAGCATATGTTAGTTTAATTCCTCAGAATCAAATATTTCCACGTAGCCCTGCAAGATTTCACCATGAAAAAAGACTACTTTGAACATGTAGTAGCTGAATTTTTGTAAATATATTACGAAGTGCAAGCATTTATTCATTTTGTTTCAATTTTCTGGACAAGGTTTTTTTTTTTCTCAATTTTTTTTTCACAAGGATAAAAGTTACAGACAGTCAGGATCAAAGAAGCAAGTAAAGTCGACTCAGTGCTCTGATCAGAAGATGAATAGGAGGTTGTCCTAACCACCAAGCGCACTGATGCCACGATGCATTAACATTTAATCAATATCCTAAACCAAACACTCAGACATGCAACTGTTCAATGTCATGATTTGTTTTGCAAGAGTTGCATATTTATAAGCCATAGACTTTGGCACTGTGTTAATCTGGGCTGTATGCTTGATGTTGAAGTGTTGAAATCTAACAGATGCTCAGATATGTGACACAAGACAGCCAGCGAAATATCAAGTTGACCCACATTTCAGAGTTGTGTACTGTCCAAAAATTAATGCTTTGTCACACCTGCTGATGGTGGGTGAATTAAGAAATATTATACCATGATTATTTCCTTTCAGTCACGAATTGCAATTTGGATTTAAAAAAAATAAATAATTTTTTTTGGTGGTTTATTACAATATTTGAGGTGTTTACTTGAGTAGACAGTTTGAATTCAGTGAATTTATTTATTTATTTATTTTTAGCTTGTTTCTGCCATGGGATAGGAAAGATAATTGCGAGTTTTTGATCTCACAATTCTGACTATTTTTCTTGCAGTTCTGATATTACATCTCAAAATTTCAGACTTTTATCTCAGAATTGTGAGATATAAAGTCAAAATTGTGAGATGTAAACTCACTATTGCGAATTCTAAGAAAAGATGGAATTGTAAGATGTAAACATGCAATTGTGAAAAAAAAGTTCAGAATTGTGAGAAAAAGTTGCAATTATTATTGTTTTTTTTTTTATTCTGTGACAAAAAAAAAACAGCATTGTGAGATATAAACCCAGAATTCTTAGAAAAATTTACTTGTGAGATGTAAACTCAGAATTCTGAGAAAAATTTAATTGAGATGTAAACTCAGAATTCTGAGAAATAAAGTCAGAATTGCAAGATATAAAGTAATTGATGCTTAATGTGAAATGGGTGTTGTAAAAAAAAGTCTGTGATTCTGACTATTTTTTATCACAATTCTGATATTACATCATAAATGTTTTCTCAGAATTGCGAGAATAAAGTCAGAATTGTGAGAAATAAACTTGAAATTCTGAGAAGAATCGATGGAATAGTAAGATGTAAAGGAATAATAAGATGTCAATTTTTCTTTTTTTTTTTTTAATCCCATGTCAGAAACAAGATTCTGTACTTTTTGGAGCGATTTGCATTGATGAAGAAAATACCTGAACTAACTAGATGTAGTACAAACACTACTGTTGTGCATGTGCTATTGCATAATTATTTTTCTAATAATGTTTCCGAGACTTTCTCATTTATTTAATCACCAAAGGAAATTTTTGCTCACATTTTGGACATTGATCACACGCATTATGCATTCCAATTCATCTCTGGGTAGTGACTGAAATGGAAACATGGAAAAAAACATCCACACACAGATTTGTTTTTGATGGTTTGTGAGGTAAAGAGATGACAGTTTAGGACTTCAGTTTCCAGTTTCATTCTGTTTAAAGTTCAAAAAACTGTCAGTACGTGATCATTTTTATGTCACGGTTTGTTCTCGATTATCATTTTTCCGCTTTGCTGCTCTTTACCTAAGGATTTGGCTGTTTTGCCTGTGCACATGGTTTAAATGAAATACAATCAAGGTCCAGTTGAAAAGCATGACGTTCGGGTACAGTTAATTCTCTTGAAAAGCAAAGGATCTGTTTCCCATCTTCAGTGGCCCTGTGGGAGGAAAATGATTATGAAATCATTAGACATTTGAACTGGAAGAGAACAGACAGCTAGTGTTTGTGTTTCTGTGTGCTCTGGTACATGTATCAGTGCGTTGTTTTTGCACAATA
Source organism: Cyprinus carpio (assembly GCF_018340385.1). Lineage (NCBI taxonomy): Eukaryota > Metazoa > Chordata > Actinopteri > Cypriniformes > Cyprinidae > Cyprinus > Cyprinus carpio. The sequence continues at coordinate 15,608,517 of NC_056581.1, read as the reverse complement.
TGTATTTTTCTCTCATCGCACGTCTTGAGTGACATCAGAGGGATTATGCTGAAATGTTTCTCAGATGTGTTTGCGTCTGCAGTGTCTCAAAAGTGTTCTTTTCAATCATCATTAGTACAGGTGATTCACGTACACTAGAGTGTCTAATCCCCTGTGGCATAAGATGTATGTTCTTGATTAAAACAACCACAAACTGAACCAGAATTCTGATCCAGACCTGAAGTATTATGACAGATTCTGTTTACTGTACTGCTCACTTAGTTTTTCACTTGTTTTAATTAATAGTGCTAAGCCATTCCCAGTGTTAGGGATTTAAAGAGACTTGTTTGATAGATATGAATGATATCTAAAATTATGCAGCATGTTGGAGGTGTGATATTTCTTTTCTACGTGATTGGACTTTTTGCTTGGTGGATGAAAAAATGTTAACAAATATCCATAGATTTTTATATACTTATACATACAGTATGCTCACCAGGGCTTCATTTATTTGAACAAAAATACAGTAAAACAGCAGAATTTTAAATGTATTATTCATGTGATGGAAAAGCTGAATTTCCAGCATCATTACTTCAGTCTTCAGTGTCACATGATCCTTCAGAAATCATTCTAATACGCTGATTTACTGCTCAAGAAACATTTCTTATGATCAATGTTGAAACCAGTTTTGCTGCTTCATATTTTTGTGGAATATATTATTGAAATAATACAACAATATAAAAATATTTTTTTCAAGATTCTTTCAGATTCAGATTTGGTTTATATTTGATTGGGGATTTGATTCGATTTGGTAACTCGGTAACTGTCCAGTCATCTCTATACGATCAACTAGGATCATGATAATTTTGCAAAATGCAGCCCGGAATGATTGCCCTGACTCACGAGCGAGGCTGGTTTGTGGATCTTGACTGACTCATTAAAAGAGTCATTTGTTTGCGAATCGTGCATCATAGTTCACACTTGCTGTTGCATATAGGAAACACTTGTACAGGCTCTAAAGAGATGTCATCTGAGGAAACAAAAAAGATTTTTTAACATTGTTTATCATTTTTATTGTTGGATATTTCAGTCGCAGTAATCACTACCCCCTTTTTTTCCCTTTTTTTTATTTATAAATTTTGTTTATTTTTTTTGTTTTTTTTGTTTTTATAATGTGATGATATTTAAATTTTTCCTTTTTTTTTTTAGTGTTACAAGGTCTTGGTGCATAACGAAGATCTGTAAAGTTGCAAAGGCTAAAGTCTCAAATCCAAAGAGATATTCTTTATAAAAGTTAAGAGTCAACCACACCCCCCTAAAACGGCTCTTTTTTAACACGCCCCCACGTCTACGTCACTATGTGGGAATTTGCATGACGCCACCCAAATGTTCACGCAAAGAAAGAAGGCGTAACTTTTATTCTCTCTGTTGCCGCTGCTGCCATGTTGTGGAATCGCTGTGTGTTTTGTTGTGAAAGTAATACTACTTTGTTTGGTCTTCCAAACACTTAGATGAGCACATGATGAAAATGGTTAATCAAATACAACACGTATCCATTATTAGCTCATCACCATAAACCTGAACTCAAGGCCCCTCTAACATCATAAACCACTGTCATGGTGCACCTTTCCCCTCCTATAATTATCCCTCCACTAATGAGGTAATGAACTAATAAGACCCCTGGGTTTCCCACCATTAAATATTCATACACACACTATACACACATGCTCACAAAACACACTAAAGAGCATCTCTGCTGACTCATTACAATCACAATTCACTGGTTGTGCAATGCTAATCAGTTATGATGGTCTGATATCACCTTAAAGTATAAGAGGTTTAATCTCGCTCAGTAGCTCTCACGTCTATCAATACAGAAATAAAATGTAAAATGAATGGTACATGGAAACAATGCTAAAATTTAGATTTTTTTTTAAAAAAATTTATTTTTTTATTTTATTGAACTAATTACACTTATTTGTTTGAGTCACAGGTAATAGTTCCTGTGTTGGGTCAATGCCATTCATTGAACAGGAAAAAATGCTTCAAAGAGAATGTGATTTTGATAAGCTGACTAACCACATTCACCACCCACAAGGAAATGGTAGGCGTGGGAGTTTCTCAAATGTGGCTTTCTCAAAGATAATCCTGATTGTTTTTTGAGAGTTTTTCTTTGTCTTTAGTATCATCTAATTACTTTTAAAAATTAAAGACCATATACTGATTTGTTTAGGTGATCTAAAGGAAATGCAAGCACTTAACCACAACCACTAATGAATGTACTTCATTTAAGTCGTCCTCTCTAGTAAACAATTTCTCTCTTTTTTCTGCTTTTAATTTTTGCTCTAGCTTGAAATGTGGTATTATGTACTGCATATATTGTTGGATCTTATGATAAATTCCTTGCAGTGTTCTGCACTTTGGATAAAAGTATCTGTTAAGTCAACTTTATTTAAAATGCGCTTTATACAATACAGATAGTTTCAAAGCAGCTTAACAGGGATAAACAGGAAAATAATGATTTAAAGATGCAAGCAAAGGTCAACTCTGCTATAAAGCACCTCTAAAAGATAACAGTGTCAAAAAATTATTATCTGGAAAAATTAAATCAGAGGTTTATCTGGACTTATCTGGAAAAATTAATTAAAAAATGTTTTTTTTTTTTTTTTAAAGTTTTCAAACTGTGGTCCGTGGACCCCAAAGGACCAATGATTAGTGTGAGGTTAGTGTAAAAATCATACTTTCCAGATCAATTGTTGCTTTTGGCTTTAGTACAGTGAAAATGTAAATGCCAACTAAATAAGTGCTAAATAAATTGCTAAATAAGTAAATGTGAAGGTTTTTCTGATGACAATTTCAGTGATGTTTCATAGTTCAATGCCATTATGCTAGCTATGTGTATTCTAAGGTGTTTGGAGTAGTTTTTAGCATGTTGCTATACAGTTGCTAGGACTTATTGGTGGTTTCAATGTTAATGGTATTTTTTTTGAACCATTTGATCATCCTTTAGGTGAAAGTCCAATCACTTAGATAAATAATAGCACACCACACCTCAACAGCTTGCACGGTTTGAGACATCATTCACATTAAATACTCTCTTACCTTTGACATCTCTGCTACATTGATCTGTGCCACGTTTGAGTCATTGTGAGGCTGAGTTTCCATCTCTTCTTCTTTGAAAACTGTACACGTGTCTGCGCAAACGTTCCCACCCATTGCAGATGTATCTTCATGACCTAAGCAATCCATATTTACAGAACCGTTGCTTTGGATGCGCGAGCTGAGGGACCATAGATGTTTGTGCACGTAATTGTCGTAATTTAACCGCTTGAGTTTTTTGTACCCTAGAAGATTGAGGAATGCGGTGCGGTACTCGGGACTGTGGCAGTAGATGATTGGGTTCAGGCCTGAATTGGTGTAACCGAGCCAGTTCAACAGGAGGAACACATCCTTCGACAGCACTTCGGGATTAAAAACCTTGATGATTTGGAAGAAAAAGAAGGGCAGCCAACAGAGAATGAAGGTGCCCATAATAATCCCCAGCGTCTTGAGTGCCTTGTGTTCTTTCACGACATGCCTCGTTGACCTCCGGCTCAAATTACGCACCGTTTCACCTGGACTTTCACAAGAGACTTCTGTGCATGTGCTCAGAAAGCGGAGTCTATTCTTGTCAATGAGTTTCAACTGTCTGGTCGCGATGCCAAACACCTTCCCGTACACAAACACCATAATAACGAGGGGCACGTAGAAGGACACCACTGAGGAGAAGATGGTGTAGGTCTCGTTAGTATGGAAATCACAGCATTCTGATTTATCGTAACAATTTTTTGCTGCCACATATTCTGCACGAGAAAAATGGTTCATGATTGGCACGAAGGAAACTAGGGACGCCACTATCCACACCGTGGAGACGATATAGCCAGCTCTGCGTTTCCCGAGGAGGACCTGATGCTCAAAAGGTCTCATGATCGCAAAATAGCGCTCAACGGCAATGACACACAATGTCTCTATGCTGGCAGTGACGCAAAGCACGTCCACGGACGTCCACAAGTCACAGAACTTGTCACTTAAAAGCCATTTCCCGCTCACCACCATGCTGGCGCCCAAAGGCTGGACCACACAACCCATGATGAGATCCGCAAAGGCCAGGGAGATGATGAAGACGTTGGTGGTGGTGTGGAGGAGAGGGGTGCGAACGATAGCCAAGATGACCAACAGGTTTCCAATCACTGTGAGGAAGATGACCAGTGCCAGAGGAAGAATGAACAGGGGCTGTGCATCATCAACCAGGCTGGAGTTGTTGGCGCTCATCCTGGGAGGAATCTTTCAGGGAAAAAGAGAAATGGACACAGGATTGGTCAATCACAAAGTACAGCTAAATAACTCTGCATGCTGGGTTAATGTCCTGCAAGAAACAGGTTCCAGGTGACTTCACGTTGAAGAACAATGACGGAACCTTTCCACCAGCGAGAAGGAGATATCAGCGACTCATTCATTTCGAAAGTTCATAGGCTTTTCAGACATAATAGATAATTGCATGCAAACTTGCAGTCTGTAAGTTAACTAGCTGGGCGAGACTTTATTTGTTTTCATGCACTAGGAGGAGGAGCATGCGGTGGGTAAGACAACTGTTTTTTTGACTTATAGCTATGAGAGACTTTTTAATGTCACACAACTTCTCCTAAGATTGCATAGCTCCTTCTGACCCATTATACTTTTTATGTAGCATGGTTTTATTGTACTATTTCATTGATATTTACAACTGTTTGCTGATGTTGCTAATTGTTAATGGACTAATCTGCATATATAACTTCACAAAAATAAAGCTGTTGCTGGGTACTCATAAATATTTATTTACGTGCTGAAATAATAAAGACCGATGCGGAAAGTTTGATGCCTTTGTGGTGTGAAAAGCGAATATATATATATAACTTTTTAATGATTTTATTAAAGGATTTGATTGATATGCAGCTTGTTGTTGTCTGCATTTTATGCAACATGACTAAAACAAAGCTGCAGCCACTACAAACTTATTTCAAAACGCATATGGAAATTGGAAACTTTGATGGAAATTTTGATGCCTTTATGAAGTAACAAAGCAATTTCAGCCCACTTACCCACAATTCTTATCATTTGAGATGATCACATACCACTTTCTGACCCTTACAGCATTATTTGTGCCATTGTTTTATTGTATTATTTTCTTGATTTACAGCTATTTTATGCAATATAGCTTCACACACACACACACACACACAAAGCTGCTGCGTACAGAGTATTTTAAAAGAATATTTTGCTAAAATGAAACCACCCAATGTGGAATGTTTGATGCCTTTATGAAGTAATAAAACTATTTCATCCAGCTTACTCAGATTTCTTGCCATTTGAGATGACCTCAAACCTCCACCTCACCCATAATGCATTATTTTTTGCTAAAGTCGTTTAATTGTTACATACTTCCATGTTGAAATGAAACAAACCGACATGAAAAATTTGATAACTTTATGCAGTAATAAAGCAATTTCAGACAGCTTACCCAGAAAGGCACTTCCTCTCTCAAATCATCTTCAATAATTTATGCTTGTCAGCAAGGTAACCTATTTCTAAATTCTTATCTTCCATCATCGTGCAGTCGTTCTCTGTGCACCTTCCCACGCCTCTAAATATCAATGTGAACAGAATGTTCAGAAGGATGCAGGACGTGTGGTTTGTGGTGGGCACCATATTGTCAGCTTCCTGTGGTAGAACGTCTGGCCTTTACAGAAGAACTTCTACAGAATGGGCCCTTTCAAACTGACATACTAATGTACTGAATAATTGTTCACCAGATAATTAGGTTAGTGATTATGTAAAATGATGTCCTTTTGTGGAAGTTGTTTTGTATTTCTGAAATGTTTCATGCTCTTGGATCAGCCAACACATTGCCCTGACTCCATTTACACTTAATTCTAGAACGTTGATTGTTTCCTTTGTTGTTGCATCTTAGTTCTGGCTTTGTTTACACTGAATTCACAGCGTATAGACGGTCATGCTACAATGCAGTTCTGTTTGTCAAACAGATTAGCCATCATTCATTTGCTTCCCTCTGGCAGCTCAAGCAAAGCTTGACAAAGTTTCACAAGATTTCATGACGTTCAGCTTGCTGCTGAAAATGACAGACTGTTTAATAGGAAAAATATTAGAATGACAGATGGTTTGTCAGGATGTCCATGTTAATAAAGCTACTGAAATTGTCTTGATTGTTCACGGTGAGTAAATCGTACAAAAAAACTGATGGGGAAAGTGTTAAAGGTTTCTGGGACCATCATTTGCTGTTTTCTTTGATTTTGGTGTGTGTTTAATTTATATGATGGCTGTACAGCACTCTAGCTTGACACTGATGGACTGTAGCCTCAGGGGAAGTACATTGCTTACAATTTTAGACACATAAACAGAAAGCGTATTAGTTTCTCTGGTTCTCCGATGATAACAATAAAAAAGCAGCATCTTTTAAACTTAAACTTAACTTTCTTGCAAACTGACACGCATGAGGGAAAAACTACTAAATCTTGGGTGAACATTGCATCGCCTCAAGTGGCAGAGATTTATTTATGCTGTGGGCCACCATTAGCTCAGGAAAGAGAGAGCGCTTTCTGTCATAGTTGCTGTGTACCCGTGATCCCAGAGTGCTCCGGGCCGCTTGCTGAATATTGAGATTTACAAGCCGTTTCTGTCTGGATTTTTTGTTTCTGGAATTTAAACCATTGCTGTCAGACAGTTCAGTGGGTCGACAGAGATATTGTGTTTCACTGCACAGGCGATAAACAAAGGCTTTCATTTGTCTAAGACCTTGCTGCACATGTTGGCCCATCTGTGATAATACAAAAACCTTCAAACTTGGATTGAACATCAGTGCAGGTCCAGACAATCTGCTGTAGAACACAAAGCTGACTCTTAGTTTTGAGATAACAGTTTGACCAAACACACTGCATTTCCAAGATTATTGACTCAATTCATTTCAGAGAATTTGTTTCAAGACTAACACAGAGAGAGAGAGAGAGATTTGCTTGCTCTCTATCAGACTATTTTTTTTTCATGAATACGATACAAAATGGTATAAAAAAAAAAGTGGTCTTGAGATTCTCGATGTATTGGAACATGTAAGTTATACAACAAGCAAAAAATTTTATTAATATTTTCCATTTTTATTTAGTCATTTTGTTGTGTTTTTGTCATTTTAGTAGTTTTTAAAATGTTTATATAGTATTTGTCTATATTTTTATTTTTAGTAGTTTTATTGTAAACTACCAAAGCAAGAAAAATTATATGTCCTCAAATAAATAAATCTGTTTTCAAGTCATTAAAATTTCACTCCTATGTTTTATTATTTAGTGTTTATTGCCAGAAAAAATGGCAAATCAGTGTTTAAAACTGTATTCAAATATGTGCCAAAATAAATTATTTAGTTTGTAGACAGTCAACATTTACTGAAGGTTAAGCACCTCCTTTAACTCACTGTTTATTGAAAAAAAAAAAAAAAAAAATTATATACATATATATGCACCCTATTCGTGGATTTTTTTTTTCATTTCTGTTTCTAATAGACATACAAGGTATGATAACTCAAGCCACAAAAGTAATAGTCTATGTGACTTCTACAGGAGTGCACATGAATATGTGCATAGCGCCACTTAGTGGTAAAAGTTTAAATACACTTTTTTTCCATTTTCCCCATAATTCTGACAGATGCCATATTCACTCATATGATTAATATGTTGCACTTGATTAAATTGAGGCACGTGGTCTGTGAAACCTGTAATCTAGAAAAACAGAGAAACTATGATGACAACCAAACAACCATGAGCAATTAGTAAAATTGGACAGAGTACACATAGATGTTGTACATTAAACAAATTATACTCAAGAGTAATTACAAAAATGGACCTCAATGAGTGTGCCGAGATTAAAAAAATTAAACGAGAAAAGACAATAACAGATAGATTGAGTGAGTGTGTTCTTTTCTTTTTTTATTTTTTTTATTTGAGCTAAGATGTGCCAATCTATAAAGGACTCCCATAAATTCCAAGGCAATAAACAAAAAAACAAAAATAAAACATGAATCTATTTTAAAATATCACTGTTTGGTTTTAATTGGTATTACAAACAGGGAATGTGTTTGAAATGCAGTAGACTTTGTGTGAGAGAAAGCGTTTTACGCTAATGAACACGGCAAACATGTTACTTTTCTCCTCCGCACAGCTCCAACAGGATCTTACGGTAATCGCCCGACGTGTCACCCTAATAAACAACCAGAACAGAGTTTCATGATGGGTTAAATGTTAGTATTGTCTTTGTGCTTGTCTGCAAAATTAGTTGAAGTTAATGGAATTATTCACCCAAAAATGAACTTTTCAAAAAATGTATTTACCCCCATGCCATCCAAGATGTAGATGAGTTTGTTTCTGTTCATCAGAACAGATTTGGAGAAATTTATCATTACATCACCAATGGATCCTTTGCAGTGAATGGGTGCCGTCAGACTGAGAATCCAAACAGCTGATAGAAACAATCTACAAGTAACCCATGACTCCAGTACGTCAGTTAACATCTTGTGAAGCGAAAAGCTGCGTGTTTGTAAGAAACGTATACATCAAGATGTTTTTAACTCTAAACCATTGCTTCCAGCTAAAATACGAGTTCTCTAATGCATAAAACGGCTTTCTCCAGTGAAAAAGTAATCTGGTCTGAATCAGGAGAAAAATATGCACAGATCAAGCAACGTTTACAAGTGAAAACGGTCTAAAACAGTTCTAAACACTTATCTTGGTGGATTTTGATGTGAGAGAACAAGAGACAATGGACTCTTTCACTGGTTGAAGTGTTATTATGGATTATGGACTCGTATATTGGCTAGAAAAATTGGTTTAAAGGTTAAACGTCTTGATGGATTTGTAAAAACACAATTTTTCACTTCTCAAGGCATTAATTGATGGACTGCAGGGGTGTGGATTACTTGTTGATTATTGTGTTTTTATCAGCCGTTTGGACTCTTATTCTGACGGCACCCATTCACTGCAGAGGATCCACTGGTGAGCAAGTGATGGAACGCTAAATGATGAAACAAACAAACTAATTTACATATTGAATAAGTAAATGAGTCAATTTTCAGCAAATTTTCATTTTTGGGTGAACTATTCCTTTAAAAGTTTGGCTCTGCTTCATCCCTGAGCTATTGTGTTAGAATATTTGTAATATGTTTTGAATGGTTTTTGAATATTGTGTTTAGTCACATATTCTCAGTGAAACAGCTGTGTCCCACCTTTATGAAGGATTCCAGGGTCTTTCCATACATCTTCAGGAACTCTGCTTTGATGTCGAGCATATCGATCTCGGCGCGAGCCACCATGATCCTGATCAGCACGCTATCTGTGGTGCCTAAACCCTAAGAGCCGAGAAACCAGAGAAATTATGACTTATATACTTGTTATATCCCTAATGTGTGCAAATATTAGATCAGTTGGTGTTTCCATTTACCTTCATTGACTTGTAGAGCCTTTCAGCAAAAAATGCTGGCTTGTTTTTCAAGCATTTCACTGCAAAGGTTAAGAGAAGCTTTTTAGATCCCAGTATGGGTATATTAAAATATTGCAATACTCATGACAGACCTATTGCCAGAAATACATCCTCCAGGCAGCCAGACATCTCTCTCTTTATGCTGTCTTCAATGTCCCTTCCAGAAATCTTCTGATACTCCTGAAACACTGGGAAAAGAAAAACGGTTGAGAATGGGCTTGATGTAATACTACTTGAAACAGCATGCAATATGCAAAGTTTCAAGCACTATAGCTGTCACATGATCTCACATTGCTGCATGTTTAATTCAATTAGCACCATCTAGTTAAAATAAATGAATAATAAAATGAGTGAAGGAGACAAAGTAAAAAAAAAAAAAAAACTATAGTAGTATATAAATAATAGTAAAATAACACTGTACTACATGTTAAATTTAAATGTACAGTATGAGACTACTAAACAACTTTATTTACATCCAGTGACCACAAGGTGGAAGTCATGAGCCTAATTCATTGTCCTATAAGGTCATTTTCTCACAGTGCTGCTTTCTAGAAGGAACACAGGACTGGGAAGGAGTATTTCAGTTATTATCTGGCATGCACAGATACCTCGGAGTAAGTGATTTCTGTTCCTCACACACAGCACAGTGAGGAACTTGACCTCATCTGTTCCCCAGCGAGCTTCACCTGCCTCATAGATGTCCTGTTGAATGAGAAACAATTTCCTTTTATACTGTAAATGATTAATAAGATCAGCAGTTAATCGGATTCCATAGAGAATGACTCTTACGAGCCGGTTCTTTTTAATGAATCAAAAAAATTCAGAGCGGCCAGTCGGATCACATAGCGAACAACTCTTATGAGATGGTTATTTTCAAAAAATAAACACATTAATCAAAGATACAGTGTGACCAGTGTAGTACGATTCTCAAATAAATAACTCTTATGTGCTGGTTATTTTCAATGAATCAAAAAATGCAGCACAAAGAAAATAGTCTGATTCCTGAATGAATAACTCTTGTTATTCGAGACGTAAAGTCATACAGCACGACCACTTTAGTTTGAATACTCAATGAATGACTCTCATGAGCCGATTCTTTTCGATGAATCAGAAACATGCAGCACAACCATTGTAGTCCGAATCGCGAGAAAGGGATATTTAAGTGAATGAAACACTTCCAGTGTGATCCACCAGTGTGGTCCGAGTCGACCAATTCCCAAACAAATTACTTGAATTAATCCATTTTAAATAATATAAACTTATATTTTATAAGTGAATCAGCTACAATGTTCTGCATTATTTTGTACTTAATGCTCTTAAGACTTCACTTAAGTAACTAGCTAGTTGTACAATGATGAATACTATAGGTTTTTATCATTAAGTATTTTATAAAAATAACTTAAAATGAAATTGGGGGTCGCAGTACACTGAAGCTCTATTACCAAACCACACTGGATATGCTTAGCAAGTGATGTCAAAGTAACACCCAGTTTAAGGTAATCGGAACCCATTCCACCACAAAATTTTAACATGTGCTGCTGAAAAGCTGCTGCCAACCATGCCGAAATCCTCACCTTTGCATCCTGAACAGCCTGAGCCTCGTCCACCTTGGTGCTCTGGTCACGCCCAGCCTATAAGCAAAGCAAAAAAACAATATCAATCCATCCCGTACACCAAACTATCAGGGGTCACACCTGCCCCGCTGGACACTGTGGATGGTGAAGGTTTGCATGGCAAACAAAAGAGGTGATGAGTAAAGGCATCAAATAATCTTCTTCGCAAATAACAAGTGATTTGTTTATTTACCGTGAGTAAAGACACCAAAACTCTCTGGAACATTCCAGACGTGTCTCCGCAGACATCGTCCTCAAGACTCTTATCATTTTCTGTGATAATGACGTTATCAGCACAAGAAAAGGGAATGAAAATAGTATAATATGGGTAGACCTGTATATTTTTTCACAATGCAAAAGTGCATATCCATAAGAAGTGTGAGCTGTAGCACATCTGTACCTTTCTTGTAAGTAGCAATGATTTCCTTCATCTCAGCATTGCTTCTTGAGGCCAGGATGTCAATGAGACATGCTTCATCTGTCCCTGCACCCTGGAAAAAGGTTGAAGATGTTGTGATTAGTGACTAAAACAATATATATATATATATATATATATATATATATATATATATATATATATATATATATATATATATGTATGTGTGTGTGTGTGTGTGTGTGTGTGTGTGTGTGTGTTTTCTCTTTCAGTGTATGGCGCTTGGATTTATTGTGGGTGTGTTTAACAATGATAATTCCACTTTGTTATTTTAAGATTGGAAGTAAGCTATATAACTAGAAGAAGTAAACGGTAAAACTATTTGCGCTACAAACCAATGTGTTATTATGATAATAAATAAAAATAATATGATAACAAATACCAGTTTGCAACATCAAACAGCATGATGGGCTGTTTTTGTACAGCTAAAACAACTCAAAGTGGTTGGCACCAGAAGCTATGCACATTCAAGTAAAATGCTCTCATGTGAAACATACAGTTTGAAACGGCCATTACTTCACATTCTTCACTAACCTTGATGGCGTTTCTCAGCTCATACGCATCATACACTGGGGCGGGCATCATCAGGCCGACCACAACCTTCTCAAAGTTTCCAGTAAGCTCTGACTTCAAGTTATCAACCAGTTCCTGAATGGGAATTTTAAAATATAGTGTTATTCATGTGAAAGAACAGCACAGCATACAAACCCAGGCATATCAAGCTTAAAAGTAAAATATTTTTCTTAGATGTATACATTCATGCTTTATTAACACATCTCAAATCACAGAAGAAACAAATGGATTTTGTGTTGGAAAATAGTGTTTTGTTGCAGAGCAAAACTGTAATATCTGCTGTAAGTCTGGGTGGGGAAGGCATGTTGTGTCCACGAGACCGTCCCCCACAGTGACTTTGACTGATTCTGGTTTCCCTGACCGGCTTACACAGTTACAGAGGTTTACAGATTAATAGAGGGAAACAACAAGGAAGTGCAATAAAAGTCAATGCTGCATTCTTTATACTCTGTTATGATAACAGACAGTCATAAAGCAGCGACGTGTCCCGAAAGACACCGTTTGTAGATGGACTCTGTTCCCTCACTGTGTACACTGACATGAAGAGTTAATGATTGGAGTCTACAGCATCTCTTATCAGTGATACATACTCTGCTTTGTCTATCTTCATGCCGACTACAGAATCATCAAGAATGGTCAACATTGTTATCTAATCACCTTGCAAACCGTATGTTTTAGGCAAATACAACCCGACTGTTGCTTATACTGTCCCTGCCATTAGGTCCTTCCACAAAGATAAGAACACGACTACAAGCTTCCCTAATGTCGATCAAGAAGACGTGTTGTTTTGGTCCAAAATGAGATCTGTTAATGATAGGCTACAGGTCTGAGTTTTACAGAACTTATGGCAGAGAATGCCAACTGTTGGTTAAATGAAAGTACTGAGTGTGTTACCTTTCCCACGCTCTGTTTGTAAGCCTCCTTGATTTTCTGCCTTTGTGCAATAGTGCGATGGGCGAGGATCTCGATGATAGTCGCCTCATTGGTACCTGGAATTCATTCAGTTTTGGTTAAAGCATGTTCATGAAAAAATTAAAATTGTAGACAACCTTTAGTCAGCCTTATGTTATTTCATTTTTTATTTAATAATTTTGAGATTCCCAGCATCAGCCGATAACAGCATTCTCTTTTTTAATGTGCTACTAAATGTACACATATGGTATGGTATGGTATAATAAATATTACATATATAATAAATAATGTTTTAATGTTTTTGAAAGTCTCTTATGCTAACCAAAGCTGTATTTATTTGATTAAAAAAATACTAAAATTGTGAAAAAAATATATATAGATAATTTACTGTACAACTTCTGTATTTTAATGCATTTTAAAATGTAATTCTAGAAACATTTCTTATTATTATCAATGTTGAAAACACTTGTGCTGCTTAATATTTTTGTGGGAAAAAAAAGCAGTTATTTGAAATGGAAATCTGCATATACATTTTCGGAAATACAAACTTTTTGTTATTTAAAGTATCAAATTACACATTTGTATGCTTGATCACATGCTTGATCGTAAAACGGCAAGAGATTGCTTCATTTTTTTGCACTGCATGGACAATTTTTGACACTTTCAGAATCACAAGCTCACTTTTATTTAAAGTATTAAACTGCATGTTACTCATAAGTCACTTAAGCCCAACAAGCAAGCCTGTGTCAAACAGCAACAGTCTGACTGCAAGACATGTTTCGTAATGCAACTCCCACTGAAATCAGCTGAACTCCATTTAACTAGAAATCTGCACTCAACATCATGCCAAGCTCTAGTCTACAACAACGAGGAAACACCTTTTCGGTTACAGGACAAATGCAAAAGAATCAACCTCTGCTTTGCATTGGACGAAAGCCCACAGGTGTCAGCGCTGAGCACAGCTTGCAGTTTTAACTGGATATGAAGAGATTTAGTTCTCTGATCTAACTGATAAAACACTTTCAAAATGCATCCAGGTGATGATTCTCATTTCATTCAAATGGGCAAAAAAATGGATCATGTAAACACGCTCATCTTGAAGCCCGGTTCTGATTTGTCGATCACTTACCAGTTCCTTTCATAGCATTGTAAAGTTTCTGGGCATCTTCCTCTGGGTTGAAGCCTGATGCTTCAGTCACGGTTCCACGGTTGCCCAACTACAGCAAAAGAAGACATAACACCACCTTAAACAGATCTAACAATTGCAAAATCTAAGTATAAACTGTTGAGTTGAGTTTGAAAATTCACATATTCAAAAAAAATTAATTTAAAGCATTTATGCAATAGCCTTTATATCAAAAGGTTTACAAAATCCAGACTTTTGACTGGCAAAGGAAAATGCTTTTGTTTGATTACAAATGTGTGATATTGATACAATTCATTTAAAATGAATTGCCTTTGAATCATCTAGAAGTGAGACTAAACGCATCAGTGTTTCAGACATGAAAAATATGACTAACATTGTGTCTCTTCACATTTGAAATACTTTTCTTACCGCTGCCATTGTGATGGAGGAAAGGTTTATGTCTTGAGATGAAGAGATGAGAACACTAAAAGCAAGAAAAAAAATAAATGTATTAAACATTTGGATGCAGTATAAGTAACCACTCCACAGGCAACTGTACATAATCCACAAACAAGCAAAAAAAGTTTTATTTTGACACATTTATAATAATGAAACAGACCAGGGATGCATTTTCTAGAAACATTTTAATCATAAATTGTATTTTTACTGGTGCCAATGGTTTCTTTTGATGTATGCTTTTAGGAAGTGCATCCCAGTTTGTTAGGGTTTTATTTAAGTGAAATTTAGGACTGAGATCTAATAACGGGGTTAATGACACTGTTAAATAAATAACGCCTTTGGATGCCACTAGCAAAATGGTTTACACTTTACTATTCAGCTCATTAAGCAGAAGAGGCTCAACCGGTAATTAACAGCCTAATGCTCAGTATCAGTTTCCCCTTTCAAACAATAAACTTACAACGTTTTCTAACCCCCAGAAGCCCTCATTTAACACACAGAGACATCTGGCTTTTAAAGCAGTCTCTCAATTTTCACTTCATCGTTGTCTAACACTGACAGCGGCCCCATGACTACAGTGCATCATTTAAGACCTTTTAATAATTTATTCTTTGCATACAATGTGTTATACGTTCAAAGAGCCTGCTGACATTATATTTGACACATTCCGTGTGACTTTAACACTGTTAACCTCATTTGATTTTGAGTGTCAGCACCACAGATGAATTCATTGACATTCAAAACGTATTGCAGTGTTTCATATGAAAGATTGATCTCAGCATCGGCCTAACAGTGGAACCCGCAAATTAGGACCCAAAGGAAGATGTTATTGCTCAGGAGGGTTCTCAGTTGTAAATTAGAATTTTAGTCTTCAACTTAATAAGATTCCTCTGAAGAAATTAAAACAGAAACAAGACTTTTGACATATGGCATAAAGTGAATAAAAATGCAGATAATAGCCTATAGAATTGTAAGAATTACATTGAAAATTGAATCCATATTCAAATCTCTGATGTTTGTTATATTAGTGAAATATGTTTAACATATATGTTAAATGTTATGTATTTATGTTTTCTAAAGACTAGTCAAAAGTCAAGATATTCATAATTTCTGTTAGTCAGAAACCTTTGCATATCTATTTTTTTTTTTTTTTTTTTTTTTTTTGCAGATTTTTAACTTAAAAAGAATTTTTTTTTTTAGATAATATTTTAACAATTCATTAATAAATTCATGACAATGCAAAAGCTAATTATTTAATTTAGGTGACAATTATTTGATTTAGTTGTCTTTATATTACATTTAATATTTTTCACACACAGTAGGCTACAGGCCTAAATAGATTGTCAAGGAAATCATCATATTTGGGGGTCCTTATCTAGCATAAAAAGTTTGAAGACTCCTGATCTAGAAGAAACAATGGATTGAGATATAATAAAGAGATTTAATTTGTATGTGTTTTTTTTCCCCCTCTTGTGGTTATATCCTTCCTTGCTGACTATACAAGATATAGGCCACTGCCTTGCATTTGTAAAGTGTGTGGTCTAATTAATTTGCCATGCAAACCAATATGACTCATTGTGTTTTAATGAAAGCCACATTTCAAAGGATCATGTTCAGCGGTATATAGTCACGTGACGGAATATGGGCGTTCAGTGCTGGCGCAAAACGTTAGCAGAAAACTTCATGATTCTACAAACAAGTATCAATACACGATTAAGTTCTATTTCCATGGCGTGATTTCTGTTCGCTTGTTGAATGAGTAAGTTGGTTTATATAAGCATTCGTTATAGAGCGGAAAGAGACGCGAATAACCTGAAAGCTAAGTTAAAGTTTATTTGGGAAGTGTTTGGGAGTTTTTAGCGTCTTACCTGCTGAAGCGCTGTTTGTAGAGATGCGCGACACCCGATACACTGAATGGACGTGGAGATTTAGGAGAATGTTTCTGAGTTTTGTTGCCAACTTTAATGGGTGTTGGCCTGTACGGACAGCAGTTCCTCAGTTATGGCCCCTCCTCTCTATATTACGTACAGATATAATGTTGGTTTGACGTTTGACATTTGTCAGAGATTCAGCCTCGGAAATAGTTCAATAGTTCTTTAACGATTTAGCACAATGACAAGAAATATACTGTGTTCTAATTGTTTTTAAATGTAGAAGAGAACACAAAATGTGTTTATTTGTTTTAATCTGCCTTAAGGTATTGTAACGGACAAACCTTAATGTAATAGTGCAGGATAAGGGACCGTCTACAAAGTGCAAAACCATGAGCAAAGAACACAATTATTCCATCTGAATGCTTCACTTGTGAAATGTATAAGAAATAAATCTCAAATCTAAGGGGTGTGTCTTATTACTAGTTCATAAAATAACACTTAGCTGTTGGTTTTATTCACAGAACTATAGCACGAAAAAGTTATTGAAATGGCATGATGGAGAAAAAGCTTGCAAAGCATTACAAAGATGCAGTTGCAAGATGCAGGTGCAGTTTACCACCCCCTAGAGGAAGATATTGCACTTGTTTTGACCAAGTTTGACATTCTGAAGTTTAAATAACTTAATTTAGAATGCACACAGTTTGATATCTAAACTTCAAGGGGTGTGTCTTGTTAATTCTTCAAAGAACAATATTTACAATCTTTTCCTATCATATGTAAATCAAGATGCACGCTATTGAATTCAATTAAATTTGAATCTGTTAACACATTTATTTTTAAAAAACTATGTATTCCATCTCAACTTGTTATTGGTTCATAGACGAACATTTAAATGTTGGTTTTATTCACAAAACTATAACACAGCACATGATATTGAAATGTCAAGGAATACATCAATCAGTGTAAAGTAATTATGCTCTTCTATCTTAACTTCAAAGGGTGTTTCTTGTTACTGGTTCCTAAACAAACATGTCGATGTTGGTTTTATTCACAGAACTACATGACAACACATGATATTAAAATGTGAACAAATACATCAGTTAATTTCCTATAAATGTACTCTTCTATCTCAATTTCTAAGGGCGTCTTGATACTTGTTCCTAAAAGAATATTTCAATGTTGATATTATTCACATAACTATAAGACAAAAACACTGCAGTTGCTTCAAGTGAGTTTGATATTCAGAAATGTGAATCTGACATGTCAACTTTAAAGGGTGTGTCTTGTTACAGGTTGATAGAACAACATTTACATGCTGGTCTCATGCACAGAACCGTAACACAATGCACGACATTGAAATGGCAACAAATACATCTATTCATTTCTAATAAATACTCTCTTCTGTCCCAATTCTAAAAATGGGTGTCTTGTTAACTGGGCCTAAAAGAGCATTTCCATGCAGGTTTTACTCTCATTTGTAATTCAGGATACATGCTATTGAATTAAATTCAAATCTGCTGATAAATTAATTTAAAATGTATGCAGTTTTCTTTCTCAAATCCAAAGGGTGTGTCTTGTTACTGATTCTTAGAAGAACATTTTGATGGTGGTTTTAGCCATAGAACTATAATAGTACATACACTATAGATAATTATACCAATACATAATTTAGTGTAAAATAAATACAATCTCCTACCTCAGCATCAAAGACTGTGTATCGTTACATATTTCTCAAAAAACATTTTACAGTAGTTTTCATTGTCAAAAGAGATGCAGAAGTCGCGCTACTGACATTCAAGAATAGCTTGCAAAACCTTCCAAAGAGACTCCAGTATTACTGCCCCCACATTCAAACCTTTAATAAAATAATTTAAAATCATCACAGTCTTCTATTTTAACTTCAAAGGGTGTGTCTTGTTTATGATTCCTAAATGAACATTTCAATTCAGATTTTACTCTTATATGTAATTCAAGACACATGCTATTGAATTAAATTAAACAATTCCATTAAATTCTTCTTCTTCTTCTTTTTTTTAAATAGTTGGTTCATGAGTCCCTTATTTGTCCTGAGGAGTTAAACTGTCCACTATTCTTCAGAAAAACTCTCCATGTCTCCATGATAAATTGTACTAATGTAATAATTTTGTCTTCTGGGAAACATCTATGTTTCTTTTGAAGCTTCTGCCATAATTCAGCTATTATTTTGTCTTGTGGACTATATGTAAACATCCTTGATGCAAAATATCTTGCTTTGGACAGTACTAAAAAAAACATGCATTTTGTGTGATCCCTCTTAAAAAACATTAAAGTGTTTTTAAAGAAACAAAATGGACCCTTTGAAAATTAGCTTGAAAATTTAATTTTTAACTAATTGATGTATTTGGTTAATCAGCTTAATAAACAATTTTATTGGCGGATTAGTTTCAGTTGAATGTTTTCTCATATTTCTGTGACTAAAAAATTAAAATATTCTTCTAGAAACCAGTAACAAGACACAGCTTTTGAAGTTGCAGTCAAAACAACTGCAGTGTCTTCCTCTAGGGGGCACTAATACTGGAGACTCTATGGAAGGATTTTTGAATGTCAATTGCGTGACTTCTGCATCTCTTTTGACAATGAAAACAACTGCAAAATGTTCTTTAAAAAGTCTGTAACAATATACAGCCTTTGAAACTGAGATAGAAGATTGTATTTATTTTAAACTAAATTATGTATTAGTTTAATTTTGTACGGTATGTTCTATTATAGTTCTGTGGCTTAAACCTCCATCAAAATGTTTGTCTAATCTGTAACAAGACACACTCATTGAAGTTGTGTAAAAAACTGTGTTATAAAATAATTTATTAAAAATTAGTTTTCAAAACTCGTCAAAACAACTACAAAACAACACTCTTTGCAAGCTTTGTCTTAATTGTTGAATTTTAATACCATGCTTTCTATTATAGTTCTGTGACTAAAACAAATATAAAAAAAACAATAACAAAGACACACACCATGAGGTTGATACAGAAGAGTGTATTTATTTTAAATGAATTTATTTATTGGTTTAAATTTTAATAGCGTGTACTTTTTTGGTGTCATACTTAAATGACACCAAAAAAAGAAAATAATGAACATTAAAATTAATCAGCCTACTGCATAACCACTGGATTATGGAAAGATAATGATTTTTAATAGTTTTACTTTTATTAATATATGTATTAATAGTAATAATATAATAATAACCACTATCACATGCTTTGTTTAGAATATTTCTTATTCAAATTTAAGTGAGCATTATAAGTGTTTTTCTTTATATCTTTCAAAGACCTTGGTGCACAAATTGCTCTTGTTTTGTTGACTGTACAAAACGTTCGTATGGCAAATAATTAATCGTTTTATCCTTTCACATGTACTTTGCAGACGGTCCCTGGCATAAGCGCTAGCTCGCCGCTGCTAGAGCCTTTGTGCATTGCAACATATCGCGAAGGATTGTAACAAATAAACTGCAATGTGTGTTCAGTTTTACATTCTAATGCATTTCAGATAAACCATTTTTAAATACAATTATACTCATCCACTAAGAATTTATTGAAGTTTTCGCGGCTGAATATCTGTCTAATAGGCTATCCAACGTCAAACGTCGAACCAACTTTAGATCTGTATATGACTTCGAGATGACAGACTGAACACCAGTGTGCTGAAACTAGGACTCGCTTGTTGACGGTGATCTTCACCCACATAATGATCATTAATGTGCTTACTGAAGCTTTTGAAGTCTGCCACAAGTCTCGGCTTTGCTTAAAACCATTTCAAAAGTTTCTTTAATTGCTTTTTGTTCTAAACTCTATTGTTGCGCATGTTTTCCAAATATTTTTGAAGTAAAATGAATTGCATTAGAGGATGCTAACTTTCTATCGTGGATAAACACAAGCTGAAAGCTGCCAGCTATCTGACATTTTGCAACAACTACAACAACAAAAAGTAATTTTGTAATTATGTACACAAAGCTCATGACAAGTCACTGTGTCAACTTGTTATTTGCATAGGAAGTTATAGCACCCCCTCTTGGTACGAGTTGACAAAATTAAAAGTACCACTGTTTTACATAAACCTGTTTCACCTGTTTTTTATTGCAATTAAAATCATGTTGTGCACAATTGTTAATCAATCAATCAAACAATAGATTTAAAAAATTGCAGTAATGTCTGTCTTGCTTTTGAAGTATGAAAGCAGTGACCTATTTCTATTTTATGAGTTAAAGATTTGTAATGCCCATTTACATTTGCGTAAAAATATTTTCCATGTATAAGTACATTTCTTATATACCATATTTTAAATTCAACATTATATTGTCAAATTAAAAAGAAAAACAAATCTGAGTAGCATTTTAATGTTTGTAAAAAGAAAAAAAAAAGTTAACAAAAAAGTCAAATCACACCAAAATATTTTTTATTAAATAATAATTGAACAATGCTCTCGTTTCTTTCCAAAGTCAATATCTTTCCAAAACGTTGCAATCATGATAAATCTTTCTTTTATAGTATCCAGTAGCTTTTGTCAGAATGTGTGTAGATTGATAGATAGATACACACACACACACACACACACACACACACACACACACACACACACACACAAACACAAACACAAACACAAACACACACACACACTCTGCTCATATAATATTTAATTTGACCTCCTAAGGTCAACATTTTCACTGCCTCCTTCGCCGATCATCTGCTTAAAGGGGAAAAAACGACTTTAATTATCAAGAATTTCAGACTTTTATTATAGTTTCTATAGTGCTTGCTTCACATTTCCGGTGTGGTTTCCGGTTAGCTGGCGCATCTGCAGCATCCGAAGCGGCAGACGAGAATCGCCATGAGCAACACGTTCATTTCTGCCTGAATCTGATTCTATCCGATTAAAACCGAACCGCATCCGTTCATCGTTCACCGGCAGCCCTCTCTCCGACGGGAGCGCGCAGATGAGATGTGTCACGCGTCTGAGCAGGTTTTGCAGGAATGCTAGCGTTAGCGCCTAGCTGACTGTGTTGAATTTAAATGATACTATTTTCAACAAACAAGAGACGAAATAATATGATTATGGGTGTTTAAGTCATGAAATTATCCCTTATTCTGATTAATATCCGCATGTCATCTTTTTTTCCGTGAAAAGTGGGTGGTTTTTCAGATGTTAATGAGCTGCACAGCTGGCTGATGATGGAGAGTTTGACTTTCGTCCATCAAAACAATATGTTCTCTTCGCTTCTCGTTTGAAGGTTCATTTTTCAACAGGGTTTGAATGTTTACATTGATTTGAACTGGATTTAAATATTTATATCGTGATATGGGCCCGTGTCCCTTATACAGACACTAGACAAACACTTTAATCATATCAGGCCATCACTGATAGACGCTGTTTATTTAGGTGTACTCAACTGTGATGTATTAATCTAGTACGTATACTGTTTGTTTTCATTTACTAGTACGTTTTTGTTGCTATACGGTTCATTTAAGCTGCGATCAGCACC
The DNA here is from genome assembly GCF_018340385.1 of Cyprinus carpio. Taxonomy (NCBI): domain Eukaryota; kingdom Metazoa; phylum Chordata; class Actinopteri; order Cypriniformes; family Cyprinidae; genus Cyprinus; species Cyprinus carpio. Next base: position 15,586,478 of record NC_056581.1, on the reverse strand, counting down.
AGAATTGGGCTGCGAGTCCATGTTTGACAGCTGATCTAAACCTCTGGCATCAGAACAACAAGGCCACTTCAGTTTCTTATAGACTCAGATAAGTAGTTAAGGGATCGTTGATACATCATGAAGAAGTTCTTTGACTCCCGGAGGGAGCTGGTGGGCTCTGGACCCGGTTCTGGAGGGGGAGCTGGAGGTTCTGGATCCAGCAGCAGTGTTGGTGGGAATTTCATCGGACGGGCTTTCACTGTCGGAAGACACCAAGTCACTGTAGAAGAAACTCTGGCAGAAGGTACGTCAGGCTGTTGTTCAATATTTTCCATGCAGGCCTTGAACCTACAACCAAGATCCAAATTTGACTATGCAATTTATAAATGTTGATTTATTGTGCAGACTTTACAGTGTGCTAGCGTTCACATAGTCATGGGAAACCTGGAAATATAATGGAAATTTGCATAATTAATGAATTAGTTTAGAATTCAGCTTTACAATATTTCATTCAGTCTCAAAAATGGGTTTTAAAAATCGTTATCCAGTATTGTGAATCCCTGAAGAAGTCATATATATATATATATATATATATATATATATATATATATATATATATATGTGTATATGTGTATGTATGTATATGTGAAATATTTTCTCAAAGTTCACATAAAATTGCAGAAGCAGTTTGGCCAATGTTGATGATTTCAAAATGACCAAATACTGAATGATCTATTTGCCTGGTTGACATATGACTACTTCATGTTTTCTTTTCAACCATCTTGATGTTCAGTGTTGTACAGCAGTTAGTTACAGATAATTGAATCCAGCAAACATGTAGCATGGCCTGATGGTGAACTGTGCTTGGATCTCGGCACTCTTCTCAACTCCTCTGGCAGCTTTATTTAGTGGCCTAAATCCTCTGTCTGGAAATCCCTGCTCATCTGTACTTGGGTGTTGACATGTCCTGTGCTGGGACGTCTTATACATCTAAAACTATTTTAAAATAATTTTATAGATTTCTGTTTAAAATTAATAATATATTCATTAATATTAGCATGCAGTTTTTGTATTCATTAAGAGACTATATGGGGTATTTGTGCTTTAAAAATTAGTTTAGCACACTGTATAAAAACTAAAATGATATAGACTACAGTACTGTTCAAAAAGTTAGGGTTCACTACAATTTTGTTTTAATATATATAAAAGATTCCCTTTTTTTTTTAGCAAGGATGCATTAAATTTATCAAAAGGGAAAGTAAAGACTTTTACATTGTTACAAAAGCATTCCATTAAATAGGTGCTGTTCTTTTGAACATTCTATTTATCAAATAACAAATCCTGAAAACAAAAAAACAAAAACACATATTACAGTTTCCACAAAAATATTAAACAGCACAAGGGTTTCAATATTGATAATAAAAAATGTTTTTGAGCAGCAAATTGGCATATTAGAATGATTTCTGAAAGCTCATTTGTCACTGTAGACTGGAGTAATGATGCTGAAAATTCAGCTTTGCATCACAGGATTAAATAAATAAATAAATAAATAGAAAACTGCTATTTTAATGTGTACTATTTCACAATACAACTTTTTATGGATCAAATAGATGTAGCCTTGGTGAGCATAAGAGACTTCTTTTAAAAACATAAAAAAAAAAAACCTTTTTGACTGGTAGTGTGTATATATAAAGTTACCTGATATATTGATGTTGATTTAAAGATCCATTTTTGAATGTGAAATTTAAGGGCACAGTTCACCCAAAAATAAACATTGTGTAATTATTTCATCTCCCTCGTGTTGCTTTAAACATGGGTTGCTTTCTTCCTCAAAGGGAAATTAAGCATAATATTGACGCTACTTTTATACCACACTATGAAAGTAAATGTTTTCCAGGTAAATACATAAAAAGCATCCTGCCTAAAACCTCTTTTGTGGTGGACAGAAGAAAGCTGATTTAGATTGGGTAACTACATGAGAGCAGGCGTTCATTGCATCATCATGAACTGCATGTGTCATCAGTAATGTAAAGGAAACGGTTGTTTGCTCACTTTAATTTGATTTCCAGTTCACAGATGGAACTAGTAACAAAGCTAATAGACTTTCAGGCCTGGTGCATCTCAGACTCGTCTGTCCTGTTCAAACACCTCTCAGCATCTTTTCTCAGCTCTGCAATATAAAACCAATAGCAGCTGCTTTGCAGAGAGATAATCTTGCTGATTGTTTGACTCTAAATCAACTATTCCTGTATAGCGCAAGATCCTTGATGAAATATCTGTGTCCTACTTTCCTCCACCAGCTTCCCATGTGTCTGCTTTGAGAAATAACACCACATTATGCCAACACAGCAAATCTGAGTGCAAACATACACAGCCTCTGATGTCTGGTTGTGCATATAAGCATGAACTATAACACCTAGAGTACATGCTTGGACTAAGTGTCTGTATTCTGTTCACATTTGCCCGCACCTGCGTATGCTTTTTCTGAGTGCTTCCACTAAAACATCTGGATCAACAAAAACAGAATTTAATGCTTGCATGCAGAAATGTGATTGTGTTTTATGAACTTGCAGACAGGGCAACCAGACAGTGATTGAATACAAAAAGTAATACATAACGTTAAATAATTAAGAATAATAATAATGGGTACTGTTTTTTTTTAAAACGCATAATGTATGCAGTATATGTAATTTTATATCCATATAATAAAATATTTTTATGTAATATTTAAGTAAAAAAAAAAAAACTTCTATTCTGTGGTAAACTGATATAAATGTCCTGCTGATTTACACACGAAGGCAGTGTTGTGGTGTAAATAGCTTACATTTGCACTCATCTAGATTTCAGCTAAACCGCCTAAACTTTGTGTGTTTGCCTTTGTAGGTGGCTTTGCTATTGTCTTCCTGGTGCGGACCAATCAGGGAGTGCGCTGTGCCCTAAAGAGGATGTACGTTAACAACGAACATGACCTGCAGGTCTGCAACCGTGAGATCCAGATCATGGTGAGTGTGATGAAAGGTCTCCGATGCTTTAGCAATGATGAGAGAATTGCCTTTCGAGACATTTTACATTGTACAGTCATAATTTACATCACTTCAAATACTTAAAAGAGGTCAGTATGATTTATTTGTCAAAGAAATGAATGCTTTTATTCAGTAAATGGATCTAAAGTGACATTTAGTTGATCAAAAAAAAAAAAATCATGAAAAAATGTATCGGTTTCCATATTAAGCAGCACAGCTGTTCTCAATGCTGATTATAATAAGAAATGTTTCTTGAGTACCAAATCAGCATATTAGAATGATTTCTGAAGGATCACACTGAGGACTGGAGTAATGATGCTGAAAATTCAACTCTGCCATCACTTATAATTTTAAATATTTAAAAATAAAAAAATAGAAAATTCTTTAAATTGTAATAATATTTCACAATATTATTTTTTTTATCATATAAATGCAGCCTTGGTGAGCACAAGAGACTATAAGAAATATTTTAAAAAAACTGACCAACCCCAGACTTTTAAATGTTAGTCTAGGTACAATACAGTATTCAGAGTTCAGTCTTCTTGTGATAGCTGCTGATTCCAACTCTTTCTGTTCTTTGTGGACTGTGTTCCAGCGGGATCTCAATGGTCATAAGAACATCGTTGGGTTCCTGGACTCCAGCATCACGGCTGTAGGAGGTGGAGATGTGTGGGAGGTGTTTATCCTCATGGACTTCTGCAGAGGTAAGTCTGCTTTTCAGCCCCACGATGCCTCTGCACACAGCCGCCTTGTGCTTTATGTGGGAAACCGAACATACAGTTAGCAGAGTAAACTTCTCATCAAGTACCACCTAGATGGCATACAGTGTGGAAAATGATGGGACTAAAGCTACAAAAATTCCAGTATTAATGTCTTTCCAATGAAAAATGAACAACTAATAAGCTGTTCTTTTTTTCCAATTGTCTTAAATACTATAAAACTGACAAATATCTCATTTTGTAAAATGTGCTGTGTAATCTGTAATATTGATGTCTCAAGTGTATTAATTCTTAGGAAAATGTTTTCACTATGGTATCCCTAATCTCCATTTATGCAGAACTTGTGCGTTATTTATACAATTCATCCACCTGGGGGCATTCTTTATATAGATTTCAGGACTCCATCATAGCCTGACGTGACCTTTTCTCCTTATCTTGTTGTATATTGCGAACGCTTTTTATTCATCAAATAATTATAAGATTTCCTGGCTAAATCTCATTGTGGCTTATGCACATTCAAAAAGGTTTTTGTCTCTTCCTGTGAAAAGCTTTCTGTATGTCTATATTGGTTTATTTTGTGCTAGATGTTATTGTAAATCCTCAGATAGATGATTGGTTCTTTGATTCTTCCAAAAGAGCTTGTTTCTTTGTTTTGAGTGTTCACTAGAGGCCAACCATTTGGATGTACTGAATGCGTTTTCAGAAGGAGCAACTGTCACGTGATATTGATATTAACAGGGTGCACAAATTTAAATACATTTCCAGAACTGAAATTCATTTTGTTGACATTAGAGTTAAAGGGGGATTTTAGCTCTCTCTTTCATAAAATGCTGTCAACAGCCAAAAAAAAAAAAAATTAAAATCTAAATCTTTTTATCAATAAAATATTCTATAAATGAATTATATATGGTAGGAATAAAACTGTAAAGTTTGGTCTAAGTGCTGCTGAAGTGGAGATTTCTGACTCTAATTGAAATCTACATGTTCAAAAAGAACAAACACTTAAATGTGTATTTTGGCTGTTTTCATCCTGCTAAAAGAAGACATGTTATGGAACCAAAATAGTTTACCAGTGCATGGAAAATCAATGGTTTTGCTTTGCTTTGTTCTGGGTTAAGATTTCTTCAAAATTTGGTATTAGTATTGATTTGGAACTGAAGTATTTTAACGTTTGCCATCCGTACATTTGTTTATGCGCAGGTGGTCAGGTGGTGAACCTCATGAACCAGCGTTTGCAAACAGGCTTCAACGAACAGGAAGCGCTCCAGATCTTCTGTGACACTTGTGAGGCCGTGGCATGTCTGCACCAGTACAAAACTCCCATAATCCACCGAGACCTCAAGGTTCCTTTATTTTCTACTGTTTTTCTTTTTTTTTCTGATCTTTCCCATCCTTTTGTACTTCTCATGAGAAGCATTATTTTCTAAGAAGAGGAAACTGTTTGAAACTTTCAGTTTGAACCCTTGATGGAATGAATCATTGTTAACAGTCATTTGTGACTGACTGTTATAGTAAAAACCACTTTATAGTGAACACTTGATTAGTAGGCTGAGACCAACTCCTTGGGCTTTTTCCTCAAATTATTTATTTCATTAGCTGAAGATGCAGTGTTGTACTGGAGTGTAATTTGTGTTTTTTAAAAACATCCCCTTGTGATGTCTGTCTCTCTTTGCAGGTGGAAAACATCCTCCTTCATGACAGAGGACACTATGTTCTGTGTGATTTTGGTAGCGCCACCATGAAGTTCCAGAACCCCCAGAATGACGGAGTGACCGTGGTGGAGGATGAAATTAAAAAGTAATTCTTTCCAATCAGCCTGTTTCTGTGAAATTGAATTTGTTTTATAACCAGTGGCGGTCCGGCAGAAGAGATTTTACTCATAAAATCCACTGTTTTAATCAATTTCTTACTAATGTGCATAACTCTAATGCATAGAAATTATAAATGTGTATTCTGTTTGACATTTTCTCTCTTGTGCGGTACCTGTGGTGAGTGAAATCGCTTCACGATTGCTAGAGAAGGCTATTGATCATTTAGGCTCTTGATCAATGGGGCAGTCATGGCCTAATGGTTCGAGAGACGGACTTGTATCCCAAAGGTTGCGGGTTCGAGACCCTTGAGCAAGGCACTGAAACCTCAACTAAGCCACAGCTTGTTTGTGTACTTGGATGGGTTATATGCAGAGCACAAATTCTGAGTATGGGACACCACACTTGGCTACACTTTGACTTTTGCTCTTTCACTTTCAGAATGGATATACATAGTGTTACAAATTGATGTTTGTAAAAGGCACTGCATGATATTTGATCCATTAACTTTCATATTGACAAGTGTTGGGTGAGTGATTTGAAGGAATATAGCATGGTGTTAATGAAGACTGGGGATATTAGAGAGAGAGATCATATACAGTATCATTCAAAGGTTTAGGGTCAGTAAGATTTTCTTTGAAAGAAATTAACTTATATCGAGAAAATATGCATTAAATTGATCAAAAGTGACAGTAAAGACATTCATAATGTTACAAAAGATCTCCGTTTCAAATAAATGCTGTTGCAAACGTTCTATTTATCAAAATATCCTAGAAAAAAATGGATCATGGCTTCAACAACAACAACAACGTGAAGCAGAACTGTTTTTAACATTGATAATAATAATAGTAAATATTTCTAGAACAGCAAATCAGTATATTAGAATGATTTCTGAAGGATCGTGTCTCACTGAAGACACTGAAAAAGCAGCTGTGCCATCATGAGACAAATTACAATTGAAAATATTATTATAACTGTTATTTTAAATTATACAATATTTCAATATTACTCTATATCTGATCATATAGATGCCTTGGTGAGCATAAGAGATTTCTTTTAAAATACATTAAAAAAACGTACAGAGCTCAAACTTTTGGATGGGAGTATGTTTGTGTATTTCAACAAAACACTGGATATGATGGGACACATCAGCCTCTTAAATAAGAATTCGTGAGTACGGTTTATAAACTGAGGGGACAGATTGCAAAACCGTCCGCATGGATTGTTTTTTTTCTCCTACAGGTGACTTCTAGGGCTCCGTAGATATCTAAAGTAATAAATGTAAACAATTTAATGTGTAGCATGTTAGAAAATTGACATAGAATATATTGTATTTTCTGCTTTCCGTACAGTGCTATTAAACTGATGCGAATAATTTAAAAAACACTATACTGAACGATTCAAATATGGTCACAGATACATCATGCATTCCTTAAAAATAACACTTGTTATAATACAATGTTTTATTTAAAAAAAAAATGTCTGTTTTGTTTAGGTACACAACTCTGTCCTATCGCGCTCCTGAAATGGTGAATCTGTACAACGGCAAAATCATCACCACTAAAGCAGACATCTGGGTAATTAAACATCTCAAAGATACGAAAGCCAGTCAGAAGATATTTAAAGTCACTGGCTTTTTCTTCCACTTTTTGAATCAAACTTCCATGCCTAAATTAAAGAACAGTAGTAATAATAATGTTTAATCAGCTTTATTCAAGGCTGTTATATTGTATTATGACTGTATAGTGACTTGGGCTTTTCTTTTCTTTCAGGCAATGGGCTGTCTGCTCTATAAACTCTGTTTCTTCACATTGCCCTTCGGCGAGAGTCAGGTAGCCATCTGTGATGGCAACTTCACCATTCCAGACAATTCTCGCTACTCCCCGGACATGCACCGTCTCATCCGTAAGTATCTGTCTCTTTCTGCTCACGTCCCGCACCGGGTTTCTGTTGCTGTCTCACCATTGGCTCAGTACGGCTGTGGGTCTCACTTGAAAGTGGTGGTTCAGCCAAAAATGAAATTTTGCTATCATTTATGCTCCCTCATGTCATTTCTTTCTTCTGTTGATCCCAAAGGGGAATGAGAAAATCCTAGTCATTGATGGTCTGATTATGGAATTAGATTCCATGTATTGTCCAAAAATGACAAAACATATGTCTTTTGGAGCACAAAATAAATTTTGAAGAATGTTGGTAACAAAGTTAATTGGCCAACATTCTTTTGTATTTAGTATAAGAAATAAATGCATACAGGTTTGGAATAGTGAATAAATTATGGCAGAATTTTCATTTCCTTAACATTTTAGGCTGTTCCTCACACAAAGCTTGACAGCCCCAGTCCTCATTTATTTACTTTAATTATATGAAAAAAAAGGCAAGGATATAAAGGAGAACTTAAAAATCGTCTCCTTTTGTGTTTCATGGAAGTAGAAATTGGTTTTGAACAACTTGAGGGTGAGTAAATGATGAAGCATCTTATTTTTGGATGAACTATTCCTTCAACTTCCTTGTATCAACAAACACTCATACTGATCATCAGCTCTGCCCTTTACTATCTGTCACGTGGTGACGCTCAATCTCTCTTTCTTCTACTCTCTCTCCTCTTTCCTTCCCTCTGTGGTGGTGATTTTGTCAGGGTACATGCTGGAACCGGACCCTGATAGGAGGCCTGACATTTATCAGGTGTCCTACTTTGCTTTCAAACTGGCCCGACGGGACTGCCCTGTCCAAAATGTCAAGGTTAGTCCTTTTGCTCCCTCTTCTCTCAGGTCACTCTCGGCCTGTTGTTGGGTCAGTGCTTTTACCTCTGGGATCAGTTCTTGGATTGGGTGCTTGTGTGTGTCAGCCTGCAAGAATGCCTGAGATCATAAAAACAAGACTAATCTGAAATATGTCCCCCCAGAATTCTCCCATTCCTGCTAAACTTCCTGAGCCAATCCGAGCGAGCGAAGCAGCTGCGAAGAAGAGCCAAACTCAGACCAAGGCGAGGTACGTGATTAGAGACTCCATATTACTCCATACTGCTGTGCTCATTAAATTTGACCTGACATTGTGTCTATGTTTTGTCCTGCAGACTTACAGACCCCATTCCCACCACTGAAACCTCCATCACTCCACGCCAGCGGCCCAAAGCTGCACAATCCCAGTCTCAGGCACTAGGGGGCATCCTGCCCATCCAGCCTGCTGCCCTGACCCCACGCAAGAGAGCTAACTTGCCCGCAGTGGCCAATCAGCCAATAGGTACCAGTATTATGAACTATTCTTCAACATTCATTGTATATTAGCATAAAATACACTTACAGCTACACTGTCATCTCTGAACCAGTAGCAGAACTGAAGCATAATGACTGTTTTACAAACATATTTCCCCATAAATTTAATATTAAACAAAATTAGTAACATTATTAATTTTTACTTTTTATTATGCTTTTTTTTTTACATGCAATTGTATATAAATAATACATTTTATTTAATACTAAAAAGCTTATTGTGAATGTAAAATGTATTACATTTTAAATGCATATAATTGTAAATGTCTGTTTCTGAGCTTGTGTTATAAATGTACTTCTATATAATAACATTTTAATTAACATTAACATGTTATACACAGATTTATAGTAAATATGTAATTATGAATATTAGATGTAAATTACGTAACATTTTAAAAATGTATATAATATAATTGTAAATGTTTCTTTTTAAAATGTCTTTTAAAGTGTATATGAAAAAATGAATTTATGTGTTTATAATAAGTTTATATTAATGAGTTTGGCTGATTTCTCTTATGATGTATATTTTGTGATCTTTTAAGTGTTGATCTTATTCATTCAAAGTAATTATTAAAATGTTCAATTGTTCTCTGTGTTTTTCAGCTGTCAGTGTGAATTTGGCTCAGCCAGCTGCAACGCTACAGTCTCAGAAAGCCCAGACGTCTCCGGTCCCTCAGCAGAAAACGGTGAGTCTCTTTACTCTGTCTGTACCTCACTGCACTAATCAAAACCTACAGTGCTCAGCTGTTTTAACAGAGCAGGAAGTATGCTACGATTACAAGCTACAATAATTTTGGTTAACCAGGAACTGAGATAAAATGGCATAAAAATAGTGTAACTTTGTTCTAATTTAACTAATTCAATTTAATTCCATAACAGAATATGTGCAAAAACGACTGATTTCCAGTTGGTAGGATGAACAAATAACCCTGCCTCAAACTCACTTATTGGTTGTGAGAGATGCCAATCTGTATATTGGTTTGAAGTCATGTAAATCAGCATAAAGTGGTGAAGTCTGGGTAAACTTGTCACTTTATTTTAACCGATTTCAATAACTCCTGCCTTTAGATTGCATTTATTAATCTAAAGTAACAGTCACATGTAAAGGTCCCATTTATGGTTCACATCATAGTAGTTGTCTGTGTGACAGCCCATGCAGCCCATCCCCGTCACAGCCGTGGCCGCAGGAGGGGGTGTTCCAGTTGCAGCTGTCAGCCCTGCCCCTCAGAAAGCTGTAGCCACTCCTCCTCCATCCAGCCCCGTCCCACCCACCGCACCTGCACGGAGCGCCCGTCGTAAGCAGGCGTCTGCAGCTCAGCAGCAGCCGGTGCCCATCCAGCCCACTACCGCTCAGCCGGCTGGTGCCCCGCCTCCAGCTCAGGCTGACCCTGCAGCGCTGCCGCCCACTGTCCAGCAGCCAGAACCTCAATCCCAAATCAGCCCAGAGGTGGCAGAAGAGAGGGTAATCACCTCCATCCTGTGCATGCTGCCCCATCCTGTTTGATTCAAAGAGCTGGCAGCCTCACTCTCACTAATGATGCACCTCATGCAGGGGCTGTGCCTCATCATCCATTGTGTTGCATCCATCTGTCCATCCTTGGTTTGTTTTGGATCAGCATAGATGGTTTTGATTGTTTGCGTGATGGATGTTTGCTCGTTTTGGTTTATTTGCTCTGAAAATTGTCCAAAAACTATGACAGACAATGTTTTTGTTAATACCATTAGAGTTGTATGCTTTCATTTTTGATTTGCTGAAATGTTCATTTTATGGTTTTTAGGCACTGTTTACACTGCATTCTGAATTGTTTGTTAGTTCAGATGATGAAGTGATGAAATCAGATCAGTTTGTTCAGGCAGTGTAGTAATTATCCAGTATATTTAGATCAGTTGACATAGAAATGACTTGAGCATCGGAAAGATGCTGAGAGGGACAAAAGAAGTAATGTATTATTTACACACTCATCTATTTCTCACATATCTGCATTCATTAGCACTTCATCAATCACCTTTGGTTTTTCATGTTTGTTTGGTTTTAATTCGTACCATTTCACTGCATTTAAATTTAAATTGTCACACTGATATCTTTGTATTTTATGAGTTCTTACTTGCTTATCCTGCTGTCTTTTCATCATCTCCTCAGCCTGCGGCCCCTGGCCTGTCCCAGACTCCTCCTTCGTCCCCAAGGATGGCCCAGAAGGCAGGGCACAGACGCATCCAGAGTGATGTTACTCACAGCGCTATGTTCGGTGTGCCGGTCAGCCAGTCCACTCAGCAGCTGCAGGCAGCCACAGCAGAGGCCAGCCTTAACAAGTCAAAGTGAGAAATCTAGAAATATAGAGTGAGATACTGCAATTATATAGCCTACATAGCAAGAAATGTCAAACTTGAACCTACTTGAATCTATTTTCTGAATACTTGTTTCTCTGTTTGGGCACAATTAGGTCAGTCAGCGCCACCCCATCCAATTCTCCCCAGTCCTCCCAGCAGAGTGTGTACCAGGCTGCCCAGCAGGGCAGTACTTCTGTCCCTCAAGCTCCTGCCTCAGCTGCTAGCCTGACAAGCCCCCCAGACCAGCCCACCTGGAATCCTTTCGGTGATGACAATTTCTCCAAACTCACAGCTGAGGACCTACTCAACAAAGACTTCACCAAACTAGCTGATGGTAACTTTGTTTTCTATAGTACTATAAAACTATGGTACATCTTATCACTGCACATCCTGCTCTCTCTCTCTCTCTCTCTCTCTCTCTCTCTCTCACTCTTCCTCTCTCCCTCTCCATACAGTGGACATAGAAAAGAATCACCCTCATTTAAAATAATCACATAACATCAACATGTGAGAAAAAAATTAAAAAACAGAATCATGGAGTTGGAAAAAGGATCACCCGCCCCTAAAATGACTTGTAAACTCAATCAGGTGTAGCTGATCACCTTCTCAATGGCACATAAAGCCATTTAACATTCAACTCTGATCAGCGGTGGTCATTTTGATCAGCTCAGCATGAAAAGAGCTTTTTCTGGAGCATTTCAGTCCTTGGTAGCGCAACTGAAGCAAACAATCAAATATGGGTGGCAAGGCACTGTTGATCTCTGGGATAAAGTTGTGGACAGGCACAAGTCAGGAGATGGACACAAAAAAATAAAAATTCAAAGGCTTTATCAATGCTTAGAAGCAGAGTGAAGTGTATTATTAAGTGGAAGGTATTTGGTACAACACATACCCTCCCTGGATCAGGACGTCACTTCAAACTGAGTAAATACAGCTGAATAAAACAAAAACCGTGTCCATCTTCATTTCAGGCTGCAAAGCAACAAAATTTGATTATTTTAAAGGGGGGTGATTCTTTTCTATACCCACTGTATTCCCCCCACCCATCTGTTTTTTTTTTCTGCATGTTGCTATGTATGGTTGTGTGTGTGATAAATTAAAGGAATAGTTCACCCAAAAATAAAATTCTGTCCTTGGTTCAGCCTTAATTTTATGAAACTATGAGAACGTGGTACCGATGTCACATGGACTATTTTAATGAAGTCCTTACTATCTTTCTGGGCCTTGAACATGGTAGTTCAATTGATGTCTATGCAGGGTCAGAAAGCTCTCGTATTTCATCATAATATCATAATGTATGTTCCGAAGATGAACAAAGGTCTTACAGGTTTGGAACGACATGAGGGTGAGTAATTGACAGAATTTTAACTTTTGCGTGAGCTATCACTTTAAATTTAAAATTGAAATGATCAGTGTATTAGTGTTTTTGATGTTTGCAGAACCTGTTGAACCTCTGATTGTCACTACTGAGACTCTTATTCCCGGGCTGGAGGCTGCAGAACCTGCTCCTCCATCTTCTGGTGAGTGAACTGTCAGCCCTAAACTAATGTTTCTCTCTTACATAATATGATATCAATATAACACTGATAGTGACATCCTGGCTTCCTGTTTGTCTGTATTTGACTATTGATATTCCATTCATGTGCCTTCAGTCTCTCTCTTTATTTCTGTACGATTCATGGCCTCCCTTGCTACATAATGGCACATGTTCAGTACATCTGAGGTAGTCGAACTCCAGGAATCAGCAGGAGACTCCTTAAGATGAATCACGGCCCACCAGTTATCTCAGCTTCCCTGCTGAGCTACTCGTCAGAGTCCACCTGCTTCCTTTATTCACACTGACTATCACTGTTGATTGACTCCCATTAATGTTCAGCACTTCTTGTCCACTTTATTATTTCCATTTTCTGTTTCTCTGCACTCATACAGCTGAAAGACCTGCTGACATTCTGGGCTTGGAATTAGGAGCTGGTTTGCTAGCTGTGCCAGGTAATCCAGATGTCCATAACAGCCTTACCTACCCTTTACGCACCTTTGTGATCACACACCTGCAATTGTTACCAAAATACCAATGGTTTTAAATATTGCGAATCACAGAAAGTGTACTTTTAATTTTTATTTCAATGGACAGTCAGTCTTTATCCTTTTCTAGTGATTTTCGATGTAAAGATTTAATAATAATTACAAAAACAAAGTATTTAAATCAAAAGAACAAATGCAAATTGAGCAAAGAAACAAAATATAAATTATAATTTCATAAAGCTACTTAAGTGCTTTTTCAGATATCTTTTAACAGTATCAAGTATTCAAGTAAAACATTCAGAAATTTGAAAAAATACAAAACTAATTAAATGTAAAATAAAATTACTGAAACAATTTTTATTTGTTATCATGCATTAATACTGATTGGTGAAGTTGACTGAAAAACTGCTCTTAATTAATTTTAGTTTCTATTAAGTTTATCATTAGGCATAATTTTGTGTTAATGTTTAATTTGTTGATTTTTGTCCCACTTTTTGCATTTACTGCATCAGTAATGGTTTGTCTTGATTGCATTTCTCTTTTACGTTGTGTTCCCAGGCTGCATTGTACAACAGATAATTTAGACCCATTAATAATACTTCAGCTGCTTATTTCTGTTTTTTAAAAGTTACCTTTTTCTAATCATCAGTCTGGCATTCAAACCCTCCATTGTCCTTTTTCTTTCCTCTTAGTTTTTGTAGAAATACATTTCTGTGTTTATTCTGGCTAACACTGTCTTTTTTCACTTGCTGACTTACAGAGAAACTTATAGAGGGCCTGAAGTCTCCAGATACCTCTCTCATGCTGCCTGATCTGCTGTCAATGGCTGACCCCTTTGGTAGCTCCATTGATGACACTAGAGATGGTAACAGCTTTTGATGACTGTCTCGCTGGATGCTTGCCTCTTTTACAATAGCTTAACTAAACACTGTCCTCTTCGCTGAGACACATGATGTTTTCCTCCTAAATGTTGTTGTGTAATGCAGTATAAGCAATCCCTGTATTATTTGTGATAGCTTGGAATTTTGTCTTCTTGCCACATAAAATTAAACTTTATTTGTTTAGACATTGAGAAATCAACTCAAAAAAGGTTTGGACAACATCTAGAGTAGTGTTATGGCATTGCATTAGTAGAAAAAGCTGATTTATTGCATAGTGATGGGTCTCAGAAATATTGTGTATATCAAAAAGATGAGGGGCTCAACACCGAACCCTGAGGTACACCTGTAGTTATTTTATATGACTTGCACATCCCTCCTTTCTATGATACCTCAAAGGATCTAATCATCATGTAAAGCTCAAAACAGCGAAACTAAGTTCTTATTATGTCCATTATTGAAAGAAAAGAGTCGCATTGTTAAAGAAATTGTGCATGGTCCATCAGACTAAAAATGTATGTTCGATTTTAAAAAGTGTTATGAAAGATTCCGGTGATGTGTTTGATGTGGCAAATAATTTACAATGTGGCATTGTCTGTTTTATTTTTCTTTTTTTTACTTGTTTTACTTATTCCCAGCCAAAACGGAAGTGTGTTTGGACTCTCTGATTCCTGGCTTGGAGCCCCCTCAGGCTCAGCTACACCCTGTGGAGGCAGATCCAGTTTCATCAGCACTGGGAGGTAAAAAATATGCATTCGAAACAGACAAGCCTCTGTCTAGCATCCTAGCACCCTGTCGAATACTTCAGTGGTTGCAGAATATTTTCTTTGTGTGGACAGTTGGCCTGAGGCTATGGCTGATTTCTCACATTAAAATCTCTGCCATCAGTATCCTTTTCCCCCACATTTTTAAGGATCCAGTATGTTAGTTAAATGCAACAATTAATTGCAGAGGTTCTCATAGGGGTCATGTAATGAGGAAACCGTTTTCTTGTATCTTTAGATAAAAATGAATTCAGTGTACAATGAAAACACTGTAAATGTGTGGTCACATTTACCATTGTTTCGCAGGCAAAATCCAGTCATTTCAATAGGAATCCACACAATTGGGAATTTCACCTTTGGCCAAAAGATTTCCCATTTTGATTTGGCAACGGGTTCAAGTTGGTCATGCAGAATTGCTGTGTTGCCCAACAGAAAGCTGCTCGGTTTAAAAGTAATTTGAAATTGTAATTTGAGTGAACTGTGCTTCATCCCTACGCTATTGACAATAGAGAGTGGACCATTTTGTCTGCAACATTTTTCTAAATCAACACCATAAATTTTACAATTCAAATAGTTCCATTATATATATTAAAAACAACTTTCTGACAGATGTTGAACCCATGACTATCCACATTTACTGGTCAATAATGCCTGTTTGGTGGCCAGATGGGGCACAACAAACTTTGTTTGACTCTACAAACCTAAAAATACAACAGAATCATTTAATTTTGAGTGTCAGGAAAAAGAGCAGAAAATCATCCTGAAAACTAAATTATGACTTTATAGCACAAAACCCTTGACTAAGATTAAAAGTGAACCTCCAAAAATAGAAATAGTATATGACCCCCTGATTCTTATGTAGTTCATGTGATTTAGTGATTTCATGCGTTTCCCTGGTGTTGCTCCCCACTGTGCTGTAGACCCTTTGATTGGAGAGGACTCCTTGCTGGGCTCTTCTCTCCCCTCTGGCTCCGCCTACTGTCTGGATGACTTTGCACCTGTTTCAGGAGGCCCCTCCCAGAATATACCAGGTACAACCATTCACTCTTTTGTTCTGCTGGCATTTATAGCTTATGCGACCTGGTGAGTCATAAAAGAAGTAAAGAATGGTAAAACTGTAAAGCTTATTTAATTAAAAATTAAAAATATTTATTATTAAAATACAATATGCACTTTCTTGACATTTGTTAAGCTTTGGTAGGAAAGTGTCAGCCAAAAACATTAATGTGAGCATTTCAGGGTTGACATCATGCTAACAGTGCTGCATTTTTCTCACCCATCTTTGTCTCTCCCTGCCACCGTCCTCTTAAATCTTTTACCCGTGATTTGCCCCAACCCTCATCACCTCTCAGCTGCAGACTCCTGTTTGATCTCAGGCTTTGAGCCTCAGAGTGCTGAGACAGCCAATGAAGATGAATTTGACCCCATACCAGTACTGGTCTCCAAAAACTCCCAAGGTAAGCTTTGAGGAACCAAATCCTTTTGTGAGAATGAGTGAGCAATTTGCTTCTTACTGTCAATATAATGAAAACAAAGTTATGCATATGTGAGAACTGTACATTTTGAGTGCGTTCTGTTTGGCAGTTGCAAAAATGCAGAGGGCAATAGAAATTGCCATAGACTGTCATACAAAAACATTGTTTTTATTTAATACTATTTATTGAAGAAAAGTATACATTGTCAATCTGTGATTTTGCTTATGTAGGCGCTATAAATACAGTAAATCAGTATTACAGTAATTCAGGTACTAGTTCTCAATTTATTTTGAGTTATACCTGACAAGAGTACTTGAGGGTGTGGTTCATATTTCAGTCATTCATTCTCAAATCAGATTGCACTGGATGCTACACACACACACACACATATATAAATAATATAAGTTGTGGCATATAACCAATGAGGACACTGCAAAAAGAGCATGTTCTGTTTATTATTTTGCTGTATTAATTCAGACAAGTCATTGTTATTTTAGCTCTATTTTTGCACTATTATAATACTTAGTAATATTTTGAATTAGCTTCTTTGGATTACATTTAGATTTTTTTTAGTTTTCATTTTAATTTCAAGTTTTAATAATTTTATCATGTGCTTTTGTCATTCTTATTAGTTTTTTAAATATATTTTTTAATTAACTTATTTCGTTTTTAGTCATTTTAGTACTTAAACTTATTTCTTTCATTTAGTTCATATGCAACATGTCTTGTTTTCAATTTTTTCCCTATTATTTATTTAATTTTATTAACAGCTTTATTTTAACTACCAATTTTTTTTTTAATTAGCAGTAACAACACTGAGAAGAGCTTATGTTTTTTTGCCCTAACTTGTAGATTCAGTAATGGTGCACAAATCACTGAGGTTCTCCTATAATTGATCAAATTAACCTCATATTTTTACGTTTAGTGAAGTCTTTAGCTGAATCAAATATCATCTAAAATTCCTTTATAGTTTGTTTGCGAAAAAAAAGAAAGAAATTAAGTTGAATCTACCCAACCCTATGCATGATCTTTCGTAAGAGTCTCTTGACTTTTCGTGAATGTTTACTATCTCTCTCTCCCTCTCTCTTCTGCTGTCCCCTTCCTCGGCCTTGTCTTAATCTTGTTTTCCTCCCTTTCCTCCTCCCCTAACCTTCCTGTCCATCTGGCCTCTTCTAGGAGGTCACTCTCGCAGTAACAGTGGCAGCTCTGAGTCCAGCCTGCCCAACCTGGCCCGTTCCCTGCTGCTGGTGGACCAGCTCATCGACCTCTAGACCGTACAGATAATTCCTGCTGTGCTGAAGATGACGCCAGCCGCTGTAGTCTTCTGCCTTTAACCCTGAATCCCTCCTGCTATCCTTTGTCCTGTCCTCCACCCTCTTTTATGGTCCATTTCCCTCTTTAATCAGTTCTTCATCATTCCGTCACTTCAGTTTCTTCCTGTTCATCACATCTTACGTTTTATGTTCTTTTCCTGCCGCTGTTGTCCATCAGTTCTCGTCATCCTCACCATCATCGCTCGTTTGATTTGACATACACGGCTTTCCTCCCCTGCACCATGACATCTATCTCCCTGATGAGTTTATGTTCAACTTTTTTCATTCAACTCTGGTGCGACCTTTTCTACAGGCTCAAAATCCGGTTTCCTCATGCGTCCATATCTGTTGTTCCTTTGTGCATGCACATTTCATCTGCCACGCAGTCAAGAGTGAGAGCGTTGAGCATCAAACATCAAAATTGTTCTTCTCTTCAGTCTTTAGCCGTGTCTTCAGTGGCACTCGGAAGCTCGTCTCCAGATTAAACACATGGGTTTTAGACTCAAGCAGTTGGCTACCTCCAGACAGAAAATAAAGTACGAATCGAAACAAATGTTTACAGACAGGATTATTTTCCCTGGATGTTTACAGACCGGCAGGTATGCAAGCACAGCTTGTGAGAATTTATCTTCACCCAGACTGACCGCAGGGTACGAACGGATCCTAAAACTTAATGTAGAGTGATTTCAAAACTTCAAAACCGGCTAGAAGCTCCTCATTGCCATCAGTGGTACTCGTTCGCCATCTCATGATCTCCCTACCATCATTTCTCTGTTATTTCTTTGTAAATAGCTCTATTGATGTTGTACGTTGACTTGAAACAATGTAAATTGGTGTATATCTGCAGTATCTGACCCTCCCGCCCTCAAAAGTGATTTGTTCTCCTGTGTATAAAGCATCTGGTCCAAATGTCCAGCGATTCCTTCAGAGATCCCCGTCTTACCCCGTAGTATACATAATGAGATAATTTAAAAGAAATATTTCCTATACGGTTAAGATTATATGTGAATATGAATAGAGTGTTAGAGAATGAATGTATGAATTGAGTATCCATATATAAATGCAGACATGTGTATATGAAACCTATTTAAGAGGAAACTATCTCTTTGTTCTGTGTGTTGAGATGTGTTTGCGAATGTAAATTGTCAGTTTCATCTTCTAACGGCCAGATCGTCATTGCTGAACAAAGTCGATTAAGAAAAGAGGACAATCTTGAAGCATCCTGACACAGTTTGACGCCATTCGTAAGCAAATCGACTAGATTTGTTTTTGGTTTTTCGTTGCCTTTTATTCTCAGATGTTTATCGTCAACAAAAACAGGTTGTAGTCTTGAGGGAAATGCTCTACAATCCTCAACGGAGTATGTATACAAATCATCCTCGAAACTACAGGCCGATGCCATGCTTTCTTGCACAATTCTCGTGAATCAGACGCATATCAAAGCATGGCAGTGTTTATGAATATGAAGTTAAGATATGTCTGTGGCCAATCTTCATATCAGTACTGTACGTATGTGTGTGCGTGTATGTGTGGATGTGAGGTAAATAAATAGCTAGTCTTAGTTGTTGAAAGTGGTGAGGTCGTTGTGTCTTTGACATGGTTTATCTGCTTCATTCAGACAGCTGGACCCGCAGCAGGCACCTCTGTTTCAAGCACAGGTTCTCTTTTCATTCACTGAGAGTAATTAGACTGCCAGATTGAGAGCAAATGGGAAAATGCTCGTGTTGACGCTGTACAAATTTTAGCAGACTCCCAATCACTGGCTGCCATACTATAGAATTGAAAGTCCTTTGATAAGATCCAGAAAGGGGTTGAAAAAAAAAAGATCAGCTTTTTGACATTGTTGAATCAGTAGGGCTGGGCGGTTTCCACAGAGATTTTGCTTTACTTGCATCTTGCATTACTTTAGATGTATTTGCACAGTTATGAAATATTAACAACTTTTCCCATGCTGTCAGATTTGACTTATATGATCAGAAAAGTTGGAACTTCCTGTCTTCAGTTTATTTCTGTATCTGTTTGAATTTTTTTTTTGTTTCATTTTTTTACTTGCATAAGAGTTTTATTTTTGCATAAGTTTTCTTTTTCCATTTTATGCCAGATATACCCAAAACTTTTAAATGATATATATATATATATATAAACTTTAAAACTACAAAACTTCAGAGTCAGTAAACACATCTCACCAAGGTTGCATTTATTTGATCAGACATACATTGAAATTAGTAATTAGGAAAATTTAAATGTTTTTACAATTTATAGTAACTGTTCTCTCTTTTTTAATATGTTTTAAAATGTGATTCATCCCTGTGATGTTAAAGCTGAATTTTCAGCATCATTGGATCAGTGTCACATGATCATTGAGAAATCATTCTAATATGCTGATTTGCTTCTCAACAAACTATTATTATTAGTATCATCATCATTATCAACACTGAAGTTGTGCTGCTGGAAAGTTCAAAAGAACAGCATATATTTGAAGTAATATTCTTCTAACATAATTTAATGCATTTTTGCTGAACAAAACTGTATCTGCGCATTTTTTGGATTTCCAACTAATAAATATACTGTGACATACGTTAACGTGATATAGAGGTTTTTAGCTATACCGCCCACCCTAAGGTTCTGTAAATGGAAAACTTCCATGAAAGTTTTGGATGTTTTATGAGGTGTTTTGTTTGCTTGGAGGCAGAATAGCACTGCACTTCAGCGATCCTCTTGCGGAGGAAAAGAGATGCTGCTGGGCCTTCATTACTGATATTTGTTGTTGGCAGTGTCGATTATGAGATCGTTCTATATCCCGCCTCTCCTCTGTACAGCCATTCGCAGACTCTCATGTTAACCTATGCAATCCTAAAGCTCCATCTTGTAGTTCTCAGTAGAGGTCTTTGCCCCGCGGGTAGCGTTTGACTTGTGTTGTTGTGCAAAAATCAAAGTTTCCTTTTATGTGCTGTTTTTGTTCAGAGAAAAACAATATTTATGACCATGTTTAAACACAGAGTCGGAACCCGATTGGTCTCTGTAGCAAACACCCTCAGCCCAGTGTTAGAGCAGTGATGGGTTCATGTGCACCTTCTATTTTTGTGAAAACCAATAAACAAAGAAAGGGGTGTTAAATAAACATGTAAATGTTAATGTAAATTGTGCCAGTGTTAATTATTTATCCGTTGAAACGTTTTGCATCCTCAGCAGTCAAGCAAATCATGTACATCAATGAACTTTAATTATAATCTAATATAATATAATCAGAAATTACAAAACTTTTTTTTTAAGTCTTCGGGAATTAAATGCATTTGACTGTTGGTAAACAGAGAAAAATTGAAAAAGAAAAAAAACTAATTAAATTTTGTATCAAAATTTATTAAGAAGAGTGTCAAACAAATGCACTTGATTAATTGAAAAATTATTGTACAATTATTTTTATTTATTTATTTTACCAAAATTGAAAGTTTTATTTTTTAGTAACAATTTTAGAAAGGTCAGACATATTTATCAACAACTTTACGTGCGTAATATTGGTGATACTCAAGCCTCTATTTCTTCCTACAGTCATAAATATCTAATCATATACTGAAGGTGTTTGGGTTTTTCTTAGTTATCATGGTACAACATTTTGCTGGAGGTCTGGCTGACAGAGCCTTTGTCTTCTCCAGGTAAGATTTCCTCGTCCTTGTTGTGGCCATTGTCTGTCTCATCTCTCTCTCTCTTTCTCTCTTCCTCCTTTTCATTTGAGCTTTCGTTCTCAACACTGACTGAAAGTTATACCGAAAGCTATAAGACTGAGGTGCAAAAAGCAAATCATTTTGATCTCCACCTAAGACCTAAATGTGTGTTTACTGATACGGTGCCCATTTGGTAGGCCAAGGATATTGCAAAATAGCATTTAGATGAAAGAAATGGACTCCTGGAAGACACAAAAGGCCAGGTGGCTCAAGTTAATCATGTTTTAGGGCACATCCTACAAAACATCTTTAAAGACTTAGTTCTACAGCATCCAGACCCGAATCAGCCTTCAAACCTTTCAAGTATTAATTTTATGTTTGTTGTTCTTATTATTTTTTATTAATCTAAGTCATAAACCAACCGCCATTCTCTTTCAAACAAATAGTTTCACAAGCCAGTGCAGCGGGGATGCCTGTAGGAATTTTGCTGTTTAGGAGACTTTATGATGTTTCATTCCATTAAAATAGAATTTGTTTTAAAGCAGCTCTTAAAGAAGGGAGTTCATGAATAAAATGGAGCTTCGGAGCAAAAGCAGCCTAATTTGGTATTGTGCTTCAGGCCATGTGTTTTCTGCTGGCATTGTATAACAAAAATAGCCTTCTTCAAAGGTGCGATTATCTGCACTTTTGAAGATTGTACAAGCCGTTTCTGCTGCTTCTGTATGCAAATGAACACTTTTGTCATTGGCTAACCTCTTTTCATGTGAAATGTGTAACATCCTGAATAGATGACTAATGTGGGCGGTCATGTTAATGTTCACAATGTCTGGACGTCTATAGATGTTTCTTTGAATGGTCTGGTTGGACTGGTGATGGAGGTTTTTGCAAAAAAATTATTTTTTAACATTAAAAGACTAATGCTATATTAAAAACTGGTTGATTGGTTAACAGTTCCCTTATTCTACATGGTGAAAATTGTAGAAAAGAACAAGTCCTCTTATAATTTAGTGAAAAAACATAAATTGACATTTGATGTTTTTTCATTGAACCAACTGTTGTTTCTTATATTTTTTTCTTATTAATTTACATTAGGGTTTTATGTTACATCTTATGTTGGCAAATTGTTTATTGCATTATTTTAGTATCGTGCGTTAACAAGATGGTGTTTTGTATTTTTGTGCATGACGTTGTGCACCTCCTATTTATTAGTATTCACCACAGCTTGTGGAAAAGCTACTTGTGATGAATTTTGATTCATCATGTGGCTTTCTCATTACCACCGTTTTTTTTTTTTTTTTTTTTTTAAGGTGATTGTCAGTATATAAAACATATTTTAATAATTTGGAGGCTCAACATTTTCACCATTTTTAATGAGATATACAGTAAGCTTTTATTACTTAATTACTATAAATTTACATTCTATCTGTAAGACTAAATGTTCCTAAAAACCTTTTAAATAGTAGTCATTATTTTTATTCATCTTTGTCCTAAACCAACTGTCACTCTCTTTCAAAACAAAGCATTCCACCAACCAGTCCTGCAGAATTTGCCAGGATGCCTGTACTGTAGCTATTTATTTACTTTTTTCATAAATTTCACTGATTTTAAGTGGGAGTGTTTTCCCCTTGAATTTTTTGTTTTAAAAAGTCCCCAACCCCCCCTCCTCCTGCAGTCACTAACTTTATCCCTTAAACCTCAATGACACATTTCAGCATGAAAATAATATGTTCATGTCCTCATGAACGAATTATAAAGGCTCGTCTACAAGTCCATGCATCGGAATGGTAATGCATTTTATTTAGCACTCCGTACAGTGTCAGATCTATAATGGTAATTGATATTGTTGCCCTTTGGCTTGACTACTTTATCAAACAGCTAATAATGTGTTGTTAATGTCACCCAAACCATGTTCCTGTTTGCCATCTCAGACTGCTAATGATATGAAAAGTCCCACTCTGCAAATTGAGGAGATTGGTTTCATGTATGTTAAAGTAGGAAACTGAATTTTTGAGATTGTCTTTGGCAGTTTTAAGTAGAAAATGCTCAGCAGTGGTGTTGACTGATACATTTGCACATGGTTTATCTTTTAAGCATCAGATAGTCATGTAGGCAATGTAAAAAAAAAAAACCCTGATGACCACAGGGAGTCTTTAATTAGTTTGAACTTATTCTCTCTTGCAGATGATCTGCCTAACGTCAACGGCTATGATTCTTCATCAGGATCCAGTAACATCCAGAGCTCAGATGTTCCTGCAGAGGAAGATGAGGTTGTGCATGCGTGCAGTGGCTCAACGCTTCTACTGCTGGACTCCAAACTCCTCAACACTACAGCTCTCAAACTCTCGCCATCGTCCTCCCCAGACGTCTTCTCAAATGCTCCATTCCCTGGATGTGGTCGAGACGGTAGGGACATCTTCACCGGTGCTCCATTTCCTCAACTTCAACGAGCCCATCCGCAGCCTGATGTCTTCCTCCAGGCCCCATTCTGCAGAAGGAATGATCTGTCTGGACCCCAACATCTAACGAGGTGCACAAATGGCAATGAGGCTATTCTGCCCCATCCACCTGTGCACAGTCAAATCCGCTTTCCACATTGCGTCGAGGCTCCGATGCCCCAGCAACCCATTGCCGCCCACCGCGTGGTCTCCAGTGTGGGCCAGCAGGCAGCCGTGAGCTCAGTCCCCGTTGGGCCACTTCACTCCTGGACGGTAGGTGTTCGAGCAGTGATGGACCCTTTCCTGGCAGCCCCCTTCCAACCTCGGGGCCCATTGGGAAAGCCTTAATGTTTGAGAATGTTGTGCCGTCCCAGTGCTGGTTATATCTGTGGTGGAAGCAAATCTGGCGTAGTCTATCATGAGACGACTACCTCAGTCCTCGTGACGCCATCTGGCATCACCGCAGCACTTTAGCTCACCTTCACTACGATGTTCTTCCTCTGTGCATCGCTCCACCAGGCATGAAGAGAGCGATTTCATCTTTTGTTTGATATAATGGTCTATAATCTGCGTATATTCATCCAATTTCTTTTTGCAATGGTTTATACATTATAAGCTTTTTTTATATATATCATACATAGTATTAAAAAGGATGTAAAATGTGAAAATAAAGGAAGTTTGTTGCTTT
Organism: Cyprinus carpio; assembly: GCF_018340385.1. Taxonomy (NCBI): domain Eukaryota; kingdom Metazoa; phylum Chordata; class Actinopteri; order Cypriniformes; family Cyprinidae; genus Cyprinus; species Cyprinus carpio. Next base: position 15,562,115 of record NC_056581.1, on the reverse strand, counting down.
CGGTTTACTAGTTTACAGGGAGCAGCTGATGGAACTATTCAATGGTTTTTAGGCTTTTTGAAGAACTAACTACCTTTTTGAGTCTCAAAGCTGGAAGAATTTCCAGAACCTGGTGACAGAATTGTGTTGAGGCCTTATGACAGGTAAACACAGCTGGAGAATCACGAATCTTTGCTGTTCTTGTTAAACCCAAGGTACTGTAGGCGTCCTAAGCTGGATTGGAATGGACTGTAAGTAACTGACGGTCACATCCACATCATCTAATGCAGTGAAATAAATCATTGAAGCACTTTTACTATCTGTAATCGTGGATATTGTAGTTTTGCTATATAACAATCTGCTGTATATTCACTGTGTATTACGTGTATGATAAATCTTTTCTGTTAAAATGTCTTGTCTTTGACTGTTCCTTCATAATTTAATCATCCCTTTTTGAACACCAGCAGGACTTACAGGCTGAATATGTATTATTTATTAGGGGTTCAAGTGTGTATCGCGGAAACCCTATTGTATTTAAGATTTTCAAAGAGCACCATTCTGACATAAAAGTGAATGGGCAGACCAAACCGTAAGGTGTAGAAACTTGAAACTTTGATGTTTTCTAGTACCCACCCCGTCTACAAAGTCACCAAAGCTTGCCCCAAAAGTACGCAATCGCTCATAACTCCTAAACATTCTGTAGTCTTATATCATAAGAATCTTTGGCTCAAGAGGAACTAAACGCATGTGTCAGATTGGTTTGTGGCATGGCTAAATTTTCAGCCAATTTAGATGTTTTGAAAAAAACCTACTTCTTTAAATTGGTCCTATGTTTTCACCCAATCAGACCCACAGAAGTACAAAAAGATTCTCTGGAGAGTGAATATCAGTAATTATCAAAGAAAAGTTGAGTTTTTGACATCATCAAGTGGTCAAGATTTTGACTCACCAAAGGGATGCCAAAATGTTCAAAAGTGGCAGGGACACTTTTCATAAAACGGCTATAACTTTTGAGCAGAGTGAGACCAAACTTGAAAGGCATATATAAGACCTCAATCTGAGGTCACATAAGAAAAATAGTGGAGTTAGGGCACTGTGTGGCGCTATAATAGGACCAAAATTTAAAAATGGCTATAACAATATAACCATTTGTCTGAGTGACTTGAAAATTGACAGGCCGTGTCTGTGTCCAAAGTGCCACAACTATCTATGAGGACATTCATGTATCTCGAAAAAACATGGCTGTCATTGGGCAAAGAAATCTGAGCATCTATTAGATGAGGTTAACTGAAACTCGGTGGGCCTGTTTGACTCTCAGCCCTCATGGTCTGTGAGTAATTTGAAAGAAATCAGCCACCGGGGGGCGAAGTCGCATTTTTCGAGTGTTTAAACGTTTGTATATTGAGCGATTTTTCACACATACGTTATTCATATTACATTTTGTCAAAATTTGCCACTTCATTTGTTCTGTGGCACCAGTTTTTAAAATTATGCCACATTTTGATTAGAGTGAAACCCAAAAATGTTATAACAGAGACTTTGCAGTAGCATTTATTTCAAATATCTATATACTGTATACAGCAGAGTGTGTTTGCATGTGTGTAAGCATGCTTAGAGGGTATTAAGTATTATATTTTAACCCTTTCATTTCTGTGTATATGTATGTAGCATGTTTTTCATCATGGATGTGTTCTCCATAAAAGGTCTTAAATCGCTTGAACCATGGTAATTGCTGCTTGCGGCTATATTTTATTAGATTTTTTTGTATTATATGATTTTTACATGTATATATTATATAGATTCTTTATTATATATTAAGTTTATGTAGTTTTATATTATGTAAGATAATGTTTTTTTTTTTTACTTTTTTTTATTAATACTTAATTTTGCTAGTTTATTGTTGCTATTGTGATCAACATTGAGAGAGCCATGTCTATAAAAAAAATAAGAGATTTTGTTCATCCTTCACTGAATGGAGAAAAAAAAAGTTTCCACACAATGTTAATAGGCCTTAAGAAAACTAAGGTTCACCTGAGGATTAAGTACCAGCAGCTCTTTTTATCAAACGTACTTGACATGAAAGCTGTGATGAATGCACATTTGCTGTTTCATTAATGAAGCACAGGACACATGGAGTATTGGCTTGAAACAACACTAAGCCATGAAGCAGTCCTGAGGTATTGAAATAACAGCCAATATGCTGCTGTTAACCTGCTCCAGCTAAAGACTGCTGGCAGATCCACTGCTGTTTGAGAGCTCAAGAACTTAATTTCTTCATATCTTTTGAAGTTGTGTGAAAGGGATTCTAAAACAGAACGGCAGCATGAGCCGCCTACAGATTGATTTCATATATCTACCTTCACCTTTAATTGATCACTTTATTCTGTTCTTGGGAACACCAGAGTAAACAGAAACATCAAAACGCGTAAGATGCTTTTGATGCTAGAAGTCTTTAAATGCCCACTCTCTGCATTTGAAGCAGAATGGCAGTGTATTCTCTGATTTATGTAAATCCATCAGTCTCCTCCAGTATAGTTTTCTCCATGTGTCCACAGTGCTTCTGCCAATACCACACTGTGCAGCTAAGACAAGGATACAAGACAATAATCCCTTTGACTCTCTTTTGTAAATTCAGAAAAGAGGAGCGTCTTGTGTCTTCAAAAGTGCATTGAGGTTCATCGAACTTCAGTTTTCAGCCCTCTGTGAATACAAACTTTCATTTGTAATGGAAAAACTTTAACTTGCCTTGACCTCAGGTTGTATATAGACATCTGATTTTATGTACACTCACAGTTCAAAAAGGAAACTCTCTCTATTTTTCATCTATTATGTGACACGTAGCACTTTTATTGGTTTCTCCGTTAGTTTTGTGGCCAATTGTCCCTGTGAATTCCTGCACATTTGGAGCAACACAAGCACAGAATGGAATTTTCCACCCTGTGTAATCGCATTTCAAAACCAGTGCTTTGTCTCCTGCTTCTATCTATCTTGGTCTAATGACAAAAAGTAAAAGGTCATGGCTATTTGTTATAGTGGTGCTCCTGCAATAAACAAAAGCTCATCATCATTTATACTCTCTTTAACAGAAATAATAATCAGTACAATAAAAAATGGTTTACAAGCGACAAATAAAACCTATATTTTAACATTTGCGCAAGATGTTAAGGTTGCTGTTGTTATTTTAGTATTATTTGTATATTATTATTTGTACACACACAAATATGCTGTTACATACAGTATGTATTTTAGAGTTGTGTTGCTATGCAGAGTCTAAAGTGTTTTTAGCATGTTTGTTATGTAAGCGCTATTTTGCTGAGGTGTTGGGATTGATTTTTAGCATGTTTGCTATGTTAAGATGTTTTTAGTGTTTATAGTTTTGCTATGTGGTTTCTAAGGTTTTCTAAGTGTTTTTAGTAGGGCATATGTTTGTTATGCTAGTGTCATAAATAGTGTTTAGCTTGTTTCTGTGTGATTGCTTTAGTGTTCTAATTTTAGCATGTTTGCTATGTTGAGATTGGTGATTTTAATGTGTTTCTGTGTAGTTTCTAAGGTGTTCTGAGTGTTTTTAGCATGTTTGCTACATTTAAGTGTTATGAATGGTTTTAATTTGTTGTTAATATATATTTTTGGTGTTACTATGTAGTTGCTAAGGTGTTCCGAGTATTTTAGCATATCACTGTGCAGTTAAGTTGCTAATTACTATTAAGGTGTTCAGAGTAGTTTTAGTGAATTAACATGCTGCTATGCAGTTGCTAAGGTATTCTGAGTGATTTTTAGTACGTTTTTGAAGTGTTGCGATGCTTTGAGTGGTTTTTAGAGTTTATATGTGGTTTCTGAGGTGTCCTAAGTGTTTTTAGCATCTTTACTATGCTTTAGTTCTAGCTTGGTTCTTGTTTTTTTTTTTGACTCTGCTGCTTGTATAATTGCTAAGCTGATGAGAGCTGTTGTGTGTTACTATGTGGTTGCTAAGCTGTTGCTAAAATGATCTTGGATGCGAACATCATCAGTGTAAATCAGTGGGGAAACTGGAAGCAGCTCCTTGAGAATCCCTTTATTCTGCTGTTGTTGCTGATTTGAGATGTTTTATAAACCTCTCTAAATGTTTATCGCCTTTTCAGGAGGGTTAATGCGACCAGGAATCAATAACAGCAGTTACAACCGGACCAACCGTGAAGTCATTCTGACAGGTCAGTCTGCCACATTTCAGTGCGATTGAATATTTTATCCCTCTCTTAGGCATTTACTACACTTGGCTCTTGAGAGCTGAGAGCTGATGTCATCAGCCACAGGACTGTGGCTCTGTCTGCCACTGAGAAGATTGTGTTACATAAAACAAATCAACAAACGGGGCCACAAAGCCTTTGTGACGGAGACAATAGGTATTTATAGAGCCAGAAACCACTGCCACGTTAAGGGCTGCATTAATAAACAGCCTGAAGCCCGGGCCCCAGTGATGCTGGAAAGAATTAATATATTTAAAATATTAAGAATGAGAAGTGAATTACACATTTGTAATGTATTGTCTATACTATTATACTTTTGTAATTGTTCCTATTTTCACTGGCTAAATGGACAATACTGTGTTGGTTACTTAATATTAACTCAAAGTTTAATGAATGAGCAGATGACATGAAGAGGCCTGTGTTTAACTGCATTGTAAACAGACACGCTATTATCCTACATAAAGCTCCCGATCGGTATCAAATTCAGGGGATTATGTCCACAAAATGATAAGAACACACATTATTTTATTATTTCACACACAGTATTTTAACTGAAGCGATGCCAGCCATGCTCGTTTTCTCTCGTCAGCTTTGTCATAAAATGCAAGGCATTATTGCATTATGTACTGTATGGGTGTATGTGCAGCATAGACTTTTTATCTTATAAGCAAGTAAATGTGAACGTATGCGCCTGTAACTAGCTGCTGAAAATTCAGCTTTGCCATGCAGGATTACATTACCATTTAAAATACATGAAAACAGAAAACAGTTATTTTAAATTGTAATAATATTTCACAATATTACTGTTTTTACTGTATTGTTGATCAAATCGTATGCATTAGTGCAAGAATCTGAGAAAAAAATCAGTGCAACTTTGAGTATAAGAATAAGAAAAGCGGTAGTGTACATGGTACTTTTCTAGCTCTATACAATTCTGCAATTATTGCCGTAACCTTTATGACATTAACCAGCAGAAAATTGTGGAAGCTGTCTAGAGCAATAACTAAATAGCTATTTTGCTATTCATTACGTTTTTTTGATATTCATTAAGTTTATTGTTTATGATGTTTAGAGGAATAAATTTGTGGATGTTTTGTTGTTCATTACGTTTAAGTGATAATATTAAAGCCCAGGGCCCTGACTGTGAGGTTTTTAACATTCGATTTCACAATAAAAAAATGGATAAATTAAAGTTTCATGAATAAGCAATTTAAAATGATGTGTGTGATCATGTGTGACATTGATAGATTGGGGTTATGCTGATAAAATATCATATTATGTCATCAGTAATAAAATACAAATAAAAAAAAAGAAATTTCAGTTGTTCAAAAAATTGTAACATTACCTCACAACATAATTGTTTATTTTTGTTTCCCAATAAAATGCAGCACACTGGGATCATCGATCATAAAGAAATAAGTAAAATATTGAAAATATTTTGACAGTAGCGTGTTTGAATGATTGGAGTTAATGGTCAGCTTTGGCAGTAATTTATTACATTTTAAAATCATTAAGTTGGTTACAACATTACCTCACAACATTGTTTTTTCACATCAAGTAAAAGCATTTGGAAATACCCTATATCAAAGTTGGTTACAACAGATACAAAAATCATGTTTTCACAGTAAAGCACATGAAATACCCTATACAGGCTATATATATATATATATATATATATATATAAATATAAAATAAATCTTTACTCTTAAAATACTAACTTTTGATGATTATTTATTCTTTTATCAGCTGAATACTTAAAGACATGAGATCAAGCATAAGAAAGACTTGAAATTTTCTTTCTTTGTCTGCATCAGCGAGCAGCTGTGGTATTTCATAGCAGAGGTGTGCTATAAAATGTTCAATGAAAATAAATACAGTTAGAAAATTCATTATGCAGTAAAGGTACCGTAAGCCAGAAAAAGAGAACAAAGAGTTAAGTTTATTTATTTTTTATTTTTTATTTTTTATTCGTCATGGAAAAGAAGTTAGATTAGCAGTCGAATGACCCCTTACTTTTTTTGACAATAGAGGATCTCTTGCAGAGGTGTCCTGTGCACCAGTGTCGACAGCATGTTAGTGACATCAGCCGAGGAAGAAAGTAGTTTGAACCCTGTTGACCTGGAACATGTATGAAGTCAATAGGGTTCATTTTAAATTAATGATGGCTTCATGTTCTGAATGAGTGTGCTTGCAGCACAGGTGCCCCCTGAGAGTCATGACCTAATGATTAGAGACAGACTTGTAACTGAAAGGTTGCGGGTTCGAGTCTCAGGACTGACAGGGATTGTAGGTGGGGGGAGTGAATGACCAGCACTCTCTTCCACCTTTAATAACACAACTGAGGTGAGACCCTTGAGCAAGGCACCGAACCCCCAACTGCTCCCTCGGCGCCACTGCAAAAATGTCTGCCCACTGCTCTGGGTGTGTGTGTGTTTGTTCACTACTCACTGATGTGTGTGTGCACTTGGATGGGTTAAATGCAGAGCACATATTCAGAGTATGGGACACCATACTTGGCAACACTTCACTACACTATTTCCTTTATCAAAATTGTGGTACTCACCAAAATCCATTGAAGGCATGCTATTGTGCTGTTAGCCCACATACAAAATGCTGACGCAGAAATATAAATTCCAACATTTAATTGAAGCGTGTAAAAACATGCTCTTCGTTAAAAAGGAATAGCCTGACACGCTCTGAACATCTGTAACAGCTCAAGCACAAGCTTTCAACCCAGCATCAAAAACAAAAATTAAAAAACAATGTTCAAGGTAAAATGAAGAAACAGAATAGTTCAAACTAAAACTCACCGAACTGTCATATGCTTAAATGAATAGTTTATAGAATTATTACAAATTCTGTGGTAATTTACTCAATATCATTTCCAACCTGAATGATTTTCTCTAGCAGAATACACTGAAAAATATATGAAATGTCTTTAAAACATTTGGTATTCTATTGAAGAAACAGAGTCAGTTGGGTTTGGCAATACATGAGGGTCAGTAAATGACACCCTTTAAATGGATCACTTGCAAACAACACAATAAAAGACATTTTAAATTAAAAATCATAAAGTACCTCATGAATACTGATCTATTCTTAGCGCAGCTGTTTGGAAAGCATCCATATATACAAAACAATTTTGCATCATTCCGCAAATCTTTAACCAGATCGTAACACTAAAACATCAACCGTGTTCATTTTTCAGGTCAGTCACAATTTTTTTTTAAATAATGCTGTTCAGTCGTGACGTCCATTTGTAGGCTAATCCGGTTTTCAGTTTATGAATAAAATATGGTCTGTGGTTAACTCAACTTGAGGGAAATTTCCTATTTTATATATTAGGACAACAACGTTTGTCTGATTCTTCAGCAAGCACATAAACTCACATCCTCATGGTAGAGACGTGTGTAGCAACTTGTGTTTTTAAAGCAAGACACTAGGTGAACTGTGTGAAATTTATTTTGTACAATGTGAAAGTCTCTTCAAATGTTAACACAAATCGTATTTTACTCAAATCCAAAACCGCTTTTCTGAACTCCCACTGGAAATTCCCCGGGGAATTTATGGACATGCTAATTCTCTTCTGAGTTTAAGGACTACAGACTGAATTAACTCTTTGATTAGTTTGGTCATTGTTTCCTTGCATTCCTGCAGTCACTTGAATCCTGCCGTTTTATCCTGCAGATGTTTTCCTGACATGTTCAAAAGGCATCAAAGCTGAACCGGATCTCTCAAGTACAACAGGACCTATATTACAGCTGCTTCTCTTTCAACCTTTTCTAATGAATCTGCAAAGCTAAGTTAAGATGCTAAAAATGATACAATGTCAATCATTTACAGTCATTTTGTATTCACACTGGAGCCAGTAGGCATTAAAATGTGGCTACTTTTTAGCATAGAATAACTGTCAACAGACAGCTGAAGTGTCAAATATTAAAATGCATTAGTCTTCAATTATTTATTTGGTGGTATATTTTAATTTTACGCTGTGAAAAAGAGAAAATTTTTTTTTGATGTGTAGTATATATAATATAATTTTGTGTTTTTTGTTTCACAGTCTAAACATAATACAAAATAATAAACTTAATGCAATGCATATTTGCCAGTCATACATAAATGAAACGGGTAAGATGCACTTTTTTAATTAATTATGGCATAATTTATTATTTTGTGTCTTTTTGATCTTATTTAAATGATTACAAATAATCAAAATGCATTTGTCCAGTTTCTTTAGAATCAACATAAATCTTTTAATTTCAAAAACAGTTCAATTTATTAATTTAAAATGGTTGAAATATGGCTAGCCGTGGAACAAACAATATTCAGTTAATTAAAATGAGTTAGATTGAAACAATTTTGATTTATAGATGATAAATATCTAAACCTGGTTATTGTGTAAACCCTCAGTTTATTAGTACTATTACAGAAATCCTACCTGTTTTTGCGTGACTGACAAATATGCATCACATTAAGTTTATTTGTTCATGTGAACTGTGCAATCCAAATGGATGGAAATTTTATACGCAAGTCAAATACATAAATGTACAATTTAAGTTTAAATAATTCAAAAATCCAGATGTTTATCATTTTTATCTCTTTCTGGTTCTTTTGCTCTGACTCTCTTTGATGTTCTGTTAATTTACATTTCACAAAGAACATGGAAAGGCTATATTGAAAGTCAACAAACCTTGAGCTACTTCATAAACATGCAGTTTTTGTCAACCAATCAGAATCAAGTGCACAATAATACAGTCCCTGCCACATTAAATCCCATCTTCAGCCATTGTCATTTGTAATAATCATGTTGCTCCTTTTTAATGCCTGGAAAATGCAGCACTGAATTTTTGCACTGGTATTACCAGCAGGTTTTTTTTTGTTTGTTTGTGTGTGCAAATCCCTAAGACCTACTCAGTCCTGGTAGCACTGCGGTTCCTCAGGGCCTGGGCGTGGTGGTGGACGAGAAGGGGGCGGGGCTCGTCCGGGCGGAGCCACCTGAGGGGGCGGAGGCAAGGTGCTGGGTGAAGAGGGTGGTAGGAAGCTTGTTGGTGGCGGCGGTGTGGATGGAGGAGGAGGCAGAGTCACACTGATGTTCAGACAGGTAGGAGGAAGAGCTCTGGTTGGAGGTGGTGTGTAAGGGGGAGGGGTTATGGATGTTGGGGGTGGGGTTGATGGCAAAGGGGGCAAGGTGGAGGTTGAAGAGTGGGCGGAGCAGCGCGGGGTGGGCGGCAGGGTGCCCTGCGGGACAGGAGGGCATTGGCTATGGGGGAGGCTGTAGATGTGGCTGGAGGGGTTGTTGTAAAGCGGGTATCGAGGGGGCGGGCAGGATTTCACACGGGTAAATTTCATACAGCGACCCTAGAGAGTCAAACATTTAAAATTAATACATTTTGAATGCATTTTATATAAGAAAACAAATATAAAGTATTCAAGGAGTCATATAATACTTTTTTATTGAGAGTAATTGGTAAAACATGTTTTTTAATGTTTTTTTTTTTTCAGGACAGAATTAAGCCATGTATTTCTGAATACCTTAAAAGGTGTTGACGTGTAAATGTGACGTCTTAACGCTGTTGTTCAAAAGTTTGAGGTCAGTAAGATTTTTTTCTAAAATGAAATTCATATTTTTATTCAGCAAGGATGCATTAAATTGATCAAGTAACAGGAAGGGCATTTAACATGTTAAGAAAGAGATCTATTTCAAACTTTCTGTTTTATCACACAAACCTAAACAAAAACTGTTCACAGTTTCCACAAAAATATTAAACATTGATAAGAAGTGTATCTTGAGCAGCAAAACAGCATATTAGAATGCTTTCTGAAGGAGAAGACTGAAATGATGCTGAAAATTAATCTTTATTACAGGAATAAATTACATTTTAAAATATATCAAAATAGAAAACAGTTATTTTAAATTAGTATTTCATAATATTACACAGTAAGAGTACACACAATAAGAAATACACAAAAACATCAAAAAACAAATTACCGCAAACTTTTGAACATTAGTGCATATTAATAGTTTCTGTATTTGATGTCAGGAACTGTAATTTCAAGGCAGGTTTTTGGGGAAAATGATTATGTATATTTAGTATGTTGAACTCTGACTTTACAAGATTAAGGAAAATCTGATTTCTTATGAAACCTTTAAGAGTTTCTACTTGTTTGAAATATTTTTTATTCCACAATATGGCTTTGAATTGTAATGAAGGCATTCGTGAGATGAATTGAGTACAGTTTAGTGTTTTGTGTTATATAGTTCAGTGCAGTTTAATATAGCTTTAAAGAGTCAACAGAAGCTCTTGTTTGTCTGTGAAGATCCAAAGCAGTCTCACTGCTATAATTTTAAAGGCCATCTGATTTCTGTCCAATTTTTTTCTTCTGTTTACCACAGCAGATCAGACACCCCAAAACTCCCCTCAGTGCATTCTTCTGAGGGACAGGGGAGGGTGGTTAATGCTTTAAACAGACTGCATTCCTTTAGGCGGGAACAATATTAGCAGACTGGTTCTATTGGTCTGAATCCGAGCCAGTGTCCTGAGTACCTTCAATCTGCCTCTATTTCACTTATTGCTAACAGCTGGCCTCCTTTCATCCTCAGTATACCTCACAGTGTTTTTCATGTGTTCCTAAAAATCTGCCTGCAACATTTTTGCAGGAACAGATTCTGAAAGAACCCAAAGGACTGCTTTTTTGGCATTACCTTATGTGTAAATGGAAACAGACATTTTAGTCCTATTTAATGTGTTTTTCTAACTTAAAAATATTGTCATTGAGGTAAGAAATAAGCACAGCTGAGTTTATATTTGTGAATGTCTATGCTATATGAGGATCATGAAAAATAAGTATGTTTGATATGAAGTTTATTTAATAAAGTATACAATACTGGACAAACATTTGGAATAATAAAGTTTATTTATTATTATTATTATTATTATTATTATTATTATTATTATTATTATTATTATTATTATTATTATTATTATTATTTTTAAAGATTTTTATTATTATTATTGTTTTTTTTATTTTTTTAGAATTTATTTTTTCTGTTAAATATATTTTTTTTTTTTTTAAGAATTTTCATTCTAATATGCTGATTTGTTGCTCAATTATTATGAATCTTTCTTGGTGCTAACTCCAAACTTTTTAGTGTACCACAATTTCCACAAAGATTTTAAGCAGCAGTTGTTTTTAACATTGATAATAATAAAAAACAAAAAGTTATTTGAGCAGCAAATCAAAGCATATTAGAATGATTTCTGAAGGATCATGTGACACTGAAGACTGGAGTAATGATGCTGAAAATTCAGCTTTGTCATCACAGGAATATATTACATTCTAAAATATGTTCAAATAGAAAATAATTATTGTAGCTTATGATAATTTTTCACAATATTACAGCTTTACTGTATTTTTGATTAAATAAATGCAGTCTTGTTGAGCACAAGTGACTTAACAATCTTTATTATTCCAAACCTCTTACCTGTAGTGTGCACATGCCCCAAATTGACAGCATTGTTAATAATATGGAGCATCTGTGTTAAGTATGACACTATTTATTACCTTCTCTCCCGGCTGTGGTCTCATCACAGACACGCGGTCATATCCTCTCCTAAGCCACACCCACAAGGCATCCAGTTTCCCCTGGAAGATCCAAACACAAACACTCAGTCAGCGGCTCAAGGAGATCAACACTTCAGAGCACACTGGTGCCAAATTCAAGCTCCAAAACACTTCATTAACAATGCAGACATAATGGTCAGGAGAATCTATAATTGACAACACAGGGCAGTTCAGAGAGACAGAGCACTAAGGTACTCATCTTTGGAATTTCATTTTATGCAGGTTGTTAAAAGATGAGTTTCCAATTTCCTGTCTGGATCAAAGAAATATAATAAGCTGGCAGAACAGTGTCAGTTATTAACTTTGCACCAGTCTTCTGCTGTCCAGACCTTGACTTCCTGCAGAATTTCAGTCTGTCCTTGATGTTTTTCTTGGAGAGAAGTGGCTTCTTTGCTGCCCTTCTTGACACCAGGCCATTGTCCAAAAGTCTTGGCCTCACTGTGCGTGCAGATACTCTCACACCAACCTGCTTTCATTCCTGAGCAAGCTCACTGGTGGTGACACGATTCCATAGCTGACTCCTCAGGAGGCGACATCCTGGCGCTTGCTGGACACTCTGGGACTTCCTGAAGACTTCTTCACTGCAGTCGAGGCTCTCTCCTTGAAGTTCTTGATGATCCAGTAAATGTTTCTTTCGGGTACAATATTCTTTGTAGCAATTTCCTTGCATGCGAGGCCATTTTGATGCAAAGCGATGATGGCTGCACGTGTTACTTTGGAGGTAACCATTGCTAACAAGAACACAATGATTGGAAGCGCTTCTTCCCTCCATCTGCTCTTACAATCTATTTAATATGATACTGATTTCACCTGACTAGTACTTATTCACACTTTCACGTGTGTTGCTGATATGATTAGTCAATTAATGTTAGCTGGTCATTTTGTGTCAGGATCAAAAAACTGTTATTTTTTATTTATTTTTTTTGTGTGAAAAGTTCATTTTTTTTTGACCAATGAAGCTGTTATCAATTATTTAAAATGCATCTGATCACTCTACACAATAATCTAGAAAACAATGTGAATGAACACCACAACAGTTTAAGCAGCAAACTTTGCAAAACACAAAATTTGTCACTGCCAGAACTTTTGGCCACAACTGTACACACAGAACTTTCTCTTTGTTTTTCTTAACCTGTATATGTGTTTCATTTCTGCCTCTCAGAGTGGACTGTCACCCAACATAATCCAGAGGAAAGAAGGTGGAAGAGAAAGAGAAAGGGAGTTTGTTTTGTTAGGAAATGGACCAGCTCTGCAAAGCTCATCTCCCTTGGGTCAGCTCAGTTCAGAGTCTGGTTTAAATTAACCCTCCCCTTCCATCTGACAGAGACACTACGAAACAATGCAAGAACCGCTTCCTGGACTGACTGAGGCCACCACAACAGCACACGCTGCTTATTCTGAGCACCCTACAGTCTTCCAATTAATAATCACGTCATTCGCATGACACCATACTGGGTCATCTATAGCTGGGGGGGGGGGGGGGGGGGGGGGGAACGCACTGGCATATGAACATTTCCTGGCTTTCTTTATATTAATTCAAAACCTTTTACGATGCCATCCCTGGCTTAATTATACCAGCATGAATTTTCCTTCTGGTTCAGGCTGGTTAGAGATGGTTTTCTTCTGGTCACTGGTTTGCCAGCAATGCCATGCTGTTCACCAGTAAAACATGGTGAATTAAAAATTGAAAAATTCACTTTATTAAATTTTATATTGAAAGTTTATAAAAGAAAAAAAGTATTCATTTGTAATTTTTATTGAATTAATTTAAGTCTTGTTGGTTAAGCTAGTTAAAAAAAAGCTTTAAGGGGTCACCATCTAACCAGCATCTAGGGGGTATAACAATAGATCAGTATGGATCGATGCATTGATCAAATCACTACTGATATGATTTCTCAATGCATCACACAAAAAAACCCTTCATATTTCATATATCTATAATATATATTAGAAGACTTTATTTAGAATGTTATAAAAAGACAAAATTGCCACAAAACTGTCATCAAATATAAAATATAAGATTTTTTTTATTTTTAATCTTTGTTTTTTTGTATTTCTCACATTTCTCTCAACTAGAATACAACTAAAATATGTAATTCTGTTTTGTATATCCTACACTGAAAAAAAAAGACTTAAATATTACATTCTTATTAAATGTACTCCAAAAATCTTTGTTTTTGCCAATGAAGAGCTGACAATTAATAATCTCATATTTCAATTCCGGATCAATTAAATGTTCATGTTACATTTTAGTTGCATTTTTGAGTTAAAAAATGTAACTAGATACATTATAATATGAATGTGTCAATTGCAGGCCCCTGAATCTAATCAAATTTTAATAGTTTTATCTTGAGGTATTGGTAAATAATGTATTGCTCGCTAAGAGAATCAATTTAAATGTCATGCACTTCTTGTTTATTTGCTTAATGTGGTGAACTAAACATGTGGTTCCTCTTCTAGGCCCCTGAAAATAAACTGATCTACCTTGATTGGTGAGTACCACTTCTGATGGGAGATGGGTTTCCACATGCCGTTGTTTAGAGTCCGTGTGGTCGGAAACTCAAACTCTTGTTCTGGCATCTTCACCCGAGCATTCTTTGCCTTCTCCAGTTTGGCTCCTTCTTCAGTGGATCCCTTATCTCCCCAGCGCACCTGGACACACACATACACATTCGTATCATTGCAGTGGACCGGAGCGAATGGAAGCTGTTCTTTTCTTTCCTAACACCCTTGCCTTACTTCCATCCTTTTAATGCCACCAACTCCTCTCCCACCATAATACGAGGCGTCCACTGTCGGCCATTTCTTCTTTGGGTAGGCTTCATCCTCTTCATCCTTAGGAGCAAGACGGTCTTAAGTTAACATGAATTATTGATTGAGAAACCTTGTAGAGCGGGTTTTATTAATCCAGAATTGATTTGGATTGTAATTCCATGCCAAGTTCCATTAGTTTTAAATTGTCCCTAAAAAACATCTACGATAATATAATGAAATATTTACTATTGCTTACAAAAAAGGAGGATGGAAAAAGATGCTTTGGCTCATGCTAACCAGCCAAACTGACCCTGTTATTATTAAGCATTAGAGAGATGATTTGAAATGTTTGGAAGAGCTGATTGCATATGAATGCATCCTTTGTTTAATTTAATTATGCTCAAGGGTGCTCAAGAATGAAGTCATTATTTATTCTCATGAAAACAATCTAACAATAATTCATTCCAAGCACGGACAGGAACTGATGTCAGCCTATACCTTCCAGTCATCTATCTGGATTTCATAGCTCGTAAGA
Source organism: Cyprinus carpio (assembly GCF_018340385.1). Lineage (NCBI taxonomy): Eukaryota > Metazoa > Chordata > Actinopteri > Cypriniformes > Cyprinidae > Cyprinus > Cyprinus carpio. Next base: position 15,547,001 of record NC_056581.1, on the reverse strand, counting down.
AATCAGACAGAATCGGGTTTCCATATGTTCCCCCACAATCTGACTGTAAGAAGGAGAAAAAACTTTCTTAGATGAACTTCTAGCATGAGCTTGACTTTGGTTGAAATTGGTTTTTATTTTGAGTTGATGATGATTCTTGCTAATGATCCAGCACTGTCTTTAGGGTTTAAAACAAGTGTTTAAATTTTAATGTCAAATTTAACAAAATAATACATTAATAACTAATTTAAATGCAGCTTTAAACCACATTTTAATTCTGCTTCCATGTGTGAACTGGTAAAGACTTTATTGACGAATGGATAAAAAGAAGCATCTTGCAAAAGGATAAAAAAAGAAGAGATTTATAAAACTGCAGTTTGAATGTTGCATTTGAAAATTATTTATCAATTTATTGTTACACTTTAAAACATTTTTAAGCATGATTTAAGTTTAGGGTTGGTAAGATTTTATTTTAATGGTTTTAAAAGAAGTCGCTTTTGCTCAATGCTGAAAACAGTTGTGCTGGTTAATATTTTTGTGGAATATGGAATAATTTTTAAACCATCATGACCCATCCCTAGTACTGTACAGCTCAGTTGATCTTTCTAAAGTAAAGATCAGATATACATTTTGAAGCAATGAGCCCTGAGGGCAGATATCAGGGATCGGTTTGTACTTCCACTGCAGACTGTTACCTCAGACACTGCAAGACCTGCTTTAAGCTTATGGAATTTCCTGTTTTGAAGGAGCAATCGGAGACTTGGAAAGAGGAAGAGCTACAACGTGTCCAGGTTGAAATGTGCTATAAACAATTAAACTGTTCTCAAAAATTCATAACGTTTGAGAGGCAGTACAAAAAATCCTCATCAGTGGAACTGCTCTTTGTCTTTTCATCTCCAGATGTTTACTTTTATCCTAGTCAAAAAAGGGTAAAAATCACTACAATTCGTCTACACCACAGTGTGGATTTTCGGATGAAATTCGAGACCTTAAATCACATAATTTTCTGACAATCTCTGTCTTTTGTCATTTTCAGTTTGGCACCCGTGGCCACATCTGTGAAAACTTTGCTGAGCAAATGTTTGGCACAAATGTCAGTTGGCGTCTCCTCACAAGCAAAACCCTAAAACTTGTTGAAGGAAAAAGGTTCCATGATGATAACAAAACCACTGCTGATCCAAGGCATAGCATTGAAAATCTACATTAAATTTGAATTATTATTTGCTAAAGATCCACCTCTCCACTTCAGTTCCAGCTATTCAAAATGTGATTTGAGAGCTACGGCAGAGGGGAAGATTTTCATAGGGGAATGACTTAAATATAGCTCTGTTGCACAAAGTTATCGTATGGCTTCAGATGACTTAAAATGTAGTGTACAAGTCATATGGACAATGTATGTACTATTTTTTTTTTTACTGTGCTGTAATCATATTTTGAGCTTAATAGCTCCAGGTACTACCCATTTTACATGTATACAGATATAACAACCTGGACATTTTGCTAACTATCTCCTTTTTGTGTTCCACAGAAGCAAGAGAATTACATGGGTTCATAACGACATGAAAGTGAATAAATTATGACACAATTTTCATCTTTAGATATGTTATTCCTTTAAAGTTATTAAGTTACTTAATGTTCAGGTTTGAAGATGGACATACAATCAGATTTTTTCCCCTACTTCTGGCTGTGATATGTGATCTTGAAGTGGTTCAGGACTCAGGAAACATGGAAGAAAGACCAAACAAATGATCTCTTACCGAGCTGTCATCCATGACTGGTGGCGGCGGCGGCTCATGGATGATCTGTTGAGATAAGAACGAAAATAAATCGTCTTAACACTCAAATGTCTGAAACCTTTATATATAATGCATTATAGAAGTATTTTATGGCATTAATTATGCCTGGTAATGCACTGTATAATGCATTTTATGATCTCATGAATAACTGTAAGCAGTAATAATATACATCACATTATAATACTTATCTATTATTACACCTTTAGAAACTAGAAAGCATTAAAAAAAAAATGACAAAACCAATCTGCAACCAAGGAATATGCAAATATTAGAATGCATTTTAATTTCAGTTACAATTATCTGTGGAAAGAAGTACATTATAAATGCCTTTATTTTTTGATGTTGTAGCCCTTCATGTCACAGGTATCATTTTTGAAGGAATGGAAATCAGATTCTAATACAAATGTTATATATTCCATCTCACTTCATAGCAAGACTTTTTCCATGGTTGAGAATTTCACTTTGATTTGCACTTCAGAAAAGACATCACTGGGCACAAAAACTGCTTGAAAACCACTTTTGTAATAACTGGATTTTGGGCTTTGGTTGGGGTAACTTCTGAAAAAGAAAGCTGAGATGAGGGGCTCCAGTGCAAGACTTACCACTGTGCAACAGATGGGCCAAAACCACCAGAGTGTGGCCATTGTGATCAGCAGCAGCAGTATCAGCAGTGCTATGACCAAGAACGTTCCGTCGGTCTGATGGACAGAGCAGAAACACACATCCAGAGAAGGTTTATAGTCCAAAGGAAATAAACACTGAATAATCTTCCTCATGCCACACTCGAAACCTTCTGGATGGGGGTCCACTTAAAAATGTGTGGTGTAATGTAGTTTAGAGAGAGAATATTAATAGGAGTTGCTTCAAGCTTTTTAAAACACTATCTTGATCTTAGTGTGAGTGACTATGCCAGGAACCCCTTTAAAAAGACATCTTATATTCAGTTTTTTTTTTAACTGTATGTGAAGTCAAATATAGTATCTCACGAAACCTGTAAAAAATCTTCCAGAGTCATATTTCACCCCAAAATAAAAGAAAAGAAATAAAAATCTTTTTTTTTTTTTTATTAAAATGAAGCCGATTTTAAGACTTTTAAGATTTGTTGCACTGACATCATTTATATAATTATTTTCACAATAGTAATTTAGAATTATTGCATTGCAAAAAAAATAATAATAAATATTTTAATTGTAAATTTTGTATATCATGCCTTCATGCTCATTTAAAAATAACTGTATTATAGAATATTTTAATATATATTTTATTTATTTATTTTTGCTCCTGGGGTGAAATGTGACCTGAATGTACTTTTTTAATAACAAAACACTTTCACATTCGCAGATTCAGCACCGTGTTGTTTGGCATCTGCAGTCGGCTGCCCCATAGCAAAAAAAAACACCAAACTGCTGTGATCTATCAGTTTACTCTTGGAATGGCACCACACCAGACGAGCATTAGTTTTTAGAGAGGGCAAGTAGGACAGAATATACTGACTGTGTTCAGAGGGCAGACTGAAGATGGAGCTGAACTAGAGGTACTGCCCAGTGTAGTGGTACTGACAGTGGCTCTGCCCAGTGTAACAGAGGTAGTGGGCTTGGCACTGCTGCCCTGCAGGGTTACTGTACTCACACAGCTGACAGTCGTGATGGTCACAGAACTGGAGATAAAACTCAGGCCGTTGTTCATACTGACATGAAGGGAGGCCGTCCTATGAATGAAAAAGAGAGAGACAAAACTGGGCTGACTGACTGATTTTATATCAAATTCTCAAAAGAATGATCCACAACGAGAATTTTTTGTTCCGTCAGGAAATATCTTCTCTATTATATCTTTCAGTACAGTTGAACACATTTTACCATATTTAAACCAATTCTGCAGATTTTCCTGCTGAATACAAAAAGTGTTCCAGTTGTGCTAAATTACATATATAATACACTACCATTCATTAAAATGTGGTTGGTAATATTTTTACAATACAGTAGAAACAATACTGTCAAATTACAAATTACAATTTAATTTGTACCTTTTTATTGTAATATAATTTAGTGTAATTTATTCCTTCAGTCTGCAGTGTCACATGATCCTTCAGAAATCATTCTAATAGGCTGATTTGCTGCTCAAGAAAAATGGAAATAAGAAAAATTATTTTGCACATTTGTATGTAATGGGTTATGCAGGGACATCCTTTTACTGTTTCCTTTGTACAGTAAAATTTTACTATATGTAATTATATTGCTTAAATTGATCTTTTCTATTCTTTTTTTTGCATTATTTTTACAGTAAAGTTACATAGTCAGTGAAGTTACAAAGTTACGTTTAGTTTAAAATTATGAACATTTACAACAATTATGACAATTAATTAACAATTATGAAGCATTTATAATGCTTTACAAGCAGTTTAAATTGAAAGTGCTAAAGTGCATGGGAGAAGAGCTACTTTCATAGAGTTACTTTGAGAGAGCTCGGCGTCTTTCTGTCCTATATTTTAATTTGGTTTTGGCTTGTGTGTTTCTCTTTCCATTCTAGCTTCATTTGCTTCAGATGAAGAGAAAGTTTCCAGCAACACTTACGTTCCCTCCTCCTTCAGTACAGGCGCTGGGCAGAGCAGGTATGTGTCTTCAACTATCAGAGGCCTCTTCACTGGAGAATAACAGCACACAGAAAAAGCAGCAGCTTGGTGAATGTCCTCAGGCTTGATATCAGTGATTCGGTTTCATTTTACAAGGTGTTGTGGATAATTTAACAGCAGCTCAACCTATAGGCCAGTCTGAACCACCCTTGCAAAAATAGTTTCACCATACACTGCCATTTAAAAGTTTGGAGCCAGTTTTTTTTTTTTTTTTTTTTTTTTAAGAAATAAATACTTTTCACCATTTCACCAAAATTAATTGAATGTATCATAATGTCCAGAAAAAATTGTCCCCAAACTGTTTTCAACATTGATAAGCATAACAATAATAATAAATGTTTCCTGAGGATAAAATCAACATATTATAATGATTTCTGAGGGACCATGTGACACTGAAGACTGGCGTAATGACGCTGAAAATTCAGCTTTGCATCGCAGGAATAAATTACATTTGAAAATATAGTAAAATAGAAAACAGTTATTTTAAGTTATAATAACATCTTACAATATTATTAATTTATAACAATTATAATATAATTATAAAACATTACATTACATTACATTATATTAAAAAAATCTTACCAACCCCAAACATATGACCGGCAGTGTAGAGTCCACCAAAAATAACACAGCATGCAACATTTATTGCTGTTTTAATGAACTAATCAATAATAAACTAGATTTTATATTTTGGAGAATAATGCGAGTAGTTATTTTCAAAGGAACAGGTCACCTAAAAATGAAAATTTGCTTAAAATCTACTCCCCCTTAGGTCATCAAAGATGGAGATGAGTCTCTTTCTTCATCAGAACAGATTTGGAGAAATTTAGCATTACATAACTTGCTCAACAATGGATCCTCTGCAGTGAATGGGTGCCGTCAGAATGAGAGTCCAAACAGCTGATAAAAACATCACAATAATCCACAAGTAAGCTATGCTACTCCAGTCCAATAATTAATGTCTTGTGAAATAAAAAATGTGTTTGTAAGAAACAAATTTATCTTTAAGACGTTTTAACTTTAAACCTTAATTTCTGACCAAAAAACGAGTCCATAATCCATACTAACACTTCCTCCAGTGAAAAAGTCCATTCCCTGTTGTCCTCTCACATCAAAATCCACTAACATATTTGTTTAGACCTGTTTCGGACCGTTTCACTTTTAAACCGTGTTTTATCTGTGCATATTTCTCTCCTGATTCTTTTTCACAGAGAATGCAATATTATGGATGAAGGACTCATATTTTAGCCAGAAGCAACATTCTGAACGTAAAACGGTCATTATGATGGATTTGTTTCTTACAAACAAGCAGTGTTTCTCTTCATAAGACATTAGTTGATGGACTGGAGTAGTGTAGATTACTTATGTATTATTGTAATGTTTTTAATCAACTGTTTGGACTCTCATTCTGACGGCACCCATTCACTGCAGAGGATCCATTGCATTTCTCCAAATGTGTTTTGATGAAGAAACAAACTCATATACACCTTGTAACGAGGGAGGGCTGGGTATCATTCCAAAATTTTTGATTTTCGATACAATTACATGCAGTCACATTTTCGGTATTTATACAGATACCAATATATTGATCAAGATACCTTGACTTCGATACCATTTCCCGAACAATACTTTTTTGATACCAGTTTTAGAAATCTGTTTCAACAAGATTACATCACACATAACCTCAAAAAAAACTTTTTTTTTTTAGCTTGTTGACATTTTACAGACTCAAAGTATCATCTCCTGAGCCACTGCACGAAGGAGCAAAAAAACTAAAAACTAAAACCCAAAAGGAACACATTGAGACCAACCCAGTTAATCAGACAGTGCCAATAGTTTTTAAAAAGTTCAAAAAGTTTTCAGTTTCCACATCTTTTAGGCTACGTTTTAGTTTCCACATCTTTAATACTTTGATGTCAAACACCTATTGATCTGCGCAGTGCCCCATGAAGCCGAACACACCTAGTGTTTTTTCTTGATTAACCCCTTGGGTATCGAAATTTGGTACCGAACAATGAGACATTTTTCGATACTCAGTGGTACTTTTCGATACTCGATGGTTGATATCCTGCCCTACTTGAGAGTGAGTAAATTTTGGCATTTTTTTATTTTTGGTTGAACTCTTCCTTTAATGCAGAACTCAATGCCATGATGCTAGAGTGCTCTGGGTGATTGCCAGGGTCTTACTATATGGTTCTTAGACTGTTTTTGGGTGGTTGCTAGGTGGTTACTTACTGGCTCAAGTCAAAAGAGTCCACCCTCAAGTCTCCATGATATTTTGTTTTGAAAATATGACTCAAGTCCCTCTGTTATTGTAAATCTATGGGGTGTTGTTGATCATTTTCTTATAAAATAATAACTCTTCTAAATAAGCTGCATGATTTGAGCTATTATTCATGCTTCACAGTTCAAGAAAAGCTATGCGCAGAAGTTTGAAAAGCCACTACGTATAAGTAATAGTGATGCTTGCCTTCACAATAACCACTAATAATTATTTTCAGAAGAAAAACACAGAAACAGTATTGCATATCCCTACCAATTTGGTTCAGCCTTGAACTAAAGGGCAGAATTTATATTCTCTTGCCATTTTTCCCACATGAAAAATGAGAAACTGGAAAATGTTTGACTCCTAATTCTATTTGTCCTGGCCTAGACCCGTGCGCACACACACTGACGAGATGGGCTTTGCATTCCTCCATGCCACCTGATATTCTTTAAGTAAAACAGCAGCTGTGAGAGAAGGATAGATGCTCAGAGCTCAGAAATCATTAGGACATCAACACCGCAGCAGACCAATTTCTTACCATTTGCTTCCAAGATAAATCCAGCATTCCAAGCGCTGTGCGTTGAGCCATTTTATTTGTTACCCAATATAACAGTTATGCAGGAGTCATAAGATGGGGAGTATAATTTGGCGCTAACCTAAAAGAATTGAAACGGTTTGCCTAAATGTGAACTAAAAGGTGCTTTTCATAACATTGGTTTAACTCTGCACTTGCTTATCAAACTGATACATATACAAAACAGCTTAAACCCTCTAATATCTTTAACAAAAAGTCCTGCTAATATTTTCCATGGTGTGTTTTTAATGGTGTGTGGATGTGTGTTTGTGCACATGTGGTTTGCGTTGAAGTCAAGTCTTGTGATTTACAAGTGCTGTGGCCAAACTTTTTTGGGCGGCATGCTAGCTCACGTCCCATTGTAGAAAACACGACAGCCATACTGACATTTGGATTCAACTGGTTTCTTTACCATTACAAAAGACAAAAACAAAGCTGTCTGCACTGCCACATGAGCGACCACATTGCTAATGTAGCTACATTTGCCAGTGAGTTTAGCCTGGCCTGGACTCATCAAATAAAAGTTTCTGTGATTTAACAGCTATCACTCTTGTTCCTTATCAACTGAGGAGATCACTGTTGGTTAGCATCTAATGCTAACACAGGATAAAGTTTTAATAATTCAGTGGCTGGCAGTGTAAGGAATGGGAATCGTTCTGTGCTGTTTTTACTTACTCACGGTGAGGGTGTTGTTGATACGGAAACTGCAAAGGATTCTGTTCACATCGCGGGCATGAAGGAATCCGTTCCCTCGAATTACCACCTCAAAGGATTCTGGGACAGAGGAAACACATTGTGTTTGATGTTAAATACTTGTTGTGTCCTGATTTAAACAAACAAACAAAAACAACAACAACAAAAAATTCAGGGCTATTCAATGGTAAGGTTTTTTTCTACTGGCCCAGTTGGTTCTAATTTTTATTTGCAGCGCCAACTTTTTCATTGGCCCTGCCACAAATTTTTATTTAAATAGTTGTTATCATTGTGTTTGACCCATATTATCTTTTATTCTAATGAATAAGCTTTTATGATATCAAAATTTTAAATACCAGTTAAATTTTACAATTCTCAATTCCAATTTCAATGCCACAGCAAAAACTACTAGCCTTACAAATATAAAGTCCAAACATTATTAAAAGCAAGTGAACAGTCGGTAAATAAGAACAAATGAAAAAATCACAAGCAATACCACAAACAAATAAACAGTGCTTTTGGTTTTTAGGTTTGTAGGTGTTCAGGTACAGAAATTAATAATCACAAGTAGAATAACATTGCATACTCTTCATTGTATAAATTAAATATAGATTAAAGTTATTCAGTCAAGTGCAGTAAGTGATTTATATTAATATTATAATATTAAGGACATGAGAGCAGTCTGTAAATGGGCACGGTCACATTAAGAGATAATGCATGGATCAAATATAATGATACACATCCAGTTTCTTTCCAGTGACAGATCTGGCAACTGTCCAGAACACCTTTCACGCTGGTCTCGGGCCATCGGATAGTCCTTATTGTTGAGTCCTGAATTTGCAATCCTATTTGACCATTCAGACTGAAATGCACTTCCTAAAATCCCATTTTAGGTTTGTATCGGTTTTGTAAAATTCAGATTTCATGTGGTGTTTTGCGGTTGCATATGGCAAAAAAAGAAAAAAAAAGTTTTTATTGTTGCCGGTCTTTGCTTCAGGCCTGATGTCGGTTTACCTCCTGCACAAATACTTGAGGGCTCCACAGCGAGGATCTCTATGCAGGATCTCTTCAGGATCTGAGGCAAGAAAAGATGAATGCATTTATATTTGAATGTTCTGAGCAAGTCATAGATGTCCTTTTTAAAGGAGCATGGCATTGCTCCTATGATACATCATTAAAATCATCAATAGAAAGAAATGAGAGTAGCTGTAAGCTGTAGCTGAGTTAAATTTCATTCCATCCACTCACCGAATCAATGATCCCTTGCAGGGCTTCAAAGCCATCATTAACAGGGAAGACGTGATCTTCGCTGTCAGCTATTGTTGCCAGCTGCGACCGAATTAGAACTCATGAAAAATGCTTCTGTATTCTTTTGTTCTTACATTGTATTTCAGTTACTGAAAGATCAAGATTGTGGTGACCTGCTCACAATGAATAGCCAAATCATTCTGACCTGTGTGTGGATGGCACCTCACCTGGGTTTCATTAAAGTCTTTCACTCCAACACAGTACACAGAAGCTCCCAGCTGACGTGAGCGACCAGCCTGCCATTTGAACACAAAGAAAGGGATCAGAACAATTTACTGGGTTGCAAATATTCGGTCATTAGAGTCCGCTCATGTGAAATATCATACTATGCAAATATGATCTAGATAATAAAGGAGACACAGTCTGATAGAAAGAAGGTCCAAGGTTCAGTTTATTTTATAAATAGCTGCTGCCTTTGCGGGTAAAGTCACAGCTAAAGATCATTGATTTGAAGTAATTTTTTTTCATGCTTAGGGGAGAAAGAATATGAAAATATGCCAGTTCTGTAAAAGTATCCAAGGTCTAGGGTCTCACCTCTCTGGCTGCCAAGTCAAATTCATTCTCGCGCAATTCTCCATCTGTCAGAGCAATGATGACACTCGCTGTGCGGTATCCTAACAGCAAAAAGAGAGAAACTAATAGTCACAGAACCTCTAAAACTGTACAGAGCATGAATAATTCAACGACTTTCAGGGTTGGCGATTTATTTATTTAAGAATTGTTGTCTGTAATTTCTTGGAGTAGGCTAAGACTGAAAGGACATGATCGGAGCTGTTTTTATTGTTTACCATTCACATGCAAATCCCCACGTTAACAAACTTTCAAGACTTTAAAACTTTCACGTTTATAACTGACCAACTTCTAAAAAGAAGTTTATAGTTGTCTTTGTAAAGAAACATGTAGCTTTAAAGCCGCTGCTGTGACGCTGTACCAGGGCCGTACTTAGGGGGGTGCAACTGGTGTGCTTGATGTTGCCCCGTGGAAAACGGACCACAGGGGACCCCCCTCCCTATCTGGCACCAGGCCCCACATCAGCTGAGGTCAGCCCTGCACTGTACAAACATTTCCAGTGTGAATAATCTCGGGAGTCTGCAGCTGCACTGAAAATGTAGTTACGCTGACGCGAAGTCCAAGCTTGTGGTGTGAAACAGGCGTTATCGTTCTTTGAGGTTTTTTCGAGTCTCACGCAGTTAGCTAACCGTCATCTGTCATTAACATGTTTTAACATAATATATAAAATATATATATATATAACATATATAACATAATATATATATATATATTTATAATAATATAATATAATATAATATAATATAATATAATATAATATAATATAATATAATATAATATAATATAATATAATATAATATAATATAATATAAAAGGCAGTAGCCAACTTATGTTTTGTTGATAAATTACTAAAATTGCGGTCACAATGGTGATTATTCACGGACCACAAAAAGGTCCATCGAGTATTGTCAAGAGTGTAGAAATGTATGAAGCACAGCTTGCACAGTTTTCTGAACCTAAAATTTGCGTGTGGATGTCTTTCACCCACAAAGTTCCCTCTCGCATTGAGTTTTATTGAAACTGCTGTAATCTATATTTCGTCAATATGACCACATCTTAAAGGGATACTCCTCCCCAAAATGAAAATTTTGTCATTAATCACTTACCCCCATGTCATTCCAAACCCCTTAAAAGCGCCGTTCATCTTCAGAACACAATTTAAGATATTTTGGATGAAAACCTGGAGGCTTGAGACTGTCCCATAGACTGCCAAATAAATAAGTGAAAGTGAAAGTGACGTGACATACAGCCAAGTATGGTGACCCATACTCAGAATTTGTGATCTGCATTTAACCCATCCAAAGTGCACACACACAGCAGTGAACACACACACACACCGTGAACACACACCCGGAGCAGTGGGCAGCCATTTATGCTGCAGTTAGGAGACCCATATCACCCTATGCTGCGTATGCTCTTCTGTGTCATCCGCGCCACAAGGATGCGCTGTTTTATTTCAAATCAAAGCTAAATTTATTTTAGCTGTTATTTACTTAGCAGTCTATGGGACAGTCTCAAACCTCCAGTTTTTCATCCAAAATATCTTAAATTGTGTTCCGAAGATGAAGGGGACTTTTACGGGTTTGGAATGACATGGGGGTAAGTGATTAATGACAAAATTTTCATTTTGCGGTGGAGTAACCCTTTAATTTACTTTTGAAGCTGTTGTAGCACTGTTGAAAAGTATATATAGTAGACTGTACTTTAAAAATCAATCAATCTAAAGTTTTACAATGTCTGGTCAATATCATGTCACCTCAGAATCCATCTAAATGTGCTAACGTACCATCACCTGTTCCGTAGTATATCTGCTCGCTTGCCTAAAAAACACACAAATATTTGTTTCAATGAGCAATGAACTTTTGTTCTTATTTACTTTACTGGAAGCAGTGGCAACAAAAACCTCTTACCCTCTGAAAACCTTTGTGCATGAAGGTATCTCCACCCGGCAAGACTCGCTGAAGTTCCTCCAGCCCAGCACGAATCTGATCCCTGAACATTAAATTTTTGCCTTTTGACATTTTGTACTGCTTTTTGTTTGAATAAATGATAAAACATAGTTATGAATGTAATAAACTCTTTTTTTATTATTATTATTATTTGGACCAGCTAAGCCAGAACTAAATCAGTGGTCACCAGCATTAAGCTTGGACCAGCATGGGAATGAGTGCTCCCTTTCTGGATTTTTTTTTTTTTTGATAAACACAAGATACAAATAAAACTGACAGCAGGTACACAGAAATCAAAGTAATCAAAAGATTTTCAGTCAGAGTTGTTGGTAGTATGAAATCACAGTATGTGGTTTGAACTCTTGCCTGTCTTCTGTCAGTTTCATCAAGATACTTCCCTCCGTTGAAAAGACTATGAAGGACATACGGAGCTGGGGGCTGAAGACAGAGCATAAGAGGTAAGATTTTATTTTTTTATTTACAGACCATTCATGCTATTTATGCTGCAGTTGCCCCCAAGCTGACATTTGTTGGGCCTAATAGGATTTACATTATATCTATTTTTGCTATACAACCTGTCATCTCCTTAGCATTTAAATGGGCTTTGCAGCCTTTTAATTATATGTCATGATATTTTTGGACAGTGGGTGGCAACTCAAAAATGTTTACTGTAGTGAAGTTTTTTTTTTTTGACAATTTCATTTCAACCACAACAGAACAACTTCCTAAAACTTTAGGTTATATACCTGAATTTGTAAATAGATTATAATAATGACAGTAAACTGACTGCAAAAAAAAAAAAAAATATCTATACAACATGTGTTTCTTCCAGAATCACCTGATGAACTTGTGTGCAAGGTGATCAACGAAGTAGTAGATCTCATTCCAGTGGTGCTGTACACTTCCAGACCTGAGAATGAAGACCGGTTATGTCAAAGACAATACAGATTTACGCATTGAGGAATTCAGGATTAGAATCACACAAAATAACCATGCAGTCATCCACAATTTTGGTCATAGAGTAAAAAATAAGTGACACTAAAAATGTTTAAATTTAATTTCACTAGGAAAAATATAAACTAAATAGAAACAATTTTTTTTTTCACACCTAACTTTTCTTCATATTTGATTAGTGAGTATTTTGGTGATTTTATTGGACATACTATATTGGACAAAGTAAAGGTTAGTTCCTCTTTTTTTGTGTGTGTTGTTTATTATTTACAACAAATGTCTTTTTTTCTTAAATATTTTGCATATAAACTGTGTTTTATCTTTTTCTTTTTTTTCTGCCAAATGCCACTTACTTTGATATTTTCACATCTAATCCAATGACATTCATTAAGTGTTGCTTAAGAGTCCAAATACTTTCTTTGGCCACTGTAAAAGAAATCAACAACTTGGAAGCATAGAAAGTAATGGAATTAACACATATAATTGATTTTATAAGAGGTTATCCCGGTGAGTCTTAAAGGTATGATTTTGTTAAAAACACCTTGTGCCTCTGACACATTGGGAAAGAGCATCACAAGACATCATAGGTCTATGTGACATCTCAGAGGAAATAAGGCCTGCGTCAGCAGCAGGTGACATTTATGACTGCAGTCTGAGACATTACATCATCTGCCACAGTAATGTACCGAACCTAGTTTTAAAGGAAAAAAAAAAACTCTTTCAAAAATTATTTCAAGATTCATTACAGATTTACATGGCAGTATGTCCTTGTCCACGACAGTCTTAAAAAGTAGCTTCTAACACAGAGAATGATATCTGAGCAGCTAGTCACTAACTCTGTTAAGTGGGCTTCTTTAATGGCTCAGCTTGTGTAATAGTTCATCTGGCCAGGCAATTGCGGTGGAGATGAATCAAAAAAGAATGCTAAGCTTACGTAAGAGACGTCGAAGCCATCCAAAGTCAGTATAAGCTTTTCTCTGTGCACATCCACCCCCACAAACACACCAGTGCTGCTAATTCAGTCTTTTTAAATTTAACAGATGGTGATGGACATTTTATTAGAATGTGAACAGTCTAGGAATTCTATTGCTGTTCTTTTTAAAATTTATTTTTATGTAGATATGGACAAGACCAGACCATTCAAGATCCAGACCAAAACTAAACCTCTCTATGCTTAAATTTAGACAAAGATATAATTCAAGAACCATGCAAGGCCATGCATTTCAATGAACTGGAAAAAAAAGACTGAACTTATTACAGCATTCATTTGAAACACTGGGTAATTTTTGTACAGTGGTCATTTAGAACTATGGATTTCTTGCAAATTCTCTGTAATACTTCACCGACCTGGTTGAGATCATTATCACCTTTAATGCTTTTGAAATGGGTTCATGTTTTGTCTGGGACCATAAGCCAAGATGCAGATCCAAGCCAAAGTTTATTTCTAAGACCCAGACCACATTCTATTACTGTAAAAAAAAGACTATAGATGTATATGAAACATAGTCATTCAATTAGAAATGAATTTATTGGAAGATTTTGACATGAGGGAAGATCCAGACCATCTGGGTCTCAAGATGTTTTTTTTGTTTTGTCCAAATTGCTGGCTGTCCATTTTAATGAAAGTATTTATTTATGTTTCTAAATGTATTTCAAATGTTGAACCACTTGCCAATCTGTGGTTGGGGTAATTATCACATTTAACACACTGGAAAGGGACTGTTGTCTTGTCTGAGACCATAAGCTTAGATCCAGACCAAAACTTGAGACCCAAACCGAGGCCAGGCACTGAGTTATGACACTAAGACTAGAGTTTTTATGTGGTTTTGAGAGCAAGACTCCAGCTCTTTTCTAAAATTAAATACTTACATTTGCTCAAATATTTAAACTGTAACGGAGCACACTGCATAACTAATGTCTGTAATACCTGGAGAGAGTGATAGTGATATTTTCTGTTATATTCTGAGATAAATTATAGTTGAAATGCAGGTATTGATCACATAGACCTTGCAGCATATCAGCATTGTGCCTGTACTCTGCACTGATTCAACAGGAAAATGAAACTTGCATTGTGAGTTAAATCTTTGCTATGATCTACAGTCATCACTGAAAAGCCTTTACCATAGTCTGGGCTGTTGTCCTACAAAGCGAAGGCATTGTTTTAATCCACCACCAAAGAGAAATCCAAAGATTTGCATGCATATTAAATTTGATTAATGTACTCTAAATTCATTAAAGTGTTTGCACTGTTCACATGTCTGAGTTTATCTTTGTTTTTAAATGAAGAATATTACTGGCATGACTAAACAATGGCATACATTGTCCGCTTCTCTCTCTCCCACCCCCTGGTCTCTTTCTCATTCTCATTTCATTTGTTTTCAGATACGAACTCTGCTTCAAAACAGCTCTGAGGCTTTGGAACATCTGGCCCTGCTGGTGAAAAGGTTCAGCACAAGGAATCCAAACACCCTTTAACTCCGATACCCTCACCTTCACCTCATGACACCCGCCTCAAAATTCTAGGCTTTTCTATGGAATAATGACCCTGAAAATTATTTCAGACTGTTGTATTTGTTCTTTTATTGAATATATTAAATATAATAAGCAACCAAACCCAGGGCAAACCATCATTAGTAGAGCTAGACTAAGGAAAATAATCCTTTAAACCCAAAATATCCCACAACCATAGTGTAATCTGAAAGAACTCTCATAATGTATTTTTCAACATTCTCAAAAGATGACTTTAGTGTGCAGGTTTGTGTTTTTTTTTTCTACTTCTTTTGTTTTTGTCTTTGCCAAGCTCTTTCTGTTTTCTGGAGGTGCATTATTATCCTCATAGTTACTATTTTTTGTACTAAATGGTTACATATGCATGCACATAGCTATTAAAACATGCAAAAGAAGAGCTAGTACTGCAGCACAGTTCTGTGTTTGAGGATTTTGGCTGCGTAAGTGGAGCTTGAATAATTTAGTATAAGTGTATAAGAGATGACCGTGTGTATATGTTTTCATGCTTTCTCACAAAACTGCCTAGGTGATACAGGAACTGACCCTCTGAGACACCTACGAAATGCTGCAGAGAATAGAAATGTTAGGTAAATTATACATTTCAAAGACCTTCAGATTGCAGATGGATTATGCCAGATATATGGGCACATTCAAACCTCGTGTTTCACACATGATTGGCAGCAGCAAGAGCATGAGAGACTGTAATGATGCTGTACTGAGACCTAATACCTATGAATGCCTGCTTGACTTTTGGTCATCTAACCAGCAACAGATTCTCAGGTGTCATTTCACAAGACACTCTCAAAGCTTATGGTAGTTAAAAAAAACAAAAAAACTCACTTGTCCAGCACAAAGTAAAGGTCAAACCCTCCATAGCATGAGGACCCAGCCTCCCAGCGTTCATAGCTTTGTCCAGCACAGTGGTTGAGCCTCAGGATAAGCATCACAAACAAGCCTATAAGCAGCCTTTCACCTCCACGCCAGTCCATGGACATTATTTCAGTCTGGTAATTGCAACCTTCCAAAAGTCAATGGCAATTCCCAGCAAAGCCTCAAACCAAAACATCCAACTTTGGTGGAGATGATTTCCTCTGCAGCCCCTGTAGTCTCTGATCCATCCAGGTTGGAGCAGGTCTGGTCTCAGTGGCAATGCATGTCTGTGGCAGAATCCCAGAGCTCCAGTCAGACTGGCCTGAATTACTCCCTCACAAAAGACACACGCTCGAATAGCTCTAATACAGCTGTGCTGTTGCCACAAATGTGTTTCAGGCTTCTAGAAATGCTGGCCCTCAGCATGCCCTTGACGCATATGTTGAACGTGACGAGTTCATTTGAAAACTTTATAATAAATAATCTTATTCTGTCTGGTGTTGTCTGGATCTCTGTGAAAATGGGGATTTATCTTGAATAGGAAGTGGGAGTGACATGGATACTTTTTGGAAAAACGTTGAAAACAGTTTTACGCTGACTCTCTCTCTCTCTCTCTCTCTCTCTCTCTCTCTCTTCTCTCTCTCTCTCTCTTCTGTCTCTTATTTGCTCTCTCCACTTTTCCCAAATGGGCTTTTTGTTGAGGTTATTTTTCTTATCTACTGCCACAGTGTGGTGACTTTTATAAATTCATTGGTGGCAAAAGAATTGTTTATTCCTGTAATCATTGTTAGTTCATTGTTAATCATTGTCATTGTTGCAAGGAGAAAAAGTTATACAGTTATTAGTTATACAAATAATTTTATTTTAAATAATTATTTTTTATTAAAAATATATATTAAAAAAGTTATAAGCATTAATGTATTTTTTCCTTAGAAGACATGAATCCTGAATTAATTCTTCTTATGAACCAGTTCTTTTCAATCAATCAAAAACATGTTACTTGCGTAACCCATGTTCACTGAATAGCGAACGAGCCGCTTTGTAGCAATGATGCATAAAACTGTATATGAAATCGTGCCAATTTATTGGCTGATGACACAGACTCCTCCTCAACAGTGCTACATCACTCACCCAATAATAGTGAGTGCATCATCTACTCCTCAGATTCTCTTAGACATTCCCTTTCATAGGTTCACTCAACACTGTGTAGCAATGATGCAATGGGAATGCTAAACCACAAAGGCCAAGCTAAGCACTTCTGCATCTGGCCTAAAGAGTGGGAACCAAACTAATCTCAGGTGACTGGTTCATGTACAAAGGTCCTGGGAACCAGGAGCCGCATCCAAATCCAGGTTGTAAAACCTGATAAAAGTGTGCAGGCAGGACCACCCTGCCACAACACAAATATCTTCCAAAGGGACATCTCTAAAAAGAGCCTGGGAGGATGCAACACTCCCAGTAGAGTGAGCTCTAAAGCTCTTTGCAGCATCCAAAGGAATGAATATCCTTAGATCAGTATGAGCTTTGGGTCAACTGCAAATGAGCATGCAAGAGTGTGTTTCATAATTAAAGTCCCCGTTTTGACTAGCGCAACAGCACTCTGACATTCTCTTTATTGCCTTTTGCACGGCCATCCCCAAATTGTTTGCAATTTGCTAATGTAAAAGGCTTATCCTTAATAGAAAGTCATTGAAGAACATTCCTCATCATCCTCAGCATCGGGTATGACTTTTACATCGACGGGTCATACATGACCATCATTAGTGGCCTAATGGTTAGAGAGCCAGTCTTGTAACCCGAAGGTTGCGGGTTCGAGTCTCAGGTCTGGCAGGAATTGTCAGTGGGGGGAGTGTATAACCAGCACTCTCTTCCACCTTCAATACCAAGAGTGAGGTGAGACCCCCACCGAACCAATAACTGCTCCCTGGGAGCTGCAGCAATGCACTGCCCACTGCTCCTGGTGTGTGTAACCTGTGTAAGGTCCATGCACTCGGTCCAAGGAAGGTTTCCAGTGGTGGCTGAAGGTTTCTTGCATGTTCAGTCTTTTTTTAGCACGCAAAGTTATTAAATTTTAACTTTAATTCTAATCTGACTCCATTTTATCATTTAATCTGACTCTTTATTATGACCTCGAATTTAGGTTGAAATGCAAATTGGTTGTCTGTCTGTTTCTAATTAGTATTCTTCTGACATTTGATTATTTTAGTTAACTCTTTATTTTATATTTACTCGTTCATTTGGGTACTCATGTTAACAAGGATACAAGGTAATCTACTAGAGTCAATAATCACAGCGTAAAACAGAAAAAAATCAAATGTAATAATTTATTATCAGTCAGGTAAATATGTATTATGCCAATTACATATCCAATTCAAAAATATCAATTCACATCAATACAAAACATCAAATTCTCAAAGATTAATCTAAAAGTAAAATATGCATTCCTGACCTTAGAAAATACATAGTATGAAGTGAAGAGACACACACACCACACTACAGGGTTTCTGGCTACAGAATCACCCTGGTCCTCTTGCCACATTTCCTTAAGTACCTCAGACCAAGACAAACATCCCCCGGGATGGATACAGGAACTAATAATTGGAATTTGCATTGATCATGTAGAGTTATCACCTCTTGAGACAAAAGGCATTTTGCATGAAAGACACTGGGAAATGGCACACCCTCTACAGTGAGCAAAATATCTCTTAACTCTTAGGATCTTTATCACCTTTTAGTCTACTTCTTGTAAAATTGAGACCATTGTACCAGTCACCCTGAGACAATTCAAATGACACCAAACAGTAAATATCACTTGCATTCATGTAGAACATTATATTCCATTGACTATTGACCATTCTGAGTGAGCTGGGTGAAGGGAAGGAAGGGGATGAGGAGGAACCAATGCATATTTGAGAGACGTTTTCCTGCATTTTCTCTCGGTGAGATGTGAAAACAGATACCTGTATGTTAATGCGTTGTTTGTCTATTGTCTGTCTTAGAAGATCAAAGTGTCTGATGTTCTGTAATTCTTCCACCTGTATCATTTTAAATGAAAGCACGAAAGAAACTACGAGCATGAAATGTCATAGTTATGTCTTCAGTTAAGTCATTAGTTAACAAAAAGGCAAGTAAAGCTGCTTAAAACTGTGCATGCATGTAAGTATTTGTTATATGAGTCAAATTTAAGATCATATCTCTGAAATGGTTTTCAAAACTGTCCTGAACACCCAAGCACTGTCTCCCTCATATAACACACCTGATTCAACTTGTCAGCTCATTAGTAGAGACTTTATGACCTGAAGTTGGAGTTGTGAGAAATAGGATCCGCTTCATGTTCAGCAGCAGCAGCTTTTGAAGCAGCTAAAATAACTTAATAACCCAGCTGCTGTGACGTCTGTTAATCCAAGAACAAAAGAAAAACAAAAAGAGGAAATCAATAACTTTTGTAGCTTTAAACATTCATCTAAATTTAGAATTTAGTGTTTGATAACTTTATATTTATTTTGATAACATTCAATTTCTGTATATTTCCTACTTGCTGAAGGGCACAGGTAGCTAAAATGACATTTATTAATGGGTTTACATGAAGATTGTTTTAGATTCACTTAAATTAGAAGTTGTTATTATTTAAAGTATAATAAATGTGACCCTGGACCACAAAACTAGTCTTAAGTTGCACGGTTATGTTTGTAGCAATAGCCAAAAATACAATTAATTTCCTACCATAAATATATCAAAACTTAATTTTTGATTGCTAAGGGCTTCATTTGGACAACTTTAAAGGCAATTTTCTCAATATTTAGATTTTTTTTTTTCTCAGATTCCAGCTTTTCAAATAGTTGTATCTCGGCCAAATATTGTCAAATTTTAATAAACCATACATCAAAAGGAATTTTTTTATTCGGCTTTCAGATGATGTATAAATCTCAATTTTGAAAAATTGACACTTGACTGGTTTTGTGGTCCAGGTCACAAATGTTAAAATTTATATAATTAAACTGTAATGTTGAATGGCTATAGTCAATGGTTAAATATTAGCGGGGAAAACTGTTTCATAGAGACAACAGTAGTATTAGTATCAGGGATACTTTAATCATAAACAAAAGATGACATTAAACAAATATTAAAAATATAGTGTATTTATGTTGTTTCTACATTAATTTGAATACTGAATGTGAAATTATTCCAAAATAAAAATATATTTAAAAACTTTAATGTTTGGTGGGATTAATTAAAAGTGTGATTAGTTAATTTGTACTAATTAATTTATACATTGTGGAAAGGAGTAAAGTTAGGAGTTCACAAACAGCTTCAATCAGAAGCTGACCAAACAGTTCTAAACATTCTAAAGAGACTCATGTGAAATCATACAGGAGAGAAGGCAGTTGAGTTTGTGGCAAAACCTTTGCTTGTATGTTGTTGTCTTTTACTAGGCTACATATGATATTTTATTCACAGAAAGTGTAACTGAAATGACATTCATTGCAATATTAATTAAAACATTTAAAAATGCACAATTTTTCCAGTCATGTATTTGGTCATTGAGGATTTCTTAAAAATACTGTGTAAAAAGCTTGCGACAGCTCTAACCTGTTAACATGACATCTCTCTGTTTCTCGTCAGATGTATTAAAAAATATATAAAAAGGTTGGGTAAGTAACATGAACTAGAGTCTATTGAAGTAGGCTACTTTTGTTTATATTTATGCTCAAGGTCCCCAGATATCATAGCATTTGCTCAGCATCAAACGTCTTGAATCCTTTCATTCATGAAAATATGTTAAATAGTTTTTGTTAATATTGTAAACACCTTTGACAGCATTTGATATGTCGCAATTACTTTATGATATGGTCACAAAGTTGGTCACAAATGAATAGCTGTCATGAAGAAATACATTTCATCATATTGTGTTTGCTGTTTCCTTTTTAATATTTAATATTTTCATGCTTTGGTTACTTTCTTGTTTCTCTCTTATATATATATATGTATATATATATTTTTTTCTAAATAAATTAATGGAATTTTGAGTCTTGGTACTCACCCCCCCCCTCCCCCCAGTTCTCTCTCTTCCTCTACTTGCACTTCATTTACTTAATTTTTTGTCTTTGGGCCTACATAAATTATTATGTCCGCCAAAATAAATAAATACTGGTTACCAACACACAACTATTGATTGACATTGTTACAAAGTTACCTTGTAACAACAAATCCAGGAATTTCACTTTTACGGTTGCCACACCACAACTAAAGTTTGTTCATACAAAGCAGTTACGTAACAGTGACATATTTTTATTAACTGGGTTACCTGATCTTTGGATCACTGCTAATTTGCATTTCTCAGCGTGTGAGTGGAGATGAAATGTGGAAAAGACAGCTAGGACACACTGAAGAACTCCCACAGGCACCTGGTTACCCGTAGCCCAGCACTTGCTTTCTGTGCTGGTGTGGATGCTGCACTTGCCTCTGGAATGAAGACAGAATGGAATATTCAGAGAGGCAAACATGTACAGAGAACAAAAGCATAGAAACAACAGAGGAACAACATCCTACACTGGATGAGGTGATTGCCTTGTCACAGAACTTTGAGATGATGTTGCACTCTCCAGAGGGGAGGGATGTTTCCTGGGAGTTCTTGCAGTCTGAGTTCAGCGAAGAAAACCTTATGTTCTGAATCGCCTGTGAGGAATTGAAGAAAGACACCAACCAATCAACTAATGCTGAAAAAGCCAGGATCATTTATCAAAACTACGTTTTAATTTTTTCACTAAATAAGGTCAGCTTGGATTCACAAGTGAGGGAAGACATCATCCGAAGCCTGATAGATCCCAGCAGTATGATGTATGATGAGACCCAGCTTCAGATCTACACCCTCGTGTGCAGAGACTCCTTTCTCCAGTTTCTCAAATCATTTGTTTACAGAAAACATTTTAACACCAAAAGTCAAAATCATATAAACTCATATAAACTCGCAAATTCCAACTTTTTTTTGCCTTAGATTTGCAAGATGTATATATATATATATATATATATATTCAAAACTGATAGCATAGGCTCATCATTGGCGGTCACTCAAAACAAGTATGACTGTCCTCTCTTTTGGGTCTACTTGTGGGACTTCAGATGGCTGTAGAGGCCAGTCCGCGATCCGCATACTGTGTGGTGTAAACAAAGTCTAAAATGTTATTACCTCGTGTTGGAAAGTTAATCTTTTTCTGAGCCTGGCGCAGGCTCCACTGGCAAATCTCAGGCGACGGTTAACCTCAGAGTCTATGTCAGCTTTCGAGGAAAGAAGGCTGCCAAGGTAAGGGAAATGTTCCACATTTTCAAGAGTGATGTTATCCACTTTTATGTTTGGCTGGATAGCTGGCGCTGGTAAGGTGGAGATTGATAAAGGCATATATTCTTGCTGTTTAATTTTAGGCCCAGGGCTCTGTAACGCCTTGGCAAAAGCATTCAGAATGCCCTGGAGGTCTTCTGTGGAGTATGTGGCGATGACATTATCGTCTGCGTACTGTAACTCTGACGGAAGCACCAGACGGATGGCCACGAGATGCTCACTAATCCCCACAGGAAGTTCACAGAGGTGGCTGATAAGCTGGTTCCTAATGGCAATTCCAACACCATGGATCCTGGGCTCATCAGCAGCTTTTCCTTTCCAGAAGAAAGTGTAGCCACCCTTCTCCTCTTTCCTCTTTCAATTCTCCTCTCCGGTCTATCACTGGTTGCACTATCCATCAGTGTGCGCACATTCCAGGCTCCAAAGTTCAAAGTTTTGTGTTTCTGACCACAAATGGTGATCCCTCTGGATGCAGTAATCCAATCAGGAGGTTTGAGGCAGACTATTTTTATGGCACCTTTTCTAGCCCCTTCCCCACGTGGGGTGAGCAGAGTGGATCCTAAAAAGGGCTGCTCAGTCATGGGTGCAGCTGCCGAAGGACTCTTTCTGCCTCATTCCATGATCCCGACAACTGAGTCTAGCACTCACCTCCTAATGTGCCAGTTTATGACCAGGGGCTTCCAGATCTCACAATCCTGCCCCTGTCACCACTCTTTGGTCCCAATAGGACTTTATGCAGGATGTTAAGGTGGTTTCCAAGGAGCTGTGCGTGATTTTGTTTAACGTGTAGAGACTGGTCCACAGACAGTCACCACATGGTCCTTGACAGAAATGGGTCAGAATCCAGTGTCATGGGGTCCAAGCATCTGGGGGTCCTTTTCTGCTGCAGCCTTCATCCGCCTTCCCAGCCGTTGTGATGCTTCCGTAAGGCCAGCCATCATCCTCCGCCTGCACTGCCGTTGAGGTCTTGGTTGGATTGCTCTTTGTCAAGGAACCTCCCCCTTGACCTTACCGCCATGGCTGACCCTACCAGGAGCATAGCTCCAGACGACATTGCTCTTGGGATCACAGGACCAGGCAAGCCTCTCCACCACCACAAGGTGGCAATCCCCCAGAGACGTAGAATAGGCTACATAAACTCGTAATTTAAGGTTGTCAAATTCTGAGGAAAAAAAACCCTTAGGCTACTATTTTTCTCAGAATTGCAACTTTATATCACACAAATCTGACTTTATAACTCGCAATTGTGAGATTATATCTCGTAATTCTGAGGGGGAAAAAGTTGCAAAAACAAAAACAAAAAATGATATGAACAGCATGCTTGTCTAAAATGCGATCAGTTATATTTGCGTTTAAGCACCCAAGTTTGCCTTAAATTTTAATTTGTAGCTTACATTTACAAAATGCTCATACAGTAACACAAGTCTTTTTAATTAAAGTATTAATTAAAGTAAAGGTCAGTGTTATTATATCCACATATTTTATAATGTCACAAACAATAATCTCAAGATTTGGGTTTTACATGATTCTTTGATTCCTTTGTGAAGTGTACTAAAACAAACATTATTCAAGTGTGTCCTCCAAATTGATCCACAACCTAACCACTTTATATGTTAAGAAATTAATTCACTCAGCAACTCTACACCAGAAGGCAAACTAGTAACAGTAGCCTACAGCTCCCGTCGCATCCTGGTGGATGGACAATCACTCCGAGTCGCCCCCTGTCGTTTCAAAATGCTACAACGGCGAGCGCGACTGTTTCACTGGAGCAGAAGCCCCAACAGCAGCAGAGAGAAGCAGAGCGTTTTTGCCCCCCGGCGCCCTGGTTAACAAGTGCACACGTAGAGGCGACTCTGGAGCGCGTTGGAGGAGCGGAGCAGGACTAGCCACAGTGCATTTTTCTTGTACAAAACAGATCTGAGTTGACACGAAAAATAACACCATAATTTCAAATAAGTGGGGTGTTCCGTGTTTCACAATAATCCTGACTTTTAGCGCTGTGAAGATAAATAAATAAATATGATACACCATTAGGCTAGGAGTTTTTGCCCAAACTACAAAGGCCTATTTAAATGATTAAAATTAGAGGTAGCCTAACGTTAAGATTGCTTTTATCGTGTAAACTACATCTACACAGCATAATATAATATGCATACGTGTATGGGACAGTAGGAGGGGGACAGCAGAGTTTGCTGCCCATCATAAATCAAAACACTTTACAGACAGCGGTCGGATGAGAACACCTAAAAAAAACAAAAACAACCCGAGAACCCCCCCCCCCCCCAAAAAAAAACAAAAACAAAAATGGGTATGGGTGAAAACAAAACAAAAACAAACAAAAAAAAATACACGTTGGCTGAACGACGATAGGCTATTTGCAGTAGTGACACAAGCCGCGCTTGACAAACGCAGTCAGTGCACAACAAGCGCGTGCTGCTCCCGATGTGATACGAACAGCTTCTGCGCTGATCTCTGCATGCGCCTGGCAGAAGAAAAGCAAGGGCAAAGAAGAACCCAAAGAAGGCATAGAAGTGACAGTTGCGCATTGCAGTCGGAGAAGCCATTGCAGCACAGAACACAACAACCTGCTCATCAGACAAGTGGATTTAATTGAGACACTCATATTTCACGTGCCAGAAGCAACAGGTGAGCGATCCTATTGTTTTTTTGACTGATGTAATATTTTTTATACATATATATGTCGTAAGACTCTTCTATGGTGTTTGTTTTTATTGTCTTGTCATAAAAAAGAAAAATACATTGAAATATTCCATATTCTTTAGATGATGAGCTGATTAAGTTTAGTGTTTGTATCTTCGAATAATTCTCAAAATATTCACAGTGAAAAATACTGTTTTATGATTTTGTAATGTAGTTATTAAATCCTATAAACCACTAAAAAGCATTGTATTATTTCAATATTAAAGCAATATAAATCTGCTATTTTCATCATTTCACAACTCCATATGTTTACACTACGCAAACTCATAAATAAACCAAAGTCTTATTCCTTCTAGAATTACTTCACTAATGAGTAATTGAGCACAACAAGCTTATTTTTTTTAGAACAAAAAGTCCTTTTTGACGTAGTTGAGGTATTTCCAGCAATCTGATATCTTATTGTCAATTAATTTTTTGGGGCTTTCTTTTCAATATTTCTGTGCAGCTTGTATTTCATGTTTGATTAAAACAATGTGAATATTTTACCAGAATGGATTGTCATTTCTCTTTTTAAGATCCAGAATGAACAAAATGACCCTGAATTGCAGTGCTGTTAACTTCAGTTTGGCCAACTGCACACTCCTGCCATATTACATCCACTCGGCAGGGATGGCAGTCAGCTACATCCTTTCTTACCTTCTGGTGCTGCTGCTTTGTGTGGTGGGGAACGGACTTGTCTGTCTGGTGGTCATCAGGAACCGCAACATGCGTTCGGTCACTAATCTCTTCATCCTGAACCTGGCCATTAGTGATCTGCTGGTGGGCATCTTCTGTGTGCCCACCACACTGATTGACAGCCTTATCTCAGGTCAGTGGGCCATCATCTTCTTCATCATTACCATAAATATCAATATCATTTTCATGGACTCACATTTCCAGGGTTCTCAGAAGCGGAAGCTGTCATAGTTGGGTAAACTTATATGGAAACTACAACTAATATATTTTTGTTGTGTTCCCATTTGATTTAATGGCAACAGATAAAATTATTTTTTATTGTTTCTATGACTTTTCAAAAGAGAAAAGAAAAAAAAAATCAAATATGAAAAATATTTGATGAAACCGCTCCATTACATTCAGATTTCTTTCCTCAATTTCTCCACAGGTTGGCCTTTTAGTCAGATCACCTGCACTATAAGTAACCTGATCCAGGGCATGTCAGTGTCTGCTTCTGTCTTCACCCTGGTTGCCATAGCAGTGGACAGGTAATGATTGGCTATTCTAATAATTGAATATATATATATATATATATATATATATATATATATATATGTGTGTGTGTGTGTGTGTGTGTGTGTGTGTGTGTGTATAGCAGTGCAATGAAATAAGCTTTCACGTTTGAGAAATGAGAAGGGCTGTGGTGCTGATATTTTTAAGATGGTGATGCATGGCATGCAGCATCAGACCAACTGCAACAATGAGTGAACTGAAACCATTTTAGGATGATTTTAGTTAAAACGGCTGAAAAGTCATAAATACGACGACTAATAACATGATTTATTGGCTTATCACGTTTGACCAATAGGTGGCGCTGTTATCAAATTGATGTGGTGTGTTCTGTGTGAGTTGGCAATTGCACACACAAAATTTGGTGTCAGTGTGCCAAAGCATTGCAGAGATACAGCCTCAAGTGACAATTTGGCATCATGCCTCAAATTCGCTGTTGTGGTATGCGAAAATGTTTTTTTCTATCAACAAAAAATCCATAACTTTTTGTCAGCATGGTCTGAAGATGATATGATTCGGCATGAGCTAAGGAATCAGAGGAAAAAAGAATTTTCCTTCTGTGGCTTACGGCTCAAAAGTTATTAACATAAACACGTGTGAAAGTTTGGACAAGTAGTGGCACTAGAGTTTGAGTTAGAGACTCCAAATTTGCTATGGTGACTTCTCTCACTGTCCTCTATCAGTATGCCAAATTTCATAACTTTCCCGCAAACAGTTCTATGGGCTGCCATAGACTCAAAAGCGGAAGAAGAAACGGAAGAAGAAGAAGAATGCCAACGGATACAATAGGTGCCTACGCACCTTCGGTGCTTGCCCCCTAATAATAATAATAATAATAATAAAAGTAGCGCACACATGGTAATCAATGGTAATCAATGGTGGTGATATTATCTTACAGGTAGGTGACGAACACAATGGAACTGGAGAAGGAGACCAGAGCTTCAGAGACAAGGAGAACAGTACACAAGGTAGGTATCCAGGTAAGAATCAGAAACAGAAAGAACCTAATCCCATCATGATGATTGCAGGATAGGTCGTAGAAAGTATCCTTCTCATAATAATAAATTGTAATTTTGTCTGCTTTGCCTGTGAAATTAGTCATAGCCCACAGCTCTGCAAGGACATGCGTTTATCATGTGAATTAAACAAGACATGAAGTGTCTAAAATAAATGCGCACAGTTCAGCTAAATGATGAAGTTTACTATGACTGTATGCTTTGCACAATATAAAAAAAAATGTACATTGAAACAAAATAACCAGAACATTAACAATAACTTATAGAGCTTGTGGTTTATCTGTCAATCAGATGTGCTCTCCGCCACTGATCTATGCTCGTTAAGTTTTCTTTTATAATTAGGCTATTATTGGCTGATAGAAATGTTAAAAAAATAATATTTTAGATGGAAATAAGATCAAGACCCTCGATCATGTCATGATCTATTCCGATATGCTGCGCTCAAAATTGTGGTCAAGCCAGTTCCACCGTAAAATAACCTCTGAATCATTTTTTGAACTGGTTCATTAAAACTATCTATCTGAATCGGGAAACTAATCTCGATTCCCAATGCCTCAGAATCGATGAATCGATTCTTTTTGTAATCGATTCCCAGCCCTAGTAGAACTCAAGGGAATGTACTCATTGTGAGGGAGTGCCGGGGGCTGTTTCATAAAAGATGCTAAGAAAAGAGGGGATTAAAGACCAAAGGCTGACTTGAAATAACCTAACAAATCAATCGGGACTAAAGCGGTTTCATAAACGACAATTTAAATTCACGCAATCTCACTAATTCGATTCAGGTTCAGTGAGTCAGGATAATTTAATGTGCACGCTTATTCTTAAAGGGGTCATATGACATTGCTAGAAAGAACATTATTTTGTGTATTTTGGTGTAATGGAATGTGTTTATGCAGTTTAAGGTTAAAAAAACACATTATTTTCCACATAATGTACATTATTTTATCTCCTCTATGCCCCGCCTTTCTGAAACATGTTGATTTTTACAAAGCTCATCCTTCTGAGAAGCGAGGTGTGCTCTGATTGGCCGAATGCCTCAAGCGTGTTACAGAAATGTTATGCCCCTTACCATACTGTGATGCCATGTCTCGGTCTCGAATCATGGAGATAAAAACAATAAAACCCATTGTAAATGAGGCATTTGCTTGTTTATAATGGTTTTGGGACGTGACCTAGAGATAACGACGAGTTAATAATAGTGAGAAGTGGTTCTTCGGCTACAGGTAACAACTCTTTCAGTAATTTAGTGGGTACAGGATCTAATAAACATGTTGTTGGTTTAGATGCAGTGATAAATTTTATTTTTATTTAGCTCTTCCTGTCCTATAGTTGTAAAGCACTGCAGTTTATCTTTGGGTGTGATGAATGAAGCTGAAGTATTAGACGCTGTAGAATCTACATTTGTTATTGTATTTCTGATGTTATCTATTTTATCAGTGAAGAAATTCATAAAGTCATTAATATTAAACTGTGAGGGAATATTTAGATCGGGTGGCGTCTGGTTATTTGTTAATCTAGCCACTGTGCTAAATAAAAACCTTGGATTGTTATTTTTTTTTTTCTATGAATTTGTGGATATGCTCGGCCCTGGCAGTTTTTAGAGCCTGTCTATAGCTGGACATACTGTTTTTCCACGTAATTCTAAAAACTTCCAAGTTAGTTTTTCTCCATTTGCGCTCAAGACTACGAGTTTCTTTCTTGAGAGAGTGGGTTTTACTGTTGTACCATGGCACAGTACGTTTTTATCTAACCTTTTTCAATTTGATGGGATATCAATGAGTTCCTATTGGTCAGTGTTAGAGGAGCTCAGCTTAGCCTAACAGTTAACCTGCTCCAGACCAGGTTAGTTTCCCAGCATAAGTTGCCACAGTGACTGAGCTTGAGCTATAGTAATTTTGCTTTCAGAAACCAAATCAAGTGACAATAAGTCAGACTAACTGAAATAAGCCTGGCTTATTTGGTAAACTTGTTTTATGAAACAGGCCCCAGGTTAAAGTTTTAGTTAAATTTTTGTTTATTAATTTCTTGAAATGGAAGTGCTTCAATTGAAATGTTTTTTTTTTTTTTGGTCTAATATTTATATTTATTTCAGCTTATTTTTAAATTAGCAAAATGTTTTAAATCATTTTATTCTTATTTAACAATAATAACCCTGTTTTGAATTGAGTACTTAAATATTAAGCTTGTCTCTTGACAGGTTTATGGGGATTGTTTACCCTTTCCATCACCGCCTGAGGCCTGTCACTGCCTTCTTCGCCATCATCTTCATTTGGCTTCTTGCTTTTGCCATCATCTTTCCTTCTGCTGCAACCCTGACAGTCATTCATCTGGATGACATGTACATGGTCCAGGACAACCAGATGTATCCACTATTCGTGTGTTTTGAGGACTGGGCCAGAGCAGACATGCGGCGAGTCTATACCTTGGTCATCTTCGTCCAGGTGTACCTGGCCCCACTTGGACTCATATGCATCATGTACGGCTGCATCGCTGCCAAACTCTCCAACAACCTACGTGAGAATCGAGTCCGATCTGGGAGGAGAATGAAAGTCATCAAGATGCTCATCATGGTTGCCATTCTCTTCATGGTTTCCTGGCTTCCGCTTTGGACTTTGATGCTTCTCACGGACTATCAGGATCTAGACCGCCAACAGATTGACTTCTTGAGCAGCTATCTTTTTCCCGTAGCTCATTGGCTGGCCTTCTTTAACAGTGGTGTTAATCCGATCATCTATGGCTTCTTCAACATGAACTTTCGGAGGGGCTTCCAGGCCGCTGTGGCATGTAGCTCCTGCAGATCTTTTGTGTTGGAAATACGTCAAACACACTTTACTTTCCTGCCCCCTAACAGAGTATCTGACGGGAACCATGATGTGACCAGCGTGAGGAAAGAACGTTGCTTCGTTGTAATGCCTCAAGGGACGGGTCATGGTATTCAGGGAATTCTCCTTGAAGACACAAATGGAATTACAGCTTCCCACAGAGTTCTTGGAGCCTGGATGGAGTGAATGGTGCAATCAAGGAGTTTATATACCAGGAGAAAGCTATAGCATTCCCAATTAGTTTGAAATGATGTCACACCAGTTCTCATTCTTCGATTTCACTTGAAGTATTTCCAGGCCTTTAACCAAATTCAGCGTATCCAAGTGAAGACAGTCTCAATTGGTGGTTTCGTTGAGATTTTACCACCGGACACTGGCTTTCCTTATTGAAAATTAGCTTGAAGGGTTGATGCTGAACTGCAAAAAACAAAAAACAAACAAAAAAAAAACAATGACAATGCTTTTGACAGACACAGAGAACAGAATGTATCACACAAGTCTGGGAATTAACAAAAAAATTGTGCTCATGTATTCAACTGTACCTATTAAAAAGAATGTTGTAAATATAATACTTGGTTTGAAGAACATCAGGCCACAGGTGCCTTGAGTATATTTGAAGCGTTTGGTTCCAAAATGCAATAAATCTATTTTGATAAATTTGAGTAATTTTATTTATTTTTTTAACCAAGAAAGTGGCAAGATGAAAACCACTATTTTCTGTTTCAAACTTTGACATAGTATCTTTAGGTTATAATGACATTAAAATTTCAAATCCAGATTTTGATTATCAAAGATTTACTAAAAAATTTGATTCTTTTTTTCCCCAAAATGCAATAAATTCATGTTTGTTTGCTTTTTTTTCACTGAATCAATATAAAAGTTATTTTTCATATTGAAACTGTTGAAAATACACAACATAGTAAGTTGATCCACATATGACAGGCTCTGAACTTGGTCAATACTAATCTTATATACAGGCATCTTGTTAATGCTATAAATTAATTACAACAATAAAAGAAAATTTCATCATGAACATACATGAACAACATCACATTAAACTACAGAAATTCCAAAATGACATTTCCCTTATATTCAACTAGCTACCAGAAGTGCATTCATCTTTGCCATGTTACATTCATTTAGTTGACTAGTGCTATAGGCTGTATTAACAAAAACATTAATGGCATTAATAAAAACACTTACACTGACAAGCTACGCAATATCGCGTTCATAATCGAATGCGACTCATCTGCAATTATGAACGTGATATTGCACAACTTGTCAGCGATGTACGGCTCTGTGTATTAAATGCCGCTCCATCTGAAAGCACGCGATGGAGATTTATCACAGAACCGGCTTTACTGACGAGATGCGCATGACAATCACATGCGATTTATCATTCAGCCCTTGTTTGTTGATCATAAAGTAGCCAACAAAGTAGATGAGGAAAACTTGGACGCCGGGTGTATTCAAAACGCCGCCATTACTGTCAGGAGTGCGTGGAGTATTGCGCTCACTGCGCTGTGATTGGTTGTTACTGTTGAGCGGATATATCGCATTCTGCAAAGAAAGGAGACAGGCGTTTGTCGCGGTTTGGAAGAAAAGGGAGAAAACATGACAGAATAACTCGGCCGATATCCCATTTTGCGTAAAATTAAAAATGTACTTTTCAGTACCGACGAAATACAATACTGATTTTGGCGGAAATTCAAAAAAAAAAAAAAAAAAAAAAAAAAAAAAAAAGGCGTTTATCAGGTTTTGGAACCAAACTCTTCATTTGTAGCAAATATTTATTCATGAAATTATCTAACTGTAAATAAAATATATACATTTTTATTTTTAATTATTTATTAATTTATTATTTTAATATGTGAATATTAATTCACTCTCAGTAACTATACTGTTGTGTGTTTCTATTTTGTCAGTAAAGAGCTACACAGATGGAAACATTTTTGCAGTGTTTCCGATCCACTATGTTTTCTGGCTAGTAAATGTAGCTATCAAGTGTGAAGACACCAATGGAAACAGAAGGGCAGCAAACTTTCGTGTACATGATTATGTGTGGATATGTGGGAGGTATATTGTGTCCATTACTTTAGATTGAAATGACATGTGTTGAAGGCAAATGCACAGAAAAAAAATGTGTTTGCATGTGTTATAATTGTAAGTGTGGTGATGCCATGCTGTTATTCTTATATGAAAATAATTCTTATGAGTGTCAGTTCAGTTCTTGCCTTTTAATATTCACTTCAGAAAGTGTTATTTACGGTGGCCGAGAGAGCTCAAGGGCTGCAAATGATAAAACACGTGCAAATATAAGAATCACCAACACATTAAGAAAACATATTTATCAGTTTGACAACACATCAGTATTAGTATTAGTATTTATTAGTACATTAAAGGTACATGTTTTTTTTTTTTTGTGTGTTTTGTTTTTTTTGGTGTTGTTGTTTTTTGTTTTTTTTAAGTGTAATGTAATTTAATGCAAACATGCTGCAAACAAAATGTTGTGACAAACCTTGATCTGTGAAATTTAACAAAAAAAAAATGTTATAATTGTTATGAACTTTTAAAAACAAGTTAAACCCATAAATTGTTGTTTTCGTACCTGGGTATTGCTGATGTTACACTGTAGCCTAAGTCAATTTGTGCTGTTATTCTAATAAAGACGCTGAAAGAAAGAAACAAACAAACAACAACAAAAAAAAAAGAAAAAAAAGTGACTTTTCTTTTATTTAAGTATGTTTTTTGGTTTGCATTCTAAAAGTGGATTTAGCACAGCAAATTAATATATAAAGATTTATAATTAGACTTGGAAAGATGTTGTAGTGCACTGCACCTTAAATAACCGTTATTTCTGAACCCTACGCCCTGCCACCCTCTGAGACTGAAGCTTCTACAGAGTTTCGAATGGAACGCACCCTCAGTTAGCTTAATTGGTCACCAAGGATCTTAACAACCAGAAATTATTTTTCTTGAACGAGTCATAACATCTGTCAGGAAAGCTATTATAAATAAAAGCTATGTGACAAAGCTATAATAAATAGTAAAGACTTTCTAAAACAGTGCCTGAATTGTATTTTAGCCTATATAAAAAAGCCCACTATTGCTCGCTCCCTGATTCTTTTTTATTATTTTTTTTCTAGTAGGGCTGTCGTATAGAGACAGGTGTGATTCCTCAAGAGGACACATTTTATATTTGTCAGCTAGCAGGGATATTTTATGATTGGTATTCCAAATAAATATAAGATATTGCTACTACATGTGCAATAAAATTAATATAATTTGTTCAAATTGCGCCGGATTTTTATTTTAGACACGAGCGTTTCTGCTGCTGCTCTGGAGTGAAACGCACGAGTGTGCGCATTCGCATTCTTCTGGCACACAGATGGGCTCAGGACGCTTTGAGTCCACTGACCTCCGAGTCCGATCTGTGATGTTTGTAAGCTTGATGCTGGCCCGAGTCCCGGGTATGTGAGCGAATCACTGGACTTGAATAAAGACACTGAAGAGAGCAAAGCCTCGCTTCTCTAAACCCGCCTTCCTGGGAGCTCCCATTTTCCCAAGTCCTTCCAAACTCCCACCGCAATCCGCAGCTCTCTGCCGTCTCCAGGTCCATATCTACATCCGCACTCATTCCCGTCATGAATTCCCTGTGGACATATTTGCTTATGTTCAATCTTTGGCTTTTATTACCGATCGCATTGAAAGTGGATTCAAACTATCACACAGGTCCAGGAGAAAGTGATGAAGTTGACTACAAGGACCCATGCAAAGCTGGTAATATATATCCTAATACACACAGTGTTTCTAAACTTTATAAATCAAGAGTTTGTTTTTGTTGCTGATGTTATTTTGTTTTGTTTAATGTTGCATTGTTTTATTTTAGTTATTTATTTTGCTTTGGTTAATTTGTGATGTTTTGCTTAATGTTTTCTTTTTTGATTAAAGTTGTTTTGTTTTGGTTAAAGTTGTTATTTTTGTTTTATGTTTAGTTTTGGTTAACATTTTGTTTTATGTTTTGGTATGTTTTGTTAGCCGTATGCTGTTTTGTGTTATTTCGTTGTGTGTTGTTGTGCTGTGTTGTTTGTGTGGCTTTGTTTTGTTTACTGCATGACAGCATGAGATCTGGGACAAGTGAATGGGATCCTGGTGATTCGGCACTTCCCCCTATCCCAACTCAAAAATCAGCATCCTCAGGCAGAGCATGTAGAACTAACCTAATTTACAGCACTAAATGTATACTTTACAAGCTTGAGTTACATAACCAAGTTTTGGTCTGTAGAAGTTTTAATTATGTCTCACAAAAAGCAGAGGGCAAAGCTTTGTTACAGCAGAGGACAGCTGGCAACTGAATAGACAGCCAATTAAATGCCTGGGGTATTATAACTAAATTTAATATTTTACACGTCCCCATGTGCAAACAGCACTTTGCAAATTGAAACAAAAAGTTTTAATGCTTTCACAAGAAAAAAACCTAAACACTAATTTTGTTATATATTTTTATATGTTATTATTTTCTTTATTTCTTGAGTGGAAAATTAATGATTACATTTTAACTTTGCTAATTAAATCAGCACATTTTCCACCTGCTTAGAGGCAACGTTACTGAGCCAGTGACGAAGCATATGTGATTTTCACCTGTTGACAAACTCATTAACCTGAGTGCTCACCAAGAAATATTTATAATGCACCAAATTTAATCATTAAAAGCACAGAGGTACAAAAAAAGAAAGAAAAAAGAATGAATTAACACTGAATTAATACTTTAATTAGCATAACACATCTGTTGTTGAAAATTAATATTTTTTTAACCTTTTCTGTTGATTTAAATATTTGATTTCTGATTAATTACAATTAACCAATGAATTATGAATAAACCAATTAACCAATGAATACAATTAAAATGAATTATGTGCTATGGGATTTTCAAGTACAGTAAATACATGCTAAGCCTCTTATTTAACAGGGAGAGTACAGAAAGTAAAATTGTTAATTATGATGTTCCACAGGGTAGTGTACAGGCCCTCTTTTGTTTTTATTATAAATAAATGATATTCAGGCTGTATGTGAGTGTAAAATCTTATTATATGCTGATGATTCTGCTCTATTAGTTTCAGATGAGGAGACTAGTAAAATTCAGGAGAACTTAGGTCTGAAAATAAGTTTTAATAGATCTTGGCAAAACTAAATCTATTATTTTTGGGTCTAAATTTAAATTACAAAATGTAGACAAGTTGGCAGTCAAGGTTGATGATTATGTATTATCAAATAGAGCATCAATCAATTATCTCGGTTGTGTTCAGGATAATAATTTAAGTGGAGAAATTATGGCATGAAAAGTTTAGGCAAAGATAATGCTAGGATTACATTTGTGCTTTTCACAGTCCTAGTACAATGACATTTTGAGTAAGGCTTCATTGTTTTACATATGTGGATAATAGCCATATTAGGCAGCTCGAATGGTTACCAATTGAAAGAAGAGCAGCATTCCTGAAATTAAAAATGGTACATAAAATAATTAATAATAGAGCCCCAGTACATTTTTCACAGGTTAATTTAAGACATGGATTTTGTACTAGAAAGAGTAATGGATCTTAATCTATGTGAGAGGTCATTTGCATACAAGTGTACAGAATTGGAATAAGTTGCAATTGGACATTTAGGTTTTAACGAATACTGTCAGTTCTAGTACAAGAGAGAAGAGACTGTTTTTAGATAATCTTAATAGAACTGATTTGCATTGTGGTTCTGTGTGTATAATTGTGAGGTATTTTATTTTGTATGAATTGGTTGTATGGGTACTTGTGTAGATATATGCCAACAAAACCATAGTCATGAGAATGATTTTCTAAAATCAAGGACCACAATGGAAATAAGTTAATGCAACTTTATTGTGTCATCCTTGACAAATGTATTGCTACTTTTTATGTGTTGCTACTTTATTATGTTTATCTGTGACTTGTTTCTTTATTCTTTTGACACATAGAGAACAGTGTGACTGACAGAGAGTGAACATCTTTACATGCATGTTCATAGATTTGTCAGCTTTGGTTGAAAACCAGAGGCATCAACATGCTTATTTATGGGGTATTGTGTTGTTAGTTTTTTTTTTTTTTTAGCAAATGTTTCAAGCTTAAGATGTCCTGCCAGGCTAAAATAATAAGTGTTCCCTGCTGCCGCAGAGTATATAAAACAATGAATTCTGCTGCTAGATCACAAATCCCAGACATGTGAATGTTCACAACCAAGCAGAGCTATTATGTCTTCACAGAATGTAAAGGATGAAAATAATTAGTAGACCCCAGGATATCAAAAAAGGATTTATTGCTTTTATTTCTTATTAGCTCTTTAAAAACTTGACAAAATTAACTTATTGAAAAAAAAAAGGATTGTACAAAATTATTCTTGTTTGTACAATAAAATGTTCTTGAGAGAAAAAACAAACAAACATTTTATTAGCTCTTCGATATACCCAATGTTCTCTTCCTGTCAATAAGAGGTACAGTACATCAAAGCAGGAAAAAAAATGTAAATGTGAAAGTCTTAATTTCTCCTTTCGCTTTTGGAAAATGTTTTAATATACAAATACATTGGTTTGAAGATAGTTGTGACTTGCTCTAGCTTTTAGAGTTACTACAATCACAAACTTGAGAAAAGCACGTAACTTTTGTTCAAGGGACCACCCATGAAGTTGCTGCTCTGTAAATCCCAGGAAAATGGAAAGTGTCTGCTGAAAGACAGCTAATAAGTTCTTAGAAAAGGTAGGACATAGAATAATTAGAGTACATTTACAGTTGTAAAGTGCCTTTCAAATCCCTTCATTTTAAAGCCACAACACCTTTGCTATATAATTAATGGCTTCTGCCTGAATTGCAAAGTGTTCATTAGAATAGCCCTAGAGCAAAGTCACTGTAGTCTTTTTTCGGATGTTGTTGCTGGCATGTGGTTCCTTTTCAGCATCTCCCCACATCCTGACTGGCCTGTATGGGAGCGAATCCATTAAAAGTCAGCGTTGAGACTGGCATACAAGTTGCAGCTGTGACTTCAGAGAGCTATTGTGACTTTAACCTTACAACCCCCAGATTTAGTTTCTGGGGACCTGTTCACAGCTACATTAAGCTGGGCTGAATGCTTCTCATGGTGAGGTTTTTCCCTCATCAGTCTCAGAGGGTTGCATGCTGCTTGAGAAATTCACCTGGTGATCTGTTCTCACTCTCTGTTTTAGCTGCATTTCTGGGCGACATTGCCTTAGATGAAGAGGACTTGCGCTTTCTTAAAGCCAACTATATGGATGCTACAGAGAATGACTCTTCTAACATCTCTATACCTGATTCAGGTGAGTATGGTTATAAAGCACAGACTGCTGCCTCTATGTGATGATATTCAGTGCTGGGTAGTAACTCATGACATCATTTGTATATGGTAATTATATAATTTTAAAGTGATATTTTAAAACATATTTGCATGATCACAGTTCTCAGATGGTCACATAAAATTCAGGTAAACAAAATATTTAATAATTTTTAGTGTTCATTACTTAATGATTTATTTTAATGTTACGTTGTTATTATATAATTCATTATTAACTTTTTATCAACTCCCTGCACTTTCTTCACAAAACCCATTAATGAAATGTTTAATACACTACATGTTGTTGAAAACAAAGAATGGAATATTTTCTTTCTAGTTTCTTTTTAGATAAGTATTGTACAAAATAATCCTGTTCCAATCTATGTGATATTAAAATCTATGAGTTAGGTCAAAAGTAATCTAAAAGTAATAAGTAATCCAAAAAATAATCAGATTATGTTAATATATAATCTTATAGAATATGTTTCGTAATTTACATCATGTATTTTTTTACTTAAATCCACCTAGCACTGATGATTAAATACTTTAATCAGTGCAAACTTTATAAAACATCTTGAGTAAAGCAGAGAACTATATTTAGTCTATTATAATATTGTCTTTGCCCTAGCAAACAGATCCTCAGGTAATGTCAATGCAAAGGATGACCCAGTTTTGGCCAAACAAAGCCTCCTACGAAGACGGAGAGCAGCCACAGCCAGACCTGAGAGAGTTTGGCCGGATGGCATAATACCTTATATTATTAGTAGCAACTTCAGTGGTAAGTCTCCATATTTTTTTTTTTTTGTGCTTTTTTACATGCTCTCTTACATGTAATTTTTCCAACCTAACTTAACTTCACGTAAAAACCTTAATTTTTTTTTGTTTTGTTTTCTTAAAGTCTTTTCCTTTGTAATTTTTAATTAGTCATTTGACTCTCTACTTAAAGTGTTATCTAGATTAACTGATTTAAACCAAACCCCTTTAGGCAGCCAGCGAGCCATTTTCAAGCAAGCCATGCGCCACTGGGAGAAACACACTTGCGTGACCTTTATGGAAAGAAGCACAGAGGAGAGCTACATCGTCTTTACCATCCGGCCATGTGGGTAAGTTCACGTCTTTCCTGTCTCTGTGGAGAGACAGCTATTGCTCACCATTAATGTCTCTCCACACATATTGATTAGTCCAGTTTCTCCCTCAGTCCCTGATGCACAGAAACACACCTCTCTGCCAGCATTCAAAAGCTCCAATCTTTTCAGCAGTTTTCTTTATCTGGTTTTCTATAGGCACCAACTGCACAAACAAGTTTTCTTCTAGAGCAAATCTGGCTCCCAGCAGATAGTGCTGCAGTGTGTTTTTCGTCTGTTTCTGGGTGATGCTTTTTTTTCTGATTGCGTTCTTTCTGATTTCTTTTGATACGTTTTATTCAAGTCACCATGAATTGCCATTTACCACCAATTTTCCCAACCAACTCATATTCAACGAGACTTGAATAGACACTTAATGCATTTTAAAACATAATTTATTCCTGTAATGCAAAGCTGAAATTTCAGCATCATTACTCCAGTCTTCACTGCACATGATCCTTTAGAAATCATTCTAATACGCTGATTTGCTGCTCAAGAAACATATATTATTATTATTTTGTGAAAAGTGTGATTCTTTTTTTTTCTTCAGGATTCTTGATTGAAAAGCAAGGATAAAAAATATAAATGGCATTTACTGGAAATTGAAATCTTTTGTAACGTTATAAATGTGTTTCCCATCACTTTTGATCAATTTAATGCAGTTAATTTTAATTATTTTTATTATTTTACTGACCCCAAACTTTTGAACCATGAGCACTCCTGGCATTCATCTAAAGCAAATCATTTCTAAGCAAGCACCATTCCAACAAGACCTTCTTCTAGTTATCTAGTATACTTTTTAAAGGAATTTGTTTTTATCAAATGGTTTAGCACCTAGGTTTTTTTAAAGCACTGAATGAATGACTGTTAGTGTACTGTATGTGTGGCTAAAAGGACCTTGCTGAAGTTTTCATGGCTCCGACAGCCACGTCACTACACAGTTCCCAAAACAGTAGTCCTTGTGCTGCCTGTGACAAAAACATCCTCGTTTCAGATTCAGTCAGCACAAAGCCTTATTTTCTCAGCAGAGGCCGATCCTGACCTCAAGGTCTGAATGACTGTAGAGTTTGCTGCATTCAGCTCATCGTGTGTCTCCTCTGAATTGAGCTAAACTTTGTTGAACTTTGATAAATTAAAAGACTGAATGATGAGGGATGAACTTGATGGTTGGCCCTTGGCAGAAATCGGCAAGGTAAGGGGCACAGGGACCGATGTGACCAGGACAGGCCCAGAATGGTTTGAAGAACAGAAAGTTCAAAAGAACATAATTTATTTGAAATAGGAATCTTTTGTAAAATTAAGTACCAGATTTCCTAAATGGTACAAATCAGCGCAAGAGAGCCATTCCAAAAAAAAAAGCACAGATGGGAGTGGAAATTGTATCTACGGCTCAAATGAAAGAACACAGAAGGAACATCTCATTAATGACCAATGCAAAGAGCAGCGCAAATTAGCATAAAGTCACAAACAAGCTGAGCCAATGCTAATCCTCTGGCATTCCACATAAATTCATTCCAACATTTGCAGCCATGTCAAGCTCCTTGACTGAAATATATAACTGTCCTTTGGTTAAAATAAAACCTCGTTCAATGTTGTTTCTGCAACAGAGCAAGAAAATAAAGATACTAATACGAATCAAACATTAATTCACCATTTATTTACCAAATGTGTCTGCAAAACAGGTCCAAAAGTGTTTTCTAACCTCAGGTTGGCTTGTTTGTAGGTGCTGCTCATTTGTCGGGCGGAGAGGTGGAGGTCCCCAGGCTATATCTATCGGGAAGAACTGTGACAAGTTTGGCATCGTGGTGCATGAACTCGGACACGTCATTGGATTCTGGCACGAGCACACACGACCCGACCGGGACGAGCATGTTGATATATTTAGAGAAAACATCCAGCCAGGTACAGTAACTATCTAAACCTCTGCTACGTGCTACTGTAGAATGACGACTTATACTCCTGTATATGCTTTTAGTTGGTACTTATAGCCAGAATTGTAACTTTTACGCATCAGTCTATATCTTAAATCCAGGATCATTCTTAATTGCATTGCATTTAGTAGAAGTGTGATAAAGGCTATGTTGTACTTTATAGGTCAGGAGTACAATTTCATAAAGATGGAGCCAGATGATGTGGATTCGCTCGGGGAGGTTTATGACTTTGACAGTATCATGCATTATGCCAGAAACACCTTTTCCAGGTTTGGACTTAAGCCTTTAATGGCACTTGTACACAAGAAGATATTGTTATTGTAGAGATTATTGGATAATATATAGCATGCACTGAAATAAATGGTAACACTTTACAATGAGGTGTCATTTGTTAACATTAATGTATTAACTAACAAGAACTAACAATGAACAATACATTTGTATTTATTCATCTTTGTCAATGTTAGTTAATGAAAATACAGTTATTCATTGTTTGTTCATGTTAGTTCACAGTGCAATAACTAAGATCAATAAATGTTGTAGAAGTATTGTTCAAGCTTTGTTCATGTTAACTTAACTGCTGTTAACTTTGTTAAATTTGGTGTAGAAACAGTTTTTACTCAGAAAGACTGAATGAAATGGTATGTTCTTGTAAATGTACTCCAGTAACAATTTTTATTTACAACTTACAGTAAGTAGTGTACAAATAAATACAAATTCTGCTAAACACCAATTCAATCTGATTATGCGGCCACTCTAATTATACT
This sequence comes from Cyprinus carpio, assembly GCF_018340385.1. Classification (NCBI taxonomy): domain Eukaryota; kingdom Metazoa; phylum Chordata; class Actinopteri; order Cypriniformes; family Cyprinidae; genus Cyprinus; species Cyprinus carpio. The sequence goes on along the minus strand of NC_056581.1, from coordinate 15,505,613 downwards.
CTGTATGTCGACTGAAAAATCAACCATTATTTGTTCTCCAGCATATTAAACAAAAATAAAAATACAGATATTAATTTCACTGCATTAATTATAAATGACAGAGACATCATTGCATGTGTTAGTGTCTTTTTTTTAAGACAAGCGTTGAGCTGATAGGACGGAGCAGGACTTGAGGACTTGGTGCTCTCACAGACTGCTGACTAACCTGTTGTTAGTGGCTTGAGGATGGAGGTTCAGCCAGCTGCTTTGAGGGGGCCTGTTGTTTAGGACACGCAGGAAGGAATTCAGACAGGGAGCCAAGGCTGAAGTGCAGATACACTTTCGGTAGAGTGTCCTTTGGTCAGTTCTTTTGGGTCTCACAAAGCTGTTCTCACTTGACCATTTTGAAAACTTGCAGACAGTTTGGAAACAGTGAGGATAATGCTGTTGTCTTAACCAGAGAGAATTCATTTTCAAGGTTGTTGTGGTCAGCTTCTGTAAAAAGTCCACATTACTCTGCACTATTATAGTCAGTGTTCCCACGGTCATGAAAATGTCATTTTATTTTATTTTATTTTATTTTATTTTATTTTATTTTATTTTATTTTATTTTGTTACTTTACTTTATTTTATTTTTTTTTTTTTTTTTTTTTTAATTTCACAGTATTATATATATATATATATATATATATATATATATATATATATTTATATATATATATATATATATATATATATATATATATATATTTCCTTTGAATATTTGCTTTGTTTAAATTTTTTATTTTTTAAAACTATTTTATGAGCTTGAAATTGCTCTTAAGCTAGTGCTGTTCAATTTGTGATTTCTTTCTTTAATTTGAGTAAGTTATTAATCAGTCAAATGTATTCACAAATTGGTTTACATGATTCACTAGCAAACTGGATGAATCAACAAGGTTTTTAAAAACCTTAAAAGGACATGCAGTCTCAGAAACGATGTTCAAAACTGGGGTGGTAGCCTTTCAAAAGGTAATATGTAACTTTTTTCCCCCTCACTTCATTTGTAAATTTTCAAGTGTCACAAAAAGTTTCAATATTTCAAAAATACAGTTTAAATAACATTTTAACGTGACTATATATAAAGAAAAGGGATCAGAATAAAAATAGGAAACTAAGAAACTACCAAAATAAAAGATACAATCAATTATCCTCAAGTAGTAAAACAAAATACACAAATGACCCCCAGCACATTTGGGGATATATAAGCAGAGCTGGGTATATATTACTTACAAATTGTAGTCCATTACTGATTACAGATTACATGATCAAGAGAAAGAAAATGTATTACATTTTTAGAAAATTTAAAAGAGAAAAATCAGAAATAGGGAGAATCAATAAATTATGAGTAATTTATTGCCATTTTGCGAATAATGATGTAATCCGTAAAAATTTAGCTACATCTAATTATGAGCATTTTAAAATGCAATATACTCTAATTACAAGTACTTAATTTTTGGAATCTGATTATGCAATCCAGCTTACATGTAATCAGTTACTACCCAGCACTGTAAATAAGGTACAAAGATGTAACTTTTCACTTTTGTACTGTACCAGTGACAGTTTTGGACCTTTTTTTTCTGAGATTGTGGAAATTGTTTTGAGTAAAATGCATGAGGTTAATGTCTTTTATAAATTCTAAGGTGCATAGTCAGAATCTGATAAACCTCACATCAGTTATTAGCGTAAAGGTCTGTGGGAAGCTGGCATGGTTTCTCTGTGATTGTTATTTTTAGTGTTTTGCAAAGTGGCCCCCTTCCTACTGGCCTCTAAACCAGGAATATTCACATTGTGCGGTTTTACCTCCTACATTTTGCAGTCAGGGGATCCTGGAATCAGGCCAAAACAAATAAAGCTCTTCCAGGCTTTTTGTCATGGACAATCGCAGGGCTGCAGTGCTGTTGTTCTCTGGCATTCATGGTGGGCTCCAGGGAGTCGCAGTGCTTTAAACTCCGCTTTGACCGCTTTGCGTCCAAATGCTGGACATTCAGGGTGCTGTCATCATGGGAAGTAGATGAGAGCAAAGAACAATCATTCTGTCCTCTGCACAGCAGAGAGAAAGACTATAAAGTATGTAGTGGACAGGTGGCAGTCAAACATGATTCATATTTGATTGATGCAAGCTGGATCTCTGATGTCATAATCTTGTACAGTGGCTCCAAAAATGATTTGGACACCTAGGACACTTAAAAATTATTAGAAATATTTCTTCAGCACTAAATCAACATATTAAAATGAATTCTAAAGGATCATAGGACAGTGAACCATTATCATTAACTAAAACTAAAACCATTAAAGAAATTACTTATACCAAAATGAACATAAACTGTAATAAAATGAAATATTAAAAATTAATTTATTTCAGCTAGTTGTTAAAGAAACATTTTTGTTTATTTTAACTTGTACTAAAACTAAAGCACTAAAACAACATAAACAAAATTAACTAAATCTAAAAATACATTTAACAGAAACAAAAAAAAGAATAAAAATGACAAACAACAAAATTATTTTATACATTTTTATTTTATACATCACAAAATTAAACCGAAAACAGAAAATATGAAAAATATAAATTATAATATGAACAAAGCTAATAGCATATCAATTATATATATATATATATATATATATATATATATATATATATATATATATATATATATATATAAAATGACTGCACTGAAGACATCACAAAAAATTGTTTTTAAAATCTATTAAAATAGAAAACATTTTTAATTACAGTACTATTTCACAATATTACTGTCTTATCTGTATTTTTGATGAAATAAATGAAGCAATGGTGAACATAAGAGAATAACTTAAAAAACATATTAAAAAAGTAATTTTCTAAATAATGTTTTTAATTAATCTCTGATGATATATAGTGTCCCCACTAATCATGTACACTGGCCCCAAATATATATTTGGACACTTGAGACACTTAAAAAATATATATAAATGTCACAGTATTAAATCACAAAAATCTAACACATTTAACATGAAAATGCTTTAATTGATTGATAGATAGATAAATAAGTACATGTAAAACAATGTAAAAGTTAATTTTAATAGAGGCTTGTAGAGCATTTCTTTGCTTGCAATGACATTTAGACTATTGTGGCTTATTAGTGGGTTAAATGTAAAAATTTAGTTGTAAATGTACGTCACTGTGGTCTCATCACAAATCAATAATTTTACGTTGATTGAGTTCACTCTCTGTACACTTTCAGTGCGATATACTCTGTGAGTGCTGCCTCAAAGATTAGATGGTTTTTCAGATGCATTCTCTTTCTTTAAAAGGCTTCTGAGTGTTGTTCACTCCCAAATAATCTGGAGGGCTGTTGCTTTTGTGTTTGACAATTAGGGGCATCTATCTTGATACCATGCTGCCAAAGTATGAAGTTGATGGAGTCCGACCTCCCATTGGCCAGCGGACAAGACTGAGCAAAGGGGACATCGCTCAAGCTAGAAAATTATATAAGTGTCCAAGTAAGTGGCCCTTACATCTCAGGCATCTTTGTACTTTAGCAGCCAATCTTACATCACTGCACAACTGTTTGAAGAAGCAGCAGCCATATTTTAGATTTTCTTCTGCTCTTGCTTCTAAAATTTGGAGTGTTTTTGACAGATGCATTCGTGACTGTGACATCAGTTTAATTATCCATGTAAAGTGGGAGAATGAAACAGCTGTTATTATCCCCTGTAACAGAACTTTTGTTTTTTGCGGTGATCTCCTTTAATGTTAGCTGGAATGATGGTAATTTCCCACTTCAAAATAAAAGTATGATCCTTCAAACTGACCTTACCATCTGCAAAACTCCTACTGTTTTCCAATAAGAGGATCCGGTTTCCAGGTCAAGCATCTGTGAGTTTGTCTCGATGTGGTTTTGACTCTGGTTTGTGCACAGGATGTGGCGAGAGCCTTCAAGACAGCACTGGAAACTTCTCCTCCCCTGGGTTCCCCAATGGATATGCTGCATATCTTCACTGTATATGGAGGATTTCGGTCACGCCTGGGGAGAAGGTAGAAGAACTTCACACAGAATATGTACACATATATAAGCTGGATGATTTCATTATACCTTCTGCAGCCAATAAAAATATATGATTTATTTATTTTTTTGCAGTACGCACAAAATCACACTTGCATTACCCTTGAAAACAGTGACAGTAAAGACATTTCTAATGTTATAAAAAGATGAATATTTAAAAAAAAAATGCTTTTCTATTGAACTTGCCACGCTTTAAAGAATGCTTAATAAATGCATCACCATTTCCACAAAAACTATTAAACACTGATAATAATAAGAAATGTTTCTTGAGAAGCAAATCAGAATGTTAGAATGATTTCTAAAGGATCAGGTGACACTGAAGACTGGAGTAATGATGCTGAAAAATACAGCTTTGCATCACAGAAATAAATTCTGTTTAAAAATATTTCACAATATTTCTGTTTTTTCTGTATTTTTGATCAAATAAATGCAGTCTTGGTAAGAATAAGAGACTTCTTTCATAAATATTCATATAAGATATTCATACTGATCCCATACTTTTGAACAGTAGTGTAAAACATTTTTTTTTGACTCCCAAGTTCTCTCTCCTTTTGTCTGTGTTCCTTTCTTTGTTAGATCATTCTTAATTTTACTTCAATGGATCTGTACAGAAGTCACTTGTGCTGGTACGATCATGTGGAGATCCGTGATGGATACTGGAGAAATGCACCTTTGAAAGGTTCTTATTATTAAGATCATTTCTGAATTTTAAATGCATGTTTATTTATTTGTTTGATTAACAAATACGGCTGTAAAATTATTAGAAAGAAGGGCATGAAAATAATGTGTAACACAAAATAATTGAATTTTCAATCAACCCTATCTATGTCGTTCTGGAAGAAATCTGAGCCCCATCATTCTTTGATCAATTTGTTGCATTTGCTTTAGGCCGTTTTTGTGGAGGCCAGCTACCCGAGGCCATCGTGTCCACTGACAGTCGACTGTGGATTGAATTTCGCAGCAGCAGTAATTGGGTGGGAAAAGGCTTCTCTGCTGTCTATGAAGGTATAAATCCACTGATCATCAGCTGAGAGGCTCATCTGTTCGCCTGAACTGATGTAGAGTTATTAAGTGATGTCCTGTCCATGGTCTCAGCTATTTGTGGAGGTGAGGTGAGAAGAGACAGTGGACAGATTGAGTCACCCAATTACCCTGATGATTATCGGCCTAATAAAGTGTGCATGTGGAAGATCATCGTACCCCAGGGGTTTCATGTGGGCCTCATCTTCCAGTCATTTGAGGTAGGGTTCATTTGTCATGTGGTGTTCTATTACTAGCCTCAGACAGCAATGCATCAGAGTGTCTGAGACCACAATAATATATACAAGCAGACACCATCTCAGGAAATACTGTCATTTGTACACCATGACTATTGTTAATATAATTAACAGAATAATGAACTTTTTCTAAAGAAATTCCACTTAAATGAGCTATATAGAATTAAAATTCTATTCTATTCTATTCTATTCTATTCTATTCTATTCTATTCTATTCTATTCTGTTCTATTCTATTCTATTTATTAATCACAGCTGCATTGTATTTCCTAAATTTGTTTGCATAAATTTTAGTTATTTTGCCTTTTTTTCTATCCAAAAGTACATGAAAAGTCAAAATCAAAATTATTAATATAAAAGCAGTTTCTGTTACATTTTTTGAGCCTTTTTTTTGCTTTCCTAAAAAAGAAGTGCACTTTAGCATACTTTTAAAAAGAGAACTTAGTATGGAAATTAAGTACTTAAGTGCAAAGTGTATGTAGTTTTTGGACAATTAATTGCACGTTAATTATAATTAATTAAAATGCATCATCGTTTAACTTATTATTAAATGCAATTAACTGAATCTAAGAGCTCTTTTTTTAGTAGGACTTAAGTACATCTTTAAGTATAATTTCATAATTATTTCTATAGTTTTTTAAAATATAGTTAAAATGTACTTTATATCTAAATTCTGTTGTTTTTTATGTGCTTTAGTATGTTTTTCAACATCAAAATAAGTGTACTTTATTTACACATGACAAAGATTATGAACACAATGATTTAAAATGAAAGAAAGTGAGAAATGAATGTGTAAATGTCACAAAATTTTAAAGTCACTGAAATTAGAAAACATAAATCCATTAAATGCCTGTGACTTTATCTTTTTGTCGTTTTATTACAAGTGTTTATTAGCAGTACTGACAGTAAGGCATTCTTGTGTTGTTTTTTTACTGATTGTTCTGACAGAGGTATCACAAGTAACATTTCTGTTACGATCCTTTCCTCAAGAGCTTCTCTGCTTTCACACTCAGATTGAGAAACATGACAACTGTGCGTATGACTACCTGGAACTGCGAGATGGCGATTCTGAGAACAGCCCTTTACTGGGCCGCTTCTGTGGCTACGAAAAGCCAGACGATATCAAGAGCAGCTCCAACCAGCTGTGGATGAAGTTTGTATCTGATGGTTCTGTGAACAAAGCTGGGTTTGCAGCTAATTTCTTTAAAGGTGACACTCTTTAATTGCATATTAACTGCTTTGCCTATTTTGTGACCTTCTGACCATGAGTTTTGTTTGTAATGCAGAGATTGACGAATGCTCCAGGCCTGATAAGGGTCACTGTGAGCAGCGCTGTGTCAACACCCTGGGCAGTTACCACTGTGCCTGTGACCCTGGCTATGAGCTCGCCCCGGACCGCCGCAGCTGCGCAGGTGATACTAAAAACCAATGCACTAAATACCATGCACAACACCCTAGTTATATCTACCTCACATTTAAGCAGTTGCCATAAGCTTTTATTCTCCTACACTACCAGTCAGATGTTTGAATTCACTAAGATTTCATATTAAGTTTTAAAACTTATTAAAATTTATTAAATTTATTAAAATGTATTCCTGTGATGACAAAGCTGTATTTTCAGCCGCATTGCTTAAGTCTTCAGTGTCACATGATTCTTCAGATGTCATATTATTTGCTGATTATGATAAAATATTGCTGCAGGAAGTGTAAACTGGTATCTAGTTTTATTTATACATCGTAATGACAAACAGAACGTGGGATCGTGTTCTACCCCTTTTTCCAAAGCCTTCCCATATGCGAATATAATATATGTATATATATTAAATTTACATGTATGAAATGCAGTATATTATCATATTAAGCAAAAACTATAAGAATTTGGAACAGTTTCATACATAAATGTTTGTATATATTTGGCCTATACAAATACAGTATGTATCCATCCTAAAACCTGTCAAGTAAATATAAAAGATTGAAATATATTTCAAAAAATTATATATAATTATATAAAGTCATATGTACATAAATCTTCATCAAACCTTTCTTCATCCACCCAGAGAATGTACAGGACGTATGTTAAAATTATGTATCGACTTATAGGTAATATATGGCAGTATGACTGTTGATGTATAAGATTATAAGGAACAGACTGTGAACTCAGACATGAAGTGGCTGCCTTAAATAAATGAAGCCATTGTTTATATGGCCGTAACTGATCTGGAAAACCAGAGTGCGAAAGTTTAATTATGCTCCAGTTAAAAGGGACCTGTTGCAGTTTCATTCACTGCTCTCCAATCAGGCTTTTAAGGTTTTATGAGTGGTAATGCACTTCTCATAATAGCAGTTTGTCAGATGTTGATTGCATTCATTGTTAATGTAATTGTTCTGGAAAACTGGAGCATGTCTGACTGAAGTGAGGTCACTTCAGTTTGTTTATGCTATGGACATGAATGGTGGGAATGACGCAGATTAATGAGGACTGAGGAGAAGACTGCTGTTACTTTTCTGAGCAATCATACTTACTATGCCTGCCGGACTATGAAATTCCACTGATTTACACTGAATGAGGGATCCAAGCCATATCTAGAAACCAGAATATTATAGAGAATTAGGGCTGGGCTCTTTTGTTCCAAGCAAGTAATCAACCAAAGGAATGATTTTGATGGCAGTATTTCTCTGATAATATTACAGTTTTTATTAATAAGCTATTACTAAATTTGCATCGTGAAAAGCGCTATACAAATAACTTGAATTTAATTAATATTTTGAATTTGCACTTACTTTGAAATTATTCAGTTTTAATTTTAATTATACATTTTTTAATATGTCTATATTGTTTTTATTGTTTTTAGTACATGAAGTTAAACTAAATGAAACATGGACTATTTGCATCTTAAAGACATTAAGTGTTTACTAATTGGTTCTTTGATGCTTGTATTCGGTTTTCTTTAGATTTGAATCTAGCTTTGATGTTTCTGACAATGGCAAAGATTATAGTTGCTGAAAGCTGGAACATTTCTGTCATGTTTGTCTCTTTGCTTTCTTGGTGCTCAGTCAAGCAAAGATAATAATGGTTCTTCCATCTGATCCCAGCAGCTGCCTGTGGTGGATTAATCTCCAAACTCAATGGCTCTTTCACTAGTCCAGGATGGCCACAGGAATACCCACCCAACAAGAACTGTGTGTGGCAGCTCATTGCCCCGGTGCAGTACCGCATCACTCTGCTTTTCGATGCTTTTGAGATAGAAGGGAACGATGTAAGTTGACTATGTTGGAGATTTTTTCTGACTTTGTTGCCAAAACCGAATTATTTTTTGACCGCAATGACAATGCAATGCGCAGTACATTCATATGAAGCCTATTCATTTGTTGTTGTCTGTCTGTTCACAGGTTTGTAAATATGATTACGTTGAGGTACACAGTGGCTTGTCCACTGACGCAAAGCTTCATGGGAAATTTTGTGGCACTGAGAAACCAGAGGCAATCACATCCCAACTTAATAGTATGCGTGTTGAGTTCAAATCTGACAACACTGTATCTAAGAGAGGCTTCAAAGCTCAGTTCTTTTCTGGTGAGCATGAGAATGACCTGTTATCATTTTCAACTTGCTGTTGAACAATATAAATACATTTTAGACAGTCTTGACTTTTTTTCTGACAGTTTCAAAAAAAAAAAAATCCTGGGTTCAATACAAGCAACTTCGAAAGTAATGTCAGCCTGTCCTTCAGCTAGTAACTACTACACTCAAGAATCACATTTACAGTAATAACCTTACAATGAAAATCTTGAAAGGCTGTAGGTGCAGAACTGTGAAGTTTCCTTTAAAATGATGCATGAATGTTGTAGACTCTTTGTTTCATTGTTCTATATGCAGTTGGGCGTATTGTGTCCATCAACAGACTATATAATAGTGTTCTTCCTCTTTTTCTCTGAGACATGGATGAATGTTCTAGGGAGAATGGAGGTTGCCAGCATGAGTGTGTGAACACATATGGGAGCTACAGCTGTCAGTGTCGCAGTGGCTTTGTGTTGCACAGCAATAAACACGACTGCAAAGAAGGTTTGGCTTGACATCCCATTCCCAATCATTCTTGTTTTGGAAAATATTTGTATTGTGTGAAATAAACTGGTTAGAAAGGCAGGGAAACTCTAAAATATAGTGGTTTCCTGAGGTTGTGTGAAGGTGTTCATTTCCTTTGTAACATAAAAAATGGCTAAATTAAACGCTTCAAAGCTCTGTATTCTTTTTGAAGTCATATAGATACTGATTCAGAGGGGAATGTTTTTTGCTGTTTAGTTATTGCTGTAAGGCTGCCCTGAAAACACTTCCTTTTGCTTTTTCTAAACTCTTTAAACATGAACTTGAAGTCACGATTGCCTCTTAAAGAAATAGTTTCCAAAAAAGTAGTAAATGTCATCATTTACTCACCCACATGTTGTTTTAAACCCATAAAAACATAAAAACTGGGAGGTGCCTGTCCCTCTATTGACTCTACTGACTATTGGCTTTGAAAAAAATCAAAAAGGTCATAAAGCCAGTGTAAATTGAATCCATATGGATACAGCAAGTCTTTGAAGAAATACGGTGGCTTTATATGATGAACAGATTTCTTTTTTTTTGTTGCTTTTATTTACATAAAAAAAGATAGACACAGATACATAAAGCACTTCACATTTGGTTAACACAGAAGCTCAGATGTGTGTGATGTGCGAGAACTGATGGGTTTTGTGTTTGATGTTTCTGAATAAAATATCTTAGACATTTATATATATATATATATATATATATATATATATATATATATATATATATATATATATATATATATATATATATATATATATATATATATTTGTATATAGCTAGAATTATTATCATTAAGCTTATAGATTTTTTTTTTCATGTTTTAATCCTGCCCAATATGTCTACAGAAATATTATGAATCCATTCCCTAAGTCTGCATTCCCAACAATCATTTATGTCCTGGTTTTGTGCTTCCAGTTGGCTGTGATCAGGCCATTACCAGTGTTTCTGGTACTATTACAAGTCCAAACTGGCCGGATAAATACCCCAGCAAGAAGGCCTGCACATGGACCCTATCCACCACCCCAGGCCACCGCATTAAACTGGTGCTTACATCATTCAGCCAGATAAAATGAATGATTAAAGATACAGTATACTCTGGTAACCAAGGGAATGGTTAAAACCATTCCGCCCGCTCAAATTGTATTCTTTCCCATAGGCTATTGACGAGATTGACATGGAGGCTCATCAGGAGTGTGCTTATGACCACTTGGAGATATATGATGGCCCAAATGGCAGAGCCACCAGTTTTGGACGCTTTTGTGGGAGTAAAAAGCCATCACCTGTCATTTCCAGTGGCAACAGCATGTTCCTGCGGTTCTTTTCTGATAACTCAGTACAGAAGAGGGGTTTTAAGGCCTCTCATTCAGCAGGTATTCCTTTCTCTCAGTAGTCCTGAGGTTCTCCACAATGAACGTTTGATTTCAGTTAACAATAATCACTCTTGTTTTCAGAGTGTGGCGGTAGCCTGAAAGCGGAGATAAAGACCAAGGATCTGTATTCCCATGCTCAGTTTGGTGACAACAACTATCCCGGAGCTTCAGACTGCCAGTGGGTGATCTCAGCAGAAAAGGGCTATGGGGTGGAGCTCATCTTCCACACCTTTGAGATTGAGGAGGAAGCTGACTGCGGCTATGATTACGTAGAGCTGTTTGATGGCGCTGATGTCAAAGCACCCAGGCTGGGACGCTACTGTGGGTCCGGGGTAAAGCCAGAACTTAAGATCTTTGCTAAACCAACATAAGCAAGCATCATGCTAAAAAATGTCTATACATTTTACAGTGCTAAGGTTAATATATTTTAATAATTTTTTATCATTTATAGCCGCCAGAGGAGATCTACTCAGCTGGTGATGCCATTGTCATCAAATTTCACTCGGATGACACCATCAACAAGAAAGGTTTCCATGTTCGGTATACAAGCACCAAGTTTCAGGACACCTTGCACACTAGTAAGTGAGTTCTTCATGACGAAAGAGCTCAGGAGAACATAGCAGCCAGGGGCCTCTGATACCTCCTGTGCACCAATGTTAGTGATGCCACCAAGGGCCCCTTGTCCCCCACCCCCCACCCCCCAGACTGCAATGAAGAAGACCTAGTGGTACCAGACACTTTCAAAAGGCTGAAGAGGGCAAGCTTGATGGAAGGATATGGCAATATAGTTTGCCCTGTTGTACTTCAAAGGATCCAATGAAATCTCTATAGGAAATGGAACATCTGAGTGGCAGATATTATCAGTATGAAGAGCTTTGTTGACTCCAACCCAACAAGAAAGGATGAATTAGATACAAAATGTCCCTGATGGACTTTGGCCTTCCAGAGATCTCTTCAGTTCCTCTAAGGATAGAATCTAAGAGACTTTTAGATGATTATTATTCTATTATAAAATTAAATAATAAAATTCACAAAACATAATTCTTTATTGCCACACATCTAGGTTGGTGGTTTGGAAATTTATAAAATATCATCCAGTGATAATTACAAGGATTATATCTTTTGTAAAAAGCAATTCTAGCACTATTTCTTACATGAGAGATGTACATGATTATTCAGACTGTTAGACTTAAATTATATGACATGGAATTGTGTACCTGATGCAATGAACTGTAAGACAAATTGTTAATTCAACTAATAAACATCATTTGAGATGACATTGTTTTTTATTGCTTTTAGATGTATAAATTGAGCTAGAAGCATCATGAGTGGTATATAAGTACACAGAACAAACTTTATCAGAAATCTTGGTCTTTTGAAACTACTTGTATAATGTTTATTATGGTAATCCTTCAGCCTTGAACTATAGTCCAATGTGTAGTAGTGGGCCAAGCTGTCAAAAACAGCTCAGTTTGTTTGTCTTCATGATTTGTTCATCTTTTCTGGTCTCCTAGCTTTGGTCTGGCTGGTATTTTGGTTAGTTTAAAGGGGTTTTTGGACACTTTCCAGCCTGTCAGGAGTCTTAAACCAGACTCAATATAACTGCCACAATTAATTAATACATAATTAATACATAAAAAATCAAGGATATAGTTTTGAATTGTGATTCATTTTTTCATTCAAATCAAACAAAAGCATTAAGTGCTATCTAATGCTATATATTCCATCCTAGCGCAAACTTGTCCTGCGTAGTGATACTTACAAAATTAGGCTAACTTCTATTTTTAACATTTAACACTTTTCATTGTTAAAATTTTCAACAGTCCAAGTTTTTTTTTTTTTATGTTGATCCTTTCAAGTCGTGCAGCTGACGTCCAAGGTTTATTTAAAGCCGTGCACCACACTTCGAGTTATTCACTCTGTAATTGCAGGGTTTTTTATTAGCTACTACTTTCATAACCTTCAATACAGGGCAAAATACAGTCAGATCAGAGTTACTCACTGTGCGGTGTAAGTTTCCTAAATTACTTCATTACTCACTTGTTGGTTAAGTGTCTAATCATTATAAAGTTTTGGCGTCGGTCTAATTTTTTATTATTCTGCAGCTCCTAGAAAACTAGACGCTGATTCAGTCCGTGTGGGCTTACAGAGCGCATCAAGAGTACAATTGCACCTCCTTGTGGTTAGTGATGGTAACTGCATAAACCTTATGAAGTCTTGAGGAGGGAAAGATTTTGTTAGCTCTTTACCAGATAGTAAAAAAGAAGCAAAACATTTAGTTGGTGGTGTTTTAATAATTTCTTTCATTGTATACATGTTTGTATCAAAAATGATATAAAATCATTAGGCTTTTATATTTTAGACTGGAATGAGAACCGCGTTTTTCTTTTCTGCACAGAAGCCCAAGCTTTTTTAAGCTGCTGCAAGTGTAATATGCCATTAACTTGAATTAACCTGAATTTTATTTTGCTGTTTACAGCAGTGAGGTCTGTAGTGTACATATATATTAGCATTCCCATTCATCTCAGTGGCAGTGGAAGTATGCTTGTGTCCATCTTTGCTCACTAATAACTCTGTTGATTGGCTGATGGCACAAGAACATGCATAAGCACCTCAAAACACTTGAGCTGTGATGTCAAAGGCAGCAGATAGAGGAAAAGATAAGTATATTTAAATGCTTTTAAGATCCTCTAAAAATAATCACTCATTGGTTAAACATATAATACTTCCTCATAATACTGTAATATACTGAAATACTTTTGATGATATGTAGCTTAAAATACACAGCCAATTTTGAATGGCTGACACTTAATATGTATATATATATATATATATATATATATATATATATATATATATATGCTTTTTGCTTTTACAAAGGTGTAGTTACGACCATGCTGACCAGCCTAATTTTCACCCATTTGTTTATAAAACCTAGGAATATCACAAAAACATGTAGAATATGTGATATCTGCCAGGACTTATGTTTGTTAACTTTAAAGTGGGAAAGGATCATAAGCCATGGTTTCCAACCGTTTTTATGGCTTGGTTTCATTTTCCATGCGCCTCCACTAACCCACTAGAATGTTAAGACGTTATTTATTTACTTATTTATTTTTTATTATTTTATTTTTTGCAAGTCTCATAAATTGCTTTACCTTTAAACAGATTTCTAAAGAGGCTTAACTTAAAATATCCAGGTCCAGCCTAGTGTTTATATAAAAAAGAAATATTAATATTAGGAAAGTAATTAATAAAAATTCAGATTTTAGGTAGGAACACTTTAAGAGGCTCATTTTCATGCACTTTATCCAAGAAGCCGAGGTTAAAATAAGGGTAGAGGGTCTCAGTGAAGGTGTCCTTGAAGGTGTAGAGGTGCGTCATGCTCTCTGCATTGTAGAAGGACACCAGGCCTCTTTTGTAGTCCAGATACACGCCGATCCTTGCCAGTGGCTCTTCCAAAGCCAGCAATGTTGGCGGAGATGTCCCGGCCATATACTGAACTCCATATGATAGTGAGAGTGTCCAGAAGCCATTGGCAGGCATGGTATTGATGACACCTTTTCTCGTGACGGATTCACGAGCGGCTCCCACGGTCCACACGGTGCTGCTGTACACCTCCACCTCCCAGTAGTGGCGGCCTTTAGTGAACCCTTGACTGCCCAAGAGAGACAGCGCGGCGTTGAATCGCTGTGGATTGTCCTGAATCGCATTGTTGAAGGTCTGGTAGCGCACACAGGTAAGCGAAGATGTAAGACTGAGCCAGGGGTTGGCTGTTTTGGAGTTAAATGTGATGGCTGAGGGAACTAGAAAGGGAACAATGTAGCAGAGAAGAGTTAGTTCATGCATCCTAGAAATGAAAATTTCTAACTTCAAACCAACTTCTTGCTAAAATATGAATATATTATACATAATATTGCCATAATATTGCTTTCATTATTTTGGATTATGGTCTGGTATTTTGTGCAGAAGGGACAGTTTAAAGTTAATAATATCTTAATGATGGATTTGTTTCTTACAAACATGCAGATTTTCGAGTGGTGTGGATAACTTGAGGATTATTGTGATGTTTTTATCAGCTGTTTGGGCTCTCATTCTGACGGCACCCATTCACTGCAGAGGATCCTATGGTGAGCGAGTGATTGTACTAATTTTTTTCCAAATCTGATGATTGAGTTATTCCTTGAAATTTGTTATGCATTTACGCAGCATGATTCAATTGGAAAATTTATAATTTACTTATATATATATATATATTTTTTTTTTTATTTAGGATCATTCTCAAACCTGGATAGATGCTTCCCTTCAGTGACTTCCACACTCTGTACTGCAGGGGCCCAGCGAAGCGGCCCTCACACAGTCTGGGCGGCGTCAGTGCTGGCTTCTCAAACTTCGGTGGCTGCCTACTTGAAACAACACAAGCCCAGACATAAAAACAATTCCAGCACTTCCTCATGAAAATATTAGTGAAAATATGAAATGTAAAAGATCCATAGAGGTCTCTCACCTTTGAAGCAGGCCCTTTATACTCTGCAAAACAGACGGGAAAAAGGAGATTGATGAAATTGGCTCAGTTCGAGAGGCAGGGACAGAAGTTTTCCACATGAGATCAGTGTTTGAATCTACACTTTTTTTTTCCAATCTACAACTCTGGAAAATCCCCTTGATGCACTAATGACATTATCTTCCCATTGGAAAGCTGAGATAATTACACTGTGTTCTGTGTTGACCAAAGTTATATCCCACAGAGCTTTCTGTTAACAGTTAAGTATTGAAACGATTATTTAGGATATATTATAAAAAATAAATATTTTTTCTTTTCAGATCTTACATCACTTTACATCATTAATACATATTTTAACATTACTTAAAAGTATTATTTAGAATCATCTGTATAATTATATTATATACAACATTGCATTGCATCTCATCTTTCTTTAAAGGGTCGTTCACACTGACAGCATATCACTTGAGGTCAGCAAGTCTATGTGCGCTTGATTGTAAGTAGGCGTTCCTTCTCTACTGCAGTATCCAACTGTATCTGGTGCCGGATTACACAGGCGTCACTGTCTGCACACCCATTGCCAACAATCTGACACTTCAGTTTCGCCTCAAATCACCACCTCCCCATGAAAATAAATGTCTTTTGGTCGCTTTGGTTCTGCAGATATTTGTCAGTGTGACGTGTGGCTTTGCACTCACCCTGAGTAGTGTGTGAGGATCCTTTTCACTGAGTTTTTCCTCGATGTCGTTCATAGCTCTGCGCAGGCGGGATATCTCTACACTGAGTAGGGCCTTGTGCTCATCCAGCCTTATCAGCTCTCGCCGTTCCTCTGTCTTCAGCTTGACCTGCAGGAGTTTCTCTTCCTGGTACAGGAACTGATGAAGCTCGCTGAACTGTGCCTCTATCCTCTGCTTCAGATCTGCAGTGTGGTCCTGGGTTGGAAAACAAGAGAATTTGAGGTGATGTTTTGCCTCAGAGGTGGAAGTCAGCATGCATTTGACAGTTACAACCTTTGATTAGGTGAAACAGAATATTTAAGAAAAATGTATTGAAATTGACTGGATCATGAAACGTGAACATTTTATAGTAGAATGAGCCCAGAATTGTTCTTTTTTCCTAATTTTTCATCAGATTTTGGTGAGTCTTAAGCACTGATCAATCACTGAACACACATACTGTACAAACACACACACATACACAAACAGAAAAACAGCATTTTGTAAAAACTTTTGGAAAAGTGTGCTTCACTGAAAGTCAGTGGAGTACAATGTTGTTTTGACAAAATCAGTTGAAAAATTATGCAAACTATTTTCTTTTTGTGTTTGGAACAGCATAAAGGTGAGCACACCTTAAATAATGGTTCTTTATTGGCATCTATGGTTCCTTATTTTTAAGAGTGTAAAATTACAGACTTTTTATCTGTGGGTGAACTATACTTTTAAGAAAATGACTTTGAATTCATGTTGAACTGAACCTACAAGTTATTATACTTACTGGAAAGCATCAAGAATTTAGATGGATTAGGTGTTAGTCAAGTAAAAAATAGCAATCATTTCCAATGCTTTTCCACTTAAGAGGTATTGGAGAGTGCACATGAGGTTTAATTTCTGCTTACCTTCAGTTTCTTCACCTCCTCTTCAGTCTCTCTCTCACATTCTAGAGCAGTGTTGAGCTCTTTTTGAAGAGCATTTGCTGAAGTCGTCAGAGAAGCCTGTTCAACACAAACACAATGAGCTTTCAGCTGAGCTGAGGAAGTTAGAAAACATGTCTTTGATTCGTACCCTATATCTCTGCTCTGCATCTTGCAGACACACCAGCGTGTGAGCCCGGTGATCCTGAGAGATCCCACACACCAGACACACCAGCTCCTGGTCTTCCTCACAATACAGCTTCAGCTCTTCTCTGTGTCGGCTGCAAAGTGGGGTCGGAGGAACTGTGTCTGCTGATAACTGGGTCAGCTGATCCCCACTCTCCTCGATCCCTTGGCAGTAGCTCTCCACGATGTTGGCCACAATGCGGTTGGGTCTGTAGCACTGGCCTGGGAAAACTTTCCGGCACTGAGGACAGGAACCAGATCCACCCTGGCCTTTTCCACGAGTACCGCTCCAGTAACTCGTAATGCAGGCCTTGCAGAAAGTGTGGTCGCAGGGCAAGGAAACCGGGTGCTTGAACAGGTCCAGGCAGATGGAGCAGGTGAGATCCCTGCTTAGGCGCTGCGCAGAGCTCTTGGACACCCGAGGACTGATTTCAGCTCTCAGTTTTTGCTTGTCCATTTTGTCCTCTGAGGGAAGATTGTTGGATATCTAGTGTGTTTGTTCTGTGATCTTCTGTGGTGTTTTTCTCTTTGTCTCTTCCCTCCCAGCTCTTTCAGAGCTCTGGCTGCGTCTTTCCTGTTGATTATGAGAAAGGATAGGGGGAGCTGAGGGGGTGGCTCTTGTCTAAGGCTCTGAAAGTTGGCGGGAGTTGCACGTCCCCTCTGCTTTGCTTCAACATGACGTCAGACCTACAGCCAGGAAACCGAGAACCTAGACATGAACTGTTTATTTTTAGAGAACGCCTCTTCTATGTATTGGTCCCCATGAATTCCATTACAAGAAACTTTATTGCAGAAATACAGTAACCTGGTATTTATCCAAAACCTTTTAATCCCCTCCATATCACTGTGCGTATGTCAGCACAAAAAGCTTTGTGAGTAAAAGCAGATGTGCCCTAGTTTCTTTTTAAACTTTCATAAAGAACGTAAGTGTATTCAAATTTGAAAAGCTAATTTTTTGATACATCATTTATAATTTTCAAACTTCCACCCAATTACTTTTTAATATATTTTTTTATTTATCAAAGTGTATTTCTGTCGAAGTTCTGTCTCACAAATTCTACCTAGTTACTTCTTAACTATTCTATTCTATTCTATTCTATTCTATTCTATTCTATTCTATTCTATTCTATTCTATTCAGAAAATCTACCTTTCTTGCACCAGTACCAGTTACTTTTAAATTAATTTATTTAATCTAAATCTAAGTTCAGTCTCACAACTTCTTACAACTTGATTTGTAATATGTTTTTACTACTACATTCTCTGTGCTTTGTAAGTTCTGTTGAGTTTTTCAGTGTTGCATGCCTCTGTCATTAGTGAAGCAATATTTTGTTTTCTCTCCTGATTGACAATAAAGTGAGTCTTATTCATTTATTACAATAACCAAATTGTCATTTAGTATTATTTCAGTGTGAAATAGCATATTTTCTGAAGTTAGTATTTGAGGACGACTGCTAAGACAGTTGTTCATCTAGTTGAAAGTGCCATTGTGGTCTGGACATGCCTGCAGCAGTGGCTGCTGTAATCTCAAGGGACTGCAAGCCAAAAAGAAAGAGTTGGATTTGAACTCCCTCCCCATATTCCCCAGGACCGCTCGGCCTACGCTTCCTTCCTGTTCGTCTGGTATTGTTCAAGTTCAATTCCATATATCCTGCCTCCATCCAAGTTCGCTGAAAAAAAGAGATGGTGCTACAGTTATAGTTTAATACTGAGAAGAATAGCCAAAATTATATTTGAATAAACAGATAGTGGTGGAGTGTGTCTTGGGAAATACAAAGTCAAAGTCTTGAGGGCTCAGAGTGAGTCAGAAATGGGTTTTGGTTCAACTCTGCAGTGATGGTATCACAATCTTCACAGGAAACTTGGCAGTCACGATAGGGGCTTTTAAATCAGAGACTCTTTTACAGTTGTTTACTAGCATTGGGAAATTCCACCCCATTTCAGCTGGGTGGGTTCAGGAGCTTTGGGGCTGAATTGGGAAAACAAAAAAACCCGCAGTAGGAACCAGCTAGTAAGCCCTGCGGTTGAGGATTCCGCCTGCAACATGGGACAGTGTTTGAACTGCTACCTGATTTATGTGAATCAACAGCATACAGTCCCATGTGAGTTTCAGCTTGCATCACCATTTGATCCCATTCCAAGGACGTTATCATGCACACCTGAACAGATGCTCTAATATTCCCTACTCTGTGTGTGTTTGAACATGCTATGGAGGAATGCATATATATACACAACCTGAGGTCATGCTGTAGATTGCTTTTAGCATTTAATACAGGAGACTGCAAAAGAATAGCTGTTGTGACATGTTTCAAAGCTGTGAAATAGTTCATCTACAATATAGTTCAACCTATTTTTATATAATATACATATTTATAACTTTGTATGAATTAAATATGTACTTAATTACTTATGTATATATATATATATATTCTGAAAAAGTTAAGTAGAAAAGGATAGAAAAGCTGATTTTCTGATAATTATTTATTAAAGTTTTCTCAGTGTTCTGAACTGAGAGTTAATCTAAATATATGTATAATTATTATACACATACTTTTATGGCTTAATATTGATTATGTAAATGATTTAAACTTGATTTAAATTATTTTTTTACTTTACTTTTGCAGTTTTCATAGAAACATAGGTAAGGTAACAATATACGTGTTATCTCCTGATTGCAATAACAGCAAAAAATAAAATAAAAATAAAAGGAGGACAACAGGAGGAAAAATAAAAAAATAAGGACATCTTATATAAACGCAAATCACTTTTTCTGAAACATTTAGTTTGAAAATGGTATCACATTGGTGGATCAGTTATTTAATGTAAATGGTTTTCTCTTTACCTATAATGAGTTTTTGGCACATTATAATATTCCACTAACACCAGGGGACTATGCAATAGTTTTTGGTGCAACAACTCCTAAAATGTGTATGATGTAGACATCATAAAATAATTAACAATCAACAATGGTCCCAACCTAACATAATTAATTCCTATGTAGGTGATATTTGTTTTTCCTCTAACTCCATTTTGGCAAGAAGTATGTGATTTTATTGCCAAGAATATTGATGACCAATTTGTGTTGTTATGGAAAGATTTACTATTTGGTCTTAGGGAGGAATGTAAAGATAAGTGCAATAAGGTTTATATAATACATTTTATACTTTTAATGGCAAAATTCCATATTCACAAATGTAAAAAAAAACTGTTTTATATCTTTCAAGAAAGAAATGGAACATTACATTGTCTCTATATTATTTTCTATGAAGCAAAAAGCACTAAAAACTTAGATCCTGTTTACAGGATTATTTACTGGTTGCTCTCAACCAAATGCGTATGAAATTACGCCCTCTTGTGGTCAGTGGCTGCACTTCCGTCCGTGTTCCAAGAGGAGTCCAGCGTCAGAGGAAATGACGAAGACAAGAGTGGGACAGTTTATGAAAGTGCCTGCAAAAGCGCGCGCAGTTACATTCAGAGCCTCGAGAGAGCAGAAGACGGGACAGTTACACCTGTGTTCCTTGCAGACTTTTTGGATTTGTACGTGCTGCCGCTGAAACACTTTAATAGACTACGATTACTGAATTCCTGCACTTGAAGACGAGCAGAAAACCAGGCCGAGCTTGTGTCATAACAAGAATTAGATAACTTTTTTTCTCCTCCCATAAAAAAAAAAAGAAAAAAAGAAGCGCAATGTTTGAGGCACGTCTCGTTCAAGGATCAATCCTTAAGAAGGTTCTGGAGGCTCTGAAAGACCTCATCACCGAAGCCTGCTGGGATGTCAGCTCCTCGGGCATCTCGCTGCAGAGCATGGATTCATCTCATGTTTCTCTGGTGCAGCTCACGCTCCGGAGTGACGGGTTCGACTCCTACCGCTGCGACAGAAACCTGGCCATGGGTGTAAACTTGAGCAGGTACCGTTACTGAAGGAAAGGATGCGAGTTTAGTGTTATTTGCCATGTAACGTTAACCGCGTAACTTAGAGCATGAAAGCCGAACATGTCTGTTCATGCCCGCCATTTGTAAGATGTAAAAATGTGGTTTGTTTCTTTCCTTATTATTAGTATTGTTGAAATGCATTTTAATGTGTCCCGAATGATTGCATTTCAAAAAGGTTTAACGTTAGTATTATTTGGCGCGTAGAGTGTTTCCTGCATCCTCCCCTCACTGTTGAACGTGACGTCATTGAGCCGCGCTCAAGCTGGTTGGCGCGAAAAAGAGCCGGGCTTTGCAATTAGACAATAAAAACTTGGTCAAAAGTGACGTAAACAAAAATTTTAACTGACAGTCCAAGAGTCATGGAAATAATAACTAAATAAAATAAATAAATAAATGAAAATTGTGTTTTTTTAAAAGCGTGAATTCTTGTTTTAATAAAAAGTGCCCAAAACTGTTTTTTATTTTTTATTCTAATTATTTTTCTTGTTTTCTAGCATGTCAAAGATTCTGAAGTGTGCTGGAAATGAAGATATCATCACACTTAGGGCAGAAGACAATGCAGACTCTTTGGCACTTGTCTTTGAAACACTCAGTGAGTTCATAAGACTTTATTACAATTTATTTGTTACATATTTAAAGAATAAGAATTACAATGTACAGAAGCCATGTCTATTTTTTTCTGGCTATATGTTTTTATTGATAGTGTGCTATAAATTATATTAGTTGAGCACTTGCTGACCTTCAAATGTGTTTTCAGATCAGGAGAAAGTGTCTGACTACGAGATGAAACTGATGGATCTGGATGTGGAGCAGCTTGGCATTCCAGTAAGACTCATTTTACAAATTCTGATATGAATGTGGAAGTTTTATTTTTTTTTTCTCCAAAGATCATGTCCCATTCTGTTTTTCACTTCAGGAGCAGGAATACAGCTGTGTGGTGAAGATGCCCTCTGGTGAATTTGCCCGTATCTGCAGGGATCTATCACAGATTGGTGATGCTGTCATGATCTCTTGCGCCAAGGATGGTGTGAAGTTCTCTGCCAGCGGAGAGCTGGGCACAGGCAACATCAAGCTCTCACAGACCAGCAATGTCGACAAGGAGGATGAAGCGGTAACATTCTTTTAACACTGGCAACAAAAGTCAAGTGTAGCAGTTGTGCGTGTTTGTATGTTATGAACGATATTGACAACACTGTGTTCACTACAGGTGACAATTGAGATGAATGAGCCTGTGCAGCTTATTTTTGCTTTGAACTACCTGAACTTCTTCACCAAGGCCACTCCTCTGTCCAAAACAGTCACACTGAGCATGTCTGCAGACATTCCACTAGGTAAGGAAAATGCTCATATGCCCATATTAAATGGCCTTTGGAGTTGAAGCAACTGAAGTGATTGTCTTTTTTTTTCTTCTGCAGTGGTTGAGTACAAGATTGCAGACATGGGACACATCAAATACTACCTGGCACCCAAGATTGACGAAGAATCATCCTAAATCCAAGTACAAGACTGAAGTCTGTCATCTGCAGAATTTCGTTCTGCATATCAGAAATTATTTCAATAGATGTTTTGGGAAAATGCGTTTTACTGCTCTTTGTCTGCTGTGGTTTCCAGTTCAATGGATTCACATTTCTGTGACCATCTAAGCCATTTCGTATGATTGGCAGATAAATGGGCACAATTCAACAATGGTAGTTTGGTACTTCACTTTACCAGGCTCTGTGGGCTGAATCTAGAGTTCTTAAAGACAGCATGTACAGACTCAACTTTGGCTCAGTCTCATTTTCTCGATCTTTGTGCTCTTGTGTGTCCACTTTAGGTTTTTGTCCAACTGCTCATTTCAGTGTGTAGATAATGTCTGTAAATATGCTAATTGGACACATCCAGTCAACCATTAATAAAACTTTTTGTAATGATGATTTGCTTCTGTGTGTTTCTTATGTCATAACATACTCAATATTTAAAAGAAAGTGATGTTTAAAAAAAATGGTATAAAACTTAAAACGTACTTAGTACGTTTATGTAGTGAAATGTAATGGTGTTGACCATTCTGTTTGGAACAATGTAAATTAATTTGGCCACTAGAGGGAGCCAGAGATACATTGAATTTACTGCAGTTTCATGTTTGCACAAAAATTGTATCAGAATGATAATTTTTGACTTATATTTTGTAAAAGGGAAAATCAGTTCTTTCTCTTCAGTAAGTCTCAAAAGTAGCATTCAAGAGAAACATTTACATTCGTAATACAATATAGGCTCTTTGCGTTCAGATGAAGCTGAAGCTCAAGGTTCGAGTTCAATCTTTGTGTGAATCTATTGAACCAGTTCTCAAAACTGATCTGGGAGAGGGGCCAATGGTTTCTTGGACTTAGGCTTATAATACTTTGAACATTGTCTGATTCATAATGTTACGAGAATCAATGCAAAGGCTTGTTTGAGATGAGTCGGCGCTGCGCAGACCGATCGGCATATGACCTCAAAGTACCGCGAGAATAGGCTCGTTTGAGATCAGCAAAATCTGCGCAGGACCGATCACCAGTGATCACCGCGAGAAGCATGCCGGTTAGTAAAAGTGTCAGAGTTAAGTGTTAGTTCACCCAAATATTAAAATTATGTCATTAATGACTCACCCTCATGTCGTTCCAAACCCGTGAGACCTCCGTTCATTTTCGGAACACAGTTTAAGATATTTTTAGATTTAGTCCGAGAGCTTTCAGTCCCTCCATTTAGAATGTATGTACGGTATACTGTCCACGTCCAGAAAGGTAATAAAAACATCATCAAAGTAGTCCATGTGACATCAGAGGGTCCGTTAGAATTTTTTTGAAGTATCGAAATTACATTTTGGTCCAAAAATAGCAAAAACTACGACTTTATTCAGCGTTCTCTTCTCTTCCGTGTCGTTATGATGGCGGGTTCACAATACTGCAGTTTAGTGATATCCGGTTCGCGAACGAATCACTTGTTGTAACCGGATCTTCTTGAACCAGTTCACCAAATCGAACTGAATCGTTTGAAACGGTTCGCGTCTCCAATAAGCATTAATCCACAAATGACTTAAACTGTTAAACTTTTTTAATGTGGCTGACACTCCCTCTGAGTTCAAATAAACCAATATCCCGGAGTAATTCATTTACTCAAACAGTACACTGACTGAACTGCTGTGAAGAGAGAACTGAAGATGAACATCGAGCCGAGCCAGATAACGAACGAATGATTGACTCGTTCTCGAGTCAAGAACCGTTTCTGTTGGACGCGTCCGATTCGAGAACCGAGGAGCTGATGATACTGCGCATGCGTGATTCAGACTGACACACAGCGCGTCTGAACCGAACTGGTTCTTTTGATGATTGATTCTGAACTGATTACTAATGTTATGAGCGCGGGTAAACCGAAGGCTTGAATCAAGGGCAGTCATCGCCAATGAAGTCATTACGTTGAGCGCAAAAGAACTGGTGAACCCGTTTTCTTCAACCAGTTTATTGAATCGAACTGTCTGAAAGAACCGGTTCGCGAAAAAGAACAGAACTTCCCATCACTACTAGTGATCCGAAAACCTATGCAACCGGTTCTTGACTCGAGAACGAGTCAATGTTTCGTTCGTTATCTGGCTCGGCATCTTCAGTTCTCTCTTCACAGCAGTTCAGTCAGTGTACTGTTTGAGTAAATGGATTACTCCGGGATATTGGTTTATTTTGACTCAGGGAGTGTCAGCCACATTAAAAAAGTTAACAGCTTAAGTCATTTGTGGATTAATGCTTATTGGAGACGCGAACCGTTTCAAACGATTCAGTTCGATTTGGTGAACTGGTTCAAGAAGATCCGGTTACAACGAGTGATTCGTTCGCGAACCGGATATCACTAAACTGCAGTATTGTGAACCCGCTCATAACAGACACGGACGAGAAGAGAACGCTGAATAAAGTCGTAGTTTTTGCTATTTTTGGACCAAAAATGTATTTTCGATGCTTCAAAAAATTCCTAACGGACCCTCTGATGTCACATGGACTACTTTGATGATGTTTTTATTACCTTTCTGGACGTGGACAGTATACCGTACATACATTCTCAATGGAGGGACTGAAAGCTCTCGGACTAAATCTAAAATATCTTAAACTGTGTTCCGAAAATGAACGGAGGTCTCACGGGTTTGGAACGACATGAGGGTGAGTCATTAATGACATAATTTTAATATTTGGGTGAACTAACCCTTTAAGTCAGACTTGCTCTGATGTCATGCTGAGGTGTGACAAAAAACTCTCGCTACAGCGCGGCATCTGTGTCGGATTGTGCAGTGGAGCGCAGTTGCTCTCCACCGTCTGCGCTGATCAAATGCATGATGGGAAACGACTGACTGATGACAGCTTAATGCTCATTGGTTCAGACAACTGTGATGCTGCGTTCTCTTCTAATATATATATATATATATATATATATATATATATATATATATATATATATATATATTTGATCTGATTTCATGTGAAAATGCAGGTTTTAATGTTTTTTATTTTTTTATTTAATTTAAATATTTCACTTACCAGTATAATCACCATTACATATTATTCGCTATCCAAATAATTTTTAGTAGTTCATAGTAAATAAAGGTACAATTAAATATGCATCTAACCATCCTTAATATTACAGTCTACACAATTGTAACCACTGTAGACTAACCATAATAAAACTTATGCCATATTTAGAAAAGGTTCCCCAATTATAGCTGTGCACATACACTTAATCTCACAAGATACTGCATTCTTTGTTCTCCTTATGCTTCTTTCTGTGATGGCTCATAGCACTATTTTCCTGCATGTCAGAAATGAGCCCCAGAAGTTTTTTCACCTGATGACTGGATTTCTCATTGTTGTTGTTAAATGCACAACATCTTGAATGACAGGTTTTGATCAGTTCCTGAAGTTCTTTGTCACTACCATTGATGTAATCAGTTAAAGTCCTGTTCTTCAGCTTCTCTTTACCCGTGAAAAGAATTACAGTCTTTAAAGTCACATCCTCGCCAAACTCTCTCTTCAGATGTGGGAGAACCTCTCTCTCGCCCTCTGTGAAACGGCCAAGCTGCATGACCAGCAAATACACATCAGGCCCTGGCTGAGCGAGCTCTTTGCACTTCTTTATCTGTTCTTCCTGGTTTTTAAGGTCTTCATTAAAGAAATCTGGAGTATCTATAACCCTAATCCTCACATCATAAACAGTTTCCTCTGCCATCTGGCACTTCTTTGTTACCAACACAGAACTGGCATGTGATTCAAAATGGTGCTTTTTTAAGATTGTATTTCCTGTAGCACTCTTCCCACATCCTGTCTGTCCCAGCAGCACGATGGTCAAAGGTTTTGGCTGATCCTCCTTGTATCCACCTGATGTTGTATAGTTAGAATTAGTTAGATGATACAGTCCATGCTAACAGTTTCAGTGCAAAGGTACCAAACTGTTATTATCTGCTGGTATGTATGTAGGCGACGTTATTTTAAAATGATTTCTACTCACCTGTTTTCTTTGGTGTTTGCGTCACCTTACTGACATGCATCCCGCTGGAACTGAAAGAGTGATTAATATAGGGTTATATGTAAATTAATTCAATTCCTATTTCCTACTGCTCATGACTATATATTGCCTACCTTCCTCTTGTAGTTTCTGATGTTTGGTTCTTCATGATTTCTTTGTGTTTCATTAGTTCTTTGATAAGTTCATTATTCTTCATGTGTTTGCTGTAAACACACAGTCTGTTTCCACACTCATTCAGGATTATGTCGTGGTCTTTTTTGAATGACAACGGTGTGCCCATTGTATCTGAAGATTCCTTTTTATCACCATTAACCAGCACAATTGCTTGTTCAACCATTTTCTGTCCAAGCTTCTTCTTTACTTCAGTAAACATCTCCATCTCTTCTGGTAACACCATACTGTCCTGGAGTACAAGGAGGAACACACGTGGACCTGCGTATGATGGCTTCAGCTCGTCCATTTTGTCAGCCTCTGGATCTGATGAGCTTGGTTTATAAAAAAGATCTGGAGTGTTGATAATACAAACCTTCTCACCACCAACATTATCTACAATCTTCTCACATCTGACCCTCTCTGATCGGAAATGATCTTTTTGAAAAATTGTGTTCCCTACGAGACATTTGTTGTTGCTTCTCTTTCCCAGTAGGACCACTGTCATCATGACTTTACTTCTAGATGTCGGAACGCTCTTTTCTGTGATAAATTCAAACAAATCTTTGAAAAAACATACTTCACAATTTGAATGCAGAATGTAATTGTTTTTTAAATAATGTAGGACACATAGACTATAAAAAAGATGGACAACACTTCTCCACTTCCTTCCACTACAGAAAAGTGAAGCCAAAACATCCCAGTATGGCCACTGTCATCTTGCGCAAGTGACATCTTTTGGAGCCTGAGTCTGCACGGTAGTGATCATGAGGTGGAGCCGCCGTACCAAAGTCCCCCCCAAACTTCTGCAGACCTAACTGCAAGCTCACAATCATGACCCCTCTTTTTATAGCTTCAAATAACTAATTAAAAGCAAACTTATTAGAAAAATAAACACTTGAACATACATCAGCATGATAAGAACTATCTAAAATGATGGAAATCATCTTTGGGAAAAATGTATTCGAAGTGTAATTTGATTTTTTTGTAGTTTGGCTTATGTCCCATTTGTTTACATGGTATCAGATGGCTATCAACATGTTTTGGCTTCACTTTTCAGGATGTGTGTGGCAAACTTGGTAGGATGCAATTACTGGTAATTTAACATGGCTGTTTTCACCTGTTTTTTTTTTTTTTTTTTTTTTTTTTTTTGTGAAAGATGCAGATTTCACATTGGACATCAAGTGGTGATCCAACACAATACCAAGTTCATAATTTCTATTAAATGTAATCATATTTTCATAGTTTCGATGATGAGGGAATATCACCAATATGTTGATGTTTCCCAAATTGTTGAACACACACTCTTTGATAGCATTTATGTTGTTTTCATGTTACTGTACTGTACATGAGTTGCATTATCATTATTCGCATTCTGCATGTTTTTGTCCCTCAGCTGTCTGCAACCCTATCAGAACATATCACCTGATAACCACTGATTTATCAGACACTTTTCATCATGATCTTATACTTTTGGTACATTGTAGTCAACTGCATCTTTTGTGAACAGCCCAGATCTTTAATCATTATTCTGTTTGTGGCAAATATGTGTTAAATAGGAAATAAGCATTACTGCTTACAAATTTAATGAAAAATAATTGTGTATTGAGATCACTTGACTAGGCTGATGTGAAACGCACATAAGAAAAAAAAAACAGTATGTTCATTTGATCATATTCTTTTAGATGACAGAGAAAAGTAAGTTGAGAAATCTGTAAGATATACCTTTGCTTTTTTCAGACATCCATGATGCTTCATTTATTTGCTTCATTTGTATATACGCATCAATGTCCTCATATATCCTACAGGATTGAGATGATGTTACAGGTTAAATTATAGGCCTAAACGGATTTATAGTTATGTACAGAGACTTTTATTTTTTTAATTGATTTAATCACTGCTCTCCTAGGCGTGTCTTACCTCTCAGCATGTGCGGAGTTGCTTGATTCTTTAACCTGCTTTTCATGTATTCTCTTCCATTCTTTCACTACCAGATTGGTAAGCTCGTTTACATTTTTCTTGTCATGAAGACACATTCTCCGTCCGCACTCATCTAGTAGTTTTTTGAGATTCTCATCCGCGTGGTCATATGCTTCTTCAGATTTTTGTTCCTGACTGTTAACTAGCACTACAATTGTATTTTCCACCATTTTCTCCCCAAATCTCACTTTCAGCTGCCTGAACATTTCCATCTCTTCCTGTGAGAGCTTTTTGTTCTGCAGAATCAGAAGAAACATGCGTGGCCCTGGATATAGGGCTTTTATCTCCTCTATATTCTCCTCTGTTTCTCTATTTGGGTGCGGCCTGTGGAAAAGGTCTGGAGTGTTTATGATACAGACCCTCTGATCATCTACTCTTTCTTCAGCTCTTGTACATGTGTTGTTACTAGCTATGAAACGGTTTGCCTTTAATATGGTATTCCCTATCATAGACTTATCATTGCTGTTCTTTCCCAGCAGCACCAAAGTGATCTTGTCACCTCCACCAGATTGCTCCACCTTTGCATTCGCCGCTATAATAAATCACAAGAATAATTCATAGCTTTTGAAATCTTAAGAGAAAACTGGATTTTGTATTATGAAAACATGAAACTTTAATCCACAATCCTTACAACATTAATTTTCAATTCACAAATATTTTAGAAGAAATCCCTTTCTGTACTCTTGTGATTTAATTTTACAAGGCAGAGTTGGAATTGAGCTTGAGAATCAGATTGATGCCATTGTTGCAACTATCAGTCTTTGTCAAGTCAAAACACTATATTTTTACAAAAAATAAATTTACTAAAATGTATTGAAGAAAAGGCTTACTTACATTGTAACATGCTGATTTGTATTACAAGAAACAAATGATGTGCAGAGTGTCGAACGTGTCTCTAGCACTCAGTGACAGTTGTAAATAAATGAAAGTGAAAAATACACTTGTCTTAAATGCATGAGAACAAAGGGCTTGTCCAAAATCTGGTATAACACGTTGAGTCACTATTATGCTAGATGACAGCTGTACTTGACTTCATTTCTTCATTGCATGTTTAGTAAAATTGTTTGTCTTAATGCAGTAATCTAAAATAATTTGTATAATTTAGTTGGGCTTTGGTTATCAAAATGAATAAGAGTGGCCAAAGGAAACATTTGTTATTAACATTTATGTACTAAAGGTAAAATATCCAAGCAATGGTGGGTGGAGTTAGTGAAAATAGCTTTTGGCAGTTTTATGCAAATAACAGCTTTACCGAACTCCAGTTTCCGTGTATTACAGTCTGTTACTGGAAACTCTAGCAAAGAATATGTTTGAACAGTGATTTATTTCAGATTCATGATGGTAGTGAGATTGTATAAAGGAATTGCAGGCAGTTGTGTTGCATATGTTTATTGCACCATCTTTTGCTTACACATATTACACTGTAGGATTATAACTTTTCTTTTGTATTTAGCAAAATCTGTTTTATGGCACAGTATAAATCACACAGGACATGTTAGTTGGACTGAGCTGATTTCTAACTGGAATATTCAGTTTTTCTCAGATTCCTGCTTGCATGTTGTTTTGTCCTATAAGCTGTCCGACCAGCTGAGTGCTTTTCACATTACTCCTGTAAACATAAACCGTCTCCTTACACTCATCTAGAATCTTTTTGAGGTTCTTATCAGCTTCAAAGGTCTCTCTTAAGTTATTTTCTTCACTACCTATGAGCACAACAAACATGTTTTCAAGCTGTTTTTTTCCAAATCTCTCCTTCAGTTGGGTGAACATCTCCATCTCTTCCTGTGAGAGAGTTTTGTCCTGCAGTACCATGATGAACATACGTGGACCTGCATATGATGGCTTCATCTCCTCCATACTGTCAGCTATTGAATCTGGGCTTGGTTTATAGAAAAGGTCAGGAGTGTTGACAATACAGACCATCTGATCAGCTACTCTAGCCACAACCTTTTCATATGTGGCTTTTCCAGCCATGAAACAATCATGCTGGAGAATACTGTTCCCTATCAGGCACTTGTCATCTCTGTTCACTCCCAGGAGCACCATGGTGATGATATTGCAGTCACCCTCCCCTTATGAATAATAATACAAAAATTAGAATTAATAATTTTACTGTGATACATTTTTTTTTTTTACGTTTGTTTGATCAGTCGAAAGTTCAAACTAACAGCATTTATTTGAAATTGAAATCTGTAAAAGTCTTTACTGTAAATTTTTAATCAATGTGATTATAATTTTAATACAGCATTGCTGAATAAAATTTTTATTTCTTCTAAAAAAATAAAATAAAATAAAACTTACCAACCCCAAACCTTTAAAATTAAGTTTACTTTTATTAAAAAAAACATTTTCAGTGCAGATTTGGAGTTGGACTAGAATATTAATAATTTCAGATAATTAAACATAAGTAAGCATTACCTGGCATCGTCTTTGGTTGTTCTGAGTCATCATTTTCCTTCTGATGAACATGCTTATTCATGTCTTCATGTAATCTAGAGGATAATGATGGACTTTAAGGAAAAAGACAAAAATCAGCTTTGTGAACAATGCAAGAGACAATATTTCCCATTTGTAGAAGTTTACCTGCCAGGATCAGCTTCTACTTTCTCTGGCGTTTTTGTAATATGTATCAATAGCTGTCTGACCAGATCTGAGTCTGCCGTGTCTTTGCTGAAGACGCAAATTCTCTCGTCACATTCATGTAAAATCTTTTTGAGGTGTATATCCATTATGTTGCAGGACTGTCTTGATGTCTCTTTGTTGTCGATCAACACTACAGTAATATTTTTTGTCATTTTCTCTCCAAATCTCTCCTTCATTTGGGTAAACATCTCCACCTCTTCCTGGGACAGCTGTTTATCGTGGAGTACCAGGAGGAACATGCGTGGACCCGTGTATGATGGCTTCATCTCCTCTATAATATTAGCTTCTTGTTCTTGGCATATTCTCCAGAAAAGGTCCGGGGTGTTTATAATGTAGAGCAGCTCGTCACTCATTCTTCCTAGAGCCTTTTGATACATGGATTTTCCTGGCTGGAAGCAGTTATACCCAAGCATGGTGTTTCCTATCAGGCACTTATCAGTGCTGTTTTGTCCCAGCAGCACCACGGTGACAACGCTGTCATCATCTGAAACTTGTGCAGTTTTATTTTCTCCTATGAAGATTAAAAATGGTTTTCTCACAATTAAATTCAATAGGCATTTTGAAGTAAAAATATAAAAAGTGGCAGAGAATATAAAGACAATTAGCAAAAGCACAAAATCTTTATAAAGCCGATCAAAAAGTAACAACTATGTTTTACCTTTTGGCATGTTGAATTTCCAGTCTGTTCACCAGGTTGCGAGAAACACCTCTGGTTATATCTGTCACGAGGAGAAGCAGGAAAATAGTGAACAAATGAAAGTAAAAGATAGATACATGCAAAAAAAATAAAACAGGCGGCGTCTCAAGAAAAACTGGTACTAATAGGGCCAACCATAAAAATAGTTTCAGTCATTGTTGAGAGAAACTGTTGCTGAAGGAAATGGACTGTGTTAAGTGCCTGTGTTGTTGCACCAATTATATTCCGCGAGGTAAGTTGTGTGCTAAAACTTTTTACTTAAATGTATAGTATGGTTTCTATTAAAGAAAGCTCTGCTGAAAGCTCATGACTGCTCAAAGATTCATCATGTTTAAATAGTTTAGAACTTTGTGAGTAAATGGAATGTGTCTAATGTCTAAAGTATATTGTCAAATATTCTGTGAAAGCAAACAAGGAATCTGCCAATTATTGTTGGAGTAATTTTTGTAAAAACATAAAATATGCATATAAAATACAATAATAGGTTAACTTCAAAGTTAAAGGTCAGGTAAGTATAATATATGACTTGTTAGTACAGTTGGAGGAATTTATTAATGAGTATTAATATGTGATGGGTATATGACTAATACTTTTGATGTACATAAAAAATTAATGGATTTGCATCATAAAGCATATATATGTACATTAATATGATACTATATAATAGGCCAGGCTTAAAATGCAGAACATGGTTTTATACAGTGTCTCAGGCATCCCCTGCTCTGTCTCTTTATCCACCAAGGCAGTTAATTTTGTTTGTACACATTTCATTATTTATATATATATATATTTTTTTTCATCCTTTGTTGATAGGTCAACCACTTCGCATAGTATTGATTGGAAAAACTGGAGTGGGAAAAAGTGCTGTGGGAAACACTATCCTTAATAGAAATGTTTTTGAATCAAGCCCTTCTGCAAACTCTGTCACTGAGCGGTGCAAAAAAGGAATGGTCTGTGACCAAAGAGAGATTTATGTGATTGACACACCTGGAATCTTGGATACCAGCAAATCAAAAGACCTCATCAAAAGAGAAATAGTGAGATGTATTCAGGTTTCAGCACCAGGTCCTCATGTGTTTCTGCTGGTGATACAGATTGGCCGTTTCACTACTGAGGAGCAAAGATCAGTCCAGGCCCTGCAAGAGCTCTTTGGAGAAGAAGCTTCAAAATACATGATAGTGGTCTTCACTCATGGAGATGCACTCATTGACCAAAAAATTGACGACTATGTGAAAAACGGTCATCCAGAACTCCGTAGAGTGATCCAGAGTTGTGGTAGTAGATATGTTGTTTTTAATAACACTGTCAAGAACAGTCGAGTTCAAGTGAGGAGATTGATTGTGAAAATTGATGAAATGGTGGCAGTTAATGGGGGAGAATGCTTCACTCAAGAAATGTTTAAAGAAGCGGAAGAAAAGATTCAGGAACAGAATGTGGAGAGAGCGGCTGCAGAGCTACTGGAATATCAGTTTAACTTTCTTGGGATTCTTGACCACAGGGTTGCTTTGTTCCAACAAGTATTAATGGAAGGCATTCGCGAGCAGTTCAGT
Organism: Cyprinus carpio; assembly: GCF_018340385.1. NCBI lineage: Eukaryota > Metazoa > Chordata > Actinopteri > Cypriniformes > Cyprinidae > Cyprinus > Cyprinus carpio. The sequence continues at coordinate 15,472,017 of NC_056581.1, read as the reverse complement.
CTTGATAGCGTCATTTATGGGACTTAAATCAGACATCTAATATGAACACTACTTCTGAACATAAACAAACCTCATTTATGTGATGTTACACAGTGATGTTATTTGACTCTGCAGCACATTACATAATAATTACACATGGAAGCTTGTGAATCTAATATGAAGGCACTGTATTCTATAGCACTTTTTGGTTTCTGAATAGTTTTTAGAGACTTTATTTATACTAACACGTTCAGTCATGATATGTCTAAACTACTAAATGTGATGAAACGACTGATCACATCTAAATACTAAGTTTTAAGACTTGGTTTAACCCGATACAGCAGATATTACCAATCAATTCAATTCAAGCAGGGACTCCACTAGTAAGTGTAATATTTGTACTTATATAGTGATTGTATACATTAGACTAGCAGTTAATTTTATGCCTGATGTACTGTAATTACTTACATCAAAATCATTTTTAGATTTAGTAAATAAGTGTCTTTATAACGGGTAAATATCACTGTCTTTGCCATTCTTTCTTCTTGAAGATTCTATTTCTTGAGAGTAATCTGAATATTAATGTATACATTTGCATATTCATTTTTAGACAGTGAGAACAGTTGGAAAAACAGTAGTTTTTTAAGATATGCTAAGAATCTGTTATCCTCTGTATAATTGTAAAAGTGTTAAATACAAGTAAAATGTTTATACTGTGAAAGCTCTGGATGTGTTTATATATAATGTATTAGAATTTGGCATATTAATACATTATTTTTACATTTTTCCTTTATTTTCCAGTATTATTATTATTATTATTAATATTGCATATTACATCCCTTTTTGACCATTATATACACACACACACACACACACACACACACACACACACACACACACACACACACACACACACACACACACACACACACACACACCCTATATCTATCTATTTATCTATCTATCTATCTATCTATCTATCTATCTATCTATCTATCTATCTATCTATAAGAATTTTTTGGCCTTTGACTGGGTAGGAAAAAAAATTGCATTTGTACATTTATGCATTTGCCTCACCTTTTTATGCAGCTTCATTTGCATTCAAAATGTTTTTTTTTTTTTTCAAGATACATTTTATCAGTTTACACATTCGCTTTACTATTTGAGCAACATGAACACATCTGAACTTTTGAGTTCCACCAGGAATTTCCTGTTAGTTTCAAAAAACATGTTTTTAGCTTTAGTGTTGTGCTGAGAATCCTTTACCTAATTTGGTGTTCCCGGAAAAAAATGACTGGCCTTTTGAAATTGCTTGTACAACCTCTATTCCAGAAAAGTGGGGACCTTTTGTAAAATGCAATAAAATCAAGAATCTGTGATTTGTTAATTATCTTGAACTTTTATTAAATTGACAAAAGTCAGTGGTGGACCGTACTTCGTTACTGTACTTTTTTCAAGTATCTGTACTTTACTGGAGTAAATTTATTTTGAGTAACTTTTACTTTTACTTCACTACATTCCAAACCATAAGATCGTACTTTTTACTTAACTACATTTCATAAAACATATCGTTACTCCTTATAATATATCACGTGCTCCGACAGGCAGAAGCGGTGTCTGACTCAAGAACTAAATGATTCTTTTCAATGGACCTTTTAAATTGGTTTGCAAATCGAACCAAATGATTCATTCACGAATTAGAATGATCCGATTGCAGCTGTTCTCGAGTCGACAACTCACTGATTCAAATGAACCGTTTAGTGCGAGTCTCCAGTGAACTGAATTCACAAGAAACAACCGGGAGATCTTGTGAGCGCGCGCTGGACTGATGCTGCTAAAAGTAAATTACAAATGTCAAAATTTAGGATTAATTATTGTAACTGAAAAACATATAAAAACATATTTAGGTCAAAACTGTCAGTTGTTTGTGAACTAAATCTGCTGTAAAGGGTGATCTATTTAAGCTCACTGAAATGCTTGAATGCAGACACATCAGCATAAGTGCCTCTTTAGTTGTACACAGAAAAAATTAAACATTAAAATAACACAGATTAAATAAAATAACTAATGCACGTTCAAATTCCCCGCTGCCGTAACATTAACAGTTTTATTAAAATGCTTCACATGCCCTATGTGAAGTCTGTTTTTATATTGTTTATCAACAGTGTAAATTTTTATATTGTTTGGATTAACTACCCAAGTAGACAGATATGAATATTTATTCATAACCATACTGAAAATAAGTAAATATTGTTAGCTGATGCTAATTGTCTAGCTAACAAGCTTGCTGGTGCTAAGTTAGGTCATTTTTAGATATAAAGTCCAAATATTTTTATTTAACCACCTACAGTATATAGATTAACATTACATCTGGGGGGAAAAGAAAGGCTGTGATGTTCAGAACATGGTAAATGCAGTAATTATCAAAGTGGGAAGTGATGCCCTCTGGCCTGGGGGCATTTGTTTTTACACCACAGACAAGGTTTGAGAAGAAAACAAATCATTATGAAAATAATTATATTTTCCTTAAAATGTTCCTCCTAACTTCAGGCCTTATTCTCATGTCACATATAACTGTGATGTTCTGCAAAACAACAAACTTTAAAACACTTTTTTCTTGCTGGTGAAAATCTGATGGTCAGATTTGTTGGTGTTGAAAATAGGTATTTTTGTTTTTATTGGGTGTATTTGCTGTGATAGTGGAGAAATAAATTGTTTTTGTGTTGTTTGTGTGTATACAAAAAATACATTGTATGGGTAGGATATTAAGTAAAGATCATGTTCCATGAAGATATTTTATAAATTTCCTACTGTAAATATATCAAAACTTAATTTTTGATTAGTAAAATGCATTAAGAACTTCATTTGAACAAGTTTAAAGATGATTTTCTCAATATTTAGATTTTTTTGCACCCTCAGATTCCAGATTTTAAAATAGTTGTATCTCAGACAAATATTGTCCTCCTAACAAACCATACATCAGTGGAAAGCTTATTTATTCAGCTTTCGGATGATGTGTAAATCTCAATTTTGAAAAATTGACCCTTACGACTGGTTTTGTGCTCCAGGCTCACAAATCTGTTTGCTCTCAGGAAAATCGCAGTGAACATTACTACACCACTCTCATCAACGTAGTCCATATCAACAACAAAAATATATCTTGACTCCATATAGTGGTTATTTTGGGAAAATTCCCAGTATTTTGAGCAGTAGGATTATAAAAAAAATATGTGCTAATATATAATATAAATTAGGTAGTCTATATAAAATTGCAAAATAAATTTATCTATCAGTACTTTTTTACTTAAGTACTTAAAAAAATCGAGTACTTTTGTACTTTCACTCGAGTAAAATTAAAAAAGGAGTACTTTTACTGGAGTAATATTTTATTATACTATCTGTATTTTTACTCATGCAGTTGATTTGTGTACTTCATCTACCACTGACAAAAGTACAAAGAAAAGATTTCACTGACCAACCTAAATGTATTTTGTAAAAGACAAATTTTTATTTTGAAGGCTGCAACACACTCCAAAAAAGTTGGGACAAGCAAAATAAAAGTGAAAAGTTTACAGAATATATTAAAATTAAACTGTTTTGAAACAGTTCAGTAAGCAGGTGACTTGGTAATAGGTGAGGGCAGAGGCATCATGCCCATTCAAACCGCACATGCCCCCTCAGATTTTGAATGCAGCTTCCAAAAGAGAAAAATAGCCGAATAATATATATATATTTTTATATTTGATACAAACACACGGGTGTGATGTGTGGCACATCAGTAGCTTCTAAATTCAAACCTGTGTTCGCTGGCTGGCGCTGAGCCAGAGACAGACAGTGCTGAGCATTATAACCAATCACATACGATTCTGTTGAGCTTATGGATGCAATGGCCAATCAGAGGCTTTTGCAGTGTAAACAGCTTCAGTGATTATAATTGGACTCAATGTTTGAACTCAATGATAATGTTCTTTGATAATGTAAATGTTCTTTGCTCTCTTTCTGTACAATAAAAGTGTTATAATTAGTAGGCTAACTTACAATTTTAATATTAAATTCATGCTAAATACAAAGTCAGTCGTATTAAAAATATTTTATGGCATGACACCCATATTTGGTAGGTCTACTTAACTAAAAAGACAGATTTTATGTGTAGCCTAGTTAATAGATTACACTTTACTTACACATATTTGAGAATCAAGATAACCTTCACTCGTGCCCCCTCAAAAATAATACGTGCATGACGCCCCTGGGTGAGGGTATCATGTTTGGGTATAAAAGGATCATCTCATTACTTTGTGCCAAATTTCATGAAAGAAGTGCCAAACAAATCAAAAATCACATTTTTCAATGAAAACAAAAAAACAAAACAAAAAAAAAAAAAGATGCAATGAATTTAAGGCTTTCACTAACTACCATACATAAAATTGTGTAAAGATTCATGGAATCCAGTGGAATCTCAGTCTGTGTAGGGCAAGAGAGGAAACCTATTTTTTATGTGCAAGACCTTTGCGCCCTCAGATGGCACTGCATAAGAAACCGTCATGCTGCTGTGTTAAATATAGCTACATGAGCTCAGGAGTACTACAATGGACATCGTATTCTCAGTCCAAAAGACCAAAAACTTTCATCAGCAACAGATGCAAAAGCAAATGTCTGTCATGGTATGGGGCTGCAGCAGAGAAAAAGGCATGAGTGACTGGCATATGTGCGAAGATACCATTGACATGGAGGCATATATTGGATTGGAATTGTACAGAGACATATACTGCCATCAGGGTGACGTCTTTCATGGGAAGTCCATGGTTATTAGATCAAGACAATGGTAGCCTTCATTCTGCATGTGCTACAACAGCATGGTTTCGTAGACAGAGTAATGTGCTTGATCGGTCCAGATCTGTCTCCTGTTGAAAATGTATGACCAGTCATGAAAAAGAGAATCAGACAACAACGATCACAGACTGCTGAGCATCTGAAGTTTTGTATCAAGTGAGATTGGACAAATTTTTGCCAGCAAAACTTTAGCAATTAGTATCCTCAATTCTCAAACAATTAAACATTGTAATTAAAAGGAAAGTTGGAGTTAAAAGGCACTTTTTTGGAGTATGTTGCAGCCATTAAAATTATTTGATATTTTCAAAATAAAATTAAGTTGGTCAGTGAAAACATTGGACATTTTTTTCCTTTGTACTTTAGTCAATTAAATAAAGTTGAAAGATAATTAACAAATAACATATTCTTGATTTTGTGGCATTTCACAAAATGTCCCAACTTTTCTGGAGTTGGGGTTGTAAATGTTGTATTATGCTATGTTATGACCAAATCTTGGATTAAGTATTTTTGTCAACTTGTTTTCTTTCAGTTAGCACAGTTTTTGTATTTCTGTATGCAACTGGTTGATTGTAGGCCTCATTGATCTGAGCTTATTCACCTCACATCAGTTTTTAAGTAAACAACATTATTAGTGGATAATTTTGGATAAATTAAATATTTAGGAATGATATATATAAAAAAAAAGCAACAAAAGAAGATATTTTGAAGATTGCGGGAAAACAAACAGCTGATGACATTGACTTCTATAGTACTTATGTCTATGTAATTCAATGGGGACCATCAGCTTTTCAGTTACCCACGTTCTTCAAAATATATTATTTTGTGTTCAGCACAATCAAGAATCTCATATGGTTTGGAACAACTTGAGGGTGAGTAAATGATGACAAAGTTTTCTTTCTGGGTGAACTATCCCTTTAAAATTCCAGTTTATGGTACGAATATGTAAACTATGTTCTAGAAGAACTATGTACCCTCTTAAGCTTAACAATAAGGAAACACCTGTATGTCTTCTCTGTTGCTCAGATATGCATGTTTTTTTAGAAGGAAGAAATTCTTCAGCTTGTTTCTTACAAGGAAGAAACTGTATTTTCGCAGAAGGAAAATTAATTATAGGCAGAGAACCAGTCAAACTATAGTTTGCATTCTCTTGCCATCATCATAAAAGGAAAAAACTTTGTAGCTTGAAACATCACAAACGTGTGTAGACTTGTGGGACCACATTCTCTTAACATTTTACCTCTGACTAGCACATGAAAATGGTATTTTGGTGTGCATTTTTTTCTGTGGTATTCATAGTACTGAGTTTCAGTTGTTTTCAATTCAAGTTTATTTGTATAGCACTTTTTACAATACAAATCGTTGCAAAGAAACTTTACAGAAAATTAAGTTTCTACAATATTTAGTAGTAGCTTATCAGTGGTGACTGTCAGTTTATGTGCATATGGCAGAAATGTATGGAAAAATCGATTAAAGATGTAATCAATCAGATGATGAACACTATTAACAGCAATTATTATATGATGCAATCAAACTTATAGCAAAATTTGGTAGGTTTGTTGTTTCAGGGTTGGCATCATCTGAGGTCCTCTGAGGGGTTGGCATCATCTCTTCTCAGGTGTTCTGGATCCAGACTGAAGCTTGTGTAAATCCTAGTTATGTGGCAAAAACAGAGAAACAAATAGAGAACTTATTAGCGTAGCTGCTGTTCCAGCCAAGTAAAATTAATTAGATTAACCCAAGCTAAAGAATAATAATGCACATTTGATCAGATATAACTGCAGTACAAGATTATGTAAAAAGCTCTACCTTCTTTAGTGGACTTTGCTATCCTAGGTACTACCAAAAGTCCAGAGTTTTGTGACCTTAGGGAGCGTGGTAGTAGGCTAGTTAGGTATGCAGGAGCTAAACCATTAAGGGCCTTATAGGTAAGTAATAATATTTTATAACTGATACGGAACTTAATGGGTAACCGGTGCAGAGACTGTAAAATTGGGGTAATATGATCATATTTTCTTGACCTGGTAAGGACTCTAGCCACTTCATTTTGGACTACCTGTAGCTTGTTTATTGAAGATGCAGGACAACCACCTAGATGTGACCTAGCAGTTATTTGACCTAGTTGTTTGCACAGATACTGTACTATTTAAATTGAATTGAGTTGGATGATAACATCACTGAATTCAATGATGAACTGCCTTTAACTGAAAACTCAGTGTTTACTATTGTCATTTTGCATTATTGACACACTATTTTCCTATTTGATACTGTAAAGTTGCTTTAAAAAGAACTGTATTGTTAAAAGCGCTATATAAATAAAGGTGACTTAAAGATGACTTGACTTATTTCTATCTGACAAAAGAAACGGTAGTGCATGAATAGGCTTTTTGAAGAAATACTTCTCTTTATTTGTAATTGTACTTGATAATACATGTAACATAACACTGATTAGCAAAAATGAACTCATGTTTTTAAATCAAACTACTATCACAGGACAAAAGACAATCAGTTTTGAACAATTGTCACAGAAATCATTTGCAAGTGTCTACTGAATTCTGCAGTCTTTTTTCTCTGATTCCTTACAAAAAGAGTAGTGTTCTACAGTACTTCCATTTTTCTTCTTCATTTCCAAAATCATCTCTAACAGTCTCTCAGTCTGTGAAACACTGTGGTCTTTGTTGTTAAATGCATGACACCTTGACCCACAGATTCTGATCAGCTCTTGCAGTTGTGTGTCAGTGTTTTTAATGTACTCTGCTACAGTTTTCCCTCGTAATTTCTCCTTGCTAGTTAACAGAACAATGGTTTCTTTTACCACTTCTGCACCAAACGCTTTCTGTATGTTCTGAACTATTGCTCTCTCTCCATCTGTGTATCGGCCAAGCTCCATGACCAGTAAATACACATCAGGCCCTGGCTGAGCGAGCTCTTTGCACTTCTTTATCTGTTCTTGTTGGTTTTTTAGGTCTTCATCAAAGAAATCTGGAGTGTCAATGACCCTGATTTTGATTCCACAAACAGTTTCCTCTGCCATTTGGCACATCTGTGTTACTGGCACGGAACTGGCATATGATTCAAAATGATGTTTTCTCAGGATGGTGTTTCCAGTGGCGCTCTTTCCACTTCCTGTCTGTCCCAGAAGCACGATGGTCAAAGTGTTATTCCTCTTGATAGCAGCATGGTTACCTCCTTGAATAAAAAATAAATAAATAAAATGCTGCATGTCAAAAGAAATTCAACACAATAAAATAATTTTCATTTCATTTTGGTTTAAACTGCATCCTATCTGTTCTAATTGGGACTTTTTAGATCTAGACTTTCGTGGTCTGTACACTTGTAAAATAGGTCCAAAGGAGTAATTTTTTCACCCAACACTTTTTTCCCCACTGGACTCCAAGAAGGATAAGTGTTCAGTCTAAAGTAATTCACCCTCGTCTGAGATCTTGGTACCATCATCATATCACATCATGTTAAAATCTTCTAAAATCCACCTCATGGAGAATGTGTTAGCATGTATAAAATATCTCAGATCTACTGTACTGGCTCAATGTTATCACTTTATCTCTATTCTCATGGACAAGAGAGGATCTTATACATGTTTTTGTGCTTTAAATTTAGTGGGGTTTTTTTGTTTTCTTTTTTTACTATTGGACTTATTTGAACATGTCACCAGGGCAAAAGCATTTAAGCTGAGATTTTACTGAAATTGTGAGAAAGCTTGTGATAGTCTTGGAATTATTTGGAAGTATTTTTATAATGTAGAATTATAATGGATGTTACCTGATATATGCTCTTGTGTCATTGCTTCCTGTGTTCTCCATGTCTCCCTTTCCACAGACAGGGATGAGCTTCAGTTGAGGAGAAAATAAATAAATTAATGGATATGTTGTTTCTGGAATGGATACAATCATGAGGATAAACTCAGATATAGTTAGTCTTACCTTTCATGCTTGTATATGTGCAAATCAGGCACACTCTTCCAACGTGTCATAAGTTGTTTGATTAAGTCATTTTGCTTCATATTTTTGTTAAAATCAAACACTTTCCTTCCACTTTGATAGAGAACTGTTTCCAGGTTTTCATTTTTCACTTTGTTTGGCCTTGCTGATTTCTTATCATCACTACTGACCATAACTACAAGAGTATTTTCCTCCATTTTCTTTCCGAACATCTGCTGAAAATGTGCAAATGCTTCTACATCTCTCTGAGAAACATGGCCATGTTGCAGAACAAACAAAATCATGCATGGACACCTAGGTGATGTCTCCATATACCACTTAATTACAGTCTGAGGCTCATTAATAACAGTAATCCATTGGACACCTATCTCCACTGATACCTCTTCATCAAATGTGGACTGCTCTGGCAGGAAATGTTCAAAGCCAAGAATACGATTTCCCACCAGACACTTACACCAGCTGTTTGCACCGCAGAAAAATACCTCCACAGAACTCTTCAGTGTGGCCATCTCCTGAAAAGAAGTTCAAAAAACCATTTATTTAGATTAAAGCACACCTAATGACCTAACAGTAATTAATGAGCAACATTTTCAGTTCAAAATTTTTTTACATTAATATGTGTGTTTCCTTGGAATCAGTCATAAGACATTGTGATTGCTTGTACCACACAGTACCAGTTGAGTTAAAGCTAAGCTCTGAATCTTACTCTATTTTACATAACATCAGTGAGTCTCTGAAACATGCTCGAATGTATAAATGTTTCAAAGATTCCTCACTACTGAGCCTTATGTATGTAAAATTAAAACACTTTAGAAGCTTACCTTTCGACATACTGAAATCAGCATAAAGTTTCAAAATATTTCACAAAAAAGTAGACAAAACTTCAGACACATTTTTTTTTTGAAAGAGAATTTCTGGTAAGCGTTTGCACTAACTGAAAGTGAAAATCCAGTGGGGTTGATTTTTTTTTTTTGAACAAGGAAAAGGGGTGGATCACCTCTGAATGTACTTACTAAACTCACTTTACACTGAGAGTTACATTCTGTGTGTGTATTCACATGCACATAATGTATAGAGTATGTATAGATGTGTATAGAGAATGAGAGAAATACTTTTGTACGTGGTTTATTTTTTCCATAAAATGTTAATTAATTCTTAGAAATATCTTGTTTTTATTTGGGTGAATGATGACATCTAGTACTATGAGGTGAATTGTGTAATTTCTGTGCAATTGGTTGCCAACGTTATTGCAAGAATATATATAGTTTCCAGTTTTCTGAGCTAGAAATTGGCATGCCTAAAAGCAGTTCAGTGTTTTGAGAGCACCAAGTACCCAAAGTGTTTTTAACCATGAATGGCTTGTTTAAATTTGTCTTTATCAAATGTGCCTCACACACCCTGAAGCCAATACATTTTGATCGCCCCCTGGTGGTTAGTTGCAGTAGAGGTCATAACTCCACTCTGATTCTTTTTTTTTTTGTTTACAGTGACAGTCTATATTTATAAAAGTGCTAGAAGTATTTTTCCATCAGAAGAAAATACACTCTTCACCTTTAATGTCAGTGTTCCCACAGTCACTGAAAACTGGTTTCCAGACCTGGAAAAATCATCAAAATTTATAGTTATTATAGTTAATATACGTGCTTCTGTACTCAGCTGTTCAATATTCAGGGACAGATTTGCTAATAGCTTATTAACAACAAATATATATATACTTTTAATATGTTTCCATTAATTAATCATATAAATATAAAATCAGATCATGGCCACAAGCAATTTTTACAAAAAGAAATCCCAAGTCCCAAGGCTGGTCATGGGACTTCATCTTACCTGATGAAACGTGGCCTGCCATATGTAGAATAAAATATTTTTATAGGCCAGTGATATGAAGGGACTGCCATTTTTAAAATATCCTTTGAAGTGGATCAAATTAATTAGTGCACCAGGCCATGTAGTCTGCCTTTAGGGGGAGCTCTCGCGACAGATTTATTCGCCTCAAGCCTAGGACAGCATACTTGAGGGTAACATCCGGTGTTGCCAAGTCCGCAGTTTTTCTTTTCTTTTTCGTTGAGGCAACCCCAATAACGTGATATTTAGCCCTGGAATGCGTATGTTACCAGGGGAACCCCGTCAAAAAACGTGTATTTTACACCCCCCACCCACCCGGAACGCGATTGGGCTAGTTTTGGGCCAGTTTTGAGTAGCGATTTGGTGGGTTTTGTTGTGAAAACCTGGCAACCCTGGGAACATCGTATCAGTGTTTGCTTGGTTTATTTAAAAATATTTCATTGTTTTTTTTTTCTTCTTCCATATAATGAAAATTGATTCTTACAAATATCTTATTTTGATTTCCAGGAAAAAAAAAAGCTTGACATGAATTTTCATTTGCGGATGAACTATCACCTCAAGCATTGCAAGCTGAAGTGTGTAATACCACTAGTGATCAAACTGTTACTGCAATAATAATAATAGTTTCTTTTTTTCTAAACTACAAATTGGCATGCCTAAAATCAGTTCATTGTTTTGAGAGCACCATATACAAACAGTGCTTACCCATGAATGGCTAATTTATATTTGGCCCTGTCCCAAATCGCACTCTAAACCCTCTCAGTCTTCCTCTGAGTCCACACTTTCCTGACGTAATGCCGCTTTGACTGTCGGGTAGAAGTCTCCTGTGGAGCTCGTCTCAGTGCGGGCTCGGCAAAAGTGCGCTTCGAGTGCGCATATCGGTCATAAAGGGGGTTTCTTGTGAGCTAAAATGCTAAAATGCTAGCGAAAATGACGAATATGACACTCTGCAGTCTCGTGGAATTAATGGACACGCACACTCGATGGCCATTGTAAGTCCGCAGTACTGCAAGTGCTAATGAAGTGTGCCATTTGGGACAGGGCCTTAGTCTTTATTAAGTGTACCTCACACATCCTGAAGCCAAAAGATGCAGTTTACTGCAAGCTGGCTAGATGCAGTACACTATGTCCTCTCTATGTAAACAAATTGGATGTGAGCCAAACTAAAAAAAGACATGTCCATCTTTCTTTCTTTCTTTCTTTCTTTCTTTCTTTCTTTCTTTTTTTTTTTTTACAGTCTATTGTTCATATATTTATAACTGTGATTAAGTATTTTACCATCAGAAAAAATTACACCCTTAACCTTTAATATCAGGGTTCCCACAGTCATGGAAAACCTTGATTTATTATTTTAATATTCCGGTTTCCAGACCTGTAAAAGTAATAGAAATGTATGGTTATTATAGTTAAAATACATGGCTTTATGCTCAACTGTAAAATATTTAGGGCCAGATTTACTGACAGCTTTTTTTATAGCTTCTGACCTTCAAATCAAAACAGACTCATGATTTTATGACATCGATTACTGCTATAGCTAATCATCTTTATGGGCTGATTCCGATAACGTTTCAATAATATTGTACATCCCTATGAAATATATTTCATGATATAGATTTGGAACTGGAAATTCTGTCTTTATGTACACCCTTTTCATTCAAAATGGAAAATCATGGAATCATGGAAAAGTCATTGATATTCATAGGTAAATAAGTGTGGGAACCCTGTTTTGAATGCTGTGTGTATGAGAGCCCTAGAAAAAAAGGGTAGGTAGATAGATAGGTAATCGTCGGCTTCATCATATCTAAGAAGAAAAGGATGAACATTTGAGTAATCCTGTCAAACTCCATCATGAACCTATGTGTTAAAAGGAAAAGAAAGTCAAAGGTCATCCTGGTCTTTCTGTGTTCTCTGCACTTTACTAATGACATAATGATTCTCTTGTGACCAATCAGCACTTTTTTTTACCATATTATTTATCTGGCAAAATGTGTAATGCTCTAGAGAGACTATTAGCACTTATCACAAATGTTTGGCATCCATAATGATGTCTCCTCCTTCAATGTAAAATTAAGGGTCTAAAGAAAAAAAAAAAGGTCAAAAGCCTTGTCTCTAGTGTCCTTATGATGCAATAATTCTGTGAACACTTTTGTGACCAATCAACACTTTTACCGTGCCCTGTTTTTACTCTGTGTTACTCTCTTGAGAGTCTGTTAGCACTTGTCACAGACATTTGTCATCCATAGTCTCATTAAACATGCTGTTAAAGTCAACAGTCAAAGGTGTTATGTAAACTAATTTGAGCTGATGCAACTAGAGCTGTTGTAGAGATTGTAGCTGAGATCTCTTCCCATTGGGAGTGGGTTACTCATCATTACACCAAAACACTTTTGTTTGTCTTGTACAATTTAATATATAGTTTAAATGACTTCGGAATACTTAGCAGAAAAAAAAAAAAAAAAACCTTGAACGTGTTTTCATGTGTTCATGAACACAAAAGGCAATAATGTCAAGTACAACTAAAAGTAAAGTTTAAGATTTTTATTTATTTGTATAGAACCACTGCTGGTGTATCTGTTAGATGGCCAGTTAAATACATGTTGCTGCAATCTCAGTTCCCAGTTAGGATGTGTTTACACTTGTAGTTCAGTTCTCTTGGTTCTTTTGGTCCAGGCCAAAAAAGAAAAGTAAATACATTTAGTGGTTAGCTTAGTGTTCACACTATTATTTTTAACAATGAACCTAAAGATAGAAAACAAAGGGCTTAGGGCTACAATTACAACCTGATTGGCCAGGCTTATGACACATATATTGCAAACTTACTGAACATCCAAAACAGCTTTGTGCTGGGGTAAATGTTCTTGTTGTATTGGGGTCCCCGTGGTGGTATTTTTACCAGCTGATAAATCATGCAGATCTTCTAAAATGTGTAAAGGTCAAAACAGCACCAGGAATTTCTCCTCGCACACAGATACCAGCTGTAAGGAGACTGTGGTTCCAACCCCTGTACTGAACTGTAATGGACAACATGCCATTGACTGATTTTGTTTTATGGGAGTTAAGATTATGGTATTTTTCAGAAGCAGTCAAATGCATATGAAACTCAAAGCAGGACAATGTGTAGTTGAACAGTCTGAGCACCTTGCTGTTGTTTGTGCCATTTGCCGCCACCGTCATTACAGATATTGTCCTTCTACCACACTATCGAATCATCCTGGTCTGTCTCAGTTGTGGCTACCCAACCATTTCAGGGTAATGGTGGTGCAGATTGACATGAGAATATTATATTTTCTAATGTAAAATAATGTCTATAAATATGAGAAAGAGAGAGCATATATTTTGCTTTCTTGGTGGCAAAGCAAGCAAGAGCAGTCTAATGGCTCTGAAATAATTAATGATGCATTGTCTGGAACTTGCAATTCATTCAGTGAGTTATATGATGAATCAGAATCTGCTGTGATGGATTTGGTTAGTTTATTCTGTGAAGTATTCACTGATTCAGCTTTCTGCATCACACTTGTGCCACACTTTTCACTGATTACTGCACTGAGTTAATTTTTTAAGGCCTTAAAGGGTTAGTTCACCCAAAAATGATCATGTTGACCCTCATGTTGTTCCAAACCCGCAAGACCTCAGTGCGTTACCTATCGGAACACAAATTAAGATTTTTTAATGCATTCTGACCGATAAAGATATCCGATCGTAAAGGGACCAATAAAAGCCCTGATGTCTGAACTGGGAAAAGCAGCCACTGCAGCAGGGTTGAAGAGCTGATCGGACAGTGAGGGAGCTCAGCTTAATTTATGGACTCAAAGTTTGGAGAGACAAACTGCATGGTATTGCAGGAGTTCTCAAACCTCTCCATGAAGTATCCCCAGCACTGCACGTTTGTATATCTCCCTATATGTAACACACCCACTTCAGGTCTTGCAGTCTCCACTAATGAGCTGATGAGTTGAATCAGGTGTGATAACTGAGGGAGACATACAAAATGTGCAGGGCAGGGGGTACTCCAGGACAAGTTTGAGAATCACTGTGGTAGTGTTATCATAAATATCTATATTTTGATACTGATACTGAAATATCTGACACTGTTCCATTACTCAGTTGGCTATCTACCGTTTATACACGGACACCAGCTGTGTCTCGCTCTTTCCTCTCTGACAGTGAGTTTGACACGCATCCACTTCCTGCTTGTGGACACTCAGACTGTGTGCAATCGATATCTCTGAGCTTTTAAAGTTGAAATTATTTCTCTTTGCTCCTGGATTAAACTTTGTCAAAAGTTATCAACCATTCAGAATAGATCCACTCCTGATCGATGAAAATCCTACTGGAAATTATATTCCCTATAAGTGAAATGCACCAGAAAGTCTTTAAATAATCAAAGATGGAACTTTTAATTCTTTACAATGTAAATTTATGCTAGAAATGTTTTGAAATGGGATAATTGTCTGATTTGTACATAAATATCTTAGTCTGCCTAACTGCATCACTACATTGCACAGTCATTACAGGTCAAAGCCATCTGATGTTCTATTTATCTAAATAAATAACACATGTTATTTTTTGTGTTGTATTTTTAATTTGGTTGTTTTGATTTGGAGTGGGTTAGTACAGCTGGTTAGAGATGATGACACGCAAATCCATGAAGCGCTCCATCTTTTGGGGGCAGCTGTGGCCTATTGGTTAGAGAATTGGATTTGTAACCAGAAGGTCGGAGGTTTGAGTCTCGGTGCTGGCAGGAGTTGTAGGTGGGTGGGGAGTGAATGAACAGGGCTCTCTTCCACCCTCAATACCCATGGCTGAAGTGCCCTTGAGCCAGGCACTGAACACCCAGTTGCTCCCCGGGCGCTGGATATATAGCTGCCCACTGCTCCAGGTGTGTGTTCACTTCTCACTGCTTTGTGTGTGCACTTGGATGGATTAAATGCAGAGCACCAATTCCGAGTATGGGTTAATGGTGATCAGTATTTATATGTATGTAAATAAAAGCTTATATAAAAATCTGTTAATCATATAAAGTGAATGTGTCTTTTTAGAAGACTTGGATTAAACCAATTTCAAAGCCTGAAATAATGTTTACCTTGGAAAAATGGATGGACATTTTTTTTTTAAATACCTATAGGGCAGTATACAGTATGTGGTAGTGGAGGTGTGCACCACAATAAAACCCCGCCCTTTATTCAATATTCCATTTCACTTGGAAATACATCACAACACTGAAGTCGGTTGCAACTTCCTGTTCACGAGTATTTTGTTAATGATATTTTTCAAGGTATTGAAGTTAGGTATTCCTGTATCATGACCACTAATTCATGTATTTTGTCAATAAGATAAAAGTGGGTTTTGTTCAAAGTAGCTATTATCCACATAGATATTTGATATGAATATTTTTTGGCAATTCATTAAATATTGCCGGCTAAAAAGTAACTAGTACTCTGAGTAGTTTTTGAGAGGAGTACTTTGTACTTTTACTTAAGTACTGTTTTGACACCAGTACTTTTGCTTGTAATTGAGTATTATTTCAGCAGTATAGCAGTACTTGTACTTAAGTACAATTTTTCAGTACTCTTTCCACCACTGCATATAGGGATATACATGGAAAAGACTGAGACCTTTGGTAATGTGCTTTTAATTTAGTTGCACCTAAAAGGTTTTCTCACAGAACTTCATGAGAAAATGAGACCAAATATTTGGATTTTATGGCATTTGTACATATATTTTCTTTGTTTGTATATTTGCTTTGTTTGGATAAGATTATGATAAGAAAGCAAAGTACACAATAGTAATATGACTATTACTTATTTTTTTAAATATATATTTTTAAATAATTTTACTTGTCCAGTAACTTTTCAGGGACGTCTAAACTCTTAAAGGGGTCGTATGATGCAATTTAAAATTTTCCTGTCTCTTTGATTGTTACAAGATCTTGGTGCATAAAGAAGATCTGTAAAGTTGCAAAGAGTCTCAAATCCAAAGAGATATTCTTTATAAAAGTTAAGACTCGTCCACACCCCCCTAAAACGTCTCGTTCTAACACTCCCCCACATCTCTACGTCAGTATGTGGGAAGATTTGCATAATGCCGCCCAGATGTTCACACAAAGAAAGGCAGCGTAATTTTTATTCTCGTTGTAGTATTGTTCTTGCCGCTGCCACCATGTCGTATAGACGCTGTGTGTTTCACTGTGAAACACTTTGTGAAACTACTTTGTTTGGTCTTCCAAAAGAGGACGATATCCTTGCCTGGAGCTGACCCGTGCTGGTCGCTGAGGAAATACATCAATGTGGTTGCTGCAAGCCCAACGGACACTCCTTCGTAGAATCTGCCGGCCGCGCCATTCTCAACCCCGCCCGCCTCTGCTCACTCAAGCCGACCATGGCTCACTCTAGACCATGGCTCACTCTAGACCGTGGCTCACTCTAGGCCAGGGGTATCAAACTCAGTTCCTGGAGGGCCGGAGCCTTGCAGAGTTTTGTTCCAACCCTGCTCCAACACACACACACCATGTAGGTTTCAAATAAGCCTGAAAGACTTGATTAGTTGGATCAGGTGTGTTTAATTAGGGTTGAATCTAAACTATGCAGGGCTCTGGCCCTCCAGGAATTGAGTTTGACACCCCTGCTCTAGGCCTTTGGCCTTCACTCACTCAAGGCCACGGTGTGTGATTCTGTTTCGTTGAGAAAGCGAAACTACTTTGTTTGGCCTTCCAAAAGAGGACACGACTAGAAATCATGTTTATATCATGTTTATAATGGGTTTTATGTTTATGTCTCGTCGCTCTGGCTGGACAGGGCATCACAATATATTAAGGGGCGTAACATTTCCGTCACACATTTAAGGTATTCGGCCAATCACATTGCACTGGATAGCTGGCCAATCAGAGCACACCTCACTTTTCAGAATGATGAGCCTGGTAAAAATCAAAAAAAATTTCCGAAGGTGGGGCATAGAGGAGAACAATAATGTATAGTATGTGGAAAATAATGTTTTTTTTTAACCTTAAACTGCATAAACACATTTCATTACACCAAATACACAAAATAATGTTCTTTTTAGCAGCATCATATGACCACTTTAAATGTCTAAAGCTTCTAGCTTTTAATGTTACTGTGTATGAACATGCATAACTGTTTGAGTGGAATGTAGGACAGATACCTCGAGTAAAATGTAACTGGAAAAAAAAGCTCTGAGTTGCACTCTGTAATGAAAATATTATTGGATTAATTTCAATAATTCAAAACTAAATCAGATTAATCCAGTCTTTGAATATTTAACCAGTAGGTGGGTCAAAACATGAATAATCAGACATCATGTTGAATGGGTGGTCGCAGTATAAACTCGAGTCATGTCCGCGATTTGCTTCAGGAGGCCAGACTGACAAGCATCCTTGAACAGATTTGGAATAGCTCTCTGATGAAGCACTGAGTCTACTCAAGATTGAGCTATCGCCAAAATGCTTAACTGGGGGGCGACAAACACGGACAATGAAACAATCCAATACTGCTTTCCGAACAACGATTTGTCTTGTACCAAAAATGTAAAACCTGGAGCTGAGTACATTATGATGTACATATTCATTTCTGCAGTATCAGTGTTTACTGTGTTTCTGAACCTGCTGGTGATCATCTCCATCGCTCACTTCAAGCAGCTCCACACTCCAACCAATGTGCTGATCTTCTCTCTGGCAGTGGCTGATCTGATTGTGGGACTGATTGTTACGCCAGTACAGGGCATCAAATTAATTGAGCCATGTTGGTTCTTTGGGGAAATATTTTGCTCAGTATTTCATTTTATTTTCTATGTCGTTACTACAGCGTCTCTTGGTAATTTAATTGTTATATCTGTGGATCGTTACATTGCTGTGACTGACCCTTTGCGATATCCAGCTAGGGTCAATACTAACAAAGCAGTTTTTTCTATTGTTGTAAACTGGGTATTTAACTGCATATATTCTTTTTTTCTTTTGTATGAGTCTATAATCTATCCAGAGAAAAATCATGCATGTATTGGAGAATGTATTCTTTTTATTAAGTTGGGCTATATCATAACAGATGTCATAGTTACTTTAGTAACTCCGTGTTGTTTAATAATTATTTTATATATGAAAATCTGCTTTGTAGCAAAACATCAAGCTGAGCATATAAATTCACTTTTAGACAAAAAAGCCAAATCAGAAACAAAGGCTGCAAGAACCTTAGGGATTGTTGTAATGGTTTATCTTCTTTGTTGGATACCATACTACATAGCTGCTCTTACGCTTGGGCAAGACAGAGGTGATGCTCTTGTAATTAATATAATGTACTGGATTTTATGCATGAATTCATGCTTGAATCCACTTATTTATGCTTTGTTTTATAGATGGTTTCGAATATCGGCAAAATACATTTTGACTCTGAAAATATTTGAACCTTCATCACAATACTTCAATTTGTTCATGCAAGAGAAATGATTTTATGCTAACGTTTTGCTGTTGCACGACTGTAAAGCCTATAAAGCACACATAAGAGGGAAATAGTTCACCCAAGAATGAAAATGCATTATTTATTCACCGTCATGCTGTTCCAACACTGTATGACTTTCTTTCTTCTGTGGAATACAAAACATATTTTGAGAAATATCTCAGCATTCTTTAAAATATATTTTGTTCCACAAAAGAAATGCATACAAGCTTGAAATGACATAAGATTCACTCTAAAAAATAAAAGTGCTTCAAAAGGTTCTTCAAGCGATGCCATAGAAGAACCATTCAGTCAAAGGTTTGTTAAAGAACTATGTCTTTCTTAGCTTTTTTTAATCTGAAGAACCTTCTTTCACCACAAAGAACATTTTGTGAAACAGAAAGGTTCTTCAGATGTTGAAGGTTATTTATGTAACCATTTAGACAAAAAAGTTCTTCCATGGCATCGTGAAGCACCTTTATTTTTAACAGTGTTGAGTACATGATGCCAGAGTTTTGATTTTTGGGTGAATTATAGCCTTAAGATCACCTGTTCCCAAACAGAAGAGTTTGGCTTGTGATCTTCCTTGTAAAAAATAATTTTTGTGTAGCACTTATTGCTTTGAAATGTTTAGGTACAGTCTCTAATGATTACTGTAGACCACAGTGACAGATCTGAGGCGAATTATTATCATCTAAAGAAACTTTTTAGAATTTATTAACTCAAAGCGGAAAACTGGCGCAAGCACAAATCATGTTTAGACATGAAGAATAATGCTGCTGAATAGCTGTAAATGTATGGTGTCTTCAGGGACATTTGCAGTTTTTTTTTTTTTAGTTTGTTTTGGCCTGCTTTGCTGTGCAAAGGCTAAAGAGCTGTGATGTGGTGTGATGGGTAAAAAAACAACAACTTCTGAATGGCAGAAGTTGAGAGAGAATGCAGTAGT
Source organism: Cyprinus carpio (assembly GCF_018340385.1). Taxonomy (NCBI): domain Eukaryota; kingdom Metazoa; phylum Chordata; class Actinopteri; order Cypriniformes; family Cyprinidae; genus Cyprinus; species Cyprinus carpio. Next base: position 15,452,017 of record NC_056581.1, on the reverse strand, counting down.
TTTTGAATTCAAGTAGTGTTTCAGAGATAGTTTTTCATTTAAGTGAGAGACTTCTTAGCGTTGAGTCCCCTATGGATTTTTCCCACTGGCCTAGTGGGTTATAATTTCTTAAATATGAGATGACGACAACAAGGAAATGATGGATGAAATTACTAAAGATTAGTGTGAGTGATATGTGATCATATTGGACATTTATTAAAGTTTTCATGTTTCCTCTTTTACTAGTAGTGCTTCTAGATATTTAAGTAATCAACCACAGAGCTATGGAGATTACAGAAGCTGTAAAGAGCAGTTTTTATTAAAGGAGCCCAGCCTAGTTTGACTAACAAGAATTACTAATTGACAAAATAACTATTCAAACTTCACTCTTCAGGTGACTGTAGTTATTTTTTTTAATTTTTTGTTTTTTACTTTTAATATGCTGGAATCTATGATAATGCTTATATTGTTAGTGATATTTTGACACTACTTCGTAAGCAGCTAACTGGGTTTTGGAACAGAGCTATTGTTTTATTAAAGAATGTTTATATATATATATATATATATATATATATATATATATATATATATATATTTGGAAATTCTCTTTAATATTTTGTCTATAAATTATATAAATGTTTTTGTATACGTCACATGATTCTTTTTAAAAAAAATAAATACATTTTCTCATTTAGTCTATTTGTGGCGACCCGCCACAATATCATCATTGGCCATCGCAAACAGATTTTCCTTCTTCCTGTTAAATTTCTATTTTACTATTTAAAAAAGGTAAAATCTTACTTCAGTGTAAAGCTGACGCGTTGACTGGCTCAGCATGTCTCTCTCACATGACAGCAAACGAATTTAAACATGGGGGTGTTTCTCAATATGCGTTCCTCTGTGAAATTTTTATGGAAACATCATTAGTCACAGATTTTACTGACTCAAAAGATGGCTGACCAAGTTTACTAGGACTTCATGAATGGTTAGTAACATGAACACAATCACCTGTAGTGTTGTAATTTTTTTCCGATACATATCAATACCGAAATATATAAAACGATTTTAGTACTCTTTTCGCAGTTTCTATACCAATATTACCAGCTCTGCTTTCTCTATCACTTCTCTCTGACAGCGAGTTTACGCACACTGCAGTGTAATAAGCATGTTGTCCAATAAAATACACATTTAATAACCTTTTTACTTCAGACTCACTTAACGTCAGTCGAGTGTTTGAAATAATTTCCTTTTGTGATCTGATGTAGCTTCTTATTGTAAAATCATTATTTTATTGTATCCTATACTGTAATAAAGGCTTTGCCAAATACCATTACATTATAAATAGACTTTATTCTTATATTGCCACGGTTGTGTGATTATTGTTTTCATGTTCGGTCAGTTATAGCATTTCTATCTTCTTTTTATTGAGCTACAGTCATAGCTGGATGCCTTTGTCCATATTAGGGATTTGCTGGCATGTTCTATTACATCTGTGAGGCGTATTTGGACTTCCAGGATGAATGAAACTCACGCCACCCTATTTTGGGTAAAAATAGGAAATATAATAATGTGACGAGTGGGACGGGGCCGAGAGCTGTGGGAATGGAGCGAGGCCGGTGGAGTGATTGGGAAATGAGTGACACCTGCTCCACTCACCGGTCTTGAGACCCACGGAGGAGATTGGGAGGATACAAAAGAGGAGCGACGACAGTGAAGGACGAGAGAGTACCAGGCCTGGGTTTTATTTTGTGTTTGTGCGCGGCAGTCGTCCTCGCTCCATTCCCACGGCTCTCGGCCCCACCCCACTCGTCACAAATACTTCTCTCTAAAGAAATTTGATGTAAATGTGCAAATGCATGAGTTTTTCCTCATAGTTATGTTCTAACCTTGTTATATTTATCTTTCAAAAAAAAAAAAAAAAAAAAAAACCCTCTTAAAGTTTTTCCTTGTGGTATCAAAAATAGTAGTAAATATCGATATTTTTATTGTATCAAAAGTTAGAAATTACCGGAAGTGCCACCACAAAACAGTATAAGTCTGTGGGGAACACTGGTTATAGTCAAATAAATGAATTCAGATGTTTGGAGATTTGTAATGATAAAATGTGTTAGTAATAGAGACAATGGTGCTTGTGATTATAAAAAGGTATTTATTAATAAAAATGTCTAATAATTAAACTTATCAAATATAATAATTACATTTATTCAACTCATAATTCATTACAATTAGTTGATTTTAAAACCTCCAATGCAAATGCATTTATAAAGCTTTTTCAATTTTGTATTCTTTTTCATATTGACTTGTCTTGTGATTGAAATGCATATCTGTGCAAATTTGACATTCAATTTAGGCACAAAAATTAAAGCTGTACTGTTTCCCCGTTTTTATTTTAATTTGTATTACAGCATAATCAGGTTTATTATTAGATCTGGAGACACTTAGGAAGCTATAACTGAAGTTTCTTGTTTAAAAAAATTAATGAAAAATGAAATGAAAAATGTGTAGTTGTCAAATTGTGTTACATTCACTCCACATTACATACACTAGACAGAACCTTTAAATCTCTTGTCAGAACAATAATGTAAAACACATATACAGTGTTATTCCAAACATAATTTGTTAATTTGCTCATAAAATGTTGCCTCGAATCTGCAGTTCTGCCATTCATAGGAATCATTAATGGTAATCTTTGAAGATGTCCACATAAGAGGATGCTGGCTTACATAATCTAAAAGTTATGATATATTTAACTGCCCTTTTAAACCAGGGGTAAAATAAAGAATAGACAATGGGATTCATACCTGAGTTAACATACAAGGTCCATGTTAGAAATTTTGACATGACTTCAGTGTTGACTGTGCTTCCTGATAAAGAAAGAATATAAAATGGAATCCAGCAAAGCAGGTGAACTGTCACAATTATTCCTAATGTCAGAGCAGCCTTGCTCTCCGATTTCTTTTTTAAAGTGTCCTCCATTATACTTTTTCCAGTCTTTAAAATTAAATTTATAATTTTCACTTGCCGTTGTGCAACATAGAATATTCTTAAATATAACATTATGATCACAATACAAGGAGACGCAAAGGACAAGATCAGGTCACTGGCTCTCCAGGCAATACTCATCATATAAGGGCACTCTCCATAGCACACATCTGTTCTGTGAAAAGTGTCAAAATATCCATTGTTAATTACAATGGCAGTGTTGTAAGCTAAGGAACAAAACCAGCAGATAATGATGCTCATTAAAGTTTTAGTTGTGGTTATTTTTTGTGGGTACTGTAAAGGACAACATACAGCCACATATCGATCAACAGCAATTAAAACTAAATTACAGAGAGATGCTGATAGGAGCAATCCAAGGGTATTTATAAACACTCCACAAAATTTGTCTCCAAAGTACCAGCATGTCTCAATTAATTTGATGGCCTCTGTGGGTATCACAATAAGTCCAATAAGCAGGTCGGCCACAGCCAGAGAGAGAATGATCAGGTTGGTTGGAGTATGAAGCTTCTTGAAGTGAGAGATGGAGGTGATCACCAGCAGGTTCAGAAACACAGTCCATGCTGATAACAATGAAAAAAACACATATAAAACATTGTATTCATGTCTGGAGCGTTTTCCCTTGATACATGACGAGTTAATGGCAGGAAAGCAGTACTGAGTCTCATGATCCTCTGTCTCATAGGCCATGTGTGAGTCTCCTCCTGTTAGGAGTTTGTTCTGCTCTCCTTACTGTCCTTTAATTTATAGTGTGTGGATCAGACTGGCCAACCCATATATGGCTCAATCTGAAATTCTGTAATGACATCGTCCCCTGTCTCCTCCATCTAATAAAAAAAAAAAAAAAAGATGATTTTAGAAGAGTACTCATATTACATGAAAGCATATAGAAACAGATGGCATACATGATTTACGATAAATTCCTAAAACGGAATTTAGGAATTTTTTAAAACTCATTTCAAATGGCCCTACATAGTTCCACAATTGACTGACGCTTCCTCCGCAAGTGCACGTAAGCCTGGCTTTACAGAAACTCGCTGATCAGATCACAGACACAGAACAACAACACCCGGACTCTGTTTTAATCATTCTTGGGGACTTTAATAAAGCCAATCTCTCCCATGAACTGCCAAAATACAGACAGCATGTTACATGTCCCACCAGAGACAGTAATATATTGGATCACTGTTACACCACAATAAAGGATGCATATCACTTTGTTCCACCAGCAGCTCTGGGGCTGTCTGATCACTGCCTGGTTCATCGTATACCAACCTACAGGCAGAAACTTAAATCTGCTAAACCTGTAGTAAAGACTGTAAAGAGATGGACCAATGAAACAGAGCAGGATTTACAAGCTTGTTTTGACCTTACTGATTGGAGTGTTTTTGAAGCTGCTACCACCAATCTGGACGACCGTGACATCCTATATTAGTTTTTGTGAGGATATATGTATTCCTACCAGGACTTATTTAACATTCAACAATGATAAGCCATGGTTTACAGCAAAACTCAGACATCTTCATCAGGCCAAAGAGGATGCCTACAGAAATGGGGACAGAGTCTTGTATAATCAGGCCAGGAACACACTCAACAAAGAGATTAGAGTGGCTAAAAGGACCTATGCTAAAAAGTTGGAAGACCAGTTTACTTCCAACGACTCAACTTCAGTGTGGAAAGGACTGAGAGCCATCACTAACTACAAGACACCATCCCCCTGCAATGAGGCAAATCAACGACTTGCTAACGACCTGAATGAGTTTTATTGTAGATTTAAAACACCCCACACCCATTCTGATGAGCTCCCTACAAAAACGTTAACACCTCCTGCAATCCCCCTCTCCCCCGCTCCTGCACTTCAAATCAGTGAAAACGATGTGCGCCAGGTCTTTAGGAAGAACAAAAGAAGAAAAGCACCAGGTCCAGATGGCGTTACACCAGCCTGTCTGAAAACCTGTGCTGACCAGCTGGCCCCCATCTTTCCACAGATCTTCAACAGATCTCTGGAGTTGTGTGAAGTGCCTTCCTGCTTCAAACGCTCCACCATCATCCCCGTTTCAAAGAAACCCAAGATAACAGGACTTAACGACTACAGACCTGTGGCTCTAATGTCTGTCGTCATGAAGTCGTTTGAAAAACTGGTTCTGGCTTATCTGAAGGACATCACTGGACCCTTACTGGACCCCCTGCAGTTTGCTTACCGAGCGAACAGGTCTGTGGATGATGCAATCAACATGGGATTGCACTTCATCCTGCAACATCTGGACAAAACAGGGACTTATGTGAGGATCCTGTTTGTGGACTTTAGTTCGGCTTTCAACACCATCATCCCAACAGCCCTCCAGACCAAACTGACCCAGCTCTCTGTTCCTAGATCTATCTGTCAGTGGATCACCATCTTTCTGACAGATAGGCAACAGCTAGTCAGACTGGGGAAATTCATGTCAAACAGCCGCTCCACCAACACTGGTGCCCCTCAGGGATGTGTTCTCTCCCCACTGCTCTTCTCCCTGTACACCAACGACTGCACCTCTAAAGACCCCTCTGTCAAGCTTCTGAAGTTTGCAGATGACACTACAGTCATCGGCCTCATCCAGGATGGTGACGAGTCTGCTTTCAGACAAGAGGTTGAGCAGCTGGCTGTCTGGTGCAGTCTTAACAACCTGGAGCTGAACACTCTCAAAACAGTGGAGATGATCGTGGACTTCAGGAGAAACCCCCCTGCACTCCCCCCACTCACCACCATAGACAGCACTGTGGCTGCAGTGGAGTCATTCCGATTCCTGGGAACCACCATCTCTCAGGACCTGAAGTGGGACAATCACATTGACTCCATTGTTAAAAAGGCCCAACAAAGGTTGTACTTCCTTTGCCAGCTGGGGAAGTTTAACCTGCCACAGGAGCTGCTGAAACAGTTCTACTCAGCCGACACCGAGTCTGTCCTGTGCACTTCAATAACTGTCTGGTTTGGTTCAGCTACAAAATCAGACATCAGAAGACTACAGAGAATGGTTCGGACTGCTGAAAGGATTATTGGTGCTCCCCTGCACACCCTTCAAGAACTGTATACATCCAGTGTGAGGAAAAGGGCTCAGAAAATCACTCTGGATCCCTCACATCCAAGTTACCCCCTTTTTGAACTTTTGCCATCTGGCCGGCGCTTCAGAGCCACAAATACAAGGACAGTCAGGCACAAGAACAGTTTATTCCCCCAGGCAATCTACCTCATGAACAGTTAAATGTTCCCTACTTATGCAATAAAAATGTGCAATATACTTATATTTATTTGTTACCCCTCCATCCAAATACATCTCTGCGTCTTACTCTATTCTATTCCATTATCATCTATAGCACAACTGTTCATACAATTTATTTATTTGATATATATATATATATATATATATATATATATATATATATATATATATATATATATATATATATATATATATATATATATATATTTATTTATTTGCTTTTTTCTCTGTGTGTTGTTGTTGTCTCTGTGTACTGGAAGCTTATGTCACTAAAACAAATTCCTTGTATGCGTAAGCATACTTAAAGCTCTTTCTGATTCTGATTCTGAAAATTAAAGATAAGATCTGGAAATGCAAAAGCCTATTTCAGTTTTACTAGCATCTAGTAATCTCTTTTGCTCTTTCAATTTATTAAGACCCCTCTTGGCAGATGGCCTGAGAAGATTTTAATGCAGAATTAATATGATGGAATTGCTGTATGCAGGTGTTTCTCTTGAAGGTTAGAATTAAATTCTTTCTCGTTTTTTTATTAAAATTTTTGTTATTTAGCATCTTTTAAATCTCTTTTTAAAATAACCCCAGTTTTAAACCATAAACCTCTAAGCTTCTCCAAAGTTTCGCCCAAAGTCTTATAATGCTCTCTCTTGAACCATGAATGTGCACAGAAGACAGTTCGAGATGCATCACTTCTATAAAAGTGAGCACCCAATCTTGCTTATGGCAGCTGTAAGGTTAGAATTAAATTCTTGTGAAGAATGAAATTTTAAATGAATGCATTATGTGATGTTGGGTAACATGACGTAACAAATTAACACTAAATTTAGTATTTTATTCCTCAGTTGTTCAAATCACATTTAAGATGCATATGTACAAGTATGTAATAATTAGTAGATGCATTATAAATAGCATTATGGATATAAACGATAATTAAGATTCCTGAAAATTGAGAAAAATTTACATTTTTTTTTAAGAAACGAGAAATTGAAATTTGAAAAATATTGTTAATAATCAATGTTCTAATAACACAAAATGTGAGACAGTCTTGCTGTTTAAGTTTTTCTCTTTGGCTGAAATGTCAGTTACACAGAACAACTCAAGTTAAAACTTACAGTCTATAAAAACAAACTTATAAAACAAGTTACATTTATTTATTTGAGACATAGATTTATTATGCATTTTCTATTCAAATGATCTCAAATGTATTCTAAATTACAATGTATAGTGTACTTTATTAGGAATTGCTTTATTGGTTTGAAGCACAAATAGTGTTAAAAATATCATGAATGATGATTTGTAAAAATATTGACCCGAGAGGATGCTGGCTGAAATATTCTTAAAGTTAAGATGTATTTAATTGATTTTCTAAACCAGGGGTAAAATAAAGCATAGGTAAGAGGATTCAGACATGAGTTAACGTATAAGACCCATATTAGACAATAGAGTATGGTGGGTGGGATTGCTGTGTTTTCAGTTAGAGTCAAGATATAGTATGGAATCCAGCAAAGCAGATGAATTGCCACAATGATTCCTAATGTAAGAGCAGCTTTGCTCTCAGATTTCCTTCTTACTGAACCTTCCATTACACATTTACCACTCTTCATTAGAGAGTTTATGACTTTCACCTGCTTTTGTGCAACATAAAATATCCTTAAATATAAAGTTATGATCAGGGTACAGGGAAACAGGAAGCAAAATATTAAATCAATTACTCTCCATTTAAATGTAAGCATAATAATACATTCACCATAACACACATTTGCTCTGTTTGTGATACTTATTGCAATTGCAATATTATAAGCTGAAGAAAAAAACCAGCAAAGACAGACAATAATTAACATTCTAGTCATGGTTATTTTCTGTGGGTACTGTAAAGGGTGACACACAGCCACAAAACGATCAATGGCTATTAAAACTAAATTACTGAGAGATGCTTGGAGGAGCAGTCCTATGATTAAAATAAACAGTCTACAGAAAGTGTCTCTGAAGTACCAGCAAGTCTCAATCAACTTGATGGCCTCTATAGTCTTGATAATTTTTATGGCATGCATGTCGGCCACAGCCAGAGAGAGAATGATCAGGTTGGTTGGAGTGTGAAGCTTCTTGAAGTGAGAGATGGAGATGATCACCAGCAGGTTCAGAAACACAGTCCATGCTGACAGCAACGAGAAAAACACATATAAAACATTGTATTCATGTCTGGAGCGTTTTCCCTTGGTACATGATGAGTTGATGGCAGGAAAGCAGTATTGAGTCTCATGATCCTCAGTCTCATAGGCCATGAGTGAGTCTCCTCCTGTTAGGAGTTTGTTCTGCTCTCCTTATTGTCTTTTCATTTATAGTTTGTGGATCAGACTGGCCAACCCATCTATGGCTCAATCTGAAATTCTGTAATGACATTGTCCCCCGCCCCCTCCATCTAATAAAAAAAAAAAAAAAATGATGATTTTCGGAAGAGTACTCATATTAAATGAAAGCATATAGAAACAGATGGCATATAAAGGGCTTGATGATTTATGATAAATTCCTAAAATGTAATTTAGTTTTTTTTTTTTTTTTTTTTTTTTAACGGTTTTTATAGGGCCCTACATAGTTCCACAAATGACTGTGAAGCTTTAAGAAAATTAAAGATAAGACCTGGAAATGTAAAAGCCTATTTCAGTTTTACTAGCATAACATCTTTTGCTTTCAATTTATTAAGAGCCCTCTTGCCAGATGGCCTGAGAAGATTTTAATGAAGAAAGCGCAAGTTCTAGTATCTGTCCGCACGCACGCAGATTTCTTTTGCTCTGTCACAAAACCAGACGCGCTTGCTCAGATACACGCTGCTCTCGCCCGGAGAAAGTGCCCGCACTTAAAACGTGTCTTCTCTAACTCAAACTGTGTCCTGTGCACTAACAACTCTCTCTATGCTCATGTGCTAGATATTAATTATTTTCGCACGTTTTTATTTCTAGCCTTTTACCGCGTGCAGTGTGAACGCTCTGATCAGTTAACATGGGCTCGGAAAAAAGACGCATCACAGACAGTGTGTGTGAACCTGGAGTTACGTAGGCATATTCCCAGTCTGTTCTGTTCTCGCGCTAGGCGTGTTGCATTCTGATTAGATCGGATGGCATACTGCGGGAGGTCAGGGCAGCGGAAAATCGTGCTATAATGCGATTTAGAAATCGCGCACGCTCAAATCATGATTTTATGACAATTTTGTATCGCACAGCCCTAGAATGAATGGGCAATTTTTGAACTAGACATTTTTACATATATTAACAATATTATTATTTATTTTAATAGTAATTGGCGGCCCACCTGTCGCTTGACATATTGCCCGACTTTCCCTGGGTTACTTGCACAAGTTTGTCTCCTGCGAACAATTGCAAGTCAGACATTCCTCTCAAGATGCACACTAGATCGTTGGCATTGCTCTGGCGTTGTGGTGAATGTTTGCAGTTGTTTGTGTGACCGGTCTGTATCTTCTCTCTGCGTTGTGTTGGTAGTATTGCCATATATACAGGTGTCTTAGTTTTCTCGGTGGAGGATGTGAAACATTGGCAGAGCTTTTAGTTCACATCCGCTGTTATTTCGAGCATTTCCGAGCTGTCGCGTCTGCGCTGTTCGCGTCTCAATTAGTCTCACATATCCAGACCTTCAGACTGAAGGTCGGGAATTCATGGCAGCTTTCATTGGCCAAGACCCGCCCATTAGGCCGTTTGACTGACATGTCAAAGAACCAATCACAGTTTGTTTTGTTCATCGCCACGTGTCGAGGCGTGGAAATGTCGCCACAATAACAGACCGGTGTGTAAAACTCTCGGATGTATTTTAAAGATTCTATGACACAAATTTTAAATATTTCAGTTTGTTTTGAAAATCCAGTGTTTAGTTGATCCCGATAAGCGCTCGTCGACACAGTTGTAAATTTAACCAAATGTACAGAAATGCCCTAATCCTTACTCACAACAAGCCTGAATTCAGGTGAAGTATCTTAGGTAAACAACTCAAGTGAGTATTTCAGGTAAGTGATACAGGAGGAAATTTTCTATGATATACTGTAAGTGTCTTAAAATTATTAATAAAATAAATAATCAATTCAAACAAATTATTTGGATATTAAAACCCAGAATTCAGAAAATGCAGCTGAACTATTCAGTGCAAACTCATCATAAATTTAAGTAATTCAAGTAAAACTTACATATACATGTAAACAGAAATGAACATATGTAAATAAAAAATGAAATATATACAAATAATTTAATTTGTGACCCAAACTATATGTAGGGTTGTCACACTCTACCCAACAAAAAGCTAATGCCTCCAAATATTTACCATAGTAACTTGTTGGTCCCTTATATCTCTCAATAGGCATATATGGGGAAATTTAATGGTGTCATTGTCTAGTATGGTATGAAAGGAGCAGGTATGTAGAATGATGGTATGTATGTTGGTGTTGGAGAAGTGTAGTATTGTGAATAACTGCTTGCTGGCATGGCTGGTGTCCCATAAAACCCTAAAGTGTTAACTGCTGTGTATGTCTGTAATGATGCTTGACCTAAATGTGAGTAGGTGAGTCTCTGTTGATGGTCTTTGATGTCTTGTAGTTCTTTGGGTTGTATTGAAGGGGGATTTTGGGTAGTTGTGTGTGATTTAGTTAGGAAAATAGGATTGCCTCCATTTTCATGGATGCTCTCTGGTATGAGTGTATCCTCATCTACAGGTAAGTATTTTTCATCTGCTTGTGTTTCTGCAGGTAGATGTTTCTCATCTTTTTGCATTTGTGTAGGTTGCTTTTTTTGTTTTCTTTCTCTTTTTCCACTTTGTGATACAGTTTGTTTAAATGGAGAAGGAAGAAGTCGGAGTTGGCGTGACTGAGGCTTGTTGCAATTTATTCAGCACAACAAATATAATTAACATAAGCATGATCACACGCATCAAATAACATAAACTCTGAGTACGTTGGTTTCTAACTGGGTTCCACCAGCAACATGTCAGGAATGAGACCGGAATGAGTCCTCAGCCGCGCTCTCTCTGCCACTTCAGCCTCTGAGTGGCCCTTTCACGGTCTTCCCACGGCAATCACTGTAATTAGAAGCAGGTGAATGTAATCTTGCACTTGACCTACTTACTCACCGCTCGTCTCCGACCGAATAATATCATCTAGATAGGCTGTGGCTTAAGCAGCATGTGGCTGTAAGATTTTGTCCATGAGGTGCTGAAACGTGGCCGGTGCCCCGAACAACCCGAAAGAAAGCATGACAAATTGGTGTAATCCAAACGGCATTGTAACGGCTGTTTTTTCTTTAGATAATGGAGATAAGGGGATCTGCTAATATCCTTTTTTCTTACATTGGATATGCGTCAAATTTCGAAACAGCATTCACCTTATGATAATCCACACAGAATCGCACGGAGCCGTCTGTTTTAGGTACTAAAACTATCGGGCTCTCCCAATCACTGTGGGACTCCTCTATTACTCCCATCCCACACCCAGTCTCAATATGGTGCTGTATATTTTCTTTTCCTGGTCTGTACTTCAAAATGGAAATCAGACTTTCTCACATATAGCCCATTTCAAAGCTAGGAATTCAAGCTTGCCAGGATGAAGATTGTAATTTTCTCTGCTGGGGAAAGAGTTCTGGATCCATAAGTAATGACCCTTAACTTTCTGTTCTGCCATTGATAGAGAACTGCCCCTAAACCATTCTCAGATGCAATAGTATGGAGAGTGAAGGGATAGTTAAAATCAGGATAAGCCAGCACAGGTGGATGGGTAAGAATGTCAATCAGTGTTCCCAGGGTGTTCTTCAGTCCAGACCACTGGTGTTTAAGAAGGAAGCTGGTTACCTTTTCCTTTGGTTTTGTTTTTTCTTTCCATCAGTCTGTCTGTATTATTGATCTTTACTTGCAGAAGATCATAGATGGGTTTGGCAATCCTAGATAAGTCCTGGATGTATGTTCTGTAATAGCTGAAGAATCCCAGCAAATTTCGCACTTCTCCAATGGTGCTTGGTGACTTTTCTCCCAGTGACAAAATAGTGTTGAGGTCTTTGGGGTCAATGCAGACACCTTCAGCAGAAATGAGTCATCCCACATAGCGAACCCCTCGTTTGAAGATCTCACATTTTTCTGGTCTATGTTTAAACCCATGCTGTTGTAGTGCTTTTAAGATCCTTCTAAGTCTTTCAAGGTGATCTTTAAAAAAGTATTTGCATAACAGAGTATGTCATCCAGGTACGGTATGCAACAATCATCTCGAAGGGAGTCCAGCATCTCTTCCATGCTTCACTGGAATGCAGCAGGGCATAAACCCTCGGTGGTATGCCTTTCCTTGATCAAGGATGGAAAACCATCTGTAACCCCCTAAAGTATCTGTTATGTCTTGTATACAAGGCAAAGGATGTCTGTCTGATACTGTCTTCTTATTAAGTGAACGGTAGTCAATGCAAAGTCTAAGTGAACCAGCTTTCATTCTTACACATACAACAGGAACGGAGTATGGCAACTTAACAATCCAACCTCTAGCCAACAAGTCTTGAATGTACTCCATGGCTTCCTGATGGAGTGGTTTAGGTACATAGGCATACGTTCTTTGCACAGGTATGTCATCACTAGGAATGCATCCTATGTCATCATTGTCAAGTGCAAAAGCTGCTGACTCTTCATAAGCAGTTCTTTCACCAGTTCTTGCTTTTCTTAACTGAGGTGGCTAAGATCAACTGGAGGATGCCAAAGTGTTGGAGGATTTCTTCCTTCATCCTTGGTACTAGCCAGGGAGTCCAAACTGTTTACTTCCACAGACAAAGGCTGAAAATCTGCTTGATAAGTTTCAATTACTTTTCTGACTGCCTGAATGCTCCCAAGTGTGGTCTTCCGGGGCAGTGTGATGCTATGCATAGTTTGATTGCCAGTAGGTATTTGAACATTTTTCAAAAGTCCCTCACCAACAATCAACTGGTCAAACTGTGGACACTCTATGACAGATTCAAACAGCACCACTGGGCTGGTGAGATCGAAGTTGTTTGGAACACAACACTTAACATGAGTGACACAACCTGAGTGGATAACAATATCCTGCGGCCCAACATTTATTGAGACCTGGAAATCCAAATCTAGCTCATTTGAAGTTTCCTGGTATTGAATGAGATTGACGAGCATTTGCCTTATCGTCTTCAATTTCCATTGCTGTGCTGAGGAGGTTGGCTATGGTGTGCAAGGCTTGAGATCGACTTTCACCACCTCTTATAATCTCTTGGACAACATAAAAGCCCAGAATGGGTCTTTCTTACACAACCATGCTCACCAGAAAAGGAACCTTTATAGCCAGTAATTTCATACTGGGACGACCACTTTACTTCGATCACTGGTTGTCCCTCTGCAGTGATCTTTCCCCATTTCCCTGGTCTCTTGGCTTCCTAAGGCAACCTACAGCTCTGTGTCCCTCTGCACCGCATATGAAACAATGGCTGAAAGTAGTCACATTTTTAAATGTGCATTTGTGGCATCTTGACAATTGTTGTCTTTGAAGAGGACATCTACTTGAAAATAATTGTGTTTTGGTTCTTGACCTGTATTGACGTTGTGATTGAGACTGGATCTGAGACTGCACCTGTGTATCCGGGTTGTACAATGGCATAGCACATGGTGGGAACAGTGTCAGATGCTGAAAGTCGAAAGTGGGCTGTTGGGGTTGTTGCTGTAGTTGCTGATGTCTTTGAGGTTGTGTCTTGTTGTACTTGTACCACGAATTAGAAGGTTTTGGCATTCCAGACTGTTTCAGGGAATTCACTGCAGTAGTTAAAGCTTCTATTTGTACCCTTTGCTGCTTAGTGGTCTTATCTTTTTTGCCATCTCAGCCACTCCCACCATTTCTTTAGCCCCGCTGTCAGACTCAAACTGTGCGCTGTGTGCATGCACCACCTAATGGCGAGTAGACTGACCCAGCTGGTGTTGCCCCTCACTTTCATCACTTGTAATTCTTATTACATGCCTCAGCAGGGTTTCATCAGAAACATTGTGGTCTGAGAGGAAAGGTCTCAACTCTCGCCAAATGTCACTGTGTTTTAGGCCGATGCCTTGTGAAACAGAATGGAGAAACACACTCTGAACTGTATGTTCATCATATTTGATGTCTGAATTCACCTGTCTAGAGCAGAACAATATCTTCTGCTTTAGGCTGATCATGCGGTACAGAAACTGCTGTGGCATCTCGTGGTCCTGCTGCTTGGCAATCATAAGTTCTTGGAAAAGTTAAGTACTGCTGCTTTCACCTAAATGAGACTAGAGAAAACTCTTCAATTCCGAAACAGTCATGTCATCCTTGGTTATTAACATATCTTTAAAATGTCCAGGTTTAATCATGTGGAACACCCCTCAGATTATATCGCTTTCATTGCAGTCTTCCTTAATGCCTTTGTCTACTTGCTTGCACAGGTTGCTGAAACTTATCTCCTATTTGTCTCCTATTTGTCACCCATGGTTCCTGAATTCTCAACGTTGCAAGGTTGCAATGTCTCTGAATGAGACGTACTGTGATTACTGAATTCCTGCCTTGGGATATTGGAATATATGGGATTATTATTGTTTGGAAGATGTGTAGGTGTAGGTAGTGTGGTAGGTATAGTTCTACAGGCTAAAAATTTTCTACCTAAATCCTCATAGTTTGATAACATTCTCTGGTACTCATCCTCTGATGTGTCTGTGTTATGAGATGCAATAGATGGCTGGGTAACCATTTTAATTCTAGTAGCACGTAGCTCTACAATTTTATCAATACAATCATTTAAATTCAATAACACAGTCATCCCTTGATCAGGTAGCCTAGACGATTCACAGCTGTTCATGTAAGTGACAATATAATTAATGTAGCTCTCTTCGATGCAATTTTTTAATTGTGTGACATCTGCATCTGATGCTGGGTGAATGTCTTTTGCCAACTGAAAGAGTTCACCTCTGTTCAAAGTATAGACTTTCTTCTTGATGTTCCAGATAAATCTCTTTCTTTCTTCGTCGGACATGATGCACTTCCAGGTAGATCTGGTTATGTGGTGAAGCTCCTGGTCAGGATGATGCTGGTCACCTGCTCCCCTTAGCCTCTCACACACACATTACTCCCTTCCTGAAGAATATGCTTTGTTGTCCCTAGGTTCCAAATCACTGGACCAGGCATCTTCAGAGTAGAGCTGATCCCAGACGACGAGCCCCCAAAATCTGTTACAGGTAGTAATCAGTAACCTTGACAATAAATGAGAGCGAGAGATAAGAGTTAGTTGTTTCCTTAACAGGCCTCTTTGTTGTCTGAGGATGCACTGCAATCATGGCAACTCTACTCTCTCAACTGCCACCCAGAATTCAGAAAATGCAGCTGAACTATTCAGTGCAAACTCATTACATATTTAAGTAATTAAAGTAAAACTTATATGTACATGTAAACAGAAATGAACATATGTAAATAAAAAATGAAATATATACAAATAATTTAATTTGTGACCCAAACTATATGTAGGGTGGTCAAACTAGGCTCGTGTGGCCCTGCCACGGCACCATTGGTTCGTTCTATTGAACTACATGAACCAATGGTCATGCAGTTTCACTAAAAAAAGACTTTTCCCCCGTAGCTTCTAGCCTAATGGCATACGACGCAGTACAAGTGTAGTATTGAAAGGGAACTAAGAATTTCACCATAGTTTTTTCTAATCTGTTATTCTTTTACTATTCTCAGGTCATAGTGTATTTAAGGTAATTAGCTCTAGCTTAGCTATGTGGCATTAGTCTATTCTGATAAATATGTCTATAGACATGACTTCCTCTCCGGATTTCCTCCTCAACTTTGTCAGTGTTTGGACTTGGAGGTTATAGTTACTATTCTGTTAAAATTTAGTTTGTGCCCCGTGACTTCAATGTCCTGGTCAGTGTATGCTCATTCATAATGTCTGTGTAGAGAGTTCGTGGGTGGAAAGGAAGAGGACAAGAGGTCGGCTTGACTACTGACAATGTTTTATTAAAATTAAACACTCTAAAAGCAAATGGTGACTCTTCACACTGACATAAACACACTATCAAAATCACTTCCGGGTTACTTCTTCCGGGTCAGGTACTCGTCAGAATTGTTTCTCTTTATAATGTAATAATGTTTCTATTGAAGTTATTTTCTGTTTACTTGTTAATTGTTGAAACAAGAGACAGGTGTTGATCATTTCTGTCCAAACCACTCACTCACCGTTCGTCTCCTGATTCTCTCTTCCGCTGCAGACTTCGCTAAACCACGCCCCCCCCCTGCCACATACCCCCACCGCCCGACTCAGGCCAGGGAGCCATCCGGCCTGCAGCCCACCCCCTATTTCTGGAGAGAAAGTCGGCCACAGCCATCTGAACACCCGGTATGTGGATCACTTTGAACTTAAAAGGCTGTAGAGCCAGATACCAACGGAGCGTGGTCCGAACAGAGGGTGAATTCTCGTCCGAGGAGATAATAGCGGAGAGTGAGGACGGCCCACCTGATGGCAAGGCATTCCTTTTCAATGGTGCTGTACTTAGTCTCTCTCTTCGAGAGCTTACGACTAATGTACAGCACCGGCCGTTCCTCCCCCTCTATCTCCTGCGACAGGACTGCACCCAGCCCCCTGTCCAACGCGTCTGTCTGCAACACAAAAGGGAGAGAAAAATCAGGAGAGTGTAATAACGGCCCGCCACATAGAGCAGCCTTCACTTGGGTAAAGGCCTGCTGACACTGCTCCATCCACTGGACCGTATCTGGTGCCTCCTTTTTAGTAAGATCAGGCAAGGGGCTGGTGAGGTCCGAATAATTAGAAACAAACTGTCTATAATATCCCGCCAGCCCCAAGAACTGTCTTACCTCCTTTTTGGTCTTGGGACGTGGGCAGGTCGCAAAAGCAGCTGTCTTGTCAATTTGGGGACGCACCTGTCCATGCCCCAAGTGGAAGCCCAGGTACCTTACTTCCACACGCCGAATCGCACACTTCTTCGGGTTGGCCGTGAGTCCAGCCCCCCTCAGCGATCTCAGGACTGCCCTCAGATGCTGCATATGCCGCTGCCAATCATTACTAAATATAATGATATCATCTAAGTAGGCAGCCACATATGCAGCATGGGACCGCAGAATCTTATCCATGAGCCGCTGAAAGGTGGCCGGGGCCCCGAACAGCCCGAACGGAAGGGTAACAAATTGGTGTAATCCAAACGGCGTTGTGAAAGCTGTCTTTCCTTTGGATAATGGAGACAAGGGGATCTGCCAATTTCCCTTCGCTAAGTCCAATGTCGAATAAAAACGAGCCGTGCCGAGCCGATCAAGCAACTCGTCAACCCGCGGTATTGGATACGCGTTGAATTTCGACAAAGCATTCACCTTGCGGTAATCCACACAGAACCGGACTGAGCCGTCCGTTTTCGGAGCTAAAACTATCGGGCTCACCCAGTTACTATTGGATTCTTCTATTACTCCCATTTCAAGCATCGCGCCTAATTCCGCCTGAACTACCTTTTTCTTGTGCTCAGGTAAGCGATACGGCCGGCTGTGAACTACCACGCCCGGCTCCGTCTCGATATGGTGCTGAATCAGGTTAGTATGGCCCGATAAGGGCGAAAACACGTCCGCAAATTCTGCCTGTAGTTTTGTTAGATCAGTGAGCTGGGATGTCGAGAGGTGATCTCCACGTGGGGCCAGGGCGAGGGATTGTGTTTTGACATTCGCCTCCGGTCCAAGATCCTCCTCTCTACTAATCAACATTGCCAACATCACTGATTCTGCCTCATTCAATTTTATTAGGAGATTGAGGTGATATATTTGACGTGCCCCGTTCCTATCGGACCATATTACCTCATAATTTAGCTCTCCGACTTGTCGTGCGACCTCAAAGGTCCCTGCCACTTAGCCATTAACTTGGAGCTTGATGTTGGGAGTAATACAAGTACTTTCTCTCCCTTTGCAAATTTGCGTAATTTAGTTCCCTTGTTATACAGCTGGCTCTGTCAGTCCTGGGCTTGCAACAAATTCTCCATCGATAGCCGCCCCAAAGTGTGGAGTTTTGTTCTATAGTCCAGTACATACTGAATTTCGTTCTTGCTTTGATATGGTCCCTCCTCCCAAGTTTCCCTCAGGACATCCAGCACCCCTCGGGGCTGACGCCCGTAGAGAAGCTCAAAGGGGGAAAACCCTGTGGAAGCTTGTGGGACCTCTCGTACAGCGAATAACAAGGGCTTTAACCACTTATCCCAATTCTTGGCATCTTCGTGAACAAATTCATGGATCATTGACTTAAGCGTGTGATTAAAGCGTTCGACCAGGCCATCGGTCTGTGGGTGATAGACGCTGATTCGAATCGATTTAATGCCCAATAATTTGTAAAGTTCGGATAAAGTACGTGACATAAACGGCGTGCCTTGATCGGTGAGGATTTCCTTCGGAAACCCCACCCGGGAGATTAGCCGAAACAGTGCGTCCGCAACACTCTTAGCAGAAATGTTGCGGAGAGCCACTGCTTCAGGATATCGCATTGCATAATCAACTATGACTAATGCAAAATGATGTCCCCGTGCCGATCGCTCTAATGGCCCATACCAATTCTCTCGAAGGGGACCTGCATTAATGGAAGAGGGCGCAATGGCGCTTTTGGGGAGGCCGGTGGATTTACCAACTGACATTCAGGACAAGAATCGCACCACCTGCGCAGATTGTCCTGAATGCCCGTCCAAAAAAAACGGGTCATGAGGCGATTCAGTGTTGCTGCCTGGCCCAAATGGCCCACCATTGGATTAGAATGAGCCGCTTGGAAAAGCATTTCCCTGCGGCTCTTCGGGATTAACAACTGGGTTGTATTTTCTTTTGTCCAAGTGTCTTGGGTCACCTGATACAACCTATCTTTTAAAATGGCAAAATACGGATAGGTAAGCGCATGGGCAGGAAGGAGAGGCTGGCCGTCGATGGTACGGACCTGTTGAAAAGCATGCTTTAATGTATCATCTTGAGACTGCTCCAGAGGAAAATCATCTGGCTCCGAGAGAATAAGTCTATCGATTTCACTTGGTTCCTCTGAAGCAGAACTCAGCAGTCCTGGCTCCATCTCTCCCACCTGCACTTGCGTGCTCCCATTCCGTGCCTTGTTTCCCCAAGAGGCATCCGTACATAAAGACCCCAATAAAACAGTAAATGCGGGGCCAATTCTAACCGGACTAACCGCCGCCTCAATACTATGCTTTTGACCCCGGAATTGGATAATGACTGGCACAACGGGATACTCCACCACATCCCTGTGCACACACATTTCACCTTAACCACGCGGCCTGTATCCAATGTCGCCGGTTGAATCAGGCTTTGATGGATTGAGGTTTGGTTACATCCCGAATCCACCAAGGCCAGATAAGTACCCCCCTTGATACTCACAGGTATTTGGTATCCGCCCGGGGCGGGACTCGAGGAGGGCGGGGTGGTCAGGACCTAGGGAGAGGTACAGAGCGAGAGAGAGAAGGAGAGGGGAGAGAGGAAGGGAGAGAGGCAGATGGTAGGGATTCGCCGACCCCTGGGCACGCCACCATGTGGTCCTCCGCTTGATGGACGGCCGAGTCCAGCGACGTGGGATGGTGGCACTGGACCCACTCGGCAGTCCTCTTCGGTAGCCGAGCAATGAACTGCTCCAGTACCACTAGGTCGATGATGTGTTCCACGTCACTTCCCTCGGCCAGCGGCAGGAGTCCCGGAGCTGTTGGGCCATCGCGAAGGGCCGACCGGATTCCCCCAACTCCAGGGAACGGAACCGCTATCGCTGTTGTTCGGGGCTCCGGCCGACCCGCTGGACGATGACCCTCTTCAGAAAAACCTTGGGAGAAACCAGGCTCAGTCGGGGGGCCAGTTCTCCTCTGGCCAGACAAAACCAGCAGTTCAATTCCAGGCTGCAGAAAAGTTACATTGTGCAGAGGTCTTAACTGGTTCCTGCGGTATTGTTCCTGTGGCTGTCTGAGACAAGGTGCTATCAAGCTTTTTGTGGGAGTTAAGCCTGAGAATAATTCTGTTTTACAGTTCTGATATTCATGCTTATGCGTTTTAATGCTTTCTGCTCAAAACTTAACTACTACATTTGATCATTTTACTTACCTTGACATTCCATTACAATGCAATCATTTAGATTCCATGGCTGCAGATGCAGAGAACCGTGGCTCTCACCTCATCTTTACACAGGTGACTCTTTTGGACTGGCGCTATTATGAACTCTGTCTCTATCAAGCTGAGGTATACAAGGTCATTCTCCCATTCGAGTTCTAGGTAAGGTTGGCTCAGTGCTCAGTTCTCTCAAGCATGCACAGGAGTCTAGCCTAAAGAATGTTCATGTATCTGTGAATATGCTCTTTCTTAAGTCGCTGCTAAAAGCCTAATTCTACCTCTATTATTTAACCTAAACTAATGACCTCTCTTACACAATGCGGTGGTTTAGAATTCCTGTAATCCCCCATCAAGCTCCTATGTACATGATCGTCCTTTGCATCTGAGTTCTGTCAAGACCAGACTCTAAAATATTACACATAATACTTGGGGTGCAGTATGATACTCTTAGTAAACTACTTGTGGTGGTTACTTCTCACATGCTCCCTGTCTAGTCCATCATGGCTTTTCACATACAATGGCCTATCGTGGTCATCTACACATGAGGCTTTCACATCACATAAAGCCTCTTGGCTTTCTCACTATGGCCCATCTGGGCATCTCCTTCTGTGTCCTATCTAGGCCTTTTCTCCCCGGCAATTGTGGCTTTTCTTTTAGGCCCGTTGGGTCATTCCCACCTCTCAGTATGGTCTATTTGGCCTATCGTGGCCTCTATCACTGTCTGGCCTATCATGGCCTCTATCACCATCTGGCCTATCGTGGCCTCTATCACTGTCTGGCCTATCGTGGCCTCTATCACTGTCTGGCCTATCGTGGCCAGTCTCTCTCGAGGACTCTGTGGCCCATATTCTCTACTCTATAAGCTAATAAATGCTTGTTATACTCACTTTAGCCCTCAATTGCGACAAGACGTCATACTTAATAAAATAGGCTGTAGTTCCTAATATGGTGTAATATATCTCATTTGTATTACCTACAACTAGATGGCAGACATGTAGTACTTCGATTCTAGACCAAAATTTCATCTTCTTCCTATTCAAAGTGTTAGAGGAAATAGCAAAGCAAGTGAGCTATCGTGTCATTGATGCAGAAGCAGTTCAGTTCATAGCATGCGAGTAAATTGTGAGATTTGTGAGAGAAAACTGCCATATGGCTAATAAAAATTTGTATCATTGAGGATATGTTGCAAATGTTATTAGCCAATTCTGACTCTGAAGGGGAATATTTGCCTTTTGGAAATGACGATCGTCTTTTAATAGTCCCGCTTTTCCCAGTACATCTTTGCAGCACAATGGTGCCGCTGTGCAAGGCGAGAGTGTTCACGAAGCACAAACAAGTGATCCTTTCGACCCTTTGCCTTTAAAAACTTGCAAATAAGTTCAAACATCCATTCAATATCTATTATTTCATGAATATTACTGATAAACTGATAAAAAGTAGGCTACTCTTCACATCTGTTTTACTACTATATAGTATAGTAATATAGTAATAATTTAGTACTTTCTCCTGTTTTATTGTTGGTTTCCTCTTTTTTTGAAAATTTGGAATGAGAATAAAAAGACAAAAAAAAAAACATGCAAATAAGTTCAAACATCAATTCAATATCTACTATTTCCTGAAATTCGAACTGGACGCCCCTGATGACATCATAATATGCAAATTAGATGAGTGTATTTACAACCCGCATAAACTTTTGGTAATGCCCAACATTTTTCTAATTTACACTAGATCTCTATCTTTAAGCCCTTTCAATCCACATGCTTTTAAAATCTTGATGTCAAAATCCAGATTTTTTTTCCCCCAAAAAACCCTGGCACCTAAAGGGTTAATTATGACTAATCAAACCTTATATTTTCTTTTGTCCATATGTTCTAGGATCTTGTAAGAAGTACTTCGTCTGGTGGGTATTTAATTTTCTTCTTTCTTTTGGGGTAGGCTCTGCCCTGCCTTTGTCTTCGGCAGGAATAGCTTGAATCTACAACGTCTGACTCAAGCTACAGATGGGGCCTACGCCAAAATAATTCTGATCTCTGTATCGGTTTTGTTAATAAATACTCTTGAGCTTTATCTCACCTCACCTCGAAAAAGCTAAAAAATGCTTTTTATTCAGGTTTGATTGTAGTAATAATAATTCAAAAACTGACGCTTCAAATCAACATTTAAAACAACATCATATATATATATATATATATATATATATATATATATATATATATATATATATATATATATATATATGTAAACCTTAACAAAAAGTTGTCTTTGAGAATGCCTTAATATACATTTAAATCCACAACCTAATAAAAGTAAACAATTATGTATAAAAAAAACAACTAGGGAATTCAAAAGCCTCTAGATTCCTATACAGGCATCTAGTGGTTACACCATGAAATCACATGTTGTTCTTTCTCTGTTCTCAGCAGGAGGTGCTAATCTGTTAAAAAAGGGATTTTAAAGGCACAATCTCTATTTTAATCAGAGATACTGCATTGATCTCCCAAGTCGACAGATAGACAGAACAAGGTCAGAAAATTCCCGATTCCAAACAGATTTGACAGAAAAAAACATTGCAATGCGATCAACAATTCCAACAAACACTGAGGAAACAGATGGTCGACCAGAAGATGGCACAATCCAATCCCGCACAAAATGAGATCTCCCCAAAGCAATTCTATATACCAAACCACCCGAGTGTGCAAACCTTTCAAAATTCAAATGAAATAAATAAAGATATTAATGTCTGATGTATAAAAGTAGCACAAAAAAGGAATGACAAACAGTTGAAAAATATTTGGATACATGACTGATCCACACCAGAGCAAAACCTGTCCCCAAAAAGCCCAGTGTCAGAACTAGTAATCAAACCTTCTCTTCATTAGCTCCAAAAAAAAAAAAAAAAAAAAAAAAACTGGTATATTTCACTGGGTATGCCTGCTGTGCACCCCTCAGGATCGCAGATCTGTCTTGGCATCTCAGCACATGAAAGATAAGAGTATGTGGCCGCTCTGAGTTACTTTTTCTTCCATCATACACGCAATGAGCATGCTCAATCTCAATATCGCGTCCTTTCAGTGCAGGAATCCACTTGGAAAGACTATCTCTGAGAAAGCCAGCTGGATCGGAGCCTTCCACCCCCTCTGGTAACCTCACCAGTGACACGTTATTTCTCCTGTTCCTATCCTCCATGTTCGTCACTTTATCGGTAAGTTGTTCTAGCTGTTTTCTCAGGTTCGTGACTATTATCCTATCCTCACGTGCAGCTGCTTGAATGGAATCGACCCGGTCACGTATCTGTTTCGCTGTGATGGCTAGCTTTTCAACTTCTCCTTTTAGCTCTTTTACAGAATTGTTGGTCACTAGTATGTCCACACGTAGGTCACGCAATACCGGGGTCAGTACAGAGTGTTTCGCATCTTTTACCATCGAGGCCACAACTGAATCGGAAGTACTGTACTTTGCTGCTCTTAAAGTGCTAGCTTGATACAGTTAGCAATGGCGCTGTCAAGCTCTTCTTTAGTGATGGTGGAATCTTTTAATTTTTTCTTTACTGGCGATTGCTCAATCACTCTTTTCCGATTGTCCTTGATCGTTGAAGTACTCATGATGGAGTAAATAAAAAGCGGTTTGAAATTAACTATCAGGATTGTAGAATATTTGACAAAGTGAGCAGAGCGAAGGACTGTGCGTGCGCCGCTGTCGAAGGGTCACATGATCTCTGTGTCCGGTTACTTTTGACTGCAAAGACCATGAGTGTGACTCCCAAATGAGGAGTGCACAAGTTAAATCTCTTTTTGAAATATCCCCAGTTCTAATCAATAAACCTTTAAGCTTCTCTAATGTTTCGCCCAAAGTCTTATAGTCCTCTTTTTTTTTTTGAACCATGAATGTGCACAGTGGACACTTTGAGATGCATCACTTCTAAGTGAGTGAATCTTGCTTATGGCAGCTGTAAGGTTATAATTAAATTCTTGTGAAGAATTTTAAATGAATGATTCATGTAATGTGGAGTAACATGACATAACCAATTAACACTACATTTAATATTTTATTTCTCAGCTGTTGAAATCAAATTTAAGATGCACATGTACAAGTATGTAATAATTAGTAGATGCATTATAAATAGCATTATGGACATAAACATGATAATTAAGATTGACAAATTGAGAAAAATTAACAGGTCTTGTGAAATATTGTTAATAATCTATGTTCTAATAACACAACATGTGAGGCAGTCTTGCTGTTTGTTTCTCCCTTTGGCTGAAATGTCACAGTTACACAGAAGAACTCAAGTTAAAAGTTACAGTCTATGTAAACAAACTTATAAAACAAGTTACTTTTATTTATTTGAGACAGATTTATAATGGATTATCTATTTAAATGATCTCAAATGTATTCTAAATTACTATGTATAGTGCACTTTATTAGGAACTTCTTTACTGGTTTGGAGCATATTGACCCATGATTGCTGTGTTTTTAGTTAAAATCAAGATATAATATGGAATCCAGCAAAGCAGATGAATTGCCACAATGATTCCTAATGTCAGAGCAGCTTTGCTCTCAGATTTCCTCTGTACTGAACCTTCCATTACACATTTACCACTCTTCATTAGAGAGTTTATGACTTTCACTTGCTTTTGTGCAACATAAAATATCCTTAAATGTAAAGTTATGATTAGGTTACAGGGAAACAGGAAGGAAAATATTAAATCAATCACTCTCCATTCAAATGTAAGCATAATATTACATTCACCATAACACACATCTGTTCTGTGTGAGATACTTATTACAATTGCAATATTATAAGCTGAAGAAAAAACAAAAAAACAGCAAAATCAGACAATAATTAACATTCTAATCATTGATCATGATCAATGACACTTAAAACTAAATTACTGAGAGATGCTGAGAGAAGCAGTCCCATGATTAACATAAACAGTCTACAGAGAGTGTCTCCGAAGTACCAGCAAGTCTCAATCAACTTGATGGCCTGTATAGGCATGACTATTAGTCCAACAAGCATGTCGGCAACAGCCAGAGAGAGAATGATCAGGTTGGTTGGAGTGTGAAGCTTCTTGAAGTGAGAGATGGATATGATCACCAGCAGGTTCAGAAACACAGTACCTGCTGACAGAAGTGAAAAAAACATGTACATAAAATAGTAATCATAACTGGAGCGTTTTCCCTTGATATATAATGAGTTGATGGCAGGAAAGCAGTATTGAATCTCATGATCCTCTGTCCCATGTGCGAGTCTCCTCCTTTTAGGAGTTTGTTAGAAGTTCTGTAATAAGTGTACAATGGAGTATAATCCAAATTAGCCTTTTAATTGTAAATCCAGAAGGAATAAATGCAGGAGAATCGCAGAAGCAAATGTAGCACACACAATAGGAAAACAAATAATCGGCAGAGAACAGAACGAAACGTGTGTTTTGATCTTGTATGCATGTAAACCTGTTCTCAGGGACTCCCAAAACCAAATTATGTCATAAAGCATAATAGGGGCACTTTAATATTATTGTTGTTGTTATATTGTGGGGAACCTGATCCACAGTGATTAAATGCTCTTGGTTTGACATTTTAAGTACTACCTAGTGACCAAAAATCTTTTATTTTATTTATATTTTTTCAGTCTTGGGCAAGAAATGATTTTGAGCACAAACCTAAAGCGTTAGTTCACCCCCAAAAATGAAAAGTCTCTCATCATTAACTTCTTCTCATGTTGTTCCAAACCTGACTTTTGAATTATATTTTGAAAAAAGAAAAAAAAAAAAAATAATAATAATAATTGAGTTGGTCCAACTTTGTTTGAACCCCAGGGTGTAATATTATTTTGGTGCTGATGATTTGAATGATGACAAGATCTTCATTTTTAGATGAGCTATCCTCTTAGAGGGTGTGATAATCACATACATAATGCCACATTTTGTTTATTATCAATATTCCTGTAGTTTAGGTCAGGCTTGCTAACCCGCTCTTCTGCCCTCTCTGATGTGACATAGCAGTTCAGTAAATAATTATTAATTTACTGTAATTTACTATAAATATTCTATCAGCTGATAGGTGAATCAAACTTATATCTCTTGTTGAACCTAATATGGTTTAACTTTTGTGCCACAATAATAAAATTCAAAGCAGATTTCAATATGATACAGTGCAATGTAAACCTGAACCTATGAGTGTATTTCTTTTTGCTCACATTTTCATCACACTCATCTGTTCATCTACAGATTGACATGATTTGCCCATATTTTTCTGCTATGATTTCTCATATAACATGGAAGTATGCTGAATAAACTGACATTACTTCTACTCTTATGTTTTATTATTATTATTATTATTATTTATTATTATTATTATTATTATTTTTTTTTTATATCTAATTACAGAGATGTGTGTTGGAGCAGGGTTGCGACTGAAGTCTGAAGGATGGTAGCTTTCCAGGAACAGGGTTAGAAATCCCTGATCTGCAGTAGTATTTAAAGTGAGTAAATACATGTACATCTTTGCACTATTTGAATTTTCTTCCCGTTTAGCTTGAAATCTCTTGCAGTTCTCATGGATTTATTAATAATTGACCAAAACGATTTCTGAATCCCTGTCAAATTAAAGGGTTTTTATTATAATCATAGAATTTTTGCCATTAATAATATTTTGTAATGACTCCACAGACCCATTGAGGAGAAATGAATGTCAGTTAATCCTATTCATTATTATGGTCAAGTGAAAAAAAGATATTATGTATGGTGAAATATTTTAAAAGTTAAGATGTGTTTAACTGACATTTTAAACCAGGGGTAAAAGAAAGCATAGACAAGAGGATTCAGACCCGAGTTAATATACAAAATCCATAATAGAATATAGGCTGTGGTGGAAGCCATTCCTGTGTTTCCTGTGAAAGACAAAATAAAAAAGGGAATCCAGCAAACTAGATAAACTGTGACAATGATTCCTAATGTCAGAGCAGCTTTTCTTTCAGATTTCCTCTTCACAGAACAATCATTTATATGTTTTCCACCCTTCACCAGTGAGTTTATAACTTTTACTTGCTGATGTGCAACATAAAATATCCTCAAATATAAGGTCATGATAAGAGTACAAGGAATCAAGAAAGACAAGAATAGATCAATGACTGTCCAGTCAAAAGTAAGCTTAATTGTACATTCTCCATAACATGCATATTTCTTGTGTGAGATACTTGTAACCATTCCAGTATTATATGCTGAAGAGCAAAACCAGCAAAGACTGACAATAATTAATGTTTTAGTTGTGGTTATTTTCTGTGGGTACAATAAAGGGTGACACACAGCCACAAAACGATCAACAGCAATTAAAACCAAATTACTGAGTGATGCTGAAAAGAGAAGTCCCATCACTGTAAAAAATAGCCTGCAGAAAGTTTCACCAAAGTACCAACATGTTTCAATGAGCCTAGTAGCCTCTATGGGCATCACAATAAGTCCAACAAGCATGTCAGCTACAGCCAGAGAGAGAATGAGCAGGTTGGTTGGAGTGTGAAGCTTTTTGAAGTGAGAGATTGAGATGATCACCAGCAGGTTCAGAAACACAGTCCATGCTGACAGCAATGAGAAAAATGCAAACATTATATAGTATTTATATCTAGAGCGCATTCCTTTGATAAATGATGAGTTGATGGCAGGAAAGCAGTATTGAGTCTCATGATCCTCTGTTTCATAGGCCATGAGTGAGTCTCCTCCTATTAGGTGTTTGCTCTGCTCTGCTTACTGTCCTGTCCTTTATACAGTGACTGGATCAGACTGACCCATTCTGATAATGCATCATGATGTCATCATTTTACATGCAAGAGGGCCTAACACAGATCCTTACAGCACTTAACTGCTTTTAGCTTAGAGAACAAAATGGTCAGTCAGAGAAATTGGATCTAAACCATCTTAATGCCTATCCCTGAATATCATTGTAATTCTGTAATAAATCTAAATGACACAATCTGTAGTATCAAGTTACCGCAATGGACTTATTTCACAGACTGATCAGCATAGTTTTCTCTATTTTCATTTTTTTAAATATGTACATTTATAACATACTTTGTATTATATTACCTTTTAATCAAATTACAAAAAACAAATTAATGCTGCTGTGAGAGTGTTTCTAATGCTAATATCCCAACTATGACGACTTCTGCTTCTGTATAGGATAGAGAAAGATACAAATTAAATAAACAAATTGAAGTATTTTTGGATACAGTAGGTTTATTTAACATTGTAAGAAATACTACAAAAACTGAATAATCAAATGTAAAAATAAAACTGTGTAATCTTCACTGTATTAATTAAATTTGAATTGATTCTTATTAAACATATAAAAGTATTTCAGCCAGTATCAATGAGTGATTTTCTCTTATGACACAGACATCAGCATATATAATATATCAGCCTTCAATTCCATCATACTGGACATCCTCTTCAGCAAACTCACAGATTTGATCTTCCCCTCACTCACCTGCACTTGGATCAGAAACTTCCTGACTGACTGCCCCCAGACTGTTAAACTCAGTCCCCATCTCTCCTCCCCCCAAACGCTCATCACTGGCTCCCGTCAGGGGTGCGTGCTGAGCCCAATTCTGTACTCTCTCTACACGCATGACTACCGTCCAGCCCATCACCAGAACACCATCAAATTCGCTGATGATACTACAGTGGTGGGCCTAATCTCAAAGGGGGATGAGATTGCCTATAGAGATGAGATCCTGAGACTGTCAGAGTGGTGTTCAGCCAACAACCTGACACTTAACACCAGCAAAACAAAGGAAATCATCCTTGACTTTAGAAGGCACAGGGCAGACCCCGCTCCCCTCTACATCAAAGGAGACTGCGTAGAGAGGGTTCAGATATTCAAATTCTTCGGCACTATCATCTCAGCAGATCTCACATGGTCAGCCAACTCCATAGCAGTCATCAAGAAGGCACAGTAGCACCTTCACTTCCTGGGTGTGCTAAAGGAGAAGCTGCTGGAGACCTTATATCGCTCTGCAGTGGAGAGCCTGCTGACATACTGTATCACAGTATGGTATGGCAGCTGTACTGAGGCAGAGAGAAAAGTAATACAGCAGATCATCAACACTGCGCAGAGGATCATTGGCTGTCCTCTTCCCTCTTTGAAGGAGCTTTACAACTCCCGCTGCCTCAGCAGAGCTCATAACATTGAAAAAGACCACAGGTTCCCACCTGTTTAACCTGCTGCCCTCTGGCAGGTGCTTCAGGTGCATCAAATCACGGACAAACAGACTCAAGGATAGCTTCTTCCCCAGAACTATAATTACGCTGAACACACACGTGCACTGACACGCACTGATCCCCCCTCCCATCTTACTCCGAGCAATATGTGTATATCATGTGTATCCTATTTCTGTGCAATCTCTATTTTTTGCAATGTTTTTCTATATCATATTTCAGTGCAATATCTTCACTTTTAGTGCAATGTTTTTATATCCATTCCTTCAGTGCACTGTGTAATACTTGTAATACTACGTAATAGTTTTACTGAGAGTCAGAAGTCTACCTCATATCAGTGCAATAATCATTTTAACAAGCTGTCACTTACTATTTATCTATTTTAGACACAAACAATTATTTCTATTTCATTCTCTTTATTCTCATCTTAGCTTAAATATTTTAATTGTACATCTCTTTTGTATCATGTATATTTCTTTTTAGTTTATTTTGTCTATTATGTACCATGCCATTTTCGCAGAAGCTCTGCAATTTCATTGTATCTTGTGTACAATGACAATAAAGAATTCTAATTCTAATTCTAATATATATTAGGTTTGCTGTCTCTGTGGCGGGAGGAGCAAACGACAGACACAGTGCTCGTAGCATCAGGCCAAAAACAGGTAATAAAAGTGTCCAAAGGGGAAGAGTGTCCAAAATAAACAGGGAATCTGGTGTCCTTGTCATGCTGCGGGGTATGTGAAGGGCAGGTAGTGTTCAGGAAGGAAGGATCCAGGTAAGGGGAGATGTCCGGCGGCCGCACGTGCTCCCCCTTCAGTCCGGGGTGCAAGGGGCGGCGGCTTCTTCCAACGGCTGCATCCATCTCGCTGGCCGTGGTGCTTAAAGAGACTAGACGGCCTGGCGGCCGTGTAACAGGTGCGGAGTCCCTCTACGCACCATTCCAGCACCCACAAGGACACCAGCGTGCATGCACGGGGAAGAGACCGGTCTCCTGAGGAGAGGCGCGCTCGACATTTAAAAGGTGGTGGTGATGGGGATCTATTTGCATCAGGTGTGCCCCATCACACACCGCCAGCCCTGGCTCTTTCAGCGCCCCTCCTCTCTCACGCACCAACTCCTGTCAGGAGGCTGGCGAAGGGTGGCGATTAAGGGACGGGGTGACGATGATAATTAGGGGGGAGGCAGCCGACTCGTCACAGCTGGGACACTCATGTTGAATTGGCGTCAGGTCTATCGGTGCGAGTGAGAACTCTAATTGGATGCTCAGTTTATACAAATGAGTCAGTGCCAGAATTCACACAGGAGCAGAATGCACATGTTAGTTTGCAGTCGCTGAAGTCTGTGCGGTGTGTTCAAGTGCAGCTTTTCAGTCCAGAAGCATTAAGGGACCTCCCATAACACCCCAAAAAAATATACTTGGGGGGTCCCCAGGTTTTTCAATAAAACTTTAATACTTAAAATGAAATTTTGATTGCTGTATTAAATTTTGACCTGCTTATGTTACAGTCTCAGCCCTGATCGACTCAGGCTTCTCAGGCAACTTCATCTCGCAAAGCCTCCTAAGTCGTCTCCAGTTGCCTCATTGCCATCATGCCCAGGAGCTTCGAGTCGAGACCATCCAGGGAAAACTGCTAGGATGATTCCAGGCTCCTCCTGTGACACTCTAGATTGGAATCTTTCATGAAGAGGAGATTAACTTTCTGGTACTGGAGGGACCCACCGTGGATGTCATCCTGGGACGCCCCTGGCTCATCCAACATTCTCCGGAAATCAGATAAGATTCCTGTGCGGTAATTCTCTGGAGCGAGTTCTGTCATCAGCACTGTCTCACTGCCATTCCACGTCCTTCTCTCCAGTCACCAGTCTGCCAGGTAGCTTCCACGCTCATCGAGAGTCCCGAGCCAAGTGTAACTCCCTTCATCCCATCTGATTACGTGGCGTTCCAGGATGTCTTCAGCAAGCAGGCAGCCACCCACTTACCACCTCACTGGCCATGGGACTGTGCAATCGATATGCTGCCTGGAGATAAACTCCCCAAGGGTAGAGAATACCCATTGTCCATCCCGGAGCGCAAGGCTATGGAGGAATACATCCAGGAGGCTCTTAACCAGGGATTCATCTGGTCGTCCAGCTCACCAGCAGCTTCAAGCTTATGCATGGGCAAAAAGGATGGGGGCTTGAGGCCCTGTATTGATTACCAAGCTCTGAACTCCCAGACGGTCAAAATTCCTTATCCACTTACCCGCCCTGCGGCACTTGAGGAACTCTGTGGGGCTGGTATCTTCTCCAAGTTGGACCTGCGGGGCGGTTATGACCTCGTTCGCATTTGGGAAGGCGACGAGTGGAAGACGGCCTTCATTACCCCCTCTGGACACTACGAGTACTTTGTCATGCCGTATGGCCTTGCCAATGCCCCGTCAGTCTTCCAAGGCTTTATGAATGAAGTTTTCCGGGAGTTCCTCCACAAGTTTTTAATCGTTTACATTGACGATATCCTCATCTACTCACGGAACCTGGCCGACCATCGCCAACTCCTGAAGCAGGTCCTACAAAAACTCAGACCGCACCATTTGTACCTCAAACTGGAGAAGTGCAAGTTCCACCGCCCCACGGTACAGTTTCTCAGATATATCATCAGCCCAAAGGGAACCCAAATGGACCAGGGGAAGGTAACCGCCATCATGGAGTGGCCCATTCCTCAATCAGTAAAGGAACTCCAGATATTTTTGGGATTTGCCAACTTCTATCGACATTTCATCAAAGATTTCAGTTGGCATACAGCTCCTTTAACCACCATGCTCAGAGGAAAGCCCAAGTCCCTGTCCTGGAACTCCAGCACACAAAGCCT
The DNA here is from genome assembly GCF_018340385.1 of Cyprinus carpio. Taxonomy (NCBI): domain Eukaryota; kingdom Metazoa; phylum Chordata; class Actinopteri; order Cypriniformes; family Cyprinidae; genus Cyprinus; species Cyprinus carpio. Next base: position 15,419,623 of record NC_056581.1, on the reverse strand, counting down.
TTCAGGCACTGAAGAAGGCTTTTAGCATGGCTCCCATCCTTCATCACCCTAATCCAGATGTCCCATTCCTGGTGGAAGTGGACGCCTCCATCACTGGAGTCAGAGCCATGCTATCTCAGCAGTTCAGTGAGCCTCCATACCTCCAGCCTTGCACTTACTATTCTAGGAAACTGACCCCAGCGGAGCAGAACTATGACATCGGTAACTGGGAATTGTTGATCATCAAACTCACTCTGGAGGAGTGGCGGCATTGGCTGGAGGGAGCCAACCGTCCTTTCACTGTCATTACTGATCATAAGAACCTCCAATATCTCCACGATGCCAAAAGACTCAATCCATGGCAGACCCGTTGGGCGCTGTTCTTCACCAGGTTCAACTTTCATATTAACTACCGTCCTGGAATCAAGAATTGTAATGCCGATGCTCTGTCCCGTCTCTATTCCCTTGACGCTTCTTCAGAACCTGAGCCGATAATCCCTCCAGCCATAATTGTAAACTCCATCATTTGGAACTGTGACGAGGACATCAGAGATCATGGGAGTTATGGGCTTAGTTCACAATGTACCGGGCTCTGGACATCCAGGCAGCCAACGGACCCTCTCACTCCTCCAAGCTTGGTACTGGTGGCCCAGTATTTCCCATGATGTCAACCGGTACGTCAGCAGTTGCTCAGTCTGTTCCATGTCTGCTACTCCTCATCACTAACCGGTAGGCAAACTGGTGCCCCTACCCATTCCTCGGCAACCCTGGTCACACCTGGGCATAGACTTTGTGACAGACCTACCTGAATCTGAGGGAAACACAAGCCTAGTGGTTGTGGATCACTTCTCTAAAGCCTGCAAATTAATTCCCCTGCCTGGATTACCAACCGCCCTAGAAACGGCTGAACAATTATTCGCCCATGTCTTCAAGAACTTCAGGCTACCCGAGAAAATTGTGTCTGACCGGGGTCCCCAGTTTATCTCCCATGTGTGGAAAGCCTTCTTCCAGCTGCTAGGGGTCACAGTAAGCCTATCCTCTGGATACCATCCCCAGACAAACGGCCAGACTGAGCGGAAGATCCAGGAACTTGGATGCTACCTCCGGGCATACTTCCAAGAAGACCAGCCGGGGTGGCCGGCTCGAAAACCTGGTCGACTGGGAAGGTTATGGACCAGAGGAACATTCCTGGGTGGCTCAGGACGACAATCCTTGATCCTATGCTGCTGAAGGAATTTCATTGAGTCCATCCAAGTCATCCCACACCCAGAGGCCGAGGTCGCCCTTGTCATCGCATCAGGGCATCAGGAGCCGCCCCTGGAGGAGGGGGTAGTGTCAGGGATACATCACCGTCACAGCCACCTCCATCATCACCATCACCTGTTCCCAATCACACCCGATCCCAATCGCCGGAGTACTGATCACCTGCATCCACTTATCCTTCCCAGTATAAAGCCACCTGCACTTCAGTACTTCGGCGTCCGGTCTACCATTCACTACACTGAACAGTACCAGACTCTTGCTCTCTAACCTGTTTCTATTTTACCTCCAGAAACTCTGACGATCCTCTTGTGGCTTTCCTTCGTTGTCTCCCCAGTCTCCAGGATCCGAACTCCATACTCTGAATCCACAATCCAATATACACTATTTGGAAATCTCTCTGGACTGTTGCCACTGCCATCATTCTCACCTGCCATTCACTCTGAATTAAGACTGTTCAATAAAACCCTGTTATTTTACTAACCTCCCGTCTCTACCCTGGTTTGTGACACCATGTGTGAGTCTCCTCCTGTTAGGAGTTTGTTCTGTTCTTCTTACTGTCCCTTCAATTATAGTGTCTGGATCAGACTGACCAACCCATCTATGGCACTATCTGAAATTCTGTAATGACATAAAAGTACTCATATTAAATGAAAGCATATAGAAACAGATGGCATATATAGGGCCTGATGATTTACGATAAATTCCTAAAATGGATTTCATAGGCCCCTATATGGTTCCACATAAGACTGAAGCTTTAAAGAAAAATTAAAGCGAAGACCTGGAATTGTAAAAGCCTACTTCAGTTTTACTAGAATCTAGTAATCTATTTCGCTCTTTCAATTTATTAAGAGCCCTCTTGGCAGATGGCCTGAGAAGATTTTAATACAGAATTAATATGACATGCTGTATGCAGGTGTTTCTCGTGAAGGTTAGAATTAAATTATATATATATATATATTTTTATCAATTTTTATTGTTATTTTATCATCTTTTAAATCTCATTTTAAAAAGTCTCCACTTCTTATCAGTAAACCTCTAAGCTTCTCCAAAGTTTTGGCCCAAGTCTTATAGTGCTCTTTCTTGATCCATGAATGTGCACAGTAGACAGTTCGAGATGCATCACTTCTATAAAAGTGAGCACCCAATATTGCATATGTAGAGAATGCAGAGGCTTCCATCTTGTTGCCACTATTTTCTTGGCAGCTGTAAGGTTAGAATTAAATTCTTGTAAAGAATGAAATTTTAATGCTTTATGTGATCCTGAGTAACATGACTTAAATTGTGACACTAAATTTAGTATTTTATTCCTTAGTTGTTCAAATCAAATTTAAGATGCACATGTACAAGTATGTAATAATTAGTTGATACATTATAAATAGCATTATGCATATAAACATGATAATTAAGATTCCTGACAAAATGAGAAAAAATTAACAGGTTTTTATGTGAAGAAAGAAGTGAAACTGAAAATTGAAAAATATTCTTAATAATCAATGTTCTGATAACACAACACGTGAGACAGTCTTGCTGTTTAAGTTTCTCTCTTTGGCTGAAATGTCACAGTTACACAGAAAAACTCAAGTAAAAAGTTAAAGTCTATATAAACAAACTTATAAAACAAGTTACATTTATTTATTTGAGACATAGATTTATTATGGATTATCTATTTAAAAATGATCTCAAATGCATTCTAAATGACAATGTATAGTGCACTTCATAAGGAATTGCTTTACTGGTTTGAAGCACAAATAGTGTTAAAAATATCATGAATGATGATTTGTAAAAATATTGACCCGAGAGGATGCTGGCTGAAATATTCGAAACGTTAAGATGTATTTAATTGATTTTCTAAACCAGGGATAAAATAATGCATAGATAAGAGGATTCACACATGAGTTAATGTATAAGACCCATATTAGACAATATAGTATGGTGGGTGGGATTGCTGTGTTTTCAGTTAAAGTCAAGATATAGTATGGAATCCAGCAAAGCAGATGAATTGCCACAATGATTCCTAATGTAAGAGCAGCTTTGCTCTCAGATTTCCTTCTTACTGAACCTTCCATTACACATTTACCACTCTTCATTAGAGAGTTTATGACTTTCACTTGCTTTTGTGCAACATAAAATATCCTTAAATGTAAAGTTATGATTAGGGTACAGGGAAACAGGAAGGAAAATATTAAATCAATTATTCTCCATTCAAATGTAAGCATAATATTACATTCACCATAACACACATCTGTTCTGTGTGAGATACTTATTACAATTGCAATATTATAAGCTAAAGAAAAAAACCAGCAAAGACAGACAATAATTAACATTCTTATTATGGTAATTTTCTGTGGGTACTGTAAAGGGTAACACACAGCCACAAAACGATCAATGGCAATTAAAACTAAATTACTGAGAGATGCTGAGAGAAGCAGTCCCATGATTAACATAAACAGTGTACAGAAAGTGTCTCCAAAGTACCAGCAAGTCTCAATCAACTTGATGGCCTGTATAGGCATGACAATTAGTCCAACAAGCATATCAGCAACAGCAAGAGAGAGAATGATCAGGTTGGTTGGAGTATGAAGCTTCTTGAAGTGAGAGATGGAGATGATCACCAGCAGGTTCAGAAACACAGTACCCACTGACAGAAATGAAAAAAACATGTACATAAAATAGTAATCATAACTGGAGCGTTTTCCCCTGATACATGATGAGTTGATGGCAGGAAAGCAGTATTGAGTCTTGTGATCCTCTGTCTCATAGGCCATGTGCAAGTCTCCTCCTTTAAGGAGTTTGTTCTGCTCTTCTCACTGTCCTTCCATTTATAGTGTCTGGATCAAACCCACCTATCTACCGCCCATTCTAAAATGATATAATGGCATATTTTCCCTTTCAATAAATAAATAAATAAAAAATGCTACTTGTTACATCTGCTTAGTACGGAGCCTGAGAAGTCACCTGTAGGAGAAAAAAAAAACAATCCGTGCCGAGGGTTTTGCAGTCCGTCCCCTCAGTTTGTAAACCGTACTCACAAATTCTTAAACTGTTCCTTCGGTTTTACAAATCGTGCCCACGGATTGATAAACCGTACCTACAAAAATCTGTTTGTATACTATTCTTTCTTAACATGAAGACTTATTTTGGTGATTTTATTACACTAAGCTTTTTCCCCAGAGTTTAGGTGCATGCTTCACTGATAATGTTATTATTAAATAATTAGGCCTATTATAACATTGCATTCAGTTAGAGAGCAAAGGAATGACAACATAACCGGTACATATTCTTCTTTTGAGCGTTTATTTTAGGCTATAAAACACAGGCAGTGGTGTCTTATCCTATTGATGATTAATGTAAAATAAACGCTAAAAGAAGACTATTTTGTGAGTGTGGATCATGGTCTCATAGGCTATGAAAAATAATGTTTAATAAACACAAATGAATCTGCCGGTGGGAGCGGTGCCACAAATTTGTGAGTTTACAAAACCGAGGGAACGGATTGCGAAAGCATGCACACAGATTATGAATTTGTGGGTATGGATTCAAAAACCAAAGGTATGGTTTACAAAATCTGAGTGCACGGATTGGAAATTCGTGGGAACGGTTTATTAATCTGTGGGCACTCCACCTCTGACTCATGCCACTCTCACAGATTACATTTCACATAATCCTTTGCCGGACTCATCATCTCTGATTGCATTCACCGTTTAATTTTGACAGCAAATTTTGATTTAGTTTTAGTCATAGTCTTTTGACTAAAATGTCATTTAGTTTTAGTCATATTTTAGTCATCTGAATTGTTTTTAGTTTTAGTCTAGTTTTAGTTGACTAAATATCATAAGATTTTAGTTGACCAAACCTACAGTAAATTTAGTCGGCTAAAATCGAATGATACACGTTCTCCCTACTGCTTACATTTGCTTAAGGCATAATCAAATGTGTTAATGTGAATACTCGTCAGAACGGACAATTCAACATCATTTTGACAATTCAACATCAATTCTCCGTCCATGCGACGTGAAAGAGTACTCGCGCACTGTAAGACGTGCTTTCTGTGTGTTTATGCTTCAGTGTCTGCACTCAGAAAACCGGACCGAATTGAGTTCTCTCTTGCGTCGTCAGATTTATCCATATGTCTGCTCTTCTCTTACTCCCACACATTGACATTTTTAATGTTTTATGCGACGTGCAGCAAGTGTATGTTATGATCTGGTTCATATGTACGCATTTAACCTCCGAACCACACAGCAGATTCCTTCTGAATGAATCTCTTCCCAAATCGTCCCTCCCTATCATTTTCATCTCGTTTTTATTCGTTGACGTAAATGTCAGTAGATTTACATCATAGTTTATAATTTAAAAAGAGCTTTAGCTCATTATCGTCTTGTTGTCGTCTGTGAAAAAATGTTGTTTGATGAATATTATGATGAAAATTATTCGTCAATAGAATTAACACTGCCTGTGTCTTGTTTCCTCATCAGTCTCACCCTACAACAGATTTGAAGATCCAAGTGCAGACTTTATTTACAAGAGGGGTCAAAACAGGAAGGGTCAATCAATAGCAAGCAGGTATATACCATGTAACGTCTTCTTGTTGTCCATGTTTCCTGTTTCCTGGTTCCTTGTTTTCTTGCCTTGCCTTGCCTTGTTTTGACCCTGGACTGTTTCTTTTTCCCTGATTGTTTGCTGCCTGCCCTGACTATCGCCTGTTTTTGGATTATTCTTTTGTCTCATCCTGGATTATACCTGCTTGCTGTTGATTGACCCTGCCTGTTTTGACCACTCTTGTAAATAAAGCCTGCACTTGGATCCTCAACTCCATTGTCACGCCACCACGTTACATTTATAGTATAACACGAACTACATAGTGGACCAATATTTTCAGTTGAAGAAAAAACCCAGCAAAACAGACAATAATTAACATTCTAGTCACCTTTCTTTTTGTTATGCGTAGTTCTGTATTAAGTGTACAATGGAGTATAATCCAAATTAGCCTTTAAATTGTATATTCGCAAGGAATAAATACAGGAGAATCGCAGGAGTAAATGTAACACACACAATAGTTAAGCAAATAGCCGGCAGAGAACAGAACAAAACATGTTTTTTGACCTTGCATGCATGTAAACCTGTTGTTGGGGACTCCCAAAAGCAAATTATGTCATATAGCATAATAGGGACCCCTTAAGATTATTGATGTTATTATATTGTGGGGAACTTGATCCACAGTGATTAAATGCTTTTGGTTTGACATTTTAAGTATTTCCTAGAAACCAGAAATCTTTTATTTTATTTATATTTTTTCAGTGTTGGGCAAGAAATAATTTTGAGCACAAACCTAAAGGGTTAGTTCACCCCCCCAAAATGAAAAGTCTGTCATCATTAACTTCCCCTCATGTTGTTCCAAACCTGACTTTTGGAACACAAATTGAAAAACAAACTGAGTTGGTCCAACTTTGTTTGAACCCCAAGGTTATTTGTAATACCTTCTTTTGGTGCTGATGATTTGAATGATGACAGAATTTTCATTTTTAGATGAGCTATTCTTTTAGAGGGTATGACAATCACAGACGTAATGCCATATTTTGTTTATTATCAATATTTCTGTAGTTTAGGTCAGGGTTGCTAACCCGCTCTTCTGCCCACTCTGATGCAACATAGCAGTTCAGTAAATAATTATTAATTTACTGTAATTTACTATAACTGTTACTATAATCAGCTGATAGGTGAATCAAACTTATATATGTGGTTTAACTTAATATAGTTTTACTTTTGTGCTACAAAAATATCACTCAAAGAAAATTTGATTATGTTACAGTGCAATGTAAACCTGAACCTATGAGTGTGTATTTCTTTATGCTCACATTTTCATCACACACATCTGTTCATCGACAGATTGACATGATTAACCCAAATTTTTCTTCAATGATTTCTCATATAACATGGAAGTATGCTGAATAAATATATAAACAATTATGTTTATATATTGTTTTAATGTGTATTTGTTGTATTTTAAAATGTGTCTTACTGTATGGCTGCTACCTTGGCCAGGTCTCTCTTGTAAAAGAGATTTTAATCTCAATGAGACTTCCTGGTTAAATAAAGGTAAATAAATAACAAATAATAATAAACTGACACTACTTTTACTCTTATAACTTATATATATATATATATATATATATATATATATATATATATATATATATATATATATATATATATATATATATATATTTTTTTTTTTTACATCTATAGTAGGGGTCTCCAACCCTGCTTCTGGATAGCAACAGTCCTGCAGATTTCAGCTTCAATCCCAAAATACCCTGAACCAACTAATCAAGGTATTCAGGGTTACTTGATAATTATAGAGATGTGTGTTGGAGCAGGGTTGTAACTGAAGTCTGCAGGATTTATTTAAAAGAGAGAGTAAATGCATGCACATCTTTGCACTATTTGAATTTTCTTCCTGTTAAGCTTGAAATCTCTTGCAGTTCTCATGGATTTATTTATAATTGACCGAGACGATTTCTGAAGCCCTGTTAAATTAAAGGCTTTTTATTATAATATTTTTTTTTTTTTTTTTTTTTTTTTTTTTTTGCCGTTAATAATCTTTTGTAATGACTTCACAGACCCATTGAGGAGAAATCAATGTCAGTGAATCCTATTCATTATTATGGTCAGGTCAAAAAAGATATTATACTTGGTGAAATATTTTAAAAGTTAAGATGTGTTTAACTGACATTTTAAACCAGGGGTAAAAGAAAGCATAGACAAGAGGATTCAGACCGGAGTTAACATACAAAATCCATAATAGAATATAGGCTGTAATGGAAGCCATTCCTGTGTTTCCTGTGAAAGACAAAATAAAAAAGGGAATCCAGCAAACTAGATAAACTGCGACAATGATTCCTAATGTCAGAGCAGCTTTTCTTTCAGATTTCCTCTTCACAAAACCATCATTTATATGTTTTCCACCCTTCATCAGTTAGTTTATAACTTTCACTTGCTGATGTGCAACATAAAATATCCTCAAATATAAGGTCATGATAAAGGTACAAGGAATCAAGAAAGACAAGAATAGATCAATGACTGTCCAGTCAGAAGTAACCATAATTGTACATTCTCCATAACATGCATATTTCTTGTGTGAGGTACTCGTAACTATTGCGGTGTTATATGCTGAAGAGCAAAACCAGGAAAGACTGACAATAATTAATGTTTTAGTTGTGGTTATTCTCTGTGGGTACAATAAAGGGTGACACACAGCCACAAAACGATCAACAGCAATTAAAACCAAATTACTGAGTGATGCTGAAAAGAGAAGTCCCATCATTGTAAAAAATAGCCTGCAGAAAGTGTCTCCAAAGTACCAACATGTTTCAATGAGCCTAGTAGCCTCTAAGGGCATCACAATAAGTCCAAAAAGCATGTCAGCCACAGCCAGGGAGAGAATGAGCAGGTTAGTTGGAGTGTGAAGCTTTTTGAAGTGAGAGATTGATATGATCACCAGCAGGTTCAGAAACACAGTCCATGCTGACAGCAATGAGAAAAACACAAACACGATGTTGTATTCATATCTAGAGCGCATTCCTTTGATACATGATGAGTTGATAGCAGGAAAGCAGTATTGAGTCTCACGATCCTCTGTTTTATAGGCCATGAGTGAATGTTAGGAGTTTGTTCTGCTCTGCTTACTGTCCTGTCATTTATACAGTGTCTGGATCAGACTGACCCATTCTGATGATGCATAATGATGTCATCATTTTACATGCAAGTGGGCCTAACACAGATCCTTACAGCACTTAACTGGTGTTAGCTTAGAGAACAAAATGGTAGCAACAAGAGAAATAGGATCTAAGCCATCTTAAATGCCTATCCCTGAATATCATTGTAATTCTGTAATAAATCTAAATGACACAATCTGTAGTATCAAGGTACTGCAATGGGATTTTTTCACAGACAGATCAGCATAGTTTTCTTTATTTTCATTTTTCCAAAAAACACTTATGTACATTTATAACATGCTTTGTATTATATTACCTTTCAATCAAATTACAAAAAACGAATTAATGCTGATGTGTCAGACTCTTTCCCGTGTGTTGTGTATGTTCCTGCTCCCTGATTGTTTGATTTGTTCTATGTGTCTCTTTATCAGTTGTCCTCCTCATATGTCTGCCCCTCGTTATGAGCCCTATTTAGTTCTAGCCCGTTCTGTTCTCCCTTATTTGCTGTTAAATGTCATCCCTGATGTTCCAGTGTTCATTGTCTCCTTGTTTCCTGAATAAAACTCCTTCGAAGTACTCTCCAGCATCTCCTCGTCCCTTCCTGAGTGATACATGACAGAACAGCAGACTGAAAAGTAAAAGTGGCACCATTTTCCTCCCACAAACATTTATAGGGCAAACCAAACAAACATTAATATGACAAGCCTGCCAGCCCCAAAGCTCACTCCAGTGGAGGCTCCTCGAAAGCGCTTGGCTGTGCCTGCTCCTCCAGAGCACCCTCCAGTGCCAGCACCACGTAAGCACTACCCAGGTCCCCAGCTAAGCCCAGGAGGGGCTCCCGTTCCTGAGCCAAGCCCAGGAGGGGCTCCCATTGCTGAGTCAAACCCAGGAGGGTCTCCCGATCCCTAGTTAAGCCCCGGGTGGGCTCCCGTTCCTGAGTTAAGCCCAGGAAGGGCTCCCGATCCCCCGTTAGGCACAGGGAGGGTTCCTGATTCCACATTAAGCCCAGGGAGGGCACCAGGCACCGAGTTCAGCCCTGTAAGTTCCCCCAAGTATTTGTTTTTTTTGGGGGGGGGGGGGGGGGGGGGGGGGTAGTAGGGATCCAGCCGTAGAGGCCGAGGCGGGGGCTGCTCCGCCATGGCTTGCCTGGGTCTCCAACTCCGCCATGACCTCCCGAGTCTCCTGCTCTGCCATGGTGCCCCGAATGGGTACCGCTCTTGAGGCCCACTGTCCCGTGTATATCCTGGGGTACTTCCAGAGTGCACAACCCCCCCTCCCAATTTTGATGTTGTGACGTGAGGTCATGCCTTCCAGAAGGGGACGTCATGTTAGACTCTGTCCCGTGTTTTGTGTATGTTCCTGCTCCCTGATTGTTAGATTTGTTCCAGGTGTCTCTTTATCAGTTAGCCTCCTCACCGGTCTGCCCCTCGTTCTGTGAAAAGTGTCAAAATATCCGTTGTTAATTACAATGACAGTGTTGTAAGCTAAGAACAAAACCAGCAGCAAATGATGCTCATTAAAGTTGTAGTTGTGGTTATTTTCTGTGGGTACTGTAAAGGACAACACACAGCCACATAATGATCAACAGCAATTAAAACTAAATTACAGAGAGATGCTGATAGGAGCAATCCAAGGGTATTTATAAACATTCCACAAAATTAGTCTCCTAAGGACCAGCATGTCTCAGTTAGTTTGATGGCCTCTATGGGTATCAGTAAGTTCAATACACATGTCAGCCACAGCAAGAGAATGATCAGGATGGGTTGCAGTGTGAAATTTATTGAATTGAGAGATTGAGATAATCACCAGCAGGTTCAGAAACACAGTCCATGCTGATAGCAATGAAAAAAAAAAAAACACATATAAAACATTCTATTCATGTCTGGGGCATTTTCCCTTGATACATTGAGACAGCTCTTCTTACTATCATTCCATTTATAGTGTCTGGATCAGACTGACAACCCATCTATGGCTCAATCTGAAATTCTGTAATGACATTGAAGGTTAGAATTAAATTCTCTCTCTCTTTTTTTTAATCAAATTTTGATTGTTATTTTATCATCTTTTAAATCTCATTTTGAAATGTCTCCAGTTCTAATCAATAAACCTTTAAGCTTCTCCAAAGTTTCAGCCAAAGTCTTATAGTGCTCTCTCTTGCACCGTGAATGTGCACAGTGGACAGTTCGAGATGCATCACTTCCATAAAAGTGAGCACCCAATATTGCTTATGTAGAGAATACGGAGCCTTCCATCTTGTTGCCACTATTTTCTTGGCAGCTGTAAGGTCAGAATTTAATTCTTGTAAAGAATGAAATTTTAACGCTTTATGTGATCCTCAGTAACATGACGTAACAAATTGTGACACTAAATTTAGCATTTTATTCCTTAGTTGTTCAAATCAAATTTAAGATGCACATGTACAAGTATGTAATAATTAGTTGATACATTATAAATAGCATTATGAATATAAACATGATAATTAAGAAAGAAAAATTTAACAGGTTTGTTTTGTGAAGAAAGAAGTGAAATTGAAAATTGAAAAATATTGTTAATAATCAATGTTCTGATAACACAACATGTGAGACAGTCTTGCTGTTAAAGTTTCTCTCTTTGACTGAAATGTCACAGTTACACAGAAAAGCTCAGGTAAAAAGTTACAGTCTATATAAACAAACTTATAAAACAAATTACATTTATTTATTTGAAACATAGATTTATTATGGATTATCTATTTAAAAATGATCTCAAATGCATTCTAAATGACAATGTATTGTGCACTTCATAAAGAAGCACAAATAGTGTTAAAAATATCATGAATGATGATTTGTAAAAATATTGACCCGAGAGGATGCTGGCTGAAATATTCTTAAAGTTAAGATGTATTTAATTGATTTTCTAAACCAGGGGTAAAATAAAGCATAGATAAGAGGATTCACACATGAGTTAACGTAAAAGACCCATATTAGACAATATAGTATGGTGGGCGGGATTGCTGTGTTTTCAGTTAAAGTCAAGATATAGTATGGAATCCAGCAAAGCAGATGAATTGCCACAATGATTCCTAATGTAAGAGCAGCTTTGCTCTCAGATTTCCTTCTTACTGAACCTTCCATTACACATTTACCACTCTTCATTAGAGAGTTTATGACTTTCACTTGCTTTTGTGCAATATAAAATATCCTTAAATGTAAAGTTATAATTAGGGTACAGGGAAATAGGAGGGAAAATATTAAATCAATTATTCTCCATTTAAATGTAAGCATAATAATACATTCACCATAACACACATCTGTTCTGTGTGAGATATTAATTACAATTGCAATATTATAAGCTGAAGAAACAAACCAGCAAAGACAGACAATAATTAACATTCTAATTATGGTTATTTTCTGTGGGTACTGTAAAGGGTGACACACAGCCACAAAACGATCAATGGCAATTAAAACTAAATTACTGAGAGATGCTGAGAGAAGCAGTCCCATAATTAACATAAACAGTCGACAGAAAGTGTCTCCAAAGTACCAGCAAGTCTCAATCAACTTGATGGCCTGTATAGGCATGATAATTAGTCCAACAAGCATATCAGCAACAGCAAGAGAGAGAATGATCAGGTTGGTTGGAGTGTGAAGCTTCTTGAAGTGAGAGATGGAGATGACAACCAGCAGGTTCAGAAACACAGTACTCGCTGACAGAAGTGAAAAAAACATGTACAGTAAAGAGTAATCATAACTGGAGCGGTTTTCCTTGATACATGATGAATTGATGGCAGGAAAGCAGTATTGAATCTCGTGATCCTCTGTCTCATAGGCCATGAGTGAGTCTCCTCCTGTTAGAAGTTTGTTCTGCTCTTCTTACTGTCCTTTCATTTATAGTGTCTGGATCAAACCCACCCATCTACCGCCCACTCTGAAATAATATAATGGCATCCTTTCCACATCAATAAATAAATAAATAAATAAAAATGCTACTTGTTACATCTGCTCAGACTATTCACTTACATTGAATTCCTGCATATAGAAATAGCATATATAGAGCCCAGTGATTTTTGTGGTGCAGTAAATGCAGACTGAGTTGCAGAATCTATTCAGAAAAATTATGTTTATTGTCACTATCTCCAGCTGGAGTGCCTATGAACTCCACCAGAGGGCACTCCACCTCTTACTCTTGCCACTCTCACAGGCTACATTTTACATAATCCTTTGCCAGACTCATCATCTCTGATTGCATTCACCTGTGTCTTGTTTCCTCATCAGTCTCACCCCATTTAAAGCCTGGTTCTGTAACGTGGAGGTGTGACAACAGAGCTTAGGGTCCAAGTGCGGGCTTTATTTACAAGAGGGGGTCAAAACAGGCAGGGGCAATCAACAGAATGCAGGTATATAGCCTGTAATTCTTGTTGTCCATGTTTCCTGGTTCCTTGTTTTCTTGCCTTGCCTTGCCTTGCCTTGCCTTGACCCTGGACTGTTTCTTTTTCTCTGATTGTTTGCTGCCTGCCCTGACCATCACCTGTTTTTGGATTATTCTTTTGTCTCATCCTGGATTATACCTGCTTGCTGTTGCTTAACCCTGCCTGTTTTGACCACTCTTGTAAATAAAGCCTGCGCTTGGATCCTCAATTCCATTCTGACACCTCCACATTAAATTTATAGTATAACAGACTACATAGCGAACTAATATTTTAAGCTGAAGAAAAAACCCCAGCAAAACAGACGATTAACATTCTAGTCATCTTTCTTTTTGTCACCCGTAGTTCTGTTTTAAGTGTACAATGGAGTATAATCCAAATTAGCCTTTTAGTTGTTAATCCACAAGGAATAAATGCAGGAGCAAATGTAGCACACACAATAGTAAAGCAAATAACCGGCAGAGAACAGAACGAAACGTGGGTTTTGACCTTACATGCATGTAAACCTGTTGTTAGGGACTCACAAATTATGTCAAATAGCATCATTTGGTTACTTTAAGATGACTGTTGTTGTTATATTGTGGGGAACCTGATCCACAGTGATTAAATGCTCTTGGTTTGACATTATAAGTACTACCTAGTCACCAGAAATCTTTTATTTTATTTATATTTTTTCAGTCTTGGGCAAGAAATAATTTTGAGCACAAACCTAAAGGGTAAGTTCACCCCTTAAAAGGAAAAGTCTGTCACCATTAACTTCTTCTCATGTTGTTACAAACCTGACTTTTGGAACACTATATATATATATATATATATATATATATATATATATATATATATATATATATATATATATATATATATATATATATATATAAAATATATAAAAGTTCCACCTTTGTTTGAACCCCAAGGTGTAATATTATTCTGGTGCTGATGATTTGAATGATGACAGAATCTTTATTTTAAGATGAGCTATCCTTTTAGAGGGTGTGACAATCACAGATATAATGTCACATTTTGTTTATTATCAATATTCCTGTAGTTTAGGTCAGGCTTGCTAACCCGCTCTTCTGCCCACTCTGATGTAACATAGCAGTTCAGTAAATAATTATTAATTTACTGTAATTTACTATAACTGTTCTATCAGCTGATAGGTGAATCAAACTTATATCTCTGGTTTAACCTAATATGGTTTAACTTTTGTGTTACAAAAATATCACTCAATGCAGATTTGAATATGATACAGTGCAATGTAAACCTGAACCTATGAGTGTGTATTTCTTTTTGCTCACATTTTCATCACACTCATCTGTTCATCTACAGATTGACATGATTTACCCATATTTTTCTGCTATGATTTCTCATATAACATGGAAGTATGCTGAATAAACTGACATTACTTCTATTCTTATTTACATCTATAGTAGGGGTCTCCAACCCTGCTCCCGGAGAGCTACAGTCCTGCAGATTTCAGCTTCAATCCCAAAACACCCTGAACCAGCTAATCAAGGTATTCAGGGTTACTTGATAATTACAGAGATGTGTGTTGGAGCAGTGTTGTGACTGAAGTCTGCAGGACGGTAGCTTTCCAGGAGCAGGGTTAGAAATCCCTGATCTACAATAGTATTTAAAGTGAGTAAATGCATGCACATCTTTGCACTATTTGAATTTTCTTCCTGTTTAGCTTGAAATCTCTAGCAGTTCTCATGGATTTATTAATAATTGACTGAAATGATTTCTGAATCCCTGTCAAATTAAAGGCTTTTTATTATAAGCAGAATTTTTTTGCCATGAATAATATTTTGTAATGACTCCACAGACCCATTGAGGAGAAATGCATGTCAGTGAATCCTATTCATTATTATGGTCAGGTCAAAAAAGATATTATACTTGGTGAAATATTTTAAAAGTTAAGATGTGTTTAACTGACATTTTAAACCAGGGGTAAAAGAAAGCATATACAAGAGGATTCAGACCAGAGTTAATATACAAAATCCATAATAGAATATAGGCTGTGGTGGAAGCCATTCCTGTGTTTCCTGTGAAAGACAAAATAAAAAAGGGAATCCAGCAAACTAGATAAACTGCGACAATGATTCCTAATGTCAGAGCAGCTTTTCTTTCAGATTTCCTCTTCACAAAACCATCATTTATATGTTTTCCACCCTTCACCAGTGAGTTTATAACTTTCACTTGCTGATGTGCAACATAAAATATCCTCAAATATAAGGTTATGATAAGGGTACAAGGAATCAAGAAAGACAAGAATAGATCAATGACTGTCCAGTCAGAAGTTACCATAATTGTACATTCTCCATAACATGCATATTTCTTGTGTGAGATACTTGTAACTATTGCGGTGTTATATGCTGAAGAGCAAAACCAGGAAAGACTGACAATAATTAACGTTTTAGTTGTGGTTATTTTCTGTGGGTACAATAAAGGGTGACACACAGCCACAAAACGATCAGCAGCAATTAAAACCAAATTACTGAGAGATGCTGAAAAGAGAAGTCCCATCATTGCTAAAAATAGCCTGCAGAAAGTGTCTCCAAAGTACCAACATGTTTCAATAAGCCTAGTAGCCTCTATTGGCATTACAATAAGTCCAACAAGCATGTCAGCCACAGCCAGAGAGAGAATGAGCAGGTTGGTTGGAGTGTGAAGCTTTTTGAAGTGAGAGATTGAGATGATCACCAGCAGGTTCAGAAACACAGTCCATGCCGACAGCAATGAGAAAAACACAAACATGATATTGTATTCATATCTAGAGTGCATTCCTTTGATACATGATGAGTTGATGGCAGGAAAGCAGTATTGATTCTCATGATCCTCTGTTTCATAGGCCATGAGTGAATCTCCCCGTTAGGTGTTTGTTCTGCTCTGCTTACTGTCCTGTCATTTATACAGTGTCTGGTGCATAATGATGTCATCATTTTACATGCAAGAGGGTGTAACACAGATCCTTACAGCACTTAACTGCTGTTAGCATAGAGAACAAAATGGTAACAGTCAGTGAAATAGGATCTAAACCATATTAATGCCCAACCCTGAATATCAATGTAATTTTATAATAAATCTAAATGACATGATCTTTAGTATCAAAGTACTGCAATGGACTTTTTTCATAGACTGATCAGCATTATTTTTATTTTTTTTAAAAAAATGTATGTACAAGTGTAATATACTTCGTATTATAGTACCTTTGCATCAAATTACAAAAAACGAATTAATGCTGCTGTGAGAATGTTTCTAATGCTAATAACCCAACTATGACGACTTCTGCTTCTGTATAGGATAGAGCAGTTGTTCCCAACCACGTTCCTGGAGGCCCCCCAACACTACAGGTTTTCCCTGTCTCCTCAATCAAACACACCTGATTCAGATCATCAGCTCATTAGTAGAGACTCCAAGATAGTGGCTGTGTCCGAAATCGCATACTCAATGAGTAGGTACTTAATATCAATAAGAAGCCTACTTACTTAACAGGCGCTAAAACAGTACGTACTCAACAGCCAAATCTCGTAGAGTATGAATGCGATCCGCCATGTTTACGTTATCATGTGACCTATGACGTTATAACAACTGCAACATCTTCAAAGATATGACTGACTGCGACAGGTTTAATATCTACTATCTGTAAATATTTTGATGTTGATGCAATTTGCTCATTTTGTGGTCTTGTTGAAGAAACAGCTGCCCTTTTATTGTGATTGTAGTTTAACCAATACATTTTGTGTTGTTTTTATATTTTAACTCTACTGAAATGACCCAGTTGAATCCTTCAAGATTAAACACCTCATAGTATCGGTAACTCCACAACCCTACCTTGTATGGTTTTCCTCAGCGTTTGCAGTATTTGTAATATCTGCACAACGGAGATGTCAATCAGCTGCTTGAAGATCTCGACTTTGGAGAAGACTGTTTATTTTACACTTGAAAAATGTAAATATTACAACTTAGAAATTATGATTACCTCAGAATGAATTTCTAGCCCACCCCAACACTTATGAACAACAATAATGATAAATGGTGACTAACAATTATATATTTTTATGTAAAACAAACAAAGTGTAATTAGTTTTTTTTTTTTTTTTTTTTTCATATGCCATAGCTATGCATGACTTCAAACTAGACAAATGCAGCCAAGGTGAATACATCTAAATATTCAGTCAAGTAATGAAACAGTTAGGCTACATTTTATTTACTGACAACAACAGGAGACATGAATAAATGAGTAAAAGAATAAATACAATTAACCATCACAATAAATAAATACAAGTCAACAACACATGAAACAAAGCTTTATTCGGTAACACTTTATAATAACTGCACACTATTAATCATTAATTAAGCATTAGTAAACAGATAATTTATAATTTATAAAGCATTAATAGACATTAATAAGTAGTTTATAAATACAGATATAAATGCTGTATTCTTGATTTAAAAGCATATCTATAATGTGTTTAATAACTTTATTGTCATACTTTATTCATGATCAATTTATCATTTCTCAATGAAGTATAGCAT
Source organism: Cyprinus carpio (assembly GCF_018340385.1). NCBI lineage: Eukaryota > Metazoa > Chordata > Actinopteri > Cypriniformes > Cyprinidae > Cyprinus > Cyprinus carpio. The sequence continues at coordinate 15,401,725 of NC_056581.1, read as the reverse complement.
TATTTACAGACCAGTTATTTAGGAGTTGCCAGTGATTCATAAGATCACAAGAAATTGTAAGTAAATGTAGTAAATTCAGGTAGTTATAAAGCATTTAGTAGTGGTCAGTTAACTATTTATGTGAGCTCATCTAAAGTGAGGACTAGTTATGCCTTGTAAATGTCACGGTAGGAAATCCATTGGTTCCTCCGTGTCATGTTTTGTGTTGGTTTTTGTACTCACGTAGTCTCCATGTGCTCGTTTGGTTGATTGTTGTCACCTGCGTGTTGATTGTCTCGCTCCAGCTGATCCTCATCTCCACTCAGCTACATAAACTCACTCATCTCTCTGTCTGTTGTCAGATCCTCATTCATGTCTCAGCTTCCCAGTTGGATTACCGTCTCCCGTGTTCGTGTTCTGGATTGTGTTCGTGTTGTCGTCTTCGTGTGAGTGTTCCGGTCTGTTCCTGGTTTCATCCATCGACCGCCTTCACATTCACCACCGACTTCACCATCAGCACTTCTCACGCCACCGTAGACCTTCTCTCACCATTGCCTACCTACTGGACTCTATTATCTATAAACTTCTTCTGATTGCCTGCATTTGCCTCCTCCTCTTTCACGAGCCATCACAGTAGGATCTGACCATCATGGAAGCAGCAGGCGATCGCTCCCCATCTCATCTGGAGGAGTTTCTGCAGAGAGCCGTTGGTCGTATGGATCGCCAAGACAAGGCGATAGATGAGATGGGTCGAGCTTTCCAAGCACTGGTGACGAAGGTGTCCGAGCTCGCTCTCCAGGCTCAACAACAACAACAACCGCCACCCGCTGCGCCTCCCACGCCACCCACACCGCCGATCGTCTCCGGGGGGATTTCCCAGTCCGAACCACGCCTCCCCATCCCTGAGAAATATGCGGGTGAGCCAAAGTTTTGTTGATCATTTCTGTCTCATTGTTCTCTGCACTTCGCCCTGCAGCCCCGCACGTTTAACACAGAGGAAAAGAAGGTGGCATTCGTCTTGTCACTACTGACGGGGAGGGCTGCCCTCTGGGGGACGGCGGTGTGGGAGAACCAAGACAGCTGCTGTGCCTCGTTCCACGCCCTTTCGGAGGAGATGAGACGGGTCTTCGACCACTCCGTCGCCGGGAGGGAGGCGGCTAGACTTCTCACGGACCTACGTCAGGAGGACAGGTCCGTATCCGACTATTCCATTGAGTTCCGCACCCTGGCGGCGGAGTGTAAGTGGAACGAAGAGGCGCAGTGGGATCACTTCCTGCATGGGTTGGCTGACCGCATCCAACAGGAGATCCGCGCCGTCGAGCTCCCCACTTCTCTCAATGGCCTGATCGACCTCACCATCAGAGTAGACAACCGACTCGACCAAGCCGCCAGACGGAAGGGGAGAACAGTTCTCGCGACCAGACCGGAGGCTCAGCGTCAGCGCTCAGAGGTTGCGGTCAGCCCACCGGGAGATCTTGAACCCATGCAGGTGGGGCGAGCTCGAGCTCGCTCCCGGGAGGAGAGGATCAGGCGGAGATCCCGGGGACTGTGTTTATACTGCGGCAGCCAAGAACATCACATCCAGCGCTGTCCGGTAAAAGACCAAGCCCGATAGTAAGACGGAGGCTACTATCGGGTGGGATCTCTGCCAGGAAGACCTCATCTACATCGACACTCCCTCCGGTGAGTCTACGGTGGCCCACCCACGCACTCGATCATCACGCTTTGTTGGATTCTGGGGCCGAGGGTAGTTTCATGGACTTTAAGTTTGCTACTAGACTCAACATTCCTCTCACCTCCCTCAAACACCCCATTGCACCTTTTGCACTCAACGGACACAGACTGCCAGTCATCACACAGACCACTTTACCTGTTTTTCTCATCACATCTGGCAACCATACGGAGGAGATTTCATTTTACATCACGGACTCACCTCAATCTCCCATTGTTCTCGGTCACACCTGGCTCCAGAAACACAACCCCAGGATCGATTGGCGCCTCGGATCTGTGGCTAGCTGGAGCGAGGAGTGTCATTGGTCTTGTCTTTTGTCTGCTGGTGTTAATGTTTCTGAGTCTGTGTTTCAGGGGGAAGCAGTGGATTTGGCTAACGTGCCCGCGGAGTACCACGACCTGAAGGAGGTGTTCAGTAAGTCTCGTGCTGATTCTCTTCCTCCTCATCGTCCCTATGACTGTGCGATAGAGTTATTGCCAGGAACTTCTCCGCCTAAGGGCAAGTTATATTCTTTGTCTATTCCAGAGACGGCGGCCATGGAGAAATATATATCCAGTTCTCTAGCAACGGGGTTCATCCGCCCTTCTTCTTCTCCAGCGGGGGCGGGGTTCTTTTTTTGTGGGAAAGAAGGACGGATCCTTGCGACCTTGCATTGACTACCGAGGGGCTGAACAACATAACGGTAAAGAATACCTATCCTTTGCCGCTTATGTTTTCAGCTTTTGAGAGGTTGCAGGGAGCGTCCGTTTTCACTAAATTGGACTTACGTAATGCTTATCATTTGGTCCGCATCAGGGAGGGGGATGAGTGGAAGACTGCCTTTAACACCCCTAGAGGCCATTTTGAGTACTGCGTGATGCCTTTTGGGCTAACGAACTCGCCGGCAGTCTTCCAAGCACTCGTTAATGACGTGTTGCGAGACATGGTTGATCTGTTCATATATGTTTACCTGGATGACATATTGATTTTTTCTTCGTCTCTCCAGGAACACGTGCAACACGTACGACGAGTGCTTCTGCGGTTGCTAGAGAATGGATTGTTTGTCAAGGCGGAGAAATGCGTTTTTTCATGCACAGTCTGTTTCTTTTCTAGGACACATCATTTCGACTGAGGGTGTTCGCATGGATCCTGAGAAGGTTAAGGCTGTGGTAAATTGGCCATCCCCAGAGTCTCGCAAGGCCCTGCAGAGATTTCTGGGGTTCGCCAATTTTTTACCTGCGTTTCATTCGCAATTTCAGCCAACTAGCCGCTCCTCTGACCGCCTTGACCTCCCCTAGTTTGACGTTCAGGTGGTCAAACGCAGCCGAGGCTGCGTTTGCCAAACTGAAAAGCTGCTTTGTTTCAGCTCCCATTCTCGTCACCCCTGATCGCTCACGTCAATTCATAGTGGAGGTCGACGCATCAGAGGTGGGGGGTAGGAGCAGTGTTGTCCCAACGCGCATCCTCAGACGGAAAGGTGCATCCTTGCGCGTATTATTCTCACCGTTTATCTCCTGCAGAAGTTAATTATGACATTGGCAATCGAGAGTTGTTGGCAGTCAAACTTGCACTGGAAGAATGGCGTCACTGGCTTGAAGGGTCGGGTGTACCTTTCATTGTATGGACGGACCATAAGAATCTCGAATACATTAGAACCGCCAAAAGACTTAACTCCAGGCAGGCTCGGTGGGCATTTTTTTTCGGTCGTTTCGATTTTACACTTTCTTACCGGCCGGGTTCCAAAAACATCAAACCCGATGCTTTATCCCGTCTTTTTGAGCGTTCCGATCGTACTGCTACTCCCGAGCCCATTTTACCGGGGACCATCATTATCTCCGCGCTCAGATGGGAGGTCGAATCGAAGGTGTTGACTGCCTCAGAAGGGGTAACGCCCCCGGCTCGTTGCCCACCGAACCGATTGTTTGTGCCGGAGGGGTTACGGTCAGACGTTCTCCAGTGGGGTCATTGTTCCAGTGTTGCTTGTCACCCAGGGGTTAGTAGAACTAGGTTTCTAGTCAAGCAACGATTTTGGTGGCCTGGTATGGCTCGTGACGTCCACGACTTCGTCTTGGCTTGTTCAGTTTGCGCTATTGGTAAGACTTCCAATCGACCTCCAGATGGGTTACTCTTACCGCTGTCTGTCCCTTCGAGACCCTGGTCCCACATTTCGCTAGATTTCATTACCGCCCTCCCGCCCTCTAAGGGCAATACGGTGATTTTAACCGTAGTGGACCGGTTCTCGAAGGCGACTCATTTTATTCCCTTGCCCAAATTACCATCAGCCAAGAAAACAGCGGTAGCTGTCATTGACCACGTCTTCCGTATACATGGCCTTCCGACAGACGTGGTTTCTGACAGGGGTCCCCAATTTGTGTCCAAATTTTGGCGAGAATTTTGTAAATTGTTAGGAGCGACTGTTAGTCTTTCTTCCGGGTTCCATCCCCAGAGCAATGGTCAAACCGAGCGAGCCAATCAGGATGTCGAAAGGGTTTTGCGATGTTTGGCTTCCAATAATTCCTTCGTCCTGGTGTCAGCAACTCTCAATTGTGGAGTACGCACACAATTCTTTACCAGTGTCATCTACGGGCATGTCTCCATTTAAGTGTAGTTTAGGGTACCAACCACCTAATTTTGTCAGTACGGAATCCGAGGTTTCGGTCCCCTCCGCACACGCACTAGTCCAGAGGTGTCACCGCACCTGGACCAGAGCTCGCAGAGCTCTGCTCCAGGCTAGGTCGCGCACCAAGGCTAAGGCCGATCGCCACCGGTCGAAGCCTCCCCGTTACGTCGTCGGTCAAAGAGTGTGGCTTTCAACCCAGAATATTCAGATGCGTTCCGTTTCGAATAAGCTTGCTCCCAAATTTATTAATCCGGTAACAGTGCGTCTTAGCCTTCCTCCGGCGTACAGGAGGGTTCATCCCGTGTTCCATGTGTCCAAAATTAAACCGGTGATTTTTTCCCGTCTTAACCCGCCTGCCCCGGTTCCCCCCCCGCCTCGTATCGTTAATGGGGAAACCACATATTTGGTTAATCGTATTCTGGACTCTAGATGGAGGGGACGCGGATTTCAGTACTTGGTGGATTGGGAAGGTTACGGTCCGGAGGAGAGAAGGTGGGTTCCTGCTCGGGACATACTGGATCACCGCCTTATTGATGATTACAATCTACAGGTAAAGCAGGCTGGGAACGTCAGGTGACGTCCTAGGGGAGGGGGTACTGTCACGGTAGGAAATCCATTGGTTCCTCCGTTTCATTTTTTGTGTTGGTTTTTGTACTCACGTAGTCTCCATGTGCTCGTTTGGTTGATTGTTTGTCACCTGTGTGTTGATTGTATCGCTCCAGCTGATCCTCATCTCCACTCAGCTACATAAACTCACTCATCTCTCTGTCTGTTGTCAGATCCTCATTCATGTCTCAGCTTCCCAGTTGGATTACTGTCTCCCGTGTTCGTGTTCTGGATTGTGTTTGTGTTGTCGTCTTCGTGTGAGTGTTCCGGTCTGTTCCTGGTTTCATCCATCGACCGCCTTCACATTCACCACCGACTTCACCATCAGCACTTCTCACGCCACCGTACACCTTCTCTCACCATTGCCTACATACTGGACTCTATTATCTATAAACTTCTTCTGATTGCCTGCATTTGCCTCCTCCTCTTTCACGAGCCATCACAGTAAAGCATTTATAAAGGATATTTAAAGGCTCAGTTATCTTCTAAACAGGAAAAGGAAACAAACACAACACAGTGATACAGAACATAGAAATATTAACAGCCTTTAAATCTCATTTGTAAATGCTTTACAAGGCATAAATAGTTCTCACTTTAGATGAGCTCACAAAAATAGTTAACTAACAACTACATATGTTTTATAACAACATAGACCACATGATCTTATCCAAGCATTTCAGTATGATGATATTCAAAATGAAATTCAAAATGGTAAGCTATTATTTGTGCACATGCCTCAGTCTGTGCGTAGTGAGTAGATTTCTTTTTATGGCTTATGGTTTACTGACGTGACCGTCGAATTGGGAATCGTTCCAGAGAGACCAATCTACTTCGAGTGTAAACTAAACAAGCTAAAGCACATTGGCATGCGATGATTGCATGGTTGAGAGTAAAAATAGGGAGCAGGTGCAACGCATACTCTGCTTTTTGCTTTGGTGCCGAGCAATATTATCATTTTGCTCCTGCCAAGCTTTGAGTGAACGGACAAGTTCAGTGCGATCTCTGGGAGCTACTTGTGTTGACAGAACGGCGTTACAGTGGTGGTCGTTTTTCCCGCATCGAGTGGGTTGCACACATTAGGCTGCACTAACCCCTGTTTGTGTTGCAGGTGGCCATTTCCCCTGTGTGCTTCAGCACACTAAAAGGGCATTCATGGGTGGGCGTGTCTTTTTAAAGATAACGTTGCTTCTGTGCCAACTCGACGCTGTGACTTTGTAAAGACAAGGTTGCATCTTGGTATAGATGCTGTTTCACCCATGCCTTTCTGGATGCAGTCATTACCTGTTGTTGGGTGATGGTCACGCATTACTGCCTCACGTGACTGGGTGTAGAGCACACTGAGGTTGCGTTCGTGGATGAGTTATGTTCTCATTGTGGGAAGATAACCATCTTGGATTTGCGGGCCAGGCTCCATAACCTCAAAAGGGGTGGGGTTCCGGTGCCTCTGCCTCGATCTAGTTCTCTTCTTTGCAGAAGTCGGGGAAGACTACTTCAGGCAGTAGCTTGGGCGATCTGAGGACCACAGTGGTGGTGGCCTACCTTTGAGGGTCCCTTACTCCTCTAGCGCACTGCAACCAGTTGAGTTCCCTAAGGGATGTGCTGGGCCCTCTGAAAGGAGTGTACCAGCTGTATCCTTTGGGGCTCCTCCCGACGATTGGATGTTGATCACTGCATTGGAGGGCGAGACGGAGCTTTTTGGAGAGGAAGATTCGGCTGCGCTGCCACCCTCCGGACATTAGCAAAGCCTGAATTGGATCCAGAGATGATAGAGGCGGAGACCTTCAAGGTTGGATGACTGGTTTCTTGGGGTGGTCCGTGCTGATTTTCAGGGCCCCACTCTGGTGCCATTCTTCCCAGTGGTGCATAAGGAGCTCACCAGGTCATGGATGGCACATTTTACTGACAGGAACTGGCCAGCTAGCTCCTCCTCCCTCACCACTCCTACAGCTAAGCAGTGCCGTGGAGCAGGTCGCAGGGCAGCCGCCCTGATAGCCGCTCTTCAGGGGAGATGGTGAACACACCATCCATGGAACCTGGTAAGTGTTGCACCGCACACTCAGACCCAGCTTCAGTCTGTCCACAAGCTGCCCATGCCGGGTCCCTGTGTTCCACCTCGCTGCCCCACTGCAGGTATATTGGTAATTCCACTGGTCCCGCAGCACAGTGTGAGCCTGGCTAGCACTAGGGCTGTGACGGTGGCAGATTTTTACCATGGCGGTGGTAATGGACCAACTACCGCCGGTGGCGTGGTGTTGATATTCAAATTAATTAATATTAATTATATATATAATTTATACATAAAAATGTATACATGCATATATATATATATATATATATATATATATATATATATATATATATATATATATATATATATATATATATATATATGTGTGTGTGTGTTTGTGTGTGTGTGTGTGTGTGTGTGTGTGTGTGTGTATGTATATATAAGTTTGAAACACAAATAATAATAAATGTGGCTCAATCATCTATTAACAAATGTGTGTGTTTATTTTAGGACTTCTGTCAGTGAATATATTACGCCTGCTCCGCTGCCAAGCAAGCGGCGGATTAACTCCTCGTCTGCATGCGCTCTCTTTGAAATAGAATCGTTGCCACATTTGTTGTTAACATCTACTATTTATTGCTGTAACGTTTGTATCTGGCCAGTTTGGAGAAAGCCTTTTTGGCAGGGCAAGTAAATTGTTTTAGTGTTGAACCAATGCACCCTGCAAAAGAAAAAAAAAAAAGTTTAATTACTGTCATGAAGCACATTTTTACTCTTGCGTATGTCAATGATGATTAACAACCATTTTTGTCATTGATTTCTTTGATAATATTAACTTTAATGTACATCTACATTATCATAATTTCCTTATACCACTAATATTAATGTGCACCTGCAAAAACATCTAAATTCAAATGTTGACAGCAATGTTACATATTATCTGATTCATTACTAAATACTATGAATATTTACAAAGTAGGTGGGTTTAATGCAGTATAAATAAACCTCACATTTCATGGGATGTCTCTGTTTCTGTAATACAAATTAGTCAAGGCAGTGAAGGAAGGCAGAAAGCCAAACTGACAGACTGAACATTGTACCACAGCTTCAAAGAGGTTTGTTGATGAAGAACGGAGTGGACATCCGGGGCAGGTTACAAATGAGGACATAATCGAAAGGACATTGCGATAATTGAGCATCATGGAGGACAAAAGTCAAGAAATCCAGTATTGCTTTCCAAATAACAATTTATCTTGTTTCAAAGATATCAAACCTGAAGTGGAGTATGTCATTTTGTTCATTTTCATTTCTTTAGCATCAGTTTTTACAGTGTTTCTGAACCTGCTGGTGATCATCTCTATCTCTTACTTCAAGCAGCTCCACACTCCAACCAACCTGCTCATTCTCTCTTTGGCTGTGGCAGACCTGATCGTGGGACTGATTGTTATACCGTTAATGGGTATCAGATTCATAGAAACATGCTGGTACTTTGGAGAGACATTTTGTTCTCTATTTTTATTTACCGTTTTTGTGGTTGTTTCAGCATCTCTTGGTAATTTAGTGTTTATATCCGTAGATCGTTACATTGCTGTGAGTGACCCTTTGAGATACACAGTAAGGGTCACAACTGATAAAGTTGTTTTTTGTATTATTATAAACTGGCTATGTTCTATCATATATTCTGTCATTATCTTATACAATACTATGTTCTACCCAGAGACACAAGACAGGTGTTATGGAGACTGTTCAGTTTCTTTCAAATTTGAACATGTTGTCACAGACCTCATAATCACTTTTGTTGCCCCTTCTTCTATAATCATGTCAATATATGTGAAAATCTTCTGTGTTGCGAAATATCAGGCCAAGGTTGTAAATTGTGTCACAGGTATCAGCAGATCACAAAGAAAGGCAGCAAAAACTTTGGGGATTGTGGTAATGGTTTACTTTGTGTGTTGGATACCTTACTATATAGTCATCCTTATTGAAGGAAATGACACAAAAGAATCAGTTGAATTTAATGTAACATGCTGGATTGTGTACATGAATTCCTGTATGAATCCTCTTATCTATGCACTGTTTTATAAATGGTTTAGAAAATCTGCTAAACACATACTAACTCTAAAAATATTTAAACCATCATCAGAATACCTCAATCTTTTTCCAGAAGGTAAATGATCAATTGATAGATATATATTATTAAATGTTTATAAGAGCTTTTCTTGAAGAGCCACTGATCTATTGCTTTCTTTGTCCTTGTACAGTGATTGTGAAATTTTACTTTGTATTTGAGGATATTCTATGTTGTACATCAGCAAGTGAAAGTTATAAACTCCAGATGAAGCCTGGTAAGTCTGTAACATCCATAGAGCCACTGCAAACATGAGCTGTTTCTTTGAAAAATTAAGATTTTACAGTAGATTATGAATAAGAATATGAGAATATGAGTATTCAAAGGAAAGTATGGCATTTCTTTCTCACCTTCTTGCAGTTCACTTGGTCTAAAAAAGTACAGTTGTGTCAGTTACTGCAAGTACAAATAAATTAAGTGTATTAATATGAAGTCATAGAACCTGCTTGTATAATAATTATATTAAAATAATTGCGGTTTAAAATATTTTAGGAGTAGTAAAGTGAAGAGAGAAATGTCCTCAAATTTCTTAACATAACTAACTGCACAATGTTACCCTGAGGCAACAAACCACTAGGGGTGTCCCAGACTAAGGATTTTCATAGTCCTTTCATAGGAATTTTCGAATCTTGGCGATATTCAACTGAAAAAACAGAAGTTCTATGTGAAATCAGACATTTGAGCACATATAGCCAAAATGGCATGATCATAACACCCTGCGAATATTCACCTGTGAGATTGGTATTCGAATCAGACTCCTCCTATCGAAGCATTGAATCTTCCACTATTCGGGGTCACCCTTAATTTTTACATAAAGTTATATAAATTTAATCATGTTAAAAACTGATATTTTTCTTACCAATTGGTGGCACTATGTCCCAGGTTTCAATGCTTCCTGAAAGGATTGCTGCACCCTCAAACAAAAGGCCACACCCACCTCAGCCCCTCATTTCATTGAACAGACATGTCAGGTGATGTGATATATATGTGTGTGTGTGTGTGTGTGTATATATATATATATATATATATATACACAAACACGCACACACACACACACACACACACACACACACTATATATATATATATATATATATATATATACACACACACACACACAGTGGTGTGAAAAAGTGTTGGCCCCCTTCCTGATTTCTTATTTTTTTGCATGTTTGTCACACTTTAATGTTTCAGATCATCAAACAAATTTAAATATTAGTCAAAGATAACACAAGTAAGCACAACATGCAGTTTTTAAATGAAGGTTTTTATTATTAAGGGAAAACGAAATCCAAAACTACATGGCCCTGTGTGAAGAAGTGTTTGCCCCCCTGTTAAAACTGTGGTTTATCACACCTGAGTTCAATTTCTCTAGCCACACCCAGGCCTGATTACTGCCACACCTGTTCGCAATCAAGAAATCTCTTAAATAGGACCTGCCTGACAAAGTGAAGTAGACCAAAAGGTTCTCAAAAGCTAGACATCATGCTGAGATCCAAAGAAATTCAGAAACAAATGAGAAAGAAAGTGATTGAGATCTATCAGTCTGGAAAAGGTTATAAAGCCATTTCTAAAGCTTTGGGACTCCAGCGAACCACAGTGAGAGCCATTATTCAGAAATGGCAAAAACATCCAAGAGGTCACAAAAGACCCCACAACAACATCCAAAGAACTGCAGGCCTCACTTGCCTTAGTTAAGGTCAGTGTTCATGATTCCACCATAAGAAAGAGACTGGGCAACAATGGTCTGCATGGCAGAGTTCCAAGACGAAAACCACTGCTGAGCAAAAAGAACATAAAGGCTCTTCTTAGTTTTGCCAGAAAACATCTTGATGATCCCCAAGACTTTTGGGAAAATACTCTGTGGACTGACGAGACAAAAGTTGTGTCCCCCATTACGTCTGGCATAAAAGTAATACCGCATTTCAGAAAAAGAACATCATACCAACAGTAAAATATGGTGGTGGTAGTGTGATGGTCTGGGGCTGTTTTGCTGCTTCAGCACCTGGAAGACTTGCTGTGATAAATGGAACCATGAATTCTGCTGTTTACCAAAAACTCCTGAAGGAGAATCTTCGGCCATCTGTCCGTGACCTCAAGCTGAAGCGAACTTGGATTCTGCAGCAGGACAATGATCCAAAACACACCAGCAAGTCCACCTCTGAATAGCTGAAGAAAAACAAAATGAAGACTTTGGAATGGCTTAGTCAAAGTCCTGAGCTGAATCCTATTGAGATGCTGTGGCATGACCATAAAAAGGCGGTTCATGCTCGAAAACCCTCCAATGTGGCTGAATTACAACAATTCTGCATAGATGAGTGGACCAAAATTCCTCCACAGTGCTGTAACAGACTCATTGAAAGTTATCTCAAACGCTTGATTGCAGTTGTTGCTGCTGAGGGTGGCCCAACCAGTTATTAGGTTTAGGGGGCAAACACTTCTTCACACAGGGCCATGTAGTTTTGGATTTTGTTTTCCCTTAATAATAAAAACCTTTATTTAAAAACTGCATGTTGTGTTCACTTGTGTTATCTTTTACTAATATTTAAATTTGTTTGATGATCTGAAACATTAAAATGTGACAAACATGCAAATAATTAAGAAATCAAGAAGGGGGCCAACAATTTTTCACACCACTGTATATATACAATTATTGCATCCAGATGCCACTGATCACAGCGTGAGTATAATAAGGCAGCAGGTGCAATGCATACCAGGTTTTCGCTGAGGAGCCGAGCCGGAGAACCGGCAGCTCAGCGGTGGTACAGCAACCATGGCGATGGGACGTGGCGTCTCTGTTCCCTCCTTCAGGGAACGAGGGTTACCATATGTAACCGAAACGTTCCCTTTCAGTCGGTCACTCTCGACGCCATGTCAGTGACCGATGAAAATGGGATCCCTACCAAAGCGCCATGGGTGCTGCCCCTTCCAGTGCCCTTTGCGAGCTGCCTGCACCCCTATTAGGTGTAGGCCAGGGCTCGGAACAAGTAGTTCCACTCACCATTGTCAAAGCACTACCTCACTTGGTGAGATTGGATAACATTGGGAAAACGTACCCGTTCCGCTTGGAACAGGGACGCTGCGGAAGCCCCATTCTTCCTGAAGGAGGTCTCGGGAGCAAATACACATATAGCAGCCATTTAGGTGTATATGGAGACATTTGAGGTGATTCAAACCCTCTTGGAAAGGCAGAAGTCTGCCGGGGAAACACGGGCTCTAAGGCTATACCGTGGACTATATGCATACGAGTACCGCTTAGGTCTCAATATGGAACCCAGCCTTCCATGGTTCTCACGGATTCATCATGAAGGCCTGGCGCTGGATGTTCCGCCGCGTCTGTGCCACTACCTGTTTGAGGTGAGAACACAGGAGGATACCAGCTCTACAAATATCTGTCAGCGAGGCACCACGAGCCAGTGCCCAGGAGGATGCAACACTTCTAGTTGAGTGAGCTCGCAACCTGAACGGGCAGGGCACACCCTGTGCCTGATAAGCCAGGGCTATGGCATCCACAATCCAGTGGGCCATCCTCTGCTTAGAGACGGGATTCCCCTTCTGCCGGCCTCCGTAACAGACAAAGAGCTGATCTGAGGTCCTGAATCTTTGTGTCCAGTCTACATAGCATCTCAGTGCTTGGATGGGACAGAGCAAAGCCAGGGCTGGGTCTGCCTCCTCCAGGGGCAGCACTTGCAGGTTCACCACTTGGTCTTTGAAGGGTGTAGTGGGAACGTAGCCGGGCTGGGGCCTCAGGATTACCTGGGAGTCAGCCGGCCCAAACTCCAGGCATGAATCATCGACCGAAAATGCGTGCAGGTCCCTCTTGATGGAGGCCAGTGCAAGCAGGAGCAGAGTTTCTAATGAAAGAAACTTTGGCTCGACTGAATGCAAAGGCTCGAATGGGCCCTGCTGTAGTGATTTCAGCACCAGAGTCAGGTCCCAAGAGGGTATGGAGGGGGGCCGGGAAGGATTTAACCTCCTGGCCCCTCTAAGGAACCTGATGACGAGGTCATGCTTACCTAAAGACTTCCCATTTATGGGGTTATGGTACGCAGCAATAGCGGCCACCTGGACTTTGAGGGTGGAGGGAGACAGCCTTCGCTCCAGCCCTTGTTGAAGAAAGGAAAGCAGGACCGCAATCGGGCATCTTTGGGGGTCTTCTCGGCGAGAACAACACCACTCGACAAACAGGTTCCACTTCAAGGCGTAAGTGTGTCTTGTAGACGGTGCTCTTGCTGAAGTGATGGTGTTCACTACCTCCTGGGGTAGGTCACCTAGAACCTCCGCGTCCAGTCCAGGGACCAGACATTGAGTTTCCAAAGGTCTGGACGCGGGTGCCAAACGGTGCCCCGTCTCTGAGTCAGTAGATCCTTCCTCAGAGTAATCGGCCAAACAGGGGCTGTGGCGAGGAGCACTAGTTCGGGGAACCAGGTCCGAGTGGGCCAATACGGCGCCACTAGCAAGACTCGCTCCCCATCCTTCCGGACTTTGCACAGTGTCTGTGCGAGTATTTTCGTAGGCCCTGTGGCCAGCTGTGTGCCAGTGTGTCCGTGCCAAGAGTTCCGTCGGTCAGGGAGTAGAACAACTGGCAGTGAGTGGGAGTGGCAGAGTGAGTGGTCTCTGGAGAAGCAAACAGGTCTACCTGAGCGGCTCCGAACCGTCTCCAAATCAGCTGGACCGTCAGGGGATGGAGTCGCCATTCTCCCGGGATCATTGCTCGAGACAGCTCGTCGGCTGTACGGTTGAGCAGGCCCGGAATGTGAACGGCACGAAGTGACCTCAGAACCTTCCGACTCCAAAGGAGGAGGTGGCGGGCGAGTTGTGACATGCGACGGGAGCGCAGACAACCTTCTCAGTTGATGTACGCAACGGTCGCTGTGTTGTCCATTTGGACCAGCACGTGCTTGCCTCATACGGGACCTTTGAGACAGTTTCGAGGCAAGGCGCCGTCCAAACCCCTGAGACTGCATGCCCATTGTACGTGGCCCCCCAGCCGGTGGTGGAGGCATCCATGTAAACCACAGAATGCCTGGAGATCTGCTCTAGGGGCACCCCTGCAAGATCTGACCAAAGGGTGAGGGTTTGGCGACAGGCCGGTGTAACTTGGACCCGGTGAGTGCCGCGCTTCCACGCCCACCTCGGGACTCTGCCATAAAGCCCGTGCTGGAGCGGTCTCATATGTAACAGGCCGAATGTATTCAAGCAGGCTAGCACCGACCGCGCACGTTCCTCTGTGAGGTGTGCTGTCTGTTCGACCGAATCCAACTCCATACCGAGAAAAGAGATCCTCTGCGTCGGCGAGAGTTTGCTCTTTTCCCAGTTGACCCGAAGGCCCAACAGGCTGAGTTGCCAGAGCACCAGGTCCCTGTGCTCGCACAACTGATCCCAAGATTGTGCTAGTATCACCCAATTGTCTAGATAGTTGAGAATGCGAACACCCTGCTCTCTGAGGGGAACAAGAGCCACCTCCGTAACTTTCGTGAAGACACGGGGGAGGCAGGGACAGCCAGAAGGGCAGGACCTTGTACTGATATACCCGTCCTTCGAACGCAAACCACAGAAAAGTGTGCAATCCACTCGACGCTGGAATGACCACCACTGAAGCGCCGTCTCGCCAACACACAAAGCTTCCCGAGAGCGTGCTGAACTTGTAGTTCACAGTAGACACAGTTGAGCAGAATGATACTAAAGCTCGGCTCCGAAGCGAAAAGCTGGTATGCATTGCACCTGCTACTTTATTATACTCACGCTGTGATCAGCGGCAGCTGGATGGAATAATTGCATGCCAATGTGCATTGGCTCGTTTAGTTTACACTCGAAGTAGATTGGTCTATCGAAGCGATATCCCATTTTCGCCGGTCACCGACATGGCATCGAGAGTGACAGACTGAAAGGGAACTAGTGATGTCCTGTGGCCGCAGATGTGCTGAAGTCATTCAAAGCAAGGGCCTGTATATTTCCTAATAATTGTTGACTGTTGGAAACTTCAGAAATTTTATTTGTAATCTTTCTTTGTACTACAATCATTGCTGTTCTGTAATATTGATCACTTGTTTTCCACAAAATAAAGGGTTTTTGTCGAAGTGCCTTGGTTATTTTGTAGAACATAGGTGGAACATATATATATAATAGGAAACGTCACCTCTTCTGTAGAAAATCTGGCTTGTGGAGTGCCACAGGGTTCTGTTTTAGCACCAGCTCTTTTTTCACTATATATGCTTCCCCTGGGTTCTATCTTTAGAAAACATTGTGTTTCTTTTCATTGCATCACTGATGATACACAAATTTACCTACTAGTGTCTCAGAACAATCAAATTGCCTTAAATTCTCAGTTTGCCTTTTTGGATGATTTTAAATGTTGGCTTCCTAAAATGGTTCTCTTTCTAAATAGAGATAAAACAGGTTATTGTATTCAACATATCTTGGATATCTTCAACCTTTTGTTCCCCTTTATGTGAGGAATTTAGGTGTGGAGTTTGACAATTCAAGGTTCAATAAACATATTAGCTCTGTGATTGCTTCTAGCTTATTTCATCTCTGCTTGCAAGAATTAAGCCGTTTCTCTCTGATAAGTCTTTGGATGTTGCGATCCATGCTTTTATTACATTAAAACATCAACTAAAATTGTATAAATAGTACAAAAGGCATAACATAAACACATGCAATTAAGGTGCCCCTGTTATTCCATTTTGAATATTACTTTTCTTGCAGTGTGTAATGTACTTGTATGTGAATGTAAACTATCTGCTAAGTTGTGAGGCCAACAGTGCATGGTAAATAAAGTTAGTGTCTCTCAAAAAAAAAAAAAAAAAATAATAATAATAATAATAATCTACTCTGAATCACCTAAACGAATTTCAAGAATTTTGAATCCCACTTCCGTGATGGCTACATGCCACTGTGTAACACATTTGCATAATGGCCACCTATGTTCTACGTTGGCCGGCCACAAACAACTTCACCCGCCCTGAAACAGTGTAGCACTTCCATGTGGTAAACATCATGTTGAGCTGTGTCCTACGCTGTGAAATTAAATTTGTTTTATTTTCACTTCCGAATGATGGGGCTGCAAAGAATCAGTGGTTTGCATTCATTTTTTTAATGATACCACAGCAGTACAATCCCAATCTTTTTTGTGTTCCCATCATTTTACTGACGACTTCTTCTCTAGTCACAAGGTGTTCAACGTGGAATTCAGAAAACACTTACTTTTGAAAGATGGGTCAATTCAGTGTCCAATTTATTTGGACTATTGCTCCACTGAATCACAGCATGTATGATAAATAATAGATATTTATATTTTCTATTGATCATTCAAAATACACTTAATTCTTTATAAAAGATGTGTCTAATGCTCAACTAATGCAGAAACACATAATATTACCTGTAGTAGTTCATGGCAGCAGAGATTTTCACTTTTCCTTGACATTCTGATATGGTTCCCACACATGCACCTAAATAAATTATAACAATGCTGCTGCAATCACGTCTTTTAACTACCACAAACTAAGTTGACACTTATCACTGAGAAACATCCTGCTCCAGTCGTGCTTGCGAGTCAGTGTCTGGTTGATCAACTAGATGTTCCATCATTGGACTCAGGGTCGAATTTATAAGGTAAAATCAATACCATCTTTTCTCTCTATACATTCTCTCTGGAGCTGTCATTAAGTTATGACAGTGGCCATTTTGTTTCTGACATGCGCTGTACTCAGTAGACCTAGAACAATGGACTGGGCATCTGACCAATCAGAGCAGAGTAGGCTCATGGAAAGGAGGAGTTTAGAGAGACTTAAACTTAAAACTGGTTCATACAAATCATTTACGAAACATTGAACAATTTAGTGAAATTAAGTGTATATACTAATACTAAAGTATTTTTTGACCTTACATGCATGTAAACCTGTTGTAGGAGAATCCCAAAATAATATTAGGAACCTTAAAGAGCAGGTCATATGGGTTTTTGAAAAATGTCTCTTACAGTATGCAGTTTATAATGTAGCAAAAAATGTGGTTTCTTCTTTATTGGTTCAAACACTGATGAATAGAATAAGCAGACACAAACTAATTTTTATTATTCAAAATTTGTATTTCATAAAAAAATCTTAAACATTATATAAAGCTTGTTTTTAAGTGTATATAAATGCTAAATTTAATTTCTACCTTTTTTAGCGCCCTCTCGCGCTACTGACTTGGCTACCATAACTGCTTTATGAGAACCTTTAGCTTCAATATTTTTATGGTCTTATAGTACCCCTATTATGTCCCTATTATTTATAAGGTTCCTATATTGTTTTGGGAGTCTCCTAATAGGTTTACATGCATGCAAGGTCAAACAACCCAAAATATGCATTTAATATCACCTCATTTTACAAAGTTTCTCAAACGATTGTTCGAAGCAGTTTTAAGATTCAGTCTCTCTAAACCCCTCCTATGGTCGAGCCTCATTGATTATAACGGATGTACCACAAAATGCCATTAATGAGCTCATACGACAGCAAAAATCACACCGTGTATGCCTGGCTTAATCAAACACACCCGAACTAGCTAATCAAGGTCTTACTAGAAAGTCTTACTTGAAACTTCCAAGCAGGTGTGTTGAGGCAAGTTGGAGCTAATCTCTGCAGGACACCGGCACTTCAGGACAGAGTTTGATTATGATGAAATTGATTATGATGAAATTGTTCTAATGACTGGGTAAATTGTTCCACAATTTGGAACCAAGAAAAAACCAGACAAAGACCCAGGGGACCAATACAAGTCTCTGATCCAAAGACCTTAGACATCTGCCAAGTGTTTTATATTCAGAAGATCATAAAGATGAGAATATGTGGGTCCTTTAAAACCCTTACGGACAGAAATTAAGATTAAACTTCAGTGTTTGTCACCATCCAATTCATCAATGAATGCTTTGAATATTTATCTAGTAGGTGGGTTTAATTCAGTATAATCCAACCTCAAATTTAATGGGAGGTCCTTGTTTTCTCTTCATATAAATTAAGAGTCTCATCTGTGATAGAAAGTAGAAAGTCGAACTGACAGCTGAAATATTGTACCACAGCTTTGAAGTGGCAGCTTTGAGAAACACAGTAAACAACAGGGGCAGGCTACAAAGGATATAATCAGTTGTGAAAATGTTTGACCAGAGCATCATGGAGGACAACAATCAAGAAATCCAATATTGCTTTCCAAACAACAATTTGTCATGTTTCAAAGAATTTAAACATGAAGTGGAGTATGTCATTTTGTACATGTTCATTTTTTTACTGTCAGTGTTCACTGTGTTTTTGAACCTGCTGGTGATCATCTCCATCTCTCACTTCAAGCAGCTCCACACTCCAACCAACCTGCTCATTCTCTCTCTGGCTGTGGCAGACCTGATCGTGGGACTGATTGTTATACCGTTAATGGGCATCAGATTCATAGAATCATGCTGGTACTTTGGAGAGACATTTTGTTCTCTTTTATTATTTATTATTTTTATGGTTGTTACAGCATCTCTTGGTAATTTGCTTCTTATATCTGTAGATCGTTACATTGCTGTGAGTGACCCTTTGAGATACACAGTAAGGGTCACAACTGATAAAGTTGTTTTTTGTATTATTATAAACTGGTTGTGTTGTGGTATATATTCTATCATTATCTTAAACGATACTATGTTCTACCCAGGCACAAATGACAGGTGTTATGGAGACTGTAGAATATCTTTTAAGTTTGAACATTTTGTCACAGACCTTATAGTCACTTTTGTTGCCCCTTCTTCTGTAATCATGTCTATATATGTGAAAATCTTCTGTGTTGCAAAATACCAGGCCAAGGTTGTAAATTCTGTCACAGGTGTCAGCAGATCACAAAGAAAGGCAGGAAAAACTCTGGGGATTGTTGTTGCCGTTTTCTTCATGTGTTGGATACCTTACTATGTAGTCATCCTTATTGAAGGAAATGAGTCAACAGAATCTGTTGAACTTAATGTAACATGTTGGATTTTGTACATGAATTCCTGTATGAATCCGCTTATCTATGCACTGTTTTATAAATGGTTTAGAATATCAGCTATATACATTGTGACTCTAAAAATATTTAAACCATCATCTGAATACTTGAGTCTTTTCCCAGAGGATAAATGATCAATTCATTATTTTTTAAAGAATTTAAAAAAATTTTGTGTGGAAAGTCACTGATGTGATATATTTTTATTGTTTCCTTGTACAGTGATTTTTACTTTGTATTTGAAGGAATTCTTTATTGTACATCAGCAAGAGAATGTTATATACTCCTTGATGTAGGTTGGTAAATGTACAAAGGAAAGTTAGGTGAGGAGGAAATCTGAGAGCAAATTGACTCTGATATTAGGAATCATTGTGACAGTTATCTGCTGGATTCTTGTATTTAACAGAAACCAGTTGTTTTCTCTTGACCATATAAAAATTTCTAAAATGGACATTGTATGACCATCTCTAAATCCTGTTATCTTAACAAACAAACAAACAAACAAACAAACAAAAACGTATCTCGTCTACCATGTCAAAAATGATGGACCTTGTATGGCGACCTAATATCTAAATCCTATTTGCTTTATTTTAACAGCTATAAAATATAATTCAAACACATCATAACTCCTTAGAATATTTGAAAAAGAATGCTCACTGATGGATAATGTTGTTTGGAAATCAAGACTGGAATGTTAAAGTCAGTGAATGTCATTTTCTCAATGAACATATTACATACATATACATATATGTTCATATTACAACATATATTCACACACTGATAGAAGTTAGTCCAAACATTTATGGCAGAATTTTGGGCTCCCTAACTCCAAAACATCTTTGGGTTCTTAAATGTGTTCCATTTATTAAAAGCGCCATCTACTGGAGCATTTGCACTCCATCAGCACTAAAGAGCTTCACCTACAAGATTGCCAAATTTGTCTGGATTGAATACCCTTCATAACAAAAATATATGGGAATATTTACTGCAAAATATAATGCAATATATTACAATACATTTCCATATATGGGAAACTAGTGCTTATATTTTTTTTCATTATACAGCAGTATATGCACTGACAATGTATGGCTATATATTGATAAATACATATATATTTAGACATGAAGATTTAATGTTTGATCCTTTATTGAGTATGTACTGTACATACATGTTGCTATATATATATATATATATATATATATATATATATATATATATATATATATATATATATATATATATATATATATATATATATATATATATATAACATATACACATATACAGTGTGAATGTATGTCATTCACTGAATGAGTTACAGCAGATTTCTAGTTCCCAGCATGCTTTGCTTCTGACTGTTAAAGTAGAGTAAACATTTTTAAAATTAAGTGTTGTTTCATGTGTTTTTGGTGAGTAATATTTTTAGGGTTGATGTGTTTTTGTTTAATGTTGTTTTTTTTTTAGATTTGTTAGTGTTTTTTGTTATGTTTTTTTTTGTTTTGTTATGGTTTTTGTGAAGAGTAGAGCCTGTGGTTAGGATGACGATTGGCCAAACACCAATAAGACTGTATATTATTTTATTCAGTAGTAATGCATGTGCACTTTTCAGCATAGTGATAGTCTGTTCAGTAAGTGTGTTAGTATGAGTTGGTGTGTTTATACTATTGTAAACTAGTTATATTTTTTAAAATAAAAAAGTTATATTGTAAATAATTGTTAAACATAAGACATATGTATTTCAATATATGTGTGTATATACTGCATGGGTAAATATATGTTTATCATATTTATACATATGCAGTATCATATCTTATCACATGTACATCTATATATTATAAAGTGTATTACTGAATATAAAATTACATGCATTGTGATATATGAGTAAATATATTGTCACATTTTTCAATAAAAGAAAGCGGCAATCCCTTATATTATTCAGTATATCATAATACATTTACAAAAAATATTGTTCTGTATATTTTCTAATATACTGTTATATAATTTAATATATTAATCTTTCATATGTTAGGAAATATATTTCCTTAGCGTGAGGGTAGCCCTGTTAGCTCCTGCTGGTAGATGTCATAATTATACCATTTGGAAGCAAACAGATTATTTTCCCAATGACTGGCAGTTTTTAATAGCCATGCATTTTGGAAAAAATTGCAAACAACATCCTAGTAAGCAAATGGTAATATTATAGTGTATCTTTCACCTGGGCATGCTATCTTTCTGTCTCTCTTCATTTATTTGTTCTTCTGTCTTAAAAGTGTGAAATATTCTTTTTAATTTTCCTCTCTTTTGCTGCTCAGGACAGTCACTAGTGAAGGAAATAGAAAAAAAATTACAAATCTCGTACTTCTGGTTGTACAAACCTTTACATGTCATTGCCACACTGCTCTGGGCGAATTTGGTTACAGCAACACAGACTGCCACAGTCTCCCCATAATTGTTGATCGAAGCAGTATTAATTTGATTATTTATAGTGAAGCAATTTTCTACATTTTGATGTTTATATATAGAATCATTAGACTACTTTGTAAGTTTCAAACAGAAAACTAACGTAAATGTGTAAATTATTTTTAATAAATATTTACTCAGGTTTTTTTTTTGTTGTTGTTTCTTTTATTTTTCACACAGCTGATTTTTATTATTTTATTATTTTTTAATATCTGAGTAATGTTATCACAATAAAGACGTAGAAAGATTTGAATGCTGAATATTAGTAATAGTTCTCAGGAATATAACGGAATCACAATTTTTCACTTTCATGCTCTGAGTGTTTTGGGATTTAGAGGAAACCATATCATCAGGGAAACAGGAGACACATGGAGTAATAGTTTGTATTACAGTTATTTATCTCCTAGTTATTTATTTCCTGACACACAGTTGTATCTGCTGCAGTATTACATTGGGTTGTCTTTAAAAGTGCTATCAAACAGCAGGAGGTTTTGTACATCAATATTGCAGTACATAAAGTGAATTACTACAGTCTGGCCAGCAAAATACATACTGAAATCAGTTTTAACATTACAGATTACTTATCATTTACCTCTGGGAACAGACTTAAATATTCTGAAGATGGTTCAAATATTTTCAGAGACAGAATGTGTTTAGCTGATGTTCTAAACCATTGATAAAATAATGCATAGATAAGAGGATTCATGCAAGAATTCATATACATAATCCAACACATAATGTTCATTACAGCTGATTCATTTGAATCATATCCTGGAAAAAGAGAGACAATGTAATATGGTATCCAACAGAGAAGATAAACTGCTATAACAATCCCCAGTGTTTTTGCTGCCTTTTTTTCTGACTTGCTGACATTTGTGACAGAGTTTATAAGTCGAGCTTGATATTTTGCGACACAGTAGATCTGCCCATATAAAGATATGATTACTGAACAAGGGGCCACTAATGAAACAATGAGGTCTGTGAGAACATACTCAAACTTAACAGTAACAATACAGTCCCCGTAACATGTATTTGGGTTTTCTTTACTGAAGATAGCATCGTATAACACGATAACTGAATATATGCTTGAACATAGCCAGTTTAAAATGATACAAAAAATAGCTTTGTTGGTTGTGACCCTTGTTGAATATTGCAGAGGATCTTTCACAGCAATGTAGCGATCTATAGATATGAAAACTAAATTACCAAGAGATGCTGAAACAAGAGTATAAAGGATAAATGGAAACAAAGAACAAAATGTCTCTCCAAAGTACCAACATGTCTCAATATATCTGATTCCCATCAGTGGTATTACAATCAGTCCAACAAGTAGGTCGGCCACAGCCAGAGAGAGAATAAGCAGGTTGGTTGGAGTGTGCAGCTGCTTGAAGTGAGAGATGGAGATGATCACCAGCAGGTTCAGAAACACCGTAAGAACAGAGGCTAAAGAAATAAAAGTGTATAAAACAATGCACTCCACTTGAGGTTTGATTTCCTTGATGCACGACAAATTGTTGTTTGAAAAGCAGTACTCAAATGCTTGTTTGTCTGCATCTGTCATTCCCCGATTAAGCATTTCAAAAATATATTAGGAATACCACAAGTCTCAAAAATAAAACAGCTTCATCATAGCAACATTTTGTAGTTCTAGAAGGATTCTCAAGCTTGTTATGTGTCTTAATAATCCAATTTTGTGGATTCATTTATATTATAGGAAATGTGGCCTCATCATTACACAAGAGGGTTGATGCTACTGTTTTAAACACACCCATAAGTTAAATATTCATAAGCATAGAGAGAATGATTTGTAGGGAAATTACAGTTAATCCCCATAGAGAGATCAATATTCTTAATGAAGTCTAGGAGTCAAATTTGAAGTCCAATCAGTTGTCAGAGAATTCACTGAAGACAGAATTCTCCACAGCTGCAAAGGACGTAGAAAATGAGTAAGAGGAGCCAGCCTTGAACTAACTTAGAATACAGAAACACTAGTACTTATAGTCATATGGATCATCATTTGACGTAATTTCTACAGGTTCTGATAAGTTAACAGTAAAGTTAATTCTAGCAACATCCAACAAGGAGTTCTTTTCTTTACACAAATGTGGTTATCTAAAGACAGTTTCTTGGAGATAATAAGTTCCATTCATAAGCAACTATCTTAAGGGTTGTAGGTGAGTCACAAATGCTGTTAGGGCATTTCTCATTTGGGCAGCTGCTGATTCTCTTGGCGACTGTTCCATGGTCATGTGCCTGCTATATTCCTAAAGAAACCCTGAAAATATGCCATTAGATAAAACTTAGGCAATATCTTTTCCCTTAAAGGTTGAGCTGCAGCACATCACTGGAACAGAACAGTACACTCTTACTGCACTGATACAAAATTCTACACAATTCACTGTTAGTTTAACATATAGCAACTAATGGTGCTATAAATACTAAAATGAATCATAAATACATACATGAGAGATAGTGGATACATGTGGTGCTTTAGTGACTTTGGCTCTATAGGCATAATCGGTTTTTACTTGTCTTAAACAGCTATCATGAGAACCACAGAATAAAATTAAGAACAAAATTGTTACTGATAACAATTTTTCTATAAAATATATTTAGATATTCAATTATTACAAAACAAATACATATTTATTCTCTGGAAGCCGGACTAAATGAGTAAACTACATTCCTGCATTACTGCATTCCTGACATGGGTCAGACTCTCAGTTATTTCTCAAATACAGACATTGCTTGTAGCATAAATACCAGAATGGATTCACTATGTTTAAGAAAACTATGTTTACGAATTTATTATATACTAGAAGCGGAGGGGATTGGAAATCCAACACTTCAGGATTTAAAGTATATGGCCTAACAAAAATTATGAATTTGGCTTATTCTTTAATTTGCATCACAGGGTCAAAGAGAGATAGATAGGGTAAAGAGAGAGAGAGAGAGAGAGAGCGAGCGAGCTAGCGAGCGAGAGAGAGAGAGAGAGAAAGAAAACAGAAAATTTACTGGTAATTTTAAGGACATTTCGGTTAACAATAAAACAAAACGCAATGAAGTGAAAAATTCAAAGTACTGGTAAAACACCTGTAAAAGATCAATACAGAAAATTCAATTTTAAGACAGTACATAATGCCCTGTTTTTACAGATTATTATTTTGTGTGAGTGTGTATGGTAAATCTTAGGTGGGATCTCACTTGTCAATAGGATCTCACTTGTCAGTAAGATTCTACTTGTACTGTAGGAATGCTTACTTGTCATTTTGTGAACTGCAAATGTCTTATTTATACTCCTCACTCTATTAGACTGTCCACTGGTTAAGCCATTTTAAATGGGCTGTCAATTTTTTCTTTAGTTGTTCCTTTGCAGACACAAGAAGGATTGTATATATGGTGCAATTCACATTATGTCTCAGTTTTATATTTGGATTTCTGTAATTTAGATGCCATTCATTTCAGTATATCAAGACATCAAAATGACATCAAACATTTCACAGACTTCTGAGCTCAAAACAACATCGGTGCATTGTGTGTGTTAGTTATCTTGTTTCACACCCTTAATGAACAGATCAGGGACATGCAGAGAGTTCCACAGGGGCAAGGGCTCAAATGTAAAATAGGCCAATGTAAAAAATAAAAAAATAAATAAAAATAAAAATAATAATATTAATAATTATATATTGAAAGGAGTGAAATGATTTCTTTATGAAATTAATTCTTTGTGAAGCCAAACACTCAGGAACTCTTGCAATGATTTGATTAGATAGGAAGATCTGGAAGAAAGACCATTTGCTCTTCGGTCCCTTCACCCATCCTTCAACATTTACTATATCTTCAGGATTCATGATCGTAAACTTTTCATGTTTGGTGTCATTTTAAAGGTCTTTGTGTGATTGGTGAATTGGTCTCAATTTCACAGTAGTCACTTGTACTATAAGAAAGATTAAAAACTCTTGTGTTCTGCTGAGGAGGGGGTGTGTTCCCTCCTCAGGTCTGTGAGAATGTTTATCTGTCTCTAACCAGGTGTGACCCTTGATCACCAAACCTAACAATCAAAAGGCCTTTTATGTTTGTACAACTGATTTGAAGATTTCTTTGTTGTCTGGTTTAAGTAAGGGAAGTGACAAAAACACTGCTTTGCGATTCTGTAGCCAGAAAGCCCGTAGTAATTGTATCCACACTCTCTATACTATGTATTTTCCTGAAGTCAGGTATGCATCCTTTACTCTTAGATTTATCTTAGAGAATTTGATGTCTTTTATTGATATGATATCTTTGAATTGACTATGTAATTGGCATAATACATATTTTACCTAACTGATAATAAATATTTGATTTATTCTGATCTCTTCTGAAATCATTTTTCAAGTAGATTAATGTGTAGTGATATTCACACAAATCTGCATTCAGGACACATCATACTGAAGCACCAATGGATGAACCATGGGGAACACCATTAGGGGCTTCTGATTTATGACTGTCACTGGCTTAAATAATTTTGAAAAAGGGCAGGGGCTGCAGGCCCCAAAGCCCCCCCATCTGCATGTGTCTGGAACAGATCACTAGAGGATTGTTACTGCAGCAGAACCAATGCAAACAGGAACCTCAGGATTACTTAACTATCTGAAATATAAAAAGACACACAAGTAGATTTCTTTAGATGATTTGTTTCTGTCTGATATTATTAAATTAATTTGTCAAATAAAAGGAACTGTCTATATGACAGGTTAACCTAAGTTATGTTTCTTTGTAAAAGGTGCATGATGCCATGCAAAGAATCACATGACAGAGAAGTATCAGACCTTTAAAATAGTTGAATACTCACAGCAAACAATTGGGGCTCATGAACAGTGACAGTAATGTCAGTGACCCTAAAGAGCAGGGATGCACCATAGAAAAACAACCAAAAATATATGGCGTTCTGCTCCGCCTGGCACTGTTCTATATTAATCAACACATTTCTAGACAATAGCAGGAACACAGCTGATTAACAGAACTATAACATGAGTTATATATTAGATCTGTGCATCAGGTTTTAAGTCTGGGTCACACCAAGGTGGTGGGTTACGACCAATCTTGGACCTGCGTGTCTTGAACCGGGCCCTTCACTGGTTACCGTTCAAGACGTTGGTGCAGAAATGCATCTTCGGGTGCATCCATCCCCGAGATCGGTTTGCAGCGATTGACCTGAAAGATGCATACTTTCAAGGGTCAATCCTGCCACACCACAGGCCATTTCTGCGGTTTGCGTTCAAATGGCATGCATACCAGTACAAGGTCCTGCCCTTCAGGCTGTCCCTGTCTCCTCATGTTTTCACGAAAGTTGCGGAGGGGGCTCTTGTTCCCCTCAGAGACCAGGGTGTTCGCATCCTCAACTATCTTGACGATTGGCTTATACTAGCACAGTCTCGGGATCAGTTGTGCGGTCACAGGGACCTGGTGCTCCGGCACCTCAGCCAGTTGGGTTTTTCGGTTCGACTGGGAAAAGTGCAAACTTTCCCAGATCTTTTCTCGGAATGGAGTTGGATTCGGTTGAACAGACAGCACCCCTCAGAGAGGAACGTCTGCTTGAAAGATCTGCTGATCTGCTTGAATTAGTTTAAGGGCAGGACAGCGGTTCCACTGAAAATATTTCAGAGGCTCCTGGGGCATATGCCAGCTGCAGCAGCAGTTATGCCGCTGGGGCTGCTTCATATGAAACCGCTTCAGCACTGGCTTCATGGCCGAGTCCCAAAGTGGGCGTGGCAGCGCGGGACTTACCAGGTCTAAGTTACACCGGCCTGTCACCAAACCTTCACCCCATGGTCAGACCTTATGTTCCTCCGGGCAGGAGTGCCCCTAGAACAGGTCTCCATGCATGCTGTGGTTTACACGGGTGCTTCCACCACCGGCTGGGGGGCCATGTACAATTGGCATGCAGTGTAGGGTGTGTGGATGGGACATGGTGACCGTTGCGTACGTCAACCGACAAGGTGGTTTACACCCCCGTTGCATGTCGCAACTCGCCCACCACCTCCTCCGTCTGAGTCAGGTCACTTCGTGCTATTTACATTCCAGATCTGCTCAACAGTACAGCCGATGAGCTGTCACAAGCTACACTCCTGGGAGAATGGAGACTCCATCCCCAGAAGGTCCAGCTGATTTGGTGACATTTCAGAGCCGCTCAGCTAGACCTGTTTGCCTCTCCAGAAACGTCTCACTGCCAGTTGTTCTTTGAACACTCGGTACAGACCACTGGCACACAGCTGGCCTCGGGGCCTGCGTTAATATGTGTTTCCCCCAGTGAGCCTTCTCACACAGACGCTGTGCAAGGTCAGGGAGTACGAGGAGCAGGTCCTGCTTGTGGCGCTGTATTGGCCAACTCATACCTGGTTCCCCGAACTATTGCTCCATAGCATCATCTATGAGACACACTTAGGCCTTGAAGTGGAACCTGTTCACTGAGTGGTGTTCTTCTCGTCGAGAATGCCCCCCGAGATGCCTGATCAGGGTTGTGCTTTCCTTTTTGCAGCAAGGGATGGAGCGAAGGCCACCCTTAAAGTCTATGTCGCTGCAATTGCTGTTAACCATGACCCCGTGGAAGGGAAGTCGGTAGAGAAGCATGACATGGTCATCAGGTTCCTTGGGGGGCAAGTATGTTAAATCCTCCATGGCTCCCCTCCATATCCTCTTGGGAACTGTCTCTGGTGCTTAAAACACTACAGAAGGGCCCATTTGAACCTTTACAGTCAGTTGAGCTAAAGTTTCTTTCAGTGAAAACTCTGCTCCTGCTTGCACTGGTCTTCATCAAGAGGGTAGTGGAAATGCACACATTTCCGGTCGACGATTCGTGCCTAGAGTTTGGGCTGGCTGACTCCCAGGTAATCCTGAGGCCCCGGCCCGGCTGTATGCCAAAGGTTCCCACTACTCCCTTCAGGGCTCAGGTGGTGAGCCTGCAAGCGCTGCCCCTGGAGGAGGCAAGACCCAGCCCTAGCTTTGCTCTGTCCTGTCCGAGCCTTGAGATGCTACGTAGACCGGACACAAAGTTTTAGGATCTCAGACCAGCTCTTTGTCTGTTACGGAGGCTGGGCAGAAGGGGAAGGCCATCTCTAAGCAGAGGATGGCCCACCGGATTGTGGATGTCATCACCCTGGCTTATCAGGTACAGTGTGTGCCCTGCCAGCTCAGGTTGCGAGCTCACTCTACTAGTAGTGTTGCATCCTACTGGGCACTGGCTCGTGGCACCTAGCTGACAGATATTTTTAAAGCTGCGGGCTGGGTGACCCCCAACACATTTGCTAGATTCTATAGCTTTTGTGTGGAGCCACTATCCTCCTGTGTTCTCACCTCAAATGGGTAGAGGCAATGAGAGGCCCGGTTTAGTGTTGGCTTGCTAAAACCGCTCCTGAGTACTGTAGACCCTGTCGAGCTCCTCCATCCCCTCGGTGCCAGGCCCTCACTCGATGAAACCTTGAGAACAGGTAGAGGGCTGGGTTCCATGTGTAGAGGCCTAAGTGGTTCCTATATGTGTAAAGTCCATGGTATAGCCTCAGAGACTCCCTGACATTTATATTCAGAAGGTCATAAAGGTAAGAAGATGTTCCATTAAAAGCTTTACAGACAAAAACTAAGATTAAATGTCAGTGTTTGTATTTTATGAATTATTTGCCCACTCACAAATATTATATTATAGACACCATCCAATTCATCACTGAATGTTTTGAATATTTAATTAGCAGGTGGGTTTAATGCAGTATAATCCAACCTCACATTTAATAGGATGTCCTTGTTTTCTGTACATATAAATTAGAATCCCACCATTGATAGAAAGTAGAAAGTCAAACTGACAGCTGAAACGTACCACAGCTTTGTGGCAGCTTTGAGGAACACCGTTAACAAAAGGGGCAGGCTAAAAATGAGGATATAATCAATTGTAAAAATGTTTGACCAGAGTATCATGGAGGACAACAGTCAAGAAATCCAGTATTGCTTTTCAAACAACAATTTGTCATGTTTCAGAGAAATCAAACATGAAGTGGAGTATGTCATTTTGTATATGTTCATTTTTTTATTATCAGCGTTCACTGTGTTTCTGAACCTGCTGGTGATCATCTCCATCTCTCACTTCGAGCAGCTCCACACTCCAACCAACCTGCTCATTCTCTCTCTGGCTGTGGCAGACCTGATCGTGGGACTGATTGTTATACCGTTAATGGGCATCACATTCATAGAATCATGCTGGTACTTTGGAGAGGCATTTTGTTCTCTTGTTTTATTCATTGTTTTTATGGTTGTTTCAGCATCTCTTGGTAATTTAGTCTTTATATCCATAGATCGTTACATTGCTGTGAGTGACCCTTTGAGATACACATTAAGGGTCACAACTGATAAAGCTGTTTTTTGTATTATTATAAACTGGCTATGTTCTAGCATATATTCTCTCATTATTTTATACAATTCTATGTTCTACCCAGAGACACAAGACAGGTGTTATGGAGACTGTTCAGTTTCTTTCAAATTTGAACATGTTGTCACAGACCTCATAGTTACTTTTGTTGCCCCTTCTTATGTAATAATGTCTATATATGTGAAAATCTTCTGTGTTGCAAAATACCAGGCCAAGGTTGTACATTCTTTCACAGGTGTCAACAGATCACAAAGAAAGGCAGCAAAAACTTTGGGGATTGTGGTAATGGTTTACTTTATGTGTTGGGTACCTTACTATATAGTGAGTCTTATTGAAGGAAA
This sequence comes from Cyprinus carpio, assembly GCF_018340385.1. NCBI lineage: Eukaryota > Metazoa > Chordata > Actinopteri > Cypriniformes > Cyprinidae > Cyprinus > Cyprinus carpio. The sequence continues at coordinate 15,371,494 of NC_056581.1, read as the reverse complement.
TGAGCCAACTGTTGAATTTAATGTAACATGCTGGATTTTGTACATGAATTCCTGTATGAATCCGCTTATTTATGCACTGTTTTATAAATGGTTTAGAAAATCAGCTAAACACATAATGTCTCTAAAAATATTTAAGCCATCATCAGAATACTTCAGTCTTTTCCCAGAGGATATGTAAATTACCAGTTTTTAATTTTTAAAAGTTGTGTTTCTTTCTACAATAATTGTTACTTTGTATTTGAGGATGTTGCACATCAGCAAGTGAAGGAGTGGTAAATGTGTAATGGCAGGTTCAGTGAGGAGGAAATCTGAGAGCAAATCAGCTCTGACATTAATATTCATGGTGACAGTTTTTCTGCTTTGATGGACTGTTCTTTTAATAATAATAATAATAATAATAATAAACATAATCTCCTCCTCCATTACACAAATTCAAACTTGGACCTTGTATGCTGACCTGAATTCTATGTCTGAATCCTCTTTGCTTCATTTTTTACCAGCTATAAAACATAATTAAAACACATCATAACTTCTTAGAATATTTTGATCAGTATGCTCACATATGGACATTTTTAAAGACTTTTTATAATGTTTGTGAGGAGTTGATTTATTTTTTAAACTGATGCACACAATCCAACGCTGGCATGTCTGTGGGATTTATGTTGCTGCAACAAAGGCCCCAAAGATGATACACTCCATCAGCACTAAAGAGCTTAACCTACAAGACTGGATTGTCTGGATTGCATAGCCCTGTTAGCTCTTGCTGGTAGATGTCATAATTACACCATTTGGAAGCAAATACTTTCTTTCTCCATTGATGGGCCATTTTTAGTAGCCATGTATTTCGTTAAAAAAATTATTAAAATATTATTATTATTATTATTATTATTGCAAACAGCATCCTAATAAGCAAAATATATAATAGTATTTTTGCCGAATAGAGATAGGCTCTCTGTCTCTATTTATTTTTTGTTCTTTTGGCTTTAAAGTGTGAAATAGGCCTTTTTCTTTTTCATCTCTGTTGCTGCTCTCTGGATAGTCACAATTTTGTATTTTTTTTATTTTTTTATTTATTTATTTTTTACAATGTAGAGAAATCTCAGGTGAAAATCTCACTTGTCATTAGGATTCAACTTGTAGGAACGTCTGCTTGTCACTTTGTGAACTGCAAATGTCTTATTTACACTCCTCGCTGTATTTGACTGTCCTCCACTGGTTTATATATATATATATATATATATATATATATATATATATATATATATATAAACACTTGCCTAAAGTATTATTAGGAACACCGGTTCGATTTCTCATTAATGCAATTATCTAATCAACCAATCACATGGCAGTTGCTTCAATGCATTTAGGGGTGTGGTCCTGGTCAAGACAATCTCCTGAACTCCAAACTGAATGTCAGAATGGGAAAGAAAGGTGATTTAAGCAATTTTGAGCGTGGCATGGTTGTTGGTGCCAGACGGGCCGGTCTGAGTATTTCACAATCTGCTCAGTTACTGGGATTTTCACGCACAACCATTTCTAGGGTTTACAAAGAATGGTGTGAAAAGGGAAAAACATCCAGTATGCGGCAGTCCTGTGGGCGAAAATGCCTTGTTGATGCTAGAGGTCAGAGGAGTATGGGCCGACTTATTCAAGCTGATAGAAGAGCAACTTTGACTGAAATAACCACTCGTTACAACCGAGGTATGCAGCCAAGCATTTGTGAAGCCACAACACGCACAACCTTGAGGTGGATGGGCTACAACAGCAGAAGACCCCACCGGGTACCACTCATCTCCACTACAAACAGGAAAAAGAGGCTACAATTTGCACAAGCTCACCAAAATTGGACTGTTGAAGACTGGAAAAATGTTGCCTGGTCTGATGAGTCTCGATTTCTGTTGAGACATTCAGATGGTAGAGTCAGAATTTGGCGTAAACAGAATGAGAACATGGATCCATCATGCCTTGTTACCACTGTGCAGGCTGGTGGTGGTGGTGTAATGGTGTGGGGGATGTTTCTTGGCACACTTAAGGCCCCTTAGTGCCAATTGGGCATCGTTTAAATGCCACGGTCTACCTGAGCATTGTTTCTGACCATGTCCATCCCTTTATGACCACCATGTACCCATCCTCTGATGGCTACTTCCAGCAGGATAATGCACCATGTCACAAAGCTCGAATAATTTCAAATTGGTTTCTTGAACATGACAATGAGTTCACTGTACTAAAATGGCCCCCACAGTCACCAGATCTCAACCATATAGAGCATCTTTGGGATGTGGTGGAACGGGAGCTTCGTGCCCTGGATGTGCATCCCACAAATCTCTATCAACTGCAAGATGCTAGCCTATCAATATGGGCCAACATTTCTAAAGAATGCTTTCAGTACCTTGTTGAATCAATGCCACGTAGAATTAAGGCAGTTCTGAAGGCAAAAGGGGGTCAAACACAGTATTAGTATGGTGTTCCTAATAATCCTTTAGGTGAGTGCATATATATATATGGATTTCTGTGATTCAAACATCATTTCAGTTTATCAAGATATCAAAACAACATCAAGTCATTGACCGCTGAGCATTAAACAACATCAGTGCAATGTGCGTGTTAGGTATCTTGTTTCACACCCTTAATGAACAGATCACTGGAGGATTGTCACTGCAGCAGAACTTTGAATTAAGAACCGATGCTAACAGGACCCTCGGGATTACTTCACTATCGGAAATATCAAAAAGCCACACAAGACACAGGATTTCTTTAGATGATTTGGTTCTGTCTGATATTATTAAATTAATTTTTCAAATGAAAGGAACTGTCTATATGACAGGTCAACCCATGTTACTGTATGTTTCTTTGTAAAAGGTGCATGCTGTCATGCAAAGAATCACATGAAAGAGAAGTATCAGACCTTTAAAACAGTTGAATACTCACAGCCAACAATTGGGGCTCATCAACAGTGACAGTGATGTCAGTGACCCTAAAGAGTAGGGATGCACTGTAGAAAAACGGCCAAAAATAAATGCCGTTCCATACCGTCTGGCATTGTTCTATATTAATCAACACATTTCTAGACAATAGCAGGACCACAGCTAATTAGCAGAACTATAACATGAGTTGGCCGGAAACCTACAGCTGCACTGAGTGTATACACAACACACAAAACTATGGCATCGTTTATACTGCCAGTTAAATGTGAACCAATTCCAATTTTTTGCTCATATGTGACACAGATCGGATCTGTTATATGACAGTGTAAAGGGGAAAAAAACGCATGCATTCGGATATTTCAAGATCGGTTTCAGCCCTTATTCATATGTGGAAATAAATCGGATATAAATCAGATATATGCCAATGCGACTGTCGTGTAAACAGGCAGATCGGATTTTCTTAGGTATTGCGTTCTGTACGTCATTAAAACTGTGACAATTTGGTACTTCTCTGCGGGTTAACGACGTCATATATGTGACCCGTGCTGGCAAAATTAGTGTAAATTCGCATGGGCTATTTTGAGCTACAGACAAAAAAAAAAAAAAAAAAATCTTATCTTTATTTGTACATTTTCTCCTCTCGCTTCTTGTGTTGACTTTCACCCGAGATGCATGCATACAGTATAACGGCACTTCTGACGGCGCGCGATCCCGATAAATACACACATACAGAATTACAGTATTTCAGAATTCATGCAAACATAATCTGCTCTGTTTTAAGTGAACGCTTAGGGAACTGTTGGTGGAAAACATCTGATGTGTAACATTATATTAGATCCATGCATTACAGTATAGGACGTCTGTATCATTATCATAATGTTAATCTAACAATAAAAGAAAAGAGGGAATCATTCGCTGCACTTCAACTGCTTTTGTAGTTTTAATAATCAATTTATTTGTAATGAACACACAAGTTATGTTTACATTTGATTGTTTTTCGTACATGAATGCATTAGTTTAGATGTAAAATGATAAAGTTAATGCATTATTTGTTTCTTTCTAGGCTATTTGTTCTACTGTTTTGCTTTGCTTTTTTATGTTTTGCATCTGTTCTCATTTATAATAGCAAATATAAAATAAAACAATAGCTGTATTGTGATTATTAATGATTACAAACCCAACCAAGGCTGGGACACACCAAGGCGGTGGGTTACCACCAATCTTGGACCTGTGTCTTGAACTGGGCCTTTCACCAGTTACCGTTCAAGATGTTGACGAAGAAACGCATCTTCGGGTGCATCTGTCCCCGAGATTGGTTTGCAGCGATCGACCTGAAGGATGTGTACTTTCATGTGTGTATCCTTCCACGCCACAGACCATTTCTGTGATTCGCGTTCGAATTATGTGCACACCAGTACTAGGTCCTGCCCTTCAGGCTGTCTTCATGAAAGTCACGGAGGGGGCTCTTGTTCCACTCAGAGAGCAGGGTATTTGCATCCTCAACTCATCTCAATGATTGGCTTATACAAGCAAAGTCTCGAGATCATTTGTGGGAGCACAGGGACCTGGTGCTTCAGAACCTGGGGCTGCTTCATATGAGACTACTTCAGCACTGGCTTCATGGCCGAGTCCCGAGGTGGGCGTGGCAGTGTGGCACTCACCGGGTCCAAGTTACACCGGCCTGTAGCCAAACCTTTACCCCGTGGTCAGACCTTATGTTCCTCCAGGCAGGAGTGCCCCTAAACCTTCTGGGATGGGACACGGAGGTTCTTGGTGACCTACCCCAAGAGGTAGTTGACACCATCACTTCAGCGGGAGCACCGTCTACGAGACATACTTACACCTTGAAATGGAACCTGTTCATCGAGTGGTGTTCTTCTTGTTGAGAAGACCCCTGGAGATGCCCGATCAGGGTCATGCTTTCCTTTATTGTAGTAAGGGTTGGAGCGAAGGCTGTCTCCCTCCACCCTTAAAGTCTATGTCGCTGAGATTGCTGCTAACCATGACCCTGTGGAAGGGAAGTCAGTAGGGAAGCATGACCTGGTCATCAGGTTCCTTAAGGGGACGAGAAGGATAAATCTTCCAAGGCTCCCTTCCATACCCTCTTGGGACCTGTCTCTGGTGCTTAAAACAATACAGCAGGGCCCATTTGAACCTTTGCAGTCAGTTGAGCTAAAGTTTATTTCAATGAAAACTCTGTTCCTGCTTGTACTGGCCTCCATCAAGAGGGTAGGGGACCTGCATGCACTTCTGGTCGACGATTTGTGCCTAGAGTTTGGGCCGACTGACTCGCAGGTAATCCTGAGGCCCCGGCTCCGGCTATGCGCCCAAGGTTCCCACTACTCCCTTCAGGGATCAGGTGGTGAGCCTGCAAGTGCTGCCCCTTGAGGAGGCAGACCCAGCCCTAGCTTTGCTCTGTCCCGTCCGAGCACTGAGATGCTACGTAGACCGGACACAAAGCTTTAGGACCTCAGACCAGCTCTTTGTCTGTTAAAGAGACTGGCAGAAGGGGAAGGCCATCACTAAGCAGAGGATGGCACACTGGATTGTGGATGCCATCACCTTGGCTTATCAGGCACAGAGTGTGTCCTGCCCACTCAGGTTGCGAGCTCACTCTACTAGAAGTGTTGCATCCTCCTGGGCGCTGGCTCATGGCACCTCGCTGACAGATATTTTTAGAGCTGTGTTCCATGTGTAGAGGCCTAAGTGGTTCCCATATGTGTAAAGTCCAATGTGGCGCCTTTAATTTTCCATATGTACCTAAACGTGTAAGTGCTTCTGAAACCTCCTTTGGGAAGGATGGGGCTTCCGCAACGTTCTTGTCCCAAGTGGTACGGGTAAGTTTTCCCAGTGTTATCCAATTTCACTGAGTGGGTAGTGCTATGAAAACAGTGACGGGTCTTCTTGTTGCAAGCCCTGGCCTACACCAAAAAGGGGCACAGGTGGCTTGCACAGGACACTGGAAGGGGCAGCATCCATGGCGCTTTGGTAGGGATCCCAATTCGTTGGTCACCGACGTGATGTTGAGAGTGACCGATTGAAAGGGAATGTCTCAGTTATGTCTGAAGGAGGGAACGGAGACATCACGTCCTGTCGCCACGGCTGCTGTACCATCACTGAGTGGCCAGGTCACCGGCTCGGTTTCTCAGCAAAAACCTGCTATGCGTTGCACCTGCTGGCTTTTATGTTTACACTGTGATCAGCAGCAGCTGGATGCAATCATCGCATGCCTATGTGCACTGGCTTGTTTAGTTTCACTCAAAGTAGACTGGTCTATCGAAGCGAGATCCCAATTCGTCGGTCACCGACGTGACGTGACGTGACATGATGTGTACACTTCCAAAGGACGTTGAAAGTGAGTAAGAGGAACCAGCCTTGAACTAAATTAGAATGCAGAAACGCTAGTACTTATAGTCATATGGATCTGATTCTCTTGGCTACTGTTCCTTTGGCATGGTCACGTGCCTGCTATATTCCTAAAAAAAACCTGAAAATATGCTATTAGATAAAACATAAAAGATTAATATTATTTTCCCTTCAAGTTTGAGCAGCAGCACATCACTGGAACAGAAAAATACACTCACACTGCACTGATACAAACTTCTACAGATGATTTACTGTTAGTTTAACAAATAGCAACTAATGGTGCTATAAATCATAAAATCAATCATAAATATTAAACATTCATGAGAGTTAGTGGATACATGTGGTGCATTAGTGACCTTCTTGGCCCTATAGGCACAATCGGTGTCTTATACAGCTATCACGAGAACCACAGAATAATATAAGTTACTGTTGAATTGTTACTGATGATACTTTTTCTATAAAATATATTCATATATTCAAACATTACAAAACAAATATTTTTTATTCTCTGGAAAATGAGTAAACTGCATTCCTGCATTATTGCATTTCTGATATGGGCCAGACCCTCAGTTATCTCTCAGATACTAAATACAGACATTGCTTGTAGCATAAAATACAAGAATATATATATATATATATATATATATATATATATATATATATATATATATATATATATAATAGAAGTGGAGGGGGTTGGAAATCCAACACTGCAGGTTGTAATGTATATGGCCTAACAAAAATGATGAATTTGGCTTATTCTTTAATCACAGGGTCAGTTTGGTTTCTTCAGCTGCACACCGTGCAGACTCAATTGTACTGTTAAATATACACTGTTATATGCACAAAAAAAATTACTGGTAATTTTCAGGACATTTCGGTTAACCATAAAACACAATGCAATGAAGTGCAAAATTCAAAGTACTGGTAAAACCCCTGTAAAAGATAAATACAGAAAATCCCTTAATTTTAAGACAGTACATTATGCCCTATTTTTACAGATTATTATTGTGTCTGTGTGTGTGCGTATGTGGGCTAAATCTTAGGTGGGATCTCAGTTGTCAGTAGGATTCTACTTTTAGGAATATCTACTTGTCATTTTGTGAACTGCTAATGTCTTATTCATACTCCTCATAACTCTTTACTCTATAAGACTGTCCTCCACTGGTTAAGCCATTTTAAATGGGCTGTCAATTTTTTCTTTAGTTGTTCCTTTGCAAACACAAGAAGCTTTGCATATATGGTGCAATTCACAGTATGCGTCAAATTTATATTTGGATTTCTGTAATATAGATGTCATTCATTTCAGTTTATCAAGACATCAAAATGACATCAAACATTTCACAGACTTCTGTGCTCAAAACAACATCAGTGCATTGTGTGTGTTAGTTATCTTGTTTCACACCCTTAATGAACAGATCACTGGAGGACTGTCACTGCAGCAGAACTCTGAATACAGAACCGATGCTAACAGGACCCTCAGGATTACTTCACTATCTGAAATATCAAATAGCCTCATAAGTGGGTTACTTTAGATGATTTGATTCTGTCTAATATTATTAAATTAATTTGTCAAATGAAAGGCATTCTGGCTATATGACAGGTCAACCCATGTTATGTTTCTTTGTAAAACGTGCATGCTGTCATGCAAAGCATCACATGCTAGAGAAGTATAAGACCTTTAAAAGAGTTGAATACTCACAGCAAACAAATGGGGCTCATCAACAGTCTTTGTAGAAAGATTTGTTTACATATTAATTGCACATTCTTTGTGTCTCCACATTGGCAGTCTGATATTGTTCCTTGTATTATTCTTTAGAAAATTAGACAAGTTTTTTACTGTTATGAATGATGTTTCTGTCATGCAACAAAGCTTTGATCATTGAACAAACTGAAAGACTCAAAAAGACCCAAAGTTGTTTTCATATTTTTTCTTTCTTTCTAAATTTCTGTCAAGACTATTTTTTGTTTTATTTTTCAGACTGATTTTTTTGTCTTTAAAGATTTTCTTAAAGATGTCCAAAACGAGGCAAAAGGTTTACCCAGGGGCCAAGCACCAAAGCCTATGTTTGTATGTAGTTGTTCTTATTCTTCTCTTTCTTCTAATTTGCAGTCTATGGCAGCCCACAGAACACTTTGTAATCAGTTGGCACACTTGCCAAATATTCATGGCACAAATATTTAACTCTCAAATCCTGGCATTAATTTGATTATCTGCTTGGTTTATTGACAGTGCCATCTACTGGTGCCATTGCACTCAATTAACTCTATCAACTTCGTTTATAAAGGTGCTCTCGTAAGAAGAAACAGTGTCTGCCTGGGACAAGCTTTAATCATCACCCATTTACACCAGTCAGTCAGTCAGTCAGTCTAGCCTAGACCTGGGGACCAATTAAATTCTCTGATCCAAAGACTTTAGACATCTGCCAAGTGTTTTATATTCAGAAGGTCAATAGGTAAGATGTCCTTTAAAAGCTTTACAGACAAAAACTAAACTAAGATTAAATTATGTTTCATTAAAAAGGTTCGGGAGGAGTGCATCATAATTAGCCTAATCAACACAGGTGGACCACAATCAAGTAATCAATACCACAGTATAAATATCGCTGACTTACCTCTATCCATTGATGGTTTATCAGTATTCGGTTTGCACCTTTTGCCATCATATGGCAGACTCAGCTTCTCCCATTTAGAAGACGAGGTCTATAATGGGGATTTTTTCAGTTCTCTGGCCAATCTGCTGGGCCCAGGATCGCTCCTTCTCTGCCAGACACCGCCGCCGAGCTCCGTGATCCATTGCGGCCGCTGCTCTGCTTGACTAGCCACACACGCCCCACGACGCCGAGGCTTAACCTCGCCTCTACCGGCGTCACTTCTAATTTTTCAATTCCTCCAATTGGGAAGTTTACCGCATTTAATCCTAAGGCAAACGGCGATGAATTCCGACGCTCCTTCCTCGCGAAGGTAAACAAAGCGGATCTGTACGATCTAAATTATTAGTCTCCCAGCAATCCACCAAACCTCACTCCTAAATCCACAACAACAGGGCGGCCAATATATCGGGCAAAACTCGCAAGGCCCCGAACTCGCCTCGCTCGACACCTCCATTGCCCCGCGGTGCACAAAACCTGGCTCTCCTTAAGCGCTGGCTCGCAGCAGCAGAATTCCAATGAGCCTGGGCCGCGCCGCCGATCTCACCGCAGCAAAGCGTCACTGGCTTCCCTTTTCGACTCAACCTTTTACCGTGGCTCTTCCGGCCGCAGCGTCAAGCTCTTGCGCTAGCGGCACAGGCCGTGTTGCAAATACCTTTTTAGGTAAGTCGCTAAAAGGTGTTGTTGGTTGCTGAAAGTTGTTAAACAACGTTGTGACACAAGGATCTTGATATTATTTTTAGCCACGTCGCAAACGGTGTAGAATACAAAGAAATTTCTAAGATTTTCTTAATTTCGCGAGTATTATTTTTTCCTGTATTAAATTACACTTCACTCAGATAAAAGGATGAAAAAGATTGATTTGCGAGAAAATGATTTCAATTATGTACCTAAATGACTATCGATTATAGGCAGATAAGGTTTACCACAAAGAAACATCAACAAGTGCAACCTAATTAACCTGTGACGTGAGTATTACTAGGCACCTCTCTCCAAGTCTAGCCAACGTGTGCATCGGCTAGCTTTTCAATACTTTTTCTTCGCGTGATTAAGAGCAAATGCATGTCTTTTTAAACCTAATAACCTTAAAGTTGCAAAAAAAAAAAAAGCTTTTCCCTATTTTCCCCACTGCCGCTACAGTGTCTGCTCCCAAAGGAGCCTCTATCTATATTTCTCCACTGCTGCAGCAGTGAACGCTTCCACAGAAGCCAAGAAGGAAAAAAAAAAATATTTTTTTTTTGCTATGTGCTTTGTGAAAACAAGTTGATAGGGTAGTTTAAGAAATTGCTTAATCTAAACAACAAATGGCTAAATTGGGAACACTGCAATTACTGATACTGTTCTATTGAACAAAACTTAACATAATGTTTTAACAATATAATGTACATGCACATTATATCAAAAGCTTTCAAGGGCATCAGTTTCCCGACAATTGTATCTACATATCACTGTGTAGTCTAATCCTCATTTGGCTAAACTTTCAATTCAAACGTACATAATCTTTAATATTGGACAAGTCTTTATGACAGAAATGCTACAGCAATTATAAATCCTCGAATGCAGACATCAAATGTTGCCATTTTTTATTACATTCAGCCATTTCACTGAAATAATCTTTTCAGATTTCCCCCATAAGCGGCATGAATTAAAGAAGGGTTTATGATCAGCCCTTTTGAAGCCCCGCCGCCTTAGGTTTGCATTAGCCCAATCGGAGTGGCTTCTAGAAAATTTTCAGAAATTCAGGACGCTGGCTCCAGAGGCGGACCAATTCCCCACTCCGGTTCCTCACTATTCGGAATTAATATTCCCATAACCCACCCACTAAAACCACTCCTCAAAGCGTCGCTCAACACTATTCTCCAGGCAGTTTCTCCCAGAACCCTCCAGTCATATGCAAGGCATTTCACCTCACTTATAACATTCCGTTCCCGGATTTTTCCCTACTCTCTATCACCTCTTTCATTTCGTTTCTCAATGGCGTTAAGGGTCTCCAAGTCGGTTCTATTAAAGAGTCCAGTTTTTTTTTTCACAAACTGATGTTCAGCACTCCCACTCCCGAAATAAACAATTCTCAAACCTCCCTCTTGATCAAAGGGATCCAGCGATCCCATCCAGACACTAGACAACCCATAACGGTAGATATCCTGACAAAACATATCCACACCCTCCGCACAAATTACCAACCCCTCAGCATAGCCCACACGCTCGACGCCAAGTTCATCCTAGCATTTTTCGGTTTTCTTAGGTGCTCTGAGCTCACGATCTCTTCAAATATCAATCCAGAAACCAACCTTACCGTATCAGACCTAACCGTACTCGATGACGAAACAATCGCTTTTTTAATCAAACAAAGCAAGACAGACCAATCCAAGGAAGATCATTTTATTATATTTTCAATCTCCCCTCTCCAATCCAGCCTTACCAATCCATTTTGGCATTCCTACGCCTTAGGAATTCTCAGGCAACCTTACCTTTTCTATTCTGTGGTCAGTGAGGCTTACCTTTTTGATGCCAGGAGCTCGAGCTCCCATCGGATGCCGATCAGAGCCTCCCGGCTAGACAACCTTACCTTTTCTATTCTGCGGCCAGCAAGGCTTACCCGTTCGTTGCCAGGAGCTCAAGCTCCCTTCGGATGTAGGTGAAAGCCGCCGGCTACTCAACATTGCTGTTCTGTCTTATGCCCGGAGAGGTTTACCCATTCGATGCATGGAGTTGGAGCTCCCATCGGATGTAGGTGAGAGCCTCCCGGCTAGACAACCTTTTCCGTCCTTCAGCCAGAGAGGCTTACCCGTTTGATGCCGGGAGCTGAGCTCCTATAGGATGTCGGTGAGAGCCTCCTGGCTAGACAACCTTACCTTTTCCATCCTTCGGCCAGCGAGGCTTACCCGTTCGATGCGTGTGGTCCCATTGGAAGCCGGCGAGAGCCTCCTGGCTGGACAACCATTACCTTTCCATGTTTTTCAGTCACCAAACTGATCTACCCAATATGCAAACTGTCTGATGCCGCGCGTATCAAGCCCCCCATCGGACATCGGCGAGAGCCTCACGGCCACACAAAACCACCTGTTCAATGCGTGTGCTCCCTTCGGATGTCAGCGAGAGCCTCCTGGCTAAACAACCTTACCTTTTCCATTTCTACGGTCAGCGAGGCTTACCCATTCGATGTGTGTGCTCCCTTCGGACGCTGGCGAGAGCCTCCTGCCCAGACAACCATTACCTTTCCATTCTATGGTTGATGAGACTTACCCGTTCGATGCGTGTGCTCCCTTCGGACATCGGTAAGAGTCTCTCGGCCACGCAACCTACCTTTCCATTTGATGGTAGGCGAGGCTCAACCGTCCGACTCGACCTCCCGCCAAACCCTGCCTAAAACCTTCCCAGCTATCCTCACATCTTTTATCCCCACGTGGCGAGGATTACCCGTTCGATGTTCTAAGTATAATACCCCATGTCGGGTTTTCCTTTTACTCTCCCCGTCTGGCGAGGCTTACCCGTCTGATGCGTGTGCTCCCTTCAGATGTCTGGCGAGGGTTCTCCCAGTCAGGTTTCTATACTTGCCGCCCACAAGCGAGTCTCATCCATCCGATGCCATGAGTCTTGATCTCCAGTCAGATGTCGCAAGAGTCCTCCTTGTCAGTCAGCCAAAGGCTTTTTATCTGCCAAACCGAGAGGACCCAGATGTCCGTTGTCCTGAGTCTTAATCTACAGTCGGAGCCTTCATGGGCCCTCTCGGTCAGCCATTTGCCCTTTGTCCACTGAATAGCAGGGGCTTGTCAGCCTGTAGGGCCCATACGCCAACACCGTGACCTATTCCAGTCGAGGCAACTCGGGCCCTCCCGGTCGGGCTATACAATCACGCTGCTCCTCTTCATTGACCGGTAGAACTCACTCGTTCCAATGCTGTGAGCTCCCGTTGAGCATCGGCTCGAGCCCTACCGACCGGGTGCCCCAAACCACGCAGTCCAGTACCAGCTGCCGGTAGGGCCTACCCTTCCAATGCTTAAGTCGCTCCCACCAGAATACGTAGTCTCTTCCGGCCTGCCAACCAGCTGACTTCTCAGGAAAAATAAAAAATTAGCCCCCGCCAGTACTCACAATGCTATTTTTGGGAGGGATGTTCTTAATCTGGCGGCTGTCCTTTGTTCAATTGCTTTGTGGGGGGTACTCTAGGTTCAGGCCATTCCCGAGCTCAGAGACCCTTCCATGGTCAGCACGCCATATACGCATTCCATACCTCAGCTAATAATATGTAAGCGTGAACTAGTGAAATGTCAGTGTTTGTAGTTTATGAAATATTTGCACACTCTCAAAAATTATATTATAGACACCATCCAATTCATCATTCATGTTTTGAATATTTAATTAGTAGGTGGTTTTAATGCAGTATAATCCAACCTCAAATTTAATGGGATGTCCTTGTTTTCTGTACATATAAATTAGAATCCAATCAGTGATAGAAAGTCAAACTGACAGCTGAAACATTGTACCACAGCTTTGAAGGGCAGTTTTGAGGAACACCGTTAACAACAGGGGCAGGCTACAAATGAAGATTAATTGCAAAAATGTTTAACAAACGTATCATGGAGGACGACTGTCAAGAAATCCAGTATTGCTTTCCAAACAACAGTTTGTCATGTTTCAGAGAAATCAAACATGAAGTGGAGTATGTTATTTTGTACATGTTCATTTTTTTATTATCAGTTTTCACTGTGTTTCTGAACCTGCTGGTGATCATCTCCATCTCTCACTTCAAGCAGCTCCACACTCCAACCAACCTGCTCATTCTCTCTCTGGCTGTGGCAGACCTGATTGTGGGACTGATTGTTATACCGTTAATGGGCATCAAATTCATAGAATCATGCTGGTACTTTGGAGAGACATTTTGTTCTCTTTTTTTATTCATTGCTTTTATGGTTGTTTCAGCATCTCTTGGTAATTTAGTCTTTATATCCGTAGATCGTTACATTGCTGTGAGTGACCCTTTGAGATACACAGTAAGGGTCACAACTGATAAAGTCGTTTTTTGTATTATTATAAACTGGCTATGTTCCAGCATATATTCTGTCATTATTTTATACAATTCTATGTTCTACCCAGATACACAAGACAGGTGTTATGGAGACTGTTCAGTTTCTTTCAAATTTGAACATGTTGTCACAGACCTCATAGTCACTTTTGTTGCCCCTTCTTCTGTAATCATGTCAATATATGTGAAAATCTTCTGTGTTGCAAAATATCAGGCCAAGGTTGTAAATTCTGTCACAGGTGTCAACAGATCACAAAGAAAGGCAGCAAAAACTTTGGGGATTGTGGTAATGGTTTACTTTATGTGTTGGATACCTTACTATATAGTCACTCTTATTGAAGGAAATGAGTCAACTGTTGAATTTAATGTAACATGCTGGATTTTGTACGTGAATTCCTGTATGAATCCGCTTATTTATGCACTGTTTTATAAATGGTTTAGAAAATCAGCTAAACACATAATGACTCTAAAAATATTCAAGCCATCATCAGAATACTTCAGTCTTTTCCCAGAGGATATGTAAATGATCAGTTTTTAATTTGTTAAAGTTGTGTTTCTTTCTACAGTGAATGTTACTTTGTATTTGAGGATGTTGCACATCAGCAAGTGAAGAAGTGATAATTGTGTAATGGCATGTGCAGTGAGGAGGAAATCTGAGAGCAAATCAGCTATTACATTAAGATTAATTGTTTAAAAAAAAAATGTAATCTCCACCGTATCACAAATTCTAACATGGACCTTGTGTGCTGACCTGAATGCTATGTCTGAATCATATTTGCTTTATTTTTCCAGCTATAAAATATAATTGAAACACAACATAACTTCTTAGAATATTTGAATCAGTATGCTCACTTATGGACATTTTTATAGACTTGTTATAATGTTTGTGAGGACCTGATTTATTTTTCAAACTGATGTACACAATCCAACGCTGGCATGTCTGTAGTATTCATGTTGCTGCAACAAAGGCCCCAAAGATGATGGGATAAAGATTTCCATTTCAAAACAATCTTATTTAATGATACTAGTCTATGTTGTCATCACAACCATGTTAACCCAGTACTGTGATTAAAACTGATTCTGTGGTAAAGCTTTGAAAATCTTTCTTTGAATTATGTGTATGTAAAGACTTTCATAAAGACATGAACACCACTGGAGCATTTGCACTGCATCAGCACTAAAGAGCTTCACCTACAAGACTGGATTGTCTGGATTGCATAGCCCTGCTAGCACCTGCTGGTAGATGTCATTACACCATTTTGAAGCAAACAGCTTCTTTCTCCATTGATGGGCAATTTTTAATAGCCATGTATTTTGGTAAAAATAAATAAATAAATATATATATATATATATATATATATATATATATATATATATATATATATATATATATATATATATATATATATATAATTATTATTTTGATTATTATTATTATTATTATTATTATTATTATTATATATACATATACGTAAGGCCTAAACCAAGCAGTGCTTGCTTACCATTTTAAAAAACAGTTATGTAGGTACTTTCTTCATTTTAACCGACTCGTGTTGTTATGAAAATATTAGCATATTGGAATGCTTGGGTAAGATCATGTAGCATTAGAACAGTCTTCTGTCTGTGCTACCTTACTTGCTCGTTTTCATCACTTTAGCTTTAATTCATGGGCACTGACTCGTTTGCTAAACTGAGCATCCAATCAGCGTTCTCACTCACACGACGGACCTGACACCAATTCAACATGTGTGTCTTGGCCTTTAAAATGACAGCAAACTAATATATCTGCTGACATCTGTGTCATAAATGTTAATCAAACCACACAAAAAAAAGAGAAAATCACTCACTGCTATTGGCTAAACAACTTTTGTATCTTTAATAAGACTCATTTCATATTTAATTTATACAGTGAAGATTATGCTTTTTTTAACCTTTGATTGTTTAATTATTGTAATATTTCTTACTATGTTAAATAAACCTACTGTTCCCATAAAACCTTCAATTTGTTTATTTAAATTGTATCTTTCTCTGTCCTATAGTCATAGTTGGGTTATTAGCATTAGAAACACCCTCACAGCAGCATTAATTAGTTTTTTTGTAATTTGATGTAAAGGTAAAATAATACAAAGTACTGTATGTTATAAATGTACATAATTTTTTTGACTTTACTGATCAGTCAGTGAAAAGAGTCCATTGCACAACCCAGGCTTATTTGAAATAAGTGCCTCTAAATACATTTCTGCAACACTGTTATCCCGTTATCACCGTTACACGTTTCACGGCAGTTTCAAAGTGAAATGTTCAGTGAGTGGCACTAAAACACAGGTTCAATACATGACCTAGCACATTTTTTTTTTTCTGATATAGGCACATATTGCTGTTTTTATTACATTGCTTCAGGTACGTATAGCGGCGGTTCATAATTCAAATATCCAAGGAGTGTCGCTAAAAGATAATTATCTATTGTGTTGGAAATATCTCTTACACCAAACCCAACCATAAACCTACCCGACAGTGTTAACAAATGCAAAACTGATATAAAAATGCACTTGTTGATGCAATCATGCCATTTGAACTTCCTTACATGCAAATTTGAACTGTTATGTCGAAGCATAGGTTCACTGTATTCATACAGGAGCTTTTCACATCTCAAGTGCCACTCCATACTGCGTGAGCTACTGAACAAACCTACTGAGTATGAAAACCCATACATATGAAGCTGGATATATTACGCTAACGTTCAAAAGTATCAGTTTTGATATCTTGCAACATGTTAAAATTGTTTTAAATATATAAAATATAATATTCCTTAAGCAATTCTTTGAAAATAGGCGTTATTAATCAAAACTGTGGACCTGTAAATCAAAAGGAATCAAAGTTGTTAGAGTTTTACTTACTGCCTCTAGTGTTTATTTCAACTGGAAACTGCAGCAATTCATATGTATAGGTATGTTTTTTTCAGTTTTGCAGAAATGTATTTAGAGGCACATTCGAATGAGCCTATGTTGCCATTGCAGTACTTTACTTTGCTTTGACACTATAGATTGTGTTTTTTTTTTATAAAATTACATTGATATTCAGGGATGGCATTAAGATGGTTTACCATTTTGTTCTCTAAGCTAACAGCAGTAAAGTGCTGTAAGGATCTGTGTTAGGCCCTCTTGCATGTAAATATGAAATGACATCATTATGCATCATCAGAATGGGTCAGTCTGATCCAGGCACTGTATAAAGGACAGGACAGTAAGCAGAGCAGAACAGAACAAACACCTAACAGGAGGAGATTCACTCATGGCCTATGAGACAGAGAATCATGAGACTCAATACTGCTTTCCTGCCATCAACTCATCATGTATCAAGGGAATGCGCTCTAGATATGAATACAATATCATGTTTGTGTTTTTCTCATTGCTGTCAGCGTGGACTGTGTTTCTGAACCTGCTGGTGATCATCTCCATCTCTCACTTCAAGAAGCTTCACACTCCAACCAACCTGATCATTCTTTCTCTAGCTGTGGCTGACATGCTTGTTGGACTTATTGTGATGCCCATAGAGGCTACTAGGCTCATTGAAACATGTTGGTACTTTGGAGACACTTTCTGCAGGCTGTTTCTAACAATGATGGGACTTCTCTTTTCAGCATCTCTCAGTAATTTGGTTTTAGTTGCTGTTGATCGTTTTGTGGCTGTGTGTCACCCTTTATTGTACCCACAGAAAATAACCACAACTAAAACATTAATTATTGTCAGTCTTTGCTGGTTTTGCTCTTCAGCGTATAACATTGCAATAGTCATGAGTCTCTCACACAAGAAATATGCATGTTATGGAGAATGTACAATTATGATCACTTCTGACTGGACAGTCCTTAATCTATTTTTATCTTTCTTGATTCCTTGTACCCTTATCATAACCTTGTATTTGAGGATATTTTATGTTGCACATCAGCAAGTGAAAGTTATAAACTCACTGGTGAAGGGTGGAAAACATATAAATGAATCTTCTGTAAAGAGGAAATCTGAAAGAAAAGCAGCTCTGACATTAGGAATCATTGTCACAGTTTATCTAGTTTGCTGGATTCCCTTCTTTATTTTGTCTTTAACAGAAAACACAGGAATGGCTTCCACCACAGCCTATATTCTATTATGGTTTTTGTATATTAACTCAGGTCTGAATCCTCTTATTTATGCTTTCTTTTACCCCTGGTTTAAAATGTCAGTTAAGCACATTCTTACTCTTAGAATATTTCAGCCAGAATCCTCTATGATGGACATTTTTACAGACTATCATTAATAATTGCTTAAGGGTTTGATTAAATTTTTTCGTCTTCTCTGAGAAGTTGAGATCAGTTCTCTGAGATCAAAGATCACTCCCTGAAAATAGACATATACATATTTTGCAAGGTGTCATCATGTTTTCCTGATTTCAGATACATACAGATAGGGATACTTATGCTAAACCTTGTAATCTGCCTACAGAAGTTGCATTTTAATGCATCAGTTTGTGCTTCTGAAAGATAAACATCTTAATTATGCAGACTTAAGACACTTTGTTATAGAAAGATTATTGGACGACATCATATGCATTCTTCCAAAGAGAAGGAAGACTCAGAATGTATTGCTACAAATTAATTCCAAATGGTGGACAAAGAGGGAGAAATATTGAGCATTAATAAATGTTTCATTCAACACTGAAAAGTCTTAATACTCAAATATGTTATGCAAAATGTTTGTGTGGTGAGTATTTTATGTTTATACTTAGGGGGCCATTGAATGCTTGAATCTGATTGGCTGACGAATGTTCTAAGGTGTGCAATTATTTTCAGGGAAACACACAGCGAACGTAGCTCCAGGCAGCTCTGGACTGCATTTTATGTTCATATCACTTCACCAAATGATTTCTGTTATTTCAAAGGTCTTACAACAGCACAATAACCAAAACCCACAACAACACTGGTTAGACAAATAAATAAGTAATATGATAAAAACAACAGATAATTTCCATGTTTTGCTACATAATTATGTTTTATTATGTAGGTAAAGCACATAGGCCTACTCTGTCTCTCCCTCTCCCTCTTCCTACAGACGCACATACATAACTTACAGTACAGAAACATACATGCGCTAATGTTGTTATTGCTACTCTGGCGATTTTATTTTAAAAGCTACATGATATTTCTCACAATCGAGGTAACTATGGCACTGTTCATGAAGAAAATTAAATTAAAGTTTGCATGATAGTAGAGATGCTGCTGCTGAAAAATTTTGAGAGACACAGACTCTCTCTCTCTCTCTCTCTCTCTCTCTCTTTTCTCTCACATCATTAATATCTGCATTAGTCTGCTATCAATGGCTCAAGCCTACGTTATAGGTCTAAAATGACGTTTTTGGAATTAGCAGTGCAGGCGTTGGATGAGATGCAGAAGAAATTAACCCTACTCACAAGAGCATTTAAGTACAAAATCCTGACGAATGCCTTACATATCATCTGATCAAAGTCTGATCATGGTGTGGCAACCATGGTATAAGCGGAATAATTGACTCCGGGGGTGTGCATTATTTTTCTTATAATTCATCGGGCCGTTGTCTATTATGCCGTACTTATTGGAATATCACTATTAGCTGAGCAAGATGCTGGCATCATGCTCTATTGAAATCGGTTATGTATTGATTTTTAGAAGCACTATTTGTGTGGTGTGTGGAGCTGTAGAGTGTTTCAAATCATTTATGAGATTCCATGATGGTTAGAAGGCATGTGTCTGTACAGTCTGTTTTACATTGAATATACATATCACAATATTTATGTGTAAATGCATCTCAGACATGATTTAAACAGTTTGTACTAGACCAGTGTTTCTCAACTGGTGGGTTGTGACCCAAAACAGGATCATGAAGTGTACAAGAAAAAAAAAAACAAAAAAAAAAAACTTAATTCTAAATGTTTTTCTGATGTGAGACGTTTATTTTGTAAGACATTTTAAAGGCACAATATGTAAGATATTTTATTCAAATATCCAAAAATCACTAGAATAGTGTTATATATTTTGCTGACTTGTGCAGTTACATTATCCCAAATGTTTCAAAGAATGTTTAAATCCAGAGAAATAAGCAATTTTAACTAGTGACATGGACCGTGTTCATAGTGTCATTGTGTCGCCTGCCTATGACAATGTCATAACCCCTCGATTTCCGGTTTTGTTTTTTAGAAAACGTGGAAACACCTAAGATGCTTTAATATGTTATGTGTTTCATTAGACAGGGGAGGACCACACAGAGGAGCATTATAACAGAACTTTCAAATGTATCTAGTAAGATAAAACAGTGCTGCTTTACCACACATACTCATGACCAGAAGGAGCAGAAGTGGTCGACTGTGGCATAATAAAAGCCCCGCTGCTTTCGAGCCGTAAGTGTTGCACTCATTCATCGGCCTCGTTTCGCTTTGATGGCTTTCAGCCTCACCCTGCTTCATACTACTATGTTAATAAATCATTAGCTCATCCATGAACATGATTTTTGCCCGAGTCTCGTCGGATTGATCGTGGGGATGAAGACGACAACTCCCATGATTCCACACTCAGTCACGCTGTCATCAAACTACGCCTTTGTTTTTTTTGTTTGTTTTGAATACATGCCTTCTAGTGGCGAAAACGTACATATTGTGCCTTTAAAGGGATACTCCACCCCAAAATGAAAATTTTGTCATTAATCACTTACCTCCATGTCGTTCCAAACCCGTAAAAGCTTTGTTCGTCTTCGGAACACAAGTTAAGATATTTTGGATGAAATCTGGGAGGCTTGTGTCTGTCCCATAGACTGGCAAGTAAGTAACACTGTCAAGGTCCAGAAAAGTATGAAAGACATTGTCAGAATATTCCATCTGCCATCAGTGGTTTAACCGTAATGTTATGAAGCGACAAGAATACTTTTTGTAAGTGAAGAAAACAAAAATAACAACTTTATTCAACAATTCCTAGTCAACAGTCTCCTCTGTGTCTCTCCATATCACCATATGCTGCGTATGCTCTTCTGTATTAGCCGCGCCACAAGGATGCTCTGTTTCTACGTGTATTTAGCTTTGATTTAAAAGAAAACAGTGCATCCTTGTGGCGCGGCTGACACAGAAGAGCATACGCAGCATATGGTGATATAGAGAGACAATATTTTCATTTTGATGTGGAATATCCCTTTAAGTAAAGTGTGCCTGAGAAAAACGCACTGTCACGATTCAGTATCTGTGGTCAGATGAGATGTTGTCAGGCTTAATGTCTGTAACATTAATAACATTATTCTACGATTATTTTCATAACTTGTTATGAAATAAAAAGTCTCTCACCAAAATGAACTGTACTGTCCTGTCAGATGTTATACCAAATCCACTAGAAGGCAAGCCTGCAACCATTAACCGAAAAAGCGTAACGGCTAAAGCTAAAGTTTCCGGTTTGCCAGTATGTGGGAAAGGAGACCAGATGGAGGAGAGGCTTTACTACGCTGAATAACAGCTTTTTAGAGGAATCAGCTTATCATTTAATGAATCGACAGCCCATCGGCTATTCTTATTTTTGGATTGAAATATTTTTAGAGTTTACACAGAGTTTTTTTTAGAGTTTTAACTCGTGCAATGCAATAATGACCTGATTTGCAGCTGTCACACTTTTTGTAATGTCATTACAGCATTTTATTTTAAAAATGGAGCGCTTCCCTGACATAAGAGATTCTAGTCAACTGGTTGCACGTTTTATTAAATTGATTAATATAATAATATACTAAACCATCCTTTAATATATAGACAGGCATATTATTCCACACTCAAGCTCGCACATAGTCCCGCGCAGCTTTCATTGGTCAAGGCCCGCCTATGAGGCCGTTTGACCGACATGTCAAACAACCAATCACAGTTTGTTTGGTTCAGCGTCATGTTTCGGGGTGTGAAAATGTCGCCACAATAACAGACTGGTGTGTAAAACTCTTGGACGTATTTGAAGATTCCATGCTGCAAACTTTAAATATTTCACATACTTTTGAAACTCCAGTGTTAAGTTAATCCTGATAAGCCCTCGTCGTCACAGTTGTAAACACTAAGGCTTTCTTCTTTCGTGAGGGGGTTTGGCATTACGGCATCTTTGTTTCCAGACAGAACGTTAAAGAACGCAACACACACGTCTCCCGTAAATTCTGTAGAATTCAACCAATCCGATGATGACGTCGACACTCCTGAAGTGTTTCCACTTTTGTGTCCCATATGCATCAGACATTTAGCCAATGGTCCGTGGGCCTGACGTCTGAGGCTAAGACTAGCTCGCACATAAAGCAATAGCCTCAAAGCACCAGCAAAGTGATTATGAATGTGTCGGGAGAAAAGAAGACATTTTAATTATTTATTAATAAACTAGTGGTTTCTGACTCGCCGTCTCCATATGGACGTGCCTTGAAATGCACCTTTTCATAGGGACAACATAATTAGAGATTATTACAAAATCGAGTGGGCAAGTTTTCCTTATATTTATTGTATTATTCATATATATATAAAAAAAATAATATCCTGTTTTGGTTATGTTTAATTGTCCAGGTCACCCGTCAATGATAGCACCCCCTCAGCACCTGTGTTTAAAATTCTCTGGCGCAACCCCTGCTTCTCATTAATTTCTATGGTATCTGTAAACAGCGTCTGAGTGTCGCACAACTCTGACTGAAATTCATTGACATCAAAGCTGTTCTGTGGTTGGTTATTAAGGCACATGTTATCCAAGTTGACCATTACGCTTTTTCCAATAATTTCCATTAATTTTAGCATTGTGTATTCACCACGGTAACCATTGTTTCCATAACCCAAAAATACCATGTTATTTTCACGTTGAGTTATTTTGTATATGTTTAAATGACTGTGGTGGCTCATACAAACTTACCTGTATTAACAACAACTAGTTTGAGACTGCTATTTAATAGCCTTATCTGATAGGATGTTTATTCATCAGTATTAGTCATATTCTTACAATTTATGAGTATGTTAAGTAAAGGGGGACGGTACTTGTGTGTGTGTCAATTTTTGTGAAATAAATTTGCTTAATTTTTTATTTTTTGGCTGAAATAGAAAAACGGATGAAAATATGAGGCAAAAGTCTATGGCATCACAGATTTCACACTCCCTCTAGCTGTCATCACTGCACAGTGTGACGCTCCACTCAATAATCCACTCAGTGTTCCGCTCATGCTCACCAGAAAAAGCAAAGTCTGCTCAATTAACGTGCCAACAGGAAATTTCTATGTAGTATACTTGTTCCTATTTGCAGTAGTTCTACTGTGCTGTAACATGGTGTAGTACAGCTGTACTAGGCAATGCTGGTAAATGACGTTACCCTCTCTTGCACTCTGCTATGCTCAGCTCACATGCTCTGATAATAATAACTTTGTGGACTATACATTATTTGGCTAATTAAACAAAAGAAATTCAGTTAAATCTGATTATGTTACATAGAACTGAATAAAAATAATATAATGATATTTAATATATTTTCCGTCCATGTTTATTGTTTTACTTTCAATAAAACTGTTGTTATTTTATTTTATTTAATAAGATAAATAATTATTAAAAATAATTTTCAGTTTAGCCCAGAATTTTCATTTCAGTGCATCCCTACAACATAATGAGGGTCACAGTGGTGGACAGAAGTCGTTACACAAGGAGGTCAGATACAATACACACACTACACACATTCTCCTGCTGTCTCTCAGGCTGTGGCACATCCACACATATCTCGCAGCCAGTGCTGCTGTTTGTCCCACTCCTAGTACTCTTTATTTGTTTCTCTTCAGTCATGGCTGTAAAGTTCTTTATGATTTTTGTAAATTTGTCCATGTACTGTATATGTCTCTTATTGATTTAAATTTGTAACAGTGAATGAGGAAGTGCATCTCTGTCTTGATCTATCCTGTCTTACAGTGAGCACATACTTTGCGTAACCAGCTCTTTTTGTGTACTTGGTCAGGATCTGTCTCTGCTCTGTGTCTCTTGACAACCTGCAGATATTTTTCCAATTCATAATTTGATTTTATAGTTTGATAGAGTCGTAATTTACTTTGTGTTTTAGTTTCTTGATCCCAAAGTTCTAGATATATACTTTTAGATTGTTTTATCATTTTATTTATTTTGATGTTTGGGTGAGAAGCAGTGCTGGTAGTGTTAGTAGAGTTATTCAGGTTAGTAAGTCTCAGATCTAGCTGACTTATGGAACTTTTTGGGCATTCAGTTCTTGGGTTTGTAGTGCTTTAAACTCCCGACTCCATCCTTAGCTCCACCTTACACAAGCATCAATGTATTGAACTTGATGTGGGCTGTAACTGGTAGCCATTACAGAGGTATTACTTGGGCTCAATGAAGACTAGTCACGCTGCTGCATTTTGTATAATTTGTAGAAGTATGAGTACACATGATTTTGAGATACTTTAATAAGCATAAAAATACATAGCATACACAAATGCCAGGTGAAACAGTCAATTTTTAATGACACTGAACTATTTTCTATTTATACATATCACTGTTTCAACATTTCTATTACTTTGTCCATATCTAGGATTTTCTTTTTCACTTGTTTTTTTTTTTTTTTTCAACAGAAGACTCTATTATAACCTTATCCGTGAAGTATACATATAATGCTGCCTCTGAACTCCAAAAAGGCACATTAGACATTTACTGACAGCTTCATTCAACATTTACATTCATCTTTGTCTGTAAAATTTTAATTAAAGTTGACAGAGACCATTACATTTTTTATATGTAGGTTTGGAACACCACAAGGGTGGGTAAATGATGACCATTTTCAAAAATTTGGTTGAACTTTCCTTTAATATTAAGTTATTGATTATTATTTTTATGTGTAATTCCTAGATCTGAACATGTGAATACATTTCACGTGCTATCATTTTTGGGGATTGATCTCAGAGGTTGTGCTCTATGTAAAATAAAATAAAACAAATATATCCTCACTGTAAATCATTAATGACTATCTGTAAAAATGTCCATCATAGATGATGCTGGCTGAAAAATTCTTAGAGTTAGAATGTGTTTAACTGATATTTTAAACCAGCGGTAAAATAAAGCATAGACAAGAGGATTCAGACCTGAGTTTATATGGAAAGTCCATGTTAGAAATGTCAGTGTGGTGGAAGAGATTGCAGTGGTTTTTGTTAGAGAACAGATGTAGAATGGAATCCAGCAAAGCAGATAAGCTGTCACAATGATTCCTAATGTCAGAGCAGCTTTGCTCTCAGATTTCCTCCTCACTGAAATGTCCACTACAAATTTTACACCATTCATTTGAGAGTTAATAATTTTCACTTGCTGTTGCACAACATAAAATATCCTCAAATATGCAGTGATGATCACAATACAAGGAAATAAAAAAGAAACAATCAAATCAATAAATCTCCAAGCAGGTGTAATCAAAACAATACACTGGCCATAACACAGTGTTTTGTCTGACATAATAAAATATCCATTGCTTATTACAAAGCAAATAATGTAAACTGAACAGCAAAACCAGCAGAGACAGATGCTTATTAAAGTTTTAGTTGTGGTCATTTTCTGTGGGTACAGTAAAGGGTGACACACAGCCATATAGCGATCCACAGCAATTAATACCAAATTACTAAGAGATATAATAAGGAGCAACCTAACGATGATCACAAACAGTCCACAGTAAGTGTCTCCAAAGTACCAACATGTCTCAATTTGTTTGATGCCCTCTATGGGTATCACAATAAGTCCAACAAACATGTCGGCCACAGCCAGAGAGAGAATGATCAGGTTGGTTGGAGTGTGAAGCTTCTTGAAGTGAGAGATGGAGATGATCACCAGCAGGTTCAGAAACACAGTCCATGCTGACAGCAATAATACAAACATATAGATGAAATTATGCTCAAAACTGGAGCGTTTTCCCTTGGTACATGATGAGTTGATGGCAGGAAAGCAGTATTGAATCTCATGATTCTCTGTCTCATAAGCCATGAGTGAGTCTCCTCCTCTTAGGAGTTTGTTATGCTCTTTGTACTGTGCTTTCATTTATATAGTGTCTGGATCAGACGGAACCACCCATTTTCAACAACTTTGATGCTGCACAATTATATAATCATTTTCTTCCCCCAAATTTTGATATGATGGATACACATAGTCTAAGATTTAATCCTTTTTGAAATATAATATAGTAAATCAGAATAACATTACAGTTACCTGTGTGTTTGTGTTTTGATAATAAACTACTTGCACATAGAGCCATGCCTTTCCTCTTCCCTGTTCAATGTGATAAATATTTATTAAGTTTAACACATATTTGTCAGTGCTAAACATTCTTATTTAAAAGTTATGTATTACATATAAATTATTATATACTCAATTGATAGTAGTTATTAAGACTGATGTTGTTTGGAATTGGTAAAATGTACTTGGAAAAAAAATAATAATACCGTGCGTTTAACAGCCTACCTAAGCAGCTGCCTTCCAACCATCATGGAACTTCTTAAGTAATTGGGAACACTCCAAATACTGCTACTCATGCAGAGTGCAATGAAGACTCAATTTATTTGTCAAGCATTATGTTTGTTCAGGCAAGCCACGTCAGTCAGGCTTGCATCAGTAACCAAAAGTGACTTGAAAAGTACCTTACTACAGTGATCTTTTACATTCATTCTCATTTATTTATCATTCTGCCACTTTTTTGTTGATGCTAGCTGCATTTAAACTCCTGCCTCCATCCTCAGCTCCAACTTAGCTGATGGACATCAGTGATTCTAGGCTAGTAGTGTAATCTTGTTTACCTAATCTATTTGTCAGTTGTATTAAGTCATGTTACCTTACAATTGTATGAAATTATCTAATCTGCATGCTATTTTACCTGTTCTGTCTCAACAGAGAGGTAAAAATATTGCTTTTCCCCGTGCTAGGTCTGTAAGATTTATTAATCGCAATTAATCGCTTCCAAAATAAAAGTATGTATTTACATAATATTTAAGTGTGTACACTGTAAAAAAGAAAAAGTTAGTTCAACTCAAATTTTCAAGGCAACCAACTGCACAGAATTTTTGAGTTGAAGAAATCAACTTAATTCTTTAAGTTTTGAAGAACTACAATTACTAAGTTGCGTCAGCTAAGTTTTTCAAGTTCTGACAACTATTTTTTTTTTTTTAATTCAAGTTACTTGAACTTTCAAGTCTGTAAAAGCTTACTATTTTCAGTTCAAATTACCAGATATTTTAGTAATAGAAAAATTATTGTCATAGCAGCTGAAACAACATTTACTGTCATTTAGGTAATTCATTTTTTCTGTTTTCTGGAAACAACAACAACAAATTTTTTTTTTTAAAGGTCACCACATTTTAAAAATTTATGTTTGCTTTCAAATGACAAAGATGAAAGGCTATGATAACCCAATAAGCAGACAACATTGTCTTTGTTTGTAAGACAACTTACAAGACTATTATATCCAGAAAACTGACATAACCAGCTCAACATACTCTAGGACTCTATACCAGACACACAAACCTCAAGAACGGTGACAACCAACACATGTTAAAAAGATGAGCTCTTTACATCACAGTACAACAAATAACTAACAATAATGATAAAACAATAATAAAAAAGTTGAAATTAAGATGCAATGCATGCTGGGAACTCACAAAGCCTTAACATTTCAACAATATGAAATTCTTTGTTCAGACAACTGTGTTTGACTAGTTGGGGCAAGATTTGGGCTAATTTTGTTGGTCTGACAATTATTTTTGTGTAGTTTCAAGAAAACAACATTTTTTGGTATTTGAGACTGAAAAGTTTTCATAAGCTGGAAAATGAGAAGTTTTAATTTTTTTACAGTGTTGTTGAGACCTTACAAATAATGCAATATTGCCAAAGATGACCGATAAACAGTTGTATAGTGCCTAAGTATTAATTCAGAAATGTGTAAATCCCCAGCTGAAAAAGCCAAATTATCCGAACTTTCTGAATTATCTGAACTAGAATTAGAAGGAATGTTTCTCTTCGACAAAGACAGGGAAAGTTACCGCTGACGTCGTGACAAGATGGCAGACGCAAACTTTCAAACTTACGAAGGGAGCTCCTGGGAAAATCCTTGGAAACCCCGTCGCAGCCGGTTGCCATGACAAATCTCAAATGAGCATGCACAGATTAGTTGACCTCACTCTAACTGGGTGTCAACTACAACTTCAAAATAAAATCAACTCAATTTATAAAATAAGATGAACTTTTCCTCAGAAATGTCTGAAAGTGAGTTCAAGTGGCTTACAACAGATAGTTCAAGTTCCAACTAGCAATTTTATTGTCAGTGAATGCAAAAATCTCAGTAAGGTGAACAATTTTGAGTTGTCGTTTTTACAGTGTACTGTATGTATTTATATGTACTGTATATATGAATACAGTGACCATGTGCTTCTGGTTGCGGTAATTTCCTTACCTCTGATGACGGACACGATCGCTGTCTCACATGTCTGGGCTGCTAGCATGCTAAGACAGCTTTCGTGGATGGTTCATGCCCACACTGTGAGCACATGTCCATGGCTACGCTGAGGTTGCGGCTCTCATTCATTATATGTCTTCCCTTCTAACTAGTCCAGTGCCACTGGTCATATAGATCTCAGGACCACATTGGTTAGGGACAAGGGAGAACTGAGGATTACGTTCAGGAATGTTCCGCTGGGCCAGAACCCATGGAAGTCCTGTTCCTCACAGCGTAGCACCATCGAACACCATTTCATCTCGCGGCAGACCCATTGGCTAATGAAATTGACTTGACGAGGATAAGATGTCTATCGCAGCACCAGAGGAGGGGCTTTCGTCTTCTGATGCTGAAGACTTTTTGGCGGCTGCACAGTCGGAGTCAGAAGCAGATTAGACAGCCATGCTTCTTTGGGCCGCCAAGAGTATCGGGCTGGAGGTGAACTTCTCTATCCTCTATCCTCTGAACACTCAAGGCTGGACGATTGGTATCTGGGCTCTGGACACAACTCTTAGCCAAATCTTACAGGTTGTGATAGATACTATAGCTCAGGCTAGGCCCCCCTCTGCCAGACAGGCCTTTGCTCTAAAGTGGGGTCTCTTTGTTGACTGGTGTTCGTCTCAACGAGAGGACCCCCAAGAGATGTCCCGTCAGTGTTGTGTTTTCCTTCTTGCAAGAAAAGTTGGAGAGAAGGCTGTCCTCCTCCACTTTGAAAGTGTATGTTGTTACCATTTTGGTGCATCATGATGTAGTGGATGGAAGATCCTTGGTGAAGCATGACCTGAACGTCAGGTTCCTGAGAGCCGCAAGGAGATTAAATCATCCCAGATCATGCCTTGTTCCCTCTTGGGATCTCTCTGTGGTCCTGGTCTCCTTTGAGTCGCTTGACTCAGCTGAGCTCAAATTCCTGTCATTTAAGACATTGCGCCTGCACAGTAAAATCGACGGTGTTAATTAAGTTACCCTCCATTTACTCTTAAGGAGAGAAAAAATGCCCCCTAGTGTTGGTGAAAATGATCAGAGTTGAATTCTGCGTTGCTAACTTTACTCCGTTAAACTCCGCCCCTCAAGCCATCCCCGAAAACCAGAGGAAAAGTTCTCTCGTGGCCATTTTCTTTTGCCTTGTGCCAAAAGGTAAGCTCTTTTAATTAATTTATTAAAATTTAAGTTTAATATTTGATGTTAATAATTGAACTACTATTAATGCATACGTATTTTTTTTTTAACTTTTTGTAATTTGATTGGTTTAAACTCAAATATTGAATAGATATCGAATAAGCAAATCAGAATGTTGGAGAAATGTGCTTTTTCATCTCAATGTGGTAATCATAAAGTTGAAATGATGTCAGTAATCTTACTTAATTTGATTTTCAGCTGTATTTAGTATTCAGTTGTGTAACGTCACAATGGGGCATAAGCTGACAAATTTTTATAGAAATTATATGATGTTATGTAAACCGTTGGCATAATATAGACTATATATTTGCTACTGTTCAGCTCACGAAAGACTAAATGTGTCCAATGGTATTAATTCGTTAAATTAATTAGATTAATTAGTTGAACTCCGCCATTGCATCTTTATTGAAGCCACGTAGATGGCGCTGTGGGATTATCGTTAACTTGGCTCAATGCTTCGCGACAAAGAAGTCAATAGGGAAGGTGGAACATCTCATTTAAAAACAGCAGCGTTTTTGTTTTCGTTAATTTAACCTTATGCAGTGATTCTGGTACCACCAACAACTATTTTACTTTATTGTTGTTAACTGCATACACAGTTAGTTGGCCTGATCAGAGCGGTACATGTAAGTACTGGTTCAAGTAACTTAACGCATTTTTAAATGTTGCCTGATTATTAGGAGCGACTGTTGGCATGTCATAGCACAGAACTAACGTATTAACGTTATCTTTCTCATTTTTTTAAGTAACAGGCTTCTCCTGTGCAGTCTAATCAGTACCTGTCTTCAACCTTTGACTCCAGTGACTCGCAGGATACACCCATTATTGAAGAAAGGTCTTCCGGTAAACGAACAAGACTAGACGATGGAGCTAAAAGGTGGGCAATAAGGTTTTATTACTTATGCATTTGGGGGACTGTTGAAACGCATAAATCTACTTAAAAATACAACATTAATTTGATCTTTATAAGGTTCATGTTTACAAGAATGTCAAATTAAGTATTGTTTGAAGTAGTATTTTTTATTGTTTATATACCATATTTATGTTTTTGCTTTGATTTTTTATTTTTATTTAAAAAAGATTAAGCAGGTCTGATTGATTCTCTGTGAAACAAGAAAAACTGTCAATATCTTGACAGCTGACATTAAAGAAATAAATAACTGTATATATGATAACTGTGTGTGTGTGTATATATATATATATATATATATATATATATATATATATATATATATATATATATATATATATATATATATCCACGCTTATCCATTGTTGTCCACGCTTGTGGTCCAGGAGCGCCATCTCTGGCTTTGTCTGGCAGACATGAGGGACACCGACAAGGTTCAGTTCCTCAATGTCCTTGTGTCCCAGACCGGCCTCTTCGGCGACGTAGTCGAGAGCTTTGCCCAGCAGTTCTCGGCCACCCAGAAGCAGACTGAGGCGATCCGACACATCCTGCCCCAGCGGATGTTGTCGCAGAAACCCATCTTTGGGTGCATCCATCCCCGAGATTGGTTTGCAGCGATCAACCTGAAGGATGCGTACTTTCATGTGTCTATCCTTCTGCACCACAGACCTATCATCAGTGATATGTGTCGGGTCCCCGCTATAATAGAAGCAACATTCACAAATGTTTACAGAACAAGCTGGAAGTGTGCCTGTAGCTTTCTCTATATCTGTTTTATCACTTTTGATTGAAAGTCTAAGGCCTTCTCAAGCGGAAGGGCTAACTCATCTAATCTGCGGCCTATTATGCATCACACTAAGATTGCTGTAAAAACACAAAGCACTGCCATCAAGTTAGCATTTTTAAACATTCGCTCACTAAAAAATAAATCATTTATAATCAATGACTTAAATACCACAAACAATCTGGATTTTATGTTTCTAAACTAAACATGGCTAGAAGACAGCTGCAGTGCAACAGTCCTCAATGAAGCAGCCCCTCCTAACTTTACTTTCATGACTGTCTGCAGGACTGTTAGGAGAGGTGGAGGTATAGCTGCTCTATTTAAAGATGTCTACCAGTGCAAGCTAGTGTCATTTGGTCAGTACTTGTCTTTTGAATATCTAGGGATTGTGCTGAAAGGTGCTCCACGCATTGCTATTGCAGGGGATTTTAATCCACGTTTTGCTATTGCAGGGGATTTTAATATTCACATAGATAATACAGAAAACAAGATTCAGCATGTGCATGGACCCACACACAAAGGTGGACACACTCTAGATTTAATCATCAGTAGGGGTCTAAACATTTCATCCATTGTTATTAAGGACGTAGCACTATCTGATTACTTCTGTACCACTATATCTAGGTCTGTCTCTGTCAGAAAGAGATGCATTAACAAGAACACTAGTGTGCTATTTATGGAGGCTATATCTTTAACACCAAGCATTTCTGTTGACTCTGTTGATCTTCTCCTTGATTCCTTGAATGTTATTGATGATATTGCGCCTGTAATGGTCAATAAGAAAATTAGCAGACAGAAATCAGTTTGGACAAAATCAATAGCAGATGTGGTGGAAGACGAAACTTGAAATTCACAGCATCTATAAAGAGAGCCTTCATGCTTTTAATGTGAAACTAGCCACAGCTAGACAGAGTTTCTTCTCAAATGTTATAAACAGTAACTTAAACAACACTCCTTTTGTTACTGTTGAGAGACTGACAAACCCCCAAGTCAGATTCCCAGTGAAATGGTCTCAGACGGCAAATGCAATGAGTTTGCTTCCTTCTTTTCTGAGAAGATCCTCAATATCAGGAAGGCGATTGGCACATCCTCAAGTAATGCAGAGGTCAGACAGATTCGGCTGCAATATCAAAAAGATACTATGTCTATTTTTGAAGCAATTGATAGCAAAATTTTGGAAGAAATAGTGCAGCATCTAAAATCGTCAACCTGCTATCTTGACACACTTCCCACATCTTTTTTCAAAAGTGTGCTTCACTGTTTAGAAGCAGATCTCTTAGAAGTGGTGAACGCCTCATTTCTTTCTGGGACATTTCCAAACTCACTGAAAACTGCAGTTGTTAAGCCCCTTCGGAAAAATCTTCTTTTTATAGGCAAAATTATAGAAAAGGTAGTTTTTAATCAGCTGAACAAATACTAAAACTCAAATGGATACCTTGACCATTTTCATGATATACATACATGATATTCACTTAAATTCTGACTATGGCAAAATATCAGTGCTGGTATTGCTAGATCTTAGTGCTGTGTTTGACACTGTCGATCATAACATATTAATAGAGAGACTGGAAAACTGGGTCAGGTTTTCTGGGATGGTACTAAAATGGTTCAGGT
Organism: Cyprinus carpio; assembly: GCF_018340385.1. Classification (NCBI taxonomy): domain Eukaryota; kingdom Metazoa; phylum Chordata; class Actinopteri; order Cypriniformes; family Cyprinidae; genus Cyprinus; species Cyprinus carpio. The sequence goes on along the minus strand of NC_056581.1, from coordinate 15,338,546 downwards.
CATACTTAGAAGGGAGAGGTTATTATGTGAGTATAGGAGAGAGTTTTTTACTCACTGCATAACCTCGAACCTCAATGGTGCCGCAGACGGCTGCTTCAGTGCTTGTCTCTCCAGTGTTTGTACTGTTTTTGTTCATTTTTCCTGTTTTTTGTTTGTCAAACACGATCAGTTTCACCAGGGATGAACTGCTGAACATTCAGCAGAACACACAACAAAATATTTTACCGGATTTCAATTATTCAGACTTTTTACTGAACGTTGTTGTCGGTGGAGCAGCGGCGCTGATCAAACGCTTCAAAAAGCGCAAACGGGGAAAGCGAGCTGGTGTGCTCGTTAGACTCAGGAAGCGCGGATTTCGAACGCCGTTGCCTAGCATCCATCTGGCAAATCTCCACTCTCTACCCAACAAAACAGATGAAATCCTTCTGCTTTCCAGGACAAATAAGGATTTATCACACTCTGCTGCTCTGTGTTTCACGGAAACCTGGCTCAATGACGCCATACCGGACAGCGCGCTCCATCTGCCGGACTTTCAGCTGTTTAGAGCGGATCGCGGTGCAGAATCAACCGGGAAATCGCGCGGCAGTGGGACATGCTTTTATATCAATGAACGGTGGTGCACAGATGTAATTGTGTTAAAGAAGATGTGCTGTTCAGATCTAGAAGTGCTTTTTGTCAACTGCAAGCCGTTCTATTGGCCGCGGGAGTTTCACTCGTTCATTCTGGTGAGTGTTTACATCCCTCCGCAAGCGCACGTAAGTCTGGCTTTACAGAAACTCGCTGACCAGATCACAGAGACAGAACAACAACCGGACTCTGTTTTAATCATTCTTGGGGACTTTAATAAAGCCAATCTCTCCCGTGAACTGCCAAAATACAGACAGCATGTTACATGTCCCACAAGAGACAGTAATATATTGGATCACTGTTACACCGCCAATAAAGGATGCATATCACTCTGTTCCACGAGCAGCTTTGGGACTGTCTGATCACTGTCTGGTTCATCTTATACCAACCTACAGGCAGAAACTTAAATCTGCTGAACCTGTAGTAAAGACTGTAAAGAGATGGACCAATGAAACAGAGCTGGATTTACAATCTTGTTTTGACCTCACTGATTGGAGTGTTTTTGAAGCTGCTACCACCGATCTGGACGAACTCACAGAGACCGTAACATTCTATATTAGTTTTTGTGAGGATATATGTATTCCTACCAGGACTTATTTAACATTCAACAACGATAAGCCATGGTTTACAGCAAAACTCAGACATCTTTGTTAGGGCAAAGAGGATGCCTACAGAAATGGGGACAGAGTCTTGTATAATCAGGCCAGCAACACACTGAACAAAGAGATTAGAGCGACTAAAAGGACCTACTCTAAAAAGTTGGAAGACCAGTTTACTTCCAACGACTCAACTTCAGTATGGAAAGGACTGAGAGCCGTTACCAACTACAAGACACCATCCCCCTGCACTGAGGCTAATCAATGACTTGCTAACGACCTGAATGGGTTTTATTGTAGATTTGAAACACCCCACATCCATTCTGATCATCTCTCTACACAACCGTTAACACCTCCATCAATACCCCTCTCCCCCCCTCCTGCTCTTCAAATCAGTGAAAACGATGTGCGCCAGGTCTTCAGGAAGAACAAAAGAAGAAAAGCACCAGGCCCAGATGGTGTTACACCAGCCTGTCTGAGAACCTGTGCTGACCAATTGGCCCCCATCTTTTCACAGATCTTCAACAGATCTCTGGAGTTGTGTGAAGTGCCGTCCTGCTTCAAACGCTCCACCATCATCCCTGTTCCAAAGAAACCCAAGATAACAGGACTTAACGACTACAGACCTGTGGCTATAACGTCTGTCGTCATGAAGTCATTTGAAAAACTGGTTCTGGCTTATCTGAAGGACATCACTGGACCCTTACTGGACCCCCTGCAGTTTGCTTACCGAGCAAACAGGTCCGTGGATGATGCAATCAACTTGGGATTGCACTTCATCATGCAACATCTGGACAAAACAGGGACTTATGTGAGGATCCTGTTTGTGGACTTTAGTTCGGCTTTCAACACCATCATCCCAACAGCCCTCCAGACCAAATTGACCCAGCTCTCTGTTCCCAGCTTTCTGACAGATAGGCAACAGCTAGTGAGACTGGGGAAATTCATGTCAAACAGCCGCTCCACCAACACTGGTACCCCTCAGGGATGTGTTCTCTCCCACTGCTCTTCTCCCTCTACACCAACGACTGCACCTCCAAAGATCCCTCTGTCAAGCTCCTGAAGTTTGCAGACGACACTACAGTCATCGGCCTCATCCAGGACGGTCACGAGTCTGCTTACAGACAAGAGGTTGAACAGCTGGCTGTCTGGTGCAGTCTTAACAACCTGGAGCTGAACACGATCAAAACAGTGGAGATGATTGTGGACTTTAGGAGAAACCCCCCTGCACTTCCCCACTCACCATCATGAACAGCACTGTGGCTGCAGTGGAGTCATTCAGATTCCTGGGAACCACCATCTCTCAGGACCTGAAGTGGGACAATCACATTGACTCCATTGTTAAAAAGGCCCAACAAAGGTTGTGAAAGTCGTGACATTTGTCAAGTATGGTAACCCATACTCGAAATTGGTGCTCTGCATTTAACCCATCCAAGTGCACACACACAGCAGTGAGAAGTGAACACACCGTGAACACACACCCGGAGCAGTGGGCAGCTATATCCAGTGCCCGGGGAGCAACTGGGGGTTCAGTGCGCTTGCTCAAGGGCCCTTCAGCCATGGGTATTGAGGGTGGAAGAGAGCGCTATTCATTCACTCCCTCCCACCTACAACTCCTGCCAGCACCGAGACTCGAACCTGCAACCTTCTGGTTACAAGTCCAAGTCTCTAACCATTAGGCCACAGCTGCCCCGTACTTGTACTTCCTTCGCCAGTTGAGGAAGTTTAACCTGCCACAGGAGCTGCTGAAACAGTTCTACTCAGCCATCATTGAGTCTGTCCTGTGCACTTCAATAACTGTCTGGTTTGGTTCATTTACAAAATCAGACATCAGAAGACTACAGAAAATGGTTCGGACTGCTGAAATAATTATTGGTGCTCCCCTTCCCACCCTTCAAGAACTGTATACATCCAGAGTGAGGAAAAGGGCTCAGAAAATCACTCTGGATCCATCTCATCCAAGTTACCCCCTTTTTGAACTTTTGCCATCTGGCCGGCGTTTCAGAGCTGCAAATACCAGGACAGTCAGGCACAAGAACAGTTTCTTCCCCCAGGCAATCTACCTCATGAACAGTTAAATGTTCCCCACTTATGCAAAAAATGTGCAATATTCTTATATTTATTTGTTACCCCTCCATCCAAGTACATCTCTGCATCTTACTCTATCCTATTCCATTGTCATCTATAGCACAACTGTTCATACAATTTATTTATTTGCAATTTGTTTTTTGTGTGTTGTTGTTGTCTCTGTGTACTGGAAGCTTATGTCACTAAAACAAATTCCTTGTATGTGTAAGCATACTTGGCAATAAAGCTCTTTCTGATTCTGATTCTGATTCTGAGTGTTTATGTCTATGTGTATTTGCATGATATGTTTCTTTTTACAAGGCTCAATTCTTGCACTGCTCTTGTTTAGCCTGTATATGCTCCCACTAAGTCAAATAATGAGAAAGAACCAAATTGCCTATCACAGCTATGCTGATGATACTCAGATTTACATAGCCTTATCTCCAAAAGACTACAGCCTCATTGACTCCTTCTGCCAATGTATTGATGAAATGAATAGTTGGATGTGCCAGAACTTTCTTCAGTTAAACAAGGATAAGACTGAAGTCATTGCATTTGGAAACAAAGATGAAGCTCTCAAGGTGAATGTATACCTTGACTCTAGGGATCAAACAACTAAAAATCAAGTCAGGAATCTTGGTGTGATTCTGGAGACAGACCTTAGTTTCAGTAGTCATGTCAAAGCAGTAACTATATCCGCATGCTATCATCTAAAAAACATTGCAAGAATTAGATGTTTTGTTTTCAGTCAAGACTTGGAGAAACTTGTTCATGCCTTTACCACCAGCAGGGTGGACTATTGTAATGGTCTCCTCGCCGGCCTTCCCAAGAAGACCATTAGACAGCTGCAGCTCATCCAGAACGCTGCTGCCAGAATTCTGACTAAAACCAGAAAATCTGAGCATATCACACCAGTCATCGTGTCCTTACACTGGCTTCCAGTTAAATTTAGGATTGATTTTAAAGTACTTTTACTCATTTATAAATCACTCAATGACCTAGGACCGAAATACATTGCAGATATTCTCACTGAATATAAACCTAACAGAGCACTCAGATCAGTAGGATCGAGTCAGTTAGACATACCAAGGGTTCACACAAAACAAGGGGAGTCTGCTTTTAGTTATTATGCTGCCCGCAGTTGGAATCAGCTTCCAGAAGAGATCAGATATACTAAAACATTAGCCACTTTTAAATCTAGAGTCAAAACTAATCTGTTTAGTTGTGCATTTATTGAATGAGCACTGTGCAATGTCCGAACTGATTGCACTGTATTTTATGTATTCACTGTATTTTATGTAAAATCATTTTCTATTTTTAATTGTTTTAAATTCATTTTAAATCAATGTTTCAATAATTTTCAAAGTTTTAAAATTCCTTGTTTTACATTGTTATTATTACTATTTTTTCATAATTATTTTACTTTCTTTTATGTAAAGAACTTTGAATTACCATTGTGTATGAAATGTGCTATATAAATAAACTGCCCTTGCCTTGCCTTTTCTGCGGTTTGCGTTCAAAGGACGGGCATATCAGTACAAGGTACTGCCCTTCGGGCTGTCCCTGTTCCCCGTGTCTTCATGAAAGTCCAAGTGGCTCTTGTTCTCTTCAGAGAGCAGGGTGTTGGCATTCTCAACTATCTAGACGATTTGCTGATACTAGCACAGTCTCGGGATCAGTTGTGCAAGCACAGGGACTTGGTGCTCTGGCACCTCAGCCTGTTTGGCCATTGGGTCAACTGGGAAAAGAGCAAACTCTCCCCGAAGCAGAGGATCTCTTTTCTCAGTATGGAGTTGGAATCAGTCGAACAGACATCATGCCTCACAGAGGAACGTGCGCAGTCGGTGCTAGCCTTCTTGACTACGTTCAAGCGGAGGACAGCGGTCCCACTGAATCTTTTTCAGAGGCTCCTGGGGCATACGGCGGCCGCAGCGGCACTTACACCGCTCAGCCTGTTACATATGAGACCGCTTCATATGTAACAGGCTTTATGGGCGAGTCCCGAGGTGGGCGTGGAAGCGTGGCACTCACCGGGTCCAAGTTATACCGGCATCTTGCATTTCTCTGGGCAGGGGTGCCCTTATAGCAGATCTCCAGGCATGCTGTGGTTTACACGGATGCCTCCACCACTGGCTGGGGGGCCACGTACAATGGGCATGTAGTCTCAGGGGTTTGGACGGGCCTGCAGCGGCAGTGGCACATCAGTTGCCTAGAGTTGTTAGCAGTGCACCTTCCCTTGAACCATCTCAAAGGTCACTTAGGAGGCAAGCACGTGCTGGTCCGAATGGACAACACAGCGACCGTTGCGTACATCAAACGACAAGGTGGTCTGCGCTCCCATCGCATGTTGCAACTTACCCGCCTTTGGAGTCGGAAGGTTCTTACATCACTTCGTGCTGTTCACATTCCGGGCCTGTTCAACTGTACAGCCGAGAAGCAATGCTCCCAGGAGAATGGCGACTCCACCCCTGTATGGTCCAGCTGATTTGGAGTCGTTTCAGAGCCGCTTATGTATACCTGTTTGCTTCTCCAGAGACCTCTCACTGCCAGTTGATCTACTCCCTGACCGAGGGAACTCTCGGTACGGACGCACTGGCACACAGCTGGCCGTGGGGCCTACACAAATATGCGTTTCCCCCAGTGAGCCATCTTGCACAGACACTGTGCAAAGTCCGGGAGGACACACAGGGCACTGGAAGGGGCAGCACCCATGGCGCTTTGGTAGGGATCCCAATTCGTAGACTGAAAGGGAACGCCTCAGTTACGTATGGTAACCCTCGTTCCCTGAAGGAGGGAACGGAGAAGTCATGTCCTGTCGCCATGGTTGCTTTACCGCTGCTGAGTGGCCGGGTCGCCAGCTCGGCTCCTCAGTGAAAACCTGGTATGCATTGCACCTGCTGCCGCCTTATTCTCATGCTGTGATCATCGGCAGCTGAAGTAGATCGGTCTATCAAAGCGATATCCCAATTCATCGGTCACCTACGTGACGTCTCCATTCCCTCCTTCAGGGAACGAGGGTTACCATACGTAACAGAGACGGTTCCTCCCATGTTTTGGGTATGAACAGGTAATTTGTGGGAGGTCTGGCCCGGTATCTCGCTTGTGTGCCATTCCTTTAGTTAGGATATGTGCTTATCTTCTTCCAGTAGGTTCCCCATTTGGTAAATCCTGGCATTCAGACTTAGCGGAGGAGATCTTTTACTAGAATAGTAGAAGCTGCAACAGGGATTAAGGAATATTGAAAGCTTAGAGAATTTTTTTTTTTTCAGCAGGATGCAGTTAAGTGCTTGTGGAAGAGATTTGTTTTCAGGTATTTCTTGAACATTGTCAGGGATTCTGTTGATTGGATGAAGTTGAGAAGATCATGCCACCAGCAAGGGATAGTGAACGAAAATGTTTGAAAAATGACCACAGCTTCCTAGAAGGGATGTAGATTTATAAGAGTGAGGTGAAGTAGGAAGGTGCGGAGCCCATGGCCATTCTGTATGCAAACATCAATGTATTGAACTTGACACGAGCTGTAACTGGTAGCTATTGCAGACCTGCTGCAGTATGAATCATTTGCAGAGGTTGTATTGCACATGTTTTTGAGCATTTGCGCTAATAGCAAGATACTTTAAGCATAAAAATACACAGCATACACAAATGCCAGTTAAAACAATAAATAGTTAATGACACTGAACTATTTTCTATTTATACATACCACTGTTTAAAGAAATAAATGTATATAAGTTCTATCAACATTTCTATTACTTTGATTTTTTTTTGTAACAGTAGACTCTAGTATTGCCTTATCCGTGAAGTATACAGGGAAAAAGGCATATTAGGTATTATCTGATAGCCTCAGTTAGCATTCATGTTCATCTAATTTTGTTTTGTACAATGAAAGTGAAAGGTGGCAGTCATTCTGCCTATAATCTCCTTTAGTGTTTAAAATGTCATAAAGGTTTGTAACAACATGATGGTGAGTAAATGATAAGTTGATATATCCCTTTAATATAAAGTTAATGTATCACTGAATTGTATGTCATTCCTGTATCTGAGCATATGAATACATTTCACACATGCTGTAATCTCAGAGGTTTTACTTTAGTAAAAATAAAAATAAAATAAATTCCCACTGTAAATCATGAATGATAATCTGTAAAAATATCAATCAGAGAGGATGCTGGCTGAAATATTCTAAAAGTTAGAATGTGTTTAACTGATATTTTAAACCAGCGGTAAAATAAAGCATAGACAATAGGATTCAGACCTGAGTTTATATGGAAGGTCCATGTTAGAAATGTCATTGTAGTGGAAGAGATTGTTGTGGTTTTTGTTAGAGAACAGATGTAGAATGGAATCCAGCAAAGCAGATAAGCTGTCACAATGATTCCTAATGTCAGAGCAGCTTTGCTCTCAGATTTCCTCCTCACTGAAATTTCCATTACACATTTTACACCGTTAATTTGAGAGTTAATAACTTTCACTTGCCTTTGCACAACATAAAATATCCTCAAATATGCAGTGATGATCACAGTACATGGCAATAAAAAAGAAAAGATCAAATCAATGAATTTCCAAGCATTAGTTATCAAAACAATACACTGGCCGTAACACAGTGTTTTGTCTGATGTGTTAAAATATCCATTACTAATTACATACCAAATATTGTAAACTGAACAGCAAAACCAGCAGAGACAGATGTTTATTAAAGTTTTAGTCACTGTTATTTTCTGTGGGTACAGTAAAGAGTAACATACAGCCATATAGCGATCTACAGCAATTAAAACTAAATTACAAAGAGATGTTGAAAGGAGCAACCTAACGATGATCACAAACAGTCCACAGTAAGTGTCTCCAAAGTACCAACATGTTTCAATTTGCTTGATGCCCTCTACGGGTATCACAATAAGTCCAATGAACATGTCAGCCACAGCCAGAGAGAGAATGATCAGGTTGGTTGGAGTGTGAAGCTTCTTGAAGTGAGAGATGGAGATGATCACCAGCAGGTTCAGAAACACAGTCCATGCTGACAGCAATAATACAAACATATAGATGATATTGTATTCATGACTGGAGCGTTTTCCCTTGATACATGATAAGTTCATGGCAGGAAAGCAGTATTGAATCTCATGATCCTCTGTCTCATAGGCCATGAGTGAGTCTACTCCTGTTAGGGAGTTTTTCTGCTCTCCTTACTATTCTTTCATTTATATGGTGTCTGACTCAGACTGGCCCACCCATCTACCACCCACTCTGATGCTGCATAATTATATAACCATTTTCTTCTCCAAACTTTTGATATGATGGATACACATAACTGAAAAATCTAAGGTTTAATCATTTTTGAAACCTTATCAATCAGAATAACTGTTATTTTTGTGAGCATCCAATAATTTGTTCATAATTTATTAAAAATCCTCTCACTCTGTAGGTTATTTAGGTTGTAGTGCAGAAAAAATTACACAGAGTAAAGTCAAATAGAGTTGTGGTACCTTGAACGAACACATATTTGTAAATTGTAACATAAAATTACAAAGTGCTTTGACAGCTTTTGTGATTTTTAGGGCCCAAGCACTGAAAGTGCATAGGCACCTCTTGTATCCATAAGTTTCCTTATTATTATTATTAGGGTCCAAACACCGATTGTGCATAGGCACCCACTGTAATCATTGGCATTCTTCTTCTTTGGCTCTTGAGTCCATGGCAGGCCATAGAACCACTTGCAATAAAGATATTAAAGTTGGCACACTGAGGAAGGTTTTAACATTAACCACAGTAAGTTTGGACTCTCTAACTAAAACCCTCTAGTGCCACCAACAGTTCAAAGTCGCACTCATGTGTATGCAAATAACTTTTGAACCATGAAGTTTAGAAGCAAAATTCTTTTTTTCTTCTGATTCCTTGGCTCATGCTGAGTTGAATGCATACCAAAATTTAAATTATATGTGTGAATTATTCTCAAAACCTACTTTTTCGAAACTAGCCTAAGGCTTATTTGCTTAGGTTTGTCTGATTTTGATGAACACATGAACAAATTTGATGAAGAGCATGCCAAAATTGACATGAGGCTCTATCTCCACAACACTTTAGCGTATTCAAACCAAACTTGGTGTGTTTTATAATAAGTGTGAGTTAAGGGTACATGCACAGTTTTGGAACAGTACCATGAAGTGGTAAGGAGATTTTAAAAAAAATGCCTATTTTTGATTATAACTTTAGAATGATTTAGTCAAAAATCACAAGACTGGTCTCTTCAAGTTTAGTGCGCCATATTGAGTCGAACCATGCCCATGTTAGCCTTTTGGGCATGGGCCATTTTAAATTTTGTAATAAATTGCCATATTTTATGAACACATTGGCTTATCATCGAAAGTCGTTATGTGTCATTGGTACCATGCCCTGAGGCACTCAGAAATCACAATAAAATTTCTTGATTAGTTAAATTAATAAAATTTCTTGAAAATCTTGATTAGTTTTGGCTATTGACAATGAGACCGGTATTGATAGATTCATTGGATCATGCTGAGAACATCGATACCAATTATGCCATAATCGGCTGAAATTCTTATCCACCATTTTGATTTTCTTTGAACTGGACTAGACTGAGGTCGTGATTCTCACCAAATTCGACTTTGTGTAGATAGATATTCGTGTCGATAGACAAAACTGTTTTCAATTACCATGTCAGTGATTTTGATGCCATGGTGCCAAACTGCATCTAAGGCTATTTCTGTGACAAGGACACCTGTTGGTCAAAAGTAATAAACCATTAAATCCCATTACTAATGGTTGTATTTATAAGCTTTCAGTGATTTTGACCAAAATCATCTTAAAATGTCTGATTTGACCCAGTCATGCTTGCTCCTCATTCTGCCTTTGTTGCGCTTGACCCCTTAGTTGCTGCTTGCAGCCGTATATATGAATATTTTCTATTTGCTGAAATAAATTATTACAGTATTTTAGATGGAGAATGCCCTCAATGGCCTTACTTACAAAACTGTGGTAAGCTGTTCATCTGACATTTGCAATCATCACTTAAACCACTGAAAATTTAAACCATTCTCATCTGCATTTACTTTTTGTAAGTGCCTAACAACTCAAGATGTTCAAGAGCATCTAAAGTAAATCAGTAACACAAATAATAATAATAATAATAATAATAATAATAATAATAATAATAAAAAAATTATATATATTAAAATATTACTATTTATTAAGTTTAGCACATATTTGTCAGTCAATTTTTCCTGAAATATAAATAAGATGCTAACATTTTTATCTATACAGAATTTGCATTACATCAAATGTCAAAATAATTTCCCTGAATGATGAAACTTCAGCTTATATGGCAGGCGTTCAGCCGCCCACCTATATCAAACAGTGAGCTTGGCCAGTGAAGTTAATTACAATTATTCAAAACTTTTTTTTTTTTCTTATAATAATTTATTTTTAATAATAATAATTATAATTATTTTTTTATTTTTATTTATTATAACATAACAGAAAGATATATATATATATATATATATATATATATATATATATATATATATATTTTTTTTTTTTTTTTTTTTTTTTTTTTTTTTTTTTTCGTTTCACAGAAGGACATGTGGTTTTGTACATAAGGTTACCACACCATGAAATGGTGAAATAACCAAACATTTAAGAGCAATAAACTCACTTTGCTGTAGCACCACATGGTTTTCAAGGTCCCTTTTGATGACATCAGAGACTGTTAAAGTCCATATTGCAGGTTAGAGACCCAGTGAGTTAATGTATAAAAAAGAATCAGAATCAGAATGAGCTTTATTGCTAGGTATGTTTACACATACAAGGAATTTGTTTTCGTGAAATAAGCTTCCACAGTGCAACAGAATGACAGAGACAGAACAAGAAACACAGATAATAAAAGAATTAAAAAAAATTTAACAAGTAAGGAATAACAATATACAAATTGACAATTGTATGTGCAGGTTTATTACAATAGACAGTTTTGTATGTACAGGTATATTATGTGCAAATTTGAAGTGTAGACTAAGTATGTATGTCAAATAAAAAGTGTATGAGTGTATAAATAGGATTGTGTGTTCCACAGTTATTGTCAAGTGTTTATGAGTGGATTGCCTGGGGGAAGAAACTGTTCCTGTGTCTGGCCGTTCTGGTGCTCAGAGCTCTGTAGCATCGACCAGATGGCAACAGTTCAAAGAGGGAGTGTGCTGGATGTGAGGGCTCCAGAGTGATTTTGCCAGCCCTTTTGCTCACTCTGGATGGGTACAGTTCTTGAAGAGAAGGGAGGGTTGTATAAATGATTTGCTCAGCAGTCCGGACTATCCTCTGTAGTCTTCTGAGGTCAGATTTGGTAGCTGAGCTGAACCAGACAGTTACTGAAGTGCAGAGGACGGATTCAATGATGGCGGAGTAGAACTGTTTCAGCAGCTCATGTGGCAGGTTGAACTTCTTGAGCTGGCGAAGGAACTACAACCTCTGCTGGGCCTTTTTCATAACGGAGTCAATGTGAGTGTCCCACTTTAGGTCCTGAGAGATTGTGGTGCCCAGGAACCTGAATGACTCCACTGCAGTCACAGTGCTGTCCATGATGGTGAGTGAGGGGAATGCAGGGGGGTTTCTCCTGGAGTCCACAATGATCTCCACTGTTTTGAGCATGTTGAGCTCCAGGTTGTTAAGACTGCACCAGACAGCCAGCTTTTTAACCTCCTGTCTGTAAGCAGAATCGTCGGCATCTTGAATGAGGCTGATAAGTGTAGTGTGAAAGCATGTCCCGCAGCTGCACAATTTTCCCATTGATTCTGTGTCGCAATCCGCTCTTAACATCTTAAAGCCGGCAGATGGAGTGCGCTGTCCGGTATGACGTCATTCAGCCAGGTTTCTATGAAACACATAGCAGAAGAGTGTGAGAAATCCTTATTTGTCCAGGAGAGCAGAAGAAGTTTGTCCGTTTTGTTGGGTATAGAGCTGAGGTTCGCCAGATGAATGCTAGGCAATGGCATTTGAAATCCGTGCTGCCTGAGCTTCACAAGGGCACCGACCCGCTTCCCCCGTCTGCATGTCCTGAAGCACTTGATCAGCCCCACTGCACCGTCAACTACTATATCCAACAAAAAATCAGAATATTCGAAAACCGGTAATATATCAGGTGATGTTTAGTTCCGAATGTCCAGCAATTCATCTCTGGTGAAACTGATTGCAGGAATATAACTAAAGACAGGACAAACTAACAAAAACAACTGTGGAGCACGCCATGGAGGCCGCCATCATCATTGGTGCCATCTTGCCTATCTTGGCTAAAATAATGTAGGAAAATGATTTTCTTTAAAATTTACTTATAAATACACTTCTTGAGGCTCCTGGAGTCATTTTTGTGAGAAAATGTTGTTCCGCATCTAAAAAAAAGCCAGAACAGGAAGTGACATAACGGGAGGAAGTGCGGTCAATTTAAACAATAGGAAAAAATGGATCAAAAGGACAGTTTAGATGCTGAGGAAATTGTAAATGTTTATTCATACTTGTATAACGGACCACAGCCATACAATTATATGCCTGCTATGCAGCCAAGAGAGCAGGGACAGGCCAGGATTATTCTAATAATAATTAAAGTTTATTATTTATATATAATAAATATATTTATATTTATCCGTGCCATTGATCCTGGTCGCAATATAATAATAATAATAATAATAATAATAATAATAATAATAATAATAAAAGTCAACACAGATGTTTTTTATTCACAATAAGCTACAGAATTTGTAGAAAATGAGTCTATAGGGCTAATAGCAAATTGCGCTTTGGTTCCTATTTTAGAACAACTTTAAAAAATCATTGTAGCCTAGTTCGTGGCAATAAAAATCACAATAACACTATATTGGGGGAAGTCGTGGGCTTGTGGTTAGAGAGTTTAACTCCTAACCCTAAGGTTGTGGGTTCGAGTCTCGGGCCGGCAAAACCACGACTGAGGTGCCCTTGAGCAAGGCACCGAACCTTCAACTGCTCCCCGGGCGCCGCAGCATAAATGGCTGCCCACTGCTCCGGGTGTGTGTTCACTGCTGTGTATGTCCACTTTGGATGGGTTAAATGCAGAGCATGAATTCTGAATATGGGTCACCATACTTGGCTGTATGTCATGTCACTTTCACTTTCATATTGATATCTATAGAACTCTTGAAATAATATAATAAATCATATATACATGCATGTGTCTATGATGCTAGTAATTGTTAAAAGTTTGGCATGTTTAGACATGGCATGTTTAGACAAGCCCTCCATAAACCAAACAAAACAAGCCCTGCAGATTAATAAAATTATTTGTTATATAGACACATCATATGTAAAGGTATTTGATGATTTGTTAATTGCATTTAATATTTTACTTTCAATAAAACATTTGGATTGGGTTTGTGAAAGTTTTATTTATGCAGGTTTTGACCTGAGTTTTTGTTGCATTTACACAGTTTTGACCAGCAGGCATCAGCAGCATGTGTGGTGTTTCAAGGGATTTGAAACGGTGAATAATTTTTCAGAGGATAATATATAATTGAATTGAGAGGAAAATTGTTCAATGGATTTAAAGCTTCCAAAAATGTTTGTTTCGCTTATCAGTACAGTGTCAAAGTACAGCAATTTATGAAGATAACATATTTTTACTCCAAACTCGAAAGTTATAGCATCCGTCAAATTTTTAAATAACTTCTTTCTGTGAACTGATGAGGCTTCTATACAGTATATTCTATACAGTGATAAAGGCTATGTCGATTAGCATTGCATTATAAATAAAGATTATAATTATGAAAAATACCAGGGATGGTTTGAAGAGCACAGAAAAACCATATAATGTTGCAATAGTGTGTTAATTCTCTTCATGCTTCATCAGTCAAACATTTTTTTCTGTTTTTTATTCAGCTACAGTGATAGCTGAGTGCCTTTGTGCAAATGAGGGATCTCCTTGAAAGTCATTTGTTTTGTTACACCTATTAGCTTCACTTGAGGGCTTATTGTGCAATGGCACTCTCCGAAGTCCGAAATTGTTGACTCTTTTCCTGTGTCCAAAATTGTTCACTTGAAAACTGATTCTCTAATCCCTATATGTGACCCTGGACCACAAAACCAGTCTTAAGTCGCTGGGGTATATTTCAAGCAATAGCCAAAATTACATAGTATATGTCAAAAATATAGATTTTTCTTTTATTCCAAAAATCATTTGGACATTAAGTAAAGATAATGTTCCATGAAGATATTTTGTAAATTTTCTACTGTAAATATGTCAAAACTTATTTTTTGATTAGTAATATGCATTGCTAAGAAGTTAATTTGGACAACTTTAAAAGGGATTTTCTCAGTATTTTAATTTTTTTTTTTTTTAAGGTGATTTTTTCATTATTTTTATTTAGTTTTATCTCAGCCAAATATTGTCCTATCCTAACAAATGATGTATAAATCTCAATTTCGAAAAATTTACCCTTATTACTGGTTTTGTGGTCCAGAGTCAAATATAGTGCGTGGCAGTTAAGTGCACTATATCAGCAAGGAGTGAACAAAACAAAGTGATGAATTTGGACATTGACATATTAAACTGTGCATCAGAGAGCTGGAGCTGTCACTAAAACAACTTCATACATTTGATTTTCTTTGGTTAACATATTTGTATTCATAATCATTAAACTAACATTAAATCATTTACATTACTGTATGTATTTTTTTTAATGTTTTGTATTTATTTTAATGTTCCAGTTCAGGCAGCTTTTTAAGACAATGATTATGTGTGCTTCGTGGCATCACCCGACCATAACAATGACATGAATTCATTAAATAATATGCTCTTTCTCGTCTATTTAATTCTGACATAATGTTCGCCCATGGCTATCTCTCGTGGTTTTTCCCTCTGTAAAATTAGGAATCAGCGACAGCTGGGTATCCTTTCAGAATAAAGTCATTGCTAAATTGAACTAATTTGGACAGTCATGCTTAAAAATTTGTTTTAATAAGGGGAATTTAAGGCATGATGTTGGGAGAAAAAAAAATATTGCAAAATAACGACTGCAATCTTGTATTATTCTGATGTAAAGTAAATGAAGTCGAAGAGTCAATTAACTCCTATGGTGGGAGTCGAAAGTCTCCTCCGAAAAACCTGAAACCGAACACCCCTAATGTGCTGTGTCCTTGGAACACATATATTGGCAGCCTTAGTCACCAATTTTGTTAACTGCACTTTTTTTTCTGGACAATAAAAGTGAATGTTCATTCTGACTAACATCAGACATGATGGTGAGCAAATCATGACAAAAATTGTTTGGTTGAACTATCCCTTTAATTTTACATTAATATTGATTGTTTAAATGTTTGTTTACATGTTTGTCTCATTCCTGTACCTGAACACATGAATACATATCACATATGCTGTAAAAGAAACATTAATGACAACCTATAAAAATTTCCATCAGAGAGGATGCTTGCTGAAATATTCTAAGAGTTAGAATGTGTTTAACTGATATTTTAAACCAGCGGTAAAATAAAGCATAGATAAGGGGATTCAGACCACAGCTAACATACAAAGTCCATGTTAAAAATGTCATTGTAGTGGAAGAGATTGTTGTGATTTCTGTAAGTGAACAGATATAGAAAGGAATCCAGCAAAGCAGGTATACTGTCACAATGATTCCTAATGTCAGTGCAGCTTTGCTCTCAGATTTCCTCTTCACTGAACTTTCCACTATACAGTTACCACCCTTTACAAGAGAGTTTATAACTTTTACTTGCCATTGCACAACATAAAATATCCTTACATATACAGTGATGATCACAACACAAGGAAACAGGAAGAAAAAGGTCAAATCAGTAAATCTCCAAGCAGGACTAATTATGACAATACACTGGCCATAACACAATGTTTTGTGTGAGATATTAAAATATCCGTTACTAATTACATACTCAATATTGTAAACTGAACAGCAAAACCAGCAGAGATAGATGCATATTAATGTTTTAGTAGTTGTTATTTTCAGTGGGTACTGTAAAGGGTGACACACAGCCACATAACGATCAATAGCAATTAAAACTAAAGTACTAAGAGATGTACAAAGGAGCAGCCTAACGGTAATTACAAACAAACCACAGAAAGTGTCTCCAAAGTACCAGCATGTCTCAATTTGTTTGATGCCCTCTACGGGTATCACAATAAGTCCAGTAAGCAGGTCAGCCACAGCCAGAGAGAGAATGAGCAGGTTGGTTGGAGTATGAAGCTTCTTGAAGTGAGAGATGGAGATGATCACCAGCAGGTTCAGAAACACAGTCCATGCTGACAGCCCTGATACAAACAGGTAAATGATATTGTATTCATGTCTGGAGCGTTGTCCCTTGATACATGATGAGTTGATGGCAGGAAAGCAGTATTGAATCTCATGATCCTCTGTCTCATAGGCCATGTGTGAGTCTCCTCCTGTTAGGAGTTTGTTCTGCTCTTCTTACTGTCCTTTTATTTATACAGTGTCTGGATCAAATGGAACAACCCACCTACTGCTCACCATGATGCTGAACAATGGTAAAATTGTTTTCTTGATGAATAAACACAACTGGATTGAAACTAAGTTGTAACAGGGTTTGAAGTTCTTACTTGTATACCACTAAGTGTGTGCACAATTACTTGTTTTGTAGCTATATGTTTTTCTTTCACTAGATTTCAAGCAGTCTATTATCTACACAGTGGCAAGAATAACACATTTGTTGTGCTTATGTTTTTGTGCTTTAAATTTTTAGAGGCCAGTCTTGACATTATTTCAGTTTTACTTATCTGCATAACCCATTAATTCTGAGTATCATGATTTGGTGGACATTTGTAGTACATTATTACTGTTTTGTTGATCTGTGATTGAAATATTTATTTTGTGTTCATTTTTAAGCCCCCCAAATCTCACTAGACAGTGAGTCAATAATGCTGTGAGGGTAATGTGAGCAATACAAAATAGATTTTGCTCAGATAACTAACTCTAACCCATTTTTAATATTTAACATCTAACATCATTATAATTATATAGGTAATTATGAATTTTCACCTGAAGCAACATCTTTACTAATGTAAAAAGAGAATTTACAGATATTGTGGGCTGTTCTTTTTAGTAATTCAATCACAAGTGGTCAGCCAAGACACATTACCATTTACACATGGTAATAACATGAGTTTCAAAATGTGACTCTTATGACCAGTTATGTTTGGATTTTTGCAGAGACACTCTCCTATTATTTTGTCACACTCTACAATACTTCCATGGGTGTGATGAGTGCGGTGCACAATTATTACTGAATGAACAAACTCATGTTACATGGCTTACGAGTGAGTGGGAAATGAAATTAATGAAAGGCATGTATGCTATGTCTTCAGATAGAACACAGAAAAGTCACTTTTATGGAGGTTCAGCTTATTCATCAAAAAGAACCTGTTCAAAGAATGACTTTTTTGTGAACTTGACATCATTCTGGACTGTTTGCCTGAGCCTCTGGATTACAGGTAATATGTTGTAAATAATGTTTCTTACACAGACCGATCGTTTCACTTCTTAAGACCTCAATATATCTTTAGCAGCCATGGGTATTAATTTTATGTTCATTGATATGTTGTTTTACATTTAAATGAAAGTAAAGAAGTACATTTAATCTGTTATGGCATAGATGAACCAGTACAAACAGACTAGTTGTAATGCGTGGAGAGAAAGATGACCCAAGAGCGATATGCACCAATACAGTCTTTAATTAACTGAATCAGAAGTCCAGAGGTAAGAACAGAAATCCACAGAATACAATAATTGACAATGAAAATCATCCGGTAAAACAGCAGCCTGGAGCTTAACATAATTCCTCCGTCTAGGCAGCGGAGTGCCTCTGGTAGTCGAGGGTACCGTTAGAATGCCAGCCAACTCCGAGGTCTCCAGGTGATCAGAGGGCAACGAGTGCAGTCACAGATACTCTGTAACAAGCAAAGCTTAGAAGCAATTCACAGTGGTAGGTCAATTCCCCTTTCGTGCTCAGGACAGGACAGGACTAGACAAGACAGGAGAGGGTACATCGCAGAGAATTCGTAAGCATAGCTTCTGAAATAATCTGGCAAAGAGACAGGGGGAAAACAGGGCTAGAAGAAGTAGTGATAATTAGGGAAAGCGATAACAGGTGTGGAACTGATGATGAGGATAACAAGTAAGGAGTGGGAACACCTGGGGATGTTCCCACTCCTTACCGATGAAGTAATCAGGGGTGTGTGTGTGTGTGTGTGTGTTTGTGAGAGAGTGTGGCCAGAGGAGGGAAACAGAGAAAAGGAAGAACCAGGATCATGACACTAGTTCTTGTCATGGTCAATTTTATTTATTTGGCTGAAATGATTTTTCACTTTTATCTAAATGAAAATGGAACTTTGTGACTTTGTGAGTGAAAAGCTCTGATTGGGGGATTTAAACTCTTGAAATGTGGCAACCGCAACCATGAAACCTTGTAGAGGCTTGTTACCTTGCAACATAATGCAAATTGGAAATTAAAATTGTGACAAAGAGGAATTATTCTGAAAAACTAAGGACTCAGATCACCTCCGGCAACTCTCCATCAGTGTCTGAAGGAGTCTGGAGGAGATCACCAGCTACAAGACACCATCCCCTAGCACTGTGGAGAATCAACAACTGGCAGATGATCTGAATGAGTTTTACTGCAGGTTTGAAAAAAACACCCCACACCCGCTCTGAACACCTCTCCACACAACCATTCACACCTCCTGCAACCCCTCTCTCCCCCACACCTGCACCTCAAATCAGTGAAGATGAGGTACGTCAGGTCTTCCGGAAGCAGAAAAAAACAACAACAACAAAAAAAAAACCACCAGGCCCAGATTGTGTTACTCCTGCCTGTCTGAATTCCTGTGCTGACCAGCTGGCCCCGATCTTCAACAGATCATGCTTCAAATGCTCCACCATCATCCCCGTCCCAAAGAACACAAAATTACATGACTAAATGACTACAGGCCTGTGGCTCTAACGTCTGTGGCCATGAAGTCTTTTGAAAAACTGAAGGACATTACTGGACCCTTACCGGATCCTCTTCAGTTTGCATACAAAACAAACAGGTCTGTGGATGATGCAGTCAATTTGAGACTGCATTATGTTCCCTTTCAGTTGGTCACTTTCGACATCACGTCGGTGACCAACGAATTGCCATCTTGCCAGAGAGACCAATCTACTTTGAGTGTAACTAAACGAGCCAATGTACATTGGCATGCGATTATTGCATCCAGCTGCCGCTGATCACAGTGTGAGTATAAGAGGCATCAGGTGCATTGCATCATTCATCCTTTCGCTTCGGAGCCGAGAGGTAGTGCATCACCTCTGCTCTCTACAAAGAGTGTTGCAGAAAGCCAACGAGTGCGGGTGTTATGGTACAGCAGCGGTGGTCATGGTTGTGCGGCGACCACAGCGTTCTTCGCCGGGCAGTCAGCCACACCAGGAGTGTGCGGTGGCCAGCTCACCTGCGTGCTTCAGCACAAAAGAGCATTTCTATAAAAGAGCAACACGGGTGATCGTGTCTTTATAAAGATGTCTTATCACCTGTGCGTTTCTTGTGATAGATCACAAGATGGTGGCGCGTCCACACACATCGGCTTCTCTCTGTCCCGTCAGAATGGTGTTTTTGTGTATTTTGTCTTGTGAGTCGCAGTGTTTTTGTACGTCTTCATCGCTACTACCTGTCTTTAAGTGCACATACAGTTGTGAGTTTCTGCTGAATGTCGGCAGAACCACATTTTTAAAGTTAAACAGAGCTGTGGGACCTCGGTGGGACCTCGGTCTGCTCCGTAGGCCTACACCATCACCAACCCCCACTACTGCATCTCGCCCACAGCAGAGGCGTCACAAGCGGCATGAGAGGAAGCAGAAGAGGAGTAAGTGCAGAGGTATCCGGGCTAGGCTAACGGCTAACCCACACAAGCCAGCTATCCCCACCATCGTACTGGCTAACGTACGCTCTTTGGACAATAAACTGGACTACATCCAATTACTACTCTCAACTCAGAGGACTGTAAAAGACTGTTGTGTTTTTGTGTTCACGGAAACATGGCTTAGCAACAGCGTTCCAGACGGCGCTCTTCAGCTTGATCAGCTGAAATGCTATCGAGCGGACAGAGCTTTCATTGCAGGAGGTGAAACCTGCAGCGGTGGGCTTTGTGTTTACATCAGTGACACGTGGTGCCACGATGCTGTTGTGGTCTGCAAACACTGCTCACCCCTGGTGGAGTTTATTTTTAAGTGCCGGCTGTTCTATCTTGCGAGGGAATATACATAATACTGCTTGTTGCTGTTTACATTCCTCCGAACAACAACAACAGCAACAGGAACGACGCACTAAATGAACTGTACCAGCACATCAGTGAGCAGCAGACAGCCCACCCGGATGCTTTTCTTATCATAGCTGGGGATTTCAACTATGCAGACTTAAAGAGTGTGTTTCCAAAAATACACCAACACATTAACTTTCCAACACGAGGTAATAACATTTTAGACTTTGTTTACACCACACAGAGAGGAGCTTACAAAGCACTCCCCCTCCCCCACCTCAGTGCCTCAGACCACATCACTGTCATGCTAATGCCTGCATACAAACCAGTTGTTAAAGTCACCAAACCAGTTCACAAACAAATTCAAGTGTGGCCGGAAGGATCGTCAGAGGCTCTGCACTGACTGGAATATGTTTAAGCAGGCTGCCACATACAATAAAACCACAGACCTACAAGAGTACACAGAGACTGTCACTGCCTACATCACCAAGTGTATTGATGATGTAACAGTCACAAAAACCATCACTGTCCGGGCCAACCAGAAGCTGTGGATGACAGGCAGAGGTGCGTAGAGTACCCAAAAACTGTACTCAAACAAAAGTAAAATGCAAAATGACAATAGTAATACTCAATTTTCAGTTAAAGGCAGTTCATCATTGAATTCAGTAATGTCATCATCCAGCTCAGTTCAGTTTAAATAGTATTTGTGCAATCAAGTCGACGATATCACTGGATATTAAGTGTCCTCAACTAAGCAAGCCAGAGGCGACAGTGGCAAGGAAACAAAACTCCATCAGTGACAGAATGGAGAAAAAACCTTGGGAGAAACCAGGTTCAGTCGGGGGGCCAGTCCTCCTCTGGCCAAACAAAATCAGGAATTCAGTTCCAGGCTGCAGCAAAGTCACATTGTGCAGAGGACTTAAATGGTTCCTGTGGTCTTGTCCCGGTGGCCATCTAGGAGACAAGGTCTTCACTAAGGGATCTGTCTCTGGGGTGCATCTAGTTGTCCTGGTCTTAGCTGACATTCAGGACTGTAGAGGTCATCTCTAGGTGCTGATCCACCATCTATGCTGGATATGTACTGGATCTGGGTGACTGCAGTGACCATCTGATCTGGATACAGACTGGATCTGGTGGCTACAGTGACCTTGGAATAAGAAAGAAACAGACTAATATTAGCATAGATGCCATTCTTCTAACGATGGGTGTTATGGAAAGTTTTCCCAATTCTGTATGTCTTAATTAATGCAGCCTAAAAATCCTTTAACGGATTTGAATATTAGAAATGTGTTAGTGTGTTATGTGTAAGCCAGGTTAAAGATATGGGTCTTTAATCTAGATTTAAATGGACAATGTTAGAAAACAGGAAAAGGATCTTCCACCCGCAGTTGATTTTGAGAATGACGTGGAAGACTATAATGCAATAAGAGCTTGTTCAAATACTGAAGTGCTAAACCACTCAGGGCTTTGTAAGTAATAAGCAAGATTTTAAAATCTATACAATGTTTTAAGGAGTCAGTACAGTGTTGACAGAACCGGGCTAATATGGCCATACTTGCTGGTTCTAGTAAAAACTCTAGCTGCTGCATTTTGGACCAGCTGGATTTTGTTTATTAAGCATGCAGAACAACCACCCAATAAAGCATTACAATAATCTAACCTTGAGGTCATGACCGCATGAATTAATGTTTCTGCATTTGAATTGAAAGCATAGATCATAATTTAGATATATTTTTGAGATGGAAAAATGCAGTTTTACAAATGCTAGAAACATGGCTTTCAAAGGAAAGATTGCTATCAAATAGCACACCTAGGTTCCTAACTGATGACGAAGAACTTACAGAGCAGCCATCGAGTCTTAGACAGTGTTCTATGTTATTACATGCAGAGGTTTTAGGTCCGATAATTAACATATCTGTTTTTTCAGAATTTAGCAGTAAGAAATGACTCAACCTCCTAAAATGGCTCGTTCTAACATGCTTCCACATCTCCACGTCACTATGTGGAAAGATTTGCATAACGCTACCCAGATGTTCACGCAAAGAAAGAAGGCGTTAGGGCACTGGGTGTTTCGTTGTGAAAGCGAAACTACTTTATTTGGCCTTCCAAAAGAGGATGATATCCGCTTTGTCATTCCTAGAGCTGATCTGTAATAGGTTGGTTTCACGTGATGTCACATTGCTGCTTCGCGAACGCGTGAAATTCAGGTGGAGGGCTGGAAGTGAATTAGCGAGGATCTGCCGTCTCTAAAAATGCCCATGTTTTGTGCAGTTTACGGCTGCTCCAATCGTTCTAACCGTGAAAAAGGAAAGGGTTTTTTCAGAGTTCCAAAGACTGTCATTCATAAAGGTGAGAAATGTAAAAAGCTCACAGAACAGCGACGTAAAAAGTGGATTTTAAACGTACGTCTGCGGTCAGGAGGAGCAGAGTCTGCTAATGCCCGTGTCTGCAGCGACCACTTTGTCGGAGGTATGTTAGCTAGCTAACTTTTTTTTTGTGGCTGTGTTTATATATCTATAGATTGTCGTTAAATGCTAATTTACTTAGTAATGATTATTAAGTTACCGGTAGTCTAATATGGACTTCATTGTGACTTTTTAGGCTGCCCTAGAGCTTTGGTTGACGTTGAGTCGGTAGACTGGGCTCCGACAGTCAACCTTGGTTGCCAAAAAACTAAGCCCAAATCAGAGGCATCTCTGCAACGAGAGCAAAGGATGAAGCTCAAGGAAGACAAACAAAGATGGTCGGAATGTGCAGAGGCTATGTTGAATCTCCAACAGACAGCTGAGAGCCTGGATCTAACATAGACAGCCGAGAGCTCCGAACCAAAGCAGTCAGCTGACAACTCACAGTCAAAGGACATCAGTGGGAATGGGACATTAAATGATCAAGGTAAATTATTGTACTAAGATGTGTAACTAGCATTATTATTAAATGTTACAAATGTGATTGTCAGAAAATCACCCTGTGTAATTGGACCAGAGAACTTGTTTGTAAAAAGGTTGTCAAAAAGATAACTTCACATAAATGCACATAAATCATATTCATGAATTTCAGGTGAAACTCTAGAAATTAGAATATTGTGCAAAAGTTCATTTATTTCAGTAATTCAACTTAAAAAGTGAAACTAATATATTATATAGACTCATGCAAAGTGAGATATTTCATGCCGATATCTATTATAATTGAGATGATTATAGCCTACAGCTTATGAAACCCCAAATTCAAAATTAGAATATTGTGAAAAAGGTTGTGCCTTTTAAGTTGAATAACTGAAATAAATTAACTTTTGCACAATATTCTAATTTTGAGTTTCACCTGTAACTAATTATGCTCCCGACTGCTATATTGCAGACTATGCAGATGCCAGATGCCAGACTGAACTAACGATGGATGACATTGAGAAGATGGAGGATGTCCTGAGACAGAACACAACAGAGCTGGGAGATCTTCGGACCAAAGCACTGGACGCACAGTTCAACCAGGAGTTCTTTGAAAAAAATGAAGACAAGACAAAGTTCTACACGCTTCCCAACTTCTTGGTTTTAATGCAGATTTTTGAGCTGTGCGAACCCTACATGACATGTGGTCCTATGTCTGTGCTGTCTAAATTTGAACAGTTCATCTTAGTTTTGATGAAGCTGAGACTAAATCTCCCACTGAAAGATTTAGCTTTTAGGTTCAAGATCTCTCTGCCCACTGCTTCTAGAGTTTGGCATACAGTAATTGACATACTTCATGAAAGGTTAGAATTTCAAATTAAGTGGCCAGAGCGTCATGTACTTCAAGCCACGATGCCAATGGCATTCAGACAGGCATTTGGATGTAAAGTTGCTGTGATAGTTGATTGTTTCGAAGTTTTTATTGAGAAGCCCTCTAATTTACTAGCCCAAGCTCAAACGTGTTCAAATTACAAGCATCACCATACTGTAAAATTTCTGCTTGGTGTTGCACCCCAAGGCTATGTCACTTACATATCTTGTGCCTGGGGAGGGAGAGTCAGTGATAAACAGATCACAATAGAGAGTAGCCTCCTAAAAAACCTGTTACCTGGAGATATTGTTCTAGCAGACCGTGGGTTCAATATTGGTGATAGTGTGGGATTTTACTGTGCTTCACTACAGATACCTGCATTTACCAAGGGGAGAAAACAGCTGTCAGTGTATGAGGTGGCAGAAACTAGAAAAATAGCTAATTTGTGTATTCATGTTGAGCAGCGGTGGAAAGAGTACAAAAATATTCTACTCAAGTAAAAGTACTTTTACATTAATGAAATTTCACTTAAGTACAAGTAAAAGTACCAGTATAAAAATCTACTCAAGTAAAAGTAAAAAGTAGCTCATTTAAAATTTACTCTGAGTAAAAATTACTTAGTTACATTTTAACAGTGGGAGGGAGGCAAAAATGGGACACGCCAAGGGTGTCGAACTCAGTTCCTGGAGGGCCACAGTCCTGCACAGTTTAGATATAACCCTAATTAAACACACCTGATCCAGCTAATCTAATCATTTAGGTTTATTTGAAAACTACATGATATGTGTGCTGGAGCAGGGTTGGAACTAAACTCTGCAGGGCTACGGCCCTGACACCCCTGGGATAGGCCTATTAATCTCAAACTAGTTGTTTTTAATTAAAGGAATCAGTTTCAACAGACTCATCTTTTCAATGCAGATGAAATGCAGAAGCTTCATTGGAAGTGGCATTTAGATGTATTTACACACTGTTTAGTTCAGGACAAGAATGCATTTAACCTGCAGTTACAAATGCATGAATAATGTTTTGATATACAAGACATAAAATGTTGAATACTCATTTGAAATTATAAAAAATTAATTATTTTAAAAAAAAACAAAAGATACTTTAAATGTGAAATTAAAATGGCCAGTATGTGTCAGCAAGTCACTGTTAATAAGTGAGTCATTGCGATTGAACCGAATCATTTAAACGGTTGATTCATTCAGGAAAGAAACACTGTCATGTTGCTCAGAGACGCAAAACTGTGCTTTGGTGGCTGTGTTTGGAATTATTTTTTGTTGTAGAAATAGAGCAAAAACAGGCAATATGGTGTCTAAAACGCAAGTCTCTTAATTAACTTGTTTACTGACCTGTTGTAAACAGTAAAATATATATATATATATATTTAACTTGCCCATTATTTATTGACGTAGTTTCCAGGGAGCGATTGATTTTTTTTTTTTTTTTTTTTTTTTACTCAGTAATTAATGTGTTTTAAAATGTAGCGAAGTACAATACTTCAAACAAAATATATTTAAGTAAAAGTAAAATTACAGATTTTAAAAATTACTTTAAAAAGTAGAAGTACACAAAAAAGCTACTCAATTACAGTAACGCGAGTAAATGTAATTCGTTACTTTCCACCTCTGATGTTGAGAGAGTCATTGGTTTAGTCAGAAGAAAATATCAGATTCTGCAAAGCAGGGCTATGCCCATAGAGCACATGGCAACAAAACCAGGTGAGGCACTAGCAGTGATTGACAAGATTGGGGTTATTTGCTGTGTCTTGTCTAATCTTTGGGAGTCTGTCGTCCCATTAGATTAAGGAGGAAGGGAACGATAAGAGGGAGGGACATCATTTTGTTAATATGTTTCAAATGTAATATTTTTATCCAATAATCCAATTGTACTGGCGATATGTATTATATGTAATGAAATGGATTCCAATTTATTACTGCTGTTGGAAACTCAGAAGCGAAGACCAGGAGACTCTTGGGTAATCTTCAGCAGAATTCTTTATTGAGAACTCTCTGCTTAGCGCTACAGTCATCAAAAGTCTAACTAGTCATTAATACATTGTAGTTTATATACATTTCAAGGGGGCAGGATACACAGAGGTTGAGACAACCTAAACAAAGCATGCAAATGCAATACAGGGATCGGCCTGATAGTCTCACCCATACCTTCACATTATCATAGAAACAAAGGCACAGCTGTGCCTTGAGCTTAAGAAGCCAGATGGTCAGGAAGAGCAAACAAAAGGTCAATGTCCCAGAAACCTGGGCTGCTTGACTTGATCATCTCAGAATGTCATCATCTTAACCTAAAAATGTAAAAAAGACAATGTACATACTATTACATTGGAACCTAGATTTAACATTTTATAAATTTGTAATCCCACAGTCCTCCCGTTGAGAGTTCTAATAACTCTCACATAAAACAAATTTAAACTTTCATAAGTCCATTCTATGGCCTATGTTTGTAAACATATGCCCCATCTTGCAGTCATGTAACTTGAAAAGGTTACAGGCACATATAACTTATTCTGTGTCCTGTCCTAGATTTACTTAGGTGTAACAGTTATTTTTAGAACCATAACTGTTGAAACATATGACATGGATGGTAACATGTCATGGAAACTACATGTTGACACAGAACACCATGTAGCATAAGAGTGGAAGTCTTGAAGTCCATGGCGCCCGAATAGCTGTGAAGTCTGTTTTCTGTAGTCCATTTCCCACGTAGATTCATTCATTTAGACTCTTGGTCCTCATGAAGCTTGTTCATGGATGTCTGAGGTGATGCTTTACACCAGGGTGCTGCTTATGGAGATGACATCTCATGCACACATACCTGCAACACAAGAAAACAAAGAAACGGCAGACCAGCAGTATTCATGCAGAGGCATTTTTAGAATTCTGTTGATCGTAAAGTGGTTTTAAGTCTGGTGATCGTATAGTGTTTTTCTCAATCTAGTTTTAAGTAATTTGACACCTATGGACCAGTGAGGTGGGGATAAAACTACTGATGGGGAAACCTATGAGGAAGTCTTCGCCACAGGGTTGCACATCGGTTCTTCCCTGGGCTCCCCACTGGTCTGTGTGTGTCCTAGTCTGTCCCTGTAGTTGGTGTGCAAACTTTACTGTGTGACATCTCCATCTTTCAATGGAACATCAGTCATAACAAAACATCATAACCCAAAGAGAATAGGAGTGACTAGAGTGTACTGTAATATAGCTTTGAAGGCTGTGAGTGTACTTAACTAGCGTTAAATTAAGCACCACAGCCCTAACAGTTAACACCTGAGCAAGCTGCTCCAACAGTTAGGTGAAGTGGGGAGGGGCTGCTTCAGAGTGGTAAGTAGACTGAGTAGGAGCTGAGTAAAGCTGTTCATTTATCTTAATGTCCTCTTGCTTTTCCTACACTCTTTCATCCAGTGTCCGGATTTACCACAGTAATGACAACTGTCCTCCTTCTTAGGACTTTTACGTTTCTGTCGGTTCTCTGTGTTGACCTGAAAAGATGCTGCTGCAATCTTTACTATGGCTTTGACATCTGAGTCTCTTTCCCAAGTAGCTAACCTGTCCAAGTTGTTTTGCAAGCTTCCAGTGGACCATGTAAGATCTAAGAATGGTAAAGCAGTTCTGTACTCAGCTAAAAGGCCGTCAAACCATGTTCGAACTAGTGGTCCTTTATGATTCACTTCCTTCTCTGGAGTGTCAGCTATTCCACTGTAAGCTGCAGCTGACTGACAAAAACTTTCAGTGTATTCACTTACAGTTTCATCCTTCTGTACACAACTAAGCCCCTTTCACACTGCGATTCCGGCAAATACATGGGTAATGTGTCCCGGCATTTGTACCCGGGTCGCTAGATTTTGCCCTTTCACACAGCCAGTGATTACCCGGAATATGTGTGTGCTTTCACACACAACCCGTAAAGGTCCCGTGAAGACACGTGATATCAGGGAGTGACATGTAATGTACAAGTCGAAAACGCTAGGCATGTTAACTTTCACTGAAGCTGGTGAACGATCTCAGCTTAAGCGCGGAAAGTGAGGAACTAACGGATCTCTGCTTTGTTACAGTTTGCACATATTTGTTTCATCGCGAACGTTGATCTGCCTTCAAAACACGCTGAAAGAGTCGCGCGATAACGCACGTCATCACTACGACATGGCATTAGATCTGGCTTATGTTCACACAGCGCTCGTTTCGGGACTGAACCCGGCAATGTTACTAGGTCCCCAACCCGGGTTCAATCCCGGAATCAATCCCGGGACGTGTTTGCTTTCACACAGAAGTCGACCCGGCAATGTTCCGGCAATTTGCCGGGTCCGACATGCAGTGTGAAAGGGGCTCTATTGACCTTTGACCAATTCACTTTTGGTCCAACAATGTTCTTTAACTCTCTCAGAACTCCCTCTCTCAATTCATCTTTACTGGCATGTTGTAGGTCAGAAGTAACAGCAGACTCAAAACTGTTGAATTCAGATTCAGTTAGAATTTGTGACATCAGCTGTGTGACTTCTGCTAACGACATGTCATAGAGACGCATTTTGCTGATCAGTGCTCTTCTAAATTCAGTAAAATTTGTGCGTGCTGAGGGTAAGCTCTGGGATAGTCTCTCTATATCTTTAGGTCCTAGAACTTTGGCAACAGTTTGTACTCGGGCAACAAAAGAGTTGGGAGGAACACTTTCAGTTCCCTCAATTCTCTGAGATCTTCTCCCAGCGCCACATATATTTACTGAATTTACAGGCACATCAGTTACTGATTGGATGGCTACATCTGTTTCAAAAAAAAGCTTGTAAGTCAGGTTAATTGTTATCAGGCTGACTAACTTCTTCCACATCAGTTTTTGCTGCAGCTTTGTTGCGGTTCAATTTCTTAGTCAAAGAGGATACTATAGCTCTGAGCTCTTTGTTCTGTTTCTCTAGCTCTGAGTTACGCTGAGAATGTTCTGTAGCTAAAGCTAAACCAAATTCTCTGTGACAGCAGATAATGCCTTTCACATTGTATCAATACATGATCCTAGTACCTTTTTACATTCTTCAATGGATCAATGGATACTTTTTCTGGATCAATACCAAATTTCTTTATCAAGTCCAATCTAACTGACTCTGTCACTATTAAGTCCATGTGCTCTCCTAACAATGATTTGAACTCACTGTCTGTCCATGAAGGAGTAGCTAGTCCACCTTTCTCAGTTGTTGGAATCATATTAGCATTCCTTCTCAACATTTTGTAAAGTCTTTCTGACACAACAGGACACTTCTAAAACTTTAATGGCAAGCAGAGGATACACTTGTTAACACACCTGTTAACTTTCCCTGGCAAAGCAGAGGACACACAAATAACCTCTCTGACAAAGTAGAGGATACACTAGTTAATACACATCATAATGTATTTAACATTCCCTGGCAATGCAGAGGACAACACAAATATTAGCATCCTAAACAGAGGATTACTTTCATCTCTAAAATATTTTTTTAGAGGGTAACTTAGTTAACCAAACCCTGCAGCTGTCTGTTAACTCTTCTCTGGCGGTGCAGAGGATACTGGTCTTAAAGGTTCTTTTGGATAGAGTTACACTCACCAACCCTTGGTTGTACTGAAAGATTCAGTCTGGAACGAAGTCAGATCTTTGTTGAGCTTGAAGTTTCAATCTGGATTCAGGTGAGAAGCTCTATCCCGGTCACGGCACCAAAACTGTTGGAAACCCAGAAGCGAAGACCAGGAGACTCTTGGGTAATCTTCAGCAGAATTCTTTATTGAGAATGCTCTGCTTAGCGCTACAAGGGGACGGGATACACAGAGGTTGAGACAACCTAAACAAAGCATGCAAATGCAATACAGGGATCAGCCTGATAGTATCTCCCATACATTCACGTTATCATAGAAACAAAGGCACAGCTGTGCCTTGAGCTTAAGAAGCCAGATGGTCAGGAAGAGCAAACAAAAGGTCAATGCCTCAGAAACCTGGGCTGCTTGACTTGATCATCTCAGAATGTCATCATCTTAACCTCAAAATGTAAAAAAGACAATGTACATACTATTACATTGGAACCTAGATTTAACACTCCACACCATGTTCTTGTAGTTATTATAACAACTGTTGAAAAATCTAATCTTGTAAATAAACCACCATGTATTATTCTGTATTCTCAATAGCATTTAATCATAACAATATTCAAAATGTCATGTCTCATACAACAGTATTGATATAACGACAATGCATCACACAGCCCATTTTCAAGAGTGCCTGGAACTAAGTACATAACGTTTCATCATATTTTATACATGTAAGTTTGTAACTTGCTGTCCCAGTATTTCTGGAAGTATACAGTTTCTAAAAAAGCACTCAACTTTAGAAATCACATCATCCCAAAGTTCAAAATCAGGCAAAATCCTTTCCACAAAAATGTTATTACAGTTCCACACAACAAAGTCACAGTACTCAGCATCTACAATGAAGCTGTGCCTGAACTTGGTAGTAGTAGTCATGACTTCAGTCCAGTTTAACATTATCCCCATCATTGATGAGGCAGAAACCATTTTCCCCTGCACACATGCGCAGATTGGCTTCATCTTGGTGAGAGTGTGGGCACTAAAATCACAGTGAGAAGGACATATGAACAATAGATTAAAGGAAAACAATATTTTACTATGTTCTTACCTCAGTTTAGAGAAATTAATATATACCTATATTTTTTCAATGTGTGCACTTCATCTTTGCACAGCGCGTCATGACTGTGTTAGCATTTAGCCTAACCCAATTAATTCCTTAGGATCCAAGCAGGGATGAATTTAGAAGCCAATAAACACTTCCATGTTTTCCTTATTAAAAGACTGTTACATGAGTAGTTACACGAGTAAGTATGGTGGCACAAAATAAAATGTGGCGATTTTTTAAGTGGATAAAAAATGAGAACTATATTGTATGGTGGAAAAGCACTTAGTTTGCAGCACTTCGACCTCGGCACGCAGTAACATCATCGCTCCTAAAACCCCCCTCCCCCACTCAAACTTCTGAAGTCAGGAGTGATGATGTTACTGAGCGCTGAGGTCGAAGTGCTGCAAAGTAAGTGCTCTTCTGCCATATGATATAGTTATTTTTATCCACTTAGAAAATCGCCACGTTTTATTTTGTGCCACCATACTTACTCGTGTAACTACTCATGTAACAGTCTTTAAATAGGGAAAACAAGGAAGTGTTTGGTTGCTTCTAAATTCATCCCTGTTTGGATCCTAAGGAATTAATGGGGCTAGGCTTAATGCTAACACATTCACAATGCACTGGGCAAAGATGAAGTGCACACATTGAAAAAAGACAGTTATGTATTAATTTGTCTAAGTTAAGATTCGTTTTCCTTTAACAAAGATAATTTCTGCCTTTTTGCTCAGTTTAGGACTTGAGACTTGACTCATACTCGAGATATACTAAATTTACTACAAAAGAGACTGTAAATTTACCTCAATCTCGCAGATTTCAGTTTTGTGACAGTCACAAGCGACAATCCCATCAGGGGAGGACCCCATGTATGGCCACTTGGTGTTCAGCCAGAGACCACTGCCCTTACAGGAGAAGCCTGCATGCTCCCGAACCATCAGCTTCTCATATGCTCTTCTGGCTTGTGGTTCATGTTTGCATCTATAACTGTACACAGTACACATGCAACACATGAAACTGAAATTATTACTTTGTATTGCATGTGTAGAGCAAGTTCAGTGATTTAAATGCCATTAACCTAACCCCTATACTTAGTTCTAATCCTGCATAACCCTAGTCTTATAACCCTATAACTAATGTTGATCTTTCAGGGCTGTCCATACCTTGAATCAACTATGAAAACAGTAAACATTTGTTCATATCTCATTTGTTCAAGCCTCATACCCCAAATCTAACCTTTGCCTTACTCTAATTCAAACCCTAAATACCTTGCAGCGGCTGTGGTGAACCTATATGCTTCTGGGTAGCATATGCCCTTGATCAAGCTCTTGGATGGCTGCTGGGGGTTGGTCTTAAGAACTTGTTTCAGCTTTGAGGCCATTATACGTCCTGCTCTTTGCCTAAACCAAACCCTGCTTGCACTCTGACTTCGAGTTGCCCTCTCTACAGCCTGGACCTGAGACAGGGTGAGCTCTTCTAGCTGGAAATCCTGGCATAGCTCTCCAAGCTCTTTGGGGGGTAGCTGCAGAGTATCTGGTGTTCTGTATTCAAGAACAGATTTAGGAAGCATGCAAGATTTGGGGATGAATTATTTGTGGTAAGGCTCCCTAGCCATCAGTGCTTCACTCCTTGGACAGTTTTAGTTTAATGTCTCAAAAAACCTAGCATATGTTTCTGACCCTCTCTTCACTCTTGGGCATGGAAGTGATTTCCCAACCTTGTTGTCAGTTGTCCTGCCATCAATGGAACAGTCAAGCTTTATTTTTTTTATTTTTTATTTTTGCTTTTGCTGATGAGAAGTCAATCAGAGCTACTGGAGCAGCAGGAATCTGAAAATAAGTTAACACAAAGAAGATCATTAACGCCACATTTCTGTGGTCCACAACATTTCTATATGCAGTTTAAATCTGCCTTTATCCGATGGCTGTGAGGAAAACAGGTAAGGCTATCATCACAGGATTGAGATGCCAAACTGTATTTATGTGGGTCTTTGTTGTCTTAACTCCTCTTTGCCCAACAGGGAAATTGTGACTGACCACAATGTCACAAGCTACACAGATTAAGGCAGAATATAGAATAGAAATACTTTAATAATCCCCGACATTAGGTATGATGAAATATAATGAAAATCCCCTCATAGAGGAGGAAATGTAGATGAAGACAAGCAATCTACTTGTCTACTGTATGTTGTGTCCTGATGAATTAACTAGAGCAAAGACATAACCAAAGGGGCACAATATAGACATCAAAAATGGATAGTTCACCCAAAATGAAAATTCTGTCATCATTTACTCACTCTCATGTTGTTACAAACCCACATAAGTTTCTTTGTTCTGATGAACACTAAGGAAGATGTTTAGAAAAATGTTTGTAATTAAACCGTTCGTGGACCCCATTTACTTCCATAGCAGGATAAAGGAATACTATGTAAGTAAATGGGGTCCACAAACGGTTTGGTTACGAACATTTCTCAAAATGTCTTCCTTTGTGTTCATCAGAACAAAGAAATTTATGTGGGTTTGTAACAACATGAGAGTGAGTAAATGATGACAGAATTTTCATTTTTGGGTGAACTATCCCTTTAATTTATTAACATCATAATTTAGCCTACTGTTAAACAGTGTCCCAAAATAACATTCTCTGTCCCACATTTGGTTTGCTGTGAATGTGTCACCTTACCTTTTTTACATGTGATAGGATCAGCCACTTGCACTGCTCTGTTTTGCAGGAAGCTGAATCTTGCATCTTAACCCCAACTTCAATGGAAAAAAGAACTGCCCCTACATGAGAACACGATTCTGATAGTCTGTGAACAGAATACAATATGACATTTTTTAAACCTCAAATGCAAACTGCACAAGTGGCAAAGTGCCATATACAGTATATCAGCACATTTTGATGATGTGCAATATAGCCTACTTATACTAATATGGATGGAGTAGCATTTTACATTAATCAACATCTTTATTCCTTAAAGCTCTCTCTCCGCTGGTTCTGAAGTACACAGTATGCTACCAGTACGGTGTGTGTGTGTGTGTGTGTGTGTGTGTGTGTGTGTGTGTGTGTGTGTGTGTGTGTGTGTGAGATCTTGTTTTTGTGTGTGTGTGTGTGTTTGTTTGTGTGTGTTTGAGTTGTAATGAGCTGCAATGACTTCTCCATTACGTACCCTGCCATGCAATTGCAATGAGCTGCAATGACTTCTCCATCCTCCTTCGCAATAATCTAGGTCTTCAGAGGTGTGTCGCTTGACCTCTGAGAGTGGTTTACCTTGGAACATAGACGACTGTCAGACTAACGTCGTTGTTAAGATGTGTTGCATTACTGCTAGCATCTTAGCACATGAAACAATATAAGAACAAACACTCACTCTGGCAAAGACCAAACAATGTTCATCGTGGAGCCGTTTGACACCGAGGTTGTGGACCCACCTGTTGACAAAAAAGTTGTATGCCTCCAGACTTTTATAGGCCTTCATTTGCTGTCTGGTGTAGTACAATGTCTGAAGGACCAGATAGTTGGTGAAGTCAACAGCCTCAATATAAGTATAACAATATACAGCTGAACTGGGCACATACTGGCGGGGAGCAGGTGAATATCAGTCAGGGGCAGATTATGGATCCAAATGTGTATGCTGAGGCGTCTGTACATCACACTGGAACCAGTGAGCGGTTGAACAGCCGGACGTGCAGGTATGAAATCCTCCAATACTTTCAAGCACAACACAGCGCGATTACTGGGGTTAACCTGCGCCTTCAAGGTAAACTTGCATACCTGCAGAGCGCGGATCATACAGTCTCACACTCTGCGTTACAACATTCAGCCGTTAACGAAGATATCCTGAAATTTGTTATTAAAGCTCGGCTGCAAACTCTCCCGACTAAATACGACCTCTCTTTGTGGTTCCCAAAACATCATGAACCATTCTGTTTACTACACAGCGATAAGGTAATGGAATCCACAGCGCACATACTGAACGGAATGCTCCGCGTTTAAAGGACTTTACATTGCGCGTCATGATCGCATCGTGAACATAACGGCTCAAGAACTGCGCAAAGTATCTGGACAAAGTGCAATACATACAAACAAAACTGTTAAAACTAGTTGGTTTTTAAACCTGAATGATAATAATATAAACTCTCTTAGAAGTGTTCTCAAGGAATACCCAAACACTCCAGACATCGTGGTCATCGATGAACTTTCTAAGAAAATTCTGATTTTGGAAGTGGGCTGTTGTTTTGATCTTTACATGGACTTGTGTTTTTCTGAGAAAATGTTGAAGTATCAGTCATTAACCAATGTTTTGGCAGTGTGTGGTTATAGGACCAAACTGATTACTCTTATTTTTGGTAGCTTGGGACATGTGCACAGATTATGTGTCAGAGGCTTGCAGATTGCTGGACTGAGTAAAAAGATCTCTAAGCAAACAGCCAGATATTGTTCTGTGTCAGCAATCATAGGCAGTCTGCATGTCTGGAGAAGACGATGTCATCTTTATCCATAGTCTACTTATTAATGTGGTTGCGACTATTAGCGTTGTCTGTATCGTCAGGTGAAACATAATAGGCTCTTTGTGAATATTTGGATGCTGTGTTGTTTTAATCAGTATTTGTCATTCCAAATAAAATAATCAAATGTGTGAGATCTCGTTGTAAACAATCTAGCCAAATTACGTACCCTGCCATGCAATTGCAATGAGCTGCAATGACTTCTCCATTACGTACCCTGCCATGCAATTGCAATGAGCTGCAATGACTTCTCCATCCTCCTTCGCAATAATCTAGGTCTTCAGAGGTGTGTCGCTTGACCTCTGAGAGTGGTTTACCTTGGAACATAGACGACTGTCAGACTAACGTCGTTGTTAAGATGTGTTGCATTACTGCTAGCATCTTAGCACATGAAACAATATAAGAACAAACACTCACTCTGGCAAAGACCAAACAATGATCATCGTGGAGCCGTTTGACACCGAGGTTGTGGACCCACCTGTTGACAAAAAAGTTGTATGCCTCCAGACTTTTATAGGCCTTCATTTGCTGTCTGGTGTAGTACAATGTCTGAAGGACCAGATAGTTGGTGAAGTCAACAGCCTCAACTGTCGGTAAATCTTTCAGTTCTACTGAAAACTCATTCATCTTCATGAGGTGCGGGTCATGTCCAACATATCTGTTAATTAACTCCTTGTATCTATGTCTCGAAACTGGATCTAAATCCGTACAATACTGACTCTCTGCAACAGTTTCCTCTATAGACGTATTCTCCATGTTTACTTCCTGCCCTCCATCTGCCTTCTTCCCGCCCATGCGCATCATCATAATCATGTGACTGAAACCCTGCTATTAACATCTCTGTTTTTTTCAGAATTTATCAGTAAGAAATGACCCGTCTTCCAGTTTTTATATCGACAATGCATTCCGTTCATTTTTCAAATTGGTATGTTTGCCGGGCCGTGAAGAAATATAGAGCTGAGTGTCATCTGCATAATCTAATCTCCCAGGGGTAACATGTAAAGTGTGAAAAGTAACGGCCCTAGTACTGATCCTTAAGCTACTCCATACTGCACTTGTGATTGATATGATACCTCTTCATTCACTGCTACAAACATGATGGCGGTCAGATAAGTATGATCATGTTTTAGCCAGGTTTCTGTCAAGCAGAGCACATCTAGGTTATGATCAGGGATCATATAATTTACAAAAAGTGCTTTCATAGAAAGGGACCTGATATTCAATAAGCCAAGCTTTATCATTTGTTTATCCGTATTACAACTGTTTTTTTATTTGTTGAACATCAATTAAATTGTTACTCTTAAATTTGTTTGGACGTTTTTTGTATTTTCTAGTTCGGGGAACAGACAAAGTCTCTATAGTGTGATATCTAGGTGAAAGAGTCTCTATGTGCTGAGAATTAAAGGGGTCATATGATGTTGTTTAAATTTTTCCCTTCTCTTTGGAGTGTTACAAGGTCTTGGTGCATAAAGAAGATCTGTAAAGTTGCAAAGACTAAAGTCTCAAATCCAAAGAGATATTCTTTATACAAACCCGATTCCAAAAAAGTTGGGACACTGTACAAATTGTGAATAAAAACAGAATGCAATGATGTGGAAGTTTCAAATTTGAATATTTTATTCAGAATATAACATAGATGACATATCAAATGTTTAAACTGAGAAAATGTATCATTTTAAGGGAAAAATAAGTTGATTTTAAATATCATGGCATCAACACAATTTCATGGACAAGGCCATGTTTACCACTGTGTGGCATCCTCTCTTCTTTTTAAAACAGTCTGCAAACGTCTGGGGACTGAGGAGACAAGTTGCTCAAGTTTAGGAATAGGAATGTTGTCCTATTCTTGTCTAATACAGGCTTCTAGTTGCTCAACTGTCTTAGGTCTTCTTTGTCGCATCTTCCTCTTTATGATATGCCAAATGTTTTCTATGGGTGAAAGATCTGGATTGCAGGCTGGCCATTTCAGTACCCGGATCCTTCTTCTACACAACCATGATGTTGTAATTGATGCAGTATGTGGTCTGGCATTGTCATGTTGGAAAATGCAAAGTCTTCCCTGAAAGAGGCGGCGTCTGGATAGGAGCATATGTTGTTCTAGAACTTGGATATACCTTTCAGCATTGATGGTGCCTTTCCAGATGTGTAAGCTGCACATGCCACATGCACTTATGCAACCCCATACCATCAGAGATGCAGGCTTCTGAACTGAGCGCTGATAACAACTTGGGTTGTCCTTGTCCTCTTTAGTCCGGATGACATGGTTTCCCAGTTTTCCAAAAAGAACTTAAAATTTTGATTCGTCTGACCACAGAACAGTTTTCCACTTTGCCACAGTCCATTTTAAATGAGCCTTGACCCAGAGAAAACGGCTGCGCTTCTGGATCATGTTTAGATATGGCTTCTTTTTTGACCTATAGAGTTTTAGCCGGCAACGGCGAATGGCACGGTGGATTGTGTTCACCGACAAAGTTTTCTGGAAGTATTCCTGAGGCCATGTTGTGATTTCCATTACAGTAGCATTCCTGTATGTGATGCAGTGCCGTCTAAGGGCCTGAAGATCACAGACATCCCGTATGGTTTTCCGGCCTTGACCCTTACGCACAGAGATTGTTCCAGATTCTCTGAATCTTTGGTTGATATTATGCACTGTAGATGATGATAACTTCCAACTCTTTGCAATTTTTCTCTGAGAAACTCCTTTCTGATATTGCTCCACTATTTTTATTTTTAGCATTGGGGGAATTGGTGATCCTCTGCCCAACTTGACTTCTGAGAGACACTGCCACTCTGAGAGGCTCTTTTTATACCCAATCATCTTGCCAATTGACCTAATAATTTTTAAATTGGTCCTCCAGCTGTTCCTTATATGAACATTTAACTTTTCCACCTCTTATTGCTACCTGTCCCAACTTTTTTTGAATGTGTCGCTCTCATGAAATCCAAAATGAGCCAATATTTGGCATGACATTTCAAAATGTCTCACTTTCAACATTTGATATGTTATCTATATTCTATTGTGAATAAAATATGAGTTTATTAGATTTTTAAATTATTCCATTACTTTTTTACTCACAGTTTGTAAAGTGTCCCAACTTTTTTGGAATCGGGTTTGTAAAAGTTAAGAGTCAACCACGCCTTCCTAAAATGGCTCGTTCTAACACGCCCCCACATCTCTATGTCACTATGTGGGAAGATTTGCATAATGCTGCCCAGATGTTCCCGCAAAGAAAGAAGGGGTACCTTTTATTCTTGTTGTAGGCAAGGCAAGGCAAGTTTATTTATATAGCACATTTCATACACAATGGTAATTCAAAGTGCTTTACATAAAAGAAGGTAAAATAATCATGAAGAAAAATAATAACAAAAATAAAACAAGCAATTTTAAAAACATAAAACAAGCAATTTTAAAACATTGGAAATTATTTAAAAATTGACTTATTTAAAATTAATTTAAAACAGTTAAAAATAGAAAATGATTTTACATAGAATACAGTG
This sequence comes from Cyprinus carpio, assembly GCF_018340385.1. Lineage (NCBI taxonomy): Eukaryota > Metazoa > Chordata > Actinopteri > Cypriniformes > Cyprinidae > Cyprinus > Cyprinus carpio. The sequence goes on along the minus strand of NC_056581.1, from coordinate 15,299,544 downwards.
AATATGTAAAATACAGTGCAATCAATTCGGATATCGCACAGTGCTCATTCAACAAATGCACAGCTAAACAGATGAGTTTTGAGTCTAGATTTAAATGTGACTAATGTTTTAGCACATCTGATCTCTTCTGGAAGCTGATTCCAACTGCGGGCGGCATAGTAACTAAAGGCGGACTCCCCTTGTTTTGTGTGAACCCTTGGTATTTCTAACTGACTCGATTCTAATGATCTGAGTGGTCTGTTAGGTTTATATTTAGTGAGCATATCTGCAATATATTTAGGTCCTAGATCATTGAGTGATTTATAAACGAGTAAAAGTACTTTAAAATCAATCCTAAATGTAACTGGAAGCCAGTGTAAGGACCTGAGGACTGGTGTGATATGCTCAGATTTTCTGGTTCTAGTCAGAATCCTGGCAGCAGCGTTCTGGATGAGCTGCAGCTGTCTAATGGTCTTCTTGGGAAGGCCGGTGAGGAGACCATTACAGTAGTCCACCATGCTGGTGATAAAGGCATGAACAAGTTTCTCTAAGTCTTGACTGGAAACAAAACATCTAATTCTTGCAATGTTTTTTAGATGATAGTATGCTGATTTAGTTACTGCTTTGACATGACTACTGAAACTAAGGTCTATCTCCAGAATCACACCAAGATTCCTGACTTGATTTTTAGTTGTTTGTCCCCTTGAGTCAAGGTATGCATTCACCTTGAAAACTTCATCTTTGTTTCCAAATGCAATAACTTCCTTGTTTAACTGAAGAAAGTTCTGGCACATCCAACTATTCATTTCATCAATACATTGGCAGAGGGAGTCAATGGGGCTGTAGTCATTTGGTGATAAGTCTAGGTAAATCTGTGTATCATCAGCATAGCTGTGATAGGCAATTTGGTTCTTTCTCATTATCTGACTTAGTGGGAGCATATACAGGCTAAACAAGAGTGGTGCCAGAATTGAGCCTTGTGGGACTTCTCATGTCATGGACGTCCACTTAGACTTATGCTCTCCTAGACTCACATAATAACCTCTCCCTTCTAAGTATGACCTGAACCATTTGAGTACCATCCCAGAAAGCCCGACCCAGTTTTCCAGTCTCTCTAGTAGTATGTTATGATCGACAGTGTCAAACGCAGCACTGAGATCTAGCAATACCAGCACTGATATTTTGCCAGAGTCAGAATTTAAGCGAATATCATTTATTATCTTAATGAGCGCTGTCTCTGTGCTGAGATGCAGTCGGAAACCAGATTAAAAAATGTCCAGGTATCCATTTGAGTTTAAGTATTTGTTCAGCTGATTAAAAACTACCTTTTCTATAAGTTTGCCTATAAAAGGAAGATTAGATATTGGTCTATAATTGCTCAAAAATGGTGTTATCAAGATTGCTCTTTTTCAGGAGGGGCTTTACAACTGCAGTTTTCAGGGAGTTTGGAAATGTCCCAGAAAGAAGTGAGGTGTTCACCACTTCTAAGAGATCTGCTTCTAAACAGTTAAGCACACTTTTGAAAAAAGAGGTGGGAAGTGTGTCAAGATAGCAGGTTGACGATTTTAGGTGCTGCACTATTTCTTCCAAAATTTTGCTATCAATTGCTTCAAAAATAGAAATAGTATCTTTTTGATATTGCGTCCAGATCTGTCTGACCTCTGCATTACTTGAGGATGTGCTAATCGCCTTCCTGATATTAATGATCTTCTCTGAAAAGAAGGAAGCAAACTCATTGCATTTGCTAACTGAGAGCATTTCACTGGGAATCTGACTTTGGGGGTTTGTCAGTCTCTCAACGGTGGCAAAAAGAGTACGAGTGTTGTTTAAGTTACTGTTTATACGGTTTGAGAAGAAATTCTGTCTAGCTGTGGCTTGTTTCACATTAAAAGCATGAAGGCTGTCTTTATAGATGCTATAGTGAATTTCAAGTTTCGTCTTCCGCCACATCCGCTCAGCTTTTCTGCATTGTCTTTTCATAGTCTGAATTGCTGTTGATCTTCTTCAAACTGATTTCTGTCTGTTTGTTTTCTTACTGACTATTATTGGGAGCAATATCATCAATAACATTCTTAACTTTTGAGTTAAAGGAATCCAGGAGAATATCAACAGAGTCTGCAGAAATGCTTGGTGTTAGAGATATAGCCTCCATAAACCGCACACTAGTGTTCTCGTTAATGCATCTCCTTCTGACAGAGACAGATCTAGATTCAGTGGTAGCGGAGATCAATATATCAAAGAAAATACAGAAGTGATCAGATAGTGCTACATCCTTAATAACAATGGATGAAATGTTTAGACCCCTACTGATGATTAAATCTAGAGTGTGGTCCACCTTTGTGTGTGGGTCCATGCACATGCTGAATCAGGTCAAAAGTGTTTAGAACCGTTATCATTTATTTTGTAATTTTGATTTCTGCATTATCTATATGGATATTAAAATCCCCTGCAATAGCAAAACAGTCAAACTCTGAGGAAATCATTGATAGCATTTCTGTGACCTCTTCAACAAAGGCTGGAGAGTATTTTGGAGGCCTGTAAATAATGATAAACAGAATGCGTGGAGCACCTTTCAGCACAATCCCTAGATATTCAAAAGACAAGTACTGACCAAATGACATTTGCTTGCATTGTTAGACATCTTTAAATAGAGCAGCTACACCTCCACTTCTCCTAACAGTCCTGCAGACACTCATGAAAGTAAAGTTAGGAGGGGCTGCTTCATTGAGGACTGTTGCACTGCAGCTGTCTTCTAGCCATGTTTCATTTAGAAACATAAAATCCAGATTGTTTGTGGTTATAAAGTAATTGATTAGAAATGATTTTTTTTTAGTGAGCGAATGTTTAAAAATGCTAACTTGATGGCAGTACTTTGTGTCTTTACATCAATCTTAGTTTGATGCATTATAGGTCGCAGATTAGATGAGTTTGCCCTTGAGCTTGAAAAGACCTTAGACTTTCTATCACGTGATAAAACTGAAATAGAGAAAGCTACAGGCACACTGGGTTCCCGCTTGTTCTGTAAATATTTGTGAATGATGCTGCTATTATAGCGCACATATCACTGAGTGCTGCTATCAGTTGTTTTTGGTTCACCTACAGCAGATGGAGGGTTTGGGCCCTGGCGTTGTGGCAGCGGTCGGAGAGCTCTCACAGGAGCAGGGCCCACAGGTTTTGGTGGTTGGGGGGCCCGCCGTTTTTTTGGTGATATTTGCGGGCTTGCAGCAAATGAGTGAGAGAGTTTAGTCCCAGCATACACCAATTCCTCCATTTTCTGTGAGAAGCACAGAAGTGGAGATGCTGGAGAGAGGGATAATGTGTCCGGTGAGAGGAGCTGTGTCTCTGGTGTTTCCAGTGACTGTGATATGTTGTCCTGGCTTCCCTGGCTGTTTTCCAGAAGGTCATCCTTGGGTGCTGAGTCTTGTATCTGTTTTGATACATCACAATCTGTCTGTGAGGAGCTCTGTGGGCAGGGCTCAGCTGGGATAGTGTCCATCAGCAGTGCTTGTTGTGGCTGGATGGTGTTATCATTGTCCTTGTGGGATATGTCAACCACATGATGACTCGGACCCTGGTGTGTGTGTGCTGAATGAATTGACATAGTCTGCTGAAGGATGGCGTAAGGAGAAGTAGATATTGTCCTTAAGCACTCTAGCTCCAAGTTTGTTAGGGTGGAGGCCATCCGGTTTAAACAGTTGTCTATGGCCCCAGAACAGATTGAAGTTGTCGATGAAATTCACTCCTTTTATATTGCAAGATCTTTGTAGCCATGTGTTCAGCCCAAGCAACCTTGAAAACATATTTGTTCCCCTTTCTGGAAGTGGTCCACTGATGAACGACTGAACTTTGAGTCTTCGAAGTGTTTCAAAGAGTTCACTGAAGTCCTTCTTAAGGAGTTCTGACTGCTCTTTCCGAATATCATTCTTCCCCACATGGATGATGATTCGATTTGAAGTCTTGTGCTTCATCAGAATGTTCTGAAGTTCCTTGTTCACATCAGAAACCATTGCTTGAGGAAGACAGCATGTTGTTGTAGTCCTGCTACTGATGTTTCTGATAATAGAGTCACGCACTATCAGAGTCCTGGGCTTGGCTGTGCTCTGAGCTGAATGCCGCTGTCTGCTCAACCTTGAGCGCCTGTTAGTAGCGGTGTTAGCTGCTGGCTGATCCGATACATGTTTAATCACATTTGGGGATTCCTCACCCGCATTCATTAATGCTTCAAATCTGTTCTCAAGATGTATAGGGGGTGGCAGAATACCAGTATTCACAAGCCTTGTCCTAGCCGAATCTGGGGTAGAGGATGCTACAGCAGCAATACGAGAAACTCGTGACAATCTGATGTCTCATGTTCCTTTGGGTCTCGCTCCCTGTTTGTGCCATCGATTAGTGTGGCGATCAGTTTTGGCTTGTTCCTCTACACTTGGTATAAACTGTTGAGATTCAGAAGATTCATGGGACTCACCGGCTGTATGCTGAGAGGGTCCATGACGATGGTCTGCTGAGTGTTCCGTCTGTTTAGGAAGTCCAGCAAGTAACTTTGTTTCAAGAACCACAATCCTTTGTAGAAGTTTGCAGTAGTTCATGCAACAAGTATATTCAACAGGAGGCATTTTCTCTCTCTTCTGTTTGAATGTAGGCAGTTGTTTTCCCGTCTCCGGAATGTAAGCTGCTGGCAGTGGGAGGCAAAGTCTTCTTTTTGTAGTATTATTCCAGTCCCAAAGAGTTTTTAGTTTTAGTATTTGTGCCAAAAATCTGTTGTTTGAGCACTGTGCTGATCTGCTGAAGTAAAAATCTTAGAAAAATCTGAGAAAAGTACAGAAATAAGAAGCAAAGCGCAGAGCAGTAAGCTAGGACGTCCGAACAGTAGCAAAGCCGGAAGCAATCTGGCTTTGTAGTATTGTTGTTGCCGCCACCATGTTGTGAAGGCGCTGTGTGTTTCGTTGTGAAAGCAAAACTACTTTGTTTGGCCTTCCAAAAGAGGATGATATCTGCTTCGTCATGCCTGGAGCTGATCTGTGCTGGTCGCTGAGGAAAAACATAAACTGCTCACTCTAGACCCCGGCTCACTCAAGGCCTCTGGCCTCCACTCACGGTGTGTGATGCTGTTTCATGGAGAAAGCAAAACTACTTTGTTTGGTCTTCCAAAAGAAGGCACAACTAGAAATCATGTTTATATCATTTTTATAATTGGTTTTAATGTTTATGTCTCGTCGCTCCAGCCGAACACGGCATCACAATATGTTAAGGGGTGTAACATTTCCGGTACATGCTTGAGGTACTGGGCCAATCACAATGCACTGGATAGCTGGACAATCACAGCACACCTAGCTTTTCAGACCGATAAGCTTTGTAAAAATTAATATGTTTCAGAAGGCGGGGCATAGAGGGGAAACAATAATGTACAATATGTTAACCTTAAACCGCATTTCAAAACACATTTCATTACACCAAATGCACAAAATAATGTTCTTTTAGCAGCATCATATGACCCCTTTAACTGATTTCTGTGGCGTGAGGCAGCTAGTATGGGATCAGAATCCCGCCAAATGTATTGCAGTCATAGATTGAAAAATAATAAGCACAAATAAAATATTTAAAAACACATGTAAAATAATAACGCACAAAACTGAAAAACAAATGCAATTTTTTTTTTTTAAATAACAAACAACGCGGTCATTGATCGTAAAATAATAAGCGTGAATCAAAAATGTAAACACATTTAAAATTATATTGCACAAAACTGAAACATGAATTCAAAATTTTCCAAATCGCAAACAAAATCAGGTTTCCTGCTCATATGTTATTTTTTTGTGTGCTTATGGTCTTTTCCCCTTTGCTCTTGTTTCCACGTTCTGCGCTTGCGTTTCTAAATGTTGCAGTTAGAGTTTCATGTAAATCAGGGCGGGCTTCAGCGTCACCATTGGGCCACAAGTTCTAGATTGACAGCTGCTCCTCTAGCCAATCAGTCCAAGGGGGAGTTGACGTCACTCCGATGCGACTAGTGGCTTCTGTGGTGGCAGGTGTGTGAAGCAGAGCATGTGAGCGGAGTGGAGCGGGGAGCGCGAGCAGGCGGGTCTTAGGGCATTTTTAAAAGGACAGAGCGACCTGCTCCTATTTCGCTCCAATTTCGCTCTGCTCACCACGAGTCTGAAGCATGCTCAGTCAAGCCTGACCCAGAATCCATCTGTCTTTTACTGTCATCAACAGACTATTTTCATTCAAAACTTGGCTCAATAATGGAGTTCAAAAAGTACTTCAAAAAAAGAAAACGAGAAATCATACAGGTGTACTATTTAAAAAACGAACTAACAGTGATTTATTTATATAGTTAGGCCCATTAATTCGTTTAATTTTACAGCAGTTTTTTTTGTACAATTGATATAAGCCAATTTAAAATTTAATCCTGTGCGCTGCGCAAAAGTTCATTTATAAGAATGTTGGCCTAATAGTTAATTTACTTTTAAAACGTTTATGTATATTTTTGTTTATATAATTTTTATTTATGTTATTAGGCCCATTTATTCGTTTAATTTTACAGGAGTTTTTTTTTTTTTTTTTTTATTTATTTTTTTTTTTTTTTGTAGCTACAATTGATATAAGCCAATTCAAATTTTAATCCTGTGCGCTGCGCAAAAGTTCGGTTATAAGAATGTTGGTCTAAAAGTTAATTTACTTTTAAAACGTTTATGTATATTTTTGTTTATATAATTTTTATTTATATTATTAGGCCCATTTATTCGTTTAATTTTACAGCAGTTTTTTTTTTTTCGTACAATTGTACAATTGATATAAGCCAATTTAAATTTTAATCCTGCGCGCTGCACAAAAGTTCAGTTATAAGAATGTTGACCTGATAGTTAATTTACTTTTAAAACGTTTATGTATATTTTTGTTTATATAATTTTTCACAATATTATAAGGCCCATTTATTCGTTTAATTTTACAGGAATTTTTGTGACTAATTTGTCATTTGTAATTTGAAATAAAACATTTCTATTTGAAAAATGTTGTTGTTGCTCATTAGTTCTTTAGGAGGTAAGGCTGTGGTCTAAGCTAAAAGTCATATAAAGATTTTTTTTTTTCTTTTTTGGAGCGAGCGGGGGCGATTTGAGTGGAGCGCGAAGCAAACTGCGTTGAGCGCTGAGCGATAATGAGCGGAGCGGCCTGATGTAGCTTTGAGCGGGGGGGGAGCGGAGGGGTGAACAGTTCCGTGAGCGATGAGCGGAGATTCTCACCGCTCCACTCCGCTCATATGCTCTGGTGTGAAGTAGAGGGTGACACGGGAGTGGATTTTCAAATCTCTCCCGTCCCACTCCCGCAAAAAAAGATCCCATCCCGTCCCAATCACACAAAAAATACTGGGGGAAAATCCCGTCCCGTTTCAATCCCGGAAGAATGACTCACGTTCCCTCCCACTATGTTGTATTTATTTTTGGCCGGAATCTGTCACAAAAAAATACAAATAAAATACAGTACAGATCACAGCATGCCCACTTTAGTTAAATAAAAATTCAAAATGTAGTTTTTTTGTTATTTTATTGAACTGAAAGCCATCTTAATGCACATTTTGCATTGCACACACATTAAATTTAATGTAAAACATCCATGCTAACACACACGTTTTCTATTTTATTTATTTTTTTCATTTGAGCGTAGACATTTCACTGTCTATAGATTTATTTTTCATACACAGAGTTTCGAAGTTTCTCGCTCAAGTTCACATGACCGAGACGACAGAAACCGCATCGTTTGCTTTAATTATTTTTACAGAAGCACGTTCCGTTGTTATTCTAATTGCACACAAATGAACGTATAAGGATTCGAAAGATTTATTACTTTTATCTGTATGACCAAAGATTACGGAGTATTTTAAGAGCCAGTGAGTGCACCGGTGCCTATCTGTCCTGCTGTGAGCGCGCTGCTGTTCAGTTTGCGCACACACTTCAATAGCGCACATTTCTGTGGGTTAACATTAGATTGAGCGGCCATGTAAAGTTATGACTACATACATCTTTTAGATGAAAACCTATATTTGAGGTCTATGAATGATAGCTGGGCTTTTGGATGTCCTGCCCGATGTAGGCTACTGTATTACCACATAGACCAGCCATTAACGGTCTGTCCTTCACGCGCAGGTCATTCACTGAACCAGCCACACCAAAGCAGACAGGAGGAGAACATAAAGACACAGGGGAAGTAGAATTGAGTTCAAAATTAAAATATAAGCCTACAGTTTATAGTTTATTTAAAAGGTAGGCTATATTTGTGTATAAAGTTGGGGATCAAAGTGTTATTACGATTCCCGGTCCCGCCCACTCCCACTGACATTTTTTCCTGTGCCGTCCCAATCCCGTGATTAATAGTGTGAAGATCTAGTGTGAGAATGGATAACCAGTGTCAGAAGGCAAATCCTGGACGATCTCAGGTAATTAGCCATAAATATTTTGTTAATGGGTGACAGAAACATTCACTTTGTGTGTTATGATCTTTTCTGCAAGCTCTATGTAGTCCGACTAGGCCGATCTAGCTCGTTAACAGGTGTCTTGTTAGTTTGGTTTAGTAAGCAATACTTTATATTTTAGCCATTGTAGGGCTGCACGATAAATTGCACGTGATATGCGCGTCTTGTCAGTAAAGGCGGTGTCCTGACATTTCCTACCAGGGTTTACTGCGCATGCGCACATCAATATCGCGTCCTTTTTCTCATGCTAAACAATGATTTTTAATGTATATGCATTACTGTAAGGGTAGGTTTAGGGTTGGGGGTAGGTGTAAACTTTAATAAAAACACAATCTAATTGTAAGAAAAAAATATTTAATGTTGGTTTCATGTAGCTGTATCCCTTCAAGCTACAACCACAAATATAACACATAAAATACTGTAGGCCCTATTTGCATTCCGGTTCTGTAATCAGCGGTAATTCTCCATCACCTGCGCGCTTTCACATGGAGCAGCATAACGGCTAGTAAATGCTGCTCCATGAAAGTGCGCAGGTGATGGAGATTTACCGCTGATTACAGAACCGGCTTTACTGACAAGCTGCGCATCAAATATCGCGTGCTATTTATAGTGCAGCCCTACTGCCTAAAATATAAAGTATTGCTCACTAAACCAAACTAACAAGACACGTCTTAGCGGGCTACATATCGGCCTACTCGGACAGAATAGAGCTTGCAGAAAATATCATAACACACAAAGGGAATGTTTCTGTCACCCATTAACAAATATATTATGGCTAATTACCTGAGATCGTCCGGAATTTGCCTGCTGACGCTGGTTATCCAGCTTCACACACCTGCCACAGCAGCCAAGAGTCGCATTGGAGTGACCTCAACTCCCCCTTGGACTGATTGGCTAGAGGAGCAGCTGTCAATCTAGAACTTGTGGCCCAATGGTGACGCTGAAGCCCGCCCTGATTTACATGAAACTCTAACTGCAACATTTGGAAACGCAAGCGCAGAACGTGGAAACAAGAGCAAAGGGGAAAAGACCATAAGCACACAAAAAAATAACATATGAGCAGGAAACATGATTTTGTGTGCAATTTGGAAATTTTTTTAATTCATGTTTCAGTTTTGTGCAATATAATTTTAAATGTGTTTACATTTTTGATTCACGCTTAATTATTTTTCGATCAATGACCGCGTTGTTTGTTATTTAAAAAAAAATTGCATTTGTTTTTCAGTTTTGTGCGTTATTATTTTACATGTGTTTTTAAATATTTTATTTATGCTTATGATTTTTCGATCTATGACTGCAATACATTTGGCGGGATTCTGATCCCATAAGCTAGCAGTCGGTTGGTTTAGGCAGTCTGTCTGCTTCCTGACCTCGGCCCCAGTTAGCCAAGTGCAAACTTTAAGACTATGTGCCATATTTCTAGAGAGACGAGCGGCACCACCCCAGGAGGGATGAAGACCATCTCTTTTCAACAGGTCAGGTCTGCCCCAAAAACTTGTCCAATTGTCTATAAAATCTATGTTTTTCAGCGGGCACCACTTAGACATCCAGCCATTGATTGACGACAGTCTGCTATGTATCTCGTCATCACGGTAAGCAGGGAGCAGATCAGAGCATATTACTGTGTCTGACATTGTACTTGCAAGTTAATGTTATTTTTAGTGATCTCCGACTGGCGAAGTCGAACATCATTAGCGCCGGCATGAATAACAATTAGTGCTGTCAAATGATTAATCACGATTAATCACATCCAAAATAAAAGTTTTTGTTTACATACTATATGTATGTGTACTGTGTATATTTATTATGTATATATAAATACATACACATACAGTAAATATTTTGAAAATATTTACATGTATATACAGTTTATATATTTATATTCTTATATTTTATATTATATATAAATATATTTAATATATAAACATAACATATGTTTCTTAAATTTATACATGCATGTGTTTGTAATTATATATACATAATAAATATACACAGCATACACGCATATATTATGTAAACAAAAACTTTTATTTTGGATGTGATTAATCGTGATTAATCATTTGACAGCACTAATAAATGTATTAATAAATTTTTATTTTGGATTTGATTGATCTTTTTTGATTGTTTTTTTGAACTAAAACTATGCCGCCTCACAGTCACCAAATCGCCCTACTGCAGAGGAGCTGTAACTGGAATCGAACAATGTACAGGACTCCCTGAGCTAGTCGCATCCAAAGCCATATCTCCAGCCCTCACAATCTTACTTTCCTCAAAGTTTGGATGCATGTCTCTAATACTGAAACCTTCTCTGTCAGCCTAACTATTTCTTTGCATTCATCACATGTGAATGCCTCATCGCCGACAGAGAGAGCTAAACTATACATGTGGCAAGCGGCGCAAACAACAATAGCAGGAGAAGAAGCCATTACTCACCGTGATTGAAGAATGATTTTGACTTACCACTGTTGTTTGATGAACTCGTGAAAACCGGTGAAAGAGAGAAAAGAAACGGGGCAAGAGAAAAAAGAAAAGGGTAATAGACGCGAATAGAAACTAAAATGGAAACGTGAATGACATGCTAACTGGCTAACGAATGACAAGCTAACTGACTCTACGCGTTCTGCACTCGCGCTTTAAAATTTAAAGCAAATGGTCAGAATAGTTTGATAGATAATATTGGATATGTGGTGGGAATTAAGTTTATATTTATATTTATATACAGGTTTGTCTGTATGTGTATTCACTGCCAGTGAGCAACAGAATTTCAAAATAATAATAATAATAATAAAAATAGCCTTAATTAATTATTAGGTTAACGCAATAATAATGGTTAAAGTGCCCAGCCCTAATATATATATATATATATATATATATATATATATATATATATATATATATATATATATATATATAAGTGATATTACCTGTGTTTCAAAAAAAAAGAGAAAAAAAAAATTACATGGTTATGTTCAAAATTTCATTTTACTGTCTAAGGCTGGGGATACCCCAAACATCCTGAGTGTACATATTATGCACATTTCAAGGATGAAACTTTTTACATTATTAACCATCTGTTCTGTCCAAGTGTCATGCACATTCATGAGCTCACACTTGACATGAACATAAATATGTTGTGAAGCTTGATGTTGAAAAACTCATGCGAGAAGTGATGTGGAAACACAGAGGATCATCACAATTTTCACAAAGCACTTACTGTACATCATTTAAGAAATCTGCAAACAGATTCTCTTTTGTGAGCCATTTTTTTACAGTGAGCTTTAAAGGAACAGTTCATACAATAAAGAACATTGTCATCATTTACTCACTTTTATGTTGTTTCTTTCTTTTGTGCAATAGAAAATGGTTGATTTATGTATAAAAGTTTGACCACAATTTTCAATTCTGGGTGAACTGTAGCTGTGCTCCTTTTTAAATTTTATTTTACTGGTCAATGTTCTTGGACTTCAGTGTGGATACAGCATCCTTTAAAAGCAAAATATTTAGAGCCATACCTTGATTTTTGGCTCTTGTGCACAGCAATTTGACTATCAATTTTGGAATTATTCAAATAAAGTAATTACATCATTATACAGCATCAGAGGGGGCGGTAGATGGGTTGGTCAATCTGATAAAGGCCCCTGTATAAATGAAATGACAGTAAGAAGATCAGAACAAGCTCCTAACAGGAGGAGATTTACTCATGGTCTATGAGACAGAGGATCAGGAGACTCAATACTGCTTTCCTGCCATCAACTCATCATGTATCAAGGGAAAGCGCTCAAGTTATGAATACAATATCATGTATGTATTTTTTTCATTGCTGTCAGCATGGACTGTGTTTCTGAACTTGTTGGTGATCATCTCCATCTCTCACTTCAAAAAGCTTCACACTCCAACCAACCTGATCATTCTCTCTCTGGCTGTGGCCGATATGCTTGTAGGGCTTATTGTCATGCCTGTGGATGCCATCAAGCTAATTGAGACATGTTGGTACTTTGGAGACACTTTCTGTGATGTGTTTATGATAATCATGGTACTGCTCATCTCAACATCTCTTAGTAATTTAGTTTTAATTGCTGTTGATCGTTATGTGGCTGTTTGTCACCCTTTACTGTATCCAAAGAAAATAACAATGACTAAAACTTTAATAAGCATCTGCCTCTGCTGGTTTTTCTCTTCAACCTACAATATTGGCTATTTAATTAGTGGCCGATATTTTGCAGCTTCCCAAAGATCAGATGTGTGCTATGGAAAATGCTATTTAGTAATAAGTTTTTCTTGGACATTAACTGACCTTTTTTTCTCCTTCTTGTTACCTTGTACCCTGATTATAACTTTATATTTGAGGATTTTCTATGTCGCACATCAGCAAGTGAAAGTTATAAACTCCCTAATGAAGAGTGGTAAATGTGTAACGGAAGGATCAGTGAGGAGGAAATCTGAGAGCAAAGCTGCAATGACATTAGGAATCATTGTGACAGTTTATCTGCTTTGCTATATTCCCTATGTATTGTCTGCAACAAGTACTACAGTAATGTCTTCTGCGACAGTGACATTTCTATTATGGTCTTTGTATTTTAACTCTGGTCTTAATCCTCTTATCTATGCTTTATTCTACCGCTGGTTTAAAATATCAGTTAAACACATCTTAACATTTAAAATATTCAAGCCAGCATCCTCTCTTGTGGACATTTTTAAAGATTATTAATGATTTTTGTGGAGGATAAAGCACAATTTCTAATGCTAACATACAGTTCTAAAGTCTTAGTTTGAGTTTTAAATTTGAAGTGGAGACATTCATTAACAGAAGAAATAAACAAGTATATAGTCTTGAGTTTATTCTATGTTCTTGTTATGACCTTATTTTTATTTGGCTAAAATGAATTTTAACATTGAAACATGTTAATATGTTGATAGTTTTGTTTATGTGTTTAATGTTCATTTACTGTTTGTGTTGTAAATATGTATCATATATTGGTCTGGACAGTCACAGACACACTGTATTTAACCATGTGACCACATATTCTCTTTTACTGTGCCTACAGAACAGAGTCATCAAGGTTCATGATAAATGCTTTGCAGAGTGTGTGGTTTTGAATATATCTGTTTAATTATGTTCATGAAGTTCAGTTTTATTGAAGTAGGTTTTGACACTGCTGCATTATATGTGCTTTGTAAGTTAAATTCATTAATTTAAAGGTCATTGTGGTGATTAATTTAGTTTTGTTTATCTGCATAAAGTTAAATCTGGGTATAATTGATTTTTATTAAAGTTTATTGTCATTTACATTTTATATAACATTTTTAATATATATATTTATAATTTAATAAAACATTATAGCATTAAAACGATATGTTGAGCTGCTAATCCCACTCCTACCTCTAAACTTAACTGTCACAATTCCTTAAAAATGTGTACAGTTATATAGAAAAACATAACAGACAAGTGTAATCACAAATTTGTAACAAACAAAAGTAGTCCAAATGATGATGTGTTGCATTCACAGTTTTCTCTGGCAGAACATTATATTTTTGTGTGAGGAACAGAGCAGAATTGAAGTTGTCAATGGCTGAAAAATGTATCCCGAACCACTCAATGAAGGCATGCATTTCTCTTTCACATCACCCTGTTTACAGACACTGCTTAGAATGGAGATGAAGACTGTTGAATAATACACACACATACATGTACATATTTTACAAATCAAATATAATTCATATTATATATAAATATTAATATTTGATTAAAAAAAACATTTTTCTTAAATATATACATGCATGTGTGTGCATTTATATATACATAATAAATATACACAGTACACATACATATATTATGTAAACAAAACCTTTTATTTTGGATGTGATTAATTTTTTTTGAGCGGACTAATAATAAAGTTCATGTTGACCTGCCAAGGCTTTGCAAAAATGTACATAAAATCATGTCTTATAAAAACATATCTATTTTCCCTTTTGACCAGTAGGTAATACATTCCAAAGAAATAAAACCATACTACTTTATGCCACTCTGACACTATTGTTTATTAGAGATCCATTTAAGAAAAACACTCTTACTAGCAGCATAAGCAAGAACATTAAACAACTTCCTGTTCAAAATGTTCTTTATATTTTTAGCAGTAACACCTAACAACAAATAAAGTAAATTAAGGTCACATCCTGTATTAAATATAAGACAGCCTCCTACAAATCTGTACCCAGTAGGATTTAGTCTTTGATACATAAGATATTTTGCGAGTTTCCCCTTTTCTTCTCTGTTTTTTTTTTTATGCTTTTTGCTGGCATTCTCACTAAATACGATCCCCAAACGTTTGAAACTTGAGTTTATCGATAACAATGGCTCTTAAGTTTAATTCAGGATAAGTTTGAACAATTAAGCCAAAGCACAAAAATCACTTACTCTGTAGCCTGAATCACCATGCCCCCCACACTAAGAAAAATGATCGTTATTGACATAAATCAAAAAAAAAAAAAAAAAAATATTGAGATACCATTTTTTGTCAATATGCTCAAGAGTAATGACGCAGTAATAATGATGTAATGAGGTCACAGTTATGTGTTTCTTGAGTAATTTTACAACAAATCATAATCAAGGACTACATCTGTAAGGAGTTAATTCAATTTTTAAAAAATCTGTTGAAAATTATTAGACTATAAACACTTCAGTGCCCTCAGAAGGCATCATTTAGGTCATTTGGCAATCTACATTATAAGGACCAAATATCCCCACAAAGATTTGTTAGGCCCCACAAGTAAACAGCTTATAAATCATAGTTCTTTTAAAGAGCAGGTCAGATGGTATTTTAAAGTGTCCCAATATTGTATTGGAGTCCCCTACATCAGGTTTAAATGCATCTAAGGTCAGAAAACATTGTAATTTTCTCAGAATATACATTTAATATTAGAGTCATTTGCCAATGATTAGGAAATGATTCGTTTCTAGGAAGTTCGGAGCAAGCCCCTCCCTTCCTTAAGCCTACTCTGCTCTGATTGGTCAGCTGGCCAAACCTGTTGTGATTGGCACAGAGATGAGTCCTTGAGCCTTGGTGCTTGACAAAGCACCTTTACATAAAACAATAATATAATCAATCCGTTCTCATAATGACATAAAATAAAAAAACACTTATGCAAGCGAATCGTGCCCACAGCTAAAGTTTAGCTGCTAAACTGTGAACACTAGGTGGATACGTTAGCCGAGTGCTAACGTGACTAACTGATTAAACAATACAGTTTGTAAACCAAAATATGTCTACTGTAATGTTTGAAGAACGACAGACAAAAGATGCTTGGTCTTAACTTTTAATCAGAACGCAGAACAGTTGTATCACAGGAGCACCAGCCGAAATCACTCATCTCTCCCGCATTAACCCTGTAGCTGCCAGTGCAGCACAATAAACAGCAGTTTCACAATTATTATAAAGTCTGTGTGCTACACTACATTCTTTATTATTAAACAAAGTAATTAGAACAACGTCAGTCTACAATAATCGACATATTCTTAGGTTCATTGCGAATTTTAAGAACTACTTCAGTAAGACAGTAATATCGTGCTTTACCTGGAAACCTAAAGCTGCACTAGATATACATCACATATTGGCACAAAAAAAATATATTTTGAGCACTCAATTGAAAATGTACACCTAACGTATCAATCGTACTACTTACAGGTTGTGGTTCAGAGAGCTTGTTAGTCCAAATTAAGAAGATTAGAAGCCAACAAAGATAAAAGCCCAGATTAGAGAAACAGTTCTTGATAAAATGACAAGCACACAACAAAAGGCTTGAATTGTATTTCTTTGGTATCCTTGAACACTGCGTCTTCTCAACATGATGTAAACGCACTAATAGCAAAAGTGTTTGTGGGCAGATCAGACTCTGTTCGTATTTCGCGGGCAGGCGGGGATTATGCACTGGCGAACAACGATCTGGCACCGTTCGACACCAAAAAGGAGAATAAATAGAGCGAGAGCTGAACAGACATTGAATTCAGGTGAGTGGAATCAAACGATTAAGAACAGTGAGGGTGGTAATGAGAGGGAGGGAGGAACGCCATAGTGGAGTGCATGGCGAACGATCAAAACAAAACACCATGTGCTCACAACATGCAGACAGAACACGCCAATCGAAGGACAGGATGATCAACTCGAGGATATGACAGTGTGTCTCTAATACTGAAACCATCTCTGTAAGCCTAACTATTTCCCTGCATTTATCACATGTGAATCCCTCATCGGTGACAGAGAGAGCTAAACTATACATGCTGCAAGCAGTGCAAACAACAATAGCAGGAGAAGAAGCCATTACTCACCATGACTGAAAAATTATTCTGACTTACCACTGTTGTTTGATGAACTTGTGAAAAACAGTGCGAGAGAGAAAAGAAATGGGGCAAGAGAAAAAAGAAAACAGTAATAGACGCGAACTGAAATGCGAATGGAAATGTGAATGGAAATGTGAATGAAAAGCTAACCGTCTAATGAATGCAAAAGCGCTGTACGCGCGCTGCACTCACGATTTAAAATTTAAAGCGAACGGTCAGAATAGTTAATAGATAATATTGGATATATGGTGAAAATTAAGTTTATATTTATACTTATATACAGGTTTGTCTGTATGTGTATTCACAGCCAGTGAGAAACAGCCAAAATAATAATAATAATAATAGTAATAATAAAAACACGATAAAATAATTTTTGGCATTAATTATTTAATAGTTTAATGCAATAATAATGAGTTAACTTGCCCAGCCCTAATATATAAAAAATAATAAATTACATGGTTATGTTCAAAGTTGCATTTTACTGTCTTAGGCCGGGGATACCCCAAACATCCTGAATGTACACATTATGCACAGTACAAGGATGAAACTTTTTACACTATTAACCATCTGTTCTGTCCAAGTGTCAAACGCAGATTCATGAGCTCACACTTGACATAAACTTCAGTATGTTGTGAAGCTTGATGTTGAGAAACTCATGCGAGAAGTCATGTGGAAGCATAGAGGATCATCACTTATCACATGATTCCCTTTCAAGGGAACTTCGAACTGCGTCCTCTAGGGGTCACTATGGCGAACACCTCGTTGTGACCCGTGTCTGAAGCATACATTGAAAAAACACAAACGAGTTGGCTGGCGTCAGCCTCTGACGTCACTACCGGTGCGACTATAAACAGGCACCAGGAGAACACGTCATTCTCTTCTTCATGTTCAATGACCGTTTTGTTTGAAGAGTGCATCTGAAAGAACCGGTAAAAGCGCACTTTCTCTGTCCATCATGGCGACTACTAGCAAGCGTTTAGACAATGTGTGCATCCGTGTCTGCGTTATTTGACAACCGATGACACACACGATCTTTGCGTCATTTGTTTGGGTAAAGAGCACGCACGCGATGTCTTTGAGGAGGCAATCTGCATGCATTGTGAGCGTTTTTTTAATGAAAAAGCTCCGCTCTCGTTTGTCTCTTTCCGAGAAAAAAAAAAAAGGAAAAATGGCACCCATCACTCCCGCGGTTCAGGACCCGCTGCTGCTGAGGCACAGAGGAGAATGAGCTTGTGAGAATTTCAGGTGGATCTGTCTGAATGATTTAGAGAGGGACTTTCCCTTTCACGCTCGTCAGCGGCGGACGAGAGAGAGCCTCAGGAGGATGATGTTATATCTTTAACACTTTCTGATACTGAGGTTAGTGCTCTGCTGGGTTTTTACCCAGGAAAAGCAGGAGATATTTGAGGATGTTGAAGAAGCTGAGGCTGAGCCTTCTCAAATCTCCTGCCTTGTGCATATAGAGCTGTTGGAGGTTATGGATCGCGCCACGGCAAGGTTGGACTTGCCATGAAAGTACGCTAACAAGGTGACGCCGTGAGGCCACCTCGATGAGCGTTATCTTTCTGAACATAGCCCTCCAGCTCAGGTGAGCCTTCCATTTCTGCCTGAACTCCATACAGAGATCGAAAAGAAATGAAAGAGGCTGTTTTCTTCTCGTATCCATCGGTTTCTGCATAAGAATTTTGCCAACATCGAGGCGATGTGCAAAAACGGCTATGAGAGGATGCCCCCTGAAGAAGGAGCTTTCTTTCTGTGGGGAAGACATCCTATCTTAATCTCTCTCCTTGCCATCTAAGCCCCTTCAAGAAATACATCTCGCTTAAATGGCAAGGCATACGCAGCAGGCCTGCACTTCCCTCAGCATGGCGGCATGGGTATACTGTTCCCCATAGTGACCCCTAGAGGACGCAGTTCGAAGTTCCCTTGAAAGGGAATGTCTCAGGTTACGAATGTAACCATGGTTCCCTGAGTAGGGAACGAGACACTGCGTCCTCTAGCTCCTTGCCATGCTTCGGTTGCAAGCTTCAGACGAAGAAGTGAATGAGGTGTTCTCCTGGTGCCTGTTTATAGTCACGCCGGTAGTGATGTCAGAGGCTGTCGCCGGCCAACTCATTGGTGTTTTTTCAATGTATGCTTCAGATACGGGTCACGACGAGGTGTTCCCCATAGCGACCCCTAGAGGACGCAGTTTCTCGTTCCCTACTCAGGGAACCATGGTTACATTCGTAACCTGAGACATTTTCACAATGCACTTACATCATTAAAGAAATCTGCAAACAAATCTTAGAGATTTTATTAGTACAAACTTCTCTTTTGTGAGCCATTTTTACAATGCGCTTTAAAGGAACAGTTCACCCAATAAAGAACATTGTCATCATTTACTCACTTTTATGTTGTTTCATGTTGTTTCTTTCTTTTGTGCAATACAATAGATGATATTTAGAAAATGTTTGATCTATGTATAAAAGTATGATGAAAATTTTCAATTCTGGGTCAAGTCAAGTCAAGTCATCTTTATTTATATAGCGCTTTAAACAAAAAAGATTGCGTCAAAGCAACTGAACAACATTAATTAGGAAAACAGTGTGTCAATAATGCAAAATGACAGTTAAAGGCAGTTCATCATTGAATTCAGTGATGTCATCATGCAGGTCAGTTCAGTTTAAATGGTATCTGTGCAATAATTTGCAATCAACTCAACAATATCGCTGTAAATTAAGTGTCCCCAACTAAGCAAGCCAGAGGCGACAGCGGCAAGGAACCAAAACTCCATCAGTGAGAGAATGGAGAAAAAAACCTTGGGAGAAACCAGGCTCAGTTGGGGGGCCAATTCTCCTCTGACCAGACGAAACCAGAAGTTCAATTCCAGGCTGCAGCAAAGTCAGATTGTACAGAAGAATCATCTCTTTCCTGTGGTCTTGTCCCGGTGGTCGTCTGAGACAAGGTCTTTACAGGGGATCTGTCTCTGGGGCTCTAGTCCTGGTCTCCGCTGTCTTTCAGGGCTGTAGATTTCCTTTCTAGGTGCTAATCCACCATCTGGGCTGGATACATACTGGATCCGGTGACTGCAGTGACCCTCTGACTTGGATACAGACTGGATCTGGTGGCTACGGTGACCTCGGAATAAGAGAGAAACAGACTAATATGAGCGTAGATGCCATTCCTCTAACGATGTAGCAAGTACATCGGGTGTTATGGGAAGTGTTCCTGGTTCCGGTTTACCTAATTAATGCAGCCTAAAAATCCTTTAACGGATTTGGATATTAGAAGTGTATTAGTATGTTATGTGTAAGCCAGGTTAAAGAGATGGGTTTTTAATCTAGATTTAAACTGCAAGAGTGTGTCTGCCTCCCGAACAATGTTAGGTAGGTAGGTTATTCCAGAGTTTGGGCGCTAAACAGGATAAGGATCTACCGCCCGCAGTTGACTTTGATATTCTAGGTATTATCAAATTGCCAGAGTTCTGGGTGAACTATCAATGTAGCTGTGCTCCTTTTTAAGTTTATTTCACTGGTCAGTGTTCTTGGACTTCACTGTGGATATAGCATCATGTAAAAGCAAAATATTTAGTTCCATACCTTGATTTTCGGCTTTTGTGCACAGCGATTTGTCTACTAAGTTTGGAATTATTAAAAGAAGGTAATTACATCATTATACAGCATCAGAGTGGGCGGTCGATGGGTTGGTCAGTCTGATCCAGACACTGTATAAATGAAAGGACAGTAAGAAGAGCAGAACAAGCTCCTAACAGGAGGAGATTCACTCATGGTCTATGAGATAGAGGATCATGAGACTCAATACTGCTTTCCTGCCATCAACTCATCATGTATCAAGGGAAAGCGCTCAAGTTATGAATACAATATCATGTATGCATTTGTTTCATTGCTCTCAGCATGGACTGTGTTCTGAACCTGCTGGTGATCATCTCCATCTCTCACTTCAAGAAGCTGCACACTCCAACCCAACCTGATCATTCTCTCTTTGGCTGTGGCCGATATGCTTGTAGGGGTTATTATCATGCCTGTGGATGCCATCAAGCTAATTGAGACATGTTGGTACTTTGGAGACACTTTCTGTGATGTGTTTATGATAATCATGGGACTGCTTCTCTCAGCATCTCTCAGCAATTTAGTTTTAATTGCCGTTGATCGTTATGTGGCTGTGTGTCACCCTTTACTGTACCCAAAGAAAATAACAACAGCTAAAACTTTAATAAGCATCAGTCTCTGCTGGTTTTTCTCTTCAACCTACAATATTGGCTATTTAGTTAGTGGCAGATATTTTGCAGCTTCCCAAAGATCAGATGCATGTTATGGAAAATGCTATTTAGTAATACGTTTTTCTTGGACATTAACCGACCTTTTTTTTTCCCTCTTGTTACCTTGTACCCTGATTATAAATTTATACTTGAGGATTTTCTATGTTGCACATCAGCAAGTGAAAGTTATAAACTCCCTGATGAAGAGTGGTAAATGTGTAACGGAAGGATCAGTGAGGAGGAAATCTGAGAGCAAAGCTGCACTGACATTAGGAATCATTGTGACAGTTTATCTGCTTTGCTATATTCCCTATACATTGTCTGCAACAAGTACTACAGTAATATCTTCTGCCACAATTACATTTCTATTATGGACTTTGTATGTTAACTCAGGTCTGAATCCTCTTATCTATGCTTTATTCTACCGCTGGTTTAAAATATCAGTTAAACACATCTTAACATTTAAAATATTCGAGCCAGCATCCTCTCTTGTGGACATTTTTAAAGATTATTAATGATTTTTGTGGAGGATAAAGCACAATTTCTGATGCTAACATACAGTTCTAAAGTCTTAGTTTGAGTTTTAAATTTAAAGTGGAGACATTCATTAACAGAAGAAATAAACAAGTATGATACTCTTTAGTTTATTCTATGTTCTTTTTATGACCTTATTTTTATTTGGCTAAAATGAATTTTAACATTGAAACATGTTAATATGTTGATAGTTTTGTTTATGTGTTTAATGTTCATTTACTGTGTGTGTTGTAAATACAGGTATGTATCATATATTGGTCTGGACAGTCACAGACACACTGTATTCAACCATGTGACCACATATTCTCTTTTACTGTGCCTACAGAACAGAGTCATCAAGGTTCATGATAAATGCTTTGCAGAGTGTGTGGTTTTGAATATATCTGTTTAATTATGTTCATGAAGTTCAGTTTTATTGAAGTAGGTTTTGACACTGCTGCATTATATGTGCTTTGTAAGTTAAATTCGTTAATTTAAAGGTCATTGTGGTGATTAATTAAGTTTTGTTTATCTGCATAAAGTTAAATCTGGGTATAATTGATTTTTATTAAAGTTTATAGTCATTTACATTTTATATAACATTTATATTTTAATAAAACATTATAGCATTAAAACGATACGTTGAGCTGCTAATCCCACTCCTACCTCTAAACTTAACTGTCACAATTTCTTAAAAATGTGTACAGTTATATAGAAAAACATAACAGACAAGTGTAATCACAAATTTTTTGTAAAAAAAAAGTGTTGTAAATGTTGTTGTGTTTTGTTTTCAGTTTTTTCTGTGGGAGAATTATATTTTTGTGTGAGGAACAGAGCAGAATTGAAGTTGTCAATGGCTGAAAAATGTATCCCGAACCACTCAATGAAGGCATGCATTTCTTATTCACATCACCCTGTTTACAGACACTGCTTAGAATGGAGATGAAGACTGTTGAATAATACACAAACATACATGTACATATTTTACAAATCAAATATAATTCATATTGTCATCCCGATGCCGAAAATACCTAATGCAAAATCTCTCAAAGACTTTCGCCCAATCGTACTCACATCTATTCTGTGTAAATGTATGGAGCACATAGTATGTAAGGAACTGTTATTCCAAATCGAGACATGCATAGACCTCATGCAATTTGCCTATCGGGCAAATAGGAGCACTGTGGATGCCTCTCTCACTCTTTTAAATAAGGTTCAAAATCATCTAGATAATTCAAATTCCTATGTTCGAATACTCTTCATGGATTTCTCATCCGCTTTTAATACTGTCCAACCTCATCTTCTTTTAAAGCGCCTTTATGAGTTAGGTGCTAGTAGTTGGATGATTTTATGGATTAAGGAGTTTTTAAAAGGTCGCCCTCAGCGAGTTTGTGTTAATAATGTTATGTCGGATTGCTTGGTTTTAGATACTGGGGTACCTCAGGGATGTGTACTGTCTCCAATACTTTTTTCCGTATACATAAATGAACTGAAGTGCAATGGTGATAACCTTACCTTTATAAAATATGCCGATGATATGGCATTGGTTTCATGTCAGAAAGAAATGAACTGCACCTCATATTTTGAGTATATTGACAGTATTATCTGTTGGTTTGAGAGTAGTTTTTTACATCTTAATATTGAAAAGACAAAAGAGCTATGTTTGGGAAATCAGTTGAAAAGAGTAGATACCGTATCTGAATATAAACCAGTTGTCATAAAGGAAAAAGGTATATTTAAAAACTGTAGATTATGTATGGATTTTTAAATATTTAGAAGCAATCATTGACAATAAACTAAAAGACAGCACCATGGCCTTCTCAGAAAACTGAGGAGTTTCTCCTCAGGAAACTGAGAAGCTTATCGGTCAGCAGACCCTAACTATGTTATATCGATCAATGATTGAGAGTATTCTCACATATAATATTGTTTCATGGTACAGCAATCTAACATTAAAACAAAAGAACAAACTCTCACAAATAATTAATCAAGCAAATAAGATTACTGGACAAAAACAACAGTCACTTCAGAGCTTGTTCGATCATTTTATGGGTAAAATGGCAATTGCGATTTTTAAAGATAACACACATCCTCTTCACTCTGCTTTTGAATTGCTCCCATCTAGACGTAGACTAAAAATTCCCTTGGCTAGAAAAAATGTCTATAAAAGATCTTTTCTTCCATTGGCAGTGATTATCTTGAATCGTACAGTATTTTAATTGAAACAATAGAATGGCTGTTGATATTTTTAATTTTTCTTTCTTACAGTGTTTAATTATAGAATTGAGTTTTTGATGTGTGGTGTGATTTCTAAGCAGTGAATGTATGTTACAGTGTATATATATATATATATATATATATATATATATATATATATATATATATATATATATATACAGTGTAATATATAAATATTAATATTTTATAAAAAAAAAAAATCTTAAATATATACATGCATGTGTGTGCATTTATATATACATAATAAATATACACAGTACACATACATAAATTATGTAAACAAAACCTTTTATTTTGGATGTGATTAATCATTTGATCGGACTAATAATAAAGTTCATGTTGACCTGCCAAGGCTTTGCAAAAATGTATGTGAATTCCTGTCTTATAAAAACATATCTATTTTCCCTTTTGACCAGTAGGTAATACATTCCAAAGAAATAAAACCATACTACTTTATGCCACTCTGACATTATTGTTTAATAGAGATCCATTTAAGAAAAACACTCTTACTAGCAGCATAAGCAAGAACATTAAACAACTTCCTGTTCAAAATGTTCTTTATATTTTTAGCAGTAACACCTAACAACAAATAAAGTAAATTAAGGTCACATCCTGTATTAAATATAAGACAGCCTCCTACAAATCTGTACCCAGTAGGATTTAGTCTTTGATACATAAGATATTTTGTGAGTCTCCCCTTTTTTTCTCTGTTTTTTTTTTTTTTTTATTCTTTTTGCTGGCATTCTCACTAAATACGATCCCCAAACGTTTGAAACTTGAGTTTATCGATAACAATGGCTCTTAAGTTTAATTCAGGATAAGTTTGAACAATTAAGCCAAAGCACAAAAATCACTTACTCTGTAGCCTGAATCACCATGCCCCCCACACTAAGAAAAATTAACGTTATTGACAAAAATCACAAAAAAATAAAAAATAAATATTGAGATACCATTTTTTGTCAATATGCTCAAGAGTAATGACGCAGTAATAATGATGTAATGAGGTCACAGTTATGTGTTTCTTGAGTAATTTACAACTTCTTCAAAAGTTGTTTAACAAATAATAATCAAGGACTATATCTGTAAGGAGTTAATTCAATTTTTAAAAAATCTGTTGAAAATTATTAGACTATAAACACTTCAGTGCCCTCAGAAGGCATCATTTAGGTCATTTGGCAATCTACATTATAAGGACCAAATATCCCCACAAAGATTTGTTAGGCCCCACAAGTAAACAGCTTATAAATCATATTTTTTTTAATAAAGCTTATTTTTTGTCAAATAAAAAATGTTTACTTTTTTTGCACACCAAATACAAATTAAACACACTCCAACAAACAACAGATCTAGCAGTTTTTAACGCTCTTCTGTAGGATAGGGTACTTTCCTATCAATACAGATACAATGTAATTGCAAATACAATGCGATACAAAATACCTCTAGTTTTGTTGTTGTTGGCACACAACACAGACACAGATGCAGGCTTCAGCAGGAGACCCGTTTATTTTCAATAAGTCCAAAAAGGAACTCCCTCAAAGAGAACAAAAAACCAGCCGGAGTATTTAGGAAAAATAGTCCAACAGAAACAATGAGCAACTAAAATGTCCTTGCAAAAAACACCTGGCAGAGGGCGCTCAACGGTGCGGTTGCTTGGGAATTAAAGAACAGAGAGGAGAGGAAGAAGCAAGGGAGCCGGCGTCCGAGCGGGCCAAGAAAACTTCTGCGGTGATGCAGGTGCCCGCCTAGGAAATGAGGGAGGAGAAAATAGAAAAATAAAACAACATGAGGAAGCAACAAAAACCTGAAAGGGGGACAACAATGTCAAGACTAGACTTGATTAGACAGAGTGGCTGAACATTGGTTAACTGGCGAACAACGATCTGGCACCATTCGACACCAAAGAGGAGAATAAATAGAGCGAGAGCTGAACAGACATTGAATTCAGGTGAGTGGAATCAAACGATTAAGAGCAGTGAGGGTGGTAATGAGAGGGAGGGAGGAACGCCATAGTGGAGTGCATGGCGAACGATCAAAACAAAACACCATGTGCTCACAACATGCAGACAGAACACGCCAATCGAAGGACAGGATGATCAACCCGAGGATATGACAGTGTGTCTCTAATACTGAAACCATCTCTGTAAGCCTAACTATTTCCCTGCATTTATCACATGTGAATCCTAACCGGCTAATGAATGCAAAAGCGCTGTACGCGCGCTGCACTCAACGATTTAAAATTTAAAGCGAACGGTCAGAATAGTTAATAGATAATATTGGATATATGGTGAAAATTAAGTTTATATTTATACTTATATACAGGTTTGTCTGTATGTGTATTCACAGCCAGTGAGAAACAGCCAAAATAATACTAATATTATTATTATTATTATTATTATTGTTAAAAACACGATAAAATAATTTTTGGTGTTAATTAATTAATAGGTTAATGCAATAATAATGAGTTAACTTGCCCAGCCCTAATATATGTGATATTACTTGTGTTTCAAAAAAATAAATAAAATAAAATAAAATAAAATAAAATAAAAAATAATAAATTACATGGTTATGTTCAAAATTGCATTTTACTGCACAGTACAAGGATGAAACTTTTTACACTATTAACCATCTGTTCTGTCCAAGTGTCAAACGCAGATTCATGAGCTCACACTTGACATAAACTTCAGTATGTTGTGAAGCTTGATGTTGAGAAACTCATGCGAGAAGTCATGTGGAAGCACAGAGGATCATCACTTATCACATGATTCCCTTTCAAGGAAACTTCGAACTGCATCCTCTAGGAGTCGCTATGGCGAACACCTCGTCGTGACCCATGTCTGAAGCATACATTGAAAAAACACAAACGAGTTGGCCGGCGACAGCCTCTGACTTCACTACCGGCACGACTATAAACAGGCACCAGGAGAACAAGTCATTCTCTTCTTCGTCTTCACTGACTGTTTTGTTTGAAGAGTGCTTCTGAAAGAACCGGTAAGAGCACACTTTCTCTGTCTATCATGGCGACTACTAGCAAGCGTTTAGACAATGTATGCATCCGTGTCGGCGTTATTTGACACCCGATGACACACACGATCTTTGCGTCATTTGTTTGGGTAAAGAGCATGCACGTGATGTCTTTGAGGCAATCTGCGTGCATTGTGAGCGTTTTTTCAATGAAAAAGCTCCGCTCTCATTCGTCTCTCTTTCCGAGAAAAAAAAAGGAAAAAAGGCAGCCATCTGCTTCCCGCGGTTCAGGACCTGCCGCTCCTGAGGCACAGAGGAGAATGAGCTTGTGAGAATTTCAGGTGGATCTGTCTGAATGATTTAGAGAGGGACTTTCAGCGGCGGATGAGAGAGAGCCTCAGGAGGATGATGTTATATCTTTAACACTTTCTGATACTGAGGTTAGTGCTCTGCTGGGTTTTTACCCAGGAAAAGCAGGAGATATTTAAGGATGGTGAAGAAGCTGAGGCTGAGCCTTCTCAATTCTCCTGCCCTGCGTATGTAGAGCTGATGGAGGTTATGGATCACGCCACGGCAAGGTTGGACTTGCCATGAAAGTACGCTAACAAGGTGATGCCGTGAGGCCACCTCGATGCCTGAACTCCATACAGAGATCGAAAAGAAATGAAAGAGGCTGTTTTCTTCTCGTATCCATCGTATCCAAGTATTTTGCTGACATCGAGGTGATGTGCGAAAACGGCTATGAGAGGATGCCCCCTGTAGAAGGAGCTTTCTTTCTGTGGGGGAGACATCCTCTCTTAATCTCCCTCCTTGCCATCTAAGCCCCTTCAAGAAATACATCTCGCTTAAATGGCAAGGCATACGCAGCAGGCCTGCACTCCCCTCAGCATGGCGGCATGGGTATACTGTTCCCCATAGTGACCCCTAGAGGACGCAGTTCGAAGTTCCCTTGAAAGGGAACGTCTCAGGTTATGAATGTAACCATGGTTCCCTGAGTAAGGAACGAGACACTGTGTCCTCTAGCTCCCTGCCATGCTTCGGACGCAAGCTTCAGACGAAGAAGTGAATGAGGTGTTCTCCTGGTGGCTGTTTATAGTTGCGCCGGTAGTGACGTCAGAGGCTGTCGCCGGCCAACTCATTGGTGTTTTTTCAATGTATGCTTCAGATACGGGTCACGACGAGGTGTTCCCCATAGCGACCCCTAGAGGACTCAGGGAACCATGGTTACATTCGTAACCTGAGACGTTTTCACAATGCACTCACATCATTAAAGAAATCTGCAAACAAATCTTAGAGATTTTATTAGTACAAACTTCTCTTTTGTGAGCCATTTTTACAATGTGCTTTAAAGGAACAGTTCACCCAATAAAGAACATTGTCATCATTTACTCACTTTTATGTTGTTTCATGTTGTTTCTTTCTTTTGTGCAATACAATAGATGATGAAGTAAAAGTATGATGAAAATTTTCAATTCTGGGTGAACTATCAATGTAGCTGTGCTCCTTTTTAAGTTTATTTCACTGGTCAGTGTTCTTGGACTTCACTGTGGATATAGCATCATGTAAAAGCAAAATATTTAGTTCCATACCTTGATTTTTGGCTTTTGTGCACAGCGATTTGACTACCAAGTTTGGAACTATTAAAAGAAGGAAATTACATCATTATACAGCATCAGAGTGGGCGGTCGATGGGTTGGTCAGTCTGATCCAGACACTGTATAAATGAAAGGACAGTAAGAAGAGCAGAACAAGCTCCTAAGAGGAGGAGATTCACTCATGGTCTATGAGATAGAGGATCATGAGACTCAATACTGCTTTCCTGCGATCAACTCATCATGTATCAAGGGAAAGCGCTCAAGTTATGAATACAATATCATGTATGCATTTGTTTCATTGCTCTCAGCATGGACTGTGTTTCTGAACCTGCTGGTGATCATCTCCATCTCTCACTTCAAGAAGCTTCACACTCCAACCAACCTGATCATTCTCTCTTTGGCTGTGGCCGATATGCTTGTAGGGCTTATTATCATGCCTGTGGATGCCATCAAGCTAATTGAGACATGTTGGTATTTTGGAGACACTTTCTGTGATGTGTTTTTGATAATCATGGGACTGCTTCTCTCAGCATCTCTCAGCAATTTAGTTTTAATTGCCATTGATCGTTATGTGGCTGTGTGTCACCCTTTACTGTACCCAAAGAAAATAACAACGGCTAAAACTTTAATAAGCATCAGTCTCTGCTGGTTTTTCTCTTCAACCTACAGTATTGGCTATTCAGTTAGTGGCAGATATTTTGAAGCTTCCCAAAGATCAGATGCGTGTTATGGGAAATGCTATTTAGTAATACGTTTTTCTTGGATATTAACCGACCTTTTTTTTTCTCTCTTGTTACCTTGTACCCTGATTATAAATTTATACTTGAGGATTTTCTATGTTGCACATCAGCAAGTGAAAGTTATAAACTCCCTGATGAAGAGTGGTAAATGTGTAACGGAAGGATCAGTGAGGAGGAAATCTGAGAGCAAAGCTGCACTGACATTAGGAATCATTGTGACAGTTTATCTGCTTTGCTATATTCCCTATACATTGTCTGCAACAAGTACTACAGTAATATCTTCTGCCACAATTACATTTCTATTATGGACTTTGTATGTTAACTCTGGCTTGAATCCTCTTATCTATGCTTTATTCTACCGCTGGTTTAAAATATCAGTTAAACACATCTTAACATTTAAAATATTCAAGCCAGCATCCTCTCTTGTGGACATTTTTAAAGATTATTAATGATTTTTGTGGAGGATAAAGCACAATTTCTAATGCTAACATACAGTTCTAAACTCTAGTATGAGTTTTAAATTTAAAGTGGAAACATTCATTAACAGAAGAAATAAACAAGTACTTATGATACTCTTGTGTTTCATTCTATGTTCTTGTTATGGATAAGTTGATTTTAACATTGAAACGTTAATATGTTGATAGTTTTGTTTATGTGTTTAATGTTCATTTACTGTGTGTGTTGTAAATATGTATCATATATTGGTCTGGACAGTCACAGACACACTGTATTCAACCATGTGACCACATATTCTCTTTTACAGTGCCTACAGAACAGAGTCATCAAGGTTCATTATAACTGCTTTGCAGAGTGTGTAGTTTTGAATAATATCTGTTTAATTATGTTCATGAAGTTCAGTTTTATTGAAGTAGGTTTTGACACTGCTGCATTATATGTGCTTTTTAAGTTAAATTAGTTAATTTAAAGGTCAGTGTGGTGATTAATTTAGTTTTGGTTATCTGCATTAAGTTAAATCTGGGTATAACTGATTTTTATTCAAGTTTATAGTAATTTACATTTTATATAACATTTATATTTTAATAAAACAATATAGCATTGAAATGATATGTTGAGCTGCTAATCCCACTCCTACCTCTAAACTTAACTATCACAATTTCTTAAAATATGTACAGTTATATAGAAAAACATAACAGACAAGTGTAATCACAAATTTGTCAGAAACAGTACCAAAAGTAGTCCAAATGATGAGCGAACGGTTAGATTAATTTGATAGACAATATCGGATATATAGTGGGAATTAAGTTTATTTATATTTATATATTTAGGGTTTGTCTGTATGTGTATTCAGAGCCAGTGAGTAACGGACTTTCAAAATAATAACAATAATAAAAACTGTGTGATAAAAAGCGTGATAAAATAATTGTCTCCGTTAATTAGTTGCTCAGCCGTAATATACAGTATATATATATATATATATATATATATATATATATATATATATATATATATATATATATATATATACATATAAAGAGATATTACCTTTGTTTAAAATAAAAATACATGGTTATGTTCAAAATTGCATTTTACTGTCTGAGGCCGGGGATACCCCAAACATCCTGAGTGTACACAGTATGCACAGTACAAGGATGAAACTTTTTTACACTATTAACCATCTGTTCTGTCCAAGTGTCAAACGCAGATTCATGAGCTCACACTTGACATAAACATCAATATGTTGTGAAGCTTGATGTTGAGAAATTCATGCGAGGTGGTCATGTGGAAGCACAGAGGATCATCACTTATCACACGATTTTCACAATGCACTTACATCATTAAAGAAATCTGCAAACAAATCTTAGAGATTTTATTAGTACAAACATCTCTTTTGTGAGCCATTTTTACAGTGAGCTTTAAAGGAACAGTTAACCCAATAAAGAACATTGTCATCATTTACTCACTTTTATGTTGTTTTATGTTGTTTCTTTCTTTTGTGCAATACAATAGAAGATATTTAGATTTAAATGGCTCATCTATGTATAAAAGTATGATGACAATTTTAAATTCTGGGTGAACTATCAATGTAGCTGTGATCCTTTTTAAGTTTTATTTCACTGCTCAGTGTTCTTGGACTTCATTGTGGATATAGCATCATGTAAAAGTAAAATATTTAGTTCCATACCTTGATTTTTGGCTTTTGTGCACAGCAATTTGACTACCAAGTTTGGAATTATTAAAAGAAGGTAATTACATCATTATACAGCATCATTGTGGGCAGTAGATGGGTTGGTCAGTCTGATCCAGACACTGTATAAATGAAAGGACAGTAAGAAGAGCAGAACAAGCTCCTAAGAGGAGGAGATTCACTTATGGTCTATGAGACAGAGGATCATGAGACTCAATACTGCTTTCCTGCCATCAACTCATCATGTATCAAGGGAAAGCGCTCAAGTTATGAATACAATATCATGTATGTATTTTTTTCATTGCTGTCAGCATGGACTGTGTTTCTGAACTTGTTGGTGATCATCTCCATCTCTCACTTCAAGAAGCTTCACACTCCAACCAACTGCTCATTCTCTCTCTGGCTGCGGCCGATATGCTTGTAGGGCTTATTGTCATGCCTGTGGATGCCATCAAGCTAATTGAGACATGTTGGTACTTTGGAGACACTTTCTGTGATGTGTTTACTATAATCATGGGACTGCTCATCTCAACATCTATTTGTAATTTAGTTTTAATTGCTGTTGATCGTTATGTGGCTGTGTGTCACCCTTTACTGTACCCAAAGAAAATAACAATGACTAAAACTTTAGTAAGCATCTGTCTCTGCTGGTTTTTCTCCTCAACATACAACATTGGCTATTTAGTTAGTTGCAGATATTTTGAAGCTTCCCAAAGATCAGATGCGTGTTATGGGAAATGCTATTTAGTAATACGTTTTTCTTGGATATTAACCGACCTTTTTTTTTCTCTCTTGTTACCTTGTACCCTGATTATAAATTTATACTTGAGGATTTTCTATGTTGCACATCAGCAAGTGAAAGTTATAAACTCCCTGATGAAGAGTGGTAAATGTGTAACGGAAGGATCAGTGAGGAGGAAAATCTGAGAGCAAAGCTGCAATGACATTAGGAATCATTGTCACAGTTTATCTGCTTTGCTATATTCCCTATACATTGTCTGCAACAGGTACTACAGTAATATCTTCTGCCACAATTACATTTCTATTATGGACTTTGTATGTTAACTCTGGTCTGAATCCTCTTATCTATGCTTTATTCTACCGCTGGTTTAAAATATCAGTTAAACACATCTTAACATTTAAAATATTCGAGCCAGCATCCTCCCTTGTGGACATTTTTAAAGATTATTAATGATTTTTGTGGAGGATAAAGCACAATTTCTAATGCTAACATACAGTTCTAAACTCTAGTATGAGTTTTAAATTTAAAGTGGAAACATTCATTAACAGAAGAAATAAACAAGTACTTATGATACTCTTGTGTTTCATTCTATGTTCTTGTTATGGATAAGATGATTTTTTAACATTGAAACGTTAATATGTTGATAGTTTTGTTTATGTGTTTAATGTTCATTTTACTGTGTGTGTTGTAAATATGTATCATATATTGGTCTGGACCGTCACAGACACACTGTATTCAACCATGTGACCACATATTCTCTTTTACAGTGCCTACAGAACAGAGTCATCAAGGTTCATTATAACTGCTTTGCAGAGTGTGTAGTTTTGAATAATATCTGTTTAATTATGTTCATGAAGTTCAGTTTTATTGAAGTAGTTTTTGACACTGCTGCATTATATGTGCTTTTTAAGTTAAATTAGTTAATTTAAAGGTCAGTGTGGTGATTAATTTAGTTTTGGTTATCTGCATTAAGTTAAATCTGGGTATAACTGATTTTTATTAAAGTTTATAGTAATTTACATTTTATATAACATTTATATTTTAATAAAACAATATAGCATTGAAATGATATGTTGAGCTGCTAATCCCACTCCTACCTCTAAACTTAACTATCACAATTTCTTAAAATATGTACAGTTATATAGAAAAACATAACAGACAAGTGTAATCACAAATTTGTCAGAAACAGTACCAAAAGTAGTCCAAATGATGAGCGACGGTTAGATTAATTTGATAGACAATATCGGATATATAGTGGGAATTAAGTTTATTTATATTTATATATTTAGGTTTGTCTGTATGTGTATTCAGAGCCAGTGAGTAACGGACTTTCAAAATAATAACAATAATAAAAACTGTGTGATAAAAAAGCGTGATAAAATAATTGTCTCCGTTAATTAGTTGCTCAGCCGTAATATACAGTATATATATATATATATATATATATATATATATATATATATATATATATATATATATATATATATATATATACATATAAAGAGATATTACCTTTGTTTAAAATAAAAATACATGGTTATGTTCAAAATTGTATTTTACTGTCTGAGGCCGGGGATACCCCAAACATCCTGAGTGTACACAGTATGCACAGTACAAGGATGAAAGTTTTTACACTATTAACCATCTGTTCTGTCCAAGTGTCAAACGCAGATTCATGAGCTCACACTTGACATAAACATCAATATGTTGTGAAGCTTGATGTTGAGAAATTCATGCGAGTGGTCATGTGGAAGCACA
This sequence comes from Cyprinus carpio, assembly GCF_018340385.1. NCBI lineage: Eukaryota > Metazoa > Chordata > Actinopteri > Cypriniformes > Cyprinidae > Cyprinus > Cyprinus carpio. Next base: position 15,265,812 of record NC_056581.1, on the reverse strand, counting down.
GAGGATCATCACTTATCACACGATTTTCACAATGCACTTACATCATTAAAGAAATCTGCAAACAAATCTTAGAGATTTTATTAGTACAAACATCTCTTTTGTGAGCCATTTTTACAGTGAGCTTTAAAGGAACAGTTAACCCAATAAAGAACATTGTCATCATTTACTCACTTTTATGTTGTTTTATGTTGTTTCTTTCTTTTGTGCAATACAATAGAAGATATTTAGATTTAAATGGCTCATCTATGTATAAAAGTATGATGACAATTTTAAATTCTGGGGGTGAACTATCAATGTAGCTGTGATCCTTTTTAAGTTTTATTTCACTGCTCAGTGTTCTTGGACTTCATTGTGGATATAGCATCATGTAAAAGTAAAATATTTAGTTCCATTCCTTGATTTTTGGCTTTTGTGCACAGCAATTTGACTACCAAGTTTGGAATTATTAAAAGAAGGTAATTACATCATTATACAGCATCATTGTGGGCAGTAGATGGGTTGGTCAGTCTGATCCAGACACTGTATAAATGAAAGGACAGTAAGAAGAGCAGAACAAGCTCCTAAGAGGAGGAGATTCACTTATGGTCTATGAGACAGAGGATCATGAGACTCAATACTGCTTTCCTGCCATCAACTCATCATGTATCAAGGGAAAGCGCTCAAGTTATGAATACAATATCATGTATGTATTTTTTTCATTGCTGTCAGCATGGACTGTGTTTCTGAACTTGTTGGTGATCATCTCCATCTCTCACTTCAAGAAGCTTCACACTCCAACCAACCTGCTCATTCTCTCTCTGGCTGCGGCCGATATGCTTGTAGGGCTTATTGTCATGCCTGTGGATGCCATCAAGCTAATTGAGACATGTTGGTACTTTGGAGACACTTTCTGTGATGTGTTTACTATAATCATGGGACTGCTCATCTCAACATCTATTTGTAATTTAGTTTTAATTGCTGTTGATCGTTATGTGGCTGTGTGTCACCCTTTACTGTACCCAAAGAAAATAACAATGACTAAAACTTTAGTAAGCATCTGTCTCTGCTGGTTTTTCTCCTCAACATACAACATTGGCTTTTTAGTTAGTTGCAGATATTTTGAAGCTTCCCAAAGATCAGATGCGTGTTATGGGAAATGCTATTTAGTAATACGTTTTTCTTGGATATTAACCGACCTGTTTTTTTCTCTCTTGTTACCTTGTGCCCTGATTATAAATTTATACTTGAGGATTTTCTATGTTGCACATCAGCAAGTGAAAGTTATAAACTCCCTGATGAAGAGTGGTAAATGTGTAACGGAAGGATCAGTGAGGAGGAAATCTGAGAGCAAAGCTGCAATGACATTAGGAATCATTGTCACAGTTTATCTGCTTTGCTATATTCCCTATACATTGTCTGCAACAGGTACTACAGTAATATCTTCTGCCACAATTACATTTCTATTATGGACTTTGTATGCTAACTCAGGAGTCAATCCTCTTATCTATGCTTTATTTTACCGCTGGTTTAAAATATCAGTTAAACGCATCTTAACCCTTAAGATTTTTGAGCCATCATCCTCTCATATGGACATTTTTACTGATTATTAATGACTTTTGTGGAGGATAAAGCACAATTTCTAATGCTAACATACAGTTCTAAAACTCTAGTATGAGTTTTAAATTTAAAGTGGAAACATTCATTAACAGAAGAAATAAACAAGTACTTATGATACTCTTGTGTTTCATTCTATGTTCTTGTTATGGATAAGATGATTTTTTAACATTGAAACGTTAATATGTTGATAGTTTTGTTTATGTGTTTAATGTTCATTTACTGTGTGTGTTGTAAATATGTATCATATATTGGTCTGGACCGTCACAGACACACTGTATTCAACCATGTGACCACATATTCTCTTTTACTGTGCCTACAGAACAGAGTCATCAAGGTTCATGATAACTGCTTTGCAGAGTGTGTAGTTTTGAATAATATCTGTTTAATTATGTTCATGAAGTTCAGTTTTATTGAAGTAGGTTTTGACACTGCTGCATTATATGTGCTTTTTAAGTTAAATTAGTTAATTTAAAGGTCAGTGTGGTGATTAATTTAGTTTTGGTTATCTGCATTAAGTTAAATCTGGGTATAACTGATTTTTATTAAAGTTTATAGTAATTTACATTTTATATAACATTTATATTTTAATAAAACAAAATAGCATCGAAATGATATGTTGAGCTGCTAATCCCACTCCTACCTCTAAACTTAACTATCACAATTTCTTAAAATATGTACAGTTATATAGAAAAACATAACAGACAAGTGTAATCACAAATTTGTCAGAAACAGTACCAAAAGTAGTCCAAATGATGAGCGAACGGTTAGATTAATTTGATATCGGATATATAGTGGGAATTAAGTTTATTTATATTTATATATTTAGGTTTGCCTGTATGTGTATTCAGAGCCAGTGAGTAACTGACTTTCAAAATAATAACAATAATAAAAACTGTGTGATAAAAAGCGTGATAAAATAATTGTCTCCGTTAATTAGTTGCTCAGCCGTAATATACAGTATATATATATATATATATATATATATATATATATCTATATATATATATATATATATATATATATATATATATAAAGAGATATTACCTTTGTTTAAAATAAAAATACATGGTTATGTTCAAAATTGCATTTTACTGTCTGAGGCCGGGGATACCCCAAACATCCTGAGTGTACACAGTATGCACAGTACAAGGATGAAACTTTTTACACTATTAACCATCTGTTCTGTCCAAGTGTCAAACGCAGATTCATGAGCTCACACTTGACATAAACTTCATTATGTTGTGAAGCTTGATGTTGAGAAACTCATGTGAGTGGTCATGTGGAAGCACAGAGGATCATCACTTATCACACGATTTTCACAATGCACTTACATCATTAAAGAAATCTGCAAACAAATCTTAGAGATTTTATTAGTACAAACGTCTCTTGTGAGCCATTTTTACAGTGAGCTCTAAAGGAACAGTTAACCCAATAAAGAACATTGTCATCATTTACTCACTTTTATGTTGTTTTATGTTGTTTCTTTCTTTTGTGGAATACAATAGAAGATATTTAGATGGCTATTTAAATGGCTGATCTATGTATAAAAGTGTTAGGTGCTGCCCCTTTAAGAACGTTGTCACAGTGGCTCATGTGATAGCTGACGGAAAGTGCACAGTTGAGAGAGGGCTGACAGAGAAAGCCATGCTGTTCTCATGTTCAAGCTTGCTGAACTTCTATAATAATTCCAGATTGAAACTATAATTTAAACTATATATTCCCAGCGTGGTGAGTAATGTTATCGTTGTTTAAGTATCTGAGGTTTCTAAAGTTATCTCTATTTAGATCGCTATTTGCGATTAGCGCCTAAACGGTCAATATTATACACTTATGTTTGCTGTTTATGTAGACATATTTTGTTTATTATATTACTTGTTGAAATATTCATGCAATATGTTGCATATAGTTAACAAAATTTAATGCAAGTCTGTGACACGAGAGACTGTTCCAGAAATACATATTCTATTACATGTGATAATGTTTAATGCAAATGTGAAATGTGAAACATTGCTAAATATTAATTGTGAACTGTTTTGTGTTTACAGTTTGACCGCACATGTATGCGCATATAAAAATGAAAGAATTCTAAACTACAAATAAACAACAACCAATCAAACAAAATGTGTACGGTGGGAGTTCTGCACTAGTAGAATAAAGAACAAAATCAAGTTCCAAGTTAATGTTATCATTTTACGGGTAACATTAAAGTCAAACACGAGGAAGAAAGGAAATTAATAACAACATGGACTAAGAAACAGAAGAAAGTTCTACCCCAGATCAACAACAAAAGGGTCTCAAGCGTCAACATGGAGGTGCAAAGGCTGCTGTGACACACTTGATGACACAGATTACAACCGCTATCAAATGTAATCAGCCCAAAGAGGTAGAGATGAAACTTGCTGCTTTGGATCAGGCTGTTATGCGGTTTCACGAGATCCATGACATGTACCATAAAACATTAGAAGATGATGATGACCTTGATGCTTCTAAAGGCTATTTAACATCAGTCCTGCGGGATGTGCAAGACTTACAGCACACAGTCTTAAGCTGGTTTGAAGACTTTAAGCCATCAATGGAGTCTTCTGATGCATCAAACTTCCAAGAGGAACCAGCAAACGCTTGATGAAGCTGCTAAACCGCAAATGTCTCCTGTAGACCAACTATCTACACAGTTTCAAGAGCTACAGAATCTAAAACAGAAAGAAAATAAAGAGTTCTCTGTGCTTTTAGCTGAACAAGAAGAACGTCTGCCTGCAGAGTTTAAACTACAACTTCAGCAAGCTGAATTTGCAATGGCTGGACTAAAAGGCTTACTGAAACTCAAAGATGCTGAGATGGAGGAAAATCGACGAAAGGCTGAGTTAGCAACAATAAACATATAATAATAACAATAAACAATAAACTCCTGTCTCAGGTAACCCATCCTTCAACTTTCGGCCATCATTCTCAGCAGTAAACGAGAATTTTTTATGTCAACTACTAGAGATGTCAAGGCAACAGTATCAGTCACACATTGATTCCATGCACTTACCACCTGTCGACATCATCAAGTTCGATGGAGAACCCTTAAAGTACTGGCAGTTCATCAGATTTTTTTCCTCAGTGATTGACAAAGAGACAGTGCCAGATCAAGAAAAACTCACTCGTCTGCATCAGTACACTGTCGGTCAAGCTAGAGATGCTATCTCGCACTGCTTGTACAACCCTGACTCTAGCCTGGGCTATGTAGAAGCCATGGCTATTCTGAAAAGACGTTTTGGCAATCCATATGCAGTATCACAAGCATGGGTCGACAAGGTGCTCAATCACAAAGACATTAAAGACAACAAGCAGTTGCAAAGCTTTGCAGACATTTTGTGTAGCTGCCAAAACACTCTAAAGGCAATGAAGTGTGAGGATGAGCTCAATGGAGGACGCACTTTGCTACAGATTGTAGAAAAGCTGCCTGAAGACATAAAGAAAAGATGGCTCACAATAAATTATGAGATTGTAAAATCTGGACATTTACCAAAGTTGGATGATGTAGTCTGTCTTGTGGAATCTGAAGCCACTAAGAGAGCTGATCCTATTTTTGGGAATCTTCTTACACCTGCCAGTCGAAATTCTCCTGTGAGTTCTAAATCAAATGCTAAGTCAAGCTTCAATAAGAAAAGGCAGACATTTGCAACAGTGTCGGTTACTAATGAATCCACCATATCGTACACCAAAGATAACGTCAAGATGTAAATGTCCAAAGTGCACTGACGGACACTTCCTGAACCAGTGTCAAGCCTTCAATGCTTTGTCTGTTCAAGAGCGTTTGGCCTTTGTTCAGCGAAAGCAACTCTGCCTGAACTGCTTTATGAAGGGCCATCGTAGCACAATCTGTTCTCGCAGCTGGGAATGCAAGGTGCCTGGATGTGGGAAAAAACACAACAGTTGGCTACACTCTGCCATCGTAGCTTCTGACAACGACAAAAGCCAATCTACTAATCAAGCTACTGAGGATGAGCCAGCTGTCGACCTGCCACAAGCCATTCAAGCACATGCTACCAAAAAATGCAGTGAAGTCAGTCAAAAGAAGATTGCACTTCCCATTCTGCCTGTAGTGGTTTCAGACAGACACAAACGATTCTCTATGAATGTCTTTGCTTTGCTTGACAGTGGCTCAAATGGGACCTATGCTTCTAAGAAGCTAGTTCGTGCTCTTAAACTGGAATCACACAAAATGAACATTATACTGAACACCATGGAGACCAAAAACCTAAATGTAGTCACCTTAGCAGTGGATCTACGAAGATGCTCGAACAATGCTCAACAAAAGAACTCTTTCCTGATGAAAGGAGTGCTCTGTCGGGATAACCTGAACATAAGTCTAGACAGCCTAGTCACACAGCAGGAGCTGTTTCAGTGGCCGCATCTGCGAGAAATTGCAGATGAAATCAGTCTACCCGATGCTGATATAGCTGATGAGGTTCACCTGCTAATAGGTCTTGACCAACCAGACATACTTGCTCCTTGTAACACATGCTGTGGTGAGTCTGGTGAACCATATGCAATTCTTACTGGCCTGGGATGGAGACTCCATGGACCAGTAGCTGATGGCTCTACATCTGTTTCTGCCAATTTTATTCGAGCTGATCATTCTCTACAACAAGCTGTTGAAAGATTTTGGAAATTGGATGATCCAGTGCATGTGAACCAGGATTCGCTGTCAGTAGTTGATGAGCAAGTTGTGGCCCTATGGAACAAACAATCAGTCAAAGAGGAAGGTCATTACACACTTCCTATCCCATTTAAAGAACATCCACCACGACTGCCCAATAACTACTCGATGGCCAAGCATCGATTAGACCTTCTAGGAAAGAGGCTAAAGAAGGACCCAACTTTGCTTCAGAAGTATACAGAGGGTATTAGAGACTCTTTGCGCAAAAAATATCGAGGTCGTCGACATTAACAGAACAGATGGTTGTGTGTGGTACCTGCCGCATCATCCAGTGCTACATCCACGTAAGCCAGAGAAAGTTTGTATCGTTTTTGATTGTGCAGCACGGTACCAAGGTACTTCATTAAATGACCACATTCATCAAGGCCCAGACCTTACTAAGCTGCTAGGAGTCCTTCTCAAGTTCAGACAAGAACCCATTGCTCTAAATGCGGACATCGAGAGCATGTTCTATCAGGTCCGAGTGCCTTCTGACGAAAGAGATGTGCTTCGCTTCCTGTGGTGGGAAGATAACGACCCGAACAAACCACCTAAGCATTATCGTATGACGGCTCATCTGTTTGGAGGTGTCTGGAGTCCTAGTGCTGCCAATTTTGCCTTGCAACGAGTGGCAGAGGACAATCGTGGAAACTTCTCTGACGACACAGTGGAAACGGTTAAGCGAAATTTCTATGTCGACGATTGCCTTAAGTCAGTACCAACAGAGGATGCTGCCATGAAACTTGCTTCCGAACTCCGGGAACTGCTCACCTGCGGACGCTTTGGATTAACCAAGTGGTTAAGCAATTCCAAGGAAGTGATGAAATCAATACCAGCTGATGACTGGGCAAAATCATTACATGAGGTAAACCTTGACCAAGAGGATTTGCCATTTGAACGAACACTGGGCGTCCTTTGGGATGTAGAACGAGATTGCTTCACATTTGATGTCAAGTCAGTAGATAAACCTGTAACAAAGAGAGGAGTATTGAGCACTACCAGTTCCATCTATGATCCTTTAGGATTTGCAAGCCCTTTCGTGCTCAAAGCTAAAGCAATCTTTCAAGAGTTGTGCCGCTTAAAAGTTGAGTGGGATGAGGAGTTACCGGTGGACATAGCAGCACAATGGCACAGATGGTTGAACGACTTGCCTCTGTTGTCAGCACTGACAATTCCAAGATGCCTTAGACCAACATCCACAAGTTGTTTTTTATCTACCCAGCTCCATCACTTTTCCGATGCTTCGGAACTGGCTTATGGTGCTGTTTCATACATCCAGATTGGCGGCACCTGCAGGCTCGTGATGTCAAAGGCCAGACTTGCTCCAATCAAGCCAGTTAGCATACCACGACTGGAGCTACTAGCAGCAGTTGTTGCTACGGAGCTGAATCAGCATATCAAACAACATGTAGAGATTCCAATTGAAAGGACTTTCTTTTGGACAGACAGTACTATTGCACTTCAGTACATTAAAAACAAGCATTGTCGTTTCCAGACATTTGTCGCCAACCGTATATCAAAAATACATGAACGCTCAGAATCATGCCAGTGGAGACATATTGATTCTGTCTCTAACCCTGCGGATGACGTCTCTCGAGGGATGACTATGAGGGAGATTTTGGCAAGTGAACGATGGGTATCTGGTCCACACTTTCTTAGACATGATGAGGAACATTGGCCTGCTCAACCTATTATAAATGACTTGCCAGATGAAGCAGAGATCAAACGAGGCAAAGAAGTCTATGCAGCTAACGTAACACCAAACCAAGCAATGAAAAATGCAGTGGACAGACTACTGGAACGATACTCCAGTTGGCATCGTTTGAAAAGAGCTACTGCTATTGTGCTGACAAACTGCCTGGGAGCTCCTCAGTGGTGAAACTCCTCCTTCAATCAGTGGTGAACCAGGTGGAACTTATCGTCCAGGCAATCTGAGCGTGCCAGTACCTGGCTCTGTTGTTGTCTTTAGACTGCAGTCAAAGGAGCATGTATAGCACCACAAGTCCAAGGAAACTTCATCTTTGTCATCAAGGTGACTGTGTAAGACCAAGTCCTCCACAAAACTGTGAAGGATAGCCGGTAAGCGCCATATTGGCCATGTTTGGCTAGACTGACTTAAGCAGTGCAGTGCTAATGGTATTCTAGAAGACACAAACTCTTAACTCTTGTTGAGTTTGATAGGACCTTTGCAGTGGTATTTGTAATTTCAAATGTTATTTGTGGGGTATAAAGGAAAAGTAAGAAAAACCAAATTCATTGTTTGACAAAGAATGTGTTTGAAATGGTTAAAAGTAATTTAAACTTTGTAGAAATCTTAATAAACCAAGTTCTTAATTCAGTTAAAAAAATGTGTAGTCTAAAAATATTTGGCTAAAGATACTTGGTTAAAAGATAAGAAAATATACATTTTGAAAATTAAAATGCCAATTGATTTGTTTTGGTTAAGCATATCTAGTTGTGGTTACAATGAGACCTTAGAATAATTATTTACTATGAAAATACTGCTTAAAAGTGGAAACCTTGTATTTTATAATGACAGTACTGTGTTTATCTGAGGTGAATGTGAAGAATTTTGTTTAATTTGGCTGTCAACTCAAATAGTAACTTGTATTTGTCATCTCTCTTGAGGTTTTTCACCCTGTTTACTGCTACCAAGGAATGGTAAATAAAAGACAAAGAACTGTTCCCATGGCTGTTTATTGAGTGAAATCCAGTTAAGATCTTCATGTGGAGGGACTATCCTTTTCAAGTGGGGAATTGCACAAGAAGTAGATCAGAACTTGACAGTGAAAAACCGTTTCTGAGGACTGGAGAAGGACCAGAAAAGTGACCACACGTGTCCATAGAGACAAAGAAAGACTGTTCCGCCCTGTTGCTGTGATTGAAATGGCTGATTCATTACTGTTGGAGCAGCTAAAGACCGCAAGGACATCAGCGAAGCGTCAGTTTTCCCGTTTGACCAATAATGTGCTACGAATGCATACAATGATGTCAGAAGAGGAGCTCAGAGACAATTTCAAGAAGCTCACTGAAGAAGCTGGCAAAGTCCTGGAAGCCAACGATGATGTAGAGGGGCAATATATTGAAGAAAGCTCTGATGCAGAGGAGTTGAGTGAGCAGCAAAAGAGGGACTTGGTCAAAACAGCCAATGAGTGTGAGAAGAAATTGCAAGAGCTAAAGGACCTCAAACAAAAGTCATTGTGGGGCAATTTCGGGGAATATGAACTGACACAATCAATTACAACAGCAGAGTCGCAAGCAGAAAACGTGGGAGCTGTGGACCCAAGTAAAAACCCAGATGCATATCTCTTAATGATCGGACAACTACAGAAACTTGTGAAGGCTGCGAAGGAGGTGCATAAACATTGGAAGTGCTGGGCCCCCCCAGCAGAGCAACAACAGTTCCAGAGTCGTATTAAAGGCCTTGAGACTATCCTGCCAAAACTCTCAATAAGACAAGCAGACTTTACAGGGGCACACGTCAGAGAAGAAAACCAGCAAATTGAGTACTACTTCAATCAGTTGTGTGGCCACACCAGCAATTAAATTAAAGCCAGCTGCCCTCCCAAAGTTTTCTGGCATCCGCCGAGAGTTTCACCGGTGGAAAAAAGATTGGGAAGCGCTCCAGATGCAGGGAGAACCTACTGGATCCAAAGAGGTTAAAAAGTTTCAACTTCTCGACAGTGTGGATGAAAAAATAATACGAGACCTCCGCCTTACAACCCCGGTAAGACTTGTCTGGAACAGCAGTCAGAAGTACAAAGGCCAAAGTCTTAATGACCTTCTGATGAAAGGCCCTGACGTTCTCAACTCGATCCGAGCTGTCCTCCTCAAGTTCCGCCAAGGCACCTTCGCCGCTCTAGGAGACGTCAGAAAGATGTACAATTCTGTGTGGCTCGAGGAGAGGGAAGTCCATCTACACTGGTTCTTGTGGCGTGATTTAGAGGGCGATGAGCTAGAAAAATACGCCATAACCAGAGTGAATATCGGGGACAAGCCAGCAGGATGCATAGCACAACTTGCCATGAGGGAGACGGTTAACCTGCCTCAATTCAGCCACCTCACAGATGAATGCCAAGTATTACATGAGCACAGCTACGTCGATGACATCTTGACATCCCACAACTGCCGTGAAAGACTCGAAGTCATTACAAGGAATGTGGAGCTGATTCTAAAAGCAGGAGGGTTTGCATTGAAACCTTGGGTCTTCTCAGGCCAAAGTAAAGGAGAAAGAGAAAAGGCATCACCAAATATTGTTGTCCTACCAAACCAGCTTAAGGAGGAAGACAACAAGGCGCTCGGTCTCGGCTACATTGTGGATGAAGACATGTTGCATGTCATGGTGAGGGTCAACTTCTCCAGGCGGAAGAAAAAGATGAGACTTGGGCAAGACTTGCTGCTAGAAGAAGTACGAGCACAGACACCAGACCCGCTGACAAGACGTGAACTGCTGAGTCACGTTGCTGGTTTGTACGACCCGGTAGGCCTGACAGCGCCAGCAAAGCAAAAAGGGGCTATTTTGGTCCGAAGGGCATTCCAAGAGGCAAAACCAAAGTGCAGCATAGTTAAGGACACATGGGACCTTCCCCTTTTGGAGGAGCTCCGCAAAGATGCAATTGGAATTTTTGAGGAGTACGTCCAGCTAAGCAAAGTAATGTTCCCAAGAGCCCTTACTCCACCAAAGGCAACAACTAAACCAGTCGCTGTCACTTTTTCAGATGGCAATGAAAGCTCCTATGGTGCTGTCCTCTACCTGCGGTGGAACTGCAACAAACAATTAACAATTCGACTAGTGGAGTCAAAAGCAAAGCTGACACCTCTAGACCAGAAGGGGGATGCGGTCAAAGCAGAACTTTGCGGTGCAGTCTTTGCAAGCCGCCTGAAAAAGTACTTTGAAAAGCATACCCAGATCCAGATAAAAAGGTGGTACCATTTGTTAGACAGTCAGACTGTTCTTGGAGCTATCCAGTGTGAAAGCTATGGATTTCAAACTTTCTTCGCTAATAGAATTGGAGAGATCCAAGAGAGCACACGACTACAGGACTGGTGGTGGATCCCTGGACCACTCAACATAGCCGACATTATTACTCGAGGAGCTGGGCCAAAGGAACTTGATGCCCATTCAGAGTGGCAGCAAAGGCCAGAGTTTCTACATCTTCCAGAGAGCGAGTGGCCAATTATGTCTTCAAAAGTTGTGTCTGTGACAGCTCGAGAAAGCATTAACATTATGCAAAAGAAGTCATTCGTGGCAGCACTCACCAGAGCCCAAGCGAAAAGAAGTCTTCCAAGTCTTGCGGGACGACTTCCTGCTGGTGCAGCTGTCCTAAACTTGGTTGATGAGAGGCGCTTTAGTAGCCTAAAGTGTCTAATCAAGACTGTTGCTTTTATCTGGAGAGCCGCCAATAGGTTTATATCTGCAACAAAGTCCATTGAGACCTCAAATTGGAAGGTGATTCCCAGAAAAGGAGTTATCACCGCCACAGAACGTCAAGAGGCTATAAGAGACATCTATCTTGCTGCTCAATAGGGGGTTACATTTCCAGCTACCACTACAGACCGCTTGGTTGTGTACAGAGAGCCAGAATCTGGGTTACTAGTCTGTGGTGGGAGAATCCATGGCTTCAGGGAGGATGGCGGTGCAGTTCCCCTTCTGCCTTTCAATGCGTGGGTCTCTACTTTATTGGCACGGGAGGCGCACGATGAGGGTCATGAAGGCGTGGCTGCAACCTTGCTGAAAATGAGGAGGAAAGGCTGGATCATCCAAGGGAGGAAAATTGCCCAAAACGTAGTGGAGAACTGCCTTTTCTGTAAAAAGTCAAGAGCAAGAAGGTGCAAACAGGTAATGGCTGATCTACCTCCTGAAAGAGCCACACCTGCAGCTCCGTTCGAGTTCACTACAGTCGACCTCTTCGGACCATACCTTGTCAAAGATGACATCAAGAAACGGGTCTCAATGAAAGTGTGGGGTGTCGTCTTCAGTTGTATGGCCAGCAGGGCAATTCATGCAGACCTGGTCAACACAGTGTCGACAGAGAGCTTCTTGATGGCTTACCAATGCTTTACTGCAATGAGAGGGCACTCAAGAAAGATCTGGTCCGACCCGGGGACAAACTTCATCAGCGCCAAACCTGTCCTAAGAGAGCTGTACCAGTTCCTGGATGCTCAGAATAGAACTTCAATAGAAGAGATGTCGGCTCAAAAAGGTACCAAATGGGAGTGGACAATTCACCCTGCTGACTCACCTCACCGCAATGGGGCTGCTGAAGCCGCTGTCCGGATTCTCAAGAAGGCACTGCAGAGCCTGGGCAACAACACTGGCCTCAGCTACAGTGAGTTTCAGACAACACTACAACTTGCTGCAAACCTTGCCAACGAATGCCCAATAGGTGCCAGGATGCAGAGCCATGAAGAAAGCGTACAGTATGTGTCACCCAACACACTTCTCCTGGGCCGAGCCTCTTTAAGTGGTGAGATCAGAACATTTGACTTTGCAAACTACCCTTACAAGAGACTCAGAGAGATGCAGAACCAGGTCAACAAGTTCTGGAGGTCTTGGAGCCAGCTTGTCGGCCCAAACTTATTTCTGAGAAGTAAATGGCACACTTCGCATCGCAATGTTGCTGTCGGAGATATTGTCTGGTTGTGCGACCAAAATGCAGTGAGGGGCCAATTCAAGCTAGGACGGGTGGTGAGCGTCAATCCAGTTGCTAAAGGCATTGTTCGAGACGTGAACGTCAGAGTGGTCCAAAGCTCCTGCCTTCCTGTCACAAAACCGGCACTAAACCGGCCATCGGCTAAAGTCCTGAAAGAAGCTACCCAAACCACGGTCCTGCACAGAGATGTTCGACGCCTGGTTGTCTTGCTACCAGTTGAGGACCAAACTCGGAACTGACCGGCAGTAAGCAGGTGCTGATTTACGATCTTTCCATCGGTTCCCGTGGAAAGATCGAGTGGGAGGTGTGCTGACAAACTGCCTGGGAGCTCCTAAGTGGTGAAACTCCTCCTTCAATCAGTGGTGAACCAGGTGGAACTTATTGTCCAGGCAATCTGAGCGTGCCAGTACCTGGCTCTGTTGTTGTCTTTAGACTGCAGTCAAAGGAGCATTTATAGCACCACAAGACCAAGGAAACTTCATCTTTGTCATCAAGGTGAATGTGTAAGACCAAGCCCTCCACAAAACTGTGAAGGACAGCCGGTAAGCGCCATATTGGCCATGTTTGGCTAGACTGACTTAAGCAGTGCAGTGCTAATGGTATTCTGGAAGACACAAACTCTTAACTGTTGTTGAGTTTGATAGGACCTTTGCAGTGGTATTTGTCATTTCAAATGTTATTTGTGGGGTATAAAGGAAAAGTAAGAAAAGCCAAATTCATTGTTTGACAAAGAATGTGTTTGAAATGGTTAAAAGTAATTTAAACTTTGTAGAAATCTTAATAAACCAAGTTCTTAATTCAGTTAAAAAAAATGTGTAGTCTAAAAATATTTGGCTAAAGATACTTGGTTAAAAGATAAGAAAATATACATTTTGAAAATTAAAATGCCAATTGATTTGTTTTGGTTAAGCATATCTAGTTGTGGTTACAATGATACCTTAGAATAATTCTTTACTATGAAAATACTGCTTAAAAGTGGAAACCTTGTATTTTATAATGACAGTACTGTGTTTATCTGAGGTGAATGTGAAGAATTTTGTTTAATTTGGCTGTCAACTCAAATAGTAACTTGTATTTGTCATCTCTCTTGAGGTTTTTTCACCTGTTTACTGCTACCAAGGAATGGTAAATGCGTATTCACAGAAACGCGTCTCCGTGTGGACGGGGCTGAAATCCAGTTAAGATCTTCATGTGGAGGGACTGTCCTTTTCAAGTGGGGAATTGTACAAGAAGTAGATCGGAACTTGACAGCTATCTTGTTGCGTCTCAAGGCTTTCTTACGCAAGAAAGTAAGTGCACATCTTTCTGAACCCATTACTGTTGGTGAGCTCCAGCAAGCAGAGTTAGCCACTCTCAATTACATACAAGCTGCAACTTTCAGATCTACTGAAGCCAAACCCAGTTCTCTTCTCAAACTTAAACCCTTTAGGGATGAAAATTATCAACTCCTTCGTGTCGGAGGCAGACTAATGAATGCCCCAATTCCTTACGAGGCTAAACATCCAGTGATCCTACCTAACAATCATCACGTCACCCAGCTGATTATTCGTCACTACCATCTTCGTTTGGGTAATGCGGGTCCAGAACGAGTTCTTACAGAAATTCGTCAAAGTTTCTGGATTCTAAAGGGACGTGCTGTCATTACCCAAACTCTCAAGTCATGCCTACAGTGTCGCAAGTTAAGAGCTAGGCCGCAAGCCCAGCAAATGGCAGACTTACCTGACTCTAGAGTTACTCCGTGTGAGCCTCCATTCACTCGAGTGGGCATAGACTACTTCGGACCATTCTTGATTAAGAAGGCACGCAGTGAACAAAAGAGGTATGGATGTTTGTTTACATGTCTCACTACGAGAGCTATTCATCTCGAAGTCGCACACACCCTCGATACTGATTCCTTTATCAATGCATTACAACGATTCATCGCTAGGAGAGGCCCACCTTCTGAAATACGGTCAGATAACGGAACTAATTTCGTTGGTGGATTACGAGAGTTACGGAAAGCCATCAGTGAATGGAATCAACAAAAGATTTCTGATTACCTGCTGCAGAACAATGTAAAATGGATCTTCAATCCACCCGCTGCCTCCCATATGGGTGGTGTTTGGGAGCGACAAATTCGCACCGTTTGTTCCATTCTAAACACTGTCCTATTGCAGCAGGCACCAGATGACGAGGGTCTGACAACACTGTTTTGTTGCGTTGAGTCTATTGTGAATGGTAGACCAATCACTAAACTCTCAGATGACCCATCAGATCCTCTACCACTCACCCCAAATCATCTGATGTTACTCCGTTCAGGTCCAACTCTACCCCCAGGAGCCTTCGTAAAACAAGATGTTTACCGACGCAGATGGTGCCAGGTCCAGTATCTGGCAAATATCTTCTTGTCGAGATGGATTAAAGAATATTTGCCCGCACTGCAGCAACGCCAAAAATGGCTACAACCAAAGCGGAATCTTCAAGTAGGAGATCTTGTGATAATTCTGCATGAAAATGCACCACGCAATCACTGGCCACTAGGTCTGATTACTCGAGTTTATCCAGGTACAGATGGACTTGTGCGTACTGTGGAAGTGAAAACACAGGCAGGAGTCTTCAGTCGTCCTGTGGATAAAATCTGCCTCCTGGAAGCCAGTTTTATCAGTTGAGCTAGTTTAGTTGAGGCATCACCTTTACTTTCTTTGAATGACCTGTTTGGGTCATTGGGGGCCGGGATGTTAGGTGCTGCCCCTTTAAGAACGTTGTCACAGTGGCTCATGTTATGGCTGACGGAAAGTGCACAGTGGAAAGAGGGCTGACAGAGAAAGCCATGTTGTTCTCATTTTCAAGATTGCTGAACTTCTATAATAATTCCAGATTGAAACAATAGTTTGAACTATATATTATTTGAGTTGTGTGTTATGTTATTGTTGTTTAATTTTATCGTTGTTTAAAAAGTTATCTCTCTTTAGATCGCTATTTGCGATTAGCGCCTAAATGGTCAATATTATACACTTATGTTTTGCTGTTTATGTAGACATATTTTGTTTATTATGTTATTTGTTGAAATATTCATGCAATATGTTGCATATAGTAAACAAAATTTAATGCAAGTCTGTGACACGAGAGACTGTTCCAGAAATACATATTGTATTACATGTGATAATGTTAAATGCAAATGTGAAATGTGAAACATTGCTAAATATTAATTGTAAACTGTTTTGTGTTTACAGTTTGACCGCACATGTATGCACATATAAAAATGAAAGAATTATAAACTACAAATAAACAACAACCAATCAAACAAAATGTGTACGGTGGGAGTTCTGCACTAGTGGAATAAAGAACAAAATCAAGTTCCAAGTTAATGTTATCATTTCACGGGTAACATAAAAGTATGATGACAATTTTCAATTCTGGGTGAACTATCAATGTAGCTGTGCTCCTTTTTAAGTTTTATTTCACTGCTCAGTGTTCTTGGACTTCATTGTGGATATAGCATCATGTAAAAGTAAAATATTTAGTTCCATACCTTGATTTTTGGCTTTTGTGCACAGCAATTTGACTACCAAGTTTGGAATTATTAAAAGAAGGTAATTACATCATTATACAGCATCATTGTGGGCAGTAGATGGGTTGGTCAGTCTGATCCAGACACTGTATAAATGAAAGGACAGTAAGAAGAGCAGAACAAGCTCCTAACAGGAGGAGATTCACTCATGGTCTATGAGATAGAGGATCATGAGACTCAATACTGCTTTCCTGCCATCAACTCATCATGTATCAAGGGAAAGCGCTCAAGTTATGAATACAATATCATGTATGTATTTTTTTCATTGCTGTCAGCATGGACTGTGTTTCTGAACCTGCTGGTGATCATCTCCATCTCTCACTTCAAGAAGCTTCACACTCCAACCAACCTGCTCATTCTCTCTCTGGCTGCGGCCGATATGCTTGTAGGGCTTATTGTCATGCCTGTGGATGCCATCAAGCTAATTGAGACATGTTGGTACTTTGGAGACACTTTCTGTGATGTGTTTACTATAATCATGGGACTGCTCATATCAACATCTATTTGTAATTTAGTTTTAATTGCTGTTGATCGTTATGTGGCCGTGTGTCACCCTTTACTGTACCCAAAGAAAATAACAGTGACTAAAACTTTAGTAAGCATCTGTCTCTGCTGGTTTTTCTCCTCAACATACAACATTGGCTATTTAGTTAGTTGCAGATATTTTGAAGCTTCTCAAAGATCAGATGCGTGTTACGGAAAATGCTATTTAGTAATAAGTTTTTCTTGGAAATTCACTGACCTTTTTTTTTCCTTCTTGTTACCTTGTACCCTGATTATAACTTTATATTTGAGGATTTTCTATGCTGCACATCAGCAAGTGAAAGTTATAAACACCCTAATGAAGAGTGGTAAATGTGTAACTGAAGGATCAATGAGGAGGAAATCTGAGAGCAAAGCTGCTCTGACATTAGGAATCATTGTGACAGTTTATCTGCTTTGCTATATTCCCTATACATTG
This sequence comes from Cyprinus carpio, assembly GCF_018340385.1. Lineage (NCBI taxonomy): Eukaryota > Metazoa > Chordata > Actinopteri > Cypriniformes > Cyprinidae > Cyprinus > Cyprinus carpio. The sequence goes on along the minus strand of NC_056581.1, from coordinate 15,248,368 downwards.
TCTGCAACAAGTACTACAGTAATATCTTCTGCCACAGTGACATTTCTATTATGGACTTTGTATGTTAACTCCGGTCTGAATCCTCTTATCTATGCTTTATTCTACCGCTGGTTTAAAATATCAGCTAAACACATCTTAACGTTTAAAATATTCGAGCCAGCATCCTCTCTTGTGGACATTTTTAAAGATTATTAATGATTTTTGTGGAGGATAAAGCACAATTTCTAATACTAACATACAGTTATAAAGTCTAGTATGAGTTTTAAATTTAAAGTGGAGACATTCATTAACAGAAGAAATAAACAAGTACTTATCATGATACTCTTGTGTTTCATATGTTCTTGTAATGGCCTTATTTTTTATTTGGCCAAGTTGATTTTTAACATTGCATATTCTCTTTTACTTTGCCTACAGAACAGAATCATCAAGGTTCATGATAAATACAATAGTTTTGTGTGAGGAACAGAGCAGAATTTGACTTTAAGAAAATATTATCCCAATCCACTCAATGAAGGCATGCATTTCTCATTCACATTACCCTGTTTATGAATGCTGCCAAGAATGGAGATTAAGATAATACATGATAATACATAAGAATAATACATGTTTTATGAAATAGTTTATTAAAATATGCAAAATTAGGCATTATCTATGTCAATATGTATTAATTTGTATACATTTTCAGAACTGAAATTTGAACGTTGGATAAAGCCAGATTTTGTTGATATATGTTTGATTTTGTTGACATATTAGTTTGTTTACAGAGGGGTTGTTAGATATTTCTTTTATCTCTTCTTAAATCAAAAGATACTGTCAACAGACAAAAAAAAAAAAATCTTTTAGGAATAAAATGTTGTACAAATCAGGTGAATTATATAAGTGTTTATATAAGACTGGAAAGATGTAAGTGCTGTGTAACTGCTGCTGAAGTGGATATTTCTAACTCATTTTGAGAAAATGGCCTTCAAGATATGTACTGAAATTGAAATCTACAAACACAGATAGATAAAGTGCAGTTAAACACTTAAAAGTGTATTCATTCACTACTTCGAAACAACACTTTAGAAAAAGGCAATTAGCCCAAAATCACAAAATTTACATTATACAGACAAAAGATCACGAGACTCAATACTGCTTTCCTGCCATCAACTCGTCGTGTATCAAGAAAGAATGCTCCAGACATGAATATAATTTTATGTATGTTTTTTTTTTTTCATTGCTGTCGGCAGGTACTGTGTTTTTGAACCTGCTGGTGATCATCTCCATCTTTCACTTCAAGAAGCTTCACACTCCAACCAACCTGATCATTCTCTCTCTGCTGTGGCTGACATGCTTGTAGGACTTATAGTGATTCCTGTGGAGGCCATTACGCTGATTGAGACGTGCTGGTACTTTGTAAATGCTATCTGTGGTCTGTTTATAATTATCCTTGGACTGGTTCTCTGAGCATATCTCAGTAATTTAATTTTTATTGCTGCTGATTGGTATGTGGCTGTAAATCACCCTCTAATGTTTCCACAGAAATTAACAATGACCAAAAGTTTAGTGAGCATTTTTCTCAGTTGGTTTTGCTCCTCCTTCTATAACACTACAATTGTAATCAGTAATGGATACTTTGATTCTTCACACAGAATAGATGTGTGTTATGGAGAGTGTAGTTTCATGATAAATTTTGCCTGGAGAGTCACTGACCTTCTTTGTTGCACAACAACAAGTGAAAGTTATAAACTCTGAGATGAAGGGTGGAAAGCATGTTTTGGATGGTTCAGTGAGAAAGAAATCTGAGAGCAAAGCTGCTATAACTTTAGAAATCATTGTGGTAATTCATCTCCTCTGCTATTTGCCAATCTTTTGTTTTTTGGTGTTTTTCCCCCTCTAATGGGATACAGTAATCCCTTCCACCACAGCAAATTTTCTAACATGGACAGTGTATGTTAACTCAGGTCTGAATCCTCTCATCTGTGCTTTATTTTACCCCTGGTTTAGAAAGTCACATCCAAATACTTAAGGCAGCATCCTCTCTGGTGGACATTTTTAAAGATCATCATTAATGATTGATACAGTGCTTTCTACAAGGTGTAAAACTTGTCATTGGGGCAATACTTTTTCAAAAGGTACACTTTTCACCTTTCTCACCCATAAAGGTTACTGTACATAATTTTACCTTAAAGGTACATATTAGTACCTAAATATTTTAGTATTAATATTAGTACTTTTTAAAAAGGCATAGCCCCAGTGACAGTTTTTGTGCCTTTTTTTCTGAGAGTGGCATCTTTCAGGTTAAGTATATGGCTCTTGATGAATATGCTTTATAAAATAATATTTTAATGAGAATGTGTCTTTGATCATATTATTATGTAAAGTAGGGTTAATTTGATCCAAGCTATAAGGAACTCGTATTTAAATTTTAGTTGTTAACAATTATAAAAATATGTATCAGTCAAAAAAATACCTGTGTAAATAATACATGTATTCAGACACTACAAAATGTTTTGTAAGGTAAGCAAAAAAAAAAAAAAAAAAAAAAAAAAGTGGTTACAAAAATAACAGTAGTTTTAGTCAAAATATTATTCATATGGTTGCTGTCCCACCCAAAAAAAAAAAAAAAAAAAAAAATTGCATTCCGGGGGTCACCTTGAAAGGACTAAAAGATGGAGCAGAATATTTGTGTGTCTCAGAGCAACACTGCTGTGATTTGTTTCTGAATTTTGAACTAATAGAGTGAGGCAATGATTCAATGATCCAATCATGAATACAGTCACTAGCTTAGTTTGTCAATAAATCAGCCTTTTTGAATAATTTGAATGAACGGTTCAATAAATCATTCATTAAGACAGGGACTTGCCGCCATCTATTGATGGTTTTATTGTATTTTTTTTTTTTATTCATTAGAGCCTTAAACCAGCCAATGTACAGCACAAAAACACACTCACAAAAAAAAATAATAATTTAAGGTTCATGTTGACCTGCCAAGGCTTTGCAAAAAGGTATGTTAAATGCTGGGACCTATATACTTAAAAAAAGGAGTCCATGTTTGATAAAATATATTCATTTTTATTTTTGACCAGCAGATAAAACAGGTGCATCTCAATAAATTAGAATGTCGTGGAAAAGTTCATTTATTTCAGTAATTCAACTATTGTGAAACTCGTGTATTAAATTTATTTTGTTTAAGTAGTCTGAAGCAGTTTGAGTCTTTGGTTCTTTTAATTTTTATGATTTTGGCTCACATTTAACAAAAACCCACAAATTCACCAATTCTCAACAAATTAGAATATGGTGACATGTCAATCACCTAATCAAATCAAAACACCTGTAAAGGTTTCCAGAGCCTTTAAAATGGTCTCTCAGTTTGGTTCACTAGGCTACACAATTATGGGGAAGACTGCTGATCTGACAGTTGTCCAGAAGACAATCATTGACACCCTTCACAAGGAGGGTAAGCCACAAACATTCATTGCCAAAGAAGCTGGCTGTTCACAGAGTACTGTATCCAAGCATGTTAATAGAAAGTTGAGTGGAAGGAAAAAAGTGTAGAAGAAAAAGATGCACAACCATCTGAGAGAACCCCAGCCTTGAGGATTGTCAAGCAAAATTGATTCAAGAATTTGAGTGAACTTTACAAGGAATAGACTGAGGCTGGGGTTAAGGCATCAAGAGCCACCACACACAGACGTGTCAAGGAATTTGGCTACAGTTGTCGTATTCCTCTTGTTAAGCCACTCCTGAACCACAGACAACGTCAGAGGCATCTTATCTGGGCTAAGGAGAAGAAGAACTGAACTGTTGCCCAGTGGTCCAAAGTCCTCTTTTCAGATACGAGCAAGTTTAATATGTCATTTGGAAACCAAGGTCCTAGAGTCTGGAGGAAGGGTGGAGAAGCTAGCTCATAGACCAAGTTGCTTGAAGTCCGGTGTTAAGTTTCCACAGTCTGTGATGATTTGTGGTGCAATGTCATCTGCTGGTGTTGGTACATTGTGTTTTTTGAAAACCAAAGTCACTGCAACCGTTTACCAAGAAATTTTGGAGCACTTCATGCTTCCTTCTGCTGACCAGCTTTTTGAAGATGCTGATTTCATTTTCCAGCAGGATTTGGCACCTGCCCACACTGCCAAAACCACCAACCAAGTTGGTTAAATGACCATGGTGTTGGTGTGCTTGACTGGCCTGCAAACTCACCAGACCTGAAACCCATAGAGAATCTATGGAGTATTGTCAAGAGGAAAATGAGAAACAAGAGGCCAAAAAAGGTAGATGAGCTGAAGGCTGCTGTCAAAGAAACCTGGGCTTTCATACCACCTCAGCAGTGCCACAAACTGATCACCTCCATGCCACGCCGAATTGAGGCAGTGATTAAAGCAAAAAGAGCCCTTACCAAGTATTGAGTACATGTTCAGTAAATGAACATACTTTCCAGAAGGCCAACAATTCACTAAACATGTTTTTTTACTGGTCTTATGAAGTATACAATTTTTTTGAGATTTTGTTGGGTTTTGTTAAATGTGAGCCAAAATCATCACAATTAAAAGAACCAAAGACTTAAACTACTTCAGTATGTGTGCATTGAATTTATTTAATACACGAGTTTCACAATTTGAGTTGAATTACTGAAATAAATGAACTTTTCCATGACATTCTAATTTATTTTGATGCAGCTGTATATTCCTAAGAAAGAAAAATCAAACTACTTTATGCCACTCCAACACTGTCTGCGGTTTATTAGAGATCCATTTAAGAAAAACACTTTTACGAGCAGCATAACCAAGGAGATTAAACAATGTCCGGTTCAAAATGTTCTTTATATTTTTAGCAGCCTTCTCAGACTATGAGACAGAGGATCATGAGATTCAGTACTGCTTTCCTGCCATCAATTTATCATGTGCCAAGAGAAAACACTCCAGTCATAAATTCAATATCATATATGTGTTTTTCTCATTGCTGTCAGCATGGACTGTGTTTCAGAACCTGCTGGTGATCATCTCCATCTCTCACTTTAAGAAGCTTCACACTTTAACCAACCTGATCTTTCTCTCTGGCTGTGGCTGACATGCTTGTTGGAC